>NW_023425357.1:21967179-23217179 GCF_014108415.1 Molossus molossus
AAAATTGAACTGCCATTTGACCCAGTGATCCCACCTCTAAGAATATATCCTAAGAAGCCTGAAACACCAATCGGAAAGAATATATGTACCCCCATGTTTGTAGCAGCACTATTTATAATAGCTAAGATCTGGAAACAGCCCAAATGCCCATCAGTAGATGAAATGGATAAAAAAGCAGTGGTACATATACACAATGGAGTACTATGCAGCTGTAAGAAAGAAAGATCTCTTATCCTTTGAGATGACATGGAGGGACCTGGAGAGTATTATCCTAAGCAAAACAAGGCAAGCAGTGAAAGACAAATATCACATGATCTCACTTATTTGTGGAATATAATGAACATAATAGTCTGAGGAACAGGGTAGTCCCAGAGATGTGGAAGTGCGGTACAGACTGACAATCCCTAGAAGAGGGGGTGGGGGAGTAGAGATAAACCACAGAACTTATATGCATGTGTGCATGATCAATGGACATGGACAACAAAGCTGGGGACAGGGCGGGGAGCGAGAGGGGGTATCAGTGGGGGGGGAAAGGAGAAACATCTGTAACAAAAATAAATAAATTAATTAAATTTTTAAAAAATGACAAAATTTGGTAAAAAAAAATGAGGGTATATGATAAGCCCACCTCCCGGGATAGCTGTGGGCGTTACCTGAGTGCTACGGCAACGCTCCTGGTCTTAGTGGAGCTCATTAGGCATCACCTCTCACTCTTAGCCTTTCATCTGAATGGTGGATGAGTTTTAAATTCTTTAACCCCCCGTGGGTGGGATAACTTGGAGACTAAAGGAGACTGGCCCTTCAGAGTCATTCTTCCAGATGAGGTTGGTTCCCTCCAGATCTGTGCAATTTCCACATCTGCTCAAGCTGAAATGTGGTCAGTGTGTACTGGAATGGCCATGCAATTTGTTGACATATTGAAATATTTTCATACCAATGAGCATACAGTTCCTTCCCCCTGCATCCCCAAGTGTCCCCCACCCAGCCTCCATGATCCTTCCCTACCATTCCCTACGACTCGGCAACTGACGGGTTCACCCTGGACGGCAGGGTCCTCTGAGACTCTGCTGCTCAAGTCCATTCTGATTGGTCAGGGCCATGGTGCGTTGGGCTCACCACAGGCATATGGGTTTTATTACCCACCCCCCCCCCCGCCATTTGTACAGTGGAAGAAACTGGGGCACCCAAAGGGGAGGTGACTAGCTCAAGGTCACTCTTCTAGTGAGTGGCAGAGCCAGGAGCTGCTGGACTCCTGCAGCTGAGGTGGAAACACGCCGGTGTCTGGGGCCATGTTGAATGCCTTGTCTCAGGTGCACACCAACCCTCACCTCTGTCCTGAGACCGCCTGGGTTTGAATCCGACTGCCACTTAACTAGCTGTGTCACCACAGGTGAGTAACTTATGCCCTTTGACGTCAATTTTCTTATTTGTAACAAAATAAAGCAAAAAAAAGAAAACAACTTTGCAACCTCAATACTACTGACATTTGGAATCAGATAATTCTTGTGGTCCCCACAAGATGTTGCATTGTAGGATGTTTAGCAGCATCCCTGGCATTGGCCCACTAGATATCAGTAATACACACACACACACACACACATACACACACACACTCCCCTTGATCAGGATCACCAAAAATGTCTCAAGGCATTGCCTATATCCACTTGGGGGCAAAATCACACCCAGTTGAGAATCCCTAATTTGTTAAGATAGTTCTGAGGTTCACGGTTTATAGAGAGAACCTGACCTAGCTTATCAGCTGGCTTGGGTTTGCCTGCAAGTAACAGGGACCCCAAATAACAGTGATTTAAATTAGACAGCAGATTGGTTCACTTGCACAAAAAAGGCCAAACATTAATAGTTCAGGGCTACATGGTGACTCTGCTCCATTCCATCATCCCTAACATTTGACCTTGTCTTCAGGGTCCATGGCGACAGCTGCAGACAACAGTATGACCAACGGGATAAGGGAGAAAGGGAGGGCAGGGGGCATATGCCTGCCAGTCATCTCTTAAAATAGATCCCTCCCATGCTGCTATGTTGACCATTCACTAGCATCCCATTGGCCAGAATTTGGTCACGTGGCCACACCTCGCAGCAAGAAAGGCTGGGAAATGTAGTCTTTATTCTGTGCAGCTGTGTGTCCAGCTGACATTATATTACTGTGGAAGATGAGAGAATTGGCTATGTGAGATCATGGAATGTCCGGGGCCCATTGCAGTCAGGAAGCTGATTAAAGCCTAACTCTGTCAACCACCAGGCAATGAGGGTGAGATAATCCTTGGAGCATCTGGTCCATTACTTTCAATAAACCACTAGGAAAGAAATATTAGCAGAGCACATGGGAAATAAACACACACAAGCTACTCATCTTTAGAAAGAGTTCTGGGAAATGCTGTGAGGCCGATACCCTTTATAATCAATTTCCTCCACCACCTCCTCACCACCTGCCCTTCATGTTCCCTGTTGAACTTGTGATGAGAGGGAGGGAACACGGGACACTGGACCAGGAATCTGGAGGATTCGGCTTCCAATTCTGCCACCCAGAGGCTATAAGTCACGGTGCCCTCTAGGCTTCAGTTTCCTTGCCTGTAAACAGGGCCAACACTGGGGTTTCAAACACTCAAGTGAGATACATTTGTACACGTGCATTTTGTAAACTCTATAGAAGCACTGTCCAATACAACCTTCTGTGATGATGGAATGTTTTAGATCTGCACTGTCCAATATGGCAGCTGCGCACTCGAAATGTGCTGGTGCAACAGCACATTTTAGTTGCACTTACTGGAGCACAGCTCTGGAGCACTGGCTGCGTGAAACCGAATGGTGTACACTGCTTCCTCGCAAGGACTCCTTCATATCTCCTGCGTCCCTCATGTGATCTCCCTCTTCCCCTTATTTGAGCCCTAAAAAAAGTACCCCGTTATACCCATTACAAAAGCAAAACACAGAAAGTAACAAGTGTTGGTGAAGGTGGAACCAACCAGATGGGAACCCTTTGGATGGCTAGAAATAATGTAAAGTGTTGCAGCTGCTATGGAAAACAGTATGGATGTGTTCCTCAAAACATTAAACATAGAACTACCATATGTTCCAGTAATCCTTATAGAACTTCTGGTCATATAGCCAAAAGAACGGAAAGCAAACACATAAGTTGATATTTGCACACCCCCGTTCATAGCAGCGTTATTCACAGCAGCCTTAAAGGTAGAAGCAATCCGACTGTCCACTGATGAATGAATAGAGAAACTAGATGCGGTCTATACACACGATAGATGATTATTCAGCCTTAAAAAGGAAGGAGGCTCTAACACATGCTGCAACATAAATAAAACTTGAAGACATGGTGCTAAGTGAAATAAATCAGTCACAAAAAGACAAATACTGTATGATTCCACTCACGTGAGAGGCTTAGAGTAGTCAAATTCATAGACAGAGAAAGTAGAATGGGTTGCCAGGGGCTGGGAGGGGGGGATGAGAAGTTATCATTTAATGGGGACAGACTCAGTTTTGCAAGTGAAAAAGGGTCTGGAGATGGGTGGTGGTGATGATAGCACAATAATGCAAATGTACTTAATGCTACAAAACTGTACACTTAAAATGGTTAAAATGGCAACTCATCTGCACTATGGAAAAAATCTCTGGTAACAGACTAAGGTGGGAGACCATGCCTGGGTCCCAAGGGGCAGAATCTCCAGCACAAATGGTGGACACCAAGTGTCTGAGGAAGAGTTAGGGGCACCAGGACCTCTCAGCTCCCCTAAAACCTTTTGCCTGGAAGAGGGGCCCGGCAGGATGATGTAATCAACCATGTTGAGCCCAGGAAACTAAAAACATATAAAACCACTTCTTTCCATCTCCTATTTGGTGCTATCAAAACCATACAGATCTTAATGTTAAAAGGAAACAATGTTAAAATAAAAGATCAGCCAGACCTCAGGGTGATCTTGCCTAGGAATGATGCTGACCTGACTATGGCTGGTTCAGAGGCTACAACTGTGGACCATGTCTGAATCTGACACTCAGACAGTTTTGTTTTTAATTAGCTGGTAGCATTTTTAAATGGCAAAGTTTTATATAAAAATCTATCTTTCCAGCTTGAACAAACAGGGAAATCTGGCAGTGAGCAGCTATTCCTGAGTATTGGCGACCCCTACAAATAGGGCTCAGTTCGCCACAATCCCCACCAATCCCTACTGTCTCTCATTCCCACCCAGCCAACTGTGTTTGTGACCAGCTCCTTCCCCACTGGTGAGGTTTTACCATCTTTATGAGATAAAGACTTACAGACTCTAAGAATGATTTATACCAGCAATTTTCAACCAGTGTGCCACAAGAATTTTTTAAAAAATTTTTTCTTTATTGATTTTAGAGTGAGAGGAGGGGAGAGGGAGAGAGAGATAGAAACATCAGTGAGAGAGAACATTGACTGGCCACCTCCTGCACGCTCTCCACTGGGGATCGGGCCCACAACCTGGGCATGTGCCGTGACCAGGAATCGAACCGGAGACCTCTTGGTGCATGGGTTGACACTCAACCACTGAGCCACACTGGCTGGGCCACAAGAATTTTTAAAAGATGCAATACCTCACTATTTAGTCAGAGGCACTGACCTCTTTCTCTTAGATTGTCAAATTAAAAAATGACAACAGCCAATACAACCATAGCCATCTGGTGTGAATGAATCAAAATTATGCCTATTTTTTTGGTCAAATTGGCAAAAAACATCATATACTTTTTGGTGTGCTGCATACTTTTAGCAATTAGTTTATGTGTGCCATGAGATGAAAAGGGTTGAAAATTGCCACTTACACAGACTGGAAGTTTATAGATAATCTAGGCCAAGCCTATTTTATAGATGCGGAAACTATGTCTCAAAGAAAAGAAACAACTTGTCCAGTATTTCCAAGTCATCAGTGAGGTGCATTGCAAGAAGAAATCAGGTCCCTGGGCTCCCGTTTCTGCTTTCTAGCCATTTGCATGGCCTTAAAACATGCACATGTGCACCATCCACTACCTTGTGCAACAATAACAACAGCAGTGGACGTGTTACTGATTGCCCGCTGTGAACCCAGGAGGCACTCAGCAAGCCATACCAACAACACTGCTATGTTGGAGACACGACTCTTTTCCCGTTAGGATGACCAGGTGACGGAGGCTTTGGCGAGAAGTGAATCTTTCTGCCTGAAGTCGCTGGTCTTGAAGGAGGCTGAGCTGGGGGGTCCAATTACCCCGTGCTTAACCACAATTACAAATTCTACCCCAGTAAGCGACAGTTACCATCTCATCCCCTAAAATTACACCAACCCCAGGTGTTTAATAACTGTGAGCCAGGAAGACACTCAGGCTTGATGACACTGCGCTCAAATGGAAATCTGGCTTCTCGGAATACACAAGGATCAGAATTAAGCTGTGGGAACTCATTCAATTGCCTCATTACAGCGCTGTGATCATCAATGGATTCGAGAACTAATAGCCCACATTCTGCCCAAACCAGTAGTGAATCTTCCGTGTAATTTCTGATCGCTTAAGTGCTCCCACTGACACTTTGGGACTTTTCTTCCTAAATACTTTTGCAAATGGTTGTTTTCTCAGCCTCAAATCAATACATCATTAATAGGAAAAGCCAGAGTCACGGAGCACCTCATCGAACACTTTCTACATGAGCAAATATATTAGTTCTATTAAACCAGCCCCAGAGGAACAATGGACCTAAAAGTCATAGAGTCTTTGAACGTGGGCTCAAATTCCTTCTCTAGTTTTTTGAAGCTGTGTGACCCTGGGCCAGGCACTCAACCTCTCTGGGCCTTGGCATCCTTATCTGTAAGATGAGAGTGATACACCCATGTTAGAGACCTACTGAATCAAGTAAGAGTGAACACATGGTGCCTATTTGTACATACGTTCTAATGTACAAATAGGCACCATGTGTTCACTCTATCCATCTTCACTGCTATCCATCTTTCCTCTAGAACGAAGAGTGTGCCACCAGGATTTGACAATTTGGACCTCCTGGATTTTAATCTACATTTATTCTCTCTCAAGTTCAAAGACCTTTCCTTTAATAATTAATTTCTTTTCATACTTTAATCTTCAAAGTCCTCGACACCTGTAGTCAGACTAAGAAGGCACAACGGAAAGCAATTAAATTCCCACTACAGAGACATTAAATCATGTCCTCCCAGCTTGAAGAACGGAACCTGAAGGTATCCAAATGATCGCGACTCTCCGGAAAGGAGATCCTAATGATAAAATCAGATAGGCTGGACACTGGGGCCCGAGACTTAAGGAAGTGTCGCTCCTCTGCCTTTCATCCTCCCGGGCGCGCGTGTGGTTGGAGCTGGAGCTCTGAGCCAGGGCAGCAGGGTCGTGCCGGAGAGCTCAGCATGCACACCTTGCTAGAGGATTCTGTCTTTCTTCACCACTTCCATTCTTGGCCACTAGAGGGAGCCCTGCCCGAGGGCACCCGTGACATCATGCGCTTGGCCACAAAGTACACCAGGGCGGATATGGCAAATGGGGCTAGGGAGGGCCTGGAGAGTTACTCTGACATGTGCCTGAAGGTTACAAAGGACAGCCTGGTGTCCTAGGGAGAGAAGGGTTCCCTGGACAAGGGGGCCATCCCGGCCTTCCCAGCCCCCAAAGCCCATCAGTGTGCTTATTTCCACACTCCCATACACTCTACACGGGAGTCTTTTTGATCCACCAGAGCGAGTGTTTCATGGTGATCCTAAAAGCCTGGCTCCCAGGGTGTTTTAGAAGACCCCCCAGGGCCAGTGTCCTCGTCTCTGCCATCTTTTCAGCCATGGCAAACAGAAGTCATCAGGTCCTCTGCACCGCTCAGCTGGCTGTCATCTTCACTGTTACGCATGGAAAAAAAGAAAACCGAATTCACCTTATAGATCACAAAAAGCATATTTTCAAATTAATTGTGCTACATTATATTTACGAGGATGTATAGCAGGGTGTTTAAGGGCATGGGCTCAGGTGTTAGACCTATACCCCTCCCCTCCCTGCTGTGCGCCCTTGGACAAGTTGATGAACCTCTCTGAACTCCTGTTTTCTGTAAAAAGACGATTCGAAGAGCCCCCGTCTCAGAGTTGTTGGGAGGGCTAACTGAGGTCATGATGAAAAGAATACCACAAGCCCTCAAGCATTTGCTACGAAAGGTGTAGAAAAATCTGCACCACAGGATGGAAACTGCGATTCTTTGTTGAGGAGAGTGTGCATTTGGATTTATTTTACACAGACATAAATTTTGTACAAGTATATAAAAGCAACACATGTTCATTGCAGGAAATTTAGAAAATGTGGAAAATTACTTGGAAGAAAATAAGTCTTATTTTCTATAACCCCAGCACCATACCCCCAAGGGAGAGATGGTGGTCAATAATAAATATTCTGGTCGTTAGCCAGGGAAGCCCTACATGGAATGCAGAAACATGAACAGATAGTGTCCTTTCCTTTGGATGCTGGTCATAGCTTCCAGGCACAGTCCCCAAGAGGTCGGAGGTCAGGGAAGTGTCTCCCATTCCATTCAGTTCCCCCATTTATCCATCCACCAGTGTTTACTGTCTGCCCGTCCCGTGCCAGCCTTTATGTCCGGAGCACTGTGGACAAACTTGCAGCTGCAGCCCCACTTTACGCTGTGCGGTGGAGCCGGTTCGAGCCCCCCCTCCGCCCCAGGCCAGCCCTGCTCCACGACACAGTGCTGCTCCACGACACAGTGCTGCTCCACGACACAGTGCTGCTCCACGACACAGTGCTGCCAGGCCTCAGGCTTCCACTCTGGCTGCGAGGACGAGACCATCACCCCACTTCTCCACCACGGTCCCCTTGTCCAGGTTGCTCTAAGTACACAGCTGAAGGTCCTGTTATTATTATTATTTTTAATCCTCACCCGAGGATATTTTTCTATTTTTGTTCAGATAGAGTGGGAGGGAGAGAGAAACACTGATGTAAGAGAGATGCATCGACTGGTTGCCTCCCGTACGACCCCGACCAGGGCTGGGGATGAACCGCAACCGAGGTACGTGCCCTTGACCAGGAATCAAACCTGTGACCCTTTGGGTCTGAGGGCTAATGCTCTAACCGCTGAGCCAAGCTGGCCAGGGCTGTCTTTCCTATTATTATTATTATTATTATTATTATTATTATTATCATTTTAGCTAGAAAAGGTGTTGAGGGCAAAGAACAAAAGTTCTGCTGACAGCAAAACAAGTCAAATAAACATTTCCTTTTAGGATAAGAAATATTTTTATGTTCCAGCAGGGAACGAAGCTTCTGCATTAAAAAAAAAAAATCAGGTCAATTATTCTATTGTTTTTAGCTTTTCATTCTTGCCCGATTAAATGCTTACTCTAGAAGACTGAGGATCTGTAGAACAGCACACTTTCCTGGTGACCTTCTTGCTCCCCTCTAAGGAAAATCACTGCCCTAGATTTTCAAAATCTTCATGAAGGCAGAATATATCTGGAACAAACAGCTTTTAAAAGGTGTGAAAGCAAATTATGGGATTTTTTTAGCAATAAAACTGGGTTTATATTCCTGATAACACACACACACACACACACACACACACACACACTCACTCACACAAGATGCTATTATCAGAATATTGGAAACACTAATCTCTTTTAAGTTATTAATAATATCACTAAGAATAATCCCTAACCTTGACTGCTTACTTTATGCTAGACACTATGGTACATATTTTACATGTAGTGTCTTATTTAATCCTTACAACAATCCCACCTTTGAGCTAGGTTCTATTGGCCTATTATTAGGCCCATTTTACAGATGAGAAAACTGAGTGTCAGAGAGTGCAAGTAATTTGTCCAAGGTTACAAAACCAGTCACTGAAAGAACTGACATTTCTGACTGACTCCAGCGCCTCCAAGCTTAATCTCCACATGATACTTGAGCTTTGTATTAAAGAGGAAAAACTATATGTAACAAAAAAATAGAAATCATGTCTAAAGCTTCCATTCAGAGATAACCACTTAGCCCCTTGACAGATACTCCTCCATGTTATTTTTCCTTTGCTTTCTTCACTTCCCAGATGTAGCACGAACGTTCTCTCATGTCAACAGGTACATGTTTGGCTGTGTTTGTTCCATGGACATACATTACAGGAAGCTCCACCCTGAACTGGAGGAAGCAAGAAAAAGAAGGTGTCATGACTGGATAAAACCCCAAGGATGGCCCAGGCCTGTTTGACTCAGTGGCTAGAGCGTCAGCCATCGTACCCAAAGGGTCACGGGTTTGATTTCCAGTCAAGGGCACATACCTGGGTTGCAGGTTCAATCCCCAGGCCCGGTCAGGGTTGTGCAGGAGGCAACCAATTGATGTCTCTCTCACATCGATGTTTCTCTCTCTCTCTCTCCCCCCACCCCCTTCCACTCTCTTTTTTAAAAATAGAAATATATCCTTGGGTGAAGATTTAAAAAAAAATCCCAAGGATGGCAGTTGGAAGGGGGAACAAAGATTGGCTTTGAGGGTCTGCTCTTCTCCCGGTTCTGACAAATCTTCACTGTTTATTCCAAGATGTGGGTTATTACAAGTCATCAGAAATGACAGAAGAGGAAGGGATTTTTCAAGGAGCAGTAGCAGCTTTAACATGACCCCAAACTCTGACACACTCTTCCTATTGTGCGAGGCGGGGCGGTACCTCCTCCCTTTGAGTGTAGGCAGGCTTCCGACGGCTTTGGCCAATCGAGTGCAGCAGAAGGGACACCATGTGACTTTTGAGGTTGGGTCATAAAAGACCACACAGCTCCCACTTGGCTCACGGGAGCATAAGCCACCGTGTTATAAGTCCAACGACCCACTCAGGTCACCATGCTGGAGAAGCCAGCTAATGCTGCTGGGGCCACCTGGCCAGCGGAGCCCAGCCTTCCGCCATCCCTGCCACGGTGCCAGACATGTGACTGAAGAGACACCTTGGAAGTGGCTCCTCCAGCCCCAGACGTTTGAGTCACCCAGCTGCTGTGTCTTCCAGCAGAGGCCCCAGACATAATGGGGTAGACACAGCGCTCCTTGCTGCACCCTGATCAAATCCCTGTCCCACAGACTCCACGATTCTTTTGTTTTAATCCACAATAAGTGGTCATTATTTTATGCCACTAAGTTCGGGGTGCTCTGTTTCATAGCAATAGATTCCTAGAACAGAATTTGGCACCTGGGAATGTGGACTGACCTTTACAAACTTTGAGCTGGGCTTAGGCATTTCTCTGCTTGTATATGAGAGACCACAAACATCATGAAACAGAAAAAACAAAACCAAACCCAAAGATACCGGTGCTACCATTCACCTTCCCGACCCGGGTCTGCAGGAGGCATGCTTAGCTAGGATAGGGCATCAGAATGTAATTTTCAAAGTTTTAAAAAATGCCTCTGGTAACAATATGGAATGGACACAGGTCAACACATTGTACTCACTGGTGAGGGAGCCAGCAGGGTGGGAGAGCTGGTCAGAGAAGCACAGGACCCCATGTTTACAGGCACCGAAGACAGTGGGGATGAGATTGCTCGGGGAGGCACAGAACTGGCGAGTGGTCTGTAGGGCAGCGAAACCGGACGTGGGGGTTCTCTCCTAACAGAAATCTATACCTCTGCACCAGATGCAGATTGCAAGGGAACATGCTTACTTCGAATCTGGACCCCAATGAGCATTCGACTGAGTCACACAAAGGCTAGGTTCCTGAGAGAATTGAATGTAAATGACCCCCAGGCAAGCCTGTTAGTCAAGGCTACCGTGTGACATTGAATGGACATGCGGTACACCTGAAACCTATATAATTTTATTAACCAGTGTCACCCCATTAAATTCAATTAAAAAAATAGCCCTGGCCGGTTTGGCTCAGCAGTTAGAGTGTTGGCCAGAGGACCAACGAGTCGCGGGTTTGATTCCGGCCAAGGGCACGTACCGCGGTTGCGTATGTCCCTGGCCCTGGTCGGGCCATGCAGGCAGCAACTAGTCAATGTGGCTCTATCATGTCTCTCTCTCCCTCTCTTCCTCCCTGTTAATCTGTCTAAAGATGAATTGAAAAATGTCCTCAGGTGAGGATAAAAAATAAATTAATAAAACAGCACATCTGCTGTGACCACCTTATCCCAGCCACATATCTCAGCGTCATACCCAAGGACAGCCAAGCATCCTGAGCTCTCAGCATCGCCACCTGAGAAACATCTTTGTCCAGACTCTTAAACTTGAGTATATTCAATGCTTTAGACCTAATTTCCAGAAACAGAGGGGAGAGAGGGGCACCTGGAAGCAACAGGCTGCATCTAGAGGAACAGTCTACAAGACAGCCTGTCCGATCCCTTTAAATGTCAGTGCCCTGGGGCGGGGGTGGGGAGAGAAGGTGTTGGGAGGGGGCAGAGGACTGTTAGAGAGTAAAGAAACACAATCACCAAATGTCATCTGTGGTCCTTATTTGGATCTTGGTTTTGAAAAACAATTAAATAAGACATTTTAGCCACAGGAAAATTTGAGTATGGACTGGGTATTAGAGGATAGTAGGGCATTATTGTTAATCGTGTTAGATGTGATAATGGTTTTGTAGTTATATAGGGAATTATCTTTATTTTTCTGGATGTCCATGCTGAAGGATGGTCACAATGTCTGCAGTTTAGTGATATGTTTCAGAAAAAAATACGTATATTCATGTATAAAATCAATATGACAATGCTAGTAGTTATGAGCCTAGGCAGTGAATAGGGATACCCACTGTACTAGCCTTGCAATTTTCCTGCTTGTTTAAAAAACGTCATAATAAAAAGCTACAAGCACCTTGGGGGAGGGGGCAGCTAAGACCCCAGTGTGTGTTCCATTCTGTAATCCCCCCAATCAGAATATAAAATTCTGGTCTCCTTGGAAGGTGATCCCTCCTCCAATGAAGGGACTCAGCTTCCCGAGCTCAGCTGCCGGACATCCAGCACCACGCATCCTTTTGTAGCCGAGGCTGTCCCCAACAGTTTACAACTTCTGCAAGCTTCCTGGAGGACAGATTCACTTTCGGAAAGAGCTCACATCTTTCACTGGAGATAATTACATCTCGAGCAATATTTTAAACAGAAAGCTGAAGCACCTGTAAGCGCCCCAACCGTCTCTCTCCTGCCTTCCAGAAAAGGAAAGTAGAAAGGAAATGGAAGATGGTGAGGCAAACCTGCACCTCTGACCTTCCTCTGTGGTCAGACAAGCAGGAGGGAGCGAGGGAGCAAAGGGGGGAGGCACAGTCCAGGTAAAGACACAGAGCTGAGTCTAACTGCAGCCTCCAGCGGTGACTGACAAAGAAATAGAGGTTCCAGGCCAGCTGGTGTGGCTCAGTGATTGAGCATCGACCCACGCACCAAGAGGTTGTCGGTTCCGTTCTGGGTCAGGGCACATGCCCAGGTTGTGGGTCAAATTCCCAATGGGGGGCATGCAGGAGGCAGCCAATTGATGTTCTTTCTCATCAATGTTTCTATCTCTCTCTCTCCCTCCCTCTCCTTTCTTCTCTCTCTAAAAATCAATAAAGAAAAAAAAACAAAACACAGAGTTTCCAGGCTGGAGCAGCTTTGAAAGGCTGGCCACTTCAAAGCCATTAACTGGGCTAATCTGGTCACAACCGGAGCCCATGACTGAATCCAGACCTCTGATATATCTTATTTGGACCTCCATGACATTGGTTGTTCAAAACAAAACAACAACAAAAACCCACTTAGAAAAATTTAAATACAACATACATACTTAAAGATTAGTTCAGCCTGTTTTTGAATCGCACATCAATGGAATCATATCTGCTCTTTCGCGTTTGGCTTCTTTCACTCCACGTGACTATGAGATTCTTCCAGGTTGGTGCAAATGGTTGTAGTGTATGCATCCCCACTACTGTAATAGTCCATTGTGTGAATATGCACAGTTTATTTACCATTCTAGTGTGTGGCGGTCGGGAAACAGTGCTGTAACCTGCCTTCTAACCACGCCTTTTGGTGCACATATGTGCACATTTCTCACGGGCATACACCTAGCAGCTGGGTCTTCAGATATGCACATGTTCAACCCCATTGTGCTTTATAAATTTCTGACTTAGTTGGCAATATGTAGAACTTGAGAGATTTTGCATGAAATCAGGATTACAGCTCTTTTTTTCAAAATGTAAAGATGCATCCAGCCGGTGTGGCTAGTGGTTGAGCGTCAACCCATGCACCAAGAGGACGCCGGTTCAATTCCTGGTCAGGGCACATGCCCAGGCTGTGGGCCCGATCGCCAGTGGGGGGCATGCAGGAGGCAGCCAATCGATGTTCTCTCTCATCGATGTTTCTATCTCTCTCTCCCTCTCCCTTCCTCTCTCTAAAATCAATAAAGGGAACAAAATTTTTTTTTAATGTAAAAATGCCACAACGTTGGACCCACATTTGACCTTTGTGAGTCTGGGGTTTGGGTTCCCCATTTTGCCACAACCCCCCACCACTCTACTTTGCATCATCTGCCTGGCTCCCAGAGGCACCTTGACTTTGGGACTCTCGGTGGTAAATGATCCAAGTGTGCTTTTACTTCCAATCCATGCTACAAATTACTGAGCTGCCTTGGTTTCCCCAATGAGGTCCTGCTAAATACCCAGTGATCCCAGGACTGTGATCACATCACATCAGTGCAACCTGTGGCCTGGGCCACTAACCAAGTCTCCCTGAAGCGGTGTGGTTAAGTCTAAAACAGCTGAAGGCAGGGCAGGGTCCACCAACTATTGTTTGTCTAGCACCTTCCGTGTGGTTCCTTCTGTCTATTGGGCTTCTTTCCCATTCTCCCCTCCAGCCCCCCAGTCACTGCCTTCTTCACACCCATATCACCTCCAGCCAGGTCTGATAAAGCATCTCTTCCTTTAAGACTGGCTCCTCCTCTGCACTGGTACCAGAATGCCTTTGAATTGAACTTTTTTTTTTATCCTCACCTGAGGACATTTTTTACATTTATCTTCAGATAGAGAGGGAGGGAGAGAGGGAGGAAGAGAGAGAGAAACATTGATGTGAGAGAGACACATCGGGTGGTTGCCACCCACATGACCCCAACCAGGGCTGGGGACAAACTGCAACCAAGGTACATGCTCTTAGTGGGAACTGAACCCGGGTCTCTCTGGACTGCAGGTCAATGCTCTAACCGCTGAGCCAAACCAGCCAGCACTGCCCAGAGTTTTTTAAAAAACTTAAACAAGCCCTGACCAGTTTTGCTCAGCGGTTAGAGCATCAGCCTGCGGTCCAGAGAGACCTGGGTTCAGTTCCCACTAAGGGCACGTACCTCGGTTGCAGTTTGTCCCCGGCCCTGGTTGGGTTGTGTGAGTGGCAGCCACTCAATGTGTCCCTTTCACATTGATGTTTCTCTCTGTCTCTTCCTCTCTCTTACTCTATCTGAACAAAAAATGGAAAAATGTCCTTGGGTAAGAATAAAAAAAAAATTAAACAATATAAAATGAGAGAAAAGGAAATTTCCCTCTCCTTTTCACCTCTTCCCAAAACTCCTTGGTTTCCCTCCCCAGAGGCAACCACAGTTTCTAGTTTTCTACACATTTTGCAGAAATGAATATTTCATGTGCACGTAAACACACACACACACACACACACACACACCCCTCCTGTCTATTTTTACACAAACCAGCACATTCAGCCGGATCTGTTCTGCACCTTGCACTTTATGCCTCTTGCTGGTCCTTCCGTGTCAGCATATATAGGTTCCCCGCTCCTTTTTAACAGCTGCAGAGTTTTCTCTCAAGTTTATGACCAGCCTTTATTCAACCAGTCCCCCAACTGAGGGATAGTTTGGTCATTTTCAATCTGCTGCTGTCACAGACAGTGCTGCAATATCTTTATGCACATGCACAAGCATGTCTGCAGAATACATTTCTAGGCATGTGATTGTGAACCAGGGGGTGTCGGCATATCTTCTGTTGATCAGTAGTGCCAACTGGCCCCTTGAAAGGGTTGCACCAATTGACACCGTCTCCAGCAATGCCTGAGTGAGCTAAAGTGAGCTCCGGAAAATGCATACTGAACCTCATCACTCCGGACTTCAAGCACCCATTCCCAGCCCTGCCTGTATGCTAGAATCACCTGGGCAAATTTCAAAGCAATTCTATGTGTGTGTCCCCAAACCCCAAATCTAATTTCACTGATCTAAATATGGCCCAATCATTAGAGGTTTTTTTTAAGCTCCCAGGGTGATGCTAGGTGGTTTCAGGGTAGAGAACTACCGCTTTGATCGCCAATGGCTCTCCCAGGCCAGTGTAAAGTCCACAGTTCTTAGCAAGGTAGAGAAGCCCATCATTTCTTATTCCCACCTGCGTCTCTGCTCTCTCGCTTCGTGCATCCACTACTCATGCATCAAAGTTTACCCAGGGTCCTGCTGTGGGGCGGGCTGCCCTGGCTTCGCTGGTGCGTAGTAATATATGGAGCCTCCTGGCACAGGCCTACAAGAGCCAATCGTTAGCATCTCTTCCCTCCCCAGCATTCAGCGATGTCAAGGTGTTAGCACAAAACTAATCGTGGGAAGAGTATTTACACCACAGCAATTGACAAATACGACAATCAGGACCATTTCCCCCCAGAAAGTCGGTTGTTATCATTTAACGCACATCATCATTTGTTGCCTTCTCTGCTCACTCATGGAGCACTGGGTTCTACTCCAGCACTTTTTATCTCTGTTACCAGGACGCTTGAGCTCCTATAGTCATCAATAATAGTGATGAAGGAAATAGTAATTTCTCACTGAGCATTTACCAGGTGCAAGGCCCTGAAATCAGTGCTTTCTACGCATTAACTCATTCACTCCTTACAACAAGGACTATCGTTAGCCCGCTGCTTGTGAGGCACACAGAGGAAAGGTGATGGGCCCAAGGTCACACAGCCAGGGAGCAACAGCCACAGCAGAGTAGATGCTCAATAGATGTTTGTTGGATGCATGGATGGATCCCGACTTCTAGAAGCAGGTGTTGGGGGGCCTGGCTACACAGACAAGGCAGGACCTTTTCCTCAACAAATCGCAAGCATCTCCGATGGTTGGTGTCCAACCTGCCTGCCTTACTCTCAGTCAAGACTTGTATCGCTGCTGTAACAAGTACCACACATTTAGCAGCTTGAAACAGTACAAATGTGTTATCTTACAGTTCCAGAGACCAAAATGGGTCTCACCGGGCTAAAAGATGTCCAAACCTTAATCCCTGGGACCTGCAGATATGTTACCGACATGGCAAGAGTAACTTTGCAGATGTGATTAAGAAACTAAAAATTCACAGATTATCCTGGATTATCTAGTGGGCTCAGTGTAATCACAAGGGTTCTTATAAGAGGGAAGCAAGAGGACCAGAGAAGGAGACGAGGACAGAAGCAGAAGTCAGAGTGGTGCAGCCACAAGCCAAAGAGTGCATGCGGGTGGCCCCTAAGAGCTGGAAGTGGATTCTCCCCCAGAGCCTCCAGCAGGAATGCAGCCCTGACAACACAATGATTTTAGCCCCATGATACCTGTTTTAGACCCTGGCCTCCAGAACTGCAAGATAACGCATTTGTGTGTTTTGTTACAACAGCCCAGCCATAGGAACTCATACATGGTCACCGTGGCCCAGCCCTTTATCAGAAATGCATGGCAGGCAGCAGTCCTTCAGAAGAGAGCAAGGATGGACTGGCATGGGCTGTCCTGTATCCCAGACTCCCAGGATGCTGGAAAGGGCCTGGGCTCCTTTCCCTGGTGAGCTGAGGTCAAGTGCACACAGATGGGAGGAACACAGGCAGGCAGTGGCCTTAAGCTAAAAGGTGACCAGAACTTTACCAAGCCCTGTGGAAGGATTCAGTGAATGCTTGGGTCAGGGGCTGATGGGTGTGGACACCAGGCTAAAGTCAAAGGTCCTATAGCTGGGGCCAAGGGACAGTGCTGATAGAAGGCATTGGTGCTGTGGAAAGATCACTGGACTGTGTGTCCTAACGGAGCCTGGCCCTGCCATTGACTGGCCATGGGAGCTCAGAAAATTCTCCCCCTTCTCTGGGTCTCAGTTTCTCTATGAGCTGTCAGGAGCTTGTACTAGATCAATGCCTCTCAACTTTCCTTTAAAATACCCCATGTTCATAGCAGCACTATTTACAATAGCTAAGATCTGGAAACAGCCCAAATGTCCATCAGTTGACGAATGGATAAAAAAGCAGTGGTACACATACACAATGGAGTACTATGCAGTGGTAAGAAAGAAAGATCTCTTGTCCTTTGAGATGACATGGAGGGCCCTGGAAAGTATTATCCTAAGTGAAACAAGCCAAACAGAGAAAGACAAATATCACATGATCTCACTTATTTGTGCAATATAATGAACATAACAGTCTGAGGAATGGGGCAGTCCCAGAGACGTGGAAGTGGGGTACAGACTGACAACCCCCAGTAGAGTGGGTGGTGGGGGAGAGATAAACCACAGAACTTATATGCATGTATGCATGAACAATGGACATGGACAACAAAGCTGGGGACAGGGTGGGGAGGGAGAGGGGGGGAATCAGTGGGGGAGAAAGGAGAAACATCTGTAACAAAAATTAATTAATTAATTAAAATAAAATAATACTATAAAACACAAACAAAAGAAAACAAAACAAAAAAGCACAGCAGACTTCTGTCTTCAAACAAAATCTTTCTTGTGTGACTTGAATTTGTCAACATAATATTCATAATAATAGCAAGTGATTCATTGGAACTTGCTTCATCCCAGACACTCTTCTAAGCACCTTATAAATATAAATGTATTTGTTCAGTACTCATAACAAATCAAGAGGGACATTCTATCATTTTCATTTCACATCTGAGGGAACTGAGGCACAGAGAGGTTAAGAAACTTGCTGAAGTTCACCCAGCAGGGAAGTCGTAAATTCTTGATTTGAGCCCATGCATCCTAGTTCCAAAGAGAATTGGGAGGTGGGGGAGGGGGGGTAAGTTGGGGGAGATTTAGCCAGAGGTTAAGTCCAGGTAAATAATAAAAACCCGAGACATGTGGGAGGACAGAGAGAAAGGAGGAGGGAAAAACCAGTCTGAGCTGGAAAGATCATTTTGGAGTCTGGTCAATGAGAGGTGTTACAGCAGCTGTGGAGTCTGAGAAAACTGGCGAGTCAGGGGAAGGGGGAGGAGCAGCTCCACCCCTAACAGCGCCCTGGGGTCTCTGTGAGTGGGCCAAGTGGGGAGACTGGGCCTGTGGGCCATAGCCTGTGTTGGGGTTATACCTAAAGACTTAGTGTGGGAAACTGATCAGAGCGGAGCTGACACCGTGAGGCCGGCAGTCTCCTCCCTGCGTCCTCCCTTTGTCATCGCCCATTCCGGTCCTTCCATCATTTCTGCAGAACCCTCGGGTTTCGAGCAGTACTCTTTGAAAACCACTGCCCAGGACCACCTCCATTCAATCAGCTTCTCTGAGCCTGTGCGGATTGGTTCCCATGGCCCCGGTCACAGAGAGCCCGTGGCCAGCAGCTCCTTCTGTCCACTCCAGGAGGCTGTGGAAGGCTCAGGCTCAGACCTTCCTCACTCCTGGATTCTTGAATCAGGAAAGGCTCTTTAAGTGCAGATTCCAACCAGCAAGGTGACCTTGATTGAGCAAGCCTCTTCCCCAGGCCTCTGGACCTCATCTGCAGAGCAAAGCTGATAATGATAACTCACCTTTGGAAGCCAAGACACTGAGCCTCAGAACCTCTTAAGAAAATTAAGAAGAGCCGATGTACATTGAGCACCTACATGAGAAGATGGTTTTGTAATTTCATCAATCACTTCTTTGACTGTCCTCACTTGACAGTGAGCAAGCGGAGGCCCAGAAAGGTGAAGTGACTGACCAAGGACTGAGGCTGGGACTCTGACCCTAGAAATTGTGCCTCTTCGTCCTCTCCACGACCACATGAGCCAAAACCACAGGTGGGGCCTGCTCTGTGGCTTCTGCTGTGACCCACCCAAAACCCCTTTCATGCTCATATTTTTTTATAAACAAGAAAGATAAGGCTCAGAGGTACTAAGCCACCTGCCCAAGGTCACCCAGCCACTCACACTGGAGCTGGGAATACAGGTATATGTGATTCCAGGCTCACACTTCTTCCCGGGCCATCACACATCCTCCAGAACTCCTACCCAGAGGTGGGAGGCTGGGCTTCTCTGAACATGTCCCAGACCTGGGCTGCTTCAAAGCAGCAAAAAGTTCCTCCTGCAGCCTCTAGCTGAGTACCTGCTTATCATCAGCATACCCCAAGGAGCCTCCAGGTGGCCAAGGACAGGTAGCTGCAGATGCCCTGGCCCCAGGTTCTTCTCTGCTCCTTCTGAGTTATGCTCCTCCTAGGAGGGGAGGGGAGGACAGCTCTCCTTGCTTTCCAGGCGGTTGGCAGAGGAGCGGCTGCTGCTGCTCCAGCCTGCTGCCTGGCTGATGGAGAGATTATTCCTAAGCCCTTCCCATTCCCCACCCCCCGCCCCTTGCAGGACCACACTGGCTGTCCGGTGGGGTGCAGAGCGCAGAGCCCGCGGCTGAAGCAGGACAGCTGGACCAGCTCCTTCATAGCATGAACCCCTCAGACTTTTACCTCTTGTGGGAAAAGGGGTCTCTGGGTCCTCTTAAAATCACCACCTCTCTGCCCCAGGGCAGTTCTCCAGCTGCTGGAGAGAGAGATGCTGAATGAATGGACTTCGGGTTTCTGGAGGAGACGAGGGAAGAAAGGTTGGACACTAACTCTGCCAGAAACTGCCGTGTTTGGAATTTTCTTTTCTTTCCCTTTATTTCCACCACGAACCCATCTCTTCCCGGGACATCGAGACATGGGCTCCCCTTGCCAGGCAGAGAAACAGCTGGAAACAGGCTCCCTGAGACAGAAGGGTGAGTTAAACTTCGGGGGAAGAAGTCATTGTTTGCTGGAGGGGTGGGGACATTGAAACATCGGTGGCCAAAGTGCTGTTTCGAGTGACCACTTTTCCCATGCTCTGGAAGGAGCTCTGTGTGCCGGCTGTTTCGGGAGACAGTGGATTGCAAAGTTGGGGTTGTGCAGTGAATGCAAAAAGTGCAGTTTTGAGGGTTCTAAGAAGAATCCCAGGTTGGGAGACAGAGTCCTGGGTTGGGTTTGGATTTGTTGTGTGACCTTGGATGAGTCATTTCAGCTCTCTGGGTCTTGGTTTTTGCAACTGGAAAATGAAAACGCATGGGAAGGGCTCCCTGGATTTCAGAACACTCTTCTCTCTGCAGGCTGCTCGTCTTCCTCTGGCCGTACGTTGTAAACGAAGTAATACGTGCAGAATAACCTAATGCTGCGTGGTTATAATAACCCGAGCAAGTGTGAAATGCGTAGGCTGTGATTCAACTCTTCGCTGTCTGCCTGAATCCAACTGGCTCGGAAATTAGAGGAACTTTTACTTCCATTCAGCGGCCGAGTGTTTCTCTTGATTGGAGTGCACCTTGGAATGTAAGGTTATAGATGCTCTGGAAACAGCTCTGGCTACAAAGAATAGCATAGGAAATCTTTGCAGGATGCTGAGGATAAGTATTGTGGAGGTGATTTTTCAAAGGCACGGGCTAAATCTAAAACTCTATTCTAAATCCAGCGTCCCAAATAGGTCTGAAATGAAGAGAGCATTAGATGCTCCCTCATTTTGCAGATGACAAGACCGAGGCCCAGAGAAGGGGAGTGACTAGCTCAAGGTCACACAGCAAGAGGGGCTGAGACAGCACCCAATGAACACGGAGGAGTGCTGTCATGGAGACTAAAGTCCTCCCATTGAGAAAGCAAACAAGAGGGACAAGGTGACCATTGTGGAGCTTCTCCTGAGAATCAGGTGCCATGTTAACCATGGTCACATTCTTCCTTACTTAACCTTCTGCACCTCTGTTTCCTCATCTGTAAAATGGAAATATTAATATGTACCTCATGGGGTTGTTGAGATGAATTAATATAGGGAAGTGTGTACAAGGTGCCTGGCTGGTCAGAAGCATCTAGAAGTGTTCTCCCTGTATATTACTGCGTGTAACTCTCATTGTGCACCATGAAGTGGGCACTCAAACTCCCCCAGCTGTATAGATGAAGCAAAAGGCTTAGAGTGGCTGAGCAGTCCATAAGGGGGCAGAACCTGGCAGTGAACTTGAGAACCTTAAGCTCTATTTGAACCCACTATACCTTGCAAGGTTCGTACAAGTTTTGTCATGAAATGAACAATGCAGAGATCAAAGAGGCTAAGGTACATGCCCCAGACCACACAGCCTGAAGAGGCACAGTTGTGACTTGTCCAGTTCAGGATCCAGCTCCCCAAGTCCCAGTCCACATGATGTCTATTCCGGGGAGATTCTTCCGAGCGTATGTGCTTCACCAGGAAGGGATGGCATTGTCTCCTTTTGTTCACTGACAGATCCCAGGTGCATAGTGGGTGCCCAGTGAAGCTGTGTTGGATGAAAGATTAAAAAGAATGAATAATGCAGATACAGTTGCGGGCAAGCGCACATGAGAAAATGTCTGTAACATCTGAGACTCTGCCCCGAGACTGATTTCTCCCGCGTTCCTGCTCTTTCCCCTCTGGGTGCCAGGACATCTACGGCGATGCCCATCGCTTCCAGAGTCAGGGGCCTGCATCCCCGACACCACCACTCCAGCTCCTGCAGCCCTTTGAGTCAGCTCTTGCCTGGCTCCGCGGAGCCACCACCGTCCCTCAAGGGCCTCTACTACCGCAGGGCCCGGAAGGTGGGCGCGCTGGATGCCTCCCCGACGGCAGACCTGAAGAAAGAGGTCCTGGTGAATGTCGGGGGCAGGAGGTACGTTCTCCCCTGGAGCACGCTGGATGAGTTTCCCCTGAGCCGCCTGAGCAAGCTCAAGTTCTGCCGGAACCAGGAGGAGATCGCGCAGCTCTGTGACGACTACGACGAGGACAGCCAGGAGTTCTTCTTCGACAGGAGCCCCAGCGCCTTCGGGATGATCGTGAGCTTCCTGGCGGCCGGCAAGCTGGCCCTCCTGCGGGAGATGTGCGTGCTGTCCTTCCAGGAGGAGCTGACCTACTGGGGGATCGAAGAAGCCAACCTGGAGAAATGCTGCCTGCGGAAGCTGCTGAAGAAGCTGGAGGAGCTGGCCGAGCTGCGCAGGGAGGAGGACCTGCAGCGGCAGAGGGAGGCGCGGGGCCCCGCGGCGGACCCCTCGCGCTGGGGGCTCTTCATGAACTGGCTGCGGGAGGTGGTGGAGAACCCACAGTCGGGGCTGCCTGGGAAGGTCTTCGCTTGTCTGTCCATCCTCTTCGTAGCCACCACAGCGGTCAGCCTGTGTGTCAGCACCATGCCCGACATGAGGGCTGAGGACGACAAGGTAGGTGACTTCTGACCAGGGTCTACCTCTCCATCGGGCACAGTGCCCAGGGCCCACGGGACTTAGGGCTCATGAAAACATATAATGTCTTTGAAAGAAAAGAATATTATCCAACATTGATTATGTTCAATTTTAGACCCACGCAGTTATAAAAGAGAATCTTTTATGTAGTTTTTTTTGGGGAAGAGGCCCACAAAGGCCAGAGTACCGTGGGCCCGTGAAAGTCATGCGGTGGCCCTTCCTCTGGAGTGAACCCCAGACATTGATGAGGACACCTCTGCTCTTAGTGGGTCTGGCAGGTCCAGCCTCATGGCTCCTGGCTCTGTGACCACCAACTGCTTCATTTCTCCGAGTCTCAGTTTCCTCCTCCATAAAATGGGTACCATTTCTATGGAGTCCTACACATTCAAGGCGCTCGTCATGGGCTGACTGAGCAGCTGTTCTGTGCCATGCACTGTGCCAGGCCAGAAACCCCTGACTTCTTGAGCCATCACGCAGTGGGTATCCCAACTCCATTTCCAGACGAGGAAACAGGGGCGCAGGGAGGGCATTTAGCTTCCTCAAAGTTACAGAGTAAACATGCCGGTGGTGGCAGAGATGCTCTGCCCTCCGTTTTCCTGCTGCTTACTTCACTCCAGAGTTTCTCGATCAGTCCTACTGAACGGGCAACTGAGAGATGCGCTAACTTCTAAGCGACTCCGCCCCAGGAGGCCAGAGCAAACATGTTTCTTGCCTACTCCTGCACTCTCTTTCCAGGAGCTATGGGGAGCCCAAGCCCCTCAGGGGGTCAGATGGTGTGAGAAACGAGATAAGAATCTAACATTTTGTTGGGAAGGGTATTGGAGAGCTTTAAACTGAGACCTGGGTTGTTTCCTAATTTATAATGCTTCTCCTGCCTGGCTCTATATTCCTTCATAGCTCACCATTACCCCAACTTATAGAGCTTACATTATAGTACATGGAGGGAGTCCTTAAAGGAAACGCATACATAAAACAGTCCACCCTGTAAATGACCCACAACCACTGTCAGTCCATGTGAGTTCCCTTCCCTTAAAGATATATTCCAGGGCGGTATGGTAGGGGGAGAGAACTTTCCAGATAGAAAGGACTTAGATGGAGAACCAGCTGGTTCCTCTCACAGAACAGATGCTCAATAATTATTTGTCTAATAAAATGTATCTTATTCAACTTATACACGTTTAGTCCTAACCTCATGTTCGACTTTCAAATGGCTTTTTCTCCCCACGGAGGACTATAGCTCCCATCGTAGGCATGCTTTCTTTCTTCAGCACGATGTCACGAGATTGAAGACCCTGCTCGTTCACAGAAATATTTACACATGGACACTGCAGTAAAAAGATTAGGATAAAATAAATGGCCTTTGTCCCCCATTCCTGGAGGATGCCCTTGATCCCAGTAGCTGAGGAGGGACCCCTGGATTTCCACCAGCCTGTTCCTCTTAGGGATTGCCAGGGAGCTAGAATTAAGACTGTGCAGAGGGCCAAGGTCTTTTCGAAGCGTACTGCTTTGAAAATTACTCAGGGTACGCACCCGAGCTTGTTTAATGGAAACTCGGAAAATCAAATCAGAGGTGGGCGAGAGGGCGCAGCACCAGGCGGCCCCACGCCTGAGCGCACCAACCAGGCTGCCATTTCTACTTCTGGGGTAAGAGGGGTGTCACCTTGTGAAACCGCCTCTCTGTGTGCTGCCTGGGGGAGTCTGGGAGGCGTGGCCCTCAAAATGAGTGTGTCTATTTCCCTGTTCCAACACTAATAATAATTTAGAAAGCCAGGATGCTGAGGACGAAGCTGACTTTGTTCGTTCAAGATCACGTCCTTACATTTACATTAAAAGGTGATGTTCTCTCCCTGACACACATGCCTGGTGTTTTATTTCTGCCCTCAGGGATGTCAGTCTGAAAGCGGTGATTCAGAGGACTGGCTGGGGATGCTGGTCATGCCGGCAGGCTGCTTCTGGGGGGCAGGCGGTGCAGCGAGGCTTGGGGCCCAAGCAGTCCCGAGGGGCCTTGGCACCATCTGTTCAGATGAATAAATGCCACCTGTGGGGACAAAACACCCAGGGCTCTGTTCCACAGAACCCCTCCATCTGACTCCAGAGAAGTGTTAACGCTAGGTCGGAGAGTTAGAAGACAGCCGGAGAAAACAGTCTTTCTTTTCCTTTTCCTTCTAACTTCTCATAGCAACATCCCTTGGAGTGAAAGGTCTGTGCCTGAAATTGCAAATTAAAATGGAGGAAGGAGGAGGCAGTATAGACAGAAAAGACCAAGCCAAGTGCCTAAGCACCGCTTGAAGTATTGGGACCTTGCTGGGTTTCTTAGGGGAGCTCATTTCCAAGGGGATGAAAGAACCATGCTTATCAGGCACCCCTCACGAGGCTGGCATTTGATAGAACAGAGTCCTTGCAGCAGCTTTGGATACTATGTCTGCCCCCATTTTACAGATGGAGAAACTGAGACTCCGGGAAGTTTGATCACTTTCTTAAGCTCACAGTATGTGGCAGAGCCAGGATGCGCACTCGGCTCTGCTTGGCTCTGAAGCCATCTTCCAATGCTCGGCCACTCTGCCTATAGTCCAGACCCTTGGCCCCTGTAGCACTTAGCGTTTTGGAGGCAGCCAGCCCCTGGGAAGTGCTTCTCTGTCTGGTGTGATGGTTCAGACTGCAGGTGCTCTGGGATTGAATCTGGGCCTCCCCTTTTCTGAACTCATCGATCTCAGAAAAATCAACCTTGTCGAGCCTCAGTTTCCTTATCTGTAAAATGGGGGTGCTATTAGCCCTTTCCTCCAGGAGTCACGGTGAGTTATTTGCGTAAGCAGTTGGAACAATGCTCACTAAGTGGTAGTTGTCATCATTATTCACTCATTCAGTACCAGTTAACAGGAAATCACATTTATTCTTTTATTCATTAATAATAGTTGTTGCGTGACTATTAACTATATTTTTCTAGGTGCTGCAGATAAGACACATTTTTTATGGGTTTTTTTTTTTTGGTATTTTTTTTTTTTACCACTCTTCCCTCACAAGCTGCCTGACGATTTCTGTGTGTGTGGGGGGGGCTCTGGCGTGGCCCCTCCGTCGTTCCCTAGTCACACCCAGGAACTGACCCCTGCCCTCCAGGTCCCACCCTCGGGCACCCACTTTACTCTTCCCCCTTTCGGGACTTTGGCTCCCATCAGCCCACCCCGCCCCCCTTCCCCAGACCCTCTGTGCTTCTGCTGGTGCTGCCCGCTGGCCCCTGGCCCCAAGAACACCTGGGGTGGCGAACGCACCTCCTTCTGTTTGGGATCTTGAGGGTACACATTGGGAGACCCCAGCCACGGCTGCTTCAGGGGCCGGTGTTCGTAGCTCGTGATCACATTATTTATGTTTTTGAAGCTTGTATTCTGAGCATCCCTGCTCCATTTTTAAAAATTGAGGTGGAATTCACATAGCATAAAATTAACCATCTTAAAGTGAGCAATGAATTCAGTGGCAACTTATTTATTTTACTTTATTATTATTTTTAATCCTCACCTGAGGATATGTTTCCATTTATCTTCAGATAGAGTGGGAGGGAGAGAGACAGAGAGAGAGGCACCGATTGGTCGCCTCCCACAGGACCCAGGACTGAACTGCAATCAAGGTATGTGCCCTTGACTGAAATCAAACCCGAGACCCTTAGGTCCACGGGCCACTGAGCCCAACCGGCCAGGGCTTCAGTAGCAGTTTAGTACATTCACAGTGTTGTGCAGCCAAGACCTCTGTCACATTCTGAAAGAAAACCTATACCCATTAGGCAGTCACCCCCCATCCCTCTACCCCACAGCCCAGCCCCAGCCCTTGGCAACCACCAGTCTGCTTTCTGTCTCCATGGATTTCCCTCTTCCAGACATTTCACATACACGAAATCCTACAACACATGGCCTTTGGTTTCTGGCTTCATTCACTTAGCATAATGTCTTCAAGACCTATCCATGTTGTAGCGTGTGTCAGTACCTCCTTTTTGGGGCTGAGTAATATTCCACTGTCCGTTACGCCACAATTTGTTTACCCATCCATTTGGTGAAGAATGCTGCAATTTCCCAGGTTCTTTGCTTCCCTCTGCGCAAGTCCCCTGCAAAGATCATCAACTCTGTCATTCATTTCTAGGGCCCTTCCACATGGCCTCAGTTCTTGCCGGGCAGCTCTGCTAGTCAGAGCACTTTTCCTCCCTCTGGGGTAGACTGAAGGGCATGCATTCCTCCTCTCTTGACCTCTTCCTTCCTCTTTACTGTTACTGAGCTACCCCAACAGCTGCAGACAGACAGAATCTCATCATGGAAAGGAGCCAGAATCTCTACTTTGCTAGTCCTGGATTCAAATCCCAGCTCTGGCGCTCCCTGGCTCTGTGCCTCTGTTTTCTCACCTATCGAAGGGGATAATGAGGGTGGGGGTAGGGTTGAACGATCCTATTTATCCATCGCTGGCATGGAGTGAACCTCGCTGCTTCTACCCACCCTTTGGGACTCAGCTCACACCCCTTCCACCTGCTCATCTGCTTTGCTCATCAACTTCTCTCCCAGTTCCACAGCGCCTGGTTGACTCAAATGTCTTCTCTATTTCCAGTGCCCATCGCCATCTTTCATGCAATCCATAGATCTTCACTGAGGGCCTACTCTGTGCTGGGGACTCAGTGTGGCCAGTACAGGCACAAACCTGCTCTCTCTACCTGCCTGGCAGCCTTTGTCTATTTCCCTCCCACCTACGACTCTGCTCCTGTCCCAGAGGTCTGCTCGATGCAGACACTGGATTGCAGCTGTGCACAGTGCCCCGGGTCACAGAACCGTGGTGGGGTTTAGGGTGGGACAGCGGGACACCCTCTGCTTCTCTCTGCCCCTCCCACCCTGTACTGTGGCTTAGGCATCTCGCTAAGGTAAAGGGCTGGGGTAGGAGGGCAGAGTGATCTTTGAAAGACCAGGTGGAACCATGGGGACTCCTCGCATTTGCAGCAGGCTGCTAGAGGCACACCTGGGGGAAATCACAGGCAGGCAGGAGGGAGGCCTGAGATGCGGAATGGAGCCGCGGGACCAGCGCTGAGCTACAGAGGAGGTGAGAAGTAGCTGAATCTGGCCCTGTTCCCAAAGGGGAGCTGGCAGGCTGCTGCAGGTTCCGTGAGGGCCTGTTCCGGAAGTTCCATCTGGGAGCGACGCAGAGCCCAATTCTTGCCCTTGGAGCTTTTCCCGCACCCTTCTGTCTCTCCCAGCAGTGCCTGCCAGCTCCCCTTGGGAATGCGGCCAGTGCCCTCCTCATGTGGGTGCAACTCAGCCTTGGGGCTGCAGTCTCTACCTCCTGCCTTTAATAAAAAGCCTCGTGCTGGAGCCAGCGTCTCCTCCCAGCTCCGTAAAGAACAGCCTGCTCTCTGGAGCGTCTCTGTGTTCGGTGGCATTTGGTGATTGCTCTAGGGAGTTCTTCTTAACCGGCTCTTTTGGGTTTTGGTGTTCTCCCCAGCGTAGTGTCCCTGTGTGCTGGCCAACAAGAAGTGCTCCTCATTTTCTGGATGGGCCCCACCTTTCCTGAGTCCGTAGTTCACCCTGTTCCTCCTGCCTAGTCATGCTCTCCCTCCGTCTCTGCATCCAGTTCCCGGTCCCCATCTGCTTGGCTCCACGCTTCTCAGGGCCCCTGTCCCAGGGTGGGGGCGCGGGCGCAGCCAGGAGGAGGGAGTGCAGGGGAAGGGAAGACCTGGGGAGAGGGGCGGGCTTTGGCTCAAGGCAAGGGGGACTTGTGAAGAGGGTTCTGGAAGGGGCGTAAGGAGGCAAGAGATGGCAAAGAGGAACAGGAATGAATCAGCATGGCCAGGCCCAGAGAAGTGTCAGAGGAATCGGCCCGGATGAGGCCAGGGCCAGAGGCACGAAAGGGGAATCACAGGCAGCAAGGAGGGAGGGAGGGGAGGAGGGAGGCCTGAGCTGATGAGTGGAGCTGTGGGACCAGTACTGGGCTAAGGAGGAGGTGGGAAGTGGCTGAATCTGGCCACGTTCCCCGGGGGAGCCGGCAGGCAGGCATTGCCGTGAGAAATGACAAGGGAGGGGAAAGCTCCAAGGTCAAGGGTTTGGCCCTGAGTCCCTCCCAGACAGAACTTCTAGAACCAGCCCCACTGATGCGGCAGCAGTCTGCTGGGAAGCCTGCCCAGATGGTCCCCAGGACAGTGGCTGTGCCCTCAGAAAGCCCTGCCCACCCTCAGACCCCAGAGCCCTTCAGAGTGGTTCTCTGGAACTAAGAAATCGGGGCAAGGCTGTGGGAACCCCACTCACAGCTTCCTCACCCAGGACGGAGTCAGCCTCTCCAGATTCAGACTCTGGTTTCTTTTATATTAAGATATAATTCACACACTATAATATTAATCCTTTTAAAGTGCACAAATCAGTGGGTCTTAGTATATAGCTGTGCACTCATCACCACTATTAATTTCAGAACATTTTCAGCACATAAAGGCACCCTGCACACACTGTAAGCTACTCCCCATCCCTCCAGCCCCTCAGACCCAGGCAACCATGAATGTACTTTCTGTCTCCCTGGATTTGCCTTTTCTGGACATTTCATATGAACAGAACCATACAATCAATATCTGGCCTTTTGTGTCCGGCTTCTTTCACTGAGCATAAGGGGTTAAAGGTTCATCCATGTTGAAGCATGACCAGTACTTCATCATTTTTCATGGCTGAATAATATTCCATTGTACGAGTACACCCAGTTCATGGACTGTTCATCCATTCTTCAGTTGATGGGCATTGCGGTTGTCTCCACTTTTGGGCTGTATGAACAGTGCTGCTATGGATGTTCAGGTACAGGTTTTGGTGTGGATGCCTGTTTTTAGCTCCTTCGAGTATACACCCAGGGATGGAATTGGTGGGTCAGAGAGCAAATGTGTGCTTGACTTTTTGAGAAACCACCAGCCTGTTTTCCCTAGCAGCTGTACTATTTTACATTCCCAGCAGCAATGTTTGGTGGCTCTCATTTCTCCACCAACACTGTTATATTTTGTCTTTAGAATCCTAGTCATCCTAGTGCGTGTGGAGTGGTATTACATTGTGCTTTTGATTTCTGACCCTGTTTGGTTTTGTTTTTTCAACTTTTCATGATGAAAAATTTCAGGCATTCACAAAGTAAACAGAATAATACAATGTACCCCAAGTACCCACAACTCAGCTTCCACATTTGTCCACATCTGCTATTCTTTTTTTGTTTTTGTTTTTGTGGTATGTGCCCCTAGCAGGAACTGAACCCGGGACTCCCTGGTCCACAGGCCAACACTCAACCGCTGAGCCAAACTGGCCAGGACCACATCTGCTATTCTTTTACTCTCTCTCCATCCCAGCCCCAGTTGCTTATTATAATTCATTTTATAAGTAAAATTTATATGCATTGAAATGCACAATGTATTTAGCTGTACAGTTTAACAGTTGGATAGCTCCATCACCCCAGAAAAAATTCTCTCATGTCCCTCCACAGTCGATCCCTACCCACCTAATAGCAGCTACTGTTTGGATGATGTTGCCCACCTGTTCTTGAACTTCACATAAATGGAGGTATGCATCTGGCTTGTCTAGCCCCACATCCTGTCTGTGAGATTCGTCCATGTGGTTGCATCGCTCACACCTCCAGCCTTCTCAGGCGGACTCACACTCTTCCCTGCATGAGGGAGACAGAGCACTCCTCACTGATGTTGGTGACAAGGCCCTCCCAGGACCGAGGGGGTTCTGGTGACCTGGGACTTTCCATACTCAAATCCACACAGTTCTGGGTGATCCAGGATGAATTGTTCTCCCCACCTTCATATAATAACCAGAGCGCTGGCCGGTGTGACTCAAGTGGTTGGGCGTCATCCCACGCACAGAAAAGTTGCTGGTTCAACTGCCAGTCAGGGCACATGCCTGGGCTGAGGGTTTGATCCCTGGTGTAGGGGGCATGCAGGAGGCAGCCAATCAGTGTTTTGCTCTCACATTGATGTTTCTCTCTTTCTTTTCCTCTCTCTAAAAATCAACTCCCTCGGAGAGAAAAAAGTAACATTTCTTTCCTTTCTGTCTGTTTTTCTTCAAGTATTGACTGGTTGGGAATTATTTCCTGAGCCAGAGCCCCATAAATCCCCGCTGCCCCAACGCTGGCTGCCCAAAGGGCATTTCTCTGGGACCAGGGCTGGGAGGTTGGTTTAAGGATGCGGAGCGGAGCTGCAGCGCAGGGGTGACTCGGCAGAGCGAGCCTGCTGCAGTGCGGGGAGGTGGCCAGGACAGCCAGGGCCAGGCCACAGGAAGGAGTGTCTGGTGCATGCCCTGAATATCCAAACGCCAGCACCAGAGGCAGAGAGAGGACCCACAGAGCCTTCTCAGGAGTCACCTTCCTGAGCTACTGGGTCACTGGCCTGGAACAGTTATTCCCGGTCACTGCAGGCTCTCAAGCCAGGAAGAAAACTCCCAGAATGTCAGTGATGAGAGAGGCCTTGTGGGGAGAATCTGGCGCAGAGTCTGAAAAACTTCCAGGTAGCTCTGAGTCAACGGAGGGTGGGGTGGAGGGGGTCGCCTAAATGCAGATTCCTGGGCCCCAACCCAGGTTTTGATGTTGTGATGGGCCCCCAAGGATCTGCATTTATAACAAACGTCCTGGGGGATTCTGATGCAGGGGGTTCTACTTCCGCTTTGAGAAATACTGGTTCTGTTCCAACCCCTTTGGTGGAAATTGGAGCCAGAGAAGGGCAGTGACTGCTGCTTGGTCACACAGCAAACCTGTAGCAGGATTGATGAACCAGGATCCTACACGTCTGAGCCCTCCAGGACCCTGAAGCAAACCCGGGCAGCGCAGCAAAGACCCCTCAGTGTATTGGAGAACTTCCTCAGGTTCCTGTAGAATCTGATGATAGGAGGATCCTGTTACCCTTAAACTAACCAGGCAGGCTATGTCTGTGACCAGTCACTCATCTCATGAAGAGAGCCAGGAAGCAGAACGTGCCTGCAGGCGCCACAGCCTGCTCCCCGCCTTACGTGCATCGTTTCCACGCATCACAGCTTTCAGGGCAGAGACCTGAAAGTCCAGAGGGGCGAAATGACATGCCTGAGTTAGCGGAAGTGCGGGATTTGAACCTGGGTCACAGACACTCTGGACTCCACACCCTCAACAGCACTCCCACCGCCTCCCACCCCTTCAGTAGACCAGACACAGGTCAAGAGAGAAAGCTGCCCAGCCCTGGACAGGCAGACAGAGCTCAGAACGGACCAGCCCGTTTCTCTTCCTCCAGCAGCCAGACATAAAGGACATTTCCACTTAGTATTCCTGTGGGCCCAGGCACTGGAAATAATTTCTTTTTCCACTTCAGAGCTCTTTAATCCAAAGAAAACTACGGTTGTCAACATCTTGCTTTTCACTCGGGCAACTGGCTTCGGTCATTCATTTAGTCATCCATCATAAATATAAATATATTAAATACACACACACATATACATACATACATACATACATATATATAATATTTAGAGTCAGGTTCTCCACTCTGGCTTTACATTAGAATCATCTATGAGGCTGCTGGAACATTCTACTGCTCAGGGTCCAACCTAGATCAATTACAGAATCTCTGCGGTCCCAGCCCAGGCATCAGGATTTTTTCAAAGCTCCCGGGTGATTCTGCTGTGCAGCCAAGTCTGCACAGGACCAGCGCCTCTCAAACTTTAACATGCATACAAATCACTGGGGGTGGGGTGGGGGGGTCCTTATTAAAATGGGGATTCTGATTCCTCAGGGATGGGGTACAGCCCAAGCTTCTGTGTTTCTAACAGGCTCCCAGGACAGGTGGATGCTACTGGTCAGAGGACCACACTGAGTAGCAGAGGGGCCGGTGGAACTCTGTTAGAAGCCAGAGGCAGGGCATGTGAATGACACAACAATGAATCCACAACAGCCTAGCTGGGATCCCCCAGACAACCATGTGAACAGTTGCAATCCATGTCACAGGGCCATTCTAGGGGTGTGGGAGCCCTCTCTGCCCCACTAGCCTCTAAGCCCCCAGAAACAACATCTGCTCCTCTAGTCCTTTACCCCACTCAGGGCCTGGCACAAGGTGAACCCTTTAGGCATTTTTGTTGGATGAATGAATGAGGGATGCCAGGCAAAGAAGTCACAAAACAGTTGACCATGTACTCTGTGAGCTCAGGCAAGTCATTTCACTGCACGGAACTGCGTCCTGGGGCTGCTCACAGCATCACTGCGGGGCGTGCGTGACAGCACGAGAGCCGTGCCTGGTGCACAAGAAGGGCTTTCCTGGGAAAGGTGAAGGTTGGCCGCTATAACAAAGAGGCCCCAAGACAGAATGGCTTTCAACAAAACAGAAGTTGATTTCTCTCCCAGAGAGGAATCAAGGTGAGTGGGCAGCTCCCGTTATGAGGTCCGGATGTGTTCTCTATCCCGATGCTCCATCCTCCCTGGGGCACTGGTCCCATCTGCTGGTTCCAAGCTGAGTTGCAGGACCACATGGGTTGTCTTGGCTCTCAGGGGAGAGAGTGTGCAGGAGTTCACAGCAACATCTTAAGTTCTGGGACCAGAGGTGGCATACATCACTTCTGTTTACATTCCACAGGGGGCGGACTTCGTTATTTGGCAACACCTAGCTGCAAGGGAGATTGGAAAGAGCGTCTCTGAGCAGCTAGGTGCCAGCCCCAACTTGGTAACTATGTACAAAGGGGGCTTTGGGCCCTGGCCGGTTTGGCTCAGTGGTTGGAGCGTTGGCCTGCGGACCAGAGAGTCCCAGGTTCGGTTCCCACTAGGGACACATACCAAAAACAAAAACAAACAAACAAACAAAAAAACACACAAAAAAAGGGGGCTTTGGTGGACAACAATGAGCCTATAGCACAGCTCAGTTGAGATAGATAATATATATAGAATAAAGAGAGAGTATATAGTACATATAGAATATATTTAATATGTTGAATCTATAAGTGGAGTCAATATCTATATCAATATATATCAGTATTCCATATATATCCACTGATATTGCTATCGATATAGATATGCGGCATCGCTCTTGGGCGTGGTGACTTCCCCCATTTCCAGTGCTGTTGCCCATCCTCTCCGCCCTGTGTTTTGTTGCTTCTCTAGGGTGAGTGCTCTCAGAAGTGCTACTATATTTTCATCGTGGAGACCGTCTGCGTGGCGTGGTTTTCTCTGGAGTTCTGCCTGCGGTTTGTTCAGGCCCAGAACAAGTGCCAGTTCTTCCAAGGGCCGTTGAACATCATCGACATCCTGGCCCTCTCCCCCTATTACGTGTCCCTGGCGGTGTCTGAGGAGCCCAAGGAGGATGACGACAGGCCTAGCGGGAGCTCGTACCTGGAGAAGGTGGGGCTGGTGCTGCGCGTGCTGAGGGCGCTGCGCATCCTCTACGTGATGCGCCTGGCCCGCCACTCGCTGGGGCTGCAGACTCTGGGCCTCACCGTGCGCCGCTGCACGCGTGAGTTCGGCCTGCTCCTCCTCTTCCTCTGCGTGGCCATCACGCTTTTCTCCCCTCTGGTCTACGTGGCCGAGAATGAGTCCGGGCGGGTCCTGGAGTTCACCAGCATCCCGGCCTCCTACTGGTGGGCCATCATCTCCATGACAACGGTGGGCTACGGAGACATGGTGCCCCGCAGCGTGCCGGGCCAGATGGTGGCCCTTAGCAGCATCCTGAGTGGGATCCTCATCATGGCCTTCCCAGCCACGTCCATCTTCCACACCTTCTCGCACTCCTACCTGGAGCTCAAGAAAGAGCAGGAGCAGCTCCAGGCCCGCCTCCGCCGCCTGCAAAACGCCACCACAGCCAGTGAACACGAACTCCTGAAAGATATGGATGACCTGGTCCTGGAGGACCCCACCTCCCCCATCAGATACCTTTAACTCAAAACCCTTCAGGAATGCACCAGGACTTCAACCCACAGCCCTCGGCCGACATCGGCTCTAGAACAGCAGGCATAGAGACCATATAGTGGTACGTTTCTAGAGCTCAGGGGCAGCTCCTGAGGCTAAGGGGGGCTCAACACCAAAAATGGGGTGGCTGTGATTCCTAACCCTCCTAGACGCCGTGGTCCAGGCTGGCCTGATCCATGTCACTTGTCTATTCTTCTCTCCCTGCCCATCCCACACCTAGTTTTACAGGGTTAGATCAGTCTCCATTCCCATTTCCTTCCCAGCAGAGTCTTCAACATCCTAAGCTGGGTCCAGACTCCTGCAGAACTGAGCCTATAGAATTCCATTCCTCCCCAAAGGCTCTCATTCTTAAACCACCCCAGCACCAGAACCTGGAGTCCGGTCGCTGCAAACCCATTCTTCTGCTCATCAGCACCAACAGTTTTCCTAATGTAGCCACCTTCCCCCAGCTCTGGAAGTTCTTACCCAAGAAGGCAGACCTGGCCTCCCTGCATTCAGTTGCACAGTGGCTGCCAGCCTGCCATCCTTCCTGAGTTGCCTGGGACCTGGGCAGAAGTGCCACTTGTCAGCACAGCAGGATCTCCTTGGCTAACTGGACTCCTGATGAGACCTTCTCCAATTATCCAGTCTTTGGCCTTGACAGAGGCTAACTCCTATGAGGCTCTGCATTGTCTCTTGAGAGGACTTCCTGCTGCTGGTTTCTCCAGCACCGCGTGGACCTAGGTTTTCTACCCTCAGCTAAGCCACCACGGACCCAGTGTAGCTTCAGTGCAGAAACAGAGCAAACTTAGGATCTGCTCCTCGCTGCCCCCTGGACCAAGCCTTTGATGCCAGAGGACAGACATCCTCAGCTTGTATTTAAATGTATTTATTTATCCATCCATTCCCTAACAAAATTTGGCCCTTTGTATCCAGTGTAGGAGGCAGGTGTAGGACCAAGTCATTTGAGATAAAAGTGTTCCCTGCTGAGACCAGAGAGGAAAAAGCAATGAATTCTGAGCATTTGGCTCACAGAGGTTCTTCACAGAGACACAGGAAGGGTTGAGGATGAAGGGATATTTGGGAGACAAAGCTGGAAGGGTGGGCTGAGGTGGAGAAGGTGGTGGGCTGTGGGTGCTGTGCAGAGGATTTGGAAGTTTGGGTAGATGGAAAGGAGATGCTGGAGATGCCGGAGGAAGAAGTGATGTGAATGGACTGGAGGGGAGGATGATGATGATAATCGGATGGGATGTGGGAAAACCAGTCCAGGACAGAGAACAATTGAGCGACTCAGGTGAGATACCAGGGCCTGCCACCTCTGTTATTAATTATACATGGTGATGCCAAATCCTGGCCTCTGTCTATTGTTTCCCAGCAAAGCACACCTGGGAGAGAGGTCTTGATGCCACCTCCCATGAGTGACTCAGCCACTTCTACTCCAGCTCCGCCTATCACTGGGATTGGCTTTCACCCAGGCATCTCCATGTCCCTCGGTGTCGACTACATTAACAAAAATGTGCAGGGACTGAAAGAAAAACAGGTGAGCTCATCACCAACATTACCAAGTTCTGTGGTTTCTTAATACACGCCCAGTGGAAATTCTTTATTAAATCAGAAGTGGAAAATTGGAATCGATTGCTCACATGTGGGGCTTCATTAAATGCTCTATTTTTCCCTCCTCGGTAAGGTTCTGGAGGACTAGTCTAGCCTTGAGGAGCAGACTTTCCTTCATGCTGATTGGATTGCGCAGGAATGACGATCGAGTTGCTGGGCGGCCTCTTTATCCCTATTGGCTGGAAGGAGGCTCATGATTCCCAGAAGGGCTTGTTTTATCTGAGGCCAATGGGTGTGACTGTAGCCAAACGGGAAATTTCCCAGCTGTAGCCAAAGAGCAAATGGCCTTTACTTCAAGCCATTTTCATGTTGTATTGTAGAGACATCTCTAACGGATAACTTTAAAATATTGTTTCATTTCTCTAACCAGAGAGAGTTAAGCTCAAAGAGTGACTTGGGGGTGGATGGGTTAATTCCTCAATGCAATGCAAGTGGGCCTCCACCCATTGACTATTTTGATGGCTTTTAGGGCTTGAGAAATTGGTAACTGGAAGGCCCATCAGAGGAGAGTCTAAGCAGAGTACCCATGAGAAGCTCTGTGAACCTCTGGAGATTAAACATTTCAAAGCGCACAGCTTTGAAAAAGGGGTCCGGCGATTTCAGCAGCTCCTCAAAGGAATCCAATGCAAAAAGGATGAAAGGTTTTTAAGTAAATCAACTCTTGCATTCTAAGATGGAGAGATCAAGGCTCAGAGAGGAAAAGCCACCTGCCCAAGGCCACAAAGCCAGTTGATTTAGTTAGATCCAAGTGCCCTGGTCCCAGCAGTACACTTTTTGTAATGTATCATGCTGCAGCTCGTAGGCTCCTCTGAAACGGTACCCAGACCCTCAAAATATTCCAGACAAGATTATAAGAACACTCTGCCGCGCTATTCTGAGCAGAGTGAATAGGGTTAACTTGGGATATCCCAGGCACCAACTCTCACCGTTCCTTCATTGTATAACAGTGGACCTGGAAATTGATTTCACTGGGTCTTCCTTTTCTCATCGAGCCCATGGAAAGGGTGGATATGGTGGTTCAAGTCCCTCCCAGCATGGGCCGTCTATGATTCTGGGAAATAGAGTTCATTGCAGTCATGCAGGGACAGGTAAGAAACAAGGGGAAAAGTGAGAGAGAAAAACAGACCATGGTCCCTGACTATCCATAGAATTGCTCCCTTAGCAAAAACCAGCAAGTAGTTCGAGTCTGAATAGGAGTTCACTGAGCACTCTGTCCACCAGCTGCCTGCCATGTTCCACCTGGGCTCCTCACCCACCCTGACCCTGTGCCCCCTGGCCCTTGGCTACATGGCTGTTCGTGCCCAGCTGCCTGCCCCGCTCAGCAGCATTAACCTCCCTGACTCCTTGTCATCATATTGAAATGCTAATAAAGGGCATCACTTATTGAATGGCATTTAGACACCCCACAAGTGATTTTTAACATCTTATTTGGAAAAGGATGTTAAACTCAGACACAAACATGTTGCCAGGACAAAAATAGCACATAGAACACTTGAATACACCTCTTTTTTAAAAACATGTTGCCCCATTTGCTTATCATCTGCTCCCCCCCCCCCCCCCATATATATATGCATTGCACTTTTTCCGGAGCACGTGAGAATCAGTTGACTACGTCATGCCCTTTGCTTTCAGAACTGTAGGTCTTGGTAACTGGAGGCCCATCGCAGCCCACCAGTCCAAGGATTCTTAGTGGAGAGTTTCCAGAGGGTCTGTGAACTCTGGAGATGACATGCAACAAAGAATGTGTACGTTATGTTGCTGCAAAGTGCAGGGCCCTGGCCAGTTTGGCTCGGCGGTTAGAGCATCGGCCCGCGGACCAGAGAGACCTGGGTTCAGTTCCCGCTAAGGGCACGTACCTCAGTTGCAGTTTGTCCCCGGCCCTGGTTGGGGTCATGTGGGTGGCGGCCAGTCGATGTATCTCTCTCATGTCAATGTTTCTCTCTCTCTCTTCCTCCCTCCCAATGCGAAAGTGTCCTCGAATAAAAAAAAGTGAGGATAAAACAAATTTTTTTTAAAGTGCAGTGCCCAGAGATTTCATCAGATTCTCAAAGGAATGCATGGTTCTCCCTCAAAATCAAAGGCCAGTAGGCTGTCAGGTGAACCAGCTCCCTCGTTGTAAGATGGAGAGCCCAGGAAAACCCGAAACACTTCTGTGTGTAGATCCTGAGAGTGAGGATACGCTTGTGAAACCACATGCGGTTACCTACGTCAGCACATTTAACTGGGATGCACTGTTTTAATCGAATCTGCTGTCTGTTCCAATTTTGTCAGCTGATCTAAAAATATTCTTTCCAGCTTTTCCCTTCTGGGACAGGGTTCAATGTAGGATCGGATATTGCATTTACCTGTCCTCCCTCTTTAGTCTCCTGTGATCTGAACCTTCCCCCAACCTGTCTTTGGCATAGATGACCTTGAAGTTGTGGATGCATATACACTCCCCTTTGAAATAAAACTGTTCCATGTCCCTCCTGCTAAGACTGAGGCTGTGTATTCCTGGCTGGGCGCTGCATTCATGAGGTTGTGTCCCTCTCTGGCTATCGCATCTGGGGACACCATGCCCTCTCCAGTGACATAGACGCCCTTTGCCTAGGAGGCGACCTCGGGAAACACAGGCAGGCGAGTGGAGAGTGAGAAAGGGAAGCCAAGCTGGGAAGTGCTGGCCAGACCCAGAGGTGTTCAAATCAGAAACACAGTGAACTTCTGCTCCTGTGCAAGCCACACAGAACCCGGCCGACCGAAGGCTGGGTGTGCGCAGGTCCCCTGGGCCGCCTCTGGGAGAAGAGAGTGTCTGCTGCAAAGATGAACTAGTTCCTGAGTCTCTGAGCAGGGGATCTCTTCCTACCTGCCACCAGGAGGGGACCCGCTGTCGCCCTTCCTCAATCCTGCCATCTCAGGAATGCCTGCCTCATAGATTCTTAGAGCCAAACGTATCTTTAGGGTCACCAGATCCAACCTGCCCGTTTTATAGTTGTGGATACAGAGGCCCAGGGAGGGGATGTGATGTGGCAAGTCACACAGCTAGGGGTGTCAAAGCCAGGACTGACTGCCACTCCAGGGCCCTCGTTCTGCCTCCTGGTCCCTGCCCAGCAACCGCGTGGGCCCCGTGGCTCCTCAGTTGTCCAGAGCAACCTTGGCTGAGGCGGCCCAGAGCCCGCCTGCCTCCCTGCAGCCTGCTCTAGATGACAAGGGAGAATGTACGACCGTCATAACTCACCTTTGCTGTACGGGGGACGAAGCCCAGGAAAAGGGAACACGTTTGGGTGCCCGGAGCTAAAATTAGCCCACCTTGCTGTTCCAAAGGCTTCGCTGGTGCTCTGCCAACGACCAGCTTGAAATGAGATCCCTTGGAGAGCTCAGCAATTTCACCTGGCGCCTCCCTAACTAAGCTGTCGGAGCTAGCCCGCCCCTCCACCCCCAACTCCGAGAGAAACGTTAAACCATATTAAGAAGTGCTGTTGTGGCTTCTCTGGCTTATTGGCGCAGGTCTAAGCACAAGGCCTGCTGGGCTGACCTTGGGATGTAGGCAGAGGTGGAAGGGTCCCCCAAGTGAGGGGTGGCAGGGGACAGGGGTCACCCACCCCGGGGCCACCGCCAAGTCAGAAGTCAGGAGGGGCAGTTGCTGGGTTCCGGGGCAGTGTTTCTTAAGCGCCTGCCATGTGCCAGATGTTGTTGTCACTCAGTGGCCTGGATGGACGGGAAGAGGGGAGATACGAAGACAGACCACAAGTAAGTCAGGAAGGAAATCAAGAGGACAAGCAGAGCTTGCGGTAAGTCCTGGAAGGAAGAGGGCAGAGTGGGAGTGACCATATGTGGGGGCACAGGGGTCCCGGATTTGAACAGGCTTCTGAGGTTGCAATGGATTTGCCAGCATCTGGCTCCTCTTCCAGTCTCCCTGCAAGGAGGGGAGCAGGGCCGAAGCTCTGGTCATTGAAGTGTGGTGGAAACACTCCTGCATGATCCTCTACATCAGGCGCAGGGAGCCTTTTTCCTGCCAAGGGCCATTTGGATATTTATAACATCATTCACGGGCCATACAAAATGATCGACTTAAAAATCAGCCTGCTATACTTTGTCAAACGTTTAATGAACTCACCCCTAATGTGAGGGCTGGACCTGCTTCTCTTCGGTGAGGCGTGTGATGGTAGCTGGTACTGATGCTGTTGCTACTCGCAACTGCTCTTCCAGGTTTGTGTCGGTCAGCGTGGAGCACAGTCGACTCCTCGCGATGGTAAGTTTTGAAAAGAACTGCAGTAAGTCGTTCCGAACACAGATGCATATTTCAGTGCATGTCTCCTCGAAGTGGGGAATTCATCACTGCTTATGTAGCGTTTATAGAACTCCGCCAGGGGGAGGTGGTTGTACCTAGCGTTCAGCTCATCATCACTTTGTAGCTGAATGTTGTAGGTTATCAGGCACATCAGCTGGTTCCACATTGAACGGTGTAGCAAAGATGTTCAATTCCATTTGTTTACTTTTCACATCCTTGAATCTTTCGTTAAATGCCTCAATTAGTTTCGCATATTCCGCATCATATTCAAGCGTCCTAGAAGGCTTTTGTCCTTCCAGAGTGGGGAAATGCTCTGTGTTATTCCTTTCCAGTTGCATTTTCCACAGCCTTAATTTAGCTTTAAATGATTTCACATTTGAAAGCAGGGAGCTGAGAAGCTGGTTGGGGCCCTACAGCTTGACATTCAGCTCTGAGAGGTACCTGGTAATGTCCACCATGAGCGTGAAATCACATAGCCACTTGCTATCATTGAGTTCCCTGACAGGTTTTCCCTTCATCTCCATGAATTGCTTGACTTCATCCTGCAGTCTGTAAAACCTCGTGAGCATGGTCCCGTGACTCAGCCACTGCACTTACAGTGATAAATGAGATTAACGTACTCAGAGTCAAGATCATTCAGTAGCTCCTTAAACTGGAGGCTGTTAAACCTTCTGCTTTTCACAAAATTGATGCATGACTCTACTGTTGACGGCGTCACATTGTTGAGCCACAAAAACTGTGCACAGAGACTTTCTTGGTGTAGGATATAGTGGCATATAATTAAATCACTTGGATCAAGACTGAGATGATTCAGTTGTTTCTTGACAAATGCAATTAGCCCTTTTTGCAAACCAACCATGGCTGGAGCTCCATCTGTAGTAAGGCCACCTAACTTTTCAAATGTTAGCGCAAGCTTTTTCATAGATAAAACAAGTCTCTCAAACAAGTCCTCCCCTCTTGTAGTGCCACGCATGGCTTCCAGGGACAGCAGTTCCTCTCGCGTGTCAAACTCTGCAGTGATCCCACGAACATAAACAGCCAGCTGGGTAGTATTTATGTCTGCTGTCTAATCACAGGCCAGAGAGAAAAGTTGGAAATCTCCTGCAGAATCCTTCAGTGTTTTTTCAGTATCTTGTGCTAAATCAGTACTCCAGTCTGAGCTGATTCTCTGAGATAAACTCACACTCTGAAACAATTTTACTTTGCTGCTAACGACTCTGCAGCAGCCACCATGCACTGTCACAAACTGTCCCTGTACATGAGGCCTCGGCTTCTTTGCAATTAGCTCTCTCACTACATCACTCGTCTGAATAATATTGTCTCTGTCACAAGGTGGCCGAATGAAAGCGGCTTGTTGTGATTCCAAACTCCGCTGAAGAGCATTGATTTTATCCAGATGCATTTGGCCTCCCAATTCATTGAGTTTGGCATGGTTTGAGCTATAATGACGCTCCAGATTGGCTTTTTAAAATTTTTGCTAATGCATCACCACAAACTAGGCACAAAGGTTTGCCTTTGACCTCAACAAAAAAAAATAATCATTTGACCTTTTTGTGGAAAGATCAACACTCTGCATCAACTTTTCTTTGTAGTCACCATTTGTAGGATGTTACACCACCTAAGTTTTAATAACTATCCAGTGTGTGTGTTGCCAATGACACAATTCTTTTGCTTTGATCGCTGTTCTAATCCTGCATCTTGGATTTGGGACATATCCAACGTTCGTATCTTTGACTCTTGAGGTCTTTTCTGTGTAGTGTAATTTCCTTAATCTTCATCTGAGATTCAGTTTTTGTAAGAATTATTGATCATGGACGTGTAGATAAAGGTTGGATTGGAGCTATCGTCTGTGTTGACAAAGAAGTCAACAACATTGTCACCAGTCATTAGAGGCAAGGTCATCAACGTCGGGAGGAATCATCTCATCGCATCGCATCGCATCAGCCCTGGGTCGCCGTAGTTTCGCCACAGTGTGTTAACACTTTCACAACGTGTACACTCCCAGCCTGCCTGCCTGGCTGTCCTTAGAGTAGTCACCGAAATACAGACCGAAGGGCCGTGGGCAACATACGTGTCTGTCCCGTCATGTACTCGGATGTGTCCTGTCCATCCCGCAATGGATGTTCCTTTCTTGTTCCTCAAAAGTTACATTATTATTATGATTCACTTCATATAAATTTATGTTGCTATCCTAAAAGCTCTAGATTTATTGAATTTTGAGTCCCGCCTGTGGTTGGCTTGGCAGGGCCAGACCAAATGATTTCGCAAGCCTTATATGGCCCACAGGCTGGACATTCCCCACCCTGCTCTACACTCTCCCTCCTGCCTCCACCCTGCAAGCCGCAAGAGGACTCAAGGAATACTCAAAGCCCTAAGGCAGAGTTTAGTAAATTACATCTGGCCTGTGCCTGTCATTGTAAGAACAGTTTATTGAGACAGAGCCAGGCCCGTTCATTCAGATGTTGTCTATGGAGCTTCCAGGCTACGATGATAGAACCGATTCGTGCAGTAGAGACTGTATGGCCTTCAAGCTGGAGATATTGACTCTGGCCCTTTGCAGAAGTTTGCCAGCCCTGCCCTGAGAGCTGGAGCCATAGATGGAAGCAGCTGTGTCCCAGACTTCTGCATGCTGAGCACCTGCATCTATGGGTGTACAAGCAAGAGAAAACCTTCTCCTGTGTAAGCCGCTGACACTGGGAGGTTGTGTGTCACCGTAGTTGGTCCACCCTTACACCTGCACCCCACAAAGTGCTTGTTTCCTGTAGAAGCTTCCAGAGGTGTCCTTGGGCCAGGCATCCCCTGGCCGCTAGCCTTGGCAAGGTGAGGAGCTTGGCTCTCCAGCCACCTTGGCTGGCTTGGTGATCTGCCTGTCTGGGAATGTGAATCTGTACCCAAAGTGCAACAGCCAATCTCTATGGGGAAAACGTGCACGCAAACCCGTGACCACCTCACGCAGAGCAGGGCCAACATCCACGTGTGATGTCCCGTCTGTAGGTACCTACTCTGGGCAACGACATAGTTCCTTTTAATGATGATCCAGAACTATTGTTCAGTCCTATAACCATGTCTAAAAGTCATCAGCAGTGCCCTGGTCAGTTTGGCTCAGCGGTTGGAGCGTTGGCCTGCGGAACAGAGAGTCCCGGGTTCGGTTCCTGCTAAGGTCACATACCAAAAAAATAAAATAAAAGTCATCAGCATCTACCCCCAGCCCATCTCTACCTTTGGTGCAGGGCCTGGCATGTAGTAGGTGGGCAGCAAATGCAAGTGCCCCTTCCTCCCCCTCATCTTGCCAAATGCCCCTGTGTGCCAGGCACCATGTCAGTCCCAGGGACAAAATGGTGAGCAGGGAGGCTGACACAGTCTCGTCCACAAGGAAGTGGGGCCGGCCTGCCCATCAAACTACTTATATGCAACCAATACTCACATTTACTTAATTCCTATGTCTGAGCTAAAAAGACTGGGGTCTTTAGAAAGTAAATGAACCAACCCCAGGCTCACCCTGGAGAGTGCTAGGATAGGCCAGCAAGATCAATCCAGGGAGTAGAGGGGACGCTGGGCACGGAGGAGGCTGTGGAAAGGGCTGGGAGGTCAAGGATGTTTTTTTCCAAATGTATTCTTCATCCATTCACCAACAAGTCTTGATCGTGCTAGACACGTGGTTCAGCAGGAACAAAACAGACAAGGAATAAAGGAGGGTAGGGGTGTGATCGCCAGAGTGATGGGTTGCAATTGGATAAAGGTGACCTGGGAGGCCTTTCTAAGTTACGACATTTGAGTCAATTCTGGAAAGGTGAAGGGGCGAGGCATGTGCATCTCTGGGGTAAATGCTTTGGGCAAGAAGGAACAGCAGGTGCAAAGGTCATGAGGTAGGAATGTGTTCGGTCCTTCAAAGGATGGCATGAGGTACACCGCATCTGGAGTAGAGGAACTGATGGAGTGCAGGAGGAGGTGAGGTCAGAGCCCAACAGGGGCAGAGGGCAGGGCTCCCAAACGTGGTACTGGGCATGCAGCCTGTGTGGAGTCTGCTTGTGTTCACATCCTGGCTGTGTGATGCTCCCTGAAGTGCCTGGTCCTTCCTCAAGGGGCAGAGCCTATCAGTCCTTCCCAGCTCCATGTGGGACAGACCACTGACCACTGCCAACACCATTCTCACCTACGTCCTTTTAGTAATAGACCCCACTCAAATGGTAGCCACTGCTGCAGCTGGGTGTGGTGTGTGACTAAGTGTGTACTGATGGACATGTGAGCAGAGAGATGTAGGGAACCTCTGGGTCATGTGCTGAGGATGGTGGACAGTCATCCAAGGATTGATCACCTCTGGACTATTGTGAAGAATAAATTCTCATGAAAGCCAGAGTATGTGGCTTTGTCACAGCATCTTAGCGTGCACCCAATGTCTTGTTTTTAATTGATTTTTAGAGAGAGAGGAGGGGAGAGGGAGAGAGGGAGAGAAACATCGATGTGAGAACAAAACATTGATCGGCTGCCTCCTGCATGCACCCCAACCCAGGATGGAACCTGCAATCCAGGCATGTGCCCTGACTGGGAATCAGATTGGTGACATTTTGTTGCACAGGATTATGTCCAGCCAACCCACACTGGCCAGGGCTTTTTTTTTTTTTCATTTTTATTTTGGAGACACACCAATTTGTTGTTCCACTTATTTATGCATCCATTGGTTGATTCTTGCATGTGCCCTGACCAGGGATTGAAACCACAACCTTGGTGTATGGGGACAATGCTCTAACCAACTGAGCTACCCAGCCAGGGTGTACCCAATGTTTTCAAAACCATTTCACCACTGAACCATGGAGCAGAGTGACAATTTACAGAACAGACCCTCTTTCTCTAGATGCTCACCAAGTGTTCTCTAGGTCTTACTGACTTCAAGGCAGAGAAGAAAGGGCTGCAATAAAAGGGAAATTTTCCAAACATCTTCTAAAAACCGTATTTTAGAACAGGGTTACTATTTTCTCCCTCTAACTCCCTCCTGTAAAGAGGAGATCCTATAAATCATTACTTGTCTGTTCAATGCTTGCCTGCCAGGCACCTTCTGTGTGGGAGACCCCACAGGAGGGAAGGACACAGACAGACAATGGGTCTGCCTCTGGTTGTTGAGGCAGGACTGATGACCATCACTGACTGAGGGCTGTCAAGAGCCAGGAGCAGTGCTCACCCCGGTACCAACTCATCTGTCCATAACGCTGCGGGCTAGCTACGCATTTGTGACCCACTCTCATTAGCTAGATGAGAAAACCGAGGCTTGGATAGATGGAGGGGCCCGTGGGGCTCCTAGGTCCCCAGTTCTGCTCAGCAGTGAAGACCACACACAGTTCAGGGACCACAGGCTTGAGAGGGGGCTCAGAGCTGCAGGGAACGGAACCGGCGGTGATGACGAAGGCGTCCTAGAGGAAGCAGCCCTTGAGGTGTGTCCAGCCGATTACATCTCCTGGTTTAAATAAGAAGTGTTGGTAAAACTTCACCCAGAGGGGACTGGGCCAAGACATTAACAAACTCTCCATTTCAAAAGCAGTGTTTATCATCACTCTGCAGTAATAAATAAGCTGAGTCAAGGGAACTGAGCGAATATTCTATAATGAGGACAGTCTTAGGAGGGAAGAATTGGACGGGCAGATTTATGCAATGTGGGGACAAATAGTACTTACTTGGCAGAACACAGCAGAGTTTATGTCATTTTGAAAAACTTGTTTACCCAGTGATTATATGATTAATGAACATCAAAAGGTTCATTGCATAAAACTGCAGTTTGCATGGCTGTTCTATTTCTTGATTTGGTTGTAGTCACCAATGCAGCACCAAAAGTAAATCAACTTACATTATCTCCTGAGGAAAATTATGTGTAAGAAATGAGCTAATAGGCTTGGGTGTTTTAAAAATCCTCTCCATCCCTGAAAAAAATAGCCACAAAAAAAAAATCACTTCAAAGTTGGCCTTAGAAGTTGCTTAAAAAGAAACCACCACCTAACAGTAAATAACTAGGTGTTTTCTCACACACACAAAATCAGTGCTTCCCTGGCTTCTGAGACCCTCCCTCCTGGTTCCGACTTCCCTCCCCGAGGCCCTCGGGCCTTGAGCAGGCACCTTTCTGAACACAGGCTTGCACCTCCTGCCCCTCTCCTGCCCTCCCTCCAGCCACTTTTGCACCCTCTGCACCTCCCATCTCCGGGGGCCCTTAGGAAAAGGGCAGAGGTGAGGATGTCAAAGCCAGGAGGGAACTTTAGGAACCACATCATCATGTTCTCATTTGATAAAAGAGGCTGAGAGTAGTCCAAGGTCACAGAAGCAGATGCAGCAGCAGCAGCCAAGCAGTGACTGGCACTGAAGGGCTGGGACGGAGCGGACGCCCGCCCGGGAACCGCAGCCCCGCCTGACCCCACGCGCTCCTCTGGAAGTTACCCAACTTCACCTGAGTTTCCTCGCCTGTGAATGCGGCTATGGCGCAGCGTCGGTGGGAGGCCTAGCTTCCCAGAACTGCCATCCAAGGTACCAAAAAGTGGGTGCTGTCAGACGACAGACATTTATTCTCACAGCTCTGGAGGCCACAAGTCTGAAGCCAAGGTGCGGGCGGGCTGGTTGCTTCCGAGACCGGAAAGCCATCCCATGCTGAGGTCCCAGCTCCGTGTGTCTCCGGGCAGTCCTTGGCTTTGGCAGCATCACCGCCATCCCTGCCTCCCTCTTAACATGGCTATCCGTGTGTCTGCGTGTCTTCTTCCAGCGGTCCCCGCCGTTGGATTCAGGGCCCACTCTAATCCAGTATGGCCCCATCTTAACTGATTACATCTGTAAAACCCTTACTTCTAAGTAAGGTCACTTTTACAGGTTTTAAGTAAACGTGAATTTTGGGGCACACTATTCACCCCAGTACACCTGCAGAAGTGCAGAGGACCTCGAGGGCAGGCACTGGGGCTGCGGTCTGCCAGGGCCCCACCTCCTGGCCTGACCGGAGGCCGCAATGCCCACAGCACCCTGGCACCCTCCACGTGGATGCTCACGCCCACGGAGCTCGCTCAGCCGGAGGCAGCACCCAAGAGCAGGCACCTCTCTTCTCGACCACTTGTCCCAGGTTGAGCCCTGGGAAAGGAAGGGAGGCTGGAGCCTCCATCACACCTGAAGAGGGCATGTTCCCACACCCGCTGCCCAGTCCGGACCCAACATGACAGCCTCGCCTCTCCCGGAACACCGGGCTGGCAGGCAGGGAGGAGCCATGGCTGCAGCAGCCCAGTGCTTCAGTGAGGGAGGATCCAGCCGGGAGCCGGGAGCTGGGAGCCAGCCACAGCATAGGCTTCTCTCTTCACAAACAAAAGGACGCCAGGCTACCCCTCCCCGCAAACTGCCAACAACACGTGGAAGGACCAGAAACAGCTTCTTTATTCAAGCCCAAATCTGCAGCAGCCCCGCCACTCCACCAGGTCAGGCAGGCCCCCCCTCCAACCCCACTTCTCCCCATGCCCCCACCATTCTCCCCCAGCCATCCCTCCCCCTCCCCCAGAAACAGCACTCCTCCAGCGGGGGCCAGCTCAGCTCAGGGACCTCAGCACGGGAAGTCTGTTTCAGTTTCTGAACTTGCCCACCAATGGCTTCGAGGGCCAAGCCCCCAGGCCCTGCTGTTCCAGGAGGAGAGAGAGCTGCTGGCGAGCCTCCTGGTAGGGCCCAGCCTGGGGGGGAGAGGAGAGGAGAGGGGTGAAGAGAGTGCTTGCTGGGGCGCAGGAGCAAGAGGGCAGGAGGGGCGGAAGGAGCTGACCTTGGCCTCTTCGTAGGTCTTCAGGGCCAGGAGGTGGGACCTCCCGAGAGCCTGGGCAGCCTGGTGGAAGGCCCGGAAAAAGGCTGCCTTGCAGAGGCGGGAGGGAGGCCCGCGGACAGCACTGGAGGCGGAGGGGAAAGGGCAGGAAGGTCAGAGGAGGGAAAGGAGGACCGAACCTGCAGGTCTGCACTGCGCCCCTCACGCCATCGCCTTTCAGGCCACGACAATCTCAGGAGGTGTCATGGGGCAGGGGACAGAAACGCCGGTATGGTCACACTGCTGTAAGACGGTTAACTGGATGCATGCTCTGATCCCCCCACAGGCAGATGGGGATCCCTCACCACCAGGCCTCTTCATCCCACCCACAGGCCCTTCTCACTCGGCTTTCACACGCCCGGTGGTCACATCCACCACCTCGACATCAGGGTCCCCCAGGCTCCAGTTGAGGCTCAGGTCATGGCAGGTGTTGGAGGTGGGGTTCAAAGGAGCCACAGGGGGGCCCGAAAACAGATGTAATGTGGTGCGGGTGTAGGGAGGTGGCAGGCATGACCCCAAGACCCTATCTAGGTTGGGCCGGGTGTGGATGGCACTGCTCAGAGTAGGGGGGTCGTGGCAGGGGTCGGCTGTGGAAGCAGAAGGCACAAGACAAGGTCTGAGTCACCACCCTCTTTCACAGACCACCCAGAGCCCACCTTCCACCCTCACGCCCCTCGGTCCTCACCCAGGACAAGGCTGGTGGCATAGAGGGGAGGCAAGAAGTGGGCCAACAGGGCGCCACCAAGCCCCAGCACAGTCCAGCGCGACAGCTTGTCGCTGGCTGAGAGGCAGCCCACGTGGGTTTCCCGGATGGTGGGGGACATGTAGCACACAGGCTTCAGCTCCCCTCGGATGTGGGCCTGCAGGCGGAAGGGGGCGCTATGCAGGAGGCTGCTCTCGGAGGACCACCGTGGCGGGAGGCTGCAGAGGCGGGGGCAGGGGGAAACAGGACATTGGACATCAGAGCCAGGGCAGCTCTTCTGACCCCACCTAACACTGCCCTTCCCAATGCATCACACCAAGGGACCCCGCTGGGGCTCCCCACATACTAGATGTCATGAGCAGCTCCCTTGGGGGTGTTGCTGATGTAGAAGTGTATGAAGATCTGGGGCTTGAGGGCAAAGGGGAACCCGGACCCAGGCTGGGGGGTCAGCACAGACTGCTCCCTGCCCTTGGGGCCACCCTGTGTCGCCAGCAAGAGCTGCCGGTACAAGAACCTGGGAGAGATAGGGAAAGCAGCAGCTGGGAGATGCCTCCTCCAGACCAGGGCTGCCACGGCGTGCCCACCGGCCCACCCTTCACCTCAGCAGGGCCCGGCGGGCGACGACCAGACCGTGGCAGTCATGGAGCTGCCGGCCTGAGAATTCCAGCCAGCCAGCACAGCTGCTGTTGCCTGTGCCCAGTGCCACCAGCTCGTAGATCTCCTTGGTATGGCTCCTGGCACCCGGGACCTCTGCAAGGGGAGAAAGCAGGGACAGCCTGGCCTAAGGCAAGGGACCCGTGTGGGCCTTCTGAGGTTGGGGAGTGGCAGGGCAACCCCTACCTCTCTCCAGGATGACGGCAGCCACAGTCCCCTTACAGGCCCGGTACGGCGAGGTCTCATTCACCAGGCGGTCAAAGCCAGCGCTAACCACCGCTGCACAGCGCTGCTCATGGGTCAGGATGTTCTCTGCACATGAGGCAGAGGGCAGAGGTGGGGGCACCACAGGCCATGCCCCTCCCCTTGCCACAGGAGTTAGGTCAACAGGGGCCTACCTACCTACACTCAGATCACTGGCTGGAGGCCTGCTGGGGTTCTTTGGGGACTCTAGAAGAGAGACAAGGGAGGGGTCACTATGGGTGCTGGGGTCTGCCCTCCTGTCCTATGTCCTTCAGGAAGCCATGAGGTTCCATTATTGGGTGGGGTCATCTTCTAGAAACCAGTTCCTGGAGGCCCCTCTAGCAGCCCCTGCCCCCAGGATGGGCAGGCTTCAAAGGACATCAGGATAAACATCAGTTCACATCGCCCTCCCCAGCTCCCTCCAGGCCTGGTCCTAATGCCCAGATGGTCTCTGCAGCAACTCACCCTGCCCACACATGCGCACAGGGTTTCAGCCCCTCACCCCTAGCTGGGGCTCAGTCGCCTGGGTTACCTGACCCTTCACCTGGGCTCTCCAGCTGACTCTGGATGTAGCTGAGGGCAGAAAGGGCTGCCTGCTGCTTGGCCTCCTTCTTGCTGTTGGCAATGCCGGCAGGGCAGGCCACCCCATCCAGCTCCGCGTACACAGAGAAGGGGAAGCAGGGGCCTGGGGAAGAGGGGGTTGTGAAGTGGGGCCCTGCACCTCATGTCCCTCGTGGGCCCTGTCTAGGAGGGCCACATCAGCTCTCAGCTGTGCTTCCTCCCAACGGGACACCCAGGGCGGCCGGAATGAGGAGACAGGCTTCCGACTCCGGCGCCAGGCACGGCACATGCCTTGGTGTGCGGGACCATTGCACTCGGAGAACCCCCACAGACCGCTCTGAAACAGGTCTGTAAGACCCCGTTTTACAAGAGACACACAGAGGGCAGGCAGTGTGCCCAGGCAGTGCCAGGACCCAAATCCAGGGCCGTGCTGTTGTCAGGATGATGGCCCTGAGCACAGGGCACCCGCTGCCTTTCCGCAGACACACGGCTTTATTTCTCATCTACGTTTGAAAGTCTCAACTGCCAAACACTATCATTGTATGTGTTACTTATGACACAAGAGACATGAAAGTCCTAGAACTGGGATCACTTGGTCAAAGGGCATAAACTTATTTCGGTTCATGGTAGTTGCTGGTACTTGCTGCTAAACTGTTTCCCAAAAGGACTGCTATTTCAGAGGAGAACCCCCATCTCAGCACTGCTCACCAGCGCTCGGATTCATCTACTTTAACAGGGCACCAAGCCCAGGCCAGTTTGGCTCAGCGGTTGAGTGTCAGCCTACGGACCAGAGAATCCTGGGTTCGGTTTCCGCTAGGGGCACGTACCACAAAAAATAAATGAATGAATGAATGAATAAATAAATAAATAAATGGACACCAAGAATGCAACTGGTAGATGCAGAAGGAAGGCTGGTGTCAGAAACCAACACACAGCAGCCAGTATAGTAGTAACCAACTCTGGGGACAATCGTAAAAAAAATGGGGTGATGATGTTATGGGGAACAGGAGAGTCACACCATTTCCAGATGCTATGCACCCCCATGACTGCTTAAGCACAAAGGGGAAAGTGGAGACACCTGCGGGACGCTGCCCTCGTCTGGCCCTCCCAGCTAACACTGTAGGACTGGTGGGATGTACGGCCCACGTGCGTGCACTGCCCACATCCATAGCTTGAGAAAACAGACAAACCCCAGCATTAGGACATTCTACAAAACAACTGGCCCTGACTCCCCCAAGACATCAGCTTCCTGAAGAGAAAGACAGACTGAGGAACTGCTTCAGATAAAAGGAGATTAAAGAGGTGTGACAGTAAATATGATAGTTCATGCTGATTGGGGCGGCCTGGGGGAGCCATTATTGGGACAACTGGCAAAATTTAAATGTGAATGGTAACCAGGTAATGGTATTATAGCAATGTTAAATTTCTAGAATGATCATTGAACTATAAAGATGATATAGCTATAAAGCTGATATCTTTGTTCTCAGAAAATACACCTTCAGATTGTATAAGGGGTAAATTAACCTTCAGATTGTTCAGAAAATAATCAGTGTGGATATTTATCTATAGATAAATACACAAAAAGGAGAGAGAGATACATACACAAGCAAGGATGGCAAATGTTAACTGGAGAATCTGGGTGAAGAGTTCATGGGAGTTCCTGTATACTCTTCTTTGCAATTTTGTCAAAATAGAAAATAAAAATAAATGACTGAAGTCCTGGCCGGTTTGGCTCAGAGGTTAGAGCGTTGGCCTGCAGTCCAGAGAGACCCGGGTTCGGTTTCTGCTAAGGACATGTACCTCCGTTGCAGTTTGTCCCTGGCCCTGGTTGGGTTGTGCAGGAGGCAGCCACTCGATGTGTCCCTTTCACATCGATGTTTTTTTCTCTCTCTCTTCCTCTCTCCCTCCCACTCTATCTGAACAAAAAATGGAAAAATGTCCTCAGGTGAGAATAAAAATAAATAAATGACTGAAAACCGTGCCTACACATGTAAATGGTGGACGGGGTACCTAACACAGAAAGGAGGAGCAATATAATCCTGTGGTTCAGCGCAGGCTCTGAAAAAAGACTTCCTGGGTTCACACTGCCCCATGCAGCTACCTCTCTGGCCTGTCTCCCCAGCTGTAGAATGGTGGTAACAGTACTGTACCTCCCTTAAACAAGAGCTGTGAGGACTCAATGAGTTAAGGTGCCTGAAGCCCTTCAGACAGTGCCTGGCTCATCATCCAGAACTCATGAATGTTAGCTATTATCATCCGTATTGAGTCTGTTCTCTTATTTTCTGTATTCTTGATGCTCTGGCATTTGGACCCTTGATCCTGCAGCGATACCCCTTCTAGGGCTACCAATACTAGCGACAGCAAATGATATCACTTGCAAGCACACCTTTGATATAGAAATCAACCAATCTAGGCCTCACACACCAACCATCAAACTCTCGCTCAAGCCAATATTCCTCATACTCTAAATCACCCCAGGGCCAGATACTAGACAACCAGGGATCACCCTTAGAACTCCTAAACTTACTCAATGTGCTGCCTCCTTACTCAATCCTAAGCTTACTTGGCATACCTACATTGCCTTGACCTTTCCTTCCTGAGAAAACCCCAATAAAGGCTCTGGGCCCTGCTCTTCCTCTCCCTCTTCTGCCTCCTGACCCACCCTGACCCCTTCCCACATAACCCTGTGTGGTGAGTTGTGCCTCACACTTCTAGGGACCTGTGAATATTTACTTCTTCTTTCATGACAATCATTTCCATGTCACCTGATTAAAACAAATCCCAGATCCATTTTTAATACATTATCTCTTTCTGAGCTGTTCATTCTGGGATCCCTTAGTTTTACAAAAGTTCCCAACAGCTTGAGGAATGACCCTTTTGCTATCTCCTTAGAAAGCAAGAATGCACTGGCTTAACGTTGGTAATCTGAACTTGGGACCCGGTGTATTGTTCTGCTTCTGTTTGATTCAGGAGTAGGGGGCTGCACTGAGGAAGGGAAAGGGACACAGTACTGATTCTCTCTCTGTGCAGTGTTCCCGTTACCAAACTGTTTGATAATGTCTTTAAGTCAGGGGCTGGCCCTAACTCAGGTATCCCCAGTGCTGGAATGGCAACTGTAACTGCATGTAATTGGCCTTCAAAAAAAGCATGCTCAAAGACTAGGTTACTGAGGCATGTCCTTTAACCTCCATAAGCTTCAGATGGGGAGAACGTTCACCCTGCCCTGACCTGGGTGTACTAGGACACCTGTGTGGCTGGTGTCCTAGTAAACGCTGCTCACAGTGGCAGTGGGTGGGGTGCGTCTGCCCCAGGTCCCTGGCTCAGGCCCAGCTCAAGGTCCCCCCTGATTCATCTGGAGTTAGCCTGGGACACGCCACCCTCCCAGGCCACTGGGCCTCACCTGCTGTCTGGTCCTCTCGGAAGATCAGGGAGACTCCCACACTGGCCGCGTACTGAGTGAGCAAGGCCACGGCCTGGCCAGGCGGCAGATCTTTGAGCTGCAGGCCTAGCTGTCTGGCCACCTTCGGTAAGTCCCCAGCGAGCCCTGCAGGTGGGACAGAGACCCTCGGGGAACTTCCCAACTGTCCCCCCAAGTCTTCCGGTGCCTGAGCTGTCCCCGGCACTCCGACTCCGGCCCCCACCAAGGGCGCACCGTCCCCCTCCGCGGGGGCCAGGGCCTGCCCACCCCCCTCATTGTCCTCCATGCCGGGGGCAGGCAGAGGCTCCCAGGGGTCTTGGCCCCGGCTGGCAGAAGGACGCCTGGGGCTCATCTGCAGCGAAGCTGCCAGGCGGGGCTTCCTGCGGCCACCGTCATCTGTGCCTGGTGCCGTGCTGGCCGCTGAAGCCATGGCCGGACGTGAGGACAGTGGGGACAGTGGGCCGATTTTGCCGCTCGTGCCTTTTTACACGAGCAGCCAGCTCCCACGTGGGGAGCACGTGGTGCGGCGTACGGGCGTAGCGAGCCCTGCTGCTGGCCAATGAGAGCCCGCCGAGCTGGGGAGGACGTGCTTCCCCACCCAAGGGAAGGCCAGTCTCCGGGAGGGTCGTAGCCTGGATAGAGTCGTCATCTGGCCAACATTTCACTTCCGGGGCAGGGGTTGTGGGGGAGAGTATGAGTGCATTCTGCCCTGGGGTGGTCCTGGGGAACCGAAGACAGGGAAGGAGGCCTGGGGGCCCTGAGTTCAGCGTCCCATCTGGCTCCTGCGCAAAAATGCCCGGAAACCAAAGCCATCCCAGCCCCGAGTCACCTAGCTGAGCCTGGAGGTCCTTTTCAAATAAATGAAGCAATCCTAGAGCATCTTTAGGATCTACATTTTAAAACTGTAAACTGTACGCCTTTCTGAAGCCAACTGGAAGTGCCCTCCAGCCAAAATTAAACATTTGATACTCTGCCCTTTTTCCTTCAAAGGGGATTTTGAGTTGGCTTATAGAAATGCCACAGACAGTAATCCTTTAAGATGAGGGACTAGGTCCTGGCCGGTGTGGCTCACTGGTTGAACATCAACCCATGCACCAAGAGGTCACCGGTTGGATGGATTCTACGTCAGGGCACATGCCCACGTTGTGGGCCAAATCCCCAGTGGGGGGCATGCAGGAGGCAGCCAATCAATGTTCTCTCTCATGGATGTTTCTATCTCTCTCTTTCCTTTTCCCTTCCTCTCTCTCAAATCAATAAAGAAAAAAAAAATTTTTTTTAAAGATGAGAGACTAGGGATTAAGGAGAAATAACAAAAATAAGGTGAAATTAGAGATGAAGACAATTTACATTTGGCCTGCTATGATGCAACACATAGTTGCTTGAAGGCTGCCAAAAATTAAACTGAGTCTTATAGGGGCCAGTGAACGGGAAAACAGGACCAATAACTCAGTTCACAGCCTGTAAGACTTATCGCATTGTTGCTGCAGATTGTTACCTTTGGGTCTATTGATTCTAACCAGGATTGTGGCAGTGTGGGTGCTGGGGCATACAGGAAATAATTGGTGGAACCAGGAATGTATGACTTGGGGAGAGCAGGGGTGGGGGCAGGGTCGATTCAACCTCCTAAATGGTTCAAGGATTGTCACCAGGAAGAACAGTTCTGGTTTGGGGGTGTAGTTCAGGGAGGAGATAGAACTGCAGCAGAGCAGGTGTTCAGAAGTGGAATGATGGCTGCCCATAGCCACAAAGAGATTTGAACAGTTTCCAAACCCAGAAACACCACCAACAGGAAGTAGCATGAACAAATGTAAATATATTCATACAATGGACTATTACTCAGTAATACAAAATTAAAATAAATAAACTATCATTATATGCACAACTTGGGTAAATCTCATAGGTATGTTGAATGAAAAAAAGCCAGACTAAAAAGAGTAACTTCTGCACGACTGTATATATATTAAGTTCTTGAACTGGCAAAATTAATCTATGGTGATAAAAGTCAGAATTGAGTTACTTCTTGAAGAGGATATTCACTGGGAAATGGCATCAGGGAATTTTCTGTAGTAATGGAAATGCTCTCTGTCTTGAGCTGGGTAGTGGTTATGTGGGTTGATAATGTACGTAAAAACTCAATGAGCTAGACACTTAAAACTTGCGCACTTTACTGCATGTTAAATATATGTAAGTAACAAAAGAAACCTAACAGCTTGTTTAGAGAAAGGAAAGAAGGAGGGAAGGAAGAAATGGACTTAGCCTCCCAGTGCAGAAGCTGGATGATTGTCTCATAAGAATGGTAAGCCAGCGCAGCTGGTGTTGCTTAGTGGTTGACCATCGACCCATGAACCAAGAGGTTGCTGGTTCAATTCCTGGTCAGAGCATATGCTGGCTCTCGATCCCCAGCAGTGAGCCCCTAGCAGTGAGCGTGCAGGAGGTAGCTGATCAATGTTGATGTTTCTCTCTCATCAATGTTTCTGTCTCTCTCCCTCTCCCTTCCTCTTTCTCTCAAATCAATAAAAAACATTAAAAAAAATGATAAGCCAAATAATGGTACCTCAAAGGTGTCCAGGATCTGATTCCCACAGCCTGTAAATATATTATAGGTCAAGGGGGAATTGCAAATAGAATTAAGGTTTCTAATCAGCTGATCTTAAGATAAGGAAATTAGCCTGGATTATCTGGGTAGATCCAATGTAATCACTAGTGTTAAATGAGGAAGAGGGAGACAGAAGAGTCAGAACCAGAGATAGCATCATGAGAAATCCTCAACTGGCCATTCACTGCTGGCTTTGAAGATGGATGGTGGCCATGAACCAAGGAATACTGCAGGCAGCTTTCAGAAGCTGGAAAAGGCAAAAACCAAACCAAATAAAACAGCAAAAAACCTGATTCTACCCTGGAGCCCCCAGGAACACAACCCTGCTGACACCTTGATTTTAGCCCAGTGAGACCCATTTCAGGCTTCTGACCTCCAGAACTATGTTATATTGTATTGGTTTAAGCCACTAAATTTGTGGTAATTTGTTACAACACCAAAAGGAAACTCATAAAAATGGTCTTCAATTTTTTTTGCATACATACCTGTAAAATTTTGAAAAACTATCCCAAAGTTTTCAGTCTCAAGTTTAAATATCCTTCCAATGTATTTTCACCCAAACCATGGAGATGCAGACTGAGCTTATTCCATTTATGAAAAACACTCTCCAAATGACTCCCAGGAGTACCTGTACCCCTACTTATAAAGCCTGTTTCATAGGGTTTAAGGACAATCATTGATTCCTCCTGAGTAATGCAGTGCCCAGCTCATAGTAGGTGCTCAGTAAGTGTTTTTTTGAGTGAATTACTTTAATACTTACAAGAAACCTGCGAAAAAGGAAGTCAGTTAAGCAGAGGTGAAATTAGAACTCCCCTCCACGTGGCCTTCACTATTGGAACTTTCTATTTCTACTGCCCACGGCACCGCCTGCGCTGCCATTCCCCCTCCACCAGGGAGGTGGCGCTCTAGAGCGCCCGTGAGGCCAGGCTGGGAGGCGGGACTTTCTGCCTGGAAGGGAGCTCTTCCGTCCCAGCCCGGAAGACCGTTCATTGGTGCTGTAGAGCGCATCCTGCGAGGGTGGCCGGAGCTGGAGTGCTGTTTGGGGGCTCCTTCGTGTCACGAGGGTCGGGCGAGCGTCACGTGGAAGTCCGTGTCCCAGACGAGCACGGCGAGGTCTGAGCCACGTGAGTGCGCGCGCGGCGGGGGCGGCCGGGAGAGGGACCAGAAGTCGGGCTCCGTCGGCCCTCTGCGCGGGACCACCGGCCCCAGGCTGTGCGGCTTTGGGGCGAGTCACCCAGCATCTGAGAAGTGGGTTGTTAGCCTCTAGCTTGAGGGATGGTGAGGATCCTACCAATGTAACGCGTGGCAGCAGCCCCGGGTATGCAGAGCTCGGTGAGAGTCCTCTAGACTTGGAGGAGTGGGGGGGGGGCGAGCTGGGGGGGGCGTGGCGGAGTAGGGGTACGAGGGGAGGGACCCTCCGGCCCCCCCACCCATCCCCCCTCACCCATCCCCGCGACAGGCTCACTTTTGCCGGGTCCCGCGTGCAGTCACGCAGCCTTGGCGGTGTGAAGGACCTGGAGGGCCACGGGTGAGGTTGGGAAGGCGAGGCCGCCTGGTCTGGGGGCTTCTCTGTGGTCGTAGGCTTCACCTGCGCTCTCTGACTGCTGGGTTTGTTTGACGCCGTGGAGTTGCTTTCTCCTCGCGTTCATTTCTTCCTGGGTTTGTTCCTTCAGCTTACTTGTACTGATTGTTACCAAGCTTCACATACCAAGGCACTGCGGATAAAGTCCCTTTCCCGCGGGGGCTCTTAGAGCAGCTTCATGTTCTTTAAATCCTCATCCGAGGATGTTTTTCTTTTCTATTTATGTTCAGATAGCGTGGAAGGGAGGGGGAGAGAGAGAGAAACACCGATGTGAGAAGGACACATCGATTGCTGCCTCCCGCGGGAGCCCGACCAGGACCTGGGACGAACCGCAACCGAGATCCGAGGTACGTTTGGAATGGAGCCCGCAACTCTTTGGTCCGCGGGCTGACGCTCTAACCGCTGAGCCACACCGGCCAGGGCTAGAGCAGCTTTTAATCAAACAGCTCAGTCTTTAAATATGTAGGTACAACCCTGGCCGGTGTGGTTCAGCGGTTAGAGCGTCAGCTAATGGCACGTGCCTCTGCTGCGGTTCATCCCCGACCCTGGTTGGGGTCTGCAGGAGGCAGCCACTCCATGTATCCCTTTCATGTTGATGTTTCGCTGTCCCTCTCTCCCTTCTACTCTATCTGAACAAAAATGGAAAAATGTCCTCGGGTGAGGATTTAAAAAAAAAAATGTAGGTACACATTGCGATGGTGTTCCGGAGGAAGCTTGTGGGGTGTTGTGGGAGGATAGGGTTGGGGCAAGGGGGGAGAGGCTCCCTGACTTGAAATCTGAAGGATGAGTAAGGTTTTGTGGGTGGGTAGGAAGGGCGCTGGCACTCATTCGAAACAGAAATAGTGTGCAGAGGCCCTGTGTTGAATTCTGGTGAGGAAGAACCTCAAGGAGGTCGATGGTATTGGACCCCAGGAACAAGAGACGTGCTGGTTTCTCGGGGATGCAGCCACTTTGGGGAGACTTGGTTGCTCCTTAACTTGCGATCGGTGTAGTCAGTACTAAGGAAGCCAGTGTTTTTCCACAGGGGCTCACTCAGCACCTCTTTGATTCCTGCCACTGTCCACTCTGGTTATGGAAAAGAGAGGGGCAGCAGCAGCCAGACACCAGGAGCTCAGGAATGAATCAGATATAGTCCTGGCCCTCAGAGAGCTCACAGTCTAGCGGAAGAGATAAGGCTGTACATGTAAGCCACAATTAGAATGAGGCTGACGTGATGGAGAAACATATTCATTCATTTGACAAGTATTTGCTGGCATTTACTGTATGACAGGTATTTTGCATGGTCATGAGAGAACGTGAATGCATGGAGCTGACAATAAATTCTTAAAATGCAGTGGCGGTTCCAAGGGAAAATTTCTCTGCTTACTGAGACCCTAATGCTAGTGTTTGCTTTTGGATGCACCGGAGAGCAGTGGTGCAGAACTTGGACTTTGAGTTGGATGGGGGGTCAAGCTGTTGGTCTTGGGCAAGTGGCTGCTTCCTGAACTCCAAAATAGGGAAAATAGAAGAATAAAACATGTAGTACTGTGTCTGGCAAATGTTTGCTCTCAGTAAGTGAGCACTGCTATTGTTTTTGCTGTTGATAAAATAAGAGGGATGGTGTGGCTACTTATACTTCTAGAGCACTTTGTATTTAGCAAAACCCTTTCACTAAATTTATTTTTATTCAACACATAGTGCCTTTTCTGGAAGGTACTGTACTTGACAGACAAGTAAGACTCAGTCCCTGGCTTTGGAGAACTTGAGTTAGTATTGAGGATGTAGCCTGGAGTGTAGGGCGTGTGTAGCCTACAAATGTGTAATTATAATACTTATAATGATAGAAGCTGACCCTTCGCCACCTGTCTGACTTTATCCCCAACTATTCTCCTCCTTTTTATTCTGTGGCCTCCTCATTGTTTCTCAAACACTCCCTGCCCCAGGACTTTTGCACTTGCTGTTCATTCTGCCAGGAACACTCTTCCTGGTTGTCTGTGGTTCTCTCCCTAATTAGGTTCAGGCTGTGTCAAATGCCACCTCCTCAACCAGGCTTTCCCTAGCTACTATTGCTAAAACCACACCCTCAGTCCATCTTCATCCGCTCCTTCATGGTTGGTTAGTTGCTTTTAGTATAGCACTTACTATCTGGCAGCAGGCTACATACTCATTTGTTCCTTTTGTTTTTTTTATCCTCACTTGAGGACATTTTTGCATTTATCTTCAGATAGAGCGGGAGGGAGAGAGAGAGAGGAACATCCACGTGAGAGAGACACATCAACTGGTTGCCACCCACACGACCCAACCGGGGCCAGGGACAAACTGCAACCGAAGTACATGCCCTTAGTGGGAACTGAACCCGGGACTCTCTGGTCCGCGGGCCAATGCTCCAACCACTGAGCCAAACCGGCCAGGGCCTCATTTGTTCTTTATTAACTGTTTCCCCAAAGAAACTCTACTCCTCTGAGGGCGCTTTTCACTCTCCCAGGAACCCTGGAGGTTGTTGGTCAGATTTAGGCCTCTGAGAAGGCAAGTGTGACGTGTGGTTCTTATTTTCCAGGATGGACTTCCCCAACTCCCTTCGCCCTACCTTGTTTGTGACTGGCCCCCTCGGCCTGAGCGATGCCCCTGACATGTCCTTCATGTGCAGCTGGAGAGATGCCCTGACGCTGCCGGAGTCCCTGCCGGAGTCCCTGCCCCAGCACTCTGAGGTGAGGATGGCGAGGAGGGCCCTGGCAGCTCCGGGGTGGGTACCTTCACTTGGCTCGTTTTCTAGCATTTACACGTTGACAGGAGTACAGAGTGCTGTGTCTGCTAAGACAGCTGAACCAGAATCTCCTCCTCTGGGGTCCATGGGACGACCTACCTTCCGCAGAGGATTTACTGGACGGGAGCTGTTGGCTTGCTCTTTCCTACCTCTTGCCCCAGACTTTCCTTCCTCTGTTTCTTCAACAAATACTCATTGAACAGCCCCTACGATGTGCCAGGTACCTCACTGGGCCTTGGGAATCCAACACGAATAAGTCAGATACTGTCCCTGCCCCTGTGGAACTTAGAGTTAGACTGAATGAGAATAGACAGGTGAACAGTCCAGAGGACACAATCATTGCGAAGTGTGATAATGTCTTTGAGTGAAACCAAAAGTGTGCTGAAGCAGTACAGTGGGGATGAGGTGGGGAGACCTTCTGGGACAGGAAGGACAGCAGCTCTTCCCCTGGCCGCCTAAGCCATCTGGCTGCTGCTTGGAGACAGGTTCACAGAGGGTTATTCCAGGCAGAGACAAGTACTGTAGATGAGAAAATGAAGAGATGGTGGGGCTAGGGAGGGGAACAGGGGGGCTTCCTTGACAAGGAAGGGCTGAAGTCAGATCAAGCCCCTGCAGGAGCCTGGCTTGCCAACTCTTCCATCCCCTGTGTGTGAGCTGAGCCATCCCAGCCCCAGCTCTGCAGTAGGGAGTGGAGTGGCCTGTGGGTGTCCCGAGTAAGTGACCATGAGATGTCCTGAGTGGAAATGAGAAACAGGTAGGATTCAGGTCAGCCAGTAATGGTGCAGAAGGCTCCTTTGCGAGCCAGTGCAGCTTGGAGGTCAAAGCACAGACTGGAGTCAGGCTTTGTGGGGTCACACCCAGTCCTTCTGTTTAGTGGCTGTCACCAGGGACAACGACAGCCTCCCTGTGCCTCCATTTCCTCATCAGTAAAGTGATGATGATCGTTGTACCACCTTGGCAGGCTCCTTGTGAGGCTTGAACGCGTGAATAAAAGACAAGTGCCGGCCACGGTGCCTGTCCTGGGAGTGTGCTCACTGTTACGTTGTCATCATGGTTGTGTTTCCACAGAATGGGGTGCCACACTTGGCCAAGGGCCTGCTCTGGGAGCCAGACACCCCTGGGCCCCTTCCTTTGCTGCCTCCTGATCCTGGTAAGGGTTTTGGTCCCTGGGGGCCCCCTCTCTAGCTGCTCCCCTGTTGCTTCTGTCCTCTACCCCTCCCTCCTCCCTGAGGCCTTCCCTCTCCCTGCTAATGCCCTCCACCTCCTTGGGTACCTCCAGTCACCTGGGACACATGGCCCCTCTTCTGGGCCCTTCCCAGTCCCTGGGACAGACCCCTTTCCCAACCTCACTCTTCTCAGATCCCTGGGACCCTGGCCTGACTGCCCGGGACCTGCTTTTCCGGGGAGCTTCCAAGTTCCGGAGACAGCCCCAAGCTGTGCTGGATGTTACTGAACAGGTGAGTGGCCCCTCAGCGGGCAGTGCCGTGTGGCTGGGGCTGTGCTTAATTACCTGCTGTCCCCCCTCCCACAGTTCAGCCGGTTCCTGTGGGACCATGGGGACATAGCCTTTGCGTCCCTGGGGAAGCTGATGCTGGAGAATTTCAAACTGGAGGGAGCAAGGGTGAGTCACCCTGGTCAGCCAGCAGTGGGGCTCCCGTTCCACACCTCCCATCAGGTGAGCCCTAGGCTGTGCAAGCTTGACCAGGCCTTTCCATGCAGAGCCGCTCTAAGAAGAGGACGGTGGTCAGTGTGAAGAAGATACTGGAGGACCTCGGCGGACACCAGCCCTGGGGGCAAGTGGCTAGTGAGGAAGGATGGGGTGGGTAGACCTAGCTGGTGGTGGGGATGTGGAAGGAACCAGACAGGGATGGATCCAGGTTTCCATCACAGTTGCTCCCCACCCCAGGCAGTCATCCCAAGTCCACCAGCCTAAGGGCACAGGGGAGTTTCAATGTGTGGGCTGTAGGCATGGCTGCATCCAAGGCTTTAGTGTTTGAAAGAGGGCTCTGTCTCTCTTTTCTCATCCACTTGCCTCTGCCTGGCGTAAATCCTAGGCAGTTTCCAGGTGCAGCAAGACTGCTCATGACTCCAAGGAGAGAGCCAGTGACTTTCCCTGAGGCACCATCAGACATTGTAGGAAGGGTGGTTGGTTTGGGTGCCACATCCATCTGTGAGCCAATCACTGTGGCCAGGGCGATGGAGTACTTGAGTGGCCGGGTCCGGGTTATGTGACTCGGGCCTGGGAATAGGGTGGGTGGTTCGTACAGGAAGAAATTCTGGGTAGAATAAAAATGGGTCTACTGCACCTGGCCTCTTTGGAGATGGTACCTAGACTATCTCTTCATCACTGCTGCAGCCTGATCCTTCTGCCATCTTGTCCCTAGGTGTCCCTGGGCTTATTTCAGCCACCGACAGCGCCGGTTCTCCATCCTTGGGGACCCGATCCTGGGCAAGTCAGTGTCGAACCTTCTGGGAGAGCTGCTTCATGAGGAGCTAGCCATGCGGTGGGAGCAGCTGCTCCTGGACGATGCTTTCACTGGAGGTGCACTGGCCTGGCTACCTGGAAGGACACCCCGGGTCAGGCAGCTGGTCTACCCTGCAGGTGGTGCCTTGGACAGGCTCTGTATCCTTTCTCATTGGGCAGGATCCCAGCCAGCTCCCTCTGTTGGAGGAGGTGCTCTTGGCATGGTCCAGGGGAAGGGCAGGAAGTTGGGGGTCCTTGTAGTGACCAGAGTCCGTGCACTTATCCTTAACGAGAGGCCCAGATTTCCAAGAGGTCCGTCTGACCCCAGAAGGTGACCCTCGGATCCTTGGGAACCCTGGCCACATCCAGCTCCGGGGACCTGTCCGGCAGGTGGTGACCTGTACCGTGCAAGGACAATGTAAGATCCTTAGATGCTTCCCTCCCTTGCTGATGACCTGCTGCCTGACCCTGACCCTGACCCTCTCCTTCCCCTCCTCAGCTCTGCTGGCTGTTCGGTCTGACTACCACTGTGCCCTGTGGAAGGTCAGTAAGCAGGGGTGGCCAGCCCCTCTCCAGGTGCTGCAGGTTGAGAAGGGGGCCACAGGGATCAACCTCAGGTAAGGGGGCTGAATCGGGCTGGTTGGCAAGGAGATGGGCATGGGATAAGGGGGTGGCCCAACAGTAATCACACTTATGCTCTGCAGCCCTCACCTGCCCGGGGAGCTGGTTGTCTGCAGCCGTTCAGGAGCCATCTGCCTGTGGACACCCCAGGACGGGTAATGCCCCTTTCCCCCCAAAACTTCACCCCGCAAACGGCTCCCCCTGAACTGTGGCCCATACTTCACACACGTGTCCTGGACCCATGGCCAGGTTGCTCTGCATTCACCCCCCACCCCCCGCCTTCCACCTTAAGCTCATCCCCCACCCATGACGGTCTGTCTCCCCAAGGCTTCGGCAAATCTACAAGGATCCTGAGACCCTTGTGTTTCGGGATCCCTCTCCTTGGCGTTGGGCAGACTTCACCGCTCACCCTCGGGTTCTGACTGTGGGTGACCACACTGGAGTGAAAATTATCGACACTCAGGTGAGGGGTGGGGGATTGTCCAAGGCTCTGTGGGACAGAGCAGATACATGGGGTGGGAGCTGGCATACGGGACCTCCCCCAGGGCATGAAAAGCAGCAGGGCTGGGGAATCCAACAGACTGATGGTACCCCAAACCTCAGACTGGGAGGGCTGACCTGGCTTTCTCCCTCAGGGCCCACCAGGCTGTGGTCTGCTGCTTTTCCGTGCGGGTGCAGAAGCATCGTGCCAGAAAGGGGAACGTGTCCTGCTAACCCAGTACCTGGGGGGATGCGGCCCTGATTCTCTGCAGCCCACTCTCCATCTCATCTGCACCCAGGTGAGTGACAGCTTCCCCTCCTGTTCCTTGTGCACCGTCTCAGCCGGTTACTAGAGAGGGTCCTGGGACAGGAACTGCAGGTGAAATCAGAATCACAAAGTCCTGATGAGTCTGTGGCTGAAGCATGCTGACTGTCCTGACGGCCACATCTGAGCAGGGCTTTAAGGTGCCAGTGTAGATGGGCCAGGTGAGGGGAGAGGCATGGGGCGGGGGAGCAGGCTTTGCGGAGTTCCCCGTGTGCTCAGGAAAGGGGAGGAGGTCTGAGGGTCTGCCCCCACATCGTGCCACCCCTCAGGGTATAGTAGGTGTGTCTCAAGCATAGATTCCAGGGTCTGGTGGGTCAGAAGGCTGGGTGAAAGCCAGGTGGGTTTCTGTGTGACAAGACTCCTCCGTAGTCTCCTGAGAGGCCGTCTCCCAGTTGTGGCCATCAGGATGAAAGGTGGTGCTGCCCACTCAGGAAGCGCCTTTTGTGTGGGGCTGGGCATATGAAGGTGGAGAGGTGGTCAGGGCCATTCACTGAGTGCATGACCACTTGGGGGTTTGCACTCCTTTTGAGAGCCACATGGGGCCATCCAGAGAGACACACCTCGTCAGACCTTCCCTGTCTCAGTCACATCCCCCTTCTGTCTTATTTCTACTTGGGCCCCCAGTTCTCACTCTACTTGGTAGATGAACGCCTTCCTTTGGTGCCCATGCTGAAATGGGACCACGGGCTCCCATCTGCTCCTCTGCTGGCCCGGATGCTGCCTCCACCCCACCCCGGCTGCCCGAGGCCGCTGCTGCTTGGAGGCCAGGGTGGGCAGCTGCAGCTGCTGCACATCACAGGTGAGGGGCTGGGCGAGGGCGGGCAGCTGCAGCTGCTGCACATCAGAGGGAAGGGGCTGGGTGAGGGCGGGCAGCTGCAGCTGCTGCGCATCAGAGGGGAGGGTCTGGGTGAGGGCAGCTGCAGCTGCTGCACATCAGAGGGGAGGGTCTGGGTGAGGGCAGGCAGCTGCAGCACATCAGAGGGGAGGGTCTGGGTGAGGGCAGCTGCAGCTGCTGCACATCAGAGGGGAGGGGCTGGGTGAGGGCGGGCAGCTGCAGCACATCAGAGGGGAGGGTCTGGGTGAGGGCAGCTGCAGCTGCTGCACATCAGAGGGGAGGGTCTGGGTGAGGGCAGCTGCAGCTGCTGCACATCAGAGGGGAGGGTCTGGGTGAGGGCAGGCAGCTGCAGCACATCAGAGGGGAGGGTCTGGGTGAGGGCAGCTGCAGCTGCAGCACATCAGAGGGGAGGGGCTGGGTGAGGGCAGCTGCAGCTGCTGCACATCAGAGGGAAGGGGCTGGGTGAGGGCGGGCAGCTGCAGCACATCAGAGGGGAGGGGCTGGGTGAGGGCAGCTGCAGCTGCTGCACATCAGAGGGGAGGGTCTGGGTGAGGGCAGCTGCAGCTGCTGCACATCAGAGGGGAGGGTCTGGGTGAGGGCAGGCAGCTGCAGCTGCTGCACATCAGATGGACAGGGCTGGAGCCTAGACAGGACCTCAGCTGTCTGTCTTCCTTCCAGCGGAAGGGGCCTCCACGCCTCGGCTGGCAGGGCCCCCCCAGTCTCTCCCTTCCAGGAGCGACTCCCTCTCTGCATTCCCCCTGCTGGAGCCCAAGAGTCATTGGAGGCTGCAGGAACGTCTACAAGCACCAACCATAGGTGTGCTAGGGTGAGGGAGTGAGTCTGGGGCTGTGCCCCCACCAGGCCTTGGGGTCACTGTCATTCCTGTCTCCAGGTCTGGCCGCTGCCATCCTGTCCTCTTCCTCCACACCAGTCCTTTCGCTCTTCCAACTCTCAGCGGCTGGAGATGTCTTCCACCAGCGCCTCCACCTCCAGGAAGACTCCAGGCCCCCCGATGACCCCGGGCCTAACTTCCATGCCCCCACGGCTTCCTGGAGCCCCCAGGCCACTGCTTGCTGCCGCCGCTGGCTGAAGGCCCTGCTGGAGGTGCCGCTGGCTCCTCCTGTGTGGGTCGCGCCCACCTTTTCCTACCGCCGTCTGCTGGGCTTCAAGGAGCAGCAGAAGGTCGAGGGGAAAGTGCCAGAGGGTCTCCGGGCAGCCATGGCCAAAGGGCGCCTCCTGCAGCAGAGGGACCTGGGCTCGCTGCCCACAGCAGAGCCACCCCCGGGCCCCGAGCCGGGCCCCATGGATGAGCTCAGCGAGCGGTTGGAGGCAGCTTGGGAAGGCCCGGCGGCTGCCTGGTGGGAGCGGCAGCAGGACAGGACCTCCTGGTCCGGGAAACGGCGCAAGCGGCACAAGCGGCGGATGCAGCTATCCAGTACCTTCTCCTCACTCAGCGGCCGCCTGGACTTCTCAGATGCCACCAGTCCCCCTCACAGCCCAGACCGGACCTCCCCTGTGTCCAGGCCTCAGCCCTCAGTGATCTTGCCCTCCCAGGAGTTGACCCAGGACCTGTGGGCCCGGGGCATCCCCTCAGAGCGGCAGCAGACCCTCCGGGACTATATGGCCAAGCTACCGCTTCAAGGGAACACCCTAGAAGATGCTTCTGCACCCCCTTCCCAGGCCTCCAGCATCCAGGCCACCCCCTCCAGGCAGCGGACCCTCTGGGACTGCACAGCTGAACTGCCACCCCACAGGGACACCCCAGCAGGTACCAGTGTGCCCTTGTCCCAGACCTCCAGCGGCCGGGCCACCCCCTCCAGGCAGCAGGCACCTGGCCTCTCCGGCTCTCAGCCACACCGGAAGAAGCCCCGCATGGGCTTCTGAGGAACCCAGGGGAGCTGCTCCCCCTCCTCTGCGAAGCCCTTGGTCCTGGACCAGCTGTGCCTTCTGGGACAAACAGGGACTGAGGCGGGAACAGTCTCAGGTCCAGACCTCTGTTTCCTGAAGGCCGCTGAGACAGGGGCATCCAAAGATGATTTGGAGCCAAGTTGGAGGAACAGGAACAATAAAATAGTTTCTCCTGTAGTTTTTCTCTTGCCTGAAGACACTCCCAGAGGCACACTGACAAGGCCCCAGCGGTCCTGTCCTGAAGGTCCGTCATCAGGAGCCCTCCAGGAGGCAGCTGTGCTGGAAGTGGGGGCTCCGGTCAGGCCGTGGGTGCCACATGCAAGCTGTGTCCCCTGGTGACGGAAACACCACCAGCTCCTCACTGTGGTCAGTGACAGAGAAACGAGGCCCTGAGGAGCTGCTGTGCCTGGTGGTGGTCGGGGGGCATCAGCAGCTGCTGTGGGCTAGTGTGTGTGAAGCCATTTCTACCACAGTCTGGTGTTTTGTAGAGGGAGATGCTTTGGACCCACCTTTAGGGATGAATAAACTTGTCACCTGAGCATGGTTTGAACGACAAGGTTTCTAGGACTGGGAGGTGTTCACTTACGCTGCTTTTGCTATCTATGCATCAAGTTCACTTCCTAAAGTTCTGTAGCTGGTGGAAGATTCTGCTCTCTTGTGAGGAGACCACCCACTTGAAATTTCCCAGGACCCCGGATGGGGCCTGGATTTCTAATCACACGTGCAGAGAGGAATGGTCTTATCTCAGGGTACCTGATGAAACGGCTCACATGTGACTTGTGCAGATATTAATGAGAGCATGTTCTCTCACATGAATACTAAGTGTTTATCGTGTTCAGAAGAGACATTGGTGGGTATACAATTGATGCCACAAATAACCAGGGCAGTGGGTTATGCTTTGGGAATAGGATCACAGTGCTGCCCGACACCTGCAGGTCTGAGAACACAGGAGGGTTGTGTGACCGGTCCACGTCTCGGGAGTTGCAAGAAGGAAGGGGAGCCCAGCCAGGGGGTGACCTGCACCCAGCCACTGACTCCGTTAGTCCAAGCGCAGAGGGGCCGCCTCGGGGTTCAGTCCAAGCCAAATTCAATGTCTTCCTCGTCTCCCGCCTCGGGCACTGCATGCTCCTCGGGCTCTGTCTCAGAGCGCTCTTCATCCTCGGTGCTCTTACCTGGAGGGAAAGAAGGCGACTCGGTGTTCTTGGGAGGTGTGGTCAGCCCTCATTTCTCCCCGCCTGCAGGCCTTGAGTCAGCCACACAAGCTGGTGTTGAGAGGGGCGTGGCTGCTGAAGGGTGTCGAGTAGGAGCAGGAATTATATCTAGGGTTCAGCAGAGAGTCTTGTGTCCCCGAGACAGTTGCTGAACAAATACCCGCCAGTTTGCTTGTGCTCAGTACACACTAGCCAGCGCCCCCCGCAAGTGCATCTCCCTGGTCACAGCTCCGGCCCCGCCACCAGGTCAGGCTGACGTGTCACATTGTGGCTTCATTTGTCCCACCCTGCCAGCTGCTCTGGACACTGTCCCTGCCTGGTGACCCTCCCTTCCCTGTCTGACACGTCATGGCACCCGATTCTGGGCTTCACTGTGGAGGGGCCCACATTCCCAGCTGTGGTGTCTCCAGCCCCTTCCCTCCCTTAGAAGCCTTGGTATGGAAAGGCTGAGGATTGGGACTGTGAGGAAAGGGGTGAAAATACAGGCTCCCCCACCCCGCCTACACCTGCGGAACAAGATCACAAAGACCTGCACGGCCCTAAGGAGCCCAGGTGCCACCCGCTCGGAAATAAGTTGGCTCGGCGGCTTCTCCGCTCAGGCCAGCAACCGGAAAGCGGCAGCTTCAAAGAGGCATAAAGTTAGGGTCATGATCACAGCCACCTCCGTGTGCAGTCGTGAGGGACCCTCTCCGAACGTGGGATTGTTTGGGAAGGGCCCAGTTGGCTCTCCTGCAGGGTTGCGTGGTTGACAGTTCATCTCCCCACTGTCAAAGCCTTTGGCCCCTGTGCTTTGAGTGGGGTGGCATTACCTGGAGGAGACGCCAAAAGTAGGTCGCCACACCCGTCCTCACTGGAAGGCGGTGGTCCAGTGTCCCTTCTGCAGGTTGGGGGTGTCGGTGGTTGGCCCAAAGGCTCGTCACTGTTGAGCTCCTCAATCAGCAGGTGTGGGGACTTGGGATCCCTACTTTGGGTCTCCAGGTCCCTCTCTGCTGCTGCTTTAAAAATGTGTGTAAAGGGCGTCTCAGCCTTTCTGGAGCTGTCCTTGGAGATGGCGAATATGTTTGAGAGCGCGTGTGTGGATGTGTTGTCCAGCACCGGGAGTGAGGTGTAGTCCCGTTCAGGGTCACTGTTGTCACTCAAGCTTGAGATGATCGTAATCTTGGGGAAGCTCATCTTCTGTTTAAAAAAATAACTATTCAAACATTTCTGCTTTCACAGTAGTCACTCTAAAATGCACAGTGATACTTTTACTTTTAACCAGCACAGAATATTCGATTTCCACATGCAAGAAAGGGCCAAGGGAGCAGAGCACTGCCCCCTGGGAAACTTGGGCCTCGGGATGGACTCCCTTAGCCAGCCATTTCTGAGCCCCAAAGTCGTGGTACCCTGTCCACATTCCTTTCTCACCCTCTGCTGGGTCTGCACGCTGCCCGCTTTGTTCTGGCTACACCTGCACTCTCCCGGTGCACCAAATGGGCTCATCTCTGAGCCTTGGCCTCTGGCGTACACCTAACCCCACACCTGGACTTAGCCCCCTTGGAGGGCAGGTCCCATGGGAACTGTGGTCTGTCTGTTCCTTCCTCGATGATGAGGTCCTGCACAGATCACGTCTTACCCTTTCCCCTCCCATGGGGCCTGGGTCTGCACACACAGGTTCTCAGTAAGCTGGAGGGAGGAGGGTCAGGTCAGATCAGGAGATCTCACGTGCCTCATACACTCCTTCCCTCTTCCCCTTTCCTCCCCTCTCTATGGTTACTGTAGTCCAGACATGTATAAGGTGGACATAGAAATACACCAGAAGGACAGGAAAATGTCAGGTAATTACATGAGTTCTTGTTACTAAAAATTAGTAATAAAATGTTTTCAAGAAAACCCCCATGGTTAGGCATAGAACCGTAAAGAAATGAGCCACAGCCAATGGCTGCATTTCCTTTTGAAAGGTGAAAATGGGGTACACAATGCTTTGAGCACAAAGAGCTCCAATTAAGGGGATATACTTCGTAAATGACAGGACCCGAAATGAAAATGGAATGATGCTGATTGGGGGAAACCTCTGTTTTAACCTTGTCCTGGTCTTCCAAAGATTCGCCTGTATCAACATCTTCCAAGTCAGGTAGGTCCTGAAAGAGCAAATGAGCCCATGTCACCAGGGGGGCATACACACTGAATGCTGGGTAGGAGAGACAGATGCATCCACACGGTCAAGTCAGCCTGAGTCACGTGCGAGCGAAGCATGGAGGGGGAATGCCCCAAACCACTCAGGCAGCCCTGTGCACACCCACAAAACACACCTGTGGCTACTTCAAGCATCTGGATCTGATCAACACATGAGATTTGTAAGGTGTGACATGTTTGAAGAATTCCCCCTTGACTTTGTCATTAGAGAGATAGCCACGTTATCTGGGGTGACGTGATGGGGTCTAAATCAAATGCACCTTCTGTGTACAACTTAGTCTCAGGACTCTGGTGTAGAGTGAGTGTACTTTGGGCCTCCCAATTAGAAGGGCTTTTCTGTTTTGGGTTGTGCATTTGGTGTCTTTCTCCAGCAGCCAGTCCGGCATGTGAGGCAGGCAGCACCTGTTAGTTAGATTCATGGATGCTGGAGCTAGACTGCCTGGGTTGGTATTCCTCCTCCTCTGTTGCCTGGCTGTGTAGCCATGGGCAAGTTGCTTAAGCTCTCTGTTCCTCAATTTCCTCATCTGTAAAATGGGGATGAGAATAGTACCTGCCTCTCGGAGTTACTGGCAGGGTAAATCGATCAAGGAGATGTATGTAGAACAGTGCCAAAGAGTACGGACAGTGTTCGCTATTAGTTGTCTGTATACAGTCGGTTTTCAAATGCTAGAGATAAATCGTCCCATTTTCTTAGTATACACAGGCCCAGAAAACTAGAAACCCACTTAGTTTGTCTTATTGAGCCACGTGATATTGTGAAGTTAGAAATGAAACAGTTTAGAAATGTATCAAGGGAGTTGGCAGGGGGCAAAGTTATACCCATGGGTTTAAAGGAAGGAGCTCACTCATGGGCAAAGAAGTAGGGCTGTCCTGGGTGAACACAGTGAGCACCAGCTGCCCACTACGTGTGAGGCTAAAGGTTTGAGAAATGCCTCCTCACTCCTTGCCTCACCAAACTCCAGTTCCTGGCGGGGGCGGGGTGTATGTATGTGTGTGTGTGTGACAAAATATGTGGATTTTCATGGTGTTCATTCCTTGGACTAAAGCATTTAAGACTTATCAAAACACAAAGAGCTTCGGGAAGGAGAGGGCTCATGAGGCTGCGCTCAGTCATAAGGTCGGGCAGCTCCTCCTGAACTTGCCTAGCTGTGCCAGGGGGCCAGACACTGGACAACCACATCAGGAAGCTCAAGCAGCCGCAGGACAGGTAGATGGCATCGGCTGCTTGCTAGGCAGCTGCCCATAGGAAATTAGAGGCTCTGCTGATAAATGTAACTTGCTCAACCATTGTGTTGGCCAGCTGTTCAGAATGGCTTAGCAGATGTAACTTCTTTGGGGAAAACAGATCGAGAATTGTGTAGACATAGTTCAAGGGAAATCATTTGGGCCAGTGCTTCTGTCTTGAAAGTGTACATGTATGAACCCTCTCCCAACCCAGAATTGCCTTGATCTTATTAAAATGCAGATTCAGATCAGGGGGTGGGGCCTGGGATTCTGTATTCCAACCAGCTCCCAGGGGATACTACGCCTGCTGGTCCAAGGACCGCACTTGATGAGGGTTTTGAAGGGTCGTGTCTGATCACCTGCTTTACCAGCTGTAAAACATGTAACTGTTGACGTACATCAATGTAGAACTTCTCCTCCATCTTCAGCATAATCGTTTCCAAATCTTCATCTCCGTGAAGTTCTGTACCTGATTCACTCTCCGTGGCCACCATCTGGGGAGCTGATTCTGGGGAACAACAGCAGAGGTTATTATGCAGTTGGAGTTAGTTTTATATGCAGTGGTCAGATCGACAAGGCCCAGGTCCAGGTGGATTCCAAGAGCAGAGGAAGGACAAAACCTTGGTCTGGAAGGCCAGCTCCTGTGACAGAAGGTGTGAGAATCCCCAGATGAGGATAGGGTTATGTCTACAAAGAAAGGGAAGGGAAGGGAAAAGAAGAGAGCTGCCCCCTGCTGGAGCCTGGAGGTGAGTCGGGTGAAATGGAAGTGCCAGCCAGGAATCTGCAGAAGAGAAGGAACTTTGGAAAAGGCGTGGTTGATGGGCAAGAAGACTGAGAAAGGCAGAAGCATCAAAGGCCAACTGGGGACCCGGAGGCAAGCTGGAGAGTCAAGTTTTATAGCTCTGTCTCGAAGGGCTGAACCCACCACCCTCTTGGACTGCCTGTCCCTCAGTGCACACCGCCTCCCCCTGCACAAGTGTTAGGGGGACCTGTGAAATGATCTCAGGATTGCCTGGGGAATAAATGTGCAATGCAGGTGAGCTTCCTCTTCCTCCTCTGGACTCCCACTTTTCAAGAGTCCCAAGGCTGTATTCTTGGGTCCTGTCTCTGCTTTCTTGTCAGTCTCATGGCTTCAGTTATTACATTAAAGATTAATGGCCCAACTTTTCTCATTACAAACAGGTCCAGTGTGTCCACCCTGAGTACTGGCCATGTCCAGCTTGATTCAAAGAGCCACTCTGGGGCATCATCTTAGGATGAAACAAGGAAGCAGGCAGAGGCCTTCTGTCATTGCTGCTGTGGATGACCCTGGGCCCACCACATGGCTCCATCATTTACTTGCTTTGTGACTTGGAGCAAGTTCCTTCACCTCTCTGAGCCTCAGTTTCCAACTCCCGAGATGCAGCAATGATAATAGCTCCCGGCGCGCAGGGGTGTTGAGAAGGCTAAACCAGGTGGCCTGTAGAGCTGTGGCCGTCACTGAGTGCCCACACACCTGGGCTACAGAGAGAACTGGCTTTTGTTTCCATGAACAGCATCTGTTAATTACAGATGCTGCAGTTAACCTGCTCCTTTTGCAATGTGCCTTTTGTCCAGTGAGGCGAAGGCTGGTTTCACTCAGAAAACTCTGCTGCTAGGCTAGGTGCCGTTTCAGCGTGAAAAATCACAGCACGGGGAATGATGATGCGGGAATAGACATATGACAACACCTAAATCAGCAGTTCTTGTAGGTCTCTCCCAGACAGTGGGTGTCTTTGTTCTAGGGGAACATCTATTCTGGGCCAGACCAGCTAAAGTCCCCAAATAGACCTCAAACACTGCCCGGGCTGGGAACAGCATGTCCCCTGCCTCTGAAGGCCCTGTGGACTGGACGAGTTCCAGATCTGGCTCGCTCTCACCGACACAGCAAAAGGACGGTGTCCAGACGAGTCTTGGGTTCCTCTGTTAGTCGCAGGACCCTTTCCTACATCTGCACCATCCACTGTGGGAGCCAGGGCCATGATGGCTACTGAGCACTTGGAACGTGGCCAGTACTCCTGGGGAACGGAACTTTTTATTTGTTTTCATTTTTATTTATTTACCTATCTTTTATTCTCACCTGAGGAAATGTTTATTGGTTTTAGAGAGAGAGAAAGGGAGAGAGAGAGAGAAACATTGATGTGAGAAAGAAATATCCATCAGTTGCTTCCCATACACGCCCTGACCAGGGATCGAACCTGCAACCTGGGTATGTGCCCTGACCAGTAATCAAATCCGCCACCTTCTGGTGTGTGGGGCAATGCTCCAACTAACTGAGTTACCTGGCCAGGGTGATTGCTTTTATTTATTTATTAAAAATTTTTTTTTCTTTATTGATTTTAGAGAGAGAGGAAGGGAGAGGGAGAGATAAAAACATTGATGAGAGAGAACATCGATTGGCTGCCTCCTGCATGCCCTTCACTGGGGATCGGGCCCACAACCTGGGCATGTGACCCGACCAGGAATCAAACCAGTGACCTCTTGGTGCATGGGTTGATGCTCAACCACTGAGCCACACCGGCCAGACTGTTTTTATTTTTAATAAAATTTAAAGCTGAAGTAGTTTATATGAAACAACTCGCTTCTTTTAGGAGGACTTCATTTCACTTTAACTGTTGAAAAGTTAGCATCAGAACTATGTTGTGCTGTTTAATGTAAAAAACATACTGGATGTTAAGACCTAGTACTCCCCAAAAGTAAAGTATCTCATTAATAATTTTATATTAATTTAAGTTATTATATTTTAGATATATTGGCTTAAGTAAACTATATGTTAGTGTTTCACCCATTTCTTTTTACTCTGAGTAATGTGACCACTAGAAAATGTAGTCATGGCTCCTGTTGTATTTCTGTGAGCAGCCCTGCTCTAGACAGCAAGACAGTTGTGTGTACATCGTCGTACGGAAACAGCAGCCAGAAGAGGAAGACCTGCCCCTGGCCCCACGGACGCGTGATTCGGAGGCTGCGATTCCGGGTCGCTGCCCTGAGCCAGCGTCTGTGTTTTTCTGATCACATTACCTTCCCAGGCAGCTCCCAGGGCTTCTGGCTTGGGGGCCTCCGCTGGGAACACCCCTCCTGGACCCTTGTCTTCAGTCTCTGCGTTGACGTGTGCAGGCAGCGCCTCTGAGACACCCGCCTTTCCTGGGAAGAGCTCGTCCTTGGCCTCGAAGCTTTCCTTGACAAACATTTCCATCTTCTTCTGCCTCTCTCCATCCCCAGGGGGCTCTCCCTTCCCTTCCTCGGCGACATCCACATTCTCATTCTCGTCCGGCGCCGACACTTCCCCTGGACAAAGGAAGTCCAAAAGTGAACTGGGAAACGTCCTGGGCAGACAGGGTGTCTGCACCCTGGGGGGTGAGCCCAGGGAACCATCAGGGACCAGTAGAGAATTGCCCGCAGGGCTGTTTTTTATGATGGCTGAATAAACAGCTCAATGTCCACGAGAGGGATCCCTTAGCTCATCCAGCCGATGGGACAGGACACAGCCATTAAGAAAACAGCGCATGGGGTTCTTAGGAGATGCATGTGGAAGTACATGGGTTTAAGGGCCATGATGTCCACCTTTACTTTCAAATGGTTCAGCAGAACAAGAAATGTGTGTGTGTGTGTGTGTGTGTGTGTGTGTGTGTGAGAAAATGTTAAAAATCATCTGACCTAAAGATACAATATAGCTGATCACTTCACTATTCTTAAAGCTTTTCTGAAAATTAAAAAAATATTCAAATAAAAAGTTGAGAAAAGAAAAAATGTATGTATGCTGATTTTATGTGAAATATATTATGCTAATTCAAAAGAGTAGGCAGAAAGCAATATAATGATGCCATTTTCTTATAAAATACATGTGTGTGACACGCCTGGGGAAAAGCTAGGCACTACCCACACTAAATATTGAGTGGGCTTGCCGCGATTATATTGTTCCTCGTACTTTTCTGCATGTAGTGTATTCACATTTTGTAATTAGGTGAAAAACCACTGTCATTTAGAAACATACACGGAGACTCATGCTTTTCTACTGGGTATAGGACAAGGAAGGGGCTTCTTATTAAGATGCTCTGAGCACCACCCCCAGGATCCTGCTGGCTTGTGTCAGGTTGGACCAGGACAGACCCAGGACTCACTCACTCACTAAAAGCCTCTACCAAATGCTGGCCAGGGGCATCGGGTGTGAGCAAGGGGCCCTGAGTCCTGGACAAGGGGCAGTAGATTTGGTGTGGCAAGGAGGGTTCATTTATACCAAACCTGGGAGTGGATTGAGTCTTGAGATGGGGGGAGGGGGAGGGGGCAAGCCAGGGAGAGAGGCTCCAAGATCCTAGAAGATCCCCTAGGAGGGGGCCAGGAACATTTCCCAGGCCTTCCCGGGCCCTGCCAAGCCAGGAATAGAGTGCTCCTGAATCTCTCAGGGGTCTAGCAATTTTCACACAATCATCCGGCTAAACAGAGGGCAAAGGATCCATGGCTCAGGGGAGGCAGTGCAGCCACACTTCAAAGTTGACAGGATTGAATTGTCAAGGTCAAGTCATGAAAAGAACGAAGCGCTGATCATGCTACAATGTGCAGGAGCCTCAGAAGCATCACGCTAAGTGAAAGAAGTCAGAAGCAAGGGTTTCATGTGTATGAAGTGGCTGGAAAGCTTGGTGGTTGTCAGGGGCTGGGGAAGGAGCAAGTGGGGATTCACTGCTCATGGGTTCAGGGTTTCAATCTGGGGTTAAGGAAATGCTTTGGAACAAGATAGAGGTGCTGGTTGTGCAAGTGTGAATGGACAAAATGCCATTTTTAAACGGTTAATTTTGTCCTCGATTGGGTTGCTCAGTTGGTTAGAATGTCGTCCTGATATGCCAAGGTTGTGGGTTTGATCTCTGGTCAGGGCACATATAAGAAGCAATGAATGCATAAATAAATAAGTAAGTAGAACAATAAATTGATGTCTCTTCCCCTGCTCAACTCAATCGATAAAATTTTTTTTAATAGTTAATTTTATGTTATGTGAATTTCATCTCCATTTTAAAAAAGGCCAAAGGCCTCCATGCTTTTCCATCGTGTTTGCACAGAAGGTCCTGCCCCACACTGAGGCTGCAGCTCCCTGCCTGGCCCCCAAGGGCAGGGCCACCTTGCCTCCCGCGTTTATCCTACAACCCCCGCCACCAAGCTCATGCCAATAATATGGCGTCCACAATAGCCGTCGTAGTCATAGCCCATGACTTCCTGTCACCTGCTGTGTCAAGGTGGGTTTTTCAAGGCCCTTCCTGATAGGATCTTCAGCCGACCCAGCTAACCTGACATGATTCCTCAATTTACAATTTAATTCCAAATCCTGGTGTCTGGTACTCCTCGGGGCCTCCCCAGGGAAACTGTGGGCTCCTGGGAGGAGGGAGAACCACATCCTCTCCCTCTATCGGGACCTGCGACAATGTCTGCGAGCTCATTCCACGTGTGTGTGTGCCTGCTGGTGCGCGGAAGCCTATTTCTTTATAAATGCCCCCCTACCAAGTGGGCACAGAGACCTTTCTGAGTGCAGGAAAATGTCAGATGCAAAGGGGCAATAATAGTAGTGAAAAACCCAATAACAATTTAAAAAATTAAAATTACCATAACCCGCTGGTTCAAACAAGGCATAAAGGGCACTGACTGAGCCCCCTGTATACATGCTGGCTGCTTTCACTGCTAGTGATGACACTAGGTATGGAACCTATGAAATTAGTGCAATACCGTATTGCTTTGATATGAGCCATAGGGTTCATCTGTGGTAGACAGGAAAAAAATGGCCTCACAAAGAGGTTCGCGGCCTAATCCTCGAATCTGTGACTATGTGGCTTTGCAGGTGTGATTAAGAGATGGGAAGGGCCCTGGCTGGTTTGGCTCAGCGGTTAGAGCGTCGGCCTGCGGTCCAGAGAGACCTGGGTTCGGTTCCCGCTAAGGGCACGTACCTTGGTTGCAGTTTGTCCCTGGCCCTGATTGGGTCGTGTGGGTGGCAACCACTTGATGTGTCCCTTTCACGTCGATGTTTCTCTCTCTCTCTCTTCCTCTTTCTCCCTCCCGCTCTATCTGAACAAATTATCGAAAGATGTCCTCGGGTGAGGTTAAAAAATAAAAGAGAGATGGGAGAGTGTTCTAGATTTACCCGTGTGGGTCCAGTGTCATCACAAGGATCCTTAAAAGAGGGAGGTAGGAATGTCAGAGCTAGAGAGACAAGGAGATGCTCTGTTACTGGCTGTGAAGACGTCCAGCTTCTGCAGCTGCCTGCACCCCATGAGCCAGGGATGCTGGGGCCGCAGGAGCTGGACATGATGAGGACACATCTTCCCCTGGAGCCTCCAGACGGGGTCCTGCCCTGCAGACACCTTGATTCTAGCCCGGTGACACCCGTGTCAGACTTCCAACCTCCAGAACTGGGGTAAGAGAATAAACTGGTGTTGGGTAAGCCCCTACATGTGTCGTAATTAGCGATGGCAGTCATAGAAAGCGAATACATCATTTCATTTGGAAAACCGAGGCTATTTTAACAAATTGTGTCTTAATCACTAAAAGTGGTTTGAAACTGCTCCTACGTGTTGGGGCTTTTCACTGCCCCTGGCAGGAGGGAGGGGCCAAGTGTAGATGGATCAGCAGGTATGTGAGTAACAGGTCCAAACCCCCGCCCCTGGCAAATCCCAGAGGTGAACGGCTGGGGGCTGGACAGCGTGGATCCCTAACTACACGGTGCCAGGCTGCAGGGTACCTTTCTCTCGGCTTTCTGCCTGCCGCTTTCTCTCCGCAGCCCGCCGCTGGATCAGGGCCAAGGCTTCGATGCTGTCGGTGATCTTCTTCCGCTCCCTGTTTTCCCACTGCTCTCTCTCCTCCTTCTCGGCCGCGTGCCCTCCCCTCGCCCAGGCCTCTGCACAAGCTCTGTTTACAGGGGTTTTAAAGAGACAGAAACCAGGGAGGTTTGAATTTTCACAGGTGGAAGGTAAATTCAAAACATACACTGTCCGACCAAACTTGTCCGTTTCCCCCAAAGTCGAACCAAAGCCACATGGGACACGTGATGGCAAGGACGGAGGTTAACGGCTGTCTGTCTGAATCTTTAAAGTCGAATGGCTTGCAAGCCTTCTAGGTATGATACCGAAAGCGTACGTGACAAAAGGAAAAATAGAGTTATTGGTCTCCATCAACATGAAAATGTTTGTAATGCAAAGAGTATCACAAATAAAGTAAAAAGATGATCCGCAGGATATGATATTTGCCAATCATATACCTGATAAGGGACTTGTACCTAGAATATATAATGAAATTTATAACTTATTAAACAAATACAACACAATTTAAAAATGGTCAAAGGCTGCCCTGGCTGGTGTGGCTCAGTTGGATGGAACTTCGTCCCATACACCTAAAGGTTGTGGGTTTGAGTCCTAGTTGGGGTGCATATGGGAGGCAACTGATTGACGTTTTTCACATTGATGTTTTGCTCTCCTCTCCTCTCCTTCCCCCTCCCCCTTCTTCTCTCTAAAATCAATAAAAAAGCATATTTTCAGGCGAGGATTAAAAATAAATAATAAAAATGGGCAAAGGTTAAAAGAACGGGAAGATAAGCCACAGACTGGGAGAAAATATTTGCAAGAAAGATAACTGAATAATGGCTTGCATCCAAAACACACGAAGAACTATTAAACTTCAAAACTTAAAAGGGGGGAGGGGGGAGGGGCAAAACATCTGGACACCTCAGGAAAAAAAAAAGATCTATAGATGCCACATAGGCATATGAAAAGATGTTCAATATCATATGACATTAGAGAAGTGCAAATTAAAATGAGCTACCACAATGCACGTATTAGAAGAGCTCAAATCCCAAACACTGTCAGCACCAAATGCTGGTGAGGACGTGGAGCAACAGGGACTCTCACGCACTGTGGGTGAGGGTACGACATGGTGCAGCCACTGTGGAAGACGGTCTGGAAGCTACAGAGCTAGAGAGAGTTTACCATATAATTCAGCAATCATCCTCCTAAGTATTGACCCCAATGACCTGAAAGCAAATGTCCACACAAAACCTGCACACAAACATTCAGCGCAGCACTAGTCACAGAGCCAACAAGTGGAAATGACCCAAATGTCCATCAAGGGATGGATAAATAAAATGTGGCCTATCCAGATAGAATATTATTTTGCAACATTATTTTGGAATGAATGAATGACACCTACTACAATGTGGGTGAACCTTGAAAACGTTATACTAAGGTAAAAAAGACTATATACTGTATGATTGCACTTATAGGAATTGTCTAGAATAGGCAAATCTATAGACACAGGAAGTAGATTTGTGATTGCCAAGAGCTGGGAGAGGGGGAATGGGGAGCGACTGCTAATGAATAAAGGTTCCTTCTTAGGGAATGAAAATATTCTAGACTTGATTGTGGTGGTGGTTGCACAACTGTGTGAATATACTAAAACACCACTGAATTGTACACTTTAAATGGTTGAACTGTTTGAGAGGCTGAAGTTAGGGCAGGTAACATAGGAGATGACACTGCTCACTGTTAGAGCTGCCTTTTATGGGGAAAGACAGACCCTGGACAAGGGAACCAGCTTGTCAGAGGCTATTGTGTCCGAAGAAAATAAATCAGGCTGAAGAGACACCAGAGAGAAAAGATGCTACTTAGATAGCGTGGTGGGTCATGGAGCTCTTATTGACTGGTGAGCAGCACCTGCCAACACCTGTGATGTGCATCCCAGGCAGAGAGAAGAGAAGGTGCCCAACATGCTAGTGAGTGGTGGCATTAGGATTCAAACCCAGGTGAATCTGACTCCTGAACTGGAGTCAGGCTACACTGTACAGGGTGATGGGTCTCACATCCTTGTTTACACTTGCCCTTGGGCAGTGCTACTTCAGGGTGGGGCTCAGAATCCTCAGCAACAGGAGAGCCCATTGGTCCACTCCTATGCACCCAGGACCTGCTCAAGTCCCATGTGTGACTCACAGGTACTCACAAGGACCCTGAGGTTGGTGTTGTCCCCTCTCTCCAGATGAGGAACCTGAGGCTCGGGAGGTTAGCGAGCCCACCTAAGGGGACATAACTCCTGGCTGCAGAGCCGGGCTTTTAAGTCAGCACGTGGGGTCCACTTGCTGTCCCCTATCACCCCCAGGGTGGGGGCCCAGGGACCTGGGCGCATCGCTGCCCAAATTCCCAGAAGCAGGTCTTCTTGTTTTGGCATCTAATTGGCATCTCGCTTCTACTTGAAATATTGGTTAGTTTGACTTAAATATGTGAGTTCAAAAACATATTACCAGTTATATTTCTTTTAAAATGTTGTATCATTCAAAATTCAGATTACATTTCCCTTCAAGCTGTCCATATGACTGAGGTTTTATTCTAAGTTAGAATGAATAGTAACCTCAATTAAAAACACAGATAAAAGTAGTGACAATACACATGGCAGTCCTGGGTTTATTATTCTTAATATAAAAAGAGGTCTTATGCCCTGGCCAGTTTGGCTCAGCGGTTAGAGCGTCGGCCTGCGGTCCGGAGAGACCCGGGTTCGGTTCCCGCTAAGGGCACGTACTTCGGTTGCAGTTTGTCCCCGGCCCTGGTCGGTCATGCGGGTGGCAGCCACTCGATGTGTCCCTTTCACGTCGATGTTTCTCTCTCTCTCTCCCTTCCTCTCTCTCCCTCCCACTCTATCTGTACAAAAAAAAAAGAAAAGAAAAAAAAAAAAGAGGTCTTTTAAATCACTAAGAACAAGCCCTCCCAGAAGAAAATTGGAAGTCATGGATGGAATACTCATAGAGGAGGAAACGTGAATGTCTGACAAAGACGGTCAATGTAACCACACTCGTCAGTTATCCAAAAATACTAGTTTAAAAGGAGTCACCATCTTCACTCATCAATTCACCTGGCAAAGATTTCTGTTACATTGACATGTCTGGTGAAGCTATAGATTGTTACAAACTTTCTGGAAAAAAATCAGAAAATATAAGCACCTTTAAAAAGGCTCAGACCACATTCTTGGTTCCAATAATATAACTCCCTGAATTCCATCCTAAGGAAATAATCAACGAGGCCAGAAACTTATATATGATGACATTTATCAAAGGATTATTTTTTTTAAAAACCTATGAATAAATGCTTAAAAACAGAGAATTTTTCTATTATGAATAACTATGTGGCCATTAAACCTATTTCCAAGGAATTTCATGATGGGTGAAAATACTAAAATATCAGAGTTTTTTTTAAATACTCAACTATTACACATTAAAATGTGATCAAAAGGCTTTTCTCTTCCTTACCTGTCCTTTGGAAAAACTGGTCTATCATCCAGGTATGTTAAGTGTTTCAGTCGAATAGTGACTGTCCTTCGATAGTTAGGGATGTGCCTAATAACTGGGTTCCCCATCAAATTCAAGACACGCTGTAAGCAAACAGTCAGAACCAAATTAATTCCTAAAAAAAGATAAATGTGATTTAACTACGTTAGGTGTGCTGTGCTCTAAGGATGAACAAACAAAAAGGAAGTGCCAACATCCTGTCCTGATGACGTCAGTGGTGAGGTCAGAGGGTGGCATTAGAACTGTCCTGGTAACAGGACAGCCTTTCTCTTCTTGCACTTCAGATCCTCAATCTCATTGTCCTTCCAGAACAATATTGTAAACCATTTCCGGAGCCCTTTTCCAAGAGCAGTGATTACATTAGCTTTGCTCACGCAATCTTTTTTCGATTGAAATTGATCTCAGTCTAATTGATTGTTTTTTTCTCCTTCCCAGCCAGGACCCATTTTAAGAAAAGTACACAGCAGTTAGGCAGATTAGGAGACGTGACCAAGGGGAAAGGATGCAAAGTGCCCACTATTTACTTCGAGGACCTTTCTTGACAGGCCTATAGGTCTCCCAGATGTCATGCTGGGACATAAAAGAGAAAGAAATAAGCCATGACAGCTTGCCATCCCCCCTCTTTAAATACTGTCACCTCCTCTTCTGCCTATGAAACTCAAAGAAGGCAAACAGGTAAGGAAACACGTGGGTGAACCATTTACAGTCGCTGAAATTGATGAAATATTTTTCATATCTGAAGTGGTTCTTGTGGTTGGAGAAAATAAGTACATTTTGAGCTAGTTCAGCCTCTCCCTGACTGCATTCTCATACTGCCTCCACTGTTCTTGTCACACTCTCAAGTGACCTACCCTGCGAGGGCGGGGGGGTGGGAGCAGTGTGCTCCAGCTGCAGGCACCAAAGGGGTGCAGGGGGTGTGCAGAATGTTAAATCAGCCATCAGCAAACCAATAGGCAGGCTGCTTTTGCTATGGGCATCATCTACTGAAGTCCTAACCCCCAGCACCTTAGAATGTGACTGTATTTGGGGACAGGGCCTTTCAAGAGGTCAAATTAAGAAGAAATGAGGTCACAGTGGTGTGCCCTAATCCAATATGACTGGTGTCCTTATAAAAGAAGAGATTGGGCCCTGGCTAGTTTGGCTCAGTGGTTAAAGCGTCGGCCCGCAGACCAAGAGTCCTGGGTTCGGTTCCTGCTAAGGGCATGTACCTCGGTTGCAGTTTGTCCCCGGCCCCAGTTGGGGTCTTGTGGGTGGCAACCAGTCGGTGTCTCTCTCACATCGATGTTTCTCTTTCTCTCTCTTCCCCCCTCTCTTCCTCCTGCTCTATCTGAAGATAAATGCAAAAAAAAACAAAAAACAAAAACAAAAACGTCCTTGGGTGAGGATGAAAAATAAAAGAAGAGATTGGGACACAGACATGCACAGAAGAAAGACCATGTGAAAACACAGGGAGAAGATGGCCAAAAAGAGAGGCCTCAGAGGGAAACTAACTCAGCTGACACTTTGACCTTGGACTTCTAACCTCTACAATTATGCGAAAATAAATTTCTGTTGTCTAAGCCTCCAAACCCATGGTAATCTGTTATGGCAGCTAAGCAAGAAAAAAAAGTGTTATGACATGAAACAGCTTTATATTATCACCATGTGCTAGCAATTCTAAACTAGCCCTTCTTAGTAGTATCCTCTGCAGATTATTCCTGAGTTCTTTTTCTTTTCATTGACTCACCTTTTCCTTACTTATCCATGCCCTATGCAGTAAATAGTGAACTCGAGGGCTTTCTGTGCTATTTTAAATATTTTTTCCTAGTACAAGTGGCAACACATACATCCTAAAAAACAAGGAAGGCATCAAAGGTCGCTGACGTTGAGTCAAAAGGACACAGGTGCCACCTGGAGGCGTTGTCACCGCCAGAAGATGGGACCATTTGAGCATCCCAAATGAAACTGACAGCAAGGGATAAATCATATCAGATACTGTATATATAAATCTACGAGTTCATAATGATGCTGTCGCCATCAACTGTTGCTAGGTTCTTGACTCTTTCTCTGCAAATTATAAATTAAAAAAAAAAGACATTTTCCTGCTTGAACTGTATATTAAGCAACCACACGTTGATGAGGGAGAGTTCTTCTTTGTAGAAGCATTCCAGCTAATGAACGCAGAAGGAACGAGAGAAGTAGAAAACGACCCTCACTCGACACCTGATGAAATAGTGCATCTAGGCCACGCCCATCGTGGCTGCTAAAACAACTGGGAGAAAGACCGGTGGGGACATTATCATAGCTGGGTCAGACTGACAACACCTGAACCCACCAATCAATATTAAAGTTACAAAAAGAGAGGCCATCAGGCATCACATGCCCCATGGTGGGATGCAACAGCACACCTCAAAGTTAAATATCTAGCCCGGATCTGATGAAGCCTCTGGCTCCATTATCACTCTGCAAGAAATACTGCGTACAGCAGTACGCATTAAACGACACCATGAGGATGCAATCACCCACGTCCAGACACTGCCAGGGGAAGGACCCAGTTTCTTTGACAGAGTAATGGGGGTGGGGTGGAAGGGAAGAGGAACAGTAAGAGATCAGCAGATTTGAGAGACAAATAATCCAAATGTGACACATGGATCTGGTTTAGATTTGAACAACCCAGTGGCCAAAATGCATTTTTGAGATAAATGAGAAAAATTGAACATGGTGTGCATATTAAATGTAGTTATTACAATATTTTAGATATAATAATAGTACTCTGTGCTAGAAAAAAGGGGGGGGTCCTTATCTGTCAGATACACACTAGAATATTTGTGGGTGAAATGATATAGCATCTGGCGTTTAAGATATGCCAGCTAAAAATACAAAGAGGGGCCCTGGCTGGTCTTGCTCAGTGGTTAGAGCATTGGCCCACGGACCAATGAGTCATGGGTTTGATTCCAGTCAAGGGCATGTACCTCCGTTTCGGTTCCCCGGCCCTGGTTGGGTTGTGCGGGAGGCAACCAGTCAGTGTGGCTCTATCACATCGATGTTTCTCTCTCTCTCTCTCCCTTCCTCTCACTCCGTCTGATAATAAGTGGGAAAATATCCTCAGATGAGGAATAAAAAAAAAAAATACAAAGAGGAAAAGAGTGGGAAAGGAGGGAGGGAGGAAAGAAAGGAAGGAAGAAAGGGAAGGAAGAAGAGGGGGAGAGATTTACTATCTAAAGAACATTAATATATGCAAGTTTTGTGTGTTTTACCAAATCAGGCATACTCTCCAGAATGCTCAGGATCTCTGGGTCACTCAGCCTATTGTGCGAAAGATCAAGGATGCAGAGTTTCAAACACTCCTTTAGATGCTGAATGTCTTCCACCGTCTCTAGGTGATTGTGGGCTATCTGGAGTGTGTTCAGGACTGGCAGGCAGGCTGGAAGATGAGGTCAGCAGAAGTCAACAACAAAGGTATAAAAAGGTGTTTTTTTTCCCCCATCATATACAATTTTACAACCTCCCCCAGGGAAAAGCGGTGGACATATGGCATTTAGATAGACCCCTTGCGGGACATTCTCACAGAGGTTTTCAATGGTCTTGATGTAATTGTTGCTGAGGTTAAGAGCATCCAGCTTCTGCAGAGGTTCCAGGTTCTCAATTTTATGAAGCAAGTTCACTTGCAAGAAGAGGCAACGCAGTTCGGTTTGGGCCTCCAGGTTCTCGATTCTCTGTATTCCGTTGGACTCCAGCCAGAGGCAACGCAGCCCCGTGTATTCTTCCAAGTTCTCGATGCGATCGAAACCTAGCGAGAAGGGGGTGTCGATGAAGCTCCTCCACGCACATGAGAGACCCAGGAGTCCCCCTTGTTTGTGCCTCCCTGCCTGGCATCCACACCCTCTTCCTCTAGTGATGGTATTGCTTCTCTGCTTTGAGGAACACCCCCTTTGGATACTATCCCAGGGCTCCCTGAGTCATGAGGATTCACTCTGGGCTGGTCATGCGCAGACAAGCGGGGCCAACGTGGTTGGATCCTGGGGAGCGTGGCTGGCTCCACTGGAAACAGGCAGTCTCTATGCTGCAGTGGCCTGCTTGGCGAGGGGGAGCCCAGCACTGCAGCAGCCACCTTCCCTCCCTGCCTGGGAGTGGGTACAGGTGAGGGGTGACTTGTCTGAAACAAATCAGAGGAAAGCAGGCCAAGAAGAGGCGAGAGAGAACCTCATGAAGATACGTTACGAGCCCCAGGATGTAGCTAAGCCTGAAGCTAGTGCAAACTGTGGGTCTTTTTTTTAAAAAAAAAAAAACAAAAATTTTTTTTTCATTTATTGATTTTAAAGAGGAAGAGAGAGAGATAGAAACATCGATGAGAGAGAACATCAACTGGCCGCCTCCTGCATGTCCCCCACTGGGGATCCGGCCCACAACCTGGACATGTGCCCTGACCAGGAATCAAACTGGCGACCTCTTGGTGCATGGGTCGATGCTCAACCACTGAGCCACACCGGCTGGACTGTGGGTCTTGTTTTAATCCATTTTTCAGTTTCATGAACCAAATTGAAAGTTAGCAATACAATCTGACTGCAACCTTGAGAGAGACTGAGCCAGAACCGCTCAGCTAAGTCATCCCAGATTCCTGGCCCTCAGAAACAGTGTGAGATGATGAATGTAGTTGCTAAATTGGTGGGTAATTTGTTACGTAGTAGCAGGTAACATGGGCACCTCTCTCTCCCAGCTCTTCTACCTCTCTGACTCCTACTTGGTCTGACCTCCTGGGTCCTCTTCTTCTTCCTACCTCTTAAATATTGTCCCCTGGGATCTGCCCTCCTAAGTCATCTTATCACTGCTACACCTGGACACTGGGTGGAGAATTTTGGAGGGCACCAAGTGGAGGCGAGGAAACTAGCTAGGAGTTGTTCCAAACTGTTGGGACATTTGTGCTGCTGGAATCCTTCGCGAACCTCCCTGGCCTGGCACTCCTCACAGTGGCTGCACCACCCCCAGGACACAAACGACACCTTTGCCTATCCATCTCGGTGTCTCTAGCACTGAGCAGTGCCAGGCCCAGAGAAGGCCCCTGGTAAACATTTACTAAATAACATAGAGGCCTGAGGAGGCAGGTGATCCATCCCCACTCCAGCCCTGACTGGGAGTTATCATTCTTTATCATTGCAAGGAATATCCTCATCTCTGAACTCAAACTTACGTTCATATAAGATACTGGCCACCAACCCTGAGCCCTTGGGGATGCCACTATTTATACCTCTCTATTCTGAGAGGCACCCCACAATCCTCATCCTTTGTTTTCTATGCCAGTCTTCCATCCTTCACAACATAACACCCCAAGCCCAAAGCATTTACAACTACAGTCGACCCTCACCACTTCACACTTCAACTTACACCGCTTCACTCTATCGTGGTTTTTTCAAATATATTCATTAAAATGTTGATCGAGACAGTGAAAATGATACAGCGTGTGCTCGACTGTCTGAGTCAATTATACACCCCTGTATTACACTTAAAATGAAAATTACTGTACATATGAACTATAGGCCTATGTATTTGAGCACCCCAGGAATCTTTCAATGCCAGGTGCAACCGCTAGAGTCTGAAACGGATTAACCGCAAGAAAGATAAACGAGGGACAACTGTAGCTTCTGGCTTGCAAAATTATTAAGTCTTTGGAAAACTTAAATAAAAGATAACAATGTGTTTCCCTTGTGTCCATAGAACCACTGACCCCTTGATAAACTCTAAGGTAAGACATTTTCTTCAAAGAAATATTATTGCTTTTCCATAAATCTTCACCAAACTATGAAATTTCCATTTAAATATAATTTGAGAACTCCAGATGATCCCTGTAAGTAATGTTTTATGCCACCAGAGAGTCTTTCTGCCTGACCGAGACATCTCCACTACCAGATCCTTACCTTTAAAGTGTAAATACAGTGTGTCATTCAGTGCTGGGGTAATATAAAGCTTGTGTTGCTTGCAGAGTTTTTGCAGGAACTTTTTAGTCATTCTGTTTAAATGAAAACATGAACAAGAAATTTGAGTTTGTCAGCTCTGAAACATATCAAAAATTCCTTCCCACATTTGCTCCTTCCCCCAAATCCACAACATCCTATATGCCTGATAACTATTTTAAGTTTTTTTGTTTTTTGTTTTTGTAAAGCTTTCAAGGCCTCATCTAATATTGTTACTTTCAGCATTTAAAAATTGCAACGTATGTTTTAATAAAAATACTTTTAATAGTGTCATCAAGAACTATTGCTGTTTCTCTCTCTGGTCTGCATTAAAGTTTGATAGATTGTGGCGAGTTGTGCCAGAGGCAGGCCGTCTTCACTCCACCACTGCAGACACTGGGCTATTTCATCTCCATGAGCCTCATTTCCTTATCTGTACAAGGGGGTGTTCTTACCTGGGAAATGTGTGCTATAATTGGCAGCACCATGCCCACATACCTGGGGCCATGATCTTCCTGGTCATTTCTTTGGTGTGCTAAGCAAGCATCTGACCTGCTGTCACCACTCTGTTTCTGCTCACTGTCCGAAGGACCTGCACATGTTTCCTTAGGATCATTAATTTCTGTAAAATTAAGAGATTGGTTCTATGGAGATCAAGAAATGTACTTAAAAGTTCCCCCAATTTCAACTTCCTTAATAACTGTCTGCTTATAGTATAGAACTCCAGTATTCTTTAAATGTATAACAATTTTCAAACGACTATGGACATTTTGCTTCTAGGTAGGTCCTCTGTAAAAGCTCTGGTACAGGTACACAAGGAGACGTGTACAAAGATATTCATTTCTGCATCATTTGTAACAGCTAAAAACTGTTACCAGTGCAAATGTCCATTCATAGGAACTAGTAAAATAAAACAATGAATTATCATTCTGCCTTGGAAAAGAATGCACTGGAGCTACACCACCAATATGGTTAATTCCTAGAAGCATACACGGAGTGAAAAAATGCAAGTTTCATAATAAGCACAAAACACCATTTACATAAATGAAAAACACACAAACCAATGTTATGCATTGTTTAGAACATTACAAGCGAGAGCAGAGAGAAGTGATTGAGTGAAGGAATCCATACAAAATTCTGGAGATGGGGAGAAAGGAATGGGACTAGGATTTGAGGGTGGGGTGGAAATGTCAAATTTATCTGAAATATAAGACGATGGAAGATGAATGGACTTTGGGTGGTGGGCACATAATGCAGTATACAGACCATGTATCATAGAAATGTACACTTGAAACCTATATAATCTTATTAACCAATGTCACCCCAATACATTCAATAAAAATGATCTGAAATGTTTAATTTGAATTAAAAAGACTTCAAGTGAATATGATAAAAGACTCCAAATGAATATGATAAAAATGTTAATCATCTTCAATTCTTAGTGGTGATACATGAGTGTTTGGTATAATGTTCTCTATTCTTTTTTAAAAGTTCTCAAAAGAAAAAAAACACAAAAAGAAACAATAATAGTGGAAATGAGCACATTTAAATGCACCTAATTTTTTTAAAGGTCAATCAAAATTGGCCAATTCAAATACACTTAGTCTTAAGGGTTGCTGGCTTCTGCTGTGTGTTTGCGAAGTCTGTTGAATGAGACTCTACCCTCCGTGTTTGAGACTGGATCTTACATTTCCCCATTTCCCACTGCAGACAATGCTCAGCCACAAGAAACACCAGATAAAGGTCTGTGAAATAAAGACCGGGTATTCAAAATATATAATAATTGATTAATAACAAGAGCTATGATTTATTAATGGCCCACTGTATGATAGAAACTCTAATTATAACTATCCATGCATAATAACCCTGCTTGCAGAAGAGGAGACTGCTCCACAGAGAGGGTGAGCTCTGGGCCAAAAGCCAGGAAGCTGGCCAGCTGCAGAGCTGCAACCTGAACTGAATGTGAGAGGCTTTCCAGGGAGCAACATGGCTTTCCAACAGCTCCTCATACAGGGCTTGCCTGCACAGCTGATGCTCAAGATGTATTTGTTGACGGTTCAAAAAATGAATCACAAACCAAATAGTTTCTTTTCTCTGGTTGCTCATAGGCTTCTCTTAGGGCCCCTGAACTCAGTGAGAGCAGAGGCTGAAACCTGTTTTCTATGCTCATTCTGGGAAACTGACAAGGAGTCATCTCCTAACCCCAGAACCGCCAGCTCTTCCTTTACTCTCTCCATCGTGAGTCAGGCCCTGGACTGGACATTGTGACTTCAAAGGAGACGTCCTGCCCTGGCATCTTGTGATGTTAAGTGGTGATAGTAATAAAGGGATACATTCTAAACACAAAAAAGTTGGGTGGGGAGGGAATGGTGTGTTGGGTGAGGATTTGGGCTCCGGAGTCAGATTGTCCAGGCCAGAGTCTGTTCTGTTATTGATACAGGCTGAAGGTAATATGTTTGAAGCAAGTTCTATAACCACTAAGTCCCACTTTCCTCATCTGTATGAAGTAGGGAGAGGAGTGCCTACCGCAGAGGGCGGGTGTGTGGCTCAATTGCGGTGAGCGCTTGGCACGCATCGTTTAGGAAGTGTGGGCCGCTATTGCTATTATTATTGTTATTGCTGACTGTGAAGATCAGGTTTGGGGCGCAGCCCGTCGCCCCCCGCGCCTCCCTGTGGCGGCGGTCAGCACCTTCCTTGCGGCCCCCTTGGCCTGCGTTCCCGTGGTCACCCGCAGACTCCTCCACGCCTGGTACACCCGGCTCCTGCGCGCAGTCCCGTTTCTCTCCCCACTCCGCCGTGGGCTCCGAGACTTCGGGGTGCATGTTTATTCTGGAAACACTGAACAGCCCGTAGCAATGGAGAATCTCCTTTCGCTGGGTCGCTACGGCCCCCAACCGCGTCCAGCAGGGCCAGCTTTCCTTCACTAGCGCCCGCGTCGTTGGCCACCCAACGCTTCCTTGGTCTCCACGGCAACTGCTGCACACGCGCACTGGGACGGACCCGCACGTCGGGACGCCGGGGGCGAGCCTCACCACGGCTCCGCCCCCCGGCGCCGGCGCGTGTCACGTGGGAGCGCGGGCCGCGGCAGCTGCGGCCGCGGTGACGGGGGCGGCGGTGACGCGGGTCTGGCGGGAGCGGCTCGGACACTGCGCCACCTGTGCAGGTACCGCGCCCCCCCCGCGCCCGACCCCGGGTCCCAGACCCGCCTGGTACCCCTTGGCGCCTGTGGGGCCTTGGCCCACTTCTCCCTCCGCGCCCCACCACGCCCCCGGGGACCGATGCTTCTCTGCGCCGCCGGCACCTCGGACCCGTTCGTCCCTCCCTTACCTTACCCGCGGCCCCAGCACCACTCCCTCCAGGCCCGTGTCCCCAACTCCATCCCGGCGTCGCACCCCAGAGGTCCCTCTCTGCTGGGCCTGTCCCCTCCCGCAGGGTCCGGCAGACCTAGGGCCCCACCCACCCCGAGAGCTGGGCCCCGCTCTCCAGACCCTGACCCGGGTGCTCCCCACGAGGCTCTGAAAAATCACCCCTTTTGTCCGCGCTTCTTTATTCTCATTACCAGGGGACTTGGTTTGAGTGGGATTTGTTGTCTTTGTTCTGAATGAGAAGTAATTCAGAATAAGGTAGCGCTCCAAGAAAGGGCACCGCCGGTTCCGAAACGGGGGTCACGGTGGTCGTCTGCTCAGGCTTGCTTGACCCTGATGGGTGCTGGAGGGGAGGGGTGAGGGAGACCAGTGAGGCTGCCCCTGTCCAAAGGAACAGCACGGCCAGAGACAGCCCAGCAACAAACCCTGCAGCCCTCGGTGATGCCCGCAGGATGCCCACCTGGGGGTCTCTCAGGGGGGCACCAGCCAGAGTTCTGGACTTTGATAGACCTTGATTTGAATTCCCACCGCTCACTTCTTAGCTGCGGGGTCCTGGGTGTGTCACTTCTGGAAGCCTCAGTTGTCTCATTTGTAAAATGGGGATGATTATAATACTGCCTTATAAGGTTGATGAGAGAATAAATGAGTTGACAGGGGAAAAAAGCACTCTTTTGCATAAAGCCTGCTCTCAGTTTTAACCCTGACCACCACAAATAGCCAATAGCCAACAATAAACTCTGAATTATAGTAGCTAATAGCTAAGGTGTATTGATCACTTATGTCCCAGTCACTGTTCTGACTGCTTTATGTGTATGACCTTATTCTCATTATTATCTTGGGCAGGAACTATTATCTCCATGTTTATAGGTGATGTGTGAGGAGAGCTCAGAGGTAAAGTAACTTCACCTTCTCCCAAGACACACAGCTCTTAAATGGCAAGTCCAGATTCGAATCCTGAAAGTCTTTTCAGTCTGTGGTTTTAATCACTACAATAATAGTCTAGGGCACAGTATTGTTTTTAATTGACATAAAAGTTATGTAGCATAAAATTTACCATTTTAGCCATTTAAAAGTATACTTTCCATAAAAGCATATTCAGTGAGCAATCATCACCACTATTCAATTCCAGAACATTCCCATCCCCCAAAGAAATCCCACTCCATTAGCAGTCACTCCCTATTTTCCACTCCACTGTCCCCTGGCAACCCTAATCTACTTTCTGTCTTTGTGGATTTGCCTGTTCAGGACATTTCATGTAAATGAAATCGTGATATTTGGCCTTTTCTGTCTGGCTTTTCACGCAGCATAATGATTTAAAGATTTGTCCAAGTTGTAGCATGTGTCAGTACTTCATTTTATTTTATCCACTATGTGGATAGACCATATTTTGTTTATTCATTTATCTGTTGATGGACATTTGGGTTGTTTTTTCTTTTTAGCTTTTGTGAATAGTGTTGCTATGAACATGGCTATATAGGTTTTTGTGTGAGCATAAGTTTTTAGTTGTCTTAGGGATATACCTGGGAATAGATGCTATTCTTTTAATTCCTATTACTTCACAAATGGAAACCTGAAACTGAGGAGAATTGCATCTTGAATGAGCACTTAAGTCTTCTACTCAGCTTCCCTTTAATTCAGTTTAGTGATCTACTAAAAATTGGCAAAGGAAGGTAAGGAAATTCCAAAAAGTCATGATACCCCAATAATAACTTTGTCAAAGTACTGACACAAAGTTTGAGAAGCTTCTTAAGTATTTTTTTCTCCTCAAGAATGAAATTAGAGCTTTGACTGCAAAGCAATATTTGTTTATATTTATTAAATAAATATTGTATACATAGTACCATGCCAGGTCCTGAGGGGAAATATGAAAGATGGATCTGATCCCAGCCTCACACCTTCATAAAGGATTAAAGACTTAAATATGAAAAGCAAAACTCTGAAAACTTTTAGAATATGATATAGAAAAATATCTTTATAACCTGGGCTAAGACTAGATTTCTGCAATAAAATATAATCATAAACCATACAGAAAAAACAGTGATAAATTTGACTACATTAAAATTAAGACATTCAGTTTATTGAATGCACCATCAAGAGACAAAACGTACAGAGAACTGGTATGTAGACTAGAGAAAGAATACTTATAATTCTGAGACAAAAAGACAACACAATAGAAAATAAGGCAAAAGCTAGGAATAGGCATTTCATAGATGAGAAAACAGCACATAAACAGAAGAATGCCAGTCAACCTTATTAGTAACTAGGAAATGTAAATTAAAACCACAATGAGATCTCATTTCACAACACCCTATGGGAAGAAGGTGAACTGTTGGACATTACCAGGCATTGAGGAAGAGGCATTGTGAACTCACACTTGCTGTCGATGGGTGTGCAAATTAGTTCAGCCATTTTGGCAGTGTCTGCTAGAATACATGATGTCTTATGGCCTAGCAGTTTGACTCTTAGGCTTATCTCTTAGAGAAACTTACGCGTGTGCCCAGGAGATGTGCATACAAATGTCCATGGCACTGATTATAATTGTAAAGTAAAACCAACAGAACAACCCAAATGCCCATCAGCAATAGGATGGAGGTATGAATATAGTGTATCTGTACCGTGAGATAGTGTGCAGCAGTGAAAGTGTAACCTACAGCTTCAGGAGCATGGATGAGTTGCAAACAATATTGAGTGAAAGAAACAAGTCACCAAAGAATACATGCAGTATGATTCCTTTGTATAAAGTTCAAAACCAGCCCTGGCTAGTTTTGCTCAGTGGTTAGAGTGTCGGCCCGCAGACCAGAGAGGTCCGGGTTCGGTTCCCACTAAGGGCGTGTACCTCGGTTGGTTTGTCTCCAGCCGGTTGGGGTTGTGTGGGTGGCAACCACTCAATGTGTCTCTCTCACGTCGATGTCTCTCCCCCGCTCCTCTTCCTCCTGCTCTATCTGAAGATAAAAGCAAAAAAAAAAAAAGTTCAAAACCAGGCTGAACTGAATACAGTTGTTTCAGAATCCATGCTGGGGTAATAATACAACTATTTAAAACAAAACAAAACAAACAAAACAAGGGAATGATTGATGTCAGAATTTAGGAGAGTGGTTACCCCCAGGATGGTGGAAAGGATGTGATCAGGGAAGAAGCAGGTGGGACTTCTAAGACTGGCTTTATTTGTGAAGTAGGGTGACTATGTGGGAGTTTTGTTTTATTCTTTGAATTGTGCATACTATGTTTTACAACTTTCATGTGTATTTTGCAGCTTTTTTAAATTACAGCAAAGTTAATTTTAGATAACATTTCCTGCCTGTGCTCTAGTTGGGGAACCCAGATAGAGACAAGTTAACCACTTAAGTATAATGCAGAGTGCCATATGGGTAAGAGATACTGGGAACTCAGAGGTGAGAGTCCTACGATGAGCTAGGAAGGAAAGGGAAGTGTGTGGGCCTCCGGTTTATCCTCAGCGCCTGGCATGTCATTGGTGCTTGTCAGTGAGTGCTGGGATTCAACTGGGGAAAAGGAATGAGCCTTGAGCTATTCTTAGAAGGATAGATAGAACTTGAGTACTGAGAACAGGGCAGATTCACACTCTGTGTGAAGGAAGTAAGATTCCTATAAAGAAATGTTAATTAAAGTAAAGTCTAGCCCTGGCCGGTTTGGCTCAGCAGTTAGAGCATCGGCCCGCGAACTAGAGAGTCCAGGTTTGGTTTCTGCTAAGGGCACATACCTCGGTTTCAGTTTGTCTCCTGCTCCAGTTGGGGTCCTGTGGGTGGCAACCACTTGATGTGTCTCTATCACGTCAATGTTTCTCTCTCTCCCTCCCTCTCTCCCTCTTGCTCTATCTGAAAAAAAAAATGCAAAAAAAATGTCCTCGGGTGAGGATAAAAAAAAATAGTTAAAAAAAAAGTCTAAACTCTGGAACCTTATTGAACAGTTTTACAACACCAGCTGTTGATAAGGATGGTGGGGACCACCTGAGGTCTACCCCAGTCAACTGAAGATCATAGGAATCTCTGAGGCTACTTTCTGGTTCCTGAATACACTCAAAGGTTTTAGTTTAAAGGGTGTTACAGAATTTTCAACTTGTCTCTGTACTGTCCTAAAAATTAGGCTGACCATTCACCTACCAGTCTATCCATCCATCTTAATTTCCTATGACTGCTGTGTAACAAATAACCACAGATTTAGTGGCTTAAAATAACACGGATTTGTTCACGAACAGTTCTGGAGGTCAGAAGTCTGAAATCAGTCTCACTGAGCTAAAGTTAAGGTGTCAACAGGGTTTTGTTATTTTGGAGGCTCCAGGGCAGAAATCCTTTCCTTGCCTTTGCCAGATACTAGAGGTGCCTGCATTCCTTGACCTGTGGCCCCTCTCTCCATCTTCAAATCCTGCAGCTCTAGTGTCTTTAAATCTCTCTTTATTTCTGTCTCTATCTTTATCTCTGTTTGTCTCTCTGACCTCTGCTTCTTGGTCACATCTCCTCTGACTCTGACCCTTCTTCCTCCCTTTAATAAGGATACGTGTGAACACATTAGACCCACTTGGATAATCCAGGATAATCTTCTTCATCTCAAGATCCTTAACTTAATCACACTTGCAGAGTCCCCTTTACTATATAAGGTGGCATATTTATGAGGTTTGAGGATTAGGCTGTGGACATCTTGGAGGGCCATTATTCAGATGACCACATAACTTGCTGGTGGTGCTTCGTCTTCTCATGATATTTGCTTTATTTTCTTTGAAAACATTTGGCCAATCTGCCTTATGTTCTTTTACCATTCTCCCCAGGTGTCACTCGTTTGAATAGCCTGGTGATGTCTGTGTTTCTGCCAGGACACTTTTCCCAGAACTCTTGATTCTGAAGGTTTTTATAAAGGTATACGGTGGAACCGAACCCACAATACCTGAGGTGTGCCTGTAGGAGATCTGATTGCCCTTTTACTGCTGAGTCAGCTAAACTGTAGGTCAGGATAATTTTATAGGCTGAAGGAATCATGCTTTGAGGAGGTGACTTTGCTACTTGTAATTTTGACCATAATTTTCCCATAGCACTTTTATATTTGTAATGTTACCTTTAAGGTCTTTTTAAAGTTTTTTATTTTAAGACTTTTTGGGGGTAGTTTTAGGTTTACAATAAAATTGAGAGGAAGATGCAGAGATTTCTCATATACCCCCTTCTCCTACACACACACAGCCTCCCCCTTTATCAACATCACTTCGAGAAAGGCACCTTTTTACCAAAGATAAACCTGCATTGACATAATCATCCAAAATCCATGGGGATCACCCAAAGTTTGCCTGAGAGACCTTTAAGTGTTTGGTGAACTAGCCCTGATGAATATCACTTTATTCAAGTAGAAAATCCCTAACTGTCCTATTTTGGAACAGTTCTGACTTACTATTTTCCTTACTATTTTACTGTTTCTCTCTTGATGTTTTAGTTTTCTGTAGAGGCAAGAAAACAAAGCTTTATAATAACTTTTAAGGTAGGTTCTATAGGGACCAGAATTTTACTGTGATTTAGTGTTGCTTTCTAAATAATGGATTTCTCTAAGTTTTAGACTAATACCTCTCCACAGAGAAATTAACTAGTTAAACTCCCAAGGCAAGTTCAATGCAGCTCATTATCTGTACATATCTTGGTTGGCTTCTAGAATTAAATGTGTAATATACCCCTTTAAAACTTAGTTTCCAGAGCTTTCCTGGAATTGAGTGGCATTGGGGGAAGTCTTGATTTCTTCTTTTTAAAAAAAAACATTATTTTCCATCATGTACTTAAGGACCAGGAAGAAGAGTGAGAGAATATAAGGAATTTATAATTTCCTGTTATTTTCCATTTATGATCCATCAAAGTATGAACAAGTATGTGAAAATGGTATATCTGAGGAGCAGCAAGGAATCAGTCTCAGAGCCATGTGCTCTCTGTCCAGCCTTGCTGCATCCTCATTTGAATGGACCAGGGTTCAGGACTCTCCACTTCCTGCCCACACTTCTAGGTACACCTCCACTGCTGCCAGCTGACTCCCACAGCAAACTTGGTCAGCTCCCCCTCTGGCCTAAGGGACCTACTCAGAGAGTAAGCCAACACTTCCATTTGGTGTAAAGGCATTTCACCGTCTGGCCTCTGCTCCCACCCCATTTCCAGCCCTAGGTGCCTGTCCTGTGCTGTAAGCACGATGAACTTGTCACTGTTTTCTGGCAGGCTGGACCTTTTCCGGTGCTGGGCCTTGCCTCCTCTCTGACAAGGAGAGTCTGACATCTTCTTCAGCGTCACTCTTGCCACATGGCATTGAATCACTTTGTTCATCTTTGAATGAATTCTATGTACACAGGGTGCCAGGGACCCCTGGCCTACGTGGGATGGGTCCTCAGCATCTAACACAGTTTTCTTCACTGCTGTTCTGGTAGTTTGATTTCCACATAGACTTTCCTATAGGTCAGTGACTGTGCGTGCCTAGGCTTCTTGGCTATATTGTCTATTATTCATAAATAAATGAGCATTTGAATTTATCAGTCTTCTATGAATTTGGTTGGTGTGAGTCAGATCTTTCCAACTTGTCTGCCTCTGGGAAATGATCAAGTTGCCTTTCTGTACCTCAGGGCTGAAGACCAGACCTAGAATGCTGTCAGCCCTCTGATTCTCTGATTTTTAAAAAAATATATAACAATGGTGCTCACTTTGGCAGCACATACACTAAAATTGGAACGATGCAGAGAAGATTAGCATGGCCCCTGCACAAGATGACATGCCAATTTGTGAAGAATTCCATATTTTTTTAGAAAAAAAAATAACAATGATAATAGATGTTTTAAGGTATTTATTTGTCTATGGTGAAACTATAATGTTATGTTAAAATATGGTAATGATATTACCCCGACAAGAAGGTGAAGGGGAATCAAATAGGTAGAGTTGAGAAGTGGGGCCAACCTGGGGGTGAAGGCCCCCGACTGCTGTTCTCAACTCACTGCTGATGTGGGTGTGTCTCTCCTCCTGGACCTGAGCAGGAGGTCCCTGGTGGATTTGGCACATGAGATTTTTCTTTCTGTACAGGATCAAAGGAGTTTGTTTGGTGGTGCCCTCTGGAGTGGGGGACCAAGATGGTGCATGGAGACTGAGACCTTGATGGGAGGAACAGCTGGGGGTTGAGCAGAGACTGGGTAGTACAGTTTCATGCAACATACATCTGTTGAGCAACTTCTCTGTGCCACAGGTTGTGGCAGGTACTCGAGAAACTGAGGAGTAAGATTTGGCCTCAGACCTAGAGGAACTTGGCCTCCTGAGGGTGGTTCAAAAACAGAACAGTTAAAACGCAGTGTCTAGGGTGGAAGGAGAGGGAAAAGGTGTGCCAGAGTTTCTTTTCTTTTCCTTATTCTTAATAGCACCTGCCCCATTCACAAGTTGGAAGGGACTGTTCCAAATACCACAGGACACTTCCTCCCTGCTACCTCTGCCAGCTGATTAGACAAGTGCCTGATACCTGAGCTCAAGTGGGCCAGCCAGAATCTCTGCCAGGAATTTGGAATAGAGATGCCAAGTGGCTTCAGTTGTGTGGAAGTTCAAGTGCTCTGCAGGTGGAACATAGGAAGGTGGTTTGCAGAGAGAAAGATGAGGCTCAGGGAAAGCCCAGGTGACAACAAGAGAGAGGGAGAGGGGATGGTGGTGTCCACCTCCTTTCCTGCATAGTGTCCTGAGCTCCCAGTGTCTTTGCAGAGCAGTCTCTCTCTAAGCTATTTGAACAGGTTTGTCCCATTTATGAAATGTTCCTCAAGAAAAAAAGGTGCAGGAACTGGCTGCCATTTCAGCCGAGCCTTTCACAAGGCAGACGCTTCTAGTGCCTTCCTTATTCTTAGGTGAGGAAATGCTTCGATATAAATATGTGTGCGTGCACACACACACACACACACACACGGATGCACAGCATAAGAATTTTAGTGTTTTCTTAATTTTTAAAACATCTTTGTCTTAGTTTTATATAAAGTTTTCCCAGCTCAGCTACGAGGATAAAAGAAAGGAATTTGTTGTGTGTGGGTTTTTGTTCACAGATTGGCCTTAAGAAGAGACTGAGCCTTAAGGCCCAGAACTGACAGAGAAGGTAAGAGAGAAACCAGGGTAGTTAATGACTAGAGCAGAAAAATCGGGAAACTCCTTTGTAGTTGGGCATCTTTCAAATTCTTGAAAAAAACAAAACAAAACAAAACAAAAACGTATTTAGGGGAAGAAATTCAGTTTCCCATTAGTATGAAGTCATTCCGTGAGGCATATCAGACCTCCTTTTTAACTAGAACCTTGTTATATACACTTTGTACAATTACTTTTCCCACAAGTATTGTTTTGGTTACACCTCATTAGATCTTGATATGTGCAACCCACTAGGTCTTGATATGTGGTATTTCTTTTTTCACTGAAAACATTGTTTTAACACCTTAGATATACGCTCACCTGTTATTTAGAAGAAAAGATTCAATATTCCAAGTACCTGGGTTTTTTTTTGTCATAGTTTTGTTACTTCTAATTTTATTACATTTTGTTTGAAAAGTGCTAGTGCAGACAAATGATTATTGTTTGCATTTCACAACCTTTAAAATGTTATTTTAGGAATTTTCAACTTAGGATGGTTAAACATGGAATCTCAGTTTTTATGTTCTTTCTTATAAGAACTTACTGTTTTTGTATTTTTTTGGGAATCTTGCTGTTAATACTGTTCAGGGACTGCCATGGCAGGTCAGGGGACGTCGAGTCCACAACCTGCCTCAGCAGGGACTTAGCTGTGTATTGAGATGGCAGAGCAAGGGACTCTTGAACAGGCAGGTGGCACATCATTCTCTCTTCTCTAGTGTCTGGGAACTTTGAGAGGCATTCATGCACAGCAGAAAAAGAATGAACAGTTTCGAGACAAATTATTCTGACTTTAAATGTATTTTAAAGGATTTGGGAACAACAAGGAGTGTTATTGCTTGTTGTCTGGTAGATTGATCAGGAAGAGAAAAGGCATTTTCAGTCCAAACTTCGCTGATCTTGGTACTTCATATTTTAGGAAAACTTAGCCAGTGTGGTCCACGAAGAAAATTTATCCCAAAGGAGCATTTAATTGTTTTTAAGTATTTGGTTTGTGCACTTAATAAAGTTTATAATGTTTTCTCTTTATGATCAATCTTGGCATTCTTATTGTAGGAGGTATGTTTCTATGAACACATCCCTAGTAGATAGCATTTTACCTACTGGAAATAAGGTGGCCCAACTTGAGTCATTTACTATATTGTTATTTGAGAAAAACATTATTGACTTGCTTAATACCATATCAACTTAATTAGTAATAGGGTAGCAATGTAAAACGTTTTGTTTGATGAGAGATTATATCCTTGTGGGGCACTTAAGAATCCTACTGCCTATCTTCAGTGTTCTATCATATTTCCTTTGCATGTTTTATTGGTTTGTAATTTGGACTACAAATGTTAATGTTAAACATATATATTCATATATATATATTCAATAGTTTTTTATTTTATGTGCCATTTAATTACCATATGGTGTCATTCTTATATAAATTTATTTCATTGTGGTTAATTTATTTTCTCTTGTTTAATTGAGAACTTGATTGAGCTCACATTGTAGTAGAATGGGAGGGAATTCACTCATTCTTCCTGAAGCTTATGTCAAGTTTGCTGCTGTTGTTGGGTATTTTCTTAGTTTCAGGATTTGTTTTTTTTATTTTAATGGGATTTCTATAAAAGACTAATCTCAGAAGTTTTACATACATATATGTTGGCTTAAAATCTATTTTCTTTTGTATAACACACACTGTATCTCTGTGTCTGTGTGCATCTGAGCTCTCTGTAATTTAATTGTAGTCTCTTCTTGTCTGTTTGATATTTTGCCCCTCATTGATAATGCAGTTGGATCAGCGGCTCTCCAGGTCCATTATAGGATGAAGTTCATCAACTTTGGTCATGCCCGCCTTTGTTTACCTCTGCAGGGTTGTCTCTGATTGCGGGCACATATACACCAGTTCACATGGCATTTAAAATTGTTTTCTTAAATGTCTGTCTCTTCTCCTAGGTACAAGTATTTAATTCATCTTTGAGTCCTTAGCGTCTGTCGCAGTACATGGAATATAGTAGGTGCTTTGCAAATGTTTGCTATGTGGATACTTACAAGAGTTGTATTGGACTTTTCTTTCCTCAAAGATATGGGGCCAGCTCTGGCTGGTTTGCTCAGTGGTTAGAGCATTGGCCTGCGGACCAATGAGATGTGGGTTTGATTCCAGTCAAGGGTATGTACCTCGGTTGCGGTTCATCCCTGGCCTGGTCTGGTTATGCACGAGGCAACCAGTCGATGTGTTTCTCTCACATGGATGTTTCTCGCTCCCTCCCTCCCTCCCACTCTATCTGATGATAAATAGAAAAATATCCTTGCCCGGGCTTGTTTTGCTCAGCAGTTACAGCATCGGCCCATGGACCAGAGAGACCTGGGTTCGGTTCCCGCTGAGTGCATGTACCTTGGTTACAATTTGTCCCCGGCCCTGGTTGGGGTTGTGTGGGTGGCAACCACTCGATGTGTCTCTCTCACATTGATATTTCTCTCCCTCTCTCTTTCCCCCTTCTCTCTCCTGTTCTATCTGAAGATAAATGCAAAAAATGTCCTCGGGTGAGGATAAAAGAAAAAAAAGAAAAATATCCTTGGGTGAGGATTAAAAAAAAAAATAAGGGGCCAGTTAAAGATAGTGGTGTACAAATGAACCTGGTAAGATGGAGTGCTTACCCTATTGTCATTTGAAAAAAAAACATTTCTTCAAGTTTGGGGAGTATTTCTTTTTAAACATGCATTTATGGATCTTATTTATATGAAAGTTTATTAAAGCCTAGTTTTGTCTCAAATGTATTGTAAGCTTTTGGCAGCCAAGACCATGTCTTAATATTATCTCTATTTCTTCTACTTTGTTTCTACATGGGCAGCAGGTCCTCTGAATAAAGCAAATAAATACATATCCTTCTCATCTGTTATATGAATTAAAAAGTCTGTGCATGTCATTATACTGAGCTCGAAACTTTTTTAGGGCACAGAGCATATTGTGTTTATCTCTGTGTCCACAACATGTAGCACAGTGCCTGAATTTTAGTAGGAAGTAGGTAGTTGTGTTGACTGATCTCCTTGGAAGAAAAGAACTTTATAAACTACAAATGTTAATGAGATCATAAATTTCCTGGATCCACAGGCTACATGATCTGAACTACTACTGTTATTTGAATGTAAAATTATTTGGTTCTGATGTCCTTGGATGTTTTTCTTCACTCAGACTATGCACTTGCCTTTAACTTACTAAGCAAAGAACTACTCTCTCCCTTCCCTGCAGGCTGCCATGGCTGCCGTTGACAGCTTCTACCTCTTGTATAGGGAAATCGCCAGGTCATGCAATTGCTACATGGAAGCTCTAGCCTTGGTTGGAGCCTGGTATACAGCCAGAAAAAGCATCACTGTCGTCTGTGACTTTTACAGCCTGATCAGGCTGCACTTTGTCCCTCGCCTGGTGAGCAGAGCAGATCTGATCAAGCAGTATGGAAAATGGGCAGTTGTGAGTGGTAAGAAATGGGATTTCAATTTGTGTCTAATTTAAAATCAAAATAATTTTTCCTGTTTGTGTTTTAAGTTGGGTGCATTATTCAAGACATTACTGAATTTCATGGAAACTTGCTGATAAAAAATAAAATTTATTACTTCTGTTATGATTATGTTCACATTTTCTTACTGTTCTCATCTTGGAAGAATTTTCCTTTGATTTTTGTCCTTATTCTGCCCTCTCTGATTCCCAGTATTGCTCCAGCCTCACCTCCCTATGCCTTTTCCTTTTTGCTCTCTGTTTTGAAATTATCCTTACAAACTATCACCACTTTCAGAAATGCTGTCCTTATTTTAAATATCATTTAAAAATACTGTTTCCTACTGTGTCTCATCATTAACTTGATGAATGTAAAACAACTTTTCAGCCACCTGTCAAGGTGTCTGGGAGAGGGTTTGACTTCCATGTATCATTCATATTTTGATACTGTTCTTAAGTTATCAGTATTAGAACTCGCTTTATTTCCAGTGTGATTCTTTATCTGATTAAGCCCAGAAATGGGAAATGGGGTATTTAAGGTTCATTTTAAAGATCTCACCATGAAATAAGTATGCTCACTTTTCCTGGTTGTATTGTAGGTGCAACAGATGGGATTGGAAGAGCCTATGCAGAAGAGTTAGCAAGCCGTGGTCTCAATATTGTCCTGATTAGTCGGAACCAAGAGAAGTTGCAGATGGTTGCTAAAGACATTGCTGACACCTACAAAGTGGAAACTGATATTATAGTGGCGGACTTCAGCAACGGCCGTGAGATCTACAACCCGATTCGAGAAGCCTTGAAAGACAAAGACATTGGCATTTTGGTAAATAATGTGGGTGTGTTTTATCCCTACCCTCAGTATTTTACTCAGGTCTCCGAGGACAAACTCTGGGACATCATAAATGTAAACATTGCTGCGGCTAGTCTGATGGTCCACATAGTGTTACCAGGGATGGTGGAGAGAAAGAAAGGTGCTGTTGTCACTATCTCTTCTGGCTCCTGCTGCAAACCAACTCCCCAGCTGGCTGCCTTTTCTGCTTCTAAGGTAATGTATTCCTGATGGGAAATGAGATCATAATGCAATAGGACGTTTATTACAATGGTTTGGCCTAATTTATTGAGGTCTTTGTCAGCAACTCATGTTTGCTTATGCTGTATTTTTTTCTGAAATGATAAGCAAGCCTCACTTTCTCCGAATTTTTTCCCCAAGTTCCAGAAAATTAAAAGTCTTTTCCTCTGATCCATTACAGGCTTATTTAGATCACTTCAGCAGAGCATTGCAGTATGAATATGCTTCTAAAGGAATCTTTGTACAGAGTCTAATCCCATTCTACGTGGCTACCAACATGACTGCCCCTGGCAGCATTCTGCACAAGTGCCCGTGGTTGGTGCCTTCACCAAAAGTATATGCACATCATGCTGTTTCTACCCTTGGCATTTCGAAAAGGACCACAGGATATTGGTCCCATTCCATCCAGGTAACAGTATGCATTCATGCTTGTATTTAGGTTATTGCATCCTAAACCTTTCTAAATGATACCTGGGAATCTGACTGAAGTCTAAGGGTGAAAGGTGAGAATTTCACATTCTGATTCTTTTTTTTTTTTTAATCCTCACTCGAGGACATTTTTCCATTTTTTGTACAGATAGAGTGGGAGGGAGAGAGAGGAAGAGAGAGAGAGAGAGAAACATTGATGTGAAAGGGACACATCGAGTGGCTGCCACCCACATGACCAACCAGGGCCGGGGACAAACTGCAACCGAAGTACGTGCCCTTAGCGGGAACTGAACCCAGGTCTCTCTGAACTGCAGGCCAACGCTCTAACCGCTGAGCCAAACCGGCCAGGGCCACATTCTGATTCTTAAACCTGACACTTAATGGTTCTGGTTAAGTCACTAAATTTTCTTTTGTGGAATTATTATATTAAGAACATTAAAAAATTCAATCTATTTGACACTGAAGAGATGAAATAGGTTTCTTTAATATAAGTAGATGGTAGCATAATATCTTAATAAAAATATTAAGAATTTAGATGGGAATTTCAAAGTAAAAAGATTCTAGTAATGCTTGAGAGGGTACCTCTAAGTCAGTAGTGTGATCAAAAGACATAAAACCATACAATAGGTCTATATTTCATGTAAAAAAATTTTCACGTATCAATACATTCTTGGACTTTTGTTTAAGAAGCATAGGCCCTGGCCAGTTTGGCTCAGCGGTTAGAGCGTCGGCTTGCGGTCCAGAGAGACTTGGGTTCGGTTCCCACTAAGGGCACGTACCTTGGTTGCAGTTTGTCCCTGGCCCTGGTTGGGTCATGCGGGTGGCAACCACTCGATGTGTCCCTTTCATGTCGATGTTTCTCTCTCTCTCTCCCTCCCACTCTGTCTGAACAAAATAAATAAATAAATAAATTTCAAAAAAAAAAAGCATAGAATTTTTTTTAAGTTTATTCTTCAGGCAAGACTTGGGTCTTTAGTATTTTAAAGACTAACTTTGTCAAATATTTGAAAATTTGATTCTAAGTATTAGACAACTCATAGTGACATATTATAATAGACATGCGTCTCTTTAGCATAGTAAGTAGATGTACCCTAGTTTAGGGTTCTTTTTCCTTTACTATGTAGAGTTTTCTTAAATTACCAGCAGATATTTGGAGGACTCTGCAATAAAGATTATTAACTTTACCAATACCAAATAAATAGATAAGTAAATCCACAGTAAATTTTTATTTATCAAAAATTCTGGCTAAAATTTTCTTAATAAGCAGTTTTACTTAAGTGATTATTTCTAGGTCCTTAATTATTGAAAAAAAGCAGAGAAACCTAAAATAATTTTTGACTATGAAATTTCCTGAGAAATGAAGATAAAATAAAAATATTTAGATGCAGTAGATATTTTGACTGTATTTGTAAAACACTAACATATTAATTACAATTAAACTTGGTTCACATTGATGAACTTTTCTTGAGAATGTATAGATAGATGTATGTATATTTTTTCTGCCAAGACATTCTGTTAAGCTAATTTAATTACTAGAATAGCTTTCTATACAAAGTTGTTTAAACTTTCCATTTTTTCTATTTTCATTTTTATTTTGCTTAAATTATTTTCGACATTATGAAATCTTTTTCAGTTTCACAACAAAGATTTGATTCATCAATTGTTGTTTTGTCCATAGCAGATTTCTCTGATAGCTTTTGCTGTTGGGACTTTTTATAAAATAATTATTTTCTCTGAATTCATTTTTCTTAAATTGCGAAGATCTAAATTTTGTCAAAATTTCAATTGTGTATCTTTAGCTTAAAAGAAATTTACAGTGTGAAGTTTGATATGCCAAACATACTGTATAAAGTTTTGTTTTGTGCTGTTTATTCTAGTTAGTCTTCTATATTATGAATTAAAGAATAATAGAATGACTGTATTTTTTTTTTATCCTCACCCGAGGACGTTTTTTTCCATTTTTTGTTTAGATAGAGTGGGAGGGAGAGAGAGAGAAACATCGAAGTGAAAGGGACACATCGAGTGGTTGTCACCCGCACAACCCAACCCAGGGCCGGGGACAAACTGCAACCGAGGTACGTGCCCTTGGCTGGAACTGAACCCGGGTCTCTCTGGACCGCAGGCCAATGCTCTAACTGCTGAGCCAAACCGGCCAGGGCTGTATTTATTTCTTGACAAGATAGGTGATAGATTGAACACGAGTGGTTTAGGCTGCAGAACCTCAGCGGTGCCACTTACTCAGGTAGCGTGAGAGGAAGAGATCGTTTTTGAGAGACAATGAGTTTTACATGTGCTGGATTTGAAGGCTCTGGGAAATAGTTGAGAAGTGGAGTCAGCAGCTGCATAGATGGGAGCTCAGGTGAGGGGTTTGTACGGTCATTAGCATTTAGCTGGATGACAAGCTGTGGGTGGGTGATATCATCCAAGGAGAGTGTGTAGAGAAGAAAGGACAGCCTAGTCAGAGGCTCGAGGAACCCCAACATTCCAGGGGAAGGTGGACTGAGAACGGCAGCCAGTGGGATTCGTAGGAGAGGAGGGGAGTGGAATACGGATGCCAAGGGGAGAGATGGTTTTCAGGTGGAAGACATAGTCACCAGTGTCACGTGATGCCATCTGTCCCAAAGCATAAGGATCAACACATGTCTGTTGGGTTTAGAATCTTAGAAATCCTCGGTGACCTTGATGAAAGCAGTTTTGGAGGCATTTTAGGGAGCAGCCTGATTGCAGAGTAGGTGGTGAGTAGGGGGAAGCTGGGGATACGGGGACCTTGTGCTCAAGATACAAGGCTGTGCAGGCGTTGCGCTGGGCCCAAGGAAGGAATTCTGTTTGTTAGTTAATCTGTGCAAGTTAGCGGTGACTTGACTAATTTAAGACCTGAGGACGGGTCTGTGGAGAAGGGCTTAAAGACTGGAGAAAGAAGGCATAGTTCCTGGAGGTGGGCGAGTGGGCTGAGAGAGCAGGTAGCGGGAAGTGGTGTGAACTTTGGAAACGACTAGAAAGTGAAGGAGAGAGGAGAGGCTAGGAGTCCTCTGGAAGCTGAGGGGCCCTGTCTGATGGCTCCTGTGAGGTCAGGTCTGCTCAGCAAGGGTGAGGCAGAGGGGTGCGAGGCTTGAGAGAGTGAGGTTTGAAATAATCATTGTGAAGAAAGGGGAGTGAGGTGCTTGGGAACAGTCTGTGGATTGCTGAGCAGAGTGATGATGGGGACTGGGAACTGACGGCGGCTTCAGCCTGTGCAGCTGTCCTCTGGCAGCACTCAGCACATGCGTGTCTGTTACCCGTCTGGAAGCCACTTCCAAGGTGGCATCGAAAGTAATTCCACAACATGTTACTGAGAACATTTCTAAGTTTGTGTGAAAAGATTATTTAAAAAATTTTTTTTTCTTTATTCATTTAGAGAGAGGAAAAGAGAGGGAGAGAGAGAGAGAAACATCGATGAGAGAGAACATCGATTGGCCGCCTCCTGCATGCCCCCCATGGGGATCGGGCCCACAACCTGGGCATGTGCCCTGACCAGGAATTGAACTGGCGACCTCTTGGTGCATGGGTCACTGCTCAACCACTGAACTACACCAGCGGGGCTGAAAAGGTTATTTTTGATGAGTGTGCACAGAGATTGGGGAGCAGGTTTCCTCGCTCGCCCGTGCCTCAGCCTTCCTTACACATGTCCTCATTTCCTTACACACGTCTGTGAAACAGCATTTCTAAACAGGAGCAGTTAGAACTGACTCATGACCCTGATACCTTTGCTTTCTCAGCAGCCATTTCATATAATTTAGCAATTGCATCTTAAGTGTATTATGCTAGTTGTCTTAATAAAGATTTGCAAGCAAAAAATAGAAAAAAATGATTTGGACTAAAAACAGCTAAAAAGGAGTCAAATGTATTTGTTTTAATTGTTAACTATAGATATTAATATTGATTTGGGAACATTTCTCATCATTTTCAGAAGTGGCATTAGGAATTACTAAATTGTCAACTTTGGAACACATAGTAAGTCCAACAGAAAAAGGAGGGCCTTTTCTTTATAGCTCTGTTTGTGATCCTTGACATAAAGGCCAGAGACATGCTGGTATGTGTATGGCTGAAAAACCAATTCATTTAACAACTTGAACAGTGAGTCTCTTGCTTATGAACATGTAGACTGTGTTCCAGGTCATGGGATTTACAAAGCTCCAGGGAATGGGGAGTGGAGTAGGAGATTCTGAGCTCTCTGATTGGCTCATGGGAAATCAGAGCCATTTTGTGTGTTGCTATGGGAAAGAGAAAACGTAGCATTGAGGGGAGAGGAGGAGAGAGGTGGAGCTTGGTGGAAACGAGAATGCCCTGAGGCTCCATATTGAAGTGTGGGTGAGGGTCCAAGGGAGCAAGGCTGACTACTGTGTTAGAGGTTAAAGCCCTTCTGCCAGGTTTCATTGCAGAGGAAGACCAGCTCCTTTCTTAGGTCTGGACAGACTGGTCAGGAGTCCTGAGCGTGCACAAAGCCTTACAGAACCTGAAACCCCACCCTCCTCTCTCTCTTATACACACACTGACACACTCATGCCCTTCTCCTCTTCACTTTGGGTACTCTTCTGCAGTTCGGAGTGCCCAGAGACGTGGCATTTCTTTCCAGTGACTGTTACTATCTAAACAGATCAATGAGTCAATCCCTTTAGTTTATCTGTCAGTACCTGGGGGATAAAATTCTCCCCTCCTCTTCCACTAGCTCTTTCCACCAAGCTCCTGTCACCTTGCTGCTCAGGATGCTAAAACCTCATTGGGATGAGCCAGATGTGGTATGTCAGTGTAGTCTCCATGTGTAGCACCATAGAAAACTGTCGAAACATACCTGATGCTGGCCCCCCCTGCAACAGACAGTGGTCATGGATGGAAATGAAAAACAGATTTTTAGATGCTGATTCTTCACTGAATACTGAAAAAATGTACTTTGAATGGGGATTCAATTATCTAGTCTGTCTCAGGTGCCTATGAGTTTGAGTGCAACACTACTCACTACTTACAGGGTCCTCCCTCAGGGACCATAAGCTGACATCTTTTATCTCCTTGAATTCAGAACATTTTGCTTTAGGACAGCAGCTCCAAGGAAGAATATCCAGGATTTTTTCCCCCACGAAATCCTGGTTCTTTATAGAGGTCCAAAGAGACCTTAGTCCCCCAGAAAGTTACCATGGCTCCAGGCCAAAATACTGGGCTTCTGTCTCCGAGGTGGTGAACTAGAGCTGTGCAACCTGTTGTGAACAGCTGTGGTTCCAGGACTGTCATCCTGCAGTTCATCACCCTGGGACTCCTACTTGTTTGTGTGGTTCCCTGGAGGTGCAGAGTAACCTAGGCTAGAATTTTAGCACTCACTGGGCTTGTTCATCTCCCTTTCTTAACATGCAAGGTGTTAGAACTTTCACTCGTATAACTTGCCATACTGACAGATCTGTCAGTATCATGTTGGGTTTCTCTACCTCAGCACTGTTGGCATTTGGGGTTGGATAATTGCTTGTAGTAGAGCTGTCCAATGCATTATAGGATGTTCAGCCCATCCTTGGCCTCTACCCACTGGATGCCAGTAGCACCACCACCTCAGTTGTGACAACCAGTAATGTTCTGGACATTGCCATATGTCCCCTGGGGGAGGGGGACAAAATGGCCCTGGTTGAGAACTCTTGTAGCAGAACATCAGCCGGACTCCCTCCCTGGATCCGCAAACCATCCTCATTACATCTCAGTGTACTAGAGTCCTGATGTTTTTGACTCAGTTCTCTTGTTGAACTTGGCTCCATTCTGCCCCTCAAATCTGTTTTCTTACATAGTACTAACCACACATGCATTTATCTATTTCAGCTGCCTTTTCTTCTGGAGTTTGTAATTCTTAACCACATTAAGCAAATTAACATACTATTTATATCAAGTAAAAATGGAATCCTATTACTGCATGTAGGTCTACCTGTCCTCATCAGAGAAAGGGGGTGGATGGATGGTGATCATGTTTCTATTTCCATAGGTCTAACATAGAGTCTTATACAAAAGTAGGTGCTTAGTAACACCCAAGGTCTTTTTCCTTCTTTGTATTTAAAGTGATGGGTGATATTTGTTGGATTAAATCAGATGCTCATCTGTACATTTCAGTGCCAATGGCTTTGGGTTCTAATCTTATAACCTTTTTCTCTTTCATTTTTAGTTTCTTTTTGCACAGTATATGCCTGAATGGCTCTGGGTGTGGGGAGCAAATATTCTCAATCGTTCTTTACGTAAGGAGGCCTTATCCTGCAAACCATGAACCTGGATGATTTTTTGGGAAGTTTCGCCAACTCATGGGAACCTACAGTATTCTGACATTTGGAAGAACACATTTAATTTATCTTCTGTATTTTCTTTTATTACTGGTTATTTAGCATACCATTGACTCATCATTTGCAAAGAAAACAATACTTTTAGAGAATACTGTGGGAAAACCTCAAGGGCCACATGGATGGTACAGAGTAAATAATGATTGAGGCATAAGAACTGATTGAAGAAAACTAAATTTGGATGCCTTTTTCCCCCTAAGCTATTCAAAAGTTGTGATTTATAGTTTTAGGAGCTACAGCAATCTGATATTGAAATATACTTAGAACATGACTTGTCTCCTCTTATAATTTCTTATGTTGTTTTTTAAATAGAAATTATTTCAGTAGATGAATTGTAGTATTGGTTTTCAAATGTTCATCAGGAAGGATTATTTAAAAGTGTTATTTTATAAGATTGCTGGTATGATTAACAGTAGAAATCTGTGTGTTAATATTGTGTAGCTCTTGTTGTTTATCTGTGTATGAAAATGCTGCTTTTCAACTGATATTTCATTAGAGAACCATATATGTATGGATGTTATGTTCATTGAGGCAACTTTATAGGTAAGTTACTTTAAAAAGTTTTTTTGTCAAGATGATTTAATGTGGAACCTTACAGGGTATTCAAGTTCTAGATGACTCCTCTTCATACTAAACAAGCTTACCCAATTTTGTGCTATAGGCTTGCCATGTTATAATATTACTTAAAACATTCTGTTTTTTTTTAAATCTACCATGGAATTAGTTCATTCTGAGATTTGGATATGTAATGATTGACTGTCAATAATCTCTTGATATATAATTATTGTGGATAAGTAGTGATTTCTCAGCCTATGACCCATTTTTTTTTAACTGAAATTTAGTCCTTTAGAGCTTGTTAAATCTAGTTTTCATACACTTTTCTATGTAATATTATTCCATTCCAGTAGCATTATTGGTGTAAATATCAAGTATTTATGGAAAAGTAGTTAAAATATGGACAAATGTGTGTGATATGTATTGTATCTGTTGAAATAAGTTAGAAACTCATTTTTTGTTCTTGCAATTAATTTATGCATTATAGTGAATACTTTTATTGGTGTGAAGATAATTATGTACAACCCTCCACAATATGGGTTAGCATTGAAATGTACTGTGAAATGTTTTTGGTTCAGGCCCTAAGCTTTAAAGCCAGACATTTTGAGAACCACACACCTAGTGCTTTGACAGTTATAAATCACTGTATGAATATGACAATATGTGCAAAATAGAAATTCGGAATTTAATATTGGGGCACTGATGCAGAAGCTAATACATTTTTGAAATCAGGATTTTTATGGAATTTTCTCCTGAGATGATGTTCCATTTTGAGTAGGCCTAAGCCTGCTTTGATGTTATACCCACAATTTTGCCAGTGACATTGCCTCAGTATTTCCAGATGTGACTTGGACTTGGTTCATAATCTCTTCCACTTACAGATCAGGCCTTCATTATATAAGAAGACATTCAGATGTGAAAAGGTACACACTAGCGGCACTATATAACACTGAAGGTTTTGGTGGAGTTAGAAGCCTTTATTTGGTCACATTTGGCATTTTCTCTCACTCAACAATTAATTTATGGTCATTAAGACAGGAGAAAAATTGACTTCATGCTACATTGACCTGAACTTTGATGTGTAATAAGCAGCAGCAACTTTATGTAAAAAAAATACCATATTTATAGCTAAGGTGTGATGTGGTACAGCAATGTCTTACACTTATAGATTAGGTATTGAATCATTGTTACATGATGAGAATGAGTAAACCATGTCAGTGATGTTTTAAAATTCTCTACTTGGCAGGATGCATGTGAATAAGCTGATTGATACAAAGTTAGTGAAAGATCAAAACCTAGAATCTTCCTTGGGTTTTGTGTTTCATAAAATACTCTCCCCTAGAGCTCATTTTAGAGTCATAATTGGATCACTGTTGATGGGGTTTCTTATTAAGAATGTAGGAAATAAGAACCTTTGAAACAGGCTGTGAACAAGTTAATAATGAAGGTGGTTGCTTCTTTCTTTGGAAGAGGCTTTGCTCCATATATTTGTAAATGGGTTGTCTGGAATGAGAGATACATTTTCCCCATAGAAACAATTATTTAAAAATTGTGAAAACCTAATTTAATAACACCTGTGGATGCAATTCATTAAGAGCTGGTAATTCAAGAAAATTGTTCATAAGCGTGTCTTTTGAAAATACTAAGTTGATTTCTTCATCTCATTCTCCTGATAGGATGAGATGAAGAGGGTTGATTTTGATCGTTGACTTTGGCAACATGGAGATCACTGGCAGTTTTGCCATAAGCCATTTCATCGATTGGTGGGGATGAAAGGTAGATTGTAGTGGGTTCGAGAAAGAGTGGGAAGAACTGGGAGACAGCAAGGAGAGACAGCTCAGTAGGAGTATTTTTGTTTTGTTTTGTTTTAATCTTAAGTTACTTAAAATCCTGTCAATTTGGGAACCAGAGGGTTTAGGTGGTGGTCTTCTATCTTTTACATTGTGTGCCCTCTGAAGCCAAGTCCAGTCTTTCCGTGTCTCTGTCTCAGTATTGGCTAAGTTGTTATTCTTTAAAATAACATCTAGTTTGAATAAAGAATTACCTTTCATGGAATTGTGCATGCTTTATTACACCATGAAGCATGGGTCTAGGAAATTATTACAGAACCTGGAATGGTGGAAACCGGGAGATGAGGACCCTGTGGCTCTCAGCCTCTCTTGGTAGATTTCTGAGCCATGTGTCTCAAGTCCAGGTCCCCTTCAGTTTATAGAGTTTTCAGGAGCTGGCAGCATTCTTCTCTTCCCTAATTTGGGCTTCACTATCACATGACAAGGATGTTTGCAATTCACTAGCTTATCTCAGCCCCTAACAGTTGGGCTGTGTGTATTCAGTGGCAATGTGTCTTGAAGGGCTGTTAAAAGGAACTTGGCCAAGATCAATTTACCCCAAATTAGAACAGTTAAGTTTAAGATCAAGTACATTAATGGTGGCAACAGGGAGTGAGTGGGTTCTTAACTTTGAGGATTTACAAATGCAAGTGCAAGTTCCTAACATTGATACAATCTCAAAATGGGTGGTGGTGGTGGGGTATTTAATCAGGTGTGGGTTGGTCTAGATGTAACTGCTACCATTTAATTGAACATGTATGACTCAAGCTTTGTATGTTTTATTTAACCCCCTTCTATTAAGTAGGTATTAATATCTCTCTTTTGGGTAAGGAAGGTGAGGTATAAAGAACAGAATTACAACTTGCCCAAAATCACAAAGCTAGCAGGTGAGTCTGTGTTTATCCACCGTATTAAATCAGTTTGTTAAAGGAAAGATTAAGTGCTGTGATTTTTTTTTTTTTTTTGTCATGTCGATCTCATTCAACATTATCATGCTGCGGTGGAAAGTTCAAACAAGACAAGCAGTTTGACTACACAGCACATCACTTTTCATTAGCATTATCCAAACCATGTTTTTAGTCCCCCAAGTTGTGCCCAATGCCAAGTGCGGGCCACTTCAGCATATTTAGATAGAAAGCCTGTGATCCCTAGTAGCTAGATCACCCAAACATTTTTGGGGGAGGCAAACTTTTGATCATTGTTTCTTCAAAAAGGGTAACACTTGGTATTAGTGGTCCAGGCGAGGCGGAAAGGGGACAAGAGTGGAGCGGACAAGGTTTGAAGCAGGGGTTTCACCTGTCAGGGTGGGAGTCAGGTGACCGACTGACTCAGGTGACTGATCCACTCGGCCCCGTATCAGCTGCCATTGACTAAATGGGTAGAGGTTCGCAGAGTCGGTGCCTAGGGGTGCCGCCCGAGCCTGGCTCTGGGTCCTGACACCTAAAGACCCCACGAAGAGAGCATTGGAGTACCTACCGTACAGCTTCAGGCGTTTATAACAAACGCTGGCCACGGGGGCCGTTCCACCAGGGCATGGGCCAGCACGGCCGCTTTCGCGCTTGGACCTGTTCTCCAAGTCTTGGCCCCAAAGCCCAGCGACTCCCACGCCGAGTCGCTCCTGCAGTCGGATCCCCACGACACCGACTCGGTCCGAGCAAGATAACCATGCCCCACTGCTTACCGCCCCGCCTCCTCCCAACAGCCGTAAACGTCGCGAGACTGTCGTCCGTCCTCCCGGCCCGGGCCCCGCGGCCCTCGGCGTCCAGAGCGCGCACGCAGGGCTCACGCAGGTTACGCACGGCCGGCGGGGCGGGCATTCCTAGCCGTCGGTTTCCCCGTTCTGATGGTGCAGTCTCGCGAGATTTGGGAGTAAATAGCCCCGAATGGAGACCCGAGGCGTGTTTGCCGCGGAGGCACCGTTATTCTGGGCCCTCTGGCCCGGAGCTTAAGACAGCGGCAGGTACGTTAAGCGACCCGTTTCCAGAGGCGCCGCCTCTTCTCCAGATCTGCCAGGCTGCTGGCCCGTTCAGTTGTGCCTCCCCCGTCCGAGGCCCCGAGGGTGGGAGTCTGCGCGGGCGGTGGTTGGGGCCTCCCTGCGACCCTGGACCCGCAGGGAGGGGAGGCGGGACGCGGGCCAGGGGGCGTGCGGTGAGGCCGGGCATCTAGATGCGCCGGCTACGCGGCGTGCATGGCGGTGGGAAATGAACAGCCCCCTCTGCTCGCCAGACCCGGCCTGGACTTAAACGGCTGGTCTCCCTGCCCGGCCTTTTCTACGTGTTTACGGTGGGAGCTGGCTCAATTTCTTTTTCTTTCTGTGAAATCAGCTTGCGCGGAGTGAAACCGTATGCCCGGCTCTGGTCCTCAGCCTCCGAACGTACCCGTAGTGCTAGGTGTACTCCCAGAAGGGTTCTGGTATCAGATTGTAAATGACCTCAGTTCTTTGCCCTAGCTGAGTCTACACACTGCTCTGGTGTTCAGAAATGCGGTTAAGAAGCTCTCGGCAAGTTGGGCCCCTGAGGCTCCTGGGTTTACTCAGAACCAGAGTGCCTTTCAGACCTTGTAGGATCCTCAAGTCTTCTTGCCTTGCTCTGTCATGATGTGCTTCCCAAGACTGCTATAGAGCAACATCATTTTTGTTAAGATGTTTACGCTTTGTTTTTGTTAGAGCCACTGAGAATCTTGGCCTCTCTGTGTATGTAAATTAAGTTCACTATTTAATATTTACTTTAAAACACAAGTGAGATAGAGGGGCCCAAGATCTGAACTGAACTCTGGAGAATTTAGTTGCCTGTGGACCTTTAGTCATAACTATGCTAGTACGTAGCTCTCTGACTTACTCATTTTGCATATGTATAAAAACGAGGGGCCTGGAGAACAGTGATTTTCCCAACTTTTTTTTTTTCACCTGCAGCACCCATTTTATTTATATATATGTATATATATGTATATGTATATATGTATATATATAACTTTTTTTAATCTAAGAACTTTGTTAAAGTAAGGTTTTACATACCGTGAAATTCACTTGTGTTAAGGTACTTATTCAGTGATTTTAATTTTTATTTATTATTATTATTTTAATCTCCACCTGAGAATGTTTTTCCATTGTTTTTTTTTTCTTTTTCTAAACAGAGTGAGAGGGAGGGAGGGAGGGAGGAAGAGAAGGGAACATTGATTGGTTGCCTCCCCCAGGACCCCGACTGGGACTAGGGATCGAACTCACAACTGAGGTATGTGCCCTTAACTGGGAGTCGAACCCATAACTCTGGTCCGTGGGCTGACGCTCTGACCACTGAGCCAAACCAGCCAGGGCTATTCAGTGATTTAAAAAAAAAAATCAAATTTAGAGTTGTGCAGTCATCACCAAAATTTACTTTTAGAACATTTCTATCACTCCAGAAAGATCCCTGGTGCCTGTTTATAATCACTACCCATTTCTAACCCGGGCTCCAGATCACCACTAATCTGTTTCCCTAGATTTGTTTTTTCCAAATATTTAATAGATTCAGGTGGAATTATATGTGGCCTTTTGTGTCTGGCTTCTTTAATTTAGCATGTTTTCAAGGTTCATCCCTGATGTAACATGTATCACTATTCCTTTTTACGGCCCAATAATATTCTATTTTATGGACATAAAACATTTTGTTTATTCATTTATACGGAACACCTTTTGCAAATAAAATTTTATTTTATGTTTCTATGTATGATGCAGATGGCCAGAGCACTTTTTTCAAGGTGGGGGTGACTCTTGCCTCTTAGTTCTCTCCATTGCAATCCCTGAGCATCTGTTATAATCAAGAGTTGCTTGTGTTTATGAAAAAGGAGAAATTCTAGTGAAGTGCTTTTGGAGCCTTTGAAGCACCCATGGGAACTTTTCTAGTCAACAGATTTGTAGCATTCCCTTCAAATTAACATGTTCTTTGATTTTATTTTCTATCATTTGGGTAGTAGGTAGTTCTTGCCCACTGCTCTTTATTTTTGCAGCACAAGTAAAATTAACAAAAGCTAGGGAGGGTGAAGACTTAGGTGAACTGCACAGGGCTACCATCAGTGCTTTAAACAGGATTTGGGTTGAGGTGGGATGGAGGTTGGGGAAAGGGGAGATTTGCAACCGCCTCTTTGTACTAGGAGAGAGTTGAGACATTGGTTACATTTTATTGGAAAAACTTGACAACTCCAGCTCTTGGTGACTTGAAATATTAAGAACCGGAGGCTAAACTTTGGTGTTTGGGTAGGGGACCTTGGTCTCTTCCATTGTTGCCTGAGACAGGTTAGGAGGTGGTTAAAAAAGACTTGTTTATTTTTCCTTCTCTGCTTTCCTCGTCAGTTTTGATGTGCTGCAAAAATCTGTTAACTAGGTTTATTAATCTGGACAATGTCTTTTTGCTTAAGGAAATGAGTTTAAAGTAAAATGAGGAAAGTACTGAATTTGGAGGTGCCTCATATGTGGCTAGCCAGTACTAGAGGACTAAAGGCTAAAGAGAACAGGAGACAGTAGCAACATGTGTAAAAGAATAGGCAATAAAAGTACAGATCAAGATTTTTAAAAATCTTATATTTTTTCTTTATTGATTTTAGAGAGAGTGGAAGGGAGAGAGAGATAGAAACATCGAAGAGAAAGAACATAAATTGACCATCTCCTGCATGCCTCCCACTGGGGCTGGGGCTGGGTCCGGGGCCCACAACCTGGGCACGTGCCCTGTCCGGGAATCAAATTGGCGACCTCTTGGCGCATGGGTCTACTCTCAACTAGTGTGCCACACTGGCCAGACAGACCAAGGTTTTTTAATTTTGGCACTATTGACTCTTTGCTGAATTATATGTGTTTCCAGCCCCACCCCACCCCCCTCCAATCTACTAATAGATAGAATGTGCCAGGAGGAACGGTTCAGTGTATAGTGTGGTCTGGCACAACTTAAAATGATAGCCTATTAAATAATGCTAATATAGCCAACTATGCAATTAGTTATGAAAGTGGTATTTTTACATTCAAATTTTAATTGAACTGAATGGTACCCTTTCATGGCCTAAACACAATTCAATTTTGTTTGGAGCTATTTCAGTAAAGGTTTATTAAAAAGCAAAGCATATCTGCATAATTAGGTGACTATTGGGTGATACAGGTAATTTCCTCTCACCTGAATTACGTTTTTTAATTATTTGCAAAAAAGTAATTTCAGATGTACTTTCGCTAAACCCAGAATTACAATCTTTTTCTTTTCTTTTTTTTTTTTTTTATCATCCTCACCTGAGGACATTTTCCATTTTTTTTCTTCAGATAGAGTGGAAGGGAGAAAGAGAGAGAGAAACATCGACGTGAAAGGGACACATCGAGTGGTTGTCACCTGGACGACCCAACCAGGGCCTGGGATAAACTGCAGCCGAGGTACGTGCCCTTAGTGGGATCCGAACCTGAATCTGGGTCTCTCTGGACCACAGGCCGATGCTCTAACCGCTGAGCCAAACTGGCCAGGGCCAGAATTATAATCTTAGTGATATTCTTTTATAATGCAAAGTAGAAGAATCTCAGAGTTGCAAGGAATGTGAGCTGTCAGCAAGACCAATTGCTTGCCTACAGTAATACAGTTCCTCTACTTTGTTGCCCTTTTACACATATATTATTAAATCTTATTCTTGTCACATATTATTTGAACTGTTTTTTTTTTTTGCATTCAATATTTGATGTCCAATATATTTTGATTTGAGGCATAATTATACTTAGTTATGGAAACCCATAATTATGTAAATATCATTGTTTAGAGCTTACCTTTGTATGGAAAGATAACCAGGTCTTCTATATAAAGAATTGATAGATATTAAATCCAATAACACTTAATGGATCCAATAACAGCCCTAATTAGGTCCTATGAGTAAGTGATACTGTAGATGATAAGCTTGTTCAGAATGAACTAGCTAAAAGTTTAGCCTTTAGGAGGTAGACACAGATTTTAATAAATAGTTCATAGGAAATAGAGCCCTTTTAAGCTGTACTATATTATACATAAAATTAAAATTTTAACATATTTTGAATCTTTGTGCCACTGTCTTACCAGAAAATATTTTTATTTTATTTTTTTTATTTTTATTTTTATTTATTTTTATCCTCACCCGAGGACATTTTTCCATTTTTTGTACAGATAGAGTGGGAGGGAGAGAGAGGAAGAGAGAGAGAGAGAGAAACATCGACGTGAAAGGGACACATCGAGTGGCTGCCACCGCACGACCAACCAGGGCTGGGGACAAACTGCAACCGAGGTACATGCCCTTAGCGGGAACTGAACCCGGGTCTCTCCGAACCGCAGGCCAACGCTCTAACCACTGAGCCAAACTGGCCAGGGCCAGAAAATATTTTTCTATAAAATTTATCTTAAAAGGTATATAAGGTCTTTAAGTAATATATGTTTTATCTAATTGTAAAAGTATAACATACACTCTTTGTAAAAATGTAAATGAATAGAATTAAGAAGAAAATAACTACCTGTGATCATACCATTGATGTGTACACCTAGACATCTTTTCAAGTTCTTTTTTTCTTGTACACATAGATACATATATAAAATCAAAATATGGATCACACTGTACATGAACTGTCGTTTTGCTTATTGTTTCATGAGTATTTCCCCATATTCTTTGAGAAATATATTAGTTTTCTATTGCTGCTGTAACACATTTTCTACCAATTATTGTCTTTTTGTTGTTGTTGATCCTTACCCGAGGATATTTTTCCATTTATTTTTAGAGAGAATGGAAGGGAGGAAAGGAGAGAGAGAGAGACACATGGATTGGTTGCCACCTGCATGACCCCAATGGGGGCCAGGGACTGAACCTGCAACATAGGTACATGTCCTTGACCGGGAATCGAACCCGAGACCCTTCTGTCCTTGGGGCCATTGCTCTAACTGCTGAGCCAAACCAGTCAGGGCCCAGCTTAGTGTCTTCAAACAACACAGATTTAATATCTTACAGTTCTGGAGGTCATTAGTCTGAAATCAGTCTCATTGGGCTAAAGTCAAGGTGTCAGCAGGGCTTCATCCCTTTTTCAGTTTCTGGAGGCACCTGCATTCCTTGGCTCCTAACCTCTTCCTCTGATTGCTTCAGCCTCATGCTTCCATCATCACATTTACCAGCTCTCTGCTCCTGCCTCTCTCTTATGAAGACTTTTGTAATTACGTTGGACCCACCTGGATAATCCAGGTTAATCTCCCTATCTCGAGATTCTTAGTTTCATTCTACTGGCACACTCCCTTTGGTCATATAAAGAAACATTTACAGGTCCTGGGGATGAGGATATGGACAATCTTTTGGAGATCATTATTCAGTTTTCCAAAGGAACATCATTGGACTTGCCGCTGAGAGATACGTGCCCTTGACTGGAATCGAACCCGCGACCCTTTGGTTTGTGGGCTGACTGATGCTCCAACCGCTGTGCCAAACCGGCTAGGGCTGTAAGAATATTTTTGACACTCACTAGCAACAAATGAAAGGACTCATTTTCTTGGGTTGAGTTCTTAAACATGATTTGTATTTTATACTGTCCCAATTTATGTCTGTCAAAATGTTACTTGATTTTATAATGTAAATTATAGAAACAGGTTAATTTTAACAGAAATTTATTTTATTGTGAATCTTTTCAGGAATTCTCTTTTTTTTTTTATCCTCACCAGAGGACATTTTTCCATTTTTTTTTTTGTTCAGATAGAGTGGGAGGGAGAGAGAGGAAGAGAGAGAGAGAAACATCGATGTGAAGGGACACATCGAGTGGCTGCCACCCTCACGACCAACCAGGGCCGGGGACAAACTGCAACCGAGGTACGTGCCCTTAGCGGGAACCGAACCCGGGTCTCTCTGGACCGCAGGCCGATGCTCCAACCGCTGAGCCAAACCAGCCAGGGCCAGGAATTCTCTTAATTCCTTAGAATGAGAAATGCTTTCAATTTCACTTTGACTAGCTCAGTCCCATTGGTTAGGATGTCATTCGGTGTAATCGTTGATGTATGTAAATCTTCTTGACATGGTATGTGGTCTGGTTACGCACACAGTGAGTCCAACATAAGAGGCTTGTAAGTGCACTCCCCGCTTTGTAAAATTCAGCACCCTCGCCCTTTTCAGTGCATTCCTAGCACCTGAGACTAAATATAGGAATTATTTATTTGCATATTTGGAAATAATTTCAACCTACCAGAAAGGTTCCAAGAACAGTATAAAGCCTTTTTTTCTCTTTGAACCATTTAAAAGTAAGTTGCAGGCCTGGTGCCCATTATCCCTGGATACTTCAGTGGGCATTTCCTGCAGTTGCTTGGACCATCCTACATAATCATAGCACAGCCTTCAAAATCGGGAAATCAGTCTTGATACAGCCCTGTTATCTAATCATAGGCAGGCCCCATTTGCCGTTTGTTCCAATAACGTCCATACAGCAAAGGGACCATTTCTGAATCTTGATTTGCAGTTAGGGGTCAGGTCTCTTGCGTTTCCTTCAATCTGGAGCCATATCAAAGCAATTCCTTGGCTTTCATTACCTTGGTAGTTAGGAAATTCTAGGCCAGCTATTTTGAACACTAACCCTGGGTATAGGTCCTGACACTTCCTTATGATCTGATTCAGGTTGTGCATCTTTGGCAGGAACCCCTGGGGGGATGCCAGGCTCTTCAGTGCATCTGCTCAGTGGTCCGGATTCTGTGTGTCCCATTGCTGGTTAACTTGAAGCTTCTCTACGTAAAGATACCCTTTTCTCCTTTGTAAATCAGGATTTTGTTAGAAGGCATTCCGAGTCTATGTAAATATTTCATTCTTTAAACTTCCAATTTATTCTATTTATGTATGTCATTGTGGACTTGTGTTTTTCTCTTTTACTCAGTGGGTTAGGATCTGTTATATTCATTATTTATTTTGCTGTTCAGATTATCCCAAGCTGGACTCTGTGTCCTTTTGACACATTTCCCATAATTCTTTGAGCACTTCTCTCTTTTCTACAAGAATGAGATGTTTCAGACTCATGTGTTTTTAACCTGTCTTGCCTGGAACTTGCTCCTTCTCCAGAGAACCGGGTTTCTTTTAGTGAAGATTGGTATTTAGAAGACCAGTTTGGGGCACTAGGTGGGCTTTCTCCTGATGGGATGTCACTGCTCCCATGTCCTGTCAGTAGACAAAGCTAGGAAATGTATATGTTTGTGTGCACATGCATATACACATTTGCATGTATTTATTTCTGCGTTTGTCTGTATATTGAAAACCTTGAATTCACACCAGTACTTCCAGTTTCAGTCTGATACTGCATGGTTCATTCAAGTTTCTTACCTTTTCATTTTTGTGACTTCATTCTCTGACAATGAGAAAGCTGCCTCCCATTATCCGTATAATATATATTTGATCAAATCAATTTCCCGTTGTCGCTGCCATCACCCCATTTATGCTCTGACACTCCTTATCAGGTGCCTCTTCTCTCCATACACACCTTTCTGACCCTCTCAGACTCCATTGCCCCACACTGGGCCACTGTGGCTCTGCCACCTGTGCCTACCTTCTTGTCCTCAGCTGAATTATTCAGAAAGGAAAGAAAAGCAAAAGTTAGAAGTCTTTTTAAAAAGTGTTTTCTTGCCTGGCTGGTGTGGCTTAGTGGTTGAGCATCAATCGGTGCACCAAGAGGTTGCCGGTTTGATTCCTGGTCAGGACACATGCCCAGGTTGTGGGCCCAACCCCCAGTGGGGGGGTGTGCAGGAGGTGGCCAATCGATGTTCTCTTGCATCCATGTGTCTATCCCTCTCTCTTTCCCTCTCCCTTCCTCTCTATCTAAAAATCAATAAATACAATACAATAAAATAAAAAGTGTTTTCTTTGCCCTGGCCGGTGTCGCTCAGTGGTTAAAGCATCAGCCCATGCACTGAAGGGTTTCAGGTTTGATTCCTTGTCAAGGGCACGTTCCTGAGTTGTAGGTTCGATCTCCAGCCCCAGTCAGGGTGTGTGCAGGGAGCAACCAATTGATGTGTGTCTCTCACATTAATGTTTCTCTCTCACTCTCCCTCTCTTTCCCTCTCCCTCCCCCTCTCTCTTCCTCTTTCTCTCTTTCCCTCTCTTCCTTTACTTTCTAAACAAACAAACAAACAAACAATGAAAAATATATCCTTGATGAGGATTAACAACAAAAGTGTTTTTCTTTTTATGTGTGTATATGTATGTGCCTGTGTTTACATACTCTGTGCTTATCTTATACTTGTTGCCACTTATCTGCTTGCCACTCCGTGGTGAGCCTACCTTGGGGAGCGTGCTCACCAGGTTTGCATCATATAGTGAGAGCCAGGGAGGATTCACTGTAGACACATGTATAGATGTTTTAGATGTGGAAAAGTGCAGTCTGTGCCTTTAAAGGCCCAGAGTAGGAGTCAGTGCGGACTGGCCATCTTTAAAACAAATAGGCCAAAGGCACAGAGGTGGTTGTAAGTGGCCAGTGCTGCGACCCCAGTGCCCATGCCTCTAGCTCTCTGGTGGCATTTTTTGTTATCATCAAAGCAAGTTTATATTTTGAAACTCTCTTATCCTGAGATTTGGAAACCATAGAAACTTCAGCATCTGTCATCATAATTTTTATGATCTATAGTCTTTGAAGAGAGTGTCTTCTTAGAACCCAGATTTTAGGTCACCTTTAACGTACCTAAGCAGGTGAGCCAGATCCAAACAAAACAGGTGTGTCCTTGTCCCTGTCATTCCCAACCTTATCCTTTATCCCCATAGGGTGTCTGTGCTTGAGGATATCTTCCTCTAGCTACTGGTGGGTTTGGAGACTAGCAGGCTGGCCTTCACTAGTGTGGCCCTTTTGGGGAAGGGGTCAGTGATCTTTTCTAAACTAGTGGTCTCTTTCATTTGACTACCCTTTACACGACAAGTTTTTTCAAGGAAAAAAATTTTTTTTTTAACCTCCCTCTTCCCTTCTGCCCTGAGTGCCGCCCTCCCAATTCTAATGCTCCTAAAATGTCACACGTTCAGAACTCACCTCCTGCTAGTGTTTCCCACACCAGCTTCCCTGCAGCCTTCTCCGTCTCAGTTTCAGTTAGGGGCAACAGGCCTTGATGTTGGCCTTGGCTCCTCACTTGCACACCTTCCATGTCTGGTTGGCGGCAGATTCTGCCAACTCTGCTGTCACATTTATAATGTGACCTCCTTTATCACCTCTGCTGCTCCACTGTGGCCCAAGCCACCATCTTTATAGGACTCTTCCTATAAAGGAAGACTCTTCGGTCCCCTGCTCCTACCTGTGCCGCTTCTCTGCTCTGATCTTGTGTCCCCTTCCCATTCACAGCTACAGCTGAGGCCTTTTTCTGACCACAGGGCCCTCCCTAGTCTGCCTCCCTCATCTTGCTTTGGCTTCCCCTTTCTTCACGCTGCTGCAACCACACTGGCCTCTGCCTTTCTTTACACAAGGTGGGGCATGTTCTTTGCCTCAGGGCTTTTGCACTTGCCTTTCCCAGTGCCTGCAGTTCTCTCTCCACAGGGCTTGATGAGCTTCCTGCTTCCATCAGCACTGTCTGAAAGTTCAGCCCTTCCCCTGACATGGCATATCCCCTTTGTTTTTTCTCCTTTAAATACGGTACCATATTTGTCACTAGCTTAGGACTGCATGTTTTAATTGTCTTCTATATTGCCCGTCTCCACACTGGAAGGTCAGTCAGCTCCATGAGGTCACAGACATCTGTTTACTGTGCTTGCTGCTCTGTTCCTACTGTCTGGAACAGTGCCCGGCTCTTCAGAGTTGCTCAGTACATGAGTTGGATGAGTGAACAGAATTGCTCAGCAGTCCCCCGTGGCTCTGTTTTATCTCTGTGCAGTTCACTCCCATTGGATGGAGAGGGTCTCTATTTCCAATTGTTTGCTGGATGCTCTGCTTGAGGTCCTTGCCCCCATCTCTCAGCTTCTCCAGACTGGCATCTATCTCATTGCCTCCCCCCTTATACAGATGACTTGCTGATTCTGTGCATGTCCTGTGTTTTCCTCTTCTGTGATGGAGCTCTGCTCAGGATGCCCCTTTCTAAGTTAGTTCCCCAATTCCAGCCCTCCTAGCTCAGATTCCATCAGAGCCAGCTGCCGTCCACTTCACCAACAGAGGCCTCCTCTTTACACCAGGAAGAACCTCAATCCAGTGTCCCTGGCACTGTCCGTGTGTCTGTCCTTTGGCACTTTCCTGTGCCATGTTTAGCTGTTTGTGGTTATGGTTGGCCTGTTTGCTGGGTCACACCTGGGAGCACTGTGTCCCTCACTTACTGACAGTACTTGTTTTTTCTGCAACACCTGGTGGTGGTTTAAAGTTGCTTAGCAGTCTATAAACTTGTATGATTTAATGAATAAATTAAGGTTCAGTGTCTTATGATATTGCAATGTCCTATTTTCCAGAAGCCTAAATAGTTTTGTTTTCTGTTTGGGAGAGAAATGATTATCATAGACATTTTTAAATTTAATGCCCCCTGTACCACCCTTTTCTTTTTGTTTCTCTTTCTTTTAAAGTCAGGCTTCTGCCTCAGTTGTAAGAGAACATGAGCCATCTCTTCTGCATAGACTGCATTGAATTTGGGGCAACAGGTTTAATTAGGGCTGATCTGGCAAAGGTCTAAGATTTACTCACTAATATCACTCACTAATATTTGTGTTATACGTAGCCCAAATATGTCATAGATCCTTTAGCTTAAGGCCGAAGAGTTTTAAGAGATTTATTTCTTTATTTACAGAAGAGACCCATTTAAATCTTTTAACTATAAGTTAATATAATATGACATGGCCACTCTTATCACCAGTGATTACCTTTATCTTCTTTGACCAGTAATACTGTAATTAGGTGAGGCACATGCTTCATGTCGTTGTATTCTGTGATACTCCGTCGCTGCAAGTATCAAGTACAAACAAAAAAGTTGGGGCTCACTCTCAAGCAGATAGTGCTATAAAATGTTGTTGGAATGGCTTTTGGTGTCTCCTGTTTCTTTTCTTTGGCCTTTCTATTCTTGTCTGTTTTTAATTTCTGTTCTTGTGGTTGGTATTCTCATTGTTCTAACTGTAGATATGGAAATAATTTTCAAAGTTTCATTTTGGTCTGATGAGCTCTTTGTCACTGAGCTTAGTGTTTAATTCCAGAGGTAGACCTTTTCAGGATTGTTTGTTACTACAGTTGTGAATGTCCTAATTATTGAACTTACCAGAATTCTTTTTTTTTTAATCCTCACCTGAGGACATTTTTCCATTTTTTGTTCAGCTACGGTAGGAGGGAGGGAGGGAGGGAGGGAGGGAGGGAGGGAGGGAGGGAGGGAGGGAGGGAAAGAGAGAAAGAGAGAGAAACATCTATGTGAAAGGCTGCCACCCACACAACCAACCAGGGCCAGGGACAAACTGTAACCCAGGTACGCGCCCTTAGTGGTAACCGAACCCAGGCCTCTCTGGTCCACAGGCCGACGCTCTAACCGCTGAGCCAAACCGGCCAGGGCTGAACTTATGAGAATTCTTTAGACTCTTGCCCCTTACTCAGTGTTTTTCTGTTTATAGAAGCACGTATGGATAGTCCCAGAAACCACAAAGTGCTTGTTACTCTAAAGCTGCAGAGTCTGCTGGAAGATGATTTAACAACTTGGCAGACTCTCTTGAAAGGGGGCTCACTCCTTGTCTTATGTGTTCAAGTGGCAGTAGAACGCCTGTCGTCTCATTCATGTCTTCTTGCTGGATTATTTCTGTTTCTGGTGTAATCTATGCAAACTGATTTTTCTGGGCATGCTACAGCCTGCATTTTTTTTTTTTTAATTGCTGCTCTATATTTCATTGTGAAGAATGATCTTTTTTTTTTTTTAACCATATATTTAATTTATCTTTGTTGTTGAAAGGATTATAGATGTCCCCCCGTTTTTCCCCCATTGACGTCCTCCTTCCTGCTCCTGTCTTCCCCTGCCTTCACCACACTACTGTCTGTGTCCGTTGGTTATGCATATATGCATATAAGTTCTTCAGTTTATCTCTTGTGCCCACTCCCTCTTCCCTCTGAGATTCATCAATCTGTTCTCTGCTTCCATGTGTTCAGATCTGTTTTGTTCATCAGTTTATGTTGTTTTAGATTCCATATATAAGTGAGATCTTGTGATATTTATCTTTCTCTGACTGGCTTAATTTTGCTTAGCATAATACTCTCCAAGTCCCTCCATGCTGTCTCAGAGGGTAAGAGAGCATTCTTTTTTACAGCTGTGTAGTATTCCTTTGTGTAAATATACAACAACTTTTTAATCCACTCATCTACTGATGGGTACTTGGGCTGTTTCCAGATCTCAGCTATTGTAAATAGTGCTGCTATGAACATAGGGATACATATATTCTTTCTGATTGGTGTTTCAGGATTCTTAGGATATATTCCCAGCAATAGGATCACTGGATCAAATGGCAGTTCCGTTTTTAATTTTTTGAGGAAATTCCTGTACTATTGTCCATAGTGGCTGCACTGGTCTGCGTTCCCACCAGCATTGTACTAGGGTTCCCTTTTCTCCACATTCTTGCAAGCACTGTCTTTTGTTGATGGTACTGTTCTGGCAGGTGTGCGGTGATACCTCATTGTCCTTTTGATTTGCATCTCTCTGATAATTAGTGACACCATTCAGATATTTTGAAACGTATCTGTGCCCACGTATATAATTTAATACTCAAATAACATTTTTCTTTGGCAACAGCTTACCTCACAAACTGTCTTCTCATATACCTTCCAATAAAGAGAGAATCTGGTTTTATAACATATTTAGTAGGTTAAATTTCTTTAAGTTGAGTCATTAGGTAAAATAAGTTTAATGATAGTAAAAATCCTTCAATGTTCTTTTTGTAGAATTGGCAGAAAATATTTTAAAATCTGAAAAAGTGTAGCTTGAGTAATTTTAAAGGCCATTGTCTCCTAAAGAAGGTGTCTCTTAAGAAGGCTTGAATGGAAATTAGTTTGTTCTAAGGTATTAATTTTACACTAGAAAGTAAAGGTGTATATACCAAGCTTTTGCCTGAAAAATTACTGAAATGTACAGAGAATTAAAGTGTTGATTGGGAAAATGCCTGTTGAAGAGTTGCAAATGAGCCCTGGCTGGATTTGCTCAGTGGTTGGAGCGTCGGCCTGTGGACCAGGGAGTCCCAGGTTCGGTTCCCGCTAGGGGCATGTACCAAAAAAAAAAAAAGAGTTGCAAATGATAGGAACACACAGAATCTTAAATAGAAGCAAAGTAAAGGATGATAATAAGCAAAGCATCATGATTCCCCCATCTGTTTGGTTGCCAGGATGCTCAGGGCCAATATGCTTAATATTCTTGGTATTATTTCTTATCCTTAATTTTTGTCTCTTATTTTATCCTTTCTTATTTTTGAAACTGACTTAAAACTTTAGCTTTCTTTCTGAAAGAGATGGGGAGTAACTAAAAGTGAAATAATGTGTTTCATGGTTGTGTCATACATTTATCTTGTCTTATAACTGGGTATCTTTCTGACCCCTTAACCTAAATTGTACCTATAACTAAATCTCACTTAGTTCTATCAGTGCTACTAATGTCTCTGTGCTTGTTTTGTTTTGTAGATTGGCTCACAGAGTGATTGCTCATCTCCCTTGGACTTTGGTTGTGTGGTGCAAATGGAGTGTAGGACTCAGTTGTCTGGGCTAGAGTGATAGAAGCCTAATGTCCAAGATGGAGAAGAAACGAAGAAAGAAATGAAAGCCTCTTTTCAGGCCAAATCACAAAAAGCCATGAAATTTAACTTTTATTTACATTGGACAAGACTGTAAAATGGCTGATCAGTAATGTTTCAGCTTTTAGCTGAAACAAAAATTAACTTATAATCAAGGAAGAAAAAAGTGTGATTTGAATTTATGCGATTTTATGACCATATTCACTTATGACCATGAAGCTTGTCAACATCTGGCTGCTTCTGCTAGTGGTTTTGCTCTGTGGGAAGAAACATCTGGGTGACAGACTGGAAAAGAGATCTTTTGAAAAGGCCCCATGCCCTGGCTGCTCCCACCTGACGCTGAAGGTGGAATTCTCCTCAACAGTTGTGGAATATGGTAATGATATTATTTCAAATGTCAGGGACTCCCTCCTTATATTTTGTTTTATACTTAACTTTAAACATCACCTTTTACCAAAAAAACATTTTCCACTTTTTCACAATAAATTTCAGACGGTGTGAGTGCATAGCACTTGGATGTTAACTGAAGTTTCTTTCCCCAGTGAAGTTAGCGTATATGAAGCAAGGAAATCAAAATTATGAATCACTTCCCTAAAGCTTCATTCCATGGAACAGATGTCATTGTAGCTGGGGAGGGTGGGGAGTTTGGAGGTGCTAAATGGTCATGTTTGAAGTACAAGTGAACAGATGTCATAACTAGTAAATAGTCTTCTGTAGTCTCCAAATTTTGTTACTGTTTTTAGTAAAATAAAATTGAGCCTTCACCTCTGGATTCCTTATGCTTGTTTGAAAAACTTAACATGTATTTCTTTGCTGTATATTCAAACTTCTGTTAATATTTGCTTTTTAAAAAATCGCACAAGTCTCTGATTTTGAGTAATGTAGTCTTTGATCAGGGGATTCATACAGATTACTAATTCAAAGCTCTGAAAACTGCTGTCCAGAACGTTTAAACCAGGCTTTTTGTTTTCTGCTCTTTTCACTGTGGGTTTTAAGACGTAAATTTTCTTTTACGAGGGAAATTTTAGATTAGATATAATTTATGTTATATATGTACATAAATTCTTATTTTTATTTGTGGTCATTGATTTCAGAATATATTGTGGCTTTCAATGGATACTTTACAGCCAAAGCTAGAAATTCATTTATTTCAAGTGCCCTGAAGAGCAGTGAAATAAACAACTGGAGAATTATTCCTCGAAATAATCCATCCAGCGACTACCCTAGTGATTTTGAGGTGATTCAGATTAAAGAAAAACAGAGAGCTGGGCTGTTAACACTTGAAGATCATCCAAACATCAAACGAGTAACACCCCAACGGAAAGTCTTTCGTTCCCTCAAGTACGCGGAGTGTGAGTACGGGGTCCAGGCTAATCTGAACCGCTTTCTGTTTCACTTGGATTTCGGGAGAGAATGTATATATTCACCCATGTTGTACTCCACCACCCCAACCCCACCCTCGATGTTATTTTGAAAACCTTCAAACTGGCAGAATAGTGGAAAAATAGTACAGTGAACATCCATGTCCTTTCATTTAGTTTCCTCACGAACATTTTCTTGGCAGGAGTTTAAAACACAAAAAGGAGGCTTCATGCTGTTCTGGTAGGAAAAAAATGAGAGTTTACAGTAGAGAATGATAGTGACTTGTGCTTCTGTTGGGAGTGATGTTCCCCCAGGTTCATCTCAGAGCCTTCAGATGTGGGGGCCGTGATGTCCCTTCACACTCCGAAATGAACGGTGGTGTCTTGAGCCTCCCCGACTTGCGTTTTGCTTCTGTCAGTGTGTTTTCATGGCATCTCGCAGTGTCGTTTCCTTTGAGTTTCGCTTGGTTTTCTCAGAGCCCCTGACCCTGCGCGACCCTGCCGCAGCTGGGCTGCTTCCAGCCTAAGCTGTGCAAGGGTGAAGGTGGAAGAAATGCGATTATTGCCTTTTGAGCTCGAGGGCTTGTTCTTTCCTGCATCTTTACAACTTGGGCTTGTCGAGATGGAGTTTATCCTCAAAAAATAAATAATAATTATGTTTATTATGTATTTTCCAAAGCATGTATATTAGCAAAGAAAAGGTTTTCCCCCTATCTGTTATAAACTGAGGTAACAGATATTTGATTCTGTTATTATTTACTGTCATTTCTTTCATTGGAAGAAAAAATAAGTAAAATTTTGCTTTTGTTCCTCTGTCATATACTAAGCCTGAGAGGCTCTGAGCTTTGAAAATCGCACAGGGGAGGAGGCTAACCGATCCACATAGTGTGACCAGCACTTCGCAGTCAGCTCTGCAGTCCAGTTATCCGACTTCTTGGAGCTCTTTCTGCCAGTCCAGATGTTCTGTGGTGCTTTTCTCTTTAAAAAGCAATAGCCTCCAAACAATCCGGGAAGATAAAAACAAAACCAACCTCATGCAATTAGCCAAATGTTATATGTTGTTTCTTTTTATTTTTTTATCTTAAAAAGCTTCAGTATATTTGAGGAAACATGGACGTGCCTAAGAGTAGCACAGTAGTCGCAGAATCCCTCCATCGAGGCTGTCTAGTGCTGCGCTTCACTGCCCTTGACTGATAGGAGGTCATTTACTGCCCCACTGGCCCAGGCTCTCCTGGTGTCATCCATGACTTTGTGCAGTAACCAGTGTTTGAGTTTCAACTTTTCTCACCTGAAAAATGGAGACAGTACTACCTGCCTCATAGGGTTCCTATGAAGATGAAATGCAATGAAATAGTGTGTGTGAAGAGAGCGCAGCAGGTTTTAGGGATTGTAAGTAGACATTAAATGTTAATTATTCCTGTGGCTCTGTTGTTTGAAGGCTTTGCTTTATTTCACTCTGGACCTCGTCCCTGGCTCTACACCATGAGCCCTGAGATAGAGCTAACCTGTTCTCCATCAGATAGTACTTAAGGATGTGTTTTGAAGATTCTACCCATGGTGTCCCTTCTAGAGAATTGCCTCTCTTCAGGATAATAAACATCTTCAGTTCCTCCAACACTTATTCATATGACATGATTTCAAGTCCCTCACCATTTTACTTGGTTTTCTTCTAATATTCTTCAGTTTTTCTAAATTGCTTTCAAAGAGTGAAGCCAAAACTATGTTCAATACCTAAGGTAAAGCAGTACAGACCCTGCCCCCCTCATTCTAAATATTGCTCTTTGGTGAGTACCTCTAGTATTGTCTCTTGCTGTTGACTTAAAGAACAGAATCAACACAGGAAGTTCAGTACAGAATAATTTCAGTTGGACTGTGTAAATAATTACTTATGGAATTGACATGACTATCTATTTTTCCAGTTCCTTGTACTTTCTTGGGTGTAGCCTGGTAAGACCATAATAAAAATGATAGTAATTTGTTTTAGAAATAGAACTAGTAGTATTACAGATTTGCTTGTCTTAAAACTTGAGTTGAAATACAGTTTTTTCCCTTTATTATAGCATGGTCTTTGAAAGGTAAAGGGACAACTCTGGTGATATTTCTTTTGCTTTCTCTATTAAACAAACAAAAAAAGGTATTTACAAATAGTAAATCTATGTTTTTTAGTGCACTGTTTAGCAAGTTTTGATGAAAGTGTTCAGTCAGGTACCTAGCAACAAAATCAAGATATAACATAGTTCCATCACTCTCAGAAATGCCCCTGACTCCTTTGTAGTTCTTTTGCTTTTCGGAAGGTGGTATTCTGGTAGATAACGCATATTGAGAATATCAAGAAACGTCCAGTTGGAGAGGATCCTACTGATATGTGGCCAGAGATGGACGTAACGGGGTAACGACTTTTTCCTGTCGCAGAAACCCAGTGCTGTAAAACTTACCAACTGAATAGAGGCCGTTATCTTCAACTTTCCCGAAACCCTTTTTCTGGTTCAGTGAGAACAAGTTGCTGATGAAAAATCTTTCGTTTTAATATCACAATTGACTTTATTGTTTAAAAGATGACTATTTTACCAGTCTTTCTGCCTTACATTGGTTAGAAAATTCCAGGCAAGAAACTATTTGGGAACCATATGATGGCCAGTAATAGGCTATAAATATAACTGCATTGAGAAAATCCTGCCAGCAAAGGGAAAAAATTCCATTTTCCTTCAAACAGGATTTCAGAAGATCATTGCTGTTTAGAATGGTGGTTTTCTCTGACAAGTACTGTGTCATTTCAGTCCTTTTTCTCTTTCGTGGCTCCAGCTGACCCCATAGTGCCCTGTAACGAAACCCGGTGGAGCCAGAAGTGGCAGTCGTCCCGCCCCCTGAGAAGAGCCAGTCTCTCCCTGGGCTCCGGCTTCTGGCACGCTACAGGGAGACATTCGAGTCGTCGGTTGCTAAGAGCCATCCCTCGCCAGGTCGCGCAGACCCTGCAGGCAGACGTGCTTTGGCAGATGGGCTATACAGGTGTGTGCTGTGTCCAGGAGGCCACCGTCTTGAGTCCTAGCACTGAAGCCAGGCGATCTCATGCACCTGTGCTTGTCAGGATTTGTTGAGCTGGATACATTGACTGCCTCACCTTTAAGTCCTGTTGTGCTGCATCTGTTACTGTTGCTTTTCTAATTGTTTATTCACTCTTTTGTGTCTTATTTTTCTGTACTATTTCTGAGATTAGGAGGGGTAGATCATGAAGCATTTATTTTCTCTTGACACATCCATGAACAAACACAGCACTGCCCACTGTTAGAGCTGACTGGTAGTCCAGTTCTATACTTTCTCGGAAAGAGATCAAATTCATTTATTTAAAAAAAATTTTTTTTTTCTTTATTGAGTTTAGGGAGAGAGGAAAGGAGAGGGAGAGAGAGATAGAAACATTGGTGCAGAGAACAAAGATTAGCTGCCTCCTGCATGCCCTCAACTGGGAATTTGGCCACAACCTGGGCATGTGCCCTGACTGGGAATCGAACCTGCGACCTCTTGGTGCATGGTCAACGCTTAACCACTGAGCCACACCTGGTCGGGCAAAGAGATCAAATTTAAAGATGGTTACCTTGATTTGGGCAATTTCATGAAAATGAGTTTGTCACTCCAGTGTGGTGCCCTGTGTGCAGAATGGCTAAGTAATTGACTGTCACATTTGTTGATCATTTATTTCAGAACAGAAAATAATAGTGACCATATCCTGTGAAAGAAACACGTCCAATAAGATTTTTTTTTTTTCTTACTGATTCATCGTGGCAGAAAATTTCTGTTTCAACTACTGTGAAAATGTGGGCCCTGACTTTTAAATGTAAGCCTGTTCCCTGGCCCCGCACATCCCAGTTTCTCTAGGTGTCTTGGGGACCCTTACCTCTCCGATTTCCTCAGCCTCCTACCTTTCGGGATGCCTGAGGTACTGACATTTTTAACACCTGGTAGACTGATATTTTATTAAAATGATTGTCTTCTCTTGGTTTTATCTTTATAGGATGAAAACTCCTTCACAAAACAAATTCTCTAATCTTCAGAAAAGCATCTTTTTTTTCTCCCCCAAACCAAATGGTTTCCAGTTTTATATGTGCATTTTTTAAAAACAGCAATGCACACCATGGTCGCAGGTTTGATTGCAGTTCAGACCCCGGCCCTGGTTGGAGTTGTGCAGGAGGCAACCAGTTGATCTCACATCGATGTTTCTCTCTCTTTCTCCCTCCCACTCTGTATGAAGATAAATGGAAAAGTATCCTCGGGTGAGGATTTAAAAAAAAAAAGTAGGCAATACATTTGGATGGTTATCTCACTATAATTGATTATTTAAGGTAGATTTGATATATAAACACAACTTTATACCAGGAAGACATTACCTTTTTTATAGCTCTTAGTGTTAAATAATAGGATTCTTATTTTTTCTTCTAGAATTTCTTGATCTAACAGCTCAGTTGTTTCATATGGCTGCAGATGGCTTTTGGCCAGTATCTAAAATAGACTTGTTATTATAGAAAAGTGTTTTTTCTTGATACTGGGGTCACCCCCACATGCTGTTGACAGCCCTCTCTGCAGAGCTTGTTGTCCTAAATGAACAGCAGTGAATACGTTGCTGTCCTTGTCGGGACTAGGGATAGGTTCCCTCTCCTGGAGGCGTGTGCTTTAGGGTGCCTTTCTAAGGAGATGGGGGGATGCAGTCCTGGAGGAAATTACCAGAAGGGGAAACCCATCATCAGTGGGGGAGTCTGGAGGGGTGGTTTATTCCTGAACATTGGTGACAGTTGAGGAGTGTCCAGAGAGATTTTCTGTTTATCCTCAAGTGTTGTTTAGCAGCAGATGGTGGCGTTCCCCAGCTGTCCCTTTTTCTTATGCACTCTGGCCTGGCTTTGGCCCTCAGTGACATATTCTGTCCATGGGTCTCAAGGAGGGATGTGTTTTATAGACAAAATTTCAACAAGATGATTTCTCAGACCTGCTTGTGCTTGCTTTCTTTTTGGGGTAAGGTGCTAATGTACGAGTTGCTGTTTTTGACACTGGGCTGAGTGAAAAGCATCCCCACTTCAAAAATGTGAAGGAGAGAACCAACTGGACCAATGAGCGAACTCTGGATGACGGTAGGTGGCAGCATAGTGGTGAGGCCACGAGGGAGGCATTTTCTGGTCACGGGCTTCGTGCATGACTCCCATCCCCCGTTGATTAAACAGTTCATGTGCAGTAATCATTCAGACAAGCTCAAGTTGTTATTGTGCCTTTTGGCAGATCCTTTTCTAAGTATCTCAGGATGGTGAGAGGTAGTGTTTGAGGAGAGGGAGGGATGCCCGGTAGGGGAAAAGCCCAGTTTGGGAGAGAGTGGGAGTGTCTAGACCCAAAAGCAGGACAGGTGTGGCGTGGGCTGTGAGTGGAAGACAGTACGGAGGAACAGATTCTCTATCTGGGACTTGGAGGAGCCGTTTGCATTGGTGGTTTGAAATGTTTCATGTTGGCACACGTTATGAGCGGTTTTAATGACTTCTTTTCTTCCGGCCTGCAGGGCTGGGCCATGGCACGTTTGTGGCAGGTGTGATAGCCAGCATGAGGGAGTGCCAAGGATTCGCTCCAGATGCCGAACTTCATATTTTCAGGGTCTTTACCAACAACCAGGTAGGTGTTGAGGACCCCTGAAACTTAAAGAATTGATACGAAAATGTAAAACATTAAAACTCCAGAAAATACGTACTGGTTTAATGCAGCTCACACCAGTGAGCTGAACTGCTGATGTCACAGGTGCCATGCTGTCTCGCCACTGTCCCTTCTGTATGGCTTTCCCCTTCTACCACCACCCCCTTCATCGGCCTCACTTGAACCCTGAAGACCTGCTCTGGGGCAACTGCACATGAGGATTCCTTGACTGCCTGTTTCTTCCTCTCCTTTGGGCCTGACTGAGGTTCCTGTGCCACCGCCTCTTGGGCACATTTCTTACTCTTTCTACCTCAGAGAATAATCGCGTGTTTGTGTGTTTGGCACCCCTACTGGACTGTGATCACCTTGAGGGTCACCTGTGTAGCCCAGCATCTAGCATCATGTTGAGTAATGTGGGTTTATGAGCCTTTTCCCTTCCTCTTCATTTAGAAACTCTTTATAGAAATGGGGGAGGGTCCTGGTATTTATTTTCAAATTTTAATTTCTGTTAGGTGATACATAGTTTTAGGTATTTGTGGAAAAGGCAACACAGGGTAATTTTCCCAACCCTGTCCCTGTCCAGCAGGTGCTTACCTTACTTCCCCATGTCTCATATGAGGGTTTCTTAATTTCTTATACGCCCCCTAGAACTTCTTTAGTACATACAAGCAAATACAAACAGGTAGTCTCATTTTTAAAGGCCTTTAAAAAACATGATTCTTCTTTATTATACTCACTCTCTTTCCATTGTAAGTTTAATTTTGTATTTTATAAATGGTGACACACAAAGTACTTTAACTTCTGTCGGGAAACTAGGAGGAATTGAACATCAAAGTAATAATTATATGAAATAACTTTTATTGATGCCATTTATCCTTCGGCCTATTTAGCAAGAAAGATTATTAGACAAATACATTAAACTATTTAGTTTAATAAACTTGACTTAATACAAGTGTCTTAGGTTAAAGAGTTTTATAAGGGGGCAGTTAGAAGTTTGGGATTTTGCCTCAGAAGGTGTACTTTAAGGCTGGGAGCTGCACCTTTCACTTGGAGAGATAGACAAGCTCGCTGAAGTCTGGTTCCCTCCAGGGACTTAGAATTTCTGGATGTAGTAATTTACATTTCAGAGCATTATGTATTCTTGGGATTTATTTCTGAAATTTAAGTTAATTCTTCATGTTGCTCAAGAGTTTATACTGACCCTTAAAATGAAAAACTCTGTTGTGACACTCTGAGACTTTCATGGAAACACCTGAGGACTGTCTTCACTTTAACTAGGTGTCCTACACCTCCTGGTTCCTGGATGCCTTCAACTATGCCATCCTAAAGAAGATCGACGTGCTCAACCTCAGCATTGGCGGCCCTGACTTCATGGACCATCCCTTCGTTGACAAGGTTGGTCCTGTCACTGCACAGAACATTGCATTTGGTGATGGCTCCTTTTCACAAGCCCTGCTTTGAGTGCTTTATGCCCAGGGTGCTGGTGGTTTGCCACCCACGAGGTGACTGCTTTGTAATGACAGATGTGATGACATGAGCTTTAGTGACTTGCACCGGGAGTAGCACATGACTCCTTGTTGATTCCTTCTCATGTAAACACATAACGCATGTTTTCTGAACATGCCTGGAAAGCCAGTGTCTACTCCATGTGCTGCACAGTCCTACGTCCTGGCTTTTATCATCTCTTAACATACCAGTTACCAAACACATTCATGTCTATAAGGGTCCAATGGTACATTTTCAGGGGGAACGCTTCTTTTTTAAGACTTTTTCAAAATTGTGGTTATTTTTTTGACAATTATCTGTTGATTGTTTAAAAGTGTTATACTTCTATAAATAAATGCTTGCTAATTTTGTAGGTGTGGGAATTAACGGCTAACAACGTAATCATGGTTTCTGCTATCGGTAACGATGGGCCTCTTTATGGGTAAGTATCCCCAGTAGGGATGAACTTAGGGGTGGTTTTTTCCCCCTGAAATGGCTGAAAAACTGTTGTCTGTCTGTGTCTGTATTTATCTGTACCTGTTACATCTAAAACTGTTTATATGGAAATTTTCAACATATTAAGAAACAGGCTACATAATGAACTTCAGGTACCACCCTTGCCTCAGCAGTTGTCAACTCAAGGCCAGTCTTGTTTCTGTTTCATTTTTACTTTGCTATAAATAGAAATTTGGGGTTTTTATTTATTTATTTTTCAAAATCAGGAAAGTCAACCTGTTAGAAATAAATGGGTTCTGTAGTATTTATTGAGACCCACTTTGTACAAGGTACAAGGAGGAGGTAGGTAGATGAGGGTCTGCCTCTTTAGGAAAGATAAGGAATAAACACAACGAAACGTCAGAGAAAGCAGCATAATAGACACAGATGGTGCTTTGGCGATGGACGCGGGATCTGATGGGGAGGCAGAGAGAGCAGTGTCATGGAAACGGTCCTTTGTGCTGTGCTGGTGTGGCGGGCTGAAGCAGCGTGAGATGCAGAACGTTAGTCACTGACTCGCGGGCAACAACTTTGGTTAGAGATCCCAGTCTTGTTTCTATCTGTAGCTCCAATTTTTATTCTCTAGGTAATGTATATAAATAATCTCATGTGCCAAATGCTTTTGCAATAGGATTTGTCACCCTCCTTTATTGGGTACCCAGGATGTGTGTGGTTCGCTGCAATGACAGAGAGTTTGAGGTCACCACAAAGGAAACGGAGAAAATACAGAGTCTGCCCTTAGTGTGCCATAACCCAGTAGAAATAGAGACCAGTGTATGCGTTTCCTCCCACATGTGTGTGTCTGCGTGTGCGCACAGCGAGCGTGTGTGCTGGTGCCTCAGAAACACTCACTGTGTCTCGCAGTCACATCCCTGGGAGTGCGTGCTGGGGACAGCAGTGGCCTTGAGGACTGGCTGAGCTTGTGCAAAGGGTTCAGGGTATAGGGTTAGGCTGAATAATATATGAAATGAATGTTTTTATAGGCCAGCAGCCATGTGTATTGGCCGTCATGTTTCTAACCTAATAGTTCTTTAGTCAGTGATTCTCTCATTGTAAGGGGTCCAAGCTATTGGATTTTTCTGTGTCAGTAATATTTGACTCATAGGTGGCATAAACACATTCTAACTATAGTTCTGCAGTGAAAAACACCAATTTCTAAGTAATCTCATCAGGTTTTCTTGTTTTCCATTTCAAACGTTTCTCATGCTTGCCACTTCTCCATTTCTGATGTCTCCACCCAAGGCCAGCCCTCATCAGTTCAGAGTCATCAGGTCATGAGGTGGTTTCCTAGCCTATCTTCTGCTTTCAGTCTTTTCCCACCCCAACTCTTCCTTCATGGGAGACATGGGGTTGTGGAAAGAGCGCAGGTGTGGAGCCAGACTAGTCCCACCTGCCCCTGGTAGGCTATGGGACTTTCAGTCTTTGAGCCTCAGGCTCCTCACCTGTCACAGGTGGGCAGGAGACCCACCCCAGTTGGTTTTGAGGATGAAGTTAGACAGCGGAGGAAAAACACCATGAATACTGGGCCTCTATACGTGGTGGCTGTTCTTTTTCTTCCTTTTTGGGATGTGTTTCTGTTGTTAAAACACAGGTCTAGCAGTTTTCTTATTCCAGATTCTGCAGTGGATTATTGCCTAATCAAATCCAAATGTTTCTTCTTGGTTTTTAAGGTCCTCAATATTCTAGCCTGAAGTCACCAAACTTTTTCTGTAAAGGATCAGATAGTAAATGCTTCTTAGGCTTTGGGGACCATGTGGTGTTACAGCTACTCAAGGGCCCTTATATTGTGAAGGCAGCCTTGCAGTGTGTAAACAAACGGGCGTCATCATGTTCCAGTAAAACTTTATTTTACAAGAACAGGTGCCGAACTGCCATAGTTCAGCAACTGTAGCCTGAAGCTGTTGGCTCAGCTTTATTTTCCACCACTGCGTGTACATCTTCCTGGGGTCCAGTCTCCTCTTGGGTCTTCCTGTGGAGACCATGTTTATCCCAGTCTCCATCACCTGTCCCTGCAGCCAACCCTCCTAGCTTGCCTTTCTTCTGTCCACACCTCTGGATTTCCAGCTCTTCCACATGCCGTTCTGGCTGCTTGACCACACACTAGTCACTCTTGTGAAATCCTGTGACTTCTGTGGGCAGTCACACTTAGTGGTTTCTGATCAAAGAGTTGTTCATTTCCAGTGTATTAGAGGAGCACCCTGGGGAGGAGGGCCCCGTGTCACTCATTTTGTCTGCCCATGGAGCTGCATGGAGATCTGGCACCTGCCAGCTGCTTTATAGTGCTGGGAATGGCATGTAATCAGTGAGGCACAGCTTGTGATGTTCTGGCTTACTGCTTGGGCGTTGAGTAGTTCGATGACAGTAATGTACCCAAATTGGTGAGTCACTTATTGCAGGCATTGAACTGGCAGTCACTGGAAATAATGCTTGTATCTCCAGATACTCCTCGCTGTGACCCCTCTCGGGGCCCTGCACCCTTGACTCTTAGACTTCATGGGGCAGGGGGTCTGCAGCTGCAGCATTCCCCTTTCACCACCAGACAGATTTCTTGGTGCTTTCCCTTATATTTGAAGGGTTTACAGCACACTAAGTATTACAGGGATTGACAGGTAGAAGGAGGGCGAGAAGGTCGCTTTTCTTGCGTTAACTACAGTGGGAAGTTTTGTCAGTGACTTCTGTTCTAAGCTCCACTCCTTGATTTCATAAAAATTTGTACATTTTTAGCATCAGCCAGTAAAATATCACTGTTGGTGCCTCTGAACAACCATGTCAGTGTCCAGTGGGCTAAGAAGGCAGTACTACGGTTGACTCAGCGTGGTTTAAAATAGTTGGCTAAGCCCTAGCCAGTTTGGCTCAGTGGTTAGAGCATCAGCCTGCGATCCACAGAGACCTGGGTTTGGTTCCCGCTCAGGGCATGTACCTTGGCTGCAGTTTGTCCCCGGCCCTGGTTGGGTCATGTGGGTGGCGGTCACTTGATGTGTCTTTCACATCGATGTTTCTCTCTCTTCTTCTCTCTCCTTCCCACTCTATCTGAATTTAAAAAATGGAAAAATGTCCTCGGGTGAGGATAAAAAATAAAAAAAAGTTGGCTAAAAGCACATCCTGTAGGTAGTCTTGCTACTAATGTCAGTTAAGCCACTTGTAATCAGTTTTGGTTATTGAATTGTCAGAGTCCATTTCTGTGGTAGTAGAGCTACCAAAATGTAATAGATAAAGCTCAGAAATGCAGTTTTATAACTGGTCATTTTATACTTTCAACTAGTTAAGTTGCATCTTGATTTATATCTTGATCTTATAATTTAAACATTTTTCTCATTATCATTTTTTATTTTCTTTTTTTTTTTTTTTTATCCTCATCCGAGGACATTTTTCCATTTTTTGTACAGACAGAGTGGGAGGGAGAGAGAGGAAGAGAGAGAGAGGGAAACATCGATGTGAAAGGGACACATCGAGTGGCTGCCACCCGCGCGACCAACCAGGGCCGGGGACAAACTGCAACCGAGGTACATGCCCTTAGCGGGAACCGAACCCGGGTCTCTCCGGACCGCAGGCGGACGCTCTAACCGCTGAGCCAAACCGGCCAGGGCTCATTATCATTTTTTAAAAAATCTTTATTGTTGAATGTATTACAGATGTTCCTCATTTTTCCCCCGTTGACCCCCTCCTCCCCACTCCTGCCCCCCTCCTGCCTTTCCCACACTATTGTCCGTGTCCATTGGTTATGCATATAAGTTCTTTGCTTTATTTCTTCCCACCCCCCAACCCCTTTCCCTTTGAGGTTTTGTCAGCCTAGCAATGAATTTGTACTTCTTAATCCCTTCACCTTTTTCACCCATTCTCCCAAACCCCTTCCCATCTGGCAACCAACAAAATGTTCTCTGTATCTATGAGAATGTTTCTGTTCTGCCTGTTCATTTTGTTTGTAGATTCCATTGTCGATAGATATGTATTGTCATTTTGTTTGTTCATATATTTTATCTTTTTCTTCAAAAAGGCCATCATTTCATATAATAACGGTTTGGTGGTGATGAACTCCTTTAACCTTTTCTTGTCTGGGAAACTCTTTATATGTCCATTGATTCTAAATGACAGCTTTGCAGGATAGAGTAATCTTGGTTGTAGGTTCTTGCTTTTCATCACTGTGAATATTTCTTGCCAGTCCCTTCTGGCCTGCAAAGTTTCTTTTGAGAAATCAGCTGACAGCCTTATGGGAACTCCCTTGTAGGTAGGTAACTAACTGCTTTTCTCTTGCTGCTTTTAAGATTCTCTCTTTGTCTTGAACCTTTTGCATTTTGATGATGATGTGTCTTGGTGTGGGCCTCTTGGGGTTCATCTTGTTTGGGACTCTGTGCTTCCTGGACTTGTTTGTCTGTTTCCTTCACCAAGTTAGGAAACTTTTCTGCCATTATTGTTTCAAACAGGTTTTCAATTTCTTGTTCTCTCTCTTCTCCTCCTGGCCCCCCAAGATGCGAATGTTGGCACGCTTGAAGTTGTCTCAGAGGCTCCTTACACTATCCTTATTTTTTTGGATTCTTTTTTCTTTTTGCTATTCTGATTGGGTGTTTTTTGCTTCCTTATATTCCAAATCGATGGTTTGCTCCTTGGATTCACGTACTCTATTATTGAAGCTGTGTAAATTATTCTTTATTTCAGTTAATGCCTCCTTCAATTCTAACTGTGTATCCATGATTTCTAACTGGTCCTTTTTTATGCTCTTGAGGCCCTCCCTAAGTTCACTGAGGTTCTCACTAAGTCCATTGAGCATCCTTATAAGCAGTATTTTGAACTCAGTATCTGTTAGGTTGCTTATCTCCATTTTGCTTAGTTCTTTTATTGGGGTTTTGTTCTGTTCTTTCATTTGGGACCTGTTTCTTTGTCTCCTCATTTTGGCTGCCTCCCTGTGTTTGTTTCAGTGTATTACTTAACGAGAGGTATGGGGCTAGCTCAGACCAGATGCTGCTTGTTTGAAAGAATTTAGGAAAACCTGAAGCAGGATCCAATACAGGCCAATCCTATGGTTAAGCACCTGGCAACAGCTTGGGTGGGCCTGAAAGTTGTGTGGGGCGGGGTGGGGCCTCAGGGAGTCAGCAGGGCGGGGCTACCAGTGTGAGCCAGGTTGCTGGAGTCCCAGATATGGCGGCTGTCTGCTGCCCCCGGGAAGGGCTCACCAAAGGAACAAAAGCCTCTGAGAAAGCCCCCTCTCCAGCCCTCGCTCCAGTGCCAAACAGCTCATTTCTTCCCTGTATGTCTCTGGTGCCCCTCGAGCTGCCTCCCCTCCAAGCCTAGAGGGAGTGAGTCCGATAAGTCCGTGCGCGGGCCCTTTAAGGAGCTGCCTGGGGCTCCAGCCGCCTCAGCCTCCCTGAGCCTCAGTTCCTGCTGGTTTTTCCAGCCAGAAATGATGAGGTCTTCTCTTCCTGGCACTAGAACCCTGAATGGGGCACCTGGTGTGGGATGGGGACCCCTCAGTCCTCAGGAAGGATCTTCCCAGCTGAAGTGTCCTCCTGATTTTTATCCACCACACGTGGGTGTGGGATCAGCCCATCCCACTCCGCCCCTCCTACCAGTCTTGATGTGGCTGCTGCTTTAATTCCGTAGTTGTAGGACTTCCATTTAGCTCGATTTCAGGCAGTTTTGAATGATGGTTGTTCTGTAGTTTAGTTGTAACTTTGATGTGGTTGTGGGAGGACGCGATACTGCATTTACCTACGCCGCCATCTTGACTGGAAGTCGCATTTTTCTCATTATTGACTTAACTGTAATTTCTTTGCAGATCTAGTACACTTGAGGTATTGAAGAGAATTCTATGGTTTTTTTCCTTGCATCTTCCCTTTGAGGAGCTTAAGATTACGGAGTAGTGATAGCCATCCCCACGTTTCCCCATGAGGAAGGTGGAACACCCTGCCAATGATCAGTGAAAACTAACTTCCTAACTCTGGCAGCTGCAAATGTGTGATTACAGTTCCTTCCCGGAGGAACGTGGGATCTAATTGGGGAGGCGAGATGAGTACACTTGGAACAATTTAAAAGTGATGTGAGAATGTATAAGTGGGTGATGAATTGTCATAGTGTTAAGTCTTGTGAAGCTAGAGAAGAGGGATTCCCTCAAGCCTTGAGGTAGTGAGGGAAAAGTAAGTCTTGGGCCAAAGTATGATAAGTTGACAGGGAGGGAAAGCAAGAAAGGGCATTCCAGGTGCAAGGAAATGATGTCAGCCAGCATGAGGGTGGCAGTGAGCATGGCCTTCCACGGGACAGCTGTAAGGAGCAACAGTCATCCCAGCTGCACGTCTTATCCCAGAAGAACCTAATCCCATCTTGGATTTTTCTAGGAGGATTTGCCCTTATTTGAATTATTCATATGAAATTATTTATCTTTCCTTGTGTTTTTGTGCCTCTTTAGCACTCTGAATAATCCTGCTGATCAAATGGATGTGATTGGAGTAGGTGGCATTGACTTTGAGGATAACATCGCGCGCTTCTCTTCAAGGGGAATGACTACCTGGGTAGGCTTTTTTCATTGGTCAAATGTGCCTAAAGGAACTGTTTGTCTAAGAGCCTTTTGGTGTGCAGATAGAAAAGCAGCTTGTAAGCCCAACCCTAACATGCATGGATGGCATGGCCAGATCTGTGGGTACTTTTGTCCAGCCATGAGGACAAGAGATCTGGCCCCTTTGACGTCTGCCACTTGACTGTGGTGCATCAAGCACGGGCCAGTTCTGAGTGGTGTTTCCTGGTTCCACTTCTTTTTAACTTCTGAGTTGACTCACTTTTTAGGTCAACTGGATTCATGCCCACTTATCCTAACTAGTAGGAAGGTGAGCAGACCTCTTTGGTGCTAGATGAGATGATTTTTGTTTTTACCTTAAGAAGCAAGAGAAGCCAGTGAGAAGAATTTAATATTAACTCTGCTAACAGAAATGTTTGTATTTAGCTGGACAAAATGGAAATAACTCTAGCATGTTAACACATTTTTGACCGCTCATGAGTTAACTCGTGTTTTCCTGCCCAAACGTTGCGGACCGCTCATGAGTTAACTTGGGTTTGCACTTGCATTAGCTATTTCAGTTTTTGAAACTCAGGGTAATGCAGGATTATTGTATTTGTGACTCTTTGTCCTGAGGGTTGATGTTCGAAAAACAGCACACCGTTCTATATTCTTGAAGTAGCTAGGGAATGGATATCTGCTGGTTCAAATGAGTGCAGCTCAGAACCTAATGTGCAGTTTGCCCAAAAACGTGCGGTCCCTGGCATATGTCTTAGAGATTTCTATGCGGTACGCAATGTGTTAATTCAGTGACTCTGGGTTTAGTCATGCAGCTAATTCATCATCCTCGACCCATCAGAACAGAAGAGGAGTCAAAGTTAGATGCTCCCTCAGGCAGCACTGGGCACTCTTGCCCACCCCGCGCAGTCTTCAGGGTCACATCACCTCTTGGGTGCTCTGACTCAAGGGTGCCAAGCTTTGAGGTCTTGGGAAATCCCAGGAAAGAGCCACAGCCTCCTGAGAACATTGTGGCCTTGTCCAGCTGGCACCATGTTATGGGGTGGCCTTCTCCCTCTACGGTATCTCCTCCTGGCACCATTTTCAGTTGGCGCCACAGTGGGTTCAGGTTCACACCTCGGCACTGAGATGCCTTCTTCTTGATGATGTCAGTTATCGCCAGTCTGGTAGATCGCACGCTGAGAAAGTCAGTTCCGGGGTGTGTTTCCTGTTCATCTGTGCTCCCTCAGCACTTTCTCTACTGCTAAACACTTGGAAACGACCCCTCCATCGATTGCTGTCTCTCTGCCTCCCTCGGAAAGGCTTTCACGGAATGAGAATGCACTGTCGTGTAGTTGAAGGTATCTTTAGGTAGTATCCCACATAGCCGATACAAAGTCCATTTATGTTTCATTGCCATGAAAGATATTCCACTTCAATTGGATTACTTCTCTCTACAGAACACAAGATCCTGTTGTAATTCTCATTTTGCCTCCATTTCCAGGAAATTTCAGGGTTATATTATGTACTTTTCTTAATAAAAAATTTTTCTTTTTTCCCTAATTTTTAATTCTCTGATTTTTCTAAGATATTTCTAATTTTTAAGTTATTTAGAGATAAACCAGTTTTCAGTTTCTATTGTGGCATGCTAACAAAATGAAAAATACTCACTTTTAATTGCTTTATGGCATTACTGTTACACTGGTTATTATAAAACACTCTAAAAATAATTGTATTTTCTACATTATCATTTAAGCTTGTTTTCTGTATTACTTTGAATTTCAGACTAAAACCGGTACCTTACTGAGATTACACTATATTTAAATAGCCTATATTTCTGTTCAGTGTGCCCATGTGTGTGCTGTGGTGGAAAACAACCGGCTTTTATTTATAGGAGCTACCAGGAGGCTATGGCCGTGTGAAACCTGATATTGTCACCTATGGTGCTGGAGTGAGGGGCTCTGGAATGAAAGGGGGCTGCCGGGCCCTCTCGGGGACCAGCGTGGCTTCTCCAGTGGTCGCGGGCGCTGTCACCTTGCTAGTAAGGTGAGTGTTACCTGGCAGAAAGGAGGTAATGCCACAGACCAGAATCTGAGTCTTGCTTGTCAGCAACTTAGAATTTTGGAGCACATTGTGTGACCTTGTTCCATCTGTTCTTCATCTCTACCTAAGAGGTCAGAGTCCATTCTTTGATAGTGGATTCTTGTGAGAATTAGTGGACAGACATGGGAACACTCTAAACTCTAGACCATAAAGCAACATATAAGGACAAAATATTTTTTTTATGTTTGAGGTCTGTTTTGTTTTTTTAAGACTTTTTTTTAGAGCAGTTTGTGGTTCACAGCAAAAAACAAAGTACAGAGATTCTTATGCCCCTGTGTCCCCGTTTTTGTTTGCTTTTATATCACTTTTGTGCAATGTCTGTACTTCTTATATCCAAAAAAGTGTGCATATCAGGCAGATTCCCCTTTTAGTGTTCTCTGTTCACTGAGGAGGTGCCAAACGGGGCAGTGAGGCTGACACACCTTCATGAGACACGTTTCTCGGTGTATTTATCTCCTCTCTCTCTTGTTGAATCCCATCTACAGTTGGACTGGAGCTTAATTCTGCAGTTAATGAAACTGGAGGTACTCAGAGATACTCGACTGGAATTCATGCGCACGGGCTCTGACTTGGTCAAATAGGCCGTGGTGCTTTACCCTCAAAATTCTAAAAGGTGTCTTAGGAGCCAGTACTTATTTTGTATTTTAATGCCTCCGCTCCAAAAAAAAACACTTTCTATATAGATGAGGCTTTAGTTGAATTTCTGTGTTGTGATAACACAAAACTACAGTTTTCAAAGTTATACTCTATGTTCATTTTAGAATTAAATTAAAACAGGCAAATGATAGTAAATATTTTTATATTTAAAACTGTCTTTAAAAGTAAATACATATATGTTGATTTTAGCTTCTAATGCCAGAGATGTTCCTTACTAATAATCCTTCATAAAGGTTGATATTTACCTCTTTTCTCTTTTTACATCCTTCCCTATAGTTCAGAGCCAAATTCTTGAAATTGTTGACATTGGCAAGAGTAGTCTTTGGAGAATAACCATATGCCTGTTGGAAACATTGTGATTCTGTTCCATTTGTTTTTCTCACCACTGTGTTACTTACAGTGAAAGAAGAGGGAAGGGAATGCAGACTGTGGAGTTACCTGGCTCACTAGGGCTTTTGTTTCCATTCTTGTTCATTGTGAAACAAAATACTGGCTTAGGCTCCCGCTTGCCATCATTGTGAGCAGGAATGTGGTTTGGGCTCCACTCTGGTCTGTCAGTCTCCCTGTCAGATGCTGGGGAGAAGAGCAGGTGTGCTCTCCGTTTCCATGGCGTCTCTGAGCACAGGTATTTTCAGTGTCGAGGAGATCTTTCACTTTCCTCATCTTCCTGCAGCAGATAAAAATGCCACTGCGATGGTTCAGAAATATTTTTACGGCGTGACACATACCTCAGAACAGATACTGAGCAACAAGGAAGTTATTCCTCAGCTTCCAGCCTCCCAGTGTTTGGAGAGGAACTAGAGCCTAACCTTTGGTCTTGCTTCATCAGCAGGAAGAGGGGAAGATTGTTGACCTACAGCTGAGCTTTTAGCAGTCTCTTATTGTCACTGAGAATCAGTCCTCCTTTATATCCTCTTACTTTTTTTTTTTTTTATCCTCACCCGAGGACATTTTCCCATTTTTTTGTTCAGGTAGAGCGGGAGGGAGAGAGAGGAACAGAGAGAAAGAGAGAGAAACATCGATGTGAAAGGAGCACACCGAGTGGCTGCCACCCACACGACCAACCAGGGCCGGGGACAAACTGCAACCAAGGCACGTGCCCTTAGCGGGAACCGAACCCGGGTCTCTCAGGACCGCAGGCCGACGCTCTAACCGCTGAGCCAAACCGGCCAGGGCATATGTCCTCTGACTTCTTATGTCAGATTCCCCCTTTACACCTGTTAGAAAAACCTGCCTGCACTCCAGGACCAACCACCATTATAGAAAAGGAGAGGAAGATTTTCTTTTTCGTTTACTCAATTTTCTTCCCTGCATTTAGAGCTAAAAATGTGCGTTTATAATAAATAGTATGCATGCAACAATGAATGTTTTAATGCTGGAATTCTTAAGAGGTTGCTACTGCCTAGGTGTCACCAAGTTCCTTGCCAAATAGAGCTGAGTGTTCAAGTGTGTCCAGATGCATCCTGCTGAGGAAAGTCTCAGGGTGGCCTCAGGTCTGCACAGTCCTGTCAGACCTTGTCCACCAGGGTGAGCATCACACACTGGCTTCCAGAACCAAAAAGGCAGGGCTTTGCTGCATAGTGGTGGGCTTCACTCAGATGCTGTGCCTCTTGCCCGTCCTGCATCGACTTCCCTTCCCAGGACCCATGTGTTGTCCTTTCCTTTTCCCACCTAGGTCATGTCCCAGCTTGTCTTCTTCCTCCTTGCTTCCCCTGAGGAGCCAGTACCTCTAACCTATTCTTGCCTCCTACGACCTGTAAGTTCAATTGAGTTGGGAAAATATGTTTTTCTGATCCATTTAGTATAAACAGGTACTAGCCCTGTGAGTCACTGTTCTCACAGGCCACGTGGAAGGCTAATAACAGGTCACTCCCAAGCCTGGTCAGAAATGAATACACATTCACTCTCGTCTTGGCACGAGCCCTACCAAAGACGCTTTCGCACAGACAGAACAAGATTGGAGGTCACGTTTGCACATTTACAGGTTAGGAATCAGATTTTCACTTCTTTTATGAGAAAATGAGCAAATGCATGATTTTCCCTCAGCACAGTCCAGAAACGTGAACTGGTGAATCCGGCCAGTATGAAGCAGGCCCTGATTGCATCAGCGCGGAGGCTTCCTGGTGTCAATATGTTTGAGCAAGGCCACGGCAAACTGGATCTCCTCAGAGCCTATCAGATCCTCAACAGTTACAAACCACAGGCAAGGTCAGTATGCTTTCCTTCTGAATAGGCCCTTCTCTTCGCTGGGTTTTGAGGGTGTTTTTCCTTCTGCACAAAATCCGAGCCTGCGAACAGGAACCAGTCACTGATCACACACTCAGACCGGTGGAGAGCGTCACCCTGCCACTCCTACTCGGTGCAGCTGGCAGAACTTGCTTGACACTTCCTATGTTCTGTTACTTTTAATATGAACGGTTTAAAACAATGATTTCCTATTAAAACTTTCTTTTAAAATAATCCTACGTTCACAGAAATTTGCAAAAATAGTATGGAAAGTTCTCATACACCCTTGGTTGAGCTTCTTCTAATGCCAGCATCTTAGATGACCATAATGTAACTGAAAACTAAGAAACGTACACTGATGCTGTCCTGTAATTACACTGCAGGCTTTGTTCACAGTTCGCCACTTTGCCCCTTGTGTTCTCTGTCAGTCCAGGGTCCAGGCCCACGTTGCCTTTAGTGGTCATGTCTTGGTTTCCTCTGGCCTCTGACAGTTCATCTGTTTTGTCATTCATGACTGACTTCTTCGGGAGTATGGGGTACTTATTTTATAGACAGTCTCTTGATGTGGGTTTATCTGATGCTTTTTCATGATTAGGTTGAGGTTATGTGTTTCTGGTAAGAAGTTTTGTATTTTAAAATGATTTCTGGATTTACAACAAAGTTCTAAAAATAGTACATGAGGATCCATGAATTCTTCACCCATCTATCCCTAATGTTAACATCTCACATAGCCATACAGGGGTGGGCCAAAGTAAGTTTACAGTTTTGAGTGTGGAACAAAAGTTTCTTCTTGTATGATTATTTATTTATTTATTTATTTTTAATCCTTACCCAAGGATATTTTTTCAGATATCTTCAGATAGAGTGGGAGGGGGATAGAAAGAGAAAGAAACATTAATGTGAGAGAGACATTGTGCCTCCTGCACAACCCCAACCAGGGCCGGGGACGAACACAATCAAGGTATGTGACCTTGGCTGGAATTGAACCTGTGACTCTGGTCCTCAGGCTGATGCTCTAACCTCTGAGCCAAACTAACCAGGGCATATTATTGTATTTTTCATACAAACAACTGTAAAACTACTTTTTCCCCACCCTGTCATATAAGCCTCAAAGCCTGGAAATTGATTAATTTATAGAGTGTATTCAATTTTTTCCTGTGTTTCACTCCTGTCCTTTTCCTGGCCCAGTGTCCAGTTAGCATTCCACACTGTATTTAGCATCCCCTTGGTCTCCTCCAATCAGGGACGCTTCCTTGGTTTTTTTCCCTCTTATTACTGGTGAAGTTCATTTGCATTGGCATCAGAGCATTTCCATGTCCAGCCTCGGTGTCAGTTCTCTCTCCAAGCAGCCTAGGTTCTTTGACTGGAGAGAGGTGTTTAGAAGCCGAGACCTGGGCACTAGGTGTGCTCCTTGCAGCCGTGCTCGTAGTTGTCTCTAGGCCTTTTCAGCAGACAGCTAAGAAATGTTCTGTGCTCACACATCTGTACCTGTGTCTTGATATACGTATCTGTAGGTATACTGAAAACATGAGTTCATTTATCTCCTGATCCCACCCACACCATGGTTCTCAGTCTAGTCTCCCCTCTCCATATTTGTAACTCTTCTGCAACAGTGAGAAACCCGGCTCTCGTTACCCACAGTAAATTTACTTACTGGCTCAGTCCTAGTATATACATACTGAGTGGTTTTAGAATTGCTAACCCATGCCCTTGCAAAAACAAATTTACTAACTAGAGTTCAATATTTATGTATAGTTCTTTTACTCTTTAGCTTTATATAGTCCCATTGTTTTCCAAAGTTAGGTTAATTCTTTTCTTCCTTCACCCTGTCAATTTGGTTTTGCTATTCAGTTTTAATACAGTTGAATTCATCTGCTAATGTTTTTATCTCTTTTTGGATTCCCTGCACCTCCTTCTTGATTTCAACTAGTTATGTATTAGGTGTGTGAAGTATTACCATGGCTCTAAAGTCAGAACTGTACACAAATGTACCCTGGACACGTGTCACTTCCCCTCATCCCTCTGTCCCCATTTTCTCCACACTGTCCTCACCCACCCCTGGGGTAACAATCTCAGTTGTTCATTTATGTTTCCTTTTTTTTTTTTTTGGTACGTGCCCTCCTGGGAACCGAACCTGGGACTCTCCGGTCTGCAGGCCGACGCTCCAACCGCTGAGCCAAACCAGCCAGGGCAACTTGTGTCGTTTGTATTTCTTTTTGCACCAATGAGCAGATATGTATATACAGGAGTGGGCAAAAGTAAGTCATCTACAGTTGCTCATATGGAAAGTAATACAGTAAATAATACGAGAACATAGTCTTTCATGTTCTCACAACTGTAGACCTACTTTTGCCCACCCGGCATTTTCTTGTATCCCTTTTCTTCCACAGTGGATAGTGTTACTAGAAATATTCGTTCGCAGTTTGCTTTTCTCACTTAACAGCATCCTTGGAAATCGCTCTGCATTAATTCATTGAGATAGTCCTTTTTTCACAGCTGCGTTGTCTGGATTACCATTGTTTATTCACCTACTTATTTATATTTGGGCACTTACACTGTTTCCAGTATTTTGCAGTTATAAACTGTTGCTTGAATAACCTCATTGCCTAGTGTTTTAGTTTTGTCGAAGTATGTCTTCAGAGAAAGTTCCTAGAAGTGGGATTGCTGGGTTAAGGAGCTTTGTGAGGTGTCCCTCCATTCCCCACCAGAGGGCTGTGTGTTTTTGGGCTCCACAGTGGTGCATGAGTGCCTGGGTCCCCAGAGCGGCGTGTTCTGCTGTACTGGTTCCTTTTTGCCAGGCTGGGCAGTGAGAAGTGCTCTCTCAGCATTGTTGTAATTTGCATTTCTTCTCTAGTTTTGAGTGAGTTGGAACTCTTTTCTTTCTATGGTTTATGGCCATATTTATACTTTTCTTGTTAAGTGTATGTTTATTTTTCCCCCCCCAATTTTTCTCTGGGCTTTTTGTCCATCAGTTGTTATGGGTTTTTTATACATTAATATGTGCAGATGTTTTTCCCAGTTTGTCAGTTGTCTTTTGATTTTGTGTGAAGTATTTTGACATGCAGTTTATTAGTCTGTTGTTGTTAGTGTTACTGTTCTTGTTGCCCTTGGATTTTGAGTCACAGAAAGCCTCTCTTTTTGTGCTAGGGCGAGAGAGAAATTCACCCAGGTTTTCTTTTAATACTTTTTTGCTTTCTTTTATTTACTTGAGACTCTCTGCTCCATTTGGGGTTTATTCTTATGTGTGGTGTGAGGTATGGATCTAATTTTATCTTTTGCCAAGTGACCACCCCACTTGTCACAGATGCATTTATTAAAAAGTTTGTCTTGGCCCCGGTGATTTGAGAATCCGAGTCCACGGCATTCATTGGGGCTGGTCACATCCTCATTTTCTATCAGCCACACCACCGAAGTTCAGACTTGCAGAAGGAAGGAGGTGTTCCGCACCATCTTGTTGTTTGTACAGACAGTCTGAGCAAGCTGGCCCAGTGACCTGCTCAGTGCAGGGAGCATGTCAAAGCCAAGTTTCCAGATGCCTGCTGAGGCCTAAGGCTCAGATCCATCGTGTGACTTCCTACGCGGCAGTGTCACTTCAGTGTTGTTTTCTAATGTGCGCTACTCTAACACTATATTCTTTGTTTCAGTTTGAGCCCCAGCTACATAGATCTGACTGAGTGTCCCTACATGTGGCCCTACTGCTCCCAGCCCATCTACTATGGAGGAATGCCGACTATCGTCAATGTCACGATCCTCAATGGCATGGGCGTCACAGGAAGAATTGTAGACAAGGTGAAACTGCTCTCTGGCTTTTAATGAACTTAGACCTGGCTCAGACCTTCTGCCTTAGCTTTTTCTCCTGAAATTAAAATAGGAAAGTTTCTCTTCTCCTTTGAGGTGTCAGGGTATTGGGTTGTCCCATAGGTCTTACACATTAGTTAGGGATAAATTGTGAAACCCATTTGCTATTGTTTTACTTTGGCATCTTGATTTTGGCTCCTCAGTCAACTAATTACATTTGATCCTTTGTCTGTATTATTTCCTACCTATAATTAAAGGCCCACTTGTCACTATTTTATTCTTTAATGAGCACAAATGGGCCTCAAGGTATGATTTTTCTTGAATTTTGTTTTTATAGTGTTTTTATATTTATTGCATAAACATTGTCACAATAGTAAAGGATAGGGAAAGAGAACAGGTAAGTTACTTCTACCACAGCATACTAACATAGCGCACTAACATACTAGTATATGTTAGTATGCACCCAGAACACTAACATAGCAACTTTAAAAAAAAAAAGTTGCATACCAGCTGATTTATTTTATTTATTTTTTCACTTACCATTTGCATTCAGTATTATTTTGTATTGGTTTCAGGTGCACTACATAGTGGCCATAGCACTATTTTTTAAATATTCTTCTCCAGCCCTTATATGAAATACGTATTTTTTGTTATTGTGCAATAGGCAAAAATTTAGTCTTTTTTTTCAGTTTTCATTATGTTGAAAACATTTAAAATGTATGCAGATACCAGTGTACTTTTTTTTTTTTTTTTTAATCCTCACCCGAGGATATTTTTCCATTTTTTGTACAGATAGAGTGGGAGGGAGAGAGAGGAACAGAGAGAGAGAGAGAGAAACATCGACGTGAAGGGACACATCGAGTGGCTGCCACCCGTACGACCGACCAGGGCCAGGGACAGACTGCAACCGAGGTACGTGCCCTTAGCGGGAACCGAACCCGGGTCTCTCCGGACCGTAGGCCGACGCTCTAACCGCTGAGCCAAACTGGCCAGGGCACCAGTGTACTTTTTAATGGTTTTTTTAATATGACATAGAACCATCAAATCATAATTTTCTTACTATTTCCCAAATATAAACATTTACTGACTACCTTTGCATGTGTGGTTTTCTTTTCTTCTGAATGCTTTTCTGAACGTGAACGCCCCGGATTGGGAGCCAGAGGGCGTGGGCCCTGTCATGGCTCTTGGTGCACACTACCAGCCTCTTTCCGAGAGGAGCCTCCCCGTCCCCGACTGCTGCCAGTGCGTGCAGAGGGCGTGCTTCCACCGTGCCTGCACTGGGTGGTACTTTTTTTTTTTTTTTTTTTAATTCCATGAGGTTTTTAAAAAATGAGATGAAATTTTCATACCATAAAATTTACCCTTTTAAGTTGTGCAGTTCAGTTTTTAGTATATTCACAGGTAGTGATGCAACCATCACTACTATAGAATTCTAGAACATTTTCATCACCCAGAAAGAAACACCTTTTTGCAGGCACTCCCCATCCTCCTTACCCTTTAGCCCCTGGCAACCACTAAAACACTTTCTGTCTCTTTGGGTTTACTTATTCTAAGTTCTTTTGCATGGAATCTTACAACATGTCTTTTGGGACTGGCCTCTCTCACCTGGCATGATGTCTTCAAGGTCCGTCCGCGTCGTAGCATGTGTCAGCGCTTGGTTCCTTTTTATGGCTGAATGTTTCATTGTACGGATGGCTCTCATTTTGTTTAATGGACATTTGGTTTGTTTCTAGGTGGTTCATCTCTTAACTTTAAATTTAGAGGGGGTAAATTGTGTACCCTGCTTATTGTGCATTTCAATTATTTCTGAGGTGACTATCTCCACATAACAAATCTGGAAAATACTAATTGTATTTTCTCTCATGTGAATTCGTTTTTATTTCCTTGGCCCATTTTTGCACTGGGATTTAGGTTTTCCCTCTCCATTTGAGCAAGATCTTCATATTATAGAGAAATTAACCATTGTTGTATTTTATGCAAAGGAGTTCCCACAGGTTATTGTTTAATTTTGTCTTTAGTATTTATTAGTGGTGGTTTTTATTTCGGGGTGGAAGTTCTGTAAAAGTTTCGCATGTAGTTGAACTTTGATCTTTTGTGATTTCTTTTGTTTAAAAAATTAGAATCTTATTTTCTACAGTTACAATAAAATCTCAATTTCATTTTCTACAGACTTTTATGCTCATTAAATTTGTAATTTTTAAATGTGTTACCTTGATATGTGATAAAAGAGATAAATGCAAATTAACTTTTTTCTCAGTTGCTAACCAATGATCTCAAGAGCATTTATTAAAAATCCCTTTTCCGCCTGGCCCATGTGGCTCAGTGGTTGAGCGTCGACCCATGCACCAAGAGGTGGCCGGTTCAATTCCTGGTCAGGGCACATCCCCAGTGGGGGCATGCAGGAGGCGGCCCATCATTGTTCTCTCTCATCGATGTTTTTTTTCTCTCTCTCCCTCTCCCTTCCTCTCTCTCTCTTAAATCAGTAAAGAAAAAAATTAAAAAACAAATCTGTTTTCCTCCTCATTATTTGGATGCCGTATCCTACAAATATTTTTCTCCTTTTTCAGATTTTTAAAAATATGCTGACTCATTTGGGGAGTATGTTGTTGCTATCTGGCTTGTGAGAGAAATGAATAATTTAGATTAGATTGAAATATTGGTTATTGAAATACTGAAAAATTGGAATAAGAGCTAATTTATGCTTCTTCCCCTCTCATGCTTCCCTTTTCACTGTCCTCAGACCTGGAAGAGACTGGAGGGCCGGCGTCCTAGCAGCCAGCCAGCTCTTCCCCTGGCCGTCCCACAGACTCCCACCTGCCCAGGCGCTGGCTTCAGAATTTGGGGATAGTTTGCATCCGTGTCATTTTATTATTTGATTCCTTTCAATTAATGTGATTCTTTAAGCATAAAGCTAATTGGGATCTAACCTCCAACCTGAGTTTTCATTTATTTAAGTTCTCTATTAGATAAAAGTTGATGTCACACTGTGTTAAAGTGTCCCTTTTTGTTTTTTTAAGCTTGGGGGGAAATTCTCTTTAGAATTGGAAGCTGTCTGAAATAGTGGATTCTAGACTTTTCTAGTGAATGATGTTCTAGATATTCCATAGGCTACTTTGGTTATAGGTTGCTTAATGTCTGTGTATGAATTTCACTTTGATTTATTTATAATATGAAGTATTTCTCAAAAACAGCTGTAGGTAATTTAGGAATTGAACATTTCACCTTAGCCTTGGCTTGTTTTTCTCTTGCAGCCTGACTGGCAGCCCTATTTACCACAGAATGGAGACAACATCGAAGTGGCTTTCTCCTACTCCTCGGTGTTATGGCCTTGGTCAGGCTACCTGGCCATTTCCATTTCTGTCACCAAGAAAGCGGCTTCCTGGGAAGGCATTGCACAGGGACACGTCATGATCACCATAGCTTCACCAGCAGAGGAGGTAAGTACCTGCAGGGAGGGGCTTGTTTACTTAACCTTTCACCATCGCCTGCCAGGAAGGGAGGGGCAGGCTGAAGGCCCAGGGTCTCGGATTTGAAGCACAGTTGGTGCGACTGGCCTGCAGGCTGTGATCAGTGATTCCAGGGTCTGTTGAGCAGCTGGAGTTGAAAAGCCAGCTCAGTCATGAGTGATGGTGCCTTCGATTCTGTTGCTGAGCAACAGCAGATAGGACTGTTTTGTGCCAGATTTCAAGCTCAGAATGATTGCAGAAAATGTGTTCTCTAAAAGGGAATGTAGGGTTAATCCTGTGTAGCACTATTGTTTCAGGGACAAAGCAATTTAAATTTTAAGTCTCAAGCTGTTCAGGTTTTTAATGAAATTAATTGTGATACACAAAGGTTCTTTTCTACATTTGTTATTGGAAATTCTTGTGTTCAAATTGTTAGGGTTAAATTGATAAATAGAATAGACATTTTTGTTGCTGTTAATCCTCACCCCAAGGATTTTTTTCATTGATTTTTAGAGAGAGTAGGAGGGAGGGAGAAAGAGAGAAAGAGAGAGAGAAACACTGATGTGAGAGAGACATATCGATCAGTTACTTCCTGCACACCCAGGTACATGACCTTGACCTGGAATTGAACCCACAACCCTTTGTTGCGATTGACTAACCACTGGGAAACACCGGCCAGGGCTACAATCAACTTTTTAAAGAAACTCCCAAACCTCCAAGTTTCTTCTGAGCAAAAGGGGCACTTCACATTTATTTTATTTTATTCAGTCAAAAAATGGTGCAGAGCAGACTTCAACAGTGAAGCTCCCAATTAAGGTGAAGATAATTCCTGCTCCTCCTCGAAGCAAGAGAATTCTCTGGGACCAGTACCACAACCTCCGCTATCCACCCGGCTACTTCCCCAGGGATAATCTGAGAATGAAGAATGACCCTTTGGACTGGTAAGCAGCCACAGACACAACGCTCATCACCCCAGGTCCTTCCACAGCAGGACTAGGGGTCGCTGCCTCTGCGGGAAGCAGACGTTGCTCCTCACTGAGCCCCCAGACTTGCAGGTCCTTGTTACGCTCTTAGGCGCCCCGCGCTTCTTTCTGCAGACTTGCACGGTTGTGCAGTGAAAACCTTCACACTCATCCTTAATTGCTCTCTTTCCCTAACTTCTCTTGAATCCTTTAGCGGATTCTGTTAGTCCCTCTCCAGAGCATGTCCTGACTGCTGCTTTGTCTGGCCGCCGCCTCTGCTCCCCCTCTAGTTCTAGCCATTGTCGTCATTGCCTGGGTGGCACCAATTGCCTCCTGATGAGTGACTGCTGTCATTCTCGCTCTCGTAAGTCTCGTTGTGCACACAGCAGCCCTGGTCACCTAAAAACAAATCCTGTCATGATTTGCTTAAAACTCCCCTGGCTGCCTATCCAGACTTCCTCCCGTGCCAGCCTTCCTGGTGTGTCCTCAGGTCTCCAGACTCTGCCCCCTCAGAGCCCCTCCAGGGCACCTGGGCTCACTCCTGCCCACATACCAAGCCCATTTCTGCCTTAGTGTGAGTAAAGGAGTTTGGACTTGACCTGAAAGTGATGAGCAACAATGGTTGAAAGATTTGAGCAGGACACTTTCAGCCAGTTCTGCTCTTTATAAAGATGTCTCTGGAAGGCAGATTGGAGCAGCTCGGACCAGAGGCAGGTAGACAAGAAGTAAGAAGAAGTTGATAGATCAGGGTTATGGCTGTGGGCCGGAAGAGGAGGTGGACCCGACGGGCTGTGAGGTGGGGGTGGCAGATAAATGACCCTGAGTGTTCCTTGGGGCATTTGGGTAGGTGGGTGACAGAGTACATGGTAGGAAAGTGAGCAATTTGGGGAGGATGGAAAAGGGATTGATAGTAGTGATGTCAGGTTAACCGTTTGTTACTGTTCTAGTTCATTCATCCTGTGTGGCTTGGTCCAGCACATCTGTGTTCCCATGCTGAATTTGTCAAATGCTGGTGGTTGCCAACCATTCACTCCTATGCCACCGCTAAAGTGATGCCTCAGTGCATTTCTTTGGCCTTGTCTTCTTATCATTGTAACCCTTCATGCCTATGACATGAGCATGATTTCCTGTTACCCATTTTATATGCGCCAACCCAGCTGGTCTGAAAGTGTGATGCTAACTGCTACGCCAGTGGGCCGGACTCCCTGGGCCTCTGCTGGGGACGGAGCTGTGCTCCTGCAGAGATGACGGGTTTCAGCTTCAGGAATGACCCTGTGGCTAGATAGCCTTTATTAACACTAGAGATTGATCATTTTAGTTCCGGGCTTGCTGTTTTCCAGGAATGGTGACCACATCCACACCAACTTCAGGGACATGTACCAGCACTTGAGAAGCATGGGCTACTTTGTCGAAGTCCTCGGCTCCCCCTTCACGTGCTTTGACGCTAATCAGTACGGTGAGCAACAGTGAGGTGCTAGCCAGGTGTTCTCTGCTCTCTGGTGGGTATGGGTGAAAAGTTTGAAAGGTGGATCACGGTTTAAATGAGGCTCAAAAAGGGAGCATGTGTGGGGTCGCCTGGTCCAGTGGAGGCCGGAACGGGTGCCAGGCAGAGCTGCACACATTTCTACTGAATGGTGGTGGTGGAAACATTCAGCTGTGCTGAGACACTGTCAGAATGGCTGGGGACAAAGACATCTGTACACTTTCAAACTTAGTTTAGCCCTGGCCAGTTTGGCTCAGCGTTTAGAGCGTCGGCCTGCGGTCCAGAGAGACCCGGGTTCGGTTCCCCCGCTAAGGGCACGTACCTCGGTTGCAGTTTGTCCCCGGCCCTGGTTGGGTTGTGCGGGTGGCAGCCACTCGATGTGTCCCTTCCACGTCAATGTTTCTCTCTCTTTCCCTCCCACTCTATCTGAACAAAAAATGGAAAAATGTCCTTGGGTGGGGATTTCAAAACCAAAAAAAACCCTTATTTTTAATTAAAGAAGCTTTAGACAGTATTTTGCTGCTTCTTCAGTTAGTGAAATATCTTGGTATTGGGCATCACAGAAAAAACAGAAGGCCCAGCCAGCTGTTGTCCGTACCACGGGCCCTGATCCTTTCTTTTTCCCCCTCTTCTAAAGTGGGGGGGACACAAACCAAAATGTTAGAAGTCAGTAACTTGAGGTATGGATGACAGTAAAATACTGTGTTTCTGAAACAGTGACATCCTGTTGTTCAGAGGTGAACTTTCTCAGAGCTTGGCATTTTGTCCCTCAGGGACTTTGCTCATGGTAGACAGTGAAGAGGAGTACTTCCCCGAGGAGGTCGCCAAACTGCGGCGGGACGTGGACAATGGCCTTTCGCTCATTGTCTTCAGCGACTGGTACAACACGTCCGTTATGAGAAAAGTCAAGTTTTACGATGAAAACACGAGGTACTGATATGAATTGGTATTTGGATAAGAAATTTGACTTTTGGGGAATTAAGTTCCAGCTAGCAAATACTTACGGTGCCTGTTTGGCCCACGGATGGTGTTTTCAGCTGTCAGAGACAGGTTCGACCCTTGGCTGGAGAAGCTTTCTCTTCGTGTAGTGGAGATGTTCTGGAAAGCTGCTGGTGAAGTAGGGGAAGTGCTCCTGGATCCCAGGAGCTAATTTAAAGGCTTGTCACTCCTGTTGATGTGAGCTTCACATTTCCGTTTACTTTTCCATCTTTTTATTGCTGTTACTGAATCTATACAAATTTAAATGCACCAAAGGACCTGTTATATAAAGAAACTTTTTAGTAAATTAGTTATCAATAAAAAGTTCACAGTGTAGTAATGGATATGTCACCCCTGTAATATAGTTTGAATATTTTTCCCCAGGGTCTGTGACGAACTGTATAAGCTTCTTTCTCATCTCTTGACCTTTACGGATCCTCTCAAGGTCTAGGCTTTATGCATTTAGGAAATACATTTACTTTGATTTACTCTGCACACTGGCTGAAGTATTTGTGTTATAGTATTGCTCAAACCCAGGCAGTTAGTCTCAGTTACTGTGCAGGACTGGGTCCAGCGGAGGAAACTTAGTTTGTCGGGAAGAGTGTACGTGTACGCGGACTGTTTGGAGTGTTTCAGTCCTCCCTTCTTGGTGCCTCTGTCCCCTTCACAGGCAGTGGTGGATGCCAGACACCGGAGGAGCCAATATCCCAGCTCTGAACGAACTCCTGTCTGTCTGGAATATGGGGTTCAGCGATGGCCTGTACGAAGGGGATTTTACCCTGGCGAGCCATGACAGTAAGGTTTTGTGTTTGTGTTTTATAGGGCACCTTATTCCAGGAGAGTGTATGTCTCAGAGAGAGAAGGGTGTGATTCCTGAAGAAACTGGGCTGTATGGAGAGAATGCTTCAGTGTCTTCACAGAGGACACCTGGAAAGCTGGGTGTTAGCCACTCTAGTTCTGGCCAGATTTTTAAAATGGAAACATTTTATGCAAGCATTTCTAGTTTCAGTGCCACCTGTAAGGTGCTCTTTGTCCTGTATTTTCCAAATAGGTTCCTGATTATTTGTACATTCTGTTTATGAAATAACTGCAAATTTTATTTAAGAAGTTTCCCCATGGATTAGTTTTGGGAGCTAGTTTCTAGAACAATGTCTTGAGCACTACTGTTACTGATTTTCCTTGTCTCGACTTCGTTATTTCAAGTCTGTGACAGCTCTGACTTCTAAAATCTTTTCAGAAGCTTTATACTAATAGTATTTTTTCACTTCAATTTTGAAGTCATTTCTTGTAGTTTAAATGTGACCAGGCAATAATACCACCTCCTCTCCTAAGATTAAAAACAGTTTTAGAAAACATAATGTCTAAAGTATGCATTTTAAGTGAACAAGTAGCTGTTGATAAAATTTTGTGTGTTTCAGTGTTCTGATAACTTTGAACAACTGTTTTCTAGTGTATTATGCGTCTGGGTGCAGCATTGCTAAATTTCCAGAAGATGGCATAGTGATAACACAGACTTTCAAAGACCAAGGTAAGGAATGCCATTCACATGCTTATTGGTTTCCTTTTTTCTTTTTTCCTTTAAATAACAGGTTTATTGCAGATGATTTACCCTTTTAAAGTGTACAGTTCAGTGATTTTTAGTGATTCTCACAGTTGTGCATTCATCACCACTATGTATTTCCAGAACATTGTCATCACCCCCAAAAGAAATCCCCATATCCATTAGTAGTTTTGTTTTGTTTTTTATAGTTAATTTTTTTGTGTGGTACCTGCTTTAGGCATGACTTCTGGGTAGTGGCTCTGGGAGATGCAAAGATAGATAAGACAGCCTCTTGCTGATAATTTGAATATATGTGTATACTGACCACTGCAAAATAAACCGAGTTTCCTGCAGGAGAGGGGCTGTTGGATATATGTAGATATTCTTTACTACTACCTTTAAAGTTGCTTAAAATTGTTCTTACTATTTATAAATTGTTCTGTTTCCATGATTGCCAGATTACTAAAATTTAGAAGAATGTTGACCATGTTTTGATGTTCTTAACTGTATGAAGATAAACAATATTACTTACAGGGTCTTCTCTCTAAAATTCTTTTAAGAGATCGCTTCTTGGCCTTTAGGCTAAGATCAAGTGTAGTATCTGTTCTTATCAGTTTAAAATTCTTTTAAGAGCCCAGCCAGTGTGGCTCAGTGGTTGAGCGTCGACCCATGCTCCAAGAGGTCACCAGTTCAACTCCCGGTCAGGGCACGTGCCCAGGTTATGGGCCAGATCCCCAGTGGGGGGCATGCAGGAGACGGCCAGTTGTTCTCTCCCATCGATGTTTTTTTTTTAAATCCTCACCTGAGGACATTTTTCCATTTTTTGTACAGATAGAGTGGGAGGGAGAGAGAGGAAGGGAGAGAGAGAGAGAAACATCGACGTGAAGGGACACATCGAGTGGCTGCCACCCGCATGACCAACCAGGGCCAGGGACAAACTGCAACCGAAGTACGTGCCCTTAGCGGGAACCGAACCCGGGTCTCTCCGGACTGCAGGCTGACGCTTTAACCGCTGAGCCAAACTGGCCAGGGCCCCATCAATGTTTTTATCTCCCTCTCCCTTCCTCTCCCTCCTCTCTCTCAAATCAATAAAGAAAAAAAAAGTTAAATAAAAATTATATAATTCCCTTAAGAATTTGAAGGGGAAAAAGGTCTTTCCTTTCAGTTTTGTTTCTTTAATTGTAGTCAGGCATCACCCAAGAAGGCAAGCGCTGCAGTTCCCTGCGCGTTAGTATCTGGGGCACTGTGCTAAGTACCCTGAGCACACCTGGGGAGCAGGGAGGAGCCAGAGCAACCTGGCCCCTCTTCCCTTCCCAAAGGCAGGAAGCCATCCACCTGCCCTAATGTCGGGCAGTCTTCTTGCAGCCCCGTACTCCAGAGCTGGGGTTTTGCACCCGTGTCTCTCACCTCTGCCGAGAGTTTGAGACTATTCTGTGCCCAACAGGACAGGCTTATTATGGAAATTTACAGCAAGGATTCATTTGCTCATGCAAGTTGGTATTGTTTTAAATTTCATAATGGAAGGCCCCCCCTCCATTGTAAAGTTTGCCATTTTCTGTAATTGGAAGTTAGGGACAGTTTCATTAGTTGAAATGGCAAGAAGGTGGGAAGGATTTCCCACTCATCTTATTTGCAACTGCAAAGTAGAATTTATTTTTGTTTTTCCTGGAAGGGTTTTTTCCCCCCCTCATCAAAGCAAGGTCAGTCAGTAGATCTGTGTTCATAGGGTTATAGTTTAACTTTAAGCACATGAATAATCATGTCTTCCCAGTCACTTGGCACAGTTGACTGTGGGTTAGTGATTATTTCTGAAATCAGTTTCTCACAGGGCAGTGTCATTTCTGGTAGGGGCGAAATGGGGTGACAGCAGTGGTCCTGTGTTTTGTTGGAAGAGGAATCAAATGTAGATTTAAGGGTGTGTACTTTATTTTAGGGTTCTGCTAACCTGAAAATAAAAATTACCTTGAAATCCATTTAAGGGGATTTTTATCTCTACACAGGCTTTAAGTTGAATAATCTTTGGGTACAAAAGGAATTTGAAAATCTAGGTTATGCTGGATCACAAAGGACCTTATTGTCAGAAACAAAACTGTGTCAGACCACAAGGCCATGCAGTGTGCACTTTCCCCATTCCATCTGTTTTCCTGCTGTGTCTCCCTCCCCACCAGGAAAACCTCGCTTTCTCTCCTGCTCAGTTCCTAGTGGAATTACACACAGAGAGCAGGAACTGCTGCATTTTTTTGTTGTTGTTTAAATTTTTTTTTTTATTGATTTTAGAGAAAGAGGAACAGAGGGAGAGAGAGAGAAACATCAATGAGAGAGGACATCGATTGGCCGCCTCCTGCATGCCCCTCACTGGGGATTGGGCCCACAACCTGGGCACGTGCCCTGACTGGCGACCTCTAGGTGTATGGGTCAGTGCTCAACCACTGAGCCACACTGGCCGGGCTGAAATGCTGATTTTTGTAGCTACAGACATTTTTGATGTTACCGACACGGTAAAGACTGGTTCTGATGAAGATGTGCGTCATCTAGTGCCAAGGAAAGCATCAGCTTCGGGGCCAGAGAGGCTTACATACTCGATGATGTCACTGGCAGTTGCTGCCTGTGGTATTTATGCATTTTTGACTTCTTGACTCATTAAACATTGTGAATTGTGCCATCTGTTTGGGCAGAGATAAGAAGGCTTTGCTCTGGAACATTTGTATCTGTGAGATACGTTGAACAAATATCTTAAATCTAAATTTAAAATATTGTGGGCACATATTTTAAAAATCACTTATGTTTGTCCTAGCTTTGAATAATAAGACATGAAAGTAGTGCCTATGACTGTGTCTATGGAGGTACCTATGTGTTCAGCAAGAGCCGCTTGGCCAGCTGCCCCAGTGGGTGCAGTACCAGGACGTGAGCCTTCCAGCATGGTGACATGGGACAGGAGTTTGTGTTTTTAATATAAGAAGGGAAAAGTGAAACCTTTAAAATTGTAAATACTGTTAACCACCATTTCAAATGAAAATGACACACACGCATGCCTAAGTGAATTTTGCTAAAAACCCAAATTAATCGCACTTTAGACCTTGTTTTTTCTATGCTGAAAGTTTGCACTGCTGCGATTGAAGAGGCTGTGATTTCTTTGTCACATGTCAAGTGGCAACTGGGAAATGATTTGCTCCTCAATAGAAATTCTCAGTGCTGTTTTTGTTGTGTTGTTTCAGGACTGGAAGTGTTAAAGCAGGAAACAGCAGTTGTTGAAAATGTCCCCATTTTGGGACTTTATCAGATTCCAGCTGAGGGTGGTGGCCGGATTGTGTTATATGGAGACTCCAATTGCTTAGACGACAGTCACCGACAGAAGGGTGAGAACTGTTGGTGTGGCTGAAAAGTAGATTTTGCTATGTGACTTTGACTTTCAGATTCTTTCTCCCCCTTGTTCCTGAAAAGGCACCGGTGAGATGCTGGTAAATGAATAGAAACCTGCTCATGAGACCCAGGTGTGAGGGACATTTTGGTTAATCAGAGGGTGGGTGGGTTGGGGGCAGAGAGGTAGGGATCTTGTCCTTAGCAACCCTCCTCTTTTTCAGCATCTCTTGATGCATCCTCCAAATTTGGGGTTTCGAGCTTGGACAGTTTCTTTTTCTCTTGCTTTAAAGGAAGAAATGGGATGGAATGGTTGCCTGGTTGGATGACAAACCAGGACTAAAACCTAGTCCTCTAACTCAGAGAACCGGGCCGAGGGGAGGGTGGGGGTTACGCCGGCACGAGTGGGAGTTCACTGGCCAACAGTGAACAGGCTTAGCTGGAAAGAACGAGGCCGCAGAGCATGAGCTGGGAGCCGTTGGAGCCCCTCTTCTTTGACTTGAAGTGACTAAACTTTTAGCGTTTATGTAAATCCTTAAAATCGCATTTGGTCTTTTAAAATCAAAAAGTGAAGTTAAAGTCATGGTTGAAAGAAGATTAATGTTTTATTTCTACAGAGATTTTTTTTTTTAAAGACCTGAAATCCCCTGGTAAGACTCTTTATTAAAATTTTAAATGCCTGAGAGGTCCTGGTCCTTACCTTCAGCTCGCGTGGAGGCCGCAGGGCTCTGAGCGCTCCAGCAGAGGCGCTCTTCTGTGCGGCGCGTCCCGGTGTGCTGCCCTCTCGGGCCTCATCTGGTGCAGCCTGGAGTTGGTGGGAGTGGGAGTGGCACTGTGGGGGGCAGTGTGGAAGTGGTGATCCCAGGAGCCAAGGCAGGGCAGCATCTCAGTCTCCTGATGGAAAGGGCCATCCAGCGGCTCTGTGATGGGAGCTGTGGGCATAGCCCAGCACCTAGACTCCCTGTGGTATCTCCCAGCATCACTGAGCACTTTCTGCTTGCAGACTTGGTGGTTGGGCCCACTGACTCATAGGGCAGCCCAAATGACTAGACCCTGCACCTGTGTTGACCTTGAACCCACCACCTCTTTGTGGAGTGCAGTTGGTGGTCCTGTTTCTGTTCTCACTGTACAAATCAGGATCCTTCCCCCAGGACAGCCTTTGGGCATTGACAGAAGCTTCAGCACCCTGCTCTCCTCTTCTCTTGCCTGGGGCCCCAATTCTGGGTGGTGGTTCTCTCAGTGGGTATCATGTGGTCTCGCCATCCCTGAATGAGCTGTGTTCTGTCCTCGTCGTGAGGGGCCCAGTGCCCACCAGTGCTCCAGAGCTTGTCCAGCCGGTGTCCAGTGTTAACTGTCCTGCCTGGGCCCTGGGGCTGGGGGTGAAGTCCTCGGCCAGGTCGTGTTTCTCTGTGGCTGGTGCTGACCATGAAGAATGCACATTTCTCAGGAATAGGGGTTTATTTTGACCATCTCACCCTCCATTTCCCTCTTCCACTCATTTAGGGGGCTTTTATTGTCCTGTAGAAATTCCTTTTAAAAAATCTAATTCCTAAGCAACATGCTTGTTGAACCGACAGATTGCTTTTGGCTCCTGGATGCACTCCTTCAGTACACGTCGTACGGGGTGACACCTCCCAGCCTCAGTCACTCTGGGAACCGGCAGCGCCCTCCCAGCGGGGCGGGCTCGCCCACTCCAGAGAGGATGGAAGGTGAGTAGGCCGCAGGTGGTCGGTGGGGGATTGGGTAGGCCTGGTGCAGGCTGCTTCAGGAAGTAGTCGTGCCTTCCAGAGAATGGAGCCAGCCGTCTTGCTGTTGGTTGTTTTTCTTAACGACTGCAGGCGGAGTAGCAGCCAGTGGCTCTAACCTGCAGGCCGGGCTGTTCTCCTGTGAGCAGGGTGGACGTGTACCGAGGGCGTCGGGTGCCGCGTGCTTTCCCATGCTCGCTCCCAGGTCCTCACACTGCTCCGAGTTGATGTTTATCGCCCCCTCTCAGGGACGAGGAGCCTGGCTCGAGGAGCGGCCGCGTTACTGAGCTCTGGCTCGAGGAGCGGCCGCGTTACTGAGCTCTGGCTCCAGGAGCGGCCGCGTTACTGAGCTCTGGCTCCAGGAGCGGCCGCGTTACTGAGCTCTGGCTCGAGGAGCGGCCGCGTTACTGAGCTCTGGCTCCAGGAGCGGCCGCGTTATTGAGCCCCCGGGGCCAGGGCGCTGCACGCAGATTCCCTCACTAGGTCCCCTCAGAGCCCTGAGAAGTGTTCTTTCCCGGTCACCAGCAGAGAAATAGGAGCGGAGGGAACTCAGGAAACTGCTCGAGGCTACTGGGGTTCCGTGGGACCCGTGCCTCGCGCGCTCGGTGTCCCGCAGGCAGGGCCAACCTGCTGCGCTCCCGTCAGGATGTGTGGTCCTCGCTGCGCTGTCCGGACAAGTGTGTGAGCCACAGACGTAATTCCGAATTCCCCAGTGGCCACATTAGTTGTTTTTTTTTTTGTTGTTTTTTTTTAATCCTCACCCGAGGACATTTTTCCATTTTTTGTTCAGGTAGAGTGGGAGGGAGAGAGAGGAACAGAGAGAGAGAAACATCGATGTGAAGGGACACATCGAGTGGTTGCCACCCGCACAACCGACCAGGGCCGGGGACAAACTGCAACCGAGGTACGTGCCCTTAGCGGGAACCGAACCCGGGTCTCTCAGGACCGCAGGTCGACGCTCTAACCGCTGAGCCAAACCGGCCAGGGCCCCCAGTGGCCACATTAGAAAGGTACAAGGAAACAGGTGAAAGTCACGTGAATAAAAGGCTACCCGGTAAACCACAGTGTTCTTATTTAAACACCTGACGCTTAGTGGCCATATGAAGCTAGTGGCTACAGTACTGCACAGCACAGTTAGAAGAAATTTTGAAGTTTGAAAATGCAGATTGTTTTTGCCTGAGAATTAACTATTTCAAAAGAGAAAGAATTTTCTGTGAAACGTATTTACAGGTTAGATTCCTCAAGCATGGCCTGGAGGGGCTATGCCCTGATACAGTGTGGCCACTCGAAAGGGAACGGCTGTTCTGTTCACTCCCTTGCAGCAGTGAGCACCCATCCCCTGTGGGGCACCAGTCAGGTCTCGCTCCCGAACCACCTGGGAGACAGGTTAACCGAGCACACAGTAGGCCTGTTGACAGGAAAGCAGACAGATGACTGATGAAGCTTCATTTCCCCCTTCATTTCCTGCTGTCTGTTGGCACCTCCCAGGGAACCACCTGCACCGGTATTCCAAGGTCCTAGAGGCCCGTTTGGGGGGCCCGGAACCGCGGGCTCTACCAGCCTGCCCGCACCTGTCGTGGGCCAAGCCACAGCCTTTAAACGAGACGGCTCCCAGGTTAGTGTCTCCCTGTGCTTTCCACTCCGGCAGGGTTCATGATTCATTACCATTTTTAAAATAAGAGAATGGAATTTTACTGGCATTATTATCAGTAGTCAGTCTTCTAGCTTGTCGCTTTGTGGTGGTTATTTAAATTAGTGAGCCCCCATATTGACCTTTAGAATTATGCTCTCTGGTGGTATTCTGCATAAAGAGGTGTTTTGGATAATTAACATTTCGTTAGGTTTGGTTGATTCTTGCTTTAAAGAGCTGTGATCTGATGGCGAAGTCACTTGAGTAGAAGCTGTGACTCTGGTGGGGTGCTCCGTGTGTGGCGGTGATTATCAAGTACAGACGGGTCCTTTCTTCTGTCGTGCCCAGGGGGCTGGGACTGCTCCGGGTACATCTGGTCCCTGACTGCGGCCTGTGCCCTCCTCCCATGCCCTCCTCCCTTTGCTTGGTAAGGGGCCCTACCACGAGGGTTGTTGTCGGTGCACGTGGTGCCCAGGCCTTGGGGATCTGCTTGCTTCTCCATCTTACTGCCCAACCTAACCTTCCAGTTTGTGTCATTTCTGTTCGAAAGTCAGAATTTGAGTTATTCATGGACAGTATGCTGCTCTGTCTAGGAGAATGGGGGCTTCTCTTACCTGGGGCCCGGGATGGTGCGGCAGGGGCCCGTGTCCCGGCACAGCCCTGGGCAGTCCTCCACTCCCTCTCCTTCGAGCGGAGCTGTGGGAAGCCATCTTCCCTCACACCGCCCTCAGACAGCAGGCTCCCCTCCGGAGCGGGGCCTGCCTTCTCTCCCCCACAGCTGCTTGCTTTACTTGGTCTCAGTGTGTACGGGTGTCGGTGTGGCTTGGGGGCGTGTGGCAGGGGACGGAGGGCCACCATCTGTGCTGCGGGCTCCCAGAAGGAGTTTGCCTGCCGGAGGCCTTGGAACCGCCTCTGCTCTCCTGTGGTCGTGAACAGCAGACGGGGTGCCCCACTCACTGACCGCGTGTCCTTGTTTAGAACACGCTCCATAGAAAACAGTGGGATTGTAGCATCGTCACATTGTCTTCCCATCAGCATTATCTTTCCTGAAACTAATTACTGAGTACTTTTCCATTCCGGTTAATATCTGTCATTTTAAAATTTCTGATAAGATTCCATTTTTACATGTCATCTATTTATAACCCACCATTATCTAGCATTCGGACCAGACTTTCATTCCAGCTGTGATCAGCAATTCATACTCATTGGACAGTCGTTGTCGGTTGAAGTTCCTGAAACCCAATTCTCCACAGTGCTGTTCAGGACTCAGAAACAGATACCGTCCTTGATCTCTGCCCGCCGCTTCAGATAACCCATGCACGCCAGCCTGGCCACCCACGGTGCTGATACCGTCCAGCTCTAGAATTTGATTTTCACCATCGCACTTGAATTCCTCCCTCATACTCCACCAGGCCTCACCTTTATGTCACATTTCACATCTTGTTGAATGTGACTCTCGGTCCTCAGAGACCTAGACCTCGTCTGCTTTCTAAGTCTGAAGAGATGTGAGACAGTGTCAGACAGCTGCCACCACCCTGGGAAGGCCAGGTGTCCACAGTCAGTGCGAGTGCCAGTTTCCAGTCCATCCGAAATGCTGGCCCATTTTCTCAGTGTCTTTGTTGAACATGGGGTTCTTAGAGCACTTGCAGTAATGTCGCACCCACTGGGATCCCCTGGGTGAGGCTACCCTGTGTCCTTCCATGAGAACATTGTGAAATTCTCAGTGATAATGTCGTATAGTTACCACAGTTGCCTGACTAGAAAGTGCCATCTCCAGATAATTAAATTCCAGAACAGATATCACTTATTAGAATTAAAATGTGGCCCTATATATATTCAGCTACAAAGTCATAAAGCTTAAATGTTATCGATTCTATAATTTAATGTCAGTTTAATTTTCAGACTGATCAAGCCTGAAATGGAAAGTTAGATCTCGTCATTATGAAGTAGCCCTCGGTGGCATTTTCCAGGCAGGCGCCCGGTGGAAGCCCAGGGTAGTCGTTCATCTTTCCTGCCCAGAAATCCTCTCCCCGCACCGGGCGCCACCGGGCTTCCTGCTGACCTTCACCCCGATTGCTGACAGAACTGCACATCTTCGCTTTCACTTGGCCAAAGTAAGAGACAGGCCAACCATTTCCAAATGAGTAAGAAGTAGAAAATAGGGAATTCGTAACTTGCAAACATTTAATTCCATTCCCTCACTTTGGCCAGAACAGTCTTCACATTTTCCACTTGCATTCTTTGCTCTTATAGTTGGGTGTCCTCCCAAGCTCTCTGCTGCTCTGTGCTGCACATCAGCCTCTCTGTTCTTCGGGTCTCAAGTTGTATCGGCCTCAACAAGTTCTTCTGATCTCGGAACTAATAGCTATAGCGCTGCTGTAACAAGTCCAGCACATTTCACAGAGCACGTGTTTCCTCATCGTCTGGCCCAGCAGCAGGGCAAACGCTCCTTCCCACTGGCCTCTCTCAACTCCTCGGTTCCTGTGTGTGCCTCTCTCCCTCCTGACGATGGTGCTTCTGAGGGCAGAGATGGCATCTGGCTTGCACTAGAGTTGTCACCTTTGCTGCGTTGGTTTCATTCATCAGAAAGCAGCTCCCGGCCCCCGTGTCTGGAGGTGGAGACCTCCATGGGCCTTCAGCCTGGCCTGGCCACGAAGCCGCCAGCTCTGTGAGCTCCTGTCAGCGGTCAGCGTTGCCCTCCCAGTGCGCGGTGACTTCCCAGGTGGCAGTGTTACAGACCCAGCAGAACTGATCCCTGCTCACATACCGAAGTCTCGTGGGTACGGACTTGATTTTGACATTTCTGTCTCAGGATCTGGAAGCCGTCACCTCAGCTGTTGTATTTAGGTAGAGGTCCATGGGACATCATTTCACATTTCTCTTTAAATCCCTGTTTCTTAGGTATTGGCTAAGCTTCCTAAGGCTAATACGTTACTTATTTTTATTTTGTTTTAATCCATTTTCCTGAAGTAATCTTTGGAAACATCAGAAGTTACTCTCCATTGACCTGGACAAAGTGGTATTACCCAACTTTCGATCGAATCGCCCTCAAGTGAGACCCTTGTCTCCTGGAGAAAGCGGCGCCTGGGACATTCCTGGAGGTCAGTTCTTAGGTGCTTCGTTATGTGCTACATCCCGCTGTCCTGGTTCAGAGTCGTCTCCTCCCTCCCCAGCGGTGGGCCAGACAGTCCCCTTGCCTTCCTGAGGGCCGCGGGGGTCCTGCTCTCCCTGTGGAGTGGGGCGGCTCGGCCATGAACAGGCCTGAGAGAGCCGCGGGGCCCTGCTCTCCCTGTGGTGTGGGTCGGCACGGCCATGAACAGGCCTAAGAGAGCGACGCACCGTCATCTCAGGAAATGCTGCCGCTGTTTTCAGATTTGAATTTCTTTTTTCATAGCTCAATATTACACTTAAATTTTTTTTCAACAGAGGAACTTACACATTCTTACTGAAGTTCTGCAAACAGACATGTATTATGTGTCCCAGGGGATACCTGCCATCAGCTCTGGTTTGGGTCCCAGCCGGTGGCTGTAGCCACCCTGGCCCATGATCCCTCAGCCGTCTCCATCCTTTCTCTGCCCTAGCCCCCCTGGGTCAGACCCCGTTGGGCTGGGATTCTCAGTTAAATTCAGGTGATCTGATCTGATCCGATCTGTCTCCTCACCCTTAGTGCATCCGGTGTACCCTGTACAGGTAACGGCTCTTGGACTGACTGGCTGTCTGGGACAGGTTCTGCCACCCCTGGGACAGTGGGTACCAGTCAGTTCAGCAGTGTACAGTGGCCGTCTTGCTCTGGAAACCCCTGTGCTCTTCTGAGGGTTTACAGCTCCCAAGTGGGGTTTCTTCTGGTTCCAGGAATTGGCCAGAAACTATGGGGATTAGAAAGGAGTACCCCAGCCCATTCAGTTCAACCCTGGGAACTTTGTGTGGTGATGCCAAGCCTCTGAGGGCCTTGCCTGCAGGTCCCGGGTGCACCAGAGACAGTCATGTTGGACTCCCAGGGTTCTCCAATGGACACTCTTAGTTTCTGAGCACGTGTCCCATCTGTGGAAGGCTTTCAGGAGGCTGGGCAAAGCCAGCTGTCCTTAGCTTCCTGCCTGCCTCCACTCTCCCTTCCATTCGGTGTCCGTGCTTACCCATCTTTCATTGTTTTCAATAAAAGCAGCGCTGGGCAGCCCTGTCGCGGTTGCCTGTGAGAGGGGCAAGGCCGGTCCTGCTCTCCGTCTGAGGCGAGCACAGGGAGGAGGGCAGACCTCACGCAGCCCCACACGTGTGCACAGAGAAGGTGCCAGTCTGAGAACGCAGCTGCAGGCCTCCTTCATTCTCCCCTAGTGGCCTGGGGTACTTTAGCTAAGGTTGAAAAAGGATGTTTGCCCTGCACGCCTGCTAATGAAATTAGTTAGCATTTTGTTTCTGATGAGGCTGTGTCTCCTGGGAGAAGAGGCTGTGGTGTCTGATGGTTCACCGCTGTCCTCTTGCAGGGATCATGCCTGGCCGCTACAACCAGGAGGTGGGCCAGACCATTCCCGTCTTTGCCTTTCTGGGAGCCATGGTGGTCCTGGCCTTCTTTGTGGTACAAATCAACAAGGCCAAAAGCAGGCCGAAGCGGAGGAAACCCAGAGTGAAGCGCCCACAGCTCATGCAGCAGGTGCACCCACCAAAGACCCCTTCTGTGTGACGACACCAGACCGCTGACTGTGAAAGCCAGAGAGAGCCCTTCCTGACGGCCCTGGTGGGCAGGTGGAGCTGTGGCATTTCCAGAGGGCCGCCTGCTTAAAGGGCCGGAGTCTTCAGCTGCAGGGTCTGAGAGTCCGTCCTAAACAGGCCTCCCCCTGTGGTGCATGGAGGCTCGCGTACATCTTGACAGGTCCCGTGGCCAGGGTCCTGCAGGAGGGGTTCGTGGATCCGCGGCAGGTGGGACTTCGTCCAGCCACTGCATGCACCAAAGACTTGGAGAACATCAAAGGCTGTCTGAGGTCTCCTGGCCGGAGAGGGAGGATGTACTTCTAAACATGGACACAACTCTGACCAAGCTAAGATATGCTCGTTAAGGCTATTTTCTATATTTATTGTTGGGAAAAAGTCATTTTAAAGACTCGTGCTATTTGGAAGCAAAGCTATTTTTTTTGTCAATGGAATGCAATTTTTTACTATTCCATCGTGAGGAATAACGCAGATTCCATGATCTCCTTTTTGATGAAAGGACAGACTGAGATTTGAAGGCAAAGTGCACAGATCTGTGAAACATAGACCTTCGCTTTATTTTTATAAGTCTCAACTGCCATCATGTTTTGTAATTTGGGGTCTTGATTTCACCATGGTCGGTGAAGAAAATTTTCAATAAATATGCATTACCTATATGAAGCTAAAAGCAATTGTGTCGTAGGCTGTTTCCACCTGTGCCATTCTCTGATGACAACCTGGCGTGGGTTCCGCATCCGCTTGTTAATTTCTGCCGAGACATGATTCACATACTATAAAACCCCCGTTTAAAGTGTACAATGCAGTGGTTTTTAGTATATTCACAAGGTCGTGCAACCATCACCCTATAATTCCAGAACCTTTTCGTCTTCCCCAAAAGAAACCCAGTTAACAAGTCAATCTCAGTTCTCACCCCACCTAACTTGCTGCCTGTGGATTTGCCTATTCTGAACGTTGAGTGTAAATGGAACCACACAATACATGGCCTTTTGTGACTGGCTTCTTTCACTTAGCATGTTTTCAAGAGTCATTCAAATTGTACTTTGTTCCTTTTATGGCGGAATAATACTCCACTGAACGGGTAGGCCTCGTTTTGTGTGTCCATTTCTCAGTTAATGGACACGTGAGTGGTCTCCAGTCTTTGGCTGTTGTGAATAGTGCCGCTCTGAGCGTTCTGCACACGTCTGTGTGGGCGCACGTTTTCATCTCCGCTGGGTAGATCCTTGGAGTGAAACCACGTGGCTCTTGTGTCTGAGTTTTTGAGGAATTGCTGAGCTCTGTTTCTAAAGTGGCTGCTCGTTTCACATTTTCACCAGCTGTGTGTGAGAGTTTCATTTTCTCCACATCCTCACCAACGCTTGTTCCTGTCCATCTTTTTTTTTTTTTTTTTAATCTTCACCAGAGGATACTTTCCCATTCATCTCAGACAGAGTGGGAGGGTTGCCTCCTGCACGACCTGACCAAGGCCGGGGGACCCCACTGTAACTGAGACACGTGCTCTTGACCAGAATCGAACCAGAAACTCTTTGGTCCATGGGCTCTAATTCCCGAGCCAAACCACCCAGGGCTGGTTACTGTCCATCTTTTTGATGTTGATGTGAGCCATCCTAGTGGTGTGAAGTGGTCTCTCGTGATTTTGATTTGCATTTTTCTAAAGACTAATGATGTTGAGCATCTTTTCACATGCTTCTCAGCCATTCCTGTATCTTCTTTGGAGAAATGTCTATTCAGGGCCGTGGCCCATTCTTTAATTGGGCTGTCCTTTTACTGTTGATATATATAGAGGGTTCTTTATACATTCTAGACACAAGTCTCTTAGCAGATACATGACTTGCAAGTATTTTCTCTCATTCTGCTGTCTGTCTTCTTCACTTTCCTGATGGTATCCTTTGAAGCATAAAGGTTTTTCATTTTGATGAAGCTCATTTTATCTACGAGGTGTCATTTCTAAGAAACCAGTCCAAGACAACCTGTCAGTTTTTTTTTTTGTTTTTTTTTGGTTAATCCTCACCTGAGGAAATTTTTCTATTAATTTTTAGATAGAGTGGAAGGGAGGGAGGGAGAGAGAGAGAGAAAAATATCCATGAGATACATTGATTGATTGCCTCCCGCATGACACTGACTGGAGCCAGGGATCGAACCTGCAACCCCAGTACGTGCTCTTGACCGGAATCAAACCCGAGACCCTTCAGTCTGAAGGCCAACACTAACTGCTGAGCCAAACTGGCCGAGGCACAGCCTGTTAATTTTTAGCCCCGCCTGACCAGTCTGTATGCTGACTAGCTGAACGTCAGCCTTCACATCACAGATGAGGATGGACTGACTGGAAAGGGAGGTGGGCAGAGGCCACGTGGGATCAGGGTGCTGATGAAGTTCTGGGAAGAAAAAGGCCCAGACCAAGGGACAAGGGAGCAGCCACTAAGGCCCAGCTCTCCTGGGATGGGTTCTCCTCGGCAGGCCAAGCTGGTGGCCTTGCACTTTTAAATGCACTCTGTGGCTGCCATTGCTTTGAGGCTTTGGAGAAATTGCCCAGGGCCCTGCAAAACTGTCCCATCCCACACATCCCTGAGAACCTAGGCATTTAGGCTCACGGCGTGCTGACCTCGGATGGGCTGTGCGTGTGAACGTCACTTCCACACATCAGAACGAGGGGCTTGTGCGCTGTTTGTTACGGAGCCTTCTGGTCTCCCTGCCTACCCTGCACAGTTGTGGACGGCTCACCATCTGCCCTGCAGTACCATGAGGGCCAGGTCACAGCCGGCCCTGGCCCCACGGGGGGACAAGACAGCGTCAAACAGCACACATTGGAGTGCCCGGCCTGGTCTCAGGGAAAGCACGTCTTGCTTTTTCCAGAGAAGCCTGAAATCTCCTAGTTTTAATGTTGGCAAATGATTGAATTGCAGGTTTTGTGTGAACTAGACAGAGCTGCTCCATCTCTGTCGTACAGTCACCCAAACGCTGGAGTGAGGTGGTTTGCAGCGAAACCCTCGCCCCGTGCAGCGCCTGGGCTTCAGTCCCCGCTGGCTGCAGCCTCAGGCTCGCCTGTCTGGACGTGGATGCCTCACCTCCAAAAGGTGGTGCTTAGGTCCGGGGTGTCCCCTGTTCCTGCCCAAGTGCATGTCTACCTGTGTCACTTGCCTTGTGACTGGCTCTTTCGCCCTCTTCTGCCCTGTGCCGAGGCCACTCCCCGCCCCCCTCGCTCTCTCTGGAGACGGGTCCCCACCAACCCCAGGTCCAAGCACACGCACAGCCGTCTCAGTGTGCATTTCTGGGTCATGCAGTTGGGACAGGAGAGGACAGAGAGGGACGAGCACAGACCCAGACAGGCTAAGCCAAGAACAGAAGAGAGTTGTTAAGATACTGGGATTTTTAGGGACCTGTGGTTCTGCAGCTCCAGGAGAACCTGCATCAGGGCTAACCTAACACAGTGAAGCTCAGTAGCGACACGTAAGGACAGCTCTGCAGCACCGAAGCTGTGGGTGCCCAGGACGGGGCAGCAGTGGGATGTGCCTGCCCAAGGGGCTGTTGTGATAGAGGTGTAGCAGAAAACGAAGTCTGCAGCCAGAACAGTGCTGTTAGGAGCTGGGTGCCAGGCTCGCTATGCTGCTGCGTGTTGTACGTGCACTGACTGCACCTGTCCACAGGCCCTGAGGGTAGCCATCACTGGCCCCATGTCACAGAGGCGGCAGCAGCTGGGCTCAGGACCTTCCAGAATCCACAATGAGCAGTTGAGGCAGGATGGGCACGAAGCCCGAGTGCCCACCTCTGCCCCTCCTGCTGGCATCTGCATGCTGTCCAGTGTCTGCCTCAGAGCTTCTGCAGGTCGGGAGCCAACCTCCGGGAAGACCCGCTCAGTGGAGTCAGGAGTGCGACGCCCTGTCCACGGAGAAAGGCTGTGTCCAGCGGTCGGGATATCTGGCCCACCTGGGAAGAACGTTCTAGAGAGGATATTACCATCCAGGGCACTGGTGTTGAACTGGCCCTGGCCCCGGGGTCCGGTTGCAGCCTGGCCACTGCCTGCTTGTGGGCCTTCACTGATCACTGCGTCAGGCCACGTGCCCTACAGAGCGGGTGCTCAGCTGTGTCAGCCCTGTCAGTGTAGGTCACCGTGGCAGGTGAGCCTGAAGGCTGCGCCCAGGCCAGGCCAACTCCCTGCTTCGAGGGGACCTTTCCTCCTGGCGAGAACTCTCCTTGTCCTGGTGAACAATTGCATCTTCAAAAACCAAAAGTAAGCAACCAACCCATCACAATCCCAGACAGACCAGGAGAGCCCTGGGGGACCAAGAGGGGACAGACGTGGAGGCTGGGCCCTGGGACTCATCCCTAAACTCTGCCCGGGAGGTTAGGCGGGGCTCTGGCTGCAGAAAGCTTGAAGGCACTGCTGCAGCTCCTCCGTGTAAGGGACGCTCGGGTCCGAGGCCTTCCCTGCACGTGCACCTGTCCATCTCGTGCTCTTCCAGGAGCAGGCCCCACGCACAGTGACCCTGAGGGAACAAGACAGGCCCTGCCGCTGGGGACCTTGCCCAGCGACCATCACACTGTGTCTGCTGAGCTCCCCTGTAAAATGGACCAGGTTGGAAATATGCTGAGTCAAAGGAGCCAGACACAGAAGACCACGCCGGGTTTGAGTCCGTCTGTGAGAACAGACATGTCCGTGGTTGCTTAGGGCTGGGGGAGGGGGGAAGAGGAGGGTTAGCTGTGGATGTTGGGTTTCCTTTTGGGGTGATGACAGTGTTCTGGAAGCGGATAGTGGTGATGGTTACACAACATGGTGCATGTACTAAATGCCACTGAACTGTCCACTTTAAAGTGGTTTAAAATGGTGAATTTTATGTTGTATGAATTTTACCACCAAATTTGCCCAGGGGAATCTTGTGAACCGACAAGGTGGGAATCCCTGGCTTGGAGCCGGGGAGAGGTGGGGAGTCAGGACCCAGGTGAGGAAGCCCCTGGAGGGGCTCCATGCTCCAGCCGGTCCTCCGAGGGACCTGTGGTCAGCCTCTGTCCCGGCTGCTGAAACCTCCATGGTGTGTCCTCCTTAGGGTGCAGTGGGCAGGAGCAAGGTCAGCATTGCGGCTTTGGAGACACTTCCTTTTCCTTCCCCGTGCAGTTCCTCTTCCTTCACCCAGAGCAGGACTTGGATCAAACTCTGGCACCAACCCTTCCTTACGGGGGGACGGCAGCACTTGGCAAGGCCCGTGCCCGTGGGCCGTGTCTCACCCGGAGTCTCTGGACTGGACTCTGCAGAAGAGACCCCTGCTGTCGAGTCCCCGGGTGGCGGCCCGTGGGGCTCCAACCATCAGAACTCGGGGGGCTGGGGTATCAGTTTCCTGTTGCTGCTGAGACAAATCAGCACAGATTCCTGGCATAAGACAACACATTTATTCTCCTACAGTTCTAGAGGTTGGAAGTCCACAAACTCCCTGGGCTGAGATGGTGTGTCAGCAGGGCTGTGCCCCTCTGGAGGCTCCAGGGGAGATCGGGTTTCCTTCAGCTTCTAGAGGTCTCCCAACCCCCGTGGTCCGTGACCCCTTCCTTTATTATCACCCCACCCTCTGCTTTTATCACGTCACCTTCTCTCTGACCTCTCCTGCATCCCTGTTTAAGGACACTGATCGCATTTGGTACCACTCGGATCATCCAGGATGCTCGCCCCATCTCAAGATCTCTAACTTACTGTCATTTGCAAAGCCCCATTGGCCACGCCTTTAGGCCGAGGACAACTTTAGGGGCCATTGTCCAGCTGACCAGGCTGGGTTTCTCTGTCCCTGAGCTGTCTGTCACCTGTTTCTGGCAGGAGGATTTGGGTCCCTCCTGGTGAACGGCCACAGGTGGAGTTGCCTTTCCAAGTCCACACCTCCTGTCATCTAAGACCTTGAGGCTTTACCCCTTCGGCATCTGGTTCACGCCACCCAGCATTTTCTGAAGGCGACTTCATGAGCCAGGCCCGGGCGGAAAGTTGCAAGGAGACGAGGGGGCTGTGGGCTCAGGGGCAGGGGTCAGACGTCCCTGCCGGCTCAGAGCTGCGGTCTCCACAGCACTGAGCCTCCTGGGAGCTTCACAGACGGCGAAGCCCGGTGGCCCCAGACCAAGTTCACCTGCAGCCCCGAGGATGGGTCCGGCATCGGCAGCGGGGAGAGTTCCGTGGGTCAGAACGCTGCTCCAGAGCTCAGAATCGGCCGCGGGGAACACAGAAGTACCAGAGGTGAATTTGATGTGCCCTTGTTTCAACAACAGCGACTGCCCTCCTCACTTCTGGGCCTGAGCACGTTCTCACCGAACCCCCTAACAGTGTTGTAGGGTAGCAGCTGTTATCTCCCCATTTCACAGGTGACTCCAGCAAGGCCCAGATCCGTGAGTGAGTGACGAGGTCACCATTCAGTCCCAGGCCCTCATCTGTCTTCTCGAACTTCCTACCATACTTCATTTTCTCCTAGAACTTCCTAACCTGTCTTGAGAGCCATACTCCGGAGTAGGAAAGGAGGGACCGCGGGGAACAGCCCTTGGTGACAGCTGCTCGTTTGGTAAGGTGACCCAGAAGGGAGACGGCTCCAGAATGCGGGCGCTGGGCTAAGCCGCCACCCGCCTCACCCTCGAGGGCACCCGTGTGCCACCTCGCTGCCTTCCTGTGTATCCGCGTGCCTGCTGCCCACACAGATGGGCCCCGCACGGCGCCTCTCTGCGGCTAGGGAAAGGTCACCAGCCCTGGGATGCTGGCAGAGAGCATATCAAAGCCCCTCAGAGTTAAGACATTTTCCCATTGAGTGGAATTTCACAGCCCAGTGGCCAATTTCTAAGTCATGCGCGTTAATGGGCAGCTAATGAAGGACCAGGCAGGGGCAGGGAGCTGGGAGCTGAGATTAAGAAGTACAAAGCCTGCTGCTTTCTCCCTGCCCCGCGGCTTTGGGGAGAAAGCAGATGGGGGGTTGCACTGGAAAAGCCAGGAGAGCCTACACCCACCTGGCTGCCTGCGGGCTCCACCTGCTGCCCCTCAGCCTCTTCCTCCCCGCCGTGCCCCACCCCAGCCTCAGAAAGGCCTTTCCCAGCTGCCCCAGTCTGGGTGTCCACCCTGGGAACCCCAACCCTGGGAACATCGCTCATCCCCCAGGCTGAGCCTTCCACCAGGGGCCAACCACTCCCCTCATGTCTTCCCCAGCCACCTGTCACCATAAATGCATAGACATCACAGCTCCTGGCACCTCCTCCAAGCAGCTCCTCCAGGCTTCCTCCCTCCTGGAGCCTCATGGTCCACTCTCCGAGTCCCCAGGGCCTGGCGTGCAGTAGGTGCTCAGCCAGTCCGTCTGTCGAACGACTGAACGATGGAGAACAGAAGCAGACCCCAGATAGGTGGGCGGCAGTGTGCTTGCTGAATGGTGACCCCTGTAAGATAGGTTTGTGCCCCAGAGCCTGTCAATGTGATCTTATTTAGAAAAAGGGTCTTTGCAGGTGTGATTAAGGATGTCGAGATGAGACCATCCAGGAATATCCGAGGGGGCCTAAATCCAGTGACCCCTGGCCTTGTAAGGAAAGGAGAGGGCACAAGCACACGGAGAAGGCCTCGTGGGGACAGGCAGAGACTGGAGTGTGTGGCCACAAGCTAAGAAACACACGGAGCTCCAGAAGCAGGAGGACAGGAAGGGCCCTCCCTTGGGGCCTCTGGTGGGAGTGTGTCCCTGCCGACGCCTCGACCTTGGACTTCCAGCCTCCAGACCAGTGAGAATAAATTTCTGTGTGTTTTTTTTTTTAATATTTTTTCTTTATTGATTTTAGAGGAGAAGAAAGAGGAGAGAGAGAGAAACATTGATGAGAGAGAACATTGACTGGCCGCCTCCTGCATGCCCCCCACTGGGGATGGGGCCCACAACCTGGGCATGTGCCCTGCCCGGGAATTGAACCAGCGACCTCTTGGTGCATGGGTCGACACTCAGTCACTGAGCCATACCAGCTGGGCTAAATTTCTGTTGTTTTAAGCCCCCAGTTTGTGATAATTTGTGGTGGCAGATTTAGGAGATTAACACGGCAGGAAACCAGGCGCCTTTTTTTTTTTTTTCTCGTTTCTGGAGTCTGTGTATTCATCCTGCCATCCTCAGGTGAGGATTAAAAAAGAAAATGTGTAACATAAGGCAGCGGTTCTCAAAGTGGGGTCCCCGGCCCAGCAGCATCCGCACCATCTGGCAGCTGATTGGAAAAGGTGATTCTCAGACCCACTGAATCAGAAACGCTAGGGATGGGGCCCCACAATCTATTTTTTTTTTAATCCTCACCTGGAGACATTTTTGCATTTATCTTCAGATAGAGCCAGAGGGAGAGGGAGAAACATCAATGTGAGAGAGACACATTGACTGATTGCCACCTGCATGACCCCAACCGGGACTGGGGACGAACAGCAACCGAGGTACGTGCCCTTAGCTGGAACCAAACCTGGGACTCTCTGGTCCACGGGCCGACGCTCTAACCACGGAGCAAACTGGCCTGGGCAACAGTCTGTTTTTTAACACATTCTCAAGGGCTTTGCGCCTGGGTGCCAGGGATACAGGCTCGCCTCTGAACTCAAGGTCTGACCTTCCTGGCCTGCGCTTTCCGGGACAAGACCACTGCTCATGCTCTGCCACTTAGTTGACAACGTACATGGTTGGATTGCGGTCTCTGTCCGCGTGGGCCAGGGACCAGCAGCACTCGTGAGAAAGGCGGAGTCGCGACTCCTCTCAGGGTGGAACAATGGCAGTCTTTGCTGGAACGAGACCCCCAGGTGGCTCTGTGCACGTCCCCCAGGGCGGGAGGGCGCTGCTCCATGAAGCACTGCTGGCTGCCTGGGCCTCGGCGTGCCTCGGTCTGCAGCCCCCGCACGGCGGGCATACGGACCGCTTGGTGCAGATGGCAAACCTGGCTTGGGGAGATCGCTGCTAACTGGTGACAGACACGGAGCTCCGAGCTCTTCCACCCCCTCCCTCAGACGGGGTCTCAGAAAGGCGTGGCGGAGGAGGCGCTGGAGAAACAGGCTGTCACTGCATGAGATCAGGTGCCCCCTGATCTCTCCCAGCTGAACTCACTCTCCTTCCCCAGAGGAGGGGCCTGTGCTGGGGGTGGGGAGGGGAGGGAGTCTTAAGACTCTCAGGCCAGAAGTCTCAGCAGCTGCAAGTTCTAGGGACAGATGGCCCTGACTTCATGTCCCTGTTCCCCTACGTTTTGGGACATGACCCAAACACATGCTCTTTAGGGCTCCCTTAATTCATGACTCAATCCTCAGCCCGGCAGAGCTAGAATCTTCCCTCTTCTACCCCTCGGGGCCCAAGAAATGCATCTGAACCCCCTGGAGCGAGCCTGAGCCCCTGTCCCTTGTGGTGGCCAAGGACTGTCTCTCACCTTGAAGTTTGCACTTGGTGGTAAGGACGAGGGCCGTCAGAGGGGTGGTGGGCGTGGAGGGGCCAGGGCAGTGATGGGCAGAGAGGAGGTGGAGTTTGGAAGAGAAGGGGGCAGGGGTTCGGCCTTGGGTGGAGTGGGGAGGCAGGAATGAGGATGACGGGTAAGAAGCTGGACGGGGGGAGGTAGGGACATTTCTTGAGGTGGAAAGCAGGACCAGAAGTGATGGGCCGGTGAGTGTGTAAGGCAGAGGGGGCAGAGGTGCAGGAAGAGGGGGCGGCAGCTTGGGGAAGGTGAGACAGGTTCCTGGCAGCGGGAGAGACCTGTCGCAGCCGACGACAGGAAATGATCCTGGCCGTGAACTGGAAGGGAGTGCGAAGGCTGCAGACTGTCCCCCCTCTCCACCCCTCCGCTGTCCTAGCCATGGAGGGACAGACCCCTGGAAGCAGAGGCCTTTCGGAAAAGCCGGCGACCGCCAGCCCTGGTCTGTCCTCACTGGGTGCTGTGTTCATCCTCCTGAAGTCTGCGCTGGGGGCCGGCCTGCTCAACTTCCCCTGGGCTTTCCACAGAGCTGGCGGGGTGGCCCCCGCCTTCCTGATCGAGCTGGTAAGCCCCTGGGGGGCCTCTTGGGGGTCTCCTGGGGCAGGATCCTCAGCCGGGGGTCTGCAGAGCTGCCTGTCTTAGAAACCACATCTGCGGGGTTTGGTTTCTGCCTGCTGAGCTCATGAGGGGAGAAGAGAACTGTAGGCCTGGGCGGAGAATATCCTCCATCTGCCCAGGGCCGGGAGGGCCTTGGCACAACCCCTGGATCCAGTGAACTTGACATTTCAGCTGGGGAAGCACTGAGACCACGTGGTCTCCGAGCAGCTGCCTGGCCAGTTGACTTCCCTTGCCTGCTGCTCTCAGGCCCATAACTAGAGCTTCAGTCCGTGTGCAGATCAGGTCAGGACTTGGAGGGGCTGTGGCACCCCCCCAAGCTGGGCTAGGCCCTCTGCTGTCACCAGCCTCTTCTCGGGCTGCATTCGAGCCTGAAGGCCCTTCCCGGGCAGTCGGGGGGCTGAGCATCCTTAGCAGAGAACCACCGATGAGGGCAGCTCTATTGTATTTGCAAAGATCCCTTTTCCTGGCTGAGAGGAGCCCGTGTTCTGTGGTGAGCTCTTTGACCAGCCGATAGGGGTCCCTTTCTGATTGTAGGCCACGGGGCTGCAGACAGGAAGTCAAATAATTTTCAAATGGTGGGTAGTGTTGGGGGGGGTCACATGACAGAGGGCTGGGGCAACACGACGGGTGGTCCGAGAAGGCCTCTCTGAGGAGGTGACCTCGAGCTGAGCCCCAGTGGAAATGGAAGAACTTGTCCAGGGGCACGAGAGGGGCAGTGTGGCTGTGCTTGGATGCATGCGGCAGAAAAGGCTGCCCACTCACAGCGAGGGAGAAGCTGCCTCTCCAGCCACAAGAGTCAGTGACAGGCTGCAGGGAGGGGCGTGGTCGGGCACAGAGGGCCCGTTCCGGGGGGCAGGCAGGGCTGTGAGGCAGAGCCATGGCCCCCTCCTCACTCTTGTGCGCATCCTGGGCGCCTTGCCGAAATGCAGGTGCTGACTCAGCATGGCTGGTAGGGCTGAGACTGCATTTCTGACGAGCTCCTGGTGGCCGCTCTGGTATGGCTTGAACATTGTGCAGTGTGGTCTAAAGACATGCATAAATGGAAACCCGGGACAAGGGAAGGAATCGGGCTGGGAATGGGTACACTGCCCTCTTAGCCAGCAGGACTTCTGCCCTGTCCCCTTTACAGGGGGCCGACTCAGACCGGGGAGCATTGAAACGTCCCCACCACCAGGAGGTCAGTGGTGTGAGGTTGTAGGTCTCTCATGACCCCGTGAGCATTGGAGGATTACTGACATTTAATGAACCATGACCCTCTCTTAGAAGCTGCAGAGAGGCGGAGCCTGGGCAGGGGCAGTAAGGGCTCTTTGCCGACCTGTTAGGGCCCCTCTTGCAAGCGCCTCACTGGCAGAGGCTCCCTCTGTCCCCGCCTCCCTTCCCTTTGCCCACAAATACCTAGTGCCCCGCTACGTGTCAGGCACTTCTCGGGGCTAAATGGTAAGCACAAAAAAAGACACGGTCCCAGCCCTCACAGAGCCTGTGGGTGAGACGTTGGAGAGCCTGTAATAAACGTTCAGCTGTAAGGGTGTGTCCTTGGGCTGCTAGACCAAGGACCACAAACTGAGTGGCTTAAAACAGCAGAAATGTACCTGCTCACAGTCCTGGACACAGTCTGAAATCGGTGTCGGCCGGGCTCTGCGCCCTCTGGAGGCTCTAGGGCAGGATCCTTCCGCCTCTTCCAGCTCCTGGCAGCCCCAGGCAGCCCTTGGCTTGTGGCCGCGTCGCTCCAGCCTCTGTTCCATCATTACAGAGCCTTCTCCTCTTTGTGTCTCTCTTGTCTCTTATAAGGCATTGTCACTGGATTTCAGGGTCACCGGGACAGTCCAGGATGACCTCATCTCCGGGTCCTTAATTACACCTGCAGAGACCCTGTTCATTTCATTACAGCTGCAGAGACTGCCCAGTCAGTCACTTGCACAGGCTCTGGAGGTGAGGAGGTGGACTTGTCCTCTGGGGACAGCCACTCACCCACGCAGGCCCAGTGCACCCAAAAAGGCATGGTTCTACCAGGGCCGGAGATGGGGGCCCGAGTCCGCCCTGGGGTGAAGTGTCAGAGAGACTTTCTGGAGGAACTGACCTTGGAGAGGAGGGGGGAAGATTAGGAGTCGCCAGGCGAGGGGATGTGGTGGAGGTGGGAGGGCGTTCCAGGCATGGGCAAAGGTTCGGTGGCCGGAGGGAGCTGTGTCTTCCTTCTGGCTCAGTTTCAAGTTCCTCTCCCACAGTTCAATTAGATGCTTCTCCTCAGCAGCCGTAGTTGTGGCTTCTGGACTAAGACAGAGCAAATCTGCTTGTCCAGAGGCATGAGGTGCGTCTGTAGACAGCCGGCCTAGCTCCCCAGGGGTCTTGGCTGAGCCTGTCCCGGCACATGCATTGCCGTCTTCCCCAGAGCTGTGGCAGGGGGCTGAGGCCTGGAGACCAAGTTCAGTTTGGAGGCAGACAGCCATCGGTCCTGGAGAGGCTGAAAATTACTTAGCTCCGCGCAGCAAGTGCGGTTCCCATGCGTCGATGGGGGTGTCCAGTGGCACAGACACTTTGGAAAGCAGTTTGGCAACTTTCAGAGTTAAAAATGCGTCTACCCTGTGATCCAGCTATTCTCCCGAGTGTGTGTCCGGGAGGACAGAACGTACGTCCTCAAAAGGAGCTGTTCTAGCGTGATCGGCACTGTGTTCGTAGTAGCCAGAGAGGAAGAACATCCCAGATGTCTGGCACCAGCAGGCTGGATGAAGCAGCTGTGACTAGATCCGAACAGCGGAGTGGCACTCGGCAAAATTAGGAGTAACGGCGACGCATCCAGCACGGCTGGGTCTCACAAACACGACACTGGAAGGAGCCAGATGTGAAGGGACAGGATGGGGGCAGGAAATGTCCAGAAGGGGACAGGGGTGCAGCAGAATGTTCTGTATCTTGATAGAGGTACCTGTGGTGTGCCCGCAGCCGGTGTATTTTAGCAGTCATTTGAACTCTGGGTGTCTGGTGCCTCATTTGTCCATCTGGGCAGAATGGTACGAATCCCAGATAAACAGACTGACAGCCAGTGAGGTCTTGGCGATCCACCTGCTCTGCGGCTCTGGGGTAGGGGTAGCGCCCCAGGCCACAGGCAGCTGAGACCTCTGCAGGCGAGAGGCCCGGTGGGGGGAGCACGAAGTCCCCAGGGGCAGCTGGCCAGGGTGGTGGCCTGTGGGAGCACCCTGGCCCACAGTCCTGCTCTGCAGGTCTCCTTGGTCTTCCTGATCAGCGGGCTGGTCATCCTGGGCTATGCTGCCTCCGTCAGTGGCCAGGCCACCTACCAGGGCGTGGTTGGAGGGCTGTGCGGACCTGCCGTCGGGAGGCTGTGTGAGGCCTGCTTCATCGTCAACCTGCTCATGATCTCCGTGGCCTTCCTCAGGGTGATCGGGGACCAGCTGGAGAAGCGTGAGTACCTGTGCTAGAGGTGGGGTGGCCCGGGGTGGTGCTCCTTCCATGTCCCCTGTGGTCCTGGTTGATGAACAGGACATGGACGCTGAGCTGGGCCCTGGGGGGCAGCAGAGACCAAGACCACCCCTGAGCTCCTAATGTCCTGGGGAAGGGAGACTTGGAATTAGTCATTCCCAGCACAGTGAGAGTCATGGCGGGGTGGGGGGCGGCCATGGCTGGGATGTCCAGGGGGGTCCGCTGCAAAGACGCCCCTGTGAGAGAGAACCAGTAACACCTTGAGTTTGGGGGTGCTGGAGACTAAACTCTGTGCACCTCCAGTTCCCCACTAACAGTTCTCTAAGCACGGTCTTTGCGGCAGCCCAACAATTTGCATATGTTCTATTTTCATTTTTGTTTCATTCAAAACATTTGTTAAATTTTGCTGTGATGATTTCTTTCTTTGACTCACGGGATGTTTAGCATCATGTGGTTTGGTTTCTAATTTGGGAGTTTTTTTAAGCTCTCTCTTTGGTTTCTACCTTAATTGGTCACATGCTGTGTTTTCCATTTTTTGGCATTTGAGACTTGTCTGTGGGCCCCCAACATGTTCTGTGTTGGTGAGCATTTCACATTCTCTTAAGAGAATTCTCTTTGACAGCTGTTGTTGCAGTGTTCTGGACTCTCCACGAGGTCAAGGTGGTCCACGGCTTTGATCAGGTCTTCTGTAGTCTTGCTGACTTTTTGGTCTAGTTATTCTATGGGTCTGAGAAAGGAGGTTAAAATCTTCCTCTACAGAGTGATGTATTTCTCTCTTTAACTCTGTTGATTTTTGCCTCATGGTTTTGGAAGCTCTCTCATTAGGCACACACCCACGAATTACCCTTTTATTATTATGATATACCCCTTTCTGTCTCTGGTAAAACTGTCATTAACTCGCCCTTCTCGACTGTCAGTCCAGGCCTCGGGCCGCCTCCCCCGCTGGAGTCCAGGCCTCGGGCCGCCTCCCCCGCTGGAGTCCAGGCCTCGGGCCGCCTCCCCCGCTGCAGTCCAGGCCTCCTGCCGCCTCCCCCGCTGGAGTCCAGGCCTCGGGCCGCCTCCCCCGCTGCAGTCCAGGCCTCGGGCCGCCTCCCCCGCTGCAGTCCAGGCCTCGGGCTGCCTCCCCCGCTGCAGTCCAGGCACTCAGGCCGCCTCCTGCATGTCCCCACTGGGGATTTGGCCCTGTGCCCTGACCTGGAATCGAACTGGCAACCTCCTGGTGCATGGGTCCATGCTCAACCACTGAGCCACACCCGCCGGGGCTGTGGCTTGCGTTTCAAAGTGCATTCTTTGTCGATAGCATAGGGTCAGGTCGTGCTTTATTATCGGGATGCTCTCAGACAGACTGCCCATTGGAATTAATTACTGACGTCGTTAGACTTCCCTCCGCCGTGTTGCTGTTTCTTTGGTTTGTTCTGTCATGTGAACCCTGGACGAAAAGGCCCCTGGGCAGGGCACTGAAATGAAAGGTGGCACTCTTATCCCAAATGGCATCGAGGCCGGTAGATCTGAACCTGTGCTGGGTAAATGGGTTCAAAGTGCCCTGTTTCCAAGTGCCAAAGCGAGGTCATGTCAGTGACCCCCTGGCCCCCTGGCCGCTGTGTGGGGGTTCAGTAGTAGTGTCCGGGGTGATCGGAGCATTGGTTGGATGGAGGCCGCCCTGGTCTGGGGGTCGCCCGGGGAGGAGAGGGCATTGCTCATGTGTTCGGTTAGGTCTTTGCGGATGTGTCTTTCTGTAGGCAAGTCCTGGCTTCTCGGAGGAGGACTAAACAGAGGGTGGGAAAGTCACGGCATGTACTGGGGACAGATGAGTCGACTGTAAGTGACTGGTGCCGAGCACCTGGAGGACTGTCCTAGAAAGGGCGGGTTCAGGAAGGAGCTGGGGGAGCCCTGAAGTCAGAGCTCCGGTCACAGGAGACCCAGAGGGAGAGACGGGCTTGCGCCGCCTCCCACACCACGCGGGCTCCGACACACACCGGGACCTCGGGGGCTGTGGTGTGTGCCTTCTCCTGGCGTCTCTGGCCCGGAGCGCCTGCTGCCCGCTCCCACGTGGGCGCCTCTGCACAGCACAGTGACCTCCATGTGGAACTGTCCCTGTGTCATTTCAGCAGAAACAAGCCATTCCCCAGGCATGTAGTCCTTTGCGTGGCTGGCTTGACTGAGCCTTTGGTGAGAACAAAGAGAAGGCAGTGCAAGTGCTCAGCCCTCAGCCGCTGCTCCGGGTGCGGGGGCTGCCTCACCCCCAGGGTTCCAGCCTCAAGCCACCCTGCATCCCTGCATCTCCCCTTCACTCTCCACCCCCCTCCCCCGCCTCTCCCCTCCGCTCTCCCCTCTGCTCTCCCCTCCGCTTCTCCCCTCTGCTCTCCCCTCCCGCCTCTTCCCTTCACTCTCCCCTCCGCCTCTCCCCTCCGCTCTCCCCTCCGCTCTCCCCTCCCGCCTCTCCCCTCCGCTCTCCCCTCCCGCCTCTCCCCTCCGCTCTCCCCTCCCGCCTCTCCCCTCCATTTCTCCCCTCTGCTCTCCCCTCCCGCCTCTCCCCTCCGCTCTCCCCTCCGCCTCTCCCCTCCGCTCTCCCCTCCGCCTCTCCTCTCCGCTTCTCCCCTCCGCTCTCCCCTCCCGCCTCTCCCCTCCGCTCTCCCCTCCCACCTCTTCCCTCCGCTCTCCCCTCCCGCCTCTCCCCTCCGTTTCTCCCCTCCGCTCTCCCCTCCCGCCTTTCCCCTCCGCTCTCCCCTCCGCCTCTCCCCTCCGCTCTCCCCTCCCGCCTCTTCCCTCCGCTCTCCCCTCCCGCCTCTCCCCTCCGCTCTCCCCTCCGCCTCTCCCCTCCGCTCTCCCCTCCCGCCTCTCCCCTCCGTTTCTCCCCTCTGCTCTCCCCTCCCGCCTCTCCCCTCCGCTCTCCCCTCCCGCCTCTCCCCTCCGCTCTCCCCTCCGCCTCTCCCCTCCGCTCTTCCCTCCCGCCTCTTCCTCCGCTCTCCCCTCCCGCCTCTCCCCTCCGCTCTCCCCTCCACCTCTCCCCTGCGCTCTCCCCTCCGCCTCTCCCCTCCGCTCTCCCCTCCCGCCTCTCCCCTCCGCTCTCCCCTCCCGCCTCTCCCCTCCGCTCTCCCCCTCCCGCCTCTCCCCTCCGCTCTCCCCTCCCGCCTCTCCCCTTCGCTCTCCCCGCCCGCCTCTCCCCTCCCTCTCCCCCCCCCCCGCCTCTCCCCCTCCGGCTCTCCCCGTCCGCCTCTCCCCTCCTCTCCCCTCCCCTTCGCCTCCCCCTCCCGCCTCTCCCCTTCGCTCTCCCCTCCCCCTCTCCCCTCCGCTCTCCCCTCCCGCCTCTCCCCTCCGCCTCTCCCTCCGCTCTCCCCCTCCCTCCGCTCCCCCCGCTCTCCCTCCCGCCCTCCCCTCTCGCTCGCTCCCCTCCCCCTCTCCCCTCCCGCTCTCCCCTCCCGCTCTCCCCCTCCCGCCTCTCCCCTCCCCCTCTCCCCCACCCCGCCTCTCCCCTCCGCTCTCCCCTCCCGCCTCTCCCCTCCACTCTCCCCTCCGCTCTCCCCTCCGCCTCTCCCCTCCCGCCTCTCCCCTCCTCTCCCTCCCGCCTCTTTTCCCGCCGCTCGGCTCCCATCCCCCCCGCCTCTCCCCTCCGCTCTCCCCTCCCGCCTCTCCCCTTCTCTCCCCCATCTCCTCTTTGCTCTCCCCTCCCGCCTCTCCCCTCCACTCTCCCCTCCGCTCTCCCCTCCGCCTCTCCCCTCCGCTCTCCCCTCCCGCCTCTCCCCTCCGCCTCTCCCCTCCGCTCTCCCCTCCGCTCTCCCCTCCGCTCTCCCTCCCCGCCTCTCCCCCCCCCTTCTCCCCTCCACTCTCCTCCCCTCCGTCTCTCCCCTCCGCTCTCCCCTCACCGCCCTCCCCTCCCGCTCTCCCCTCCCGCCGTCTCCCCTCCCCTCTCCCCCTCCGCCTCTCCTCTCCCCTCCTGCCTCTCCTCTCCGCTTCTCCCTCCGCCATCGCCCCCCACCTCTCCCCTCCCGCCTCTCCCTCCCTCTCCCCTCCCGCTCTCCCTCCCGCCTCTCCCCTCCCGCCTCCCCTCCCCTCTCCCCTCCCCCTCTCCCTCCCCTCTTGCTCCCTCCCCCTCCCCGCCTCTCCCCTCCGCTCTCCCCTCCCGCCTCTCCCCTTCGCTCTCCCCTCCCCCTCTCCCCTCCGCTCTCCCCTCCCGCCTCTCCCCTCCGCTCTCCCCTCCCGCCTCTCCCCTTCTCTCCCCCATCTCCTCTTTGCTCTCCCCTCCCGCCTCTCCCCTTCTCTCCCCCATCTCCTCTTTGCTCTCCCCTTCCGCCTCTCCCCTCCGCTCTCCCCTCCCGCCTCTCCCCTCCCGCCTTTCCCCTCCACCTCTCCCCTCCCGCCTCTCCCCTCCGCTCTCCCCTCCCGCCTCTCCCCTCCGCTCTCCCCTCCCGCCTCTCCCCTCCGCTCTCCCCTCCCGCCTCTCCCCTTCGCTTTCCCCTCCTGCATCCGTCCTGCCTTTGATACCAACCCAAAATTCTCCATCTTGCTGTCACGGAATAAAACAGCCCCAGGTACTGGGGTGTTCCGTCCACGGAGAGGTTGGTGGGGTCTGTGCCTCCCCTGGGTCCGGGTGGGCCCTGTGGATGTGGCACATGTGACACCAGGCCAGTTCCAGGCCTGGCCTTTAAGAGGACGGGCAGTTTCCTCCTGGGCCTCTGGGAGCCCCAGCTGCCATGGACGAGGCTGCTGGGCGGGGAGGTCCAGGTGGGAGAGGCCCCAAGACTGCAGGAAGGCCCAGGTGTCCCCACCAGACACCTGGTGTGGGGAGAGCCATCGGGGACCCTCCAGCCAGATACACCGAGTGACTGCCACCGGTCCCCTGCGGAGCAGAAGTGGCCAGCTCAGCCCTGCCCAGTACCTCACGTCCTGTTCGTGCCAGATAAGCCACTTTGGGGTCGTTTGCTGTGCAGCAGTGACAGAGAACAGGGGCTCTGCCCAGCGCCCACACCAAAAAGCCACTGCAGCCCCAGCTAGACCCCACACGCCCACCGAGCTCCTGAGTGGAAACAAAAGGGTCTTTTACAAGAGCTGAGGACCCGGGTGCCCCAAGGCCAGGTCGTCTGCCTCGCCGGTGGCTGGGCCCCAGCACTCAGAACAGTGCCCGGCTGGCGGAAGGAGCTCGGGGGGGCATCTGTCGAATGAATCCCCGCGGCCAGATTCCCTCCTTCATGCTGGCACGTGACAGGGTCCCCATCACGCTGGTCCCATCCCAGGGCTGACTTGGTGCCCGTGGTGAACCCTCCCTGGGCTGAGAGCCGTGCAGGGCTCACAGCAGCCCCTCTCTCTGCCCCCCCCCCCCCCCCAGTGTGTGACTCCCTGCTGCCCGGCGCTCTGCCGGCCCCGCCACCCTGGTACGCCGACCAGCGCTTCACCTTGACCCTGCTCTCCGTGCTGGTCATCCTGCCCCTGTCGGCCCCGAAGGAGATCGGGTTCCAGAAATTCACGAGGTACGGGGCTGCAGAGGCTTCCGGCCCGGCAGCGGCTTTCCCTGGGTCCCCACCGGGGTAGGTGTTTGCGGGGGAATTTCTGTCCCCCTCCGAGCTGTTAGCATTGGCCTTCTCGTTTGGAGAAAGTGCGAGGCGGGGCGGGGGCAGGGGGTCAAAATGATACAAGTAACGTAGTAGTGTGTAGAAAATATAGCGGAGCAGGAAAGAGAACCACCCTCATGGCGTACCCTGCCACTGCGGTTTTATTTAATTCTTGCCGACGATCCGCCCACACGTACACGCGCAGGCACAGAGGCAGACACACAGCCCTCTCCAGTGTGTGGTCTGTGACCTTACGCATATTTCTGAGAAAGTTGAGGCTGGCAACCCGTTTCCCTGCTGTGTTCAGAGCAGCAGTGGGCTTTGCACCGTGGAAGCAGAGGAACAGTGGGCAGGGCCCCGAGCCCCCGCGTGCCCCCAGCTCTCCAGTCCCTGTCACACCCGGCTGAGCCAGGGGTCCGCCTCCTCCACAGTCGGTGTCCTGACCCAGATGCTGTGTGGCTGTTGGGGAGACCGGGTGCCGGCCTGGGTAGGAACTGCACCGGCCTGAGAACAGCCCTTCCGGGAACCGTCTTCCCGCTGCCCCATCATGCAGATGAGGAAACCAAAGCTCAGGGGGGCAAGAACTTGGCCCGACGCCTCGCTGGCGTGGGCAGAGCTGACAGTCAGACCCCACTCGTGTGTGTGTTCACGCGTCGTCTGTGTGTTAGCATCCTAGGCACCCTGGCCGCCTGCTACCTGGCCCTGGTCATCATGGTGCAGTACTACCTCGGGCCCCAGGGCCTCGCTCGGGAGCCCCGCCCTGCACTCAGGTGAGTCTGAGGGGGTGACCTTCCATGGCTTCCGGGGTGCTGCAGGGGTCCTGAAGGAAGGGCACTGCTCCCCCCCGGTTTGCACAGAGCCCCTGCTCCTCTCTGAAATCTTTGGCATCTCTGATGCCCCAGGGCCCAGCGAAGGCCCCTTCCCTCCTTCAGAACAGACACTGCTGCTGTTCGCAAGGATCAGGGACAGGCCAAGGGACACAGACACTGAGCACCATACCACCCTGGGGCTCCCAGGCTTTTGCAGAAGTGTCCTCGTAGTTTGGAGGCCGCAGGACTGGCCGGCAAGATGCTGGTACCTGGGCAGAGGGAGCGGGTGACAGAGGTCATTGTGGCCCCACCAGTGTGAGCAAGGCCACTCGGGACTGGGGGCCGGTGGGGGCGCAGAGCCGCAGTGGGGACTTTGCTTTGGCTGAGCAGCCACTGCAGGGTTTTGAGCACAGCAGGGGCTTGAAATTAGATCTGCCGGTGACAGGCCAGCTCATAGGCATGTGACCTATGAGGTCACCCAGGGCCCTGTGCTCAGAAAAGCCTCGCACTTGGTTTAACGCCAGCTGTCACCATCCCAACGCTCTTTATATTTAAAAAAATACATTTTTCTTAATTGATTTTAGAGAGAGAGGAAGGGAGAGGGAGCGAGAGATAGAAACATCGATGAGAGAGAACATTGATTGGCCACCTCCTGCATGCCCCCCACTGGGGATCTGTGCATGTGCCCTGGCCAGGAATCGAACTGGTGACCTCCTGGGACATGGGTCAGCGCTCATCCACCCAGCCACACCGGCCGGGCCATCCCAGCGTTCTGCGTCGTTGCCGAGCAAGGGTGGGCAGATGCGCCTTGCGCTGCGCCACGCACATTAGGCGGCCCCTCCTGCTGACAGGTTGGACATGGAAGGGAGAGGGGGAGTCCAGGGTGAATCTGAGCTGTGGCCTGAGCACCGGGACCATTTCCTCGGGTGGGTAAGACAGGCAGGGGCAGGTGGCCGGCAGAGGAGGGCGGTGTGGGGTGCAAAGTTGGAGTCGGCTTTGAAACATCTCAGTGAAGGCACCAGGTGGCTTGTCAGACCCGTGTGTCTGGAGTTCGGGGAGAGGCCTGGGCTGGAGGGAGAAATGGGGTGGGTGTCAGTCCAGAGATGGCATTTAAAGCCAGGAGCCTGGTGAGGACTGGACTGGGCACCACAGCACTGTCTGGCACTGGGCGGTCACAGGAGGAGGGCGGCGGGGGGGGGGGGGGGGGGGGGGGGCGGGGAGTCAGGAGTCAGGAGTCAGTGAGCTTCCTGGAGCTGCTGGGACAAAGGACCACACCCTGGCGGCTGCACACAACAGAGACTTGTCCGCTCGGTTCTGGAGGCCAGTAGTCCGAAGTCAAGGGGTGAACAGGGCCGAGCTCCCTCTGCAGGTTCTAGGGAAGGATCCTTCCTGCCTCTTTGAGCTCCTGGTAGTTGCCCGTGATCCTGGCTGAAGGACGGACACACCTCCAGACAGTCTCTGCTTCCGTGGGCACACGGCTCTCTCTGGGAGTCCGTTTTCTCTTCCTGTAAGGACGCTAGTCGTGCGTGGCATTAGCGCCCAGCCTCCTCCTCCAGGACCTCATCTCAATTTAACTGATTACGTCTGCAGAGACCCTATTTCCAGATGAGGCTTCATCCTGGGGTTCCTGGAGGATGTAAATTGGGGGGGACACTGTTCAACCAGGACAGAGGATAATAGGAGGTGGTCTCAGGTGCAGTGAACACAATTTCAGGAAGGTTGGTGTGATCGTTGCCAAATGCTGATCCCGGGTGTCGTGGGACTGAGCCTGGGACAGTGATTTGGAGGCTGCTGGTGATGTTACCTGGTCGAGGCAGGAGAGGGGGTGACGCCCCGTGGATTGGGCTCAAGAGGGAGGGAAAGAGGCAGGAGGAAGTTCTGAGGAGGGGCGGGGTGGAAAGGGCAGGAGCTGAGAGGGGACAGAGGTCCCAGCAGGGGTTATGCTGATGGGCCCTCTTAGAGAAGAAAAGCCAATGAGGAGAGGGCCAGACCCCCTGCTGAGCTACAGCCTCCAGGGGGGGGGGGTCCTGTGCTGGGACGGGCCTGAGGCTGGAGCAGGGCCTGAGGCTGGAGCAGGGCAGACACGGGCACTGGGCTCCCGGCTGTGAATAGGCAGCCTGGCATCAGGTGGCGGTGCTGTTGCGGACAGTCAGGGACACCATCTGGAGTCGAGTCTGGCCAGTGCGCACCACAGAGCGGGAGACTCTGTGTCCGGTCCTGTGGCAGCTGTGACAGACGGCCACCAACTCAGGCTCAAAACAGCAGTCGCTGTCCCACGGTTCTGGAAGGGTCTCACTGGGCCACATCGAGGTGTGGGCAGGGCGGCGTTGTTCCTTTGGGAAACTCTAGGCAAGAATCTGTTTCCTGGCCTTTCCCATCTTCGAGGGGACACCCACATTCCTGCCTCAGCGCCCTGCCTCCATCTTCAAAGCCAGGAACATTCCTTCTCTCTGACCTTCCCTCTCACCCCCTCCCTCACCGCTCCCTCTGCCTGCTCGGGGCAGGTTCTCTGCCTGCAGGATTCACGTGATGTGCTGGGCCCCGATAATCCCGGATAATCTCTCCGGCCTCCGAGCCCTCCCCCTGAATGACAGAGTCCCTTGGCCATGTCTGCTCACATATGAGCGGGTTCCTGGGAGTAAGACATGACCTCTTTGGGGGCCGTTGTTCTGGCACAACCAGGAAACCCCGATTCTGTAGCGGGTGTTGTTTACACCCCACTTCACCAGACGTCGCCAAAGGTGCCGGATGCTGGCACCCAGAGCTGCTGGTCAGAGGAAGCCGGAGGGCCGCCCACCTGAAATTCCGCCCCACGCACAGCTCAGCCCCTGTAGGCAGCTCGGGCAGAGGTCACACCATCCCTGCACTGTCGGGGTCTGCTGGATGGGTGCTGCCTGTCTCCCCAGCCCCTAACCTCGTTGGGAGCAGGCAGCCTCAGAGGGAGGCTGGGAGTTCCTGCTAGCCATGCCCTTTCCAAGTCAGTCTGCACAGAGAGTGTCGTTACCAAAATGTCAGCGTAGATGTAATTAGAAAGAGCAGCACTGAACACGCATCTCCTCCCGTCTCCCCAAACCTGGCAGTGGACGCAGTCGCTGAAAATATGTTCTACCGCCCTGGCCGGCTGTCTCTGTGATGAGAGCGTCAGCCCGTGGACCAGAGGTTCTCGGGTTCGATTCCCGGTCAAGGGCACGCACCGGGGTTACAGGTTCAATCCCCTACCCTGGTCGGGGTTGTGCAGGAGGCAGCCAATCGATGTCTCTCTCTCACATCGCTGTTCCCCCCCCCCCTTCTCCTCTCTCCCTCCCTCTCAACCCTCCCATTCTCTCTCCTTTCCACTCTGAAAATCAATGGAAAAATGATCCTTGGGTGAGGATTATAAATAGATAGATAGATACATATAGATAGATATTTTATATATATATAATATATATTTTTTATAGGCACGCTTAGACTTTCCTGGTATTGTTTGAAACCCACCTTCACGTTGCAGGTTGTTGGGCTTTACCTCTGTGTAGTAAACACCTGCCCTCGTCTCTTTGCAGCCCTCCCTCCTGGACCTCCGCATTTAGTGTCTTCCCCACCATCTGCTTCGGATTTCAGGTAATCTTAGTGTCTGTGCTGTGGACCGTGGCATCTGCAGGCGGTGGTGACGCCCGCTCCCTTGGGCGAGTGTGGCCTCCCTGGCAGGAAGGAGGTGTGAAGACTTGTTGTAGGATGTGATGGGCCGGCTGTCTTCCGGAGACCGTCCGTGTGTGTTGGAATCTGGGCTCAGTGAGGTGTGAATTGCTGTTGAACTTGGGAACCCGGCCCCCACTGGCAACCGACAGCAGTGATGTATCTGTTGGGTCCAGGGCAGAGTGTGGGGAGTCGGCACCTGCCCCTCGCTCTGCAGAATCCTCCTGCGCCGGGACACCTAGGGCTGCCACTTCTCATGCAGAACACCTGGTGGACATCCCCCAGGGGCCACGGAGAGGAAAGGTCCCGCCCCGGGAGGTCTGGAAGCAAGGGAGCCTGGAAGGGTGCAGGTAGCTTGGGGCAGGTACAGGGCAGAGTCCACGAAACTCCTGCAGGAAAGTCACGGCGTGAGAACGTCGGTGTGTGCAGTCCAGCGAGGGGCTTCTGATAACCCCTGGTGGGCAGGTCAGAGCCACCCCTTTTCAGGCACTGGCGTCTGAAAGGCACCTTGAAGAAAGTGTGGGGGAGGCGGGCCGGCTGGAGAGGACAGCACAGGTGAGCCCCGGAGGAGCGTGCCGGGGGGCTGCCAGGCAGGTGCCCGCAGGTGCGGAGGTGCCAACTGGAGAGCCTGGGCTCTGCTCCCTGCCTTCCGGGCTCTCTCGGGTTTTCCAGGCTCCTAGCAGGTGGCAGCTGACTCCACTCTTTCAGAGTTTATTTTAGGAAGAAAGATTTGCCCCTCTCTCCTGAATCCTACCCACCACACCCATGACAAAACCACCCCAAAGCAGGCAAGTCCGCAGGGCAAAGTGGTTCAGGGGGGACACTATCTCAGCTTCCTGACTGGCGTTTCTTCTCCCCTGATCCATCAACTCGCTCCCGTTTCTGTTCTTCATCTTGCCTTTTCTTTGAGAAGCATTTTTGAAAGAAAAAAAAAAAAAGAATCCTGACACGTTCCCATTTCTCTGCCGTATAAATGAGCCGATCATATCACTGCTGGGCTTAGCAAGCCGTCCTTAGGAATGTCTCACGTGTTTTCTTGCACGCCCAAGACTTTGAAAGATCTGAAGCAGCGACGTCGCTGTCGGCTGCTTGTCTGGATGTGGTGCACCATCCCTCTCTCCAGTGCCTGAGCCCCACGTGGAGTGGCGGGCTCGCCCTGGGGCTGCTTTTCCGATGCCTGCCGGAGTGCCCCTCACCTTTGCCTCGGTTCCCTCCGATTCTCCTAGCAACAAGGCCTGGGCTGAGGTTGCCACGGACACCGAGGCAGGATGGGGAGTTGGGGAAAGATGTGAATTGCAGGGTGGGGGTGGGGCTGAGACCAGAGGCAGGGCTGCCAGGGTCTGGCCTGAAGAGGCAGAGATAGGGAGGTGGAGGAGATAGACACAGATGAGGATGGGAAGTAGGGTGAGGAGTGGGGTGCACCTGGAGGGTCTGTGTGGGGGAGGGGAGGTTGCCTTTTCATCAGGAGCGCTGACCTGGTTCGAACACCATCCCCACATTTAACAACAAGGCAACCCCCACCAGCCTGCACAGAGGTGGGGTGCAGGCTCTGCTCCTAGCCACTCTGGCCACGCTTGGGACTTCTCTGTTGGGACTTTTCTGTTGTTGTTTTTTTTAAATTAGTTTTTATTAAAAAAATTTTTTTTCCTTTATTGATTTTTAGAGAGAAAGGAAGAGAGAGAGAGGGAGAGAGAAACATTGATGAGAGAGAACATTGATTGGTCGCCTCCTGCATGCCCCCCACTGGGGATCAGGCCCACAACCTGGGCATGTGCCCTGACCGGGAGTCAAACCAGCAACCTCTTGGTGCATGGGTCGACGCTCGACCACTGAGCTGCACCAACTGGGCGTTGGTTTTTTTTTAAAAAAAACAGCTTTATTGAGATATATGTAGCCTACATTTCGGCTCTCTGCAGTGTAAAATTCAGTAGTGTTTGGTGTGTCCACAGAGCTGTGCAACCATCACCACAGTGAGTTTTCGACCATTTCATCACCCCAAAGAACCTGGTGCCTACTCCCAGTCACCCCCCCTTCCTCCGCCCACGGACGGTTCATGTAACTGGAACCCTGCGGTGCGTGGTCCTTGGTGACAGCTTCCCGCACTCAGCATCGTGTCCTTGAGGTTCATCCGTGTGGTCATGCGCGTCAGTTCTCCGTCCCTTTCTATGGCTGAGTCGTATTCCACCGCAGGGGTAGACGGCCGTCCGCTTATCCATCCTCAGCTGGGGACACCCAGGCTGTTTCCACCCCTCGGCCGGTCTGTGCGCCTCTGCCCTGCCTGAGGAGTGAGCCTGCCCTCCCCAGCCACCTCCCACGGGCTGTTCCAGCGGGCAGCTCGCCCTCGGGACGGACGGTTTTTCCCATGGAACCTAGAGAAACGGACCCAGGAGTCAGAGGACCAACAGAGGAAGTAGGACAGGGCTGCCTGCAGCCACCCCCAAGCGTTTCCCCATTTCTGAGTTTGGGAGGCAGGAGGGGGGCATTGATCCACAGAGCTCCCTGCCCCTTGGTGGAGGGTCCCCGGGGGCTGCAAGCCAGTGGGCTCCTGTGAGGTCAGAGAAGCCAGGGCAGAAAGCCAGAGAGGCGCTGGTGCCCCAGGGCGTCTGTCCTCACAGGTATGTGTGAGCTCACCGGGCTGGCTGCCCCCAGGGCGGCTGCCATCAGGACTAGGCTGGTGCCGCCAGCCCCTCCCAGTGTGCGCTCCACGAGGGGGCGACCGCGTTGGGCTAGTTTGTTTGGTACCCAAGACTTGCACTGAGTCAGACTAATAAGCAGCTGAGCCCCGGAAACCTGGTGCTGGGTGGGGCAGCCTCCTGGTCGCCGGGTGGGTGTTTAAAGGGACAGGTACACGAGTCACCCCTGAGGTGTTCTTCAGCCGGGGCCAGGCTTCCTGCTTGGCGTGAGCGAGGCTGAAGTGGGCCTTGCTGTCACGGAGCTGATGGCCAGATGCTGCACAAGCTCAAACTTGCGCACATCGAGGGAGTGGGGACACATGAGGGAGGAGCCTGGCCCGCCTGGGAGGCTTTCCGGAGGGATGAGTAGGAGCTGGCCAGACCAGGAGAGAATCCCAGGGAGAGGAACGAGCTCAAGAAAAGGTCCTGGGGCAGCTCAGAGGGACAGGGGTGGACTGAGCTCCGTGGGAGAGAGGAGCATGGTTCTCGAAGGTCCTGGAGAGTGGACAGGAGTAGGTTGGCATGTTTGGTTTGCTCAGAAGTGGACGTAGTAGTGGGAACCCTGTCCCAGGAGCCTGGGAAGGTTCAGAACCCAAAGGGCATATCCAGATTCAGGGGCGCCTCTCAACCCTGCCTGTGCATCAGGGTCTCTGGGGCTGCTGGTTAGACACCTCTGCCCGGGACCTGCCCCAGGCAAACAAAGTCCCCATCACAGGTGGGCTCTTGGCGTTAGCTGGATGCATTTTATGTTTACATTTTTTATGACAATATAATCATACATATGAAACATGTAAATCATAAGCATGTGTACTCCCATGTGGCCATCACCCCAGTCGGGATATAAAATACTGTCGGCTCCCACGGAAGACTCCCTCGTGACATTTTCCACTGCGTGGCATCCACCCCACCCACACCACGATTCTGCCTTCTGTCACCATAAGTGGTGGTTCTCAACTAGGGGCGATTATGTCCCTCCCTTGGGAAACCTGGCAATGTCTGGAGACAGTTTTGATTGTAACAACTGGGGCAGATGTTTCAGGTCCCTCCCTAGGTCAGGGCCAGGGGCGCTGCTCAGCATCCTGCAGGGCACGGGACGGTCCCTGTTCCAGCTTGTCTGGCTTGTAATGCAAACTTCACATACATGGAAACCTTTTGTGTCTGGCTGCCTTTGCAAAACAGCGCTATGAGGTTCTCTGTTGTTTAGGTGTGTCATGTGGCCGTCCTTTTTCATCGCCATGTAATATTCCGTTGATATCTAGCAATTTACTTATTCCTTTTGCTGTTGGTGGACAATTGGGTGGTTTCCTGTATTTTGGGACTCTACCTTTTAGCTTGTTCTAGGTGAGTCTAACGCCCAGCCACCCCGACCGAGCCCTGCCTGTGTCTTCCAGTGTCATGAAGCTGCTGTCTCCGTCTACTGCAGCATGCGCCGCCAGAGCCTGTCCCACTGGGCCCTGGTCTCCGTGCTGTCCCTGCTGGCCTGCTGCCTCGTCTACTCGCTGACAGGTAAGGCCTGGCCTGGAGTGCCCAGCAGCTGGGTAGGGGTTGGCAGGAGAAATGGGAATAACAACAAGTATTTATAGAGAGCGTACAGTGTGCCTTTGTTCATTAAATCCTTAACACCCCATAGGAAAGTCCCCATTTCATAGAGGAGGAAACTGAGACTCAGAGGACTTCCATGGGTTGGCCAAGGTCTCCAAACTGCACAGGGCAAAGCTGCGACCCTAACCCTGGCCTGGCTAGCTCCAGGCCCTGCTCTGTGCCCCGCACCTGCTGCTGCCTGAGGGATGGTGATGATGGTGGTCTTCGTAGGTTACATCCGGGTAGCACTTTACAAAGGGCCCTCACGGATTCAGTGGATTGGGGTGCTCACAGACCGGTGCCGGAGGCAGAAGGGCCTTCAGAGGTGATGGAAGTGTGGCTCAGAGAGGAGCTGTGATGTGCCCAAGGTCGTAGAGCGTACCCAGCCCAGGTCCCAGGTTCAGGCTGACGGCTGGGCACCTTTCTCCAGCCCGGAGGCTCACTCTTTCATCCGCCCCCTGGGGCCTCTGACTTTGGGACCCCTCGGGCTACAGAGAATGTGTCAGGTGCCTTGGACACCCTGGTTTCAAGAAACTTGCTGGATGACCTCTCCCTGGCCTGGGAGGTCCCTGCCCGTCTGTGATCCCTGGGTTGGAGGGCCAGGACCTGGTCTTTGAAAGTCACCTCCAGATGGCTCGGGTCCACGGCCAGCAGGGTCATGGGACCAAAGTGAGCCATAGCTCTTGACCAGAGATGGGTGTCTCGGGCCAGGGCAGGTGACTAGGATGCCCGAGGCAGCGTTGGGTTGCAGGCAAGGGCCCTGGTGCGCTGGACCCGGTTCAGTGGTAACCAGTTGTCTACGTGATTCTGGCGTTGTTGACACCCTGGGTCTTGGTTTTCCCATCAGGGAAATGGATGCACCGCCCGCTGCTCTCTCTGGGTACCGTCGGGAGGGCTGCCGGCGGGAAGGCACTGACAGCGTTCAGAGTGCTGTGTGCTTCCCGCCACTGCCCACGCCGCGCAGGCCCCGGGTGAGCTCTTCGAAGGAAGGGTTAGCGGTCGTTTTGCCCAGCGGGAGTCTTGAGTCAGAAGAACAGAGTATCACGTAGGCCGAGGACAGGAAAGACTGGGAAATGGCAGAACAGAGAACTCTTCCAGAACCTCTGTCAGCTCCTAGCAGAAACCTCCAGGTGGTAGGAGCCGGGTGCTGTCAGGGAGGCAGAGTGGGGGGGGGCCCTTTCTGAGCTCCTCCGGCTTCCGCCCCCCTCCCCCCCAGGCGTGTATGGCTTCCTGACCTTCGGGACTGAAGTTTCTGCGGACATCTTGATGTCCTACCCGGGGGACGACGGGGTCATCATCGTCGCCCGAGTCCTCTTCGCCGTCTCCATTGTGACCGTCTACCCCATTGTGCTCTTCCTGGGGAGGTGAGGCTGGCTCGGTGGGGACACTGCTCGTCACGGGTGAGTGCGTGCCAGGCCCTGCCGGCTGGTGTGTCGTGGGGGCCGTCATCTCTGCTGCACAGAGGAGGAAGGGGGCAGATAATTAGGTAGCTGGCCCGGCCTCACCAGGTTGTGGTGTGAGGACTGGAGCTGGTCTCCAGCCGCCCTCGACCACCCTCCACCTGGCCCCTCGCTGTTGGCTGTCCGACATGGACTGACCACCTGGTGTGGACAGCTGGGCAGCTGGGAGGGGCCGTGGGCGCCGAGGGCAGGCAGGTGCAAGGGCTGCAGCCCGGGGCCCCTGTGCGCCTGTGCTGGCCTGGCCTCCAGGTCGGTGATGCAGGACTTCTGGAGGAGGAGCTGCTGCCAGGCGCGTGGGCCCAGGGCCCTGGCCGACCCCTCGGGGCTGGGGGTCCGGGTGCTGCTGACCATCCTGTGGGTCGCCGTGACGCTCGCCATGGCCCTGCTCCTGCCGGACCTCAGCGAGATCATCGGCATCATCGGTGGCATCAGTTCCTTCTTCATCTTCATCTTCCCAGGTGGGTGCTGCTCCCCGGGCCCCGCCTGCTTGTCCTCCCTGCCCTTTCAGCAGGGGGTTCCCACGCTGGGGTCACGGCCTGGAGGTGGGAGCCCTGTCGGGAGGGTGACTCCCAGCCCTGCCTACCGGCCAGGCACGGGCCGGGGACTTCACGGACCTCCCTCATTCAGCATCACTGCCCTTGGTGTACGTACCTGATGGGAGCGCCATCGTCAGTTCGTCTGCAGATGGGAGGGCCGAGGCCAGAGGCCCCCGGTGGGCACGGCGAGTGGGCGGCAAACCTCCCAGCACTGCCCGGCCCCTGCCACTTGCTGCGGATGTTGTTCTGTCTATTTATTATTTATTTTTGTTCATCCTCACCGGAGGATATTTTTTCCATTGATTTTTATTTACTTATTTTTATTTATTGACCTTTATTGTTGAAAGCATTACAGTGGTCCCCTTTTTTCCCCCATTGACCGCCCTCCTTCCCACTCCACTGATGTTTAGAGAATGAAAGGGAAAGAGGGCGGTGGAGAGAGAGAGGGAAACATCGGCCGGCTGCCTCCCCCAGGGCCTGGACTCCGGGCTGGGATCGAACCTGCAACCCAAGCGCATGCTTTGACCAGAAATCGAACCCATCAGTGTGCTAGCTGGTGCTCTGACCACTGACCCACACCGGCCTGGGCCTATTTTACTTTTTAAAAACATTTTCAATGATATGAAATGTAGAAATGTGTTCAGTTACATGAAATTCATAGGGTTCAAAGGTACCCCATGAGACCATCCCACCTTGTCCGCCGTTTCTGACAGTTTCTTAGAAAACTGTGCTAGTGAATGGCGAAATGTCCCGAGCGTTATGGGGACTGGGAAACCAGGGAGGCCAAGGCCTGTGGGCCACACTGTCATCCCCTTTGACGACCCTGTGCTGTGGGGAGGAGCCCGGGAGGGGCTGCAGGTGCTCAGGGCGAACTCCAAGCCGCCCTGCCCCAGCCCTGGGAAGCGCTCTCAGATGACAGTGTGGAGGTCAGAGCGCCCCTCTCGGCCTCCTGGTCAGCTGCTGCCTCAGCCATGCTCATTTGGGGTCTGAAGACACGTGAAGTTGGGGTCGGTGCCTATGTCCTGGGTGGTGCCATTAGCTCCAGCTGTTTCTCGTGTTGGGCGGGACTGTCGGGGACAGATTTGCGGGGGGGGGGGGGGAGGGGGTGCGAGGTGCCGGGGAGCTTTAGGCAGAGCTGTCTGGCTTCAAATCACAGCAGAATTATTAGGAAAAAAAAAACACAGAGAAAAAAGAAAAAAGAGAGAAAGGAAGAGAAAGATAACCATGGCAGCGGCCAGCTGGTGAACTCGTCCAGGTGTCCCCAGGTGCAGGTGTCAGCCCCGAGTCCAGACGGCCCTGAGCATCTCGTCACAGAGACCTGCGTGCAGCTGTGCTGCCTGTCATCCGGGAGACTGAGGCTCAGAGAGGCCCAGCTTCCAGGGAGAGGTTGAGCTGGGACCTCAGCCAGCGCCCGCTGCCCCCTCACCACAAGCAGGGTGGGACAGGGCCCTTGGGTCCCTGCTGGGTGTTGACAGCTCTCACAAGCCCAGGGCCACTTTTGGTCCCATAATGAAGAGCGGGGTGACCCTGTCTCCTCCGCAGGTCTGTGCCTCATCTGTGCCATCGGCGCCGAACCGATAGGACCACGAGTCAAGTAAGTGTCCCCCGTGAGGGCGGCCACGTGGGCATGGAAGGGGCTCTGAGTGAGGGGAACATGAACGCTGGAGGGGCCGTGGAGGTCCTGTCCTGCAGAGGGGAAGACGCTGGCCGCAGGGCCGGGCCCTGTGCACACAGCCAGAGGCATCTGAGCCAGGACTCGAACCCAGGCCCTCAGCACCATGGCCTGTCATCTTTCCCTCTGGCTCTGAGGGTTGTGGTCTGTGGTTGGAGCTTTATGTGGACTTGAGGTCTTCCCGACAGAGACCCTATTTCCAGCTAAGGTCACAGCCACAGGTTCCAAGTAGATGTGGATTCTGGGGGCCACCGTTCAGCCCAGTACAGACGCCCTTAAGTTACAGCAGCCGTGGGCTTGGGTCCCGCCTGCAGGCTGGTGCCTCCGTCCCCCACTCCCCAGGCACGGCTTCCCAACGCACGAGCTCGGCTGGGTCCCCTTCTGGGGTGTCTCTAAACCTGCCTTGGGCCTAGAGCGGGCCCCCGATGGTCTGGTGGCCCCTACACGGCCTGTTTCTCGTGGCACCCGGAGTCCTGCTGTTCTGCCATGATCCCTGCTCACAATCGTTTTAGTGACGGGCTCTCAGGATGTTCTTAGTCCTGGAGCTGCTGTAGGGCCTCTGGTCCAGCAGAGCTGCTCTGAGTGCTCAGCCCCGCCATGTGCCCCTGCTCCCCCCGTTTCAGAAGGGTGATGTTCAGGCACCACGCTGCCGCTCTGAGATGCTGCTTGACCAGAGGGTCTCGCCATGACAACACACCCTGGTGGCCTTTGTTACTGGGGCCAGAAATACCTGTGGCGGCCCTGCCATGATGTGGGAATCTTATCATCGTCGCTTTCACCTTGTCTCCTTGTTGCACCATCTCTTCTGGTTACGTCAGGGAGCTCAAGACCTGGCCCTGGAGGGCTCCAGTCCCTGCCACCTCTGCCTCCTGGGCGCTCTGTCCTCGCCACTGTGGCCATTGTGTGTGACTTAGAGCTTGCTCCTTCTCCCGTCTTTTCGGGGGCTCCATCCCCCCACCCCAAAAGGAATAGGGATGGAAAGGGAGTTTGAAACTCGTCTTCTTCCTCCCATTTCTTTGGCTTTGATAAAAGATTGGGCAGGAATGAGGTTATGAAGTGACAGACGGAGGTTTTTCTAAACGGCCTCGGGTACTTTCTCTCCGGTTGTTTCAGAAACCCATCGCCCCAGGTAACGGAGGGTACCATGACTTTCCTCCCAGTCGGTGCCTCTGCTGGGCTTGGCTCGGCTGAGCAAAGGCCCAGGGAACGGGTGCTGACGCGGACTTGTTGATTGGCAGGTGCTGCCTGGAGGTCTGGGGAGTGGTGTCCGTGCTCCTGGGCACCTTCATCTTCGGGCAGAGCACCGTGGCAGCCGGCCTGGAGCTCGCGAGGGGCGGCCAGGCCTGAGCAGGAGGGGCACCTCCACAGCCACCCTGGTGCGGCTCCCTGGTCCAGCCGCGAGACCAGTGTAATCCCACCATAAAGATGCCGGAGAAACTGATACCTCTGCCTTCTCAGGCTGCTCACTGGGACGTCTGCTCATTCAGTGTTTCTGGTGCAGTGGTGAGGGGAGCGCCTTGGGGTCCGGGCGCTGCCCCAGCAGATGACCCCGCACCAGCGGCTGGAAACAGCAGTCGTCGATTCTCACGTAGTCCTGGAGGCCAGGAGTCAGAGCTCAAGGTGCCAGCAGGGCCGTGCTCCCTCTGAAGGTCCAGGGCAGGATGCTTCCCGCCGCCTCCAGCTGGGGGGCTGGGGTCCTTGTCTGGTAGATGCCTCTGCTTCCACCTCGCCGGGCCTTCTTCCCTCTCCTTCCAAGGACGCAGTCATTGGACTAGAGCCTGCCCTAATTCAGTATGACGTCATCTTAAGTTACTTAATTAGGGTCTGCAAAGAGCCTGTCCCCAAATAAGGTCCCATCACAGGTTCCGGGGGTTAGGCCTACAAACTTCATATTTCTGGGGTACGCAGTTCAACTCCTGGGGCTAAGGCCCAGAGAGTCCTGCTTTGGAGGGGGCGCCAGATTCAAAGACATGGAGTGAGGGTAGTGCACAGTGGATGAGAGCCCCAAAGGGATTTTGGGTAGCAGCCACTGGGGATGGAGGTGGACCCAGGCTGGCCCTTGGCCAGAGCACGGGGAATGCAGAAATCCTGCCCAGGACCAGGCGATGCCCAAGGAGACGGATGCCCAGAACTGGCCACACAGCCTTGCCCTTGGCCCACGCTCCAGTGGGGTACTCAGAGGAACAGGCCCCTTTCTCCCCACTGGCTGGACCTGAAGGGCCTGGAAGCCTCGTGGACTGTCCGCCCATAGTCGCTCCTAACCCCGGACCAATTCTGCCGTGAGGACTCACACTGCAGCTGCAGATGAGGGACCCAGGGGTGGGAGAAGGGGTGGGAGGTGCAGAGGGTGCATCTCTGCCGTGTCGCCCTGCCTGCCGGCCCTGACCTTGCGCAGGCCCAGGGGCTCCTGCATGTCAGGGTTCAAGCCCCTCTTCCCCCCCTCAGGACGCCTGAGAGAAGCCCGTGGGGCCAAGGCAGATGGCCCCGGGGCCCCTCAGGGCAGGTCCTCTGTTAGTCCTGTGATGTGTGCATGACTTGGGAGGTTGGCGGTACTGGACCGTTGTTGATTTGCTTTTTCCAGCTTGTGCACCTGCATTTTCTTTGAGATGTAATTCACACACCCAAACATCACCCTTTTAAAGCACATAATTCAGTGGCTATTAGTCAATGCACAGAGTCGTGTAGCTGTCACCAACATCATTCTGTTCCACACCCTCAAAGGAACCCTGTACCCATCAGGAGACCCCCTCAACCCTCTCCCCAGCCCCCCTCAACCCTCTCCCCAGTCCCCCTCCCTCCCCCTCTTCCCAGCCCTCCCTCAACCCTCTCCCCAGTCCCCCCTCACCCCCTCTCTCCAGCCCCCCCTCACCCCCTCCCCAGTCCCCCCTCACCCCCTCTCCCCAGTTCCCCCTCACCCCCTCTCTCCAGCCCCCCCTCACCCCCTCTCCAGCCCCCCTCACCCCTTCTCCCCAGCCCCCCCACCCCCCTCTCCAGCCCTCCTCACCCCCTCTCCCCAGCCCCCCTCACCTCCTCTCCCCAGCCCCCCCTCACACCTCTCCCCAGCCCTCCCTCACCCCCTCTCCCCAGCCCCTCTCACTCCCTCCCCAGCACCCCTCCCTCTCCCTCCCCAGCCCCCCTCACTCCCTCTCCCCAGCACCCCTCCCTCTCCCTCTCTCTGAGTACCCAGCCACCCAAAACCTGTTTCTGTCTCTAGGGGTTCGGCTCTTCTGGGCATCTCATGTAAATGGACTCACACTATGTGGCCTTTGGTGGCTTCTTCAGACTTGTCCATTTTACAGGTGAGGTGATGCAGGCTTGGAAAAATCAAGGCCCTGTCCTGAGAGGTACAGTCAGAGTCAGGCCGATTTTGAGCTGGATTCCCTCTCACTTCACATTGCACATCTCGAGTGGCCAAGGCTGTGGGCGCTGGTGTGCTGACCCCACGGGCAGGGTGGATCCTCTGGCCGCCTCCACCCTGGCTGCTGCTGGAGGCCTGAAGCTGTGGCTGCAGGTGTGGGCTCTGACCCAGTGAGGGGGACACAGGACCCACCTCCACCTGCCGCACCCTGTTCAGTGGCCACTCGTCCTCCCGGGCACGGCCTGTTGGGGCAGGATTGCTGTGGTGGAGGGGCAGCCAGACAGCTCGTCGCCCTCCTCAGTGTGCCCGTGGTGCTGGCCAGGAGGGCGGGACGCCCCTCAGTGTGCCCCTGGCGCTGGCCGGGAGGGCGGGACGCCCCTCAGTGTGCCCCTGGCGCTGGCCGGGAGGGCGGGACGCCCCTCAGTGTGCCCCTGGCGCTGGCCGGGAGGGCGGGACGCCCCTCAGTGTGCCCCTGGCGCTGGCCGGGAGGGCGGGACGCCCCTCAGTGTGCCCGTGGCGCTGGCCGGGAAGGCGGGACGCCCCTCAGTGTGCCCGTGGCGCTGGCCGGGAGGGCGGGACGCCCCTCAGTGTGCCCCTGGCGCTGGCCAGGAGGGCGGGACGCCCCTCAGTGTGCCCGTGGCGCTGGCCAGGAGGGCGGGTCGTTCAGGGCAGGCACAGGTGCACATGGAGAAGGTAGGGGCCGGGCCAGCGGAGCAGGCAGCTGAGAGCTGGCGCTGGAGTCAACTACTGGTCTGCCATTTGCCACCTCAAGATTTGGGAAGTTTACGAACCTCCTCTGAGAGTCCATTTCTCACCCTGGCCGGTGGCTAAGTTGGTTGGAGCGTCGTCCTGTGCACCAAAAGGGTGCAGGTTTGATTCCTGGTCAGGGCACATGCCTGGGTTGTGGGTTCGAGCCCCAGTCGGGGAGCATGCGGGAGGCAACCAATTGATGTTTCTCTCTCCCCCCCTTCCTTTCTCTATTTTTTTTTTTTTTTTTTGATATTTTGTTCAGATAGAGTGGGAGAGAGAGAGAGAGAGAAACATCGACGTGAAAGGGACACATTGAGTCGTTGCCACCCGCACGACCGACCAGGGCCGGGGACAAACTGCAACCGAGGTACATGCCCTTAGCGGGAACCGAACCCCGGTCTCTCTGGACCGCAGGCCGACGCTCTAACTGCTGAGCCAAACCGGCCAGGGCCCCTTCCTCTCTCTAAAAAATCAATAAAAACATATCCTCAGGTGAGGATTAAAAAAAAATTCAATTTCTCACCAGCAAAATGGAGCAGGCTTACTGTGAATGGTGTGGTGTAGGCTTACCGTGAGGATTGAAGGTGGTAATGTAGTTACAGCGGCCAGTGGAGAAGCCAAACAATAGTTTTATCTCCAGAAAAACTAGGTCGACATTAGCAGGCGGACACTGAGCTTCCCAGCAGCCGAGGGGACCGTCCGGCCCTGACCCACCGGAAAGCAGGGACGCACACCAGGAAGGGCAGTCAGTGCCCAGGAGAGATGCAGAGGCGGCCCTCCCGGACTGAGCCCCCAGCCAGCCCTCACAGCTCAGAAGCCAGGCGCTCAGGGACGCCGCTGGCACGGCCCCCTCTGCTGTGCCCTGGTCAGGGCGGTGTGAGCTCCCCCTGGACTGTCTGCCCCCATACTGACTGCTCCCTCCAGTCTGACAGCCCCCGAGTGAAGGAAGGGCCCAGTGTCATCCTTGGCCTTCAGCAGGGCTCTCGGCGGACGATCCCAGCTGCCTGCCGCTGCCACAGCCGTGTCTTCTTAGCCAGCCCTGTCCCCTCTGAACGCCCTTTGTCCTCAGTGTGCCTCGGCTTTCTTACCTGGGCATCCTTCCTCCGCCCCAGGTGGGCAGCCTCCCTCTCCCCTTCTTCCTTCTGGACCCTTGGTGTAGGTCCTCTAACTCGAAGCTACGGACAGCCCCTCCCTCCCAGGAGAGCCATGAGGACGCACTGAGATAAACCTGCAAAGCCCGAGGCACAGAGCCTGGCCTGGCCCGAGTTCCCGGTCAGCGGGGACGCCTGTGTTCGCGTGGAGAGACCTGTGTGTCTCATAATGAATGTGAACGTGGCCAAGTGACTCCTGCTCTGAACCGCACAGGCTGCAGGGGCTCTGAGTCTCCTTGAGGGGCACCTTCCCACTGGCCCAAACGTTTTCATCACCCCACAGAAACCATTAACTGTCACTCCCTGTTCTGTCTTCTCCCAGCTCTGGCAACCAAGAATCTCTCTGTCCCTATTGGCGTAACTGTTCACCCACATGTGGTCCATTGTGTCTGGCTCCTTTCACGCAGGATAACGTTTTCAAGGCTCGCCCACGTTGCGGTGTGTGCCAGGGCTTCCTTCCTTTTCAGGGCTGAGCAGTATTCCACTATGGGTAGAGCACTCTTTGTTACCCCATTCATCAGCTGGTAGGCATTCGGGCTGTTGCCACCTTTTGGACACTGGGAACGGTGCTATAAACATCTGTGCACATCTGCTTCATTGCAGCTTTTTCATTCTTTGGGGCATAGTACCTACAGATACGCCCAGGAGTAGAATTGCTGGGTCACATGGTAACTGTCTTTAACTGCTTCAGGAAGCTGACTGGGATATTAACGTGTTATTCTGGAGCTGTTTCTCCCCACGTATCCGTGCTGTGTGGCACAGGGGTCAGGACGCAGGATTGGGGGCAGATAGCGCCGGGTTTGGATATTAAGTGGTGCCACTTGCTGTGTGACCTCTGGTGAGTTACTTGCCCTCTCTGTCCCCAGTTCCCCACCTGCTGATCACAAGATGGTGTAGGCAGCACCGAGAGAGACGGGGCCTTCCAAGTGCCTGGCTCTGTAGTGTACATTCAGTGGGAGCACTCGTACTTTTTAGGGTTGAAATTTGTTCTCTTCAGAGCCTGTTCCCACCCACTCAGAATCGAGGATGCTCTAAGTCGCTTGTGGGCTGCAGTCAGCTGCTACAGTGCGGGGAGAGCTCGGGTGAGCAGGTGTGGTGTGTGGCAGAAATGTAACAGGCCCAGCTGGCAGTGTTCCTCTGTTGCACCCCAAAGAGTCTCAGCCCTTGTGAATAGTACTTTTTAAATAGCTGAGCCAACTGGAACAGTACCAGCTTCAGAGCGAGGCGGGCTGGGGGCAGCTCTTACGCTTGCTCGTGCTGCCAGCAGGACCCGGCGCAGGGGGTCCTCACGAGCCAGGAAGTTCCTGATCTTCAAAGTAGGGGTCTTCTCCCCACTTTACAGACGAGGGGGAGAGGCTCAGAAATGCACAGCTGGGGCCTGAATTTGCATTTGACTTTTCCTACGAGCTCACAATTTACTGGGGTTGCATGAGCGGCCGGCCCCGAGCCTTGTGAGGAGGTGGCTGGGAGGTGGCAGGACCCCAGGCAGAGGGACCTGCTGCGGAGAGCAGGGGCGTCAAGGCTCCAGGCAGCCAGAGCAGGCCGGCAGTGTGGGCGGAGACCTGGCGCAGTGTGCTGGCCTTAACAACATGTTCCACAGGCTCGCTGCTCCAGGCTGGGACAGGAGGCGGAAAGACGGGTCCACGGTCCTGCCTGCATGGCTCCCACCGGGCCAACACACCGCTATGCTGTTTTAGGGCCTGTCTCCCATCTGCCCCTCCGTTCTGCTTAGGAGGGACCCATGGCTCTCTCCTTTGCCCCTTGAAATTTCTGTGCACGATGTCTTTCCTGCTAACCAGGACAGGGAAGCAGAAGCAGGGATGTCACAAAGGTTCCCGAGTAGGACAGACATTATTTCAAGTCTGGGGTCTTGGTGTCCTGTCCTGGAGAAGAGCTCACTGCCAGGTGTGGTGTGCAAGGAAGATCAACAGTGCCTGGAGGTCTCCTGGGAGGTGACCTCTAGGACTTTGGAAAGTCCTTCCTGATAGGAGTCTGTTCACCTGGGCCTTTGGGTCTGTGGTATCAGCCCCACCTTCAGAGGAGCCGGAGGTCAAGGTCAGCCATGTCCACATGACCAGCCCCAGGGAAAACTCTCATCATCGAGGCTCCGGTGAGCCTCCCTGGTCAGCAAACCTCTGTAAAACGTCACCCACTGATGCTGGGAGCGGAGGCCATGCCCCCGGTGTTTCCTGGCCCTGACCCCTGCACCCGCCTCTTCCCTTTGCTGATTTCATCTGTACCTTTGCCGCGTAGCCGTGACCACGAGCATCGTGGCGTCGACGAGTCCTTCTGGTGAATTACTGAGACCGAGGGTGGTCTTGAGGACCCCGAACTTTCTAACAGGCACAGACTTATTTGTCAGAATCTGCACCTCATGGTTATCACCTCTGTTTTGCAGATAAGGAAACTGAGGCGTGGGGCGAGTTGGTCCAGGTTCGCGGCTAACAGGGGGCCCAGGCCCCCGATGGCGTCACGGCTCAGCTAGCACCAGCCGGAACGGGGGAAACACACACACACACACACACACGGCAGCCACCGGTCCCAACTGGACTTTATTTGGTGCTTGTCCTGGCGGCCGGCGGCCTAACGTGGCACTGGCTGTGTGGGCTCTACGGCCACGTGCAGACTTGGCACAGGCCTGGGTTGGGCACTACAGGGCCTTGGCTCCTACCAGGTGGAGGAATGTAGACCAGGAGTCGGGGAGACGGAGGGGAGGTGGGGGCTGCGGAGGAGTGAGGCTTGCTGAGGCCAGTAGGGCGGGGAGCTGGGCAGGTGTGGCCGTTGGGGGGGTGACTGGTGAGGGTGCTGGCCCCAGGAAGCCTCCCCTCACCGTCACCGCAGGCTCTGCCTTCAGCAGCTCCGAGCTGCTCTGCCACCAAGGATGGGGGAGCAGGGGTGCCGGGGAAGGGGTTCGCCTTCACTTCAAACAGTGGGAAAATACATTCTTAGTTTGGAAGTATATGGAAAAGACAGCTCCTATACCAAAGTTTCTAGAAAAGAGGGGCCGTCCTTTGTAAGAAGAGAGGGCAGGGTGCCGGCTCATCCTCAGGGAGCTGGGGAGCTGGTCAGTCTCGGCCCACCATGCACCAGGCAGCTAGCGATGGGCAGGAGGGAAAGAGGCGCATTAGGCAGAGAAGGTTGTTGGGGACCCGCAGCTCCTTCCCCATGTCTCACTGGGGCTGCAGTGAGGGGCAGACAGGGAGCACTCGGGCCAGCACACCCCTCCTCCAGCCAGGGCCACCTCCTGCTCAGCTGGCCTGCGGGGAGGGGCTTTGGGCTTTCTGTGGGCTGTGGATGTGGGGGGAGGGCACTGTCTGGGCCTCTGGGCCCGCCTCCCTAGTGACCTTGTCTGAGGCCCTGTGCCTGCGCCTCTCCTGTTGCTCTGGCCCTGTCCTTCCATGCTGGGGGCTAGTCGGCCACCCTCTGTACACCTAACCTCTCCCTGGTGGCCTGTAGACCTGGCAGCTAAGGGAGCAGAATAGAGGGTCAGTGGGAGATTCGGGCCTTGCCCTTCCTTCAGCTCCACCCCCTGTGCCTGGAGACAGCTGCAGCTCCTGGGGGAACCAGAGCTGGTGCCCCTCACTATTGTTCGGGCCCTCCTCCCGCCGGCCCTGTACCTGGCACCGAGATCCTGGAGAGGGCCTCCGGCTGGCTCAGCGTGTCCACCTTGACGTGCCGGAACGCCTTGCACACGGGGCTCTGCAGGTGCCTGCAAGAGCGGGGTGCCGTGAGCCCTCGGGCTGTTACCAGGCTGCGGTCCATCCTCGTGGGGCTCTGCCTGGGCTGGGGGCTTGCACCCCAGCCAGCCTGCCTTGGGACTCGGCCGTCATGTGAAGATAAGGTCAGGCCCTGCGAGGCTGACGGCTGGGCCCCGAGAGTGAGTGGCAGGTTTGTGGGCAGAACAGCCTGTTCTTGCTTCCCAGTGAGCGTCCTTAATGAGAGAGCTTTTCTGGATTTTGATCCCTTGGGGCAGCTGTCTTCAAACAGGCGCAGCTTCAGATCCCAGGGCCCTGGACTCAGAGGCTGGCTAAGTGAGGTGAGGGGTCACACTCACACCGAGCAGTACTGCCCCCCGGTCAAGGGCACACGTCGGCCAGGGAGGCCAGCATCCCGGGTGGTAGATGCTGCTGGAACCTGGGCTCAGTTTACCCTCCCCTCCTCCCCTTCAGCCCCCTCACACTGTCAGGGCTGGGGCGCCCCTCCTCCTTCACCCCACCGCCCCGCTGGCCGAGCCTACCTCTTCCACTCGTCCTCTGTCTCCCAGAACTCATACACCACGAAGGTGAAGCCATCGGCCAGCCTCCCAGCCGCGATGCTGCGCCAGGAGAGGAAGGTCGGAGTCTGGGCGAGCCGGGGCCACCCACCGGCCTGCCCTGCAGGCTGCCCGGCTCTGGAACTGGGTTCCCCACCCCTTCTGCCCCCATCACTGCCCTCAAATGAGTCTGGACAGGGTGCCCCCAGAGCAGGGCTACAGGATACCCTAAGACTCTGGAAATGTGAGCCTGGCAGAAGCTGGGGCACCCAGGAGTGTCAAGGACAGGCAACCAGTCTGTCCCCAGCCCAGGGCCGTGATCCTTTCACACGGGAACGAGCCCGTCCCCGAGTCTGCTGGGTTAGCACCCACCCCGGAGCAAGGCCTGGCCCCCACAGTGGCCAGCGCATGTTTGTTGAATGAATTACAATGAAATATCATTTTCAAGGCCGAAGATTCATGTTCTCCTTCATAATCGTCACCTCGCTTAATCCTTAAAACAACCCCGTGAGTCAGAACTGGCCAAGGAGGCTGAGGGAGGGCGCTGCCCTGGGCCGGTGGTCCTGCAGGTCCAGGTCCCTCCTGTGTTACCTGTGTGAAGGCGGCAGACCCAGGGGACTGAGGGCTGACCTCCCAGATCACACTGTCTCTAGCTGCCCCTCTGCCTCCCCCTGCGCTCTTGGCTGCTCCCCTTCTCACGCGCTCAGCAGAACAGAACCCGGGCAGGCCTCCAGGAGGGGAGCTGTCCTGGGTGGTGTCTGCTGTGTGGGTCCAGGTTTTGCCACCAGGATAGAAAAACAGGCAACAGGGCTGCAAAGAGTATCACTAGTTCCTTCTGCTCCGGCGAGAACTACAGGTGGAGCGGCGGGCTGGTGATGCTACGGGGGATGGGGGACACCAGCCGCCCCCTCATCAGATACAGCGTGGGCCTCTGCCAGGCCCAGAAGGCGCTGCGGGTGGGCCTCCCTCTCCGGGGCAGGCACAGGCCATCGGAGCAGTTGGCGCATCTAAGTTTGGTAACTGCAGCAGGATGAGGCAGTCTGGTGACTGCGTGTGCTCCGCTGACCAGGCGCTGACTGGGTTGGTTTTGGGGGGTGGCTCTGGATGGGCAGGAAGACAGGAGGTAGGCACGGGGCCCAGGAAGGGCCGAGTGTGAACCCTACTGTGTGCTGCTGTGTACGAGGAGGGGCAGCGAGGCCACAGTGTTCCACCCTACCCGGCCCGGGCCCCCCGCACCCCGCAGTGAGCGCACCACTGCTGAGCCTTTGGGTGCCATCTGCACGCCCACCTCTCCCGGGCTCTCCGCACTCCTACGTTGGCACCTGGCATCTCAAATTTAACACGGCCCAAACGGTCTGTGTGACTCCCCCACGCCGACACGCCTGACCTCCCTGACTCCTCAGTCACGTGGATGAGACACCAACCTCGATCGGGTTTCTGAAGCCAGAACAGCTCAGATTCCACCCTGTCTCCTCTTTCCACACCCTCTGCTCCCGCCACCAGCAAGTCGTCAGTTAGCTGAACTCCCAGACGATCCCAGCTCTGGCCGTGTCTCCCCAACACCGAGCCCTCCCTGGGTGGCCGCAGGGCCTCTCCTTGGCCACCCTGCCACACCCACGAGACCAGAGCCTGGCTCCCTCCTGCATACGCATCTCCAGTACAGTCCACTGTTCTCCAAACAAGCAGGGCACGGGGGCCTGGGGCCTGCCTGCCACCCCTGGCCCTCGCCGCCCCTCCCTCCCCCATCACTCTGCCCAGACACACCAGCACCTGCACCTCAAACACGGCACCTTGCGACCTCCCCAGGCAAGGCACCAGCTGACTGCGGCCCACGCTGCCCTCCCTCGGACTCTGCGGTCCGAATGCTCAGGACTCAGAGCGTGTACAGACTCTGCCTCCCCAAAGCCCCTTCCGTCTCGAAGGGCCCTGCCTCCTGGCCTCCACAGCCCCGTCACCCCTCTGGATCCTCTCCCCTCCTCCGCCCTCTCGCACCACCCAGAATCAGCATTCAGCCAGAGCAGGACCTGACTCAGGGCTGGGCCCCCAGGGCCCCCAGGGACAGGTGTCCTCCAGGTGGAAAAAGCAAACTGGAGAGGGAGGGAATGGAGGCAGCGATGGCACAGAGGCCCAGCCACTGCCCTGAGCACAGATGGGGGCCCAGGATGGGAGAGGGGAGGGCCCGGCGGCTGTGCCAACTGCCTCTGGGACCACCCCCAGCAAGGGTGAGGGCTGTCTTTAGTGGCCCAGTCTGACATGGCCACGGCCCCTGGTTCGGCTTTGACGAGAAGCAACGCAGGCCTCAGCAGGGGGCCCAGAGTGAGGCATCGAGGGGCAGCCACACGGGAAGGGTACAGCCGACACCAAGCAACTCTGACTGCGCACCAGGCACGGCCTAAGCCCGGCACCTTCGCTGTTCCGTTTACGCCTCCAGCAACCCCAGGGCGTGGGTCCAGCCGTGCTCCCCCTCCACAGCCGGGGAAGCTGAGGTCAGGAGATGACGTCACTCGCCCGTTTGCACAGTGGGGGAGCCTCGGCTAACCCGAACCCCGCTCTCCTAACCATCCTGGGGCGCTTCCCTGGGGCAGGGGCTGTCCTCGGGTGGTCCTGCCCTGTCCTGCCCCCGCAGAGCTCCGCACCACGCCCAGCCCAGTCCCGGACTCACTGGAAGCAGTTCCTGGCTCCAGCCGTGCCCCGCAGGTACTGTCGCAGGGAGTCCAGGAACTCACTCAGCTGCTCGGGGCACACGGCCATCTCCTGCCGGACCAGCTGCAGATGCTGTAGGGCCACAGATGAGCGAGCCCCTCAGGCTCCTGCAGGACCCCCTCCAGGCCCGTGGGTACAGCCCAAGACCCAGCCTCCCCAGACCTCCCTCCAGAAAGGACAGGACAGTTTGGTCGAAATAAAACCGAAACCACACTTCTCACTCTCACACACAAACACTGGCTAAAAAAGAACTTAAAGAGCCAAATGCGGGCAGTTGTCCCCCGAAGGCTGAACACAGACAAGGGTGTTCAAAGAGGTTCTGCAGAGGTCCAGAGCTGCCTGCAGGGCATCCGGGCGGAGTCCCACCGAAACCAGTGACCAGCCAAAGTCATTTCTGATCGAACCAGTGTTTTGACGTCACTGTCCTATTGATCACTTGGTTCGAGGCCAGTCTTTTGAAGTTCTGGTGTCTAAACGAACACCCGTGGGAGGGGAGGGTGACCAAGTGCTGGAGCTCCATCTCCCACATGGTGGCCCCTGGGGATGGGGTGGCAGGCCAGGGCCACAGGAGGGGAAGGGAGGCCTCAGGGGAGGGGGGCTCACCATGTTGGTGCCTTCGTCATCTGAGAGGCGCTGCTGGAGGTCAAACCAGAGAGTCTGAAACAACAAAGCATAAAGTGATGCTGGAGACAAAGGCCACCTCCATCAGTGAGGCCCCCGGGACCGTCACAATGACACCAGAGTACTCAGGGCCACCACACAGCTCCAGCCCCTCCACACCAAGGTCCCAGAGACCCTGAAATCCCCCAGGCTAGTAGGAGCTCCCAGGAGCCAGGCCTCACTGGGAGGGCTCAGTCCACCCTCCATGCACAGTGCTGGCCCAGAGGGACTGAGGAAGCCAGGCTGGGAGACCAACCACAGGAAGTGGCGGAGATCCCTTCTGGCCCTGGCGTCTGGGGGCACTGGGAGCCAGAGAGACCAAGCCGACCTACTGCAGGAGCCATGAAGGAGACTCCATTTATCAGGGGTGGGGGGTCTTCAGAGAGACAAGAGTCCTGAATCCAAGATGCTGGGCGTTTGCTATAACTGCTGGCAACAGCCCTGAGATTCCCCATTAACCTACAAATCACCCCCAATCTCAGCCCCGGATGCCCCTTGAATCTAATGGTCTGAATGGGGTGTCTGTTTTCACTGGTTTTCCACAGGCCCTGGGCTAAATGTTTTACAAATACTCTTATTTATGCCCGAACGGTGTGGCTCAGTGGTTGAGCATCAATCCATGCACCAAGAGGTCGCTGGTTTGATTCCTGGTCAGGGCACATGCCCAGGTTGTGGGCCCGATCCTCAGTGGGGAGCAGGCAGGAGGTGGCCAATCGATGTTCTCTCTCATCGATGTTTCTATCTCCCTCTCCCCCCTCACTTCCTCTCTCTCTAAAAATTAATAAAGAAAAAGGAGATTAAAATAAAACACATGAATACTCTTATTTAACTTTGCAGACTGACCGAGGTAGGTGCTGCCCCACATAAGCTCTCGGAGAGCAGAACCCCATGCACGCGGTCTATGACCACAGTCTGGGTCCAGAACAGGGCCCAGAATCGCAGGCATGGCTGGGGTCACTATGTCAGCAGAGAACCCTGGGCTCCAAAGGCCACAAGTTTCGGTGCTGAGCCTGGGTTTGAGCTTGGGGGGGGTCTCTCTCTCTGCCTGACACAGGATCCTGGTTCCCCTTCCTTTAACTTGGGCACCAATAAATGCCACCTCTGTGCCTACCCATCCGCCTTCCGACAGCCTGTGCCCTGGTACAATCTCTCACCCAGGTCTTCCCCCTCACAGAGCGCGTGTGGCCCATGCTGGTTTGAAAGGAAGAGACTGGCAGATGCGTTGGCCTGTAATCTGTGCAGTCGCCACCTCGAAATTCTTAATGTTTGAACAAGGGGCTGTAAATGCTCATTTTCCACTAGACCCTGTAAATCACACCACTGGTGCTGGTCGTTCTGAGGGTATGTCTTTTCCAGGACAGGCAGTGTGCACCTGCTTTGTAGGTGACCAGTGTGTCCCCCGAGGCAAGTCTGTTTCCACTGTTTTACAACCACGTAGTGAGCTCTTGAGGGCAGGACAGACCTGGCTGCAAGGCCACACGACGATGAGGATGGGGATGAGGGGAGGCTGGGGGACCTGCAGTGGCACCTACTCTCCCCCAGACTGGCCGCCCAGCACTCCATCCTCCAGGCCCAGGCCAGCAAGGACTGGCTCAGGTTGACCCATAGAGGGCAGGGCCTGGAGCTGGCCCTGGATTGGCCCCTGCTCGCCACTTGGGCCAATCAGAGGCCGTCAACTAGGGTCCCGCCCCATCTCCAGGACACCCAGGTGATCCGCTGTTGCCAGCCAGCCGGTTGTTAAGGCGACCAGGGCGCTAAAAATAAACTTCAAAGAGCCTCCCTCTGGGGGCGCCTGTGGAGTTGTTATGACAACCGGGCCACGGGGTCCACAGAACCGCTGCCACCCAGCAGCCCTCTCTAAGGGGGAGAGATCCCACCTGGGCCTCAGCCGGCAGGCGCTTCCCTCATCTCCCCTCTAACGTGTGTGTCCCCCCCCTCCCCCGTCTTGCTCCTGTGCCTTCCCCTGCCCCTCTGGCCTCCCGTGCCCTCATGAATACCTCAGAACCAACCCCTGAACCCATCAAAGAACTTTTTTTTGTTGCCCTTTTGCAAAAGATGTAAGAAATTCAGAAAAGTCGGGGAGATGTATAATTGCTACAACCTAGGGCTCTGAGATACTTGGTTTATGTAGGTAGATGGGTATGGTGTGCACATCTATCTGTATAGTTTTTAGCACCAGGATGTCTAATAATAATTGCTAACATTGCTAATGTTAAATGCTCACTTCACAGCACGCTCTGTGCATTACCATTAAGACAGCATTTCATCTACTCCTCACAACAACCCTGTGAGGGGTACTATTCTGATTTTTTCCCCTATTGTTAGAGGAGGAATCTGAGGCTCAGAGAGGTTAAGTCACTGGCCCAAGGTCACACAGCAGTTACGTGGTATGGCCAGGATTCAAATAGGGCAGTCTGATACCTGAGTCCGTTGGTAAACCTTAAGGCAACCTGTTTTCTTTCTTCCAAGAAATAGCCATTGTTAATGGGCCGAATTGCGACTTCCCCAAACTGAGGGACCAATCCCTGCACCTCAGAATGTGACTACCTCAGGAGATAGGGCCCTTGAAGAGGTATTTAAGTTAAGATGAGGTCACAGGGGTGGGCCCCAATCCAATCTGACTGGTGCCCTCACAGGAGGAGGAGATCAGGACCTAGACACACGGAGGGGACACAGGTGAGGACGTGGGGAGAAGACAGCCGTCTGCAAGCCGAGAAGAGAGGCCTGAGAGGAAAGCAGCCTGCTCACACCCTGACCTTAGACTTCCAGCCCCGAGCTGGGAGAGTAAACGTTTAAGCCCCAGCCTGTGTGTGGACAGGGTGATGGCAGCCCCGGGAAACTGACACAGCTTCATTGAGCACCTACTGAGTCGTGACCCTGTCTCTGAAAACGTGATTCTGTAGGCTGGGTCGTTTTCTATTATCGGTGGGCATGCCCTGTTGTATTTCAAAAGACTGCACGCTGCTGGGCATTCAGGTTGTTGATCTCCTTGGGACGTCCCCACCCCTCCTCATCCCCGTGCTGTGTCCTGGCTCTCCCTGTCCAGGCTCCTGTCCTCTTGCCATCCAGGATGCCCCTGCCTACTACCTGCTCCCTGAGATGCCCTCCTGGCTGCCTGCCCATCCCTCACAGCCCCTTCTTCCCCCAGGCACCTCTCCTTGGGCCTGTACAAGGGACACAGTTCCGAGTCTGTCCATACCGTGGTCTTTATTTCCACACTCCACTGGGTGATGCCTTGCCATGGCTCCCGGACTTTTGTCCCAAACTCCCAGGCTAACCCAGCCCTCCCTGGGGGCCGGGGAGAGTGGAGGGAGACAGGGAGGGGCTCAGCACCCTTACCTTGCTCTCCAGCCGTCCTATTAGCTCTGCCAAGCGGCTGATCTGGGCTTCCAGGCCCTCCTCCTTGGGGTCTGAGATGACGGGGAAAGAGGAAGAGACACTGATGTTGGGAGCCAGGCCTGGGGGAGGGGAGCTCCCAGCCTCCCCAGGGGCCCAGACCTGCCCCTCCCTCACAGTTCCAGTCCCACGCAGAGGCCAGCCCCCCCCCCCAGAGCCCCCCCGAGCCCCCCGCCCAGGCCCCCACGCACGCTCACCAGAAGGCATGCTCCTCTCTCGTTCCACGGCCATGAGCTTGTGGCTGGGGGCATAGGGGGCAGCGGGGCTTCCATGCCAGGTCTGCACCACGCCAGGGCCGGGCTTGCTGTGGTTCTGGCTGTAGTGCAAGTGGGAGAAGCACACACTGTGAGGAAGGCCACAGGGCCCTGACCACTTCTGCAGCTTTGACAGACGCTGAGCACCCACTGTGGGCGGAGACGTGCAGTTTGCTCCCTGGAGCCCGTCCCTGTGAAGTGGGCCTCACGGTGGCCTTTGCTGCAGGAGAAAACGAGGCCCACAGGCAGGCGGCTTGGCCAAGACCACGCAGCCAGAGGGCCGAGTGGGGATGCGAGCTCAGCCCCATTCTAGGACTGAGCCCAGGTCCCTGCCCCGACCCACTGGCTCACAGCCTCCCTCCTCCGCCCTGCTTGCTTCACTAGGAGTCAATCTGGTGCCCTGTGCGGTAGGGGTGGGGGACCTGGATTTGTACTCTCTCTGCAAAAGGGAACCTTAAGATATGGTTGAGAGTAAGCACATGACAGGACAGTGAAATCTGAGATCCTGATCTCAGCTGGGTCCTGGAGGGAGGAGCCAGGCCTGATCGGCTGTCCCCACCCCCACCAGGCACACTGACTGCCCACACGTACACAGCCCCCTGCACGCCTGACAGGCACACGCAGCTCACCAAACACGGTGCCTGGCACAATAGCAGGGACTCAACCGATGCTTGGTGAATGTCTGAACACCCACATGCAGAGAGATGCTGGAAAACTCACCACAGGCATACAGACAGGCACGGACACGCGTGTCCGCATACAACACACGCACACTCCCGTGTGCAGCCGACACGCGTGGCCCCCAGGCTCTCCCGCCTCTGGGCGGCGCTGCCTTGTGCGTCCTGAACGCCGGCAAGCTCCCCACGCACAGGGCAAACCCGCCTTCCCGCAGCCCCAGAAAGACTGGCAGGCACTGAGGTGTCAATCCCGGCAGCTCCGTGAACCAGCCGCAAATTAAATGTGGCCCTCGGACCGCGAACGGGGGCAGTGGAGTCCCTGGGGTGTGGGGTTTGAGCCAGCGGCTTGGCTTGCGCCTGGAACATGACATCGCCGGGCCGGGAAATAGGACACCCAAAGGGACTTGCAGCCCAAAGGAGCCGGAACAGCTGGGATTTGGGGCCATTCTGAGGTGGGAGTGAGTGTGGAGCAGATGTGTCTCCCACTGAGACGTGTCACCCCTGCCACCAACACCCCAAAGTAAGGTCTCAATGTGGGGGCGACATGATGGAGCTGGAAAGTGCAGGAAATCAGCTAGGAAAATCATGCAGCTGTCTGATCTGTTCTCCAGCAGGTTTTTAACCAGGGTAGTGACAGAAAAGGAAGCAGATCTCAGTGTCAGCTTCCAGAGCTGTGGCTAACTTTGGGGACCCTCAGAGTCACAGGACTGATCACGGAGGCAGAGCTCCGGGTTCAGCTCCCAGGGATCTCAATCCAGCGGGTATAGCTGGGGCCCCAGGAATCTGCATTTCCCAGGGAATTTGGCTGTGGGTGCTCAGCGCACACATTTTGGGAACAGTATTCTTGAGTAGCGATGCAATCACATCTGACTGGGACCTGCCCCTCACCAACTGAAAAACACACACTCCAACCCCCACCCCACAGCCAACGGTCACCCTGACATGCCAGGCCTCTTGCCCACGGTCACTCAGTTCTCAAATACCCCTACCCCAAGCAGTAAGTTGGCCCGTGCACGGCGTAGCCCCATGGACCCTGCAAGGCCCCGGGACGCACCGGATCTGGCTGGTCTGCTCCTCGATGGCCTCCACCGCGCTCTCCACGGAGCTTAGCAGCGACTGGATCTGACTGGCTGTCTCCTTGAGGAGGAAGCGGGTCACAAACTGGTCCACGTTGCTTCCTCCCTCATACACCTGTGGAGGGAGAAAGGGACACGAAGGGTTAAAGGGTTGGGGAGGGAACTTGGGTGTGGGGGCTGGCACAGAATTGGGGGGACACCTGGGGTGTCTTTGTCTTACAGTGGAAGGGGGAACCCCACTCCACTACTGCCTTCTGCATCTATGGACTCAGAGACCAAGGTTTGAACCCTGGTTTCACCACTAAGCTCTGTGTCCTCTATAGTGATACCAGTAGTGACTGTAGTAGCTACCTTACAAGGTCATAGCGAGGATTAAATGACAAAATGTATATTAGATGGTTAGTACAGTACCTGTCACATAGCAAATACTCAATAAACAGTAGCTGCTATGATAAAGATGATGGTGTGATGGTGACGACCGTGAAACCGGTGATATGGTGGTGATATAATGACAATGGCAATGATGGTGGTGATGATGATGATGACGACGGTGGTGATGATGATGGTGGTGATGGTGGTGATGATGATGGAGGTAATGGTGATGATGACGATGGTGGTGGTAATGATGATGATGATGATGGTGGTGGTGGTGATGGTGGTGGTAACAGTGATATGGTGTTGGTGATGATGATGATGATGGTGTTGCTGGTGATGATGGTGTTGGTGATGATGATGTGGTGGTGGTGGTGATGGTGATGATGATGGTGATGATGGTTTTGGTGATCATGATGATGTGGTGGTGGTGATGATGATCATGATGGTGATGGTGATGATGGTGACAATTTTAATGATGGTGACGGTGACGATGGTGACAATGGTGAGGGTGGTGACAGGGTGGTTGTGGTAATGATGATGACTAGTGGTATTGTTCTTGTTGTTGACAGAGATAAAGTATTAGGGAACAAGAACTCACAACCTCCTCTCCTGGGCCTTCACACTGCCACTCGGAGAAATGACAGATGAGACTCAAAAGCACCTGAGAGCTTAAACTGGCTCCCCAAAGAAAGTGCCCGAGACTCAGTGCTCAGAGGGAGGGCCGAGGGGGGTCTGGGGGAAGCAGGGAGGGAGACAGAGGCCATGAGGAGAGAACTGTGGGGAAAAGATGGATGAAGAGGGTTTTCCACAAGTTTTGCTCAGGGGTGTGACAGAATTTCCCCTTTTGTTAAGAGACTGCAGCAAAGACATTTCTTAAGGTTTCTGGAACCAGTAGAGTTTCTTTTGGCTGCAAAGGCTTCACAGTGGAAGGGACAGGCTCTGGCTCAGCCAGGTCACTCAAGGACGGCAACAATAAAAACAACGCTGAGTTGGGAGGTGCTGGTCCCGAAAAGCCGGTGCCGCTCCCCCGCCTCCTCCGCGGGACCTGACCTTCCAGAGCCACCTGCCCCAGGGAACCTTGGAATTCTGCCCGGTCTCCGGCAAGGCAAGGGAAAACAAGGAAAGCAAATGAAACCATCCATCACTCTGACTGGAAATTAATTAGCAATAATTACACGATGGGAAACACGGCTAGAGATAGACGGAGAAATGGAGGCCGGGAGCAGGGGAAGCGGGATGGGGTGCAGAGGGGCTGAAAGGAGGCGCACACACAGACGGGGGTGGAGGTGGACGTCCTGGGCACGCCGAGGGAGGCCCGGCAGAGTGCGTCTGTGGCAGTAGGTACATGATGCACTGATAGGTCGCCCTTCCTGGCAGACAAGTGAACTCACACTCAATCCAGGGATCGATGGGCCCTGGACAAGCGGATGGCCAAAAACAAACAAGACGATCCCTGGTAAAAAGTGTAAACACAAAGAGCGAGGCTGCTAGAAGCCATCATGCAGAAAAATGAGCTAAAGTAAGTGGGTTAGAGACACCCACACCAGGGACTGAGGGAGGGCCTGGTCGGGGTCAGTATAACTGGGTAGCTGAATTCCACAAAGACAAGTCATTTTCTTTCTTTCTTTCTTTCTTTTTTTGTGGTACATGCCCTTAGCGGGAACTGAATCCGGGACTCTCTGGTCCGCAGGCTGACGCTCAACCGCTGAGCCAAACTGGCCAGGGCGACAAGTTGTTTTCAAAGGAGTAAAAATGCCTCTGGTACAGATTTTTTCCTCCACCACAATCGATGCCTCGGCTGAGACACCAGTTCCACAGATTCCGGAGGAAAAGGATCAGATCGAGGCATTTTTCAGTGCAATAGGGAGATGAAATCTGCAAATCTATGAAATTGTACCCGATGAGCCCCTTTCCCGCAAAGAAGGCCTGGGAATCTCTCCCCAATCATCCAGGTTGAATCAGTGGGAATTCTTGACTAGGGAGGTTGTGAAGTGATGGTGATCACCCAAATGAAGCAACAGAGGTCACAGAGGTCAGGAAGTAACGGCATTAATCACTAATCATTACATTTTAATTACACTGAATGAAGTCAATCAAGAGTGTGAAAGTCTGGAAAAATAACCAAACATCTCAAAAAAAAATCTCTCTAATTCCACAAAAGGGAATAGGAAGCATTTTTATTAGCTAGGACAAAAACCAGAATTACAGTCCTGCCCAGGTGGCTCGGTTGGTTGGAGCATCGTCTGGTACACTGAAAGATTGCAGGTTCGATTCCCGGTCAGGGCACACACCCAGGTTGGATCCCAGTCGGGGCGCCTATGGGAGGCAGCCGATCAATGTTTCTCTCTCACATTGATGTTTATCCCCGGATGAGGATTAAAAAAAATTTTTTTAAAGAATTATAAATGTTAACAATGTATGTTTTAGAAGTCACTAGTGAAATAAAACTAGAATGTTCACCTTCAAAATCATAATCAATGCTATACACAGAGCAGATCATCAGAAGGTGAAATGCCCAAGCCAAAGAAGAATAAAAACATGGGAAGCCTAGGAGATGATGACAGCAGTCAGACCCCGTAGCTTACAACAATGACGAAGAGCGGTCTACGTCCCCCCTTGTAAAGACACAGCCCCAGACCTGATTAAACGAGACCCAGCTGGAGGCACCTGTCAACCCAAGAATTCATGAAAAGTCTGTGCGGAGACTCTGCAGCCAGATCTAAAACGAACAGGGTAAGTTGCAATATCACTATTCAGGTGGAATGTAAATGAGAGCACTCCACGAGAAGGCTAAGAGCGGAATGACAAAAGGCACGATGCAGAACAAGAACAAAACAGTAATAAATCTTCGTGCAGTAAGGAGGATATTGCTAAATGTGGCTGGGGGGACCCAGGGGGGTACCGCCGCTTCAGAAAGCAATTCTGCCTCGTAGCGAGAGCCTCGCGCGGCTCATGGTCTTTGACCCAGTAGTCCTTCACTTTTTATATATTTATGTCCCAATATTCATAAGAGCAAAAACTTGGAAATCTTGTATGCTCAACAAAAGAGGAACAGTCAGTAAATTTAACTAAGATTATTTAAACTGATGCTTCCGAACAGTTTTAAGGGGAAAAGTGTTAACATTCTTTGGTTAAAAAAAAAAGAAGCAGAAAATAAGTTTTTGTACACAGAATAATATTAGATACTGTATTAAAGAAATACACATTCAAAATGGCTCAAAGGTGCCTGGCAGGTGTGGCTCAGTGGCTGAGTGTCGACATGTGCACCAAGAGGTCATCGGTTCAAGTACAGGTTAGGGCACACGCCCAGGTTGTGGGCTTGATCCCCAGTAGGGGGCGTGCAGGAGGCGGCCAACCAACGTTCTCTCTCATCGATGTTTCTCTCTCTCCCCCCTTCTTCTTTCCTCTCTAAAATTAATAAAGAAAAAAAATTTAGAAAACAAAACACAAAAATGGCTCAAAGTAATCAACTAAAACGTTAATAGTTAGGGATAGTAGGAATTAGAAATGACTTGAAATTTTTCTTTATATTTTTCTCTACTTTCTAAAATGTACATGCTGAATATGTACCATTTATATAATAAAAAAATATACCAAAGGGCTATAAGTCTCAAGTAATATGGCTAAAAATATAGAAAGGAAAAACATTCAAATATAAAGATAAATGACAAAACACACTTTAGTGTGAGAAATTAGCTCATCATTGTCCCACAGGACACATAAATTAGACAAAAATAGATGGGATGTAAAAGGCATTGTCAGGAAAAGTATAAAAGCATTTAAAATGGGCAAAAAGAGAGGGAAGAGATAAACCGCAGAACTTATATGCATGTATGCATAACCAATGGACATGGACAACAAAGCCGGGGATGGGGTGGGGGAGATGGGGAAGAGGGTGTCAATGGGGTAAAAAAAAGGAGAAACGTGTAACAAAAATAAAATAAATAAATAAATAAATAAATAAATAAATAAATAAATAAAATGGGCAAAAAGATTATTGGGTTTCTTGTTAGTACCCTCTGTGTTATCTACATCTTCCCCTGTGCTGGAGCTAATTTTAAAACTTGAAGATGTTAAAAAAAAAAGATAATAATACAAATACTACTCATCCACTGAAATGCATATGAATTTTGTCTGGCAGAACGGATTATTGCCCTGTGGCCGGGGACCACTTCTGCAGTCACAGATTCACTGCGGAACTCCTGGCCGCCTGTGTACATATGGCGTGTGGTTTTTTAATTTTCCTTTTAGCCAGTTGCAACATCTCGCTGGTTCTCACATTAATGAATGAGTTCAGTAAGATCCTGGACATGGGTGCATTTTATATTTGTCCAAGAGACACGATTTGACCTTCTTGCAAAGTTATCTTTTAAGAGTATAAACTTCATAAAAAAAGAAAGGATAGCTATTTTCACACTTCACATTCTGGAAGTATGATCCACATGTTCTCAAGCATCCATGAGATGCTTATAAAAATCAATTAAATAATATGTCATGAAGAAATCACAACATGCCCTGACTGGGTGGCTCAGCTGGTTGGAGCATTGTCCCATACACCAAAGGGTTGTGGGTTCAATTCCCTATCAGGGCACATACCTAGGTTGTGGGTTCGATCTCCAGTCAGGGCACCTATAGGAAGCAACCGGTCAATATTCTCTCTCTCTCTCTGTCTCAAATCAATAAAAAAACATATCCTCAGAGGAGGAGTAAAAAAAAAAAAAAAAGAAATCTCAACATGTTAAAAAGAAATAGGATGAAAACCTTACCAGTCACTCGGTTTTATCCTAACACCACGAAAAAAGAAATGAGTAACGGCACAGCCTGTCAGAGAATAACATTAAAATCTATGGTTGTGGTGAAAATATCATTGAAAGGTAAATGTTTAAATTCAAACTTCACTATAAAAAAATTTAAGCATTCTAGATCACATATGAAAAAGAATACCAACAACCAACCTAAGGAAACAGGAGAAAGAAAACAATAATGATAAAAACTATAAACACAATAGAAAACATGGTGAAATTTAAATAAATGTGTCAGGGGCTAGTTATTAAAACAACCAATGAAAATGGGTCAAACTCTGTTAAATATAAGTTTTAAAAATGTAGTAAAAGAGAACCACCATGAAAACAAGAACTGAGCTGTGGCAGATGTTTTTATTGAATTTAATCTGCATTAAGTGCTGGTTTTACATCAACGTTTTAGATTTTTTTTTAATCCTAAGAACGTACAACACATAATTGATCATAAAACAGATCACGTCCATGATAGTTTTGTTTGAAACTAGACTAAAACGGACATAAAAAGTAAAAAACTTGCCCTGGCCGGTTTGGCTCAGCGGTTAGAGCGTCGGCCTGCGGTCCTGAGAGACCCGGGTTCGGTTCCCGCTAAGGGCGCGTACCTCGGTTGCAGTTTGTCCCTGGCCCTGGTTGGTCGTGTGGGTGGCAGCCACTCGACGTGTCCCTTTCACGTTGATGTTTCTCTCTCTCTCTCTCCCTCCCACACTCTATCTGAACAAAAAAAATGGAAAAAATGTCCTCGGGTGAGGATTAAAAAAAAAAAAAAGAAAAAAAGTAAAAAACTTTACTAAAACTAGTATGGACCTTAACATAACCATTAAAATAATCCCCTCCTCAGTTTACCTTTGACCCAAGCCTCATAGATCAATTCTATTTTTGAACAGAAAAATAGTTCTGCTCGAGAAACTGATTCACACACAGAAAATATGCAAAGCCACCTACAATTCATTCCCAAACTACCATCGATTCTCAAGTCCTGATAGAGACAGAGCTAAAATGCTCGGCTGGTGGCAGGATTCAGCAATGTGATAAAAGAATAATTCCCCAGTTAGGGTTCATCACAGTAAGCTAAGGGCTGTTCAATAAGAGAGACTCTAATAATAGAATCCACCCCATCAACAGCTTCAGAAAATTCATACAATCATTTCTAAAAGCCCAAAAAGGCATTTGAAAAAAATTCACCACCACCTCCAAAGACGAAATTTAATGAAGGAAATGCAAAAATAATTTCCGAACGGGCTTAAGAGGATCCTGGAATAAGTGCTGGTATTAATATTATAATTAATGGGGAAATGCTAGAGAGACGCACTTGAAAATTGGAAGCAAGACAGGGCTGCGTGACGTCGTACTGTCAACGCTGCGGAAGATTTGGGAGAAACAGGAGGAACACATCAGAAACGAAGCCGGCGCAGCTGATGCTCAGACTGCCCATCAACAGCAGCCAACGAGTCAACCAAAACCAGCGGACACGAGAACACACTTGGAATAATGAGTTGCATTTCCAAACACAAATATACTCAAGAAGAAGAAATGCCAGTCACCACGGCAACAACCTCCCATCACCACTGCCACTGAAATCGCTCCAAAGGCGGCACTGAACAAAAGTTCATGACTTCTGAGATAAAATCCCCCGAACCGGTCCGCCTTGGATCAGTGGCTGTTAAGCCCTCTCCTGAGTGGAGACTCAGCCCACCTCTGCAGGGTTATGACCAAAGACCAAGGAGCAACTACGGATGTTATCAACGGATGGTAACAACATTGCTGAGAAGTCGCCCCACTCAAAGGTGAGAAAACTGAGACCCCAGGAGGTGGCCAATCACAAGGAGCCCCAGGTGGGTGTATGGTGCACCTCCCACGGCCTGTTAGGAGCAGATCTGGGCCTAGCTGGTGTGGCTCAGTGGATTGGGCGTTGTCCCATGAACTGAGAGGTCCCAGCTGGATTCCTGGTCAGGTTGTGGGCTCGATCCCCAGTAGGGGGCGTGCAGGAAGCAGTCGATTGATGTTTCTCACATCAATGTTTCTCTCTCTCTCTCTAAAAAAATCAATTGAAAAAAGAAATAAAGCAGATCTGGAGCTGACACCTGTCTGGGTGACTGGGATTCTAGGGTCTTCCCAAGCTCTGTTGTCATCCACCCCCCACGTCAATACTTTCAAACACCAAGCAGTCTACCAGGATGAACAATGAAAGGGAGTCGGTTCTGCATGTTATTAAATGTGGCTGTAAAACACCAAGACTCAAAACAGCATGGCACTGGGAATGTGGGTAGTGGGGGCTCAGGGTGAGGCTCGGCTATTTTGGGCTGCGGGGGGAAGGGATTCTCTAATGCACTGCAGCGCAGTAAGTAAGCAGCATTTGAAAACATGCACAGAAGTGGTCTTACCTGTGCCTGGGCATACAGCAGGAGCCTAATAATAAGAACTGATCGCCTTGGCTCTGTGCCAGGCCCTATGCTCGCAGCTTAGAGACTTTACTTCATTCAGTCCTCATAAGGATCCTACCAAGTGAATGCTCCCCTTCCACAGATAGAGAAACTGAGGCTCAGAAAGGGAAGTGACTGGCTCTGGGTCCTTCAGTCTGACTTTATCAGCCCACCTCCCTGTCTTCACCCAGCAGAGGGGGTTGGCCTTTTCTGAGTTCCCATGGGTGGCTGCAAGCCCCTGGGTGTCTAGGTGTCGCTCAAAGCGTGGCCCACTCCCAGCTCCCTCCCTGCGTGCCTTGGTCCGTGTGACCAAGAGGCCGCCCCTACTCCTGGCTGCTCACACTCCAGTCACCCCTGCGCGGGCCTGAAGTCCCATGCTGTGCTCTGTACCTCCTGACAGGTCCCTGACTCAGTTTCCCCGCCCATTTCAGATGGCAGGTATGGCTGTCTGGCTCCGACTCTGCAGGGTTCACCCTCCTGAGCCTTTGTTTCCATAGCAACGAGATGGGGGAAGTGAGAGTCACCGACCACTAGGTTGCTGTGAGGTTTCAGCTGAGCATTTACTCCTGGCATAGTAGGTCTTCAGGAAGTTTACTGCATCTCTTCTCCGTGGGTGCAGAGAAAGGACACACCCCACCTGTCCCCTCTGCAAGTCGCCAGCCCTGTGGGGTACGGACTCAAGCCGGAAACGAAGCTTGGAGGTGGGCTGCGTACACCACCTGAGCTCCCACGGAGAAGGCGCAGTGGCCCCCAGCCCACACCCTGGCCTTTTCTCCCTGCCTGCTGCCTCCTCCAGGTCACAACTGTGAATGAGGAGACAGGGCCGCGGGCAGACTCTGAAGCCACTTCAGAGACCTCCCTCCAGGACGCACGGAGAGTCCCTGCACCCTCGTGGTCCCCCGCCCAGCGCACGCTTCAGGCCTGGACACGCATTCTCATACCAGACACCATTCCACTCCGCGGGCAAGGTCTCATGTGTGGACCGCCCCCCTTCCCCTCCCGTCTTGGGACCCTGCTGTCGAAGGGCAGGAGAACTAGTCCCAGGGCCCCGAGGGCGTGGGCTGCCCGCTGCTCCCTCTCCAGGCAGGGCTCCTTCCCAGGACCATGCCCGATTCCGGGAAAGGGTCTCACCCTCCCAACCAGATACGAGACCAGGTGCACAGAGCTGCTCTACTGGCTTCACAGTTCACCCCGGCTCCCTCGGGGAGCCCCAAGCAAAGCCCACCCCACAGCCAGGCCCACCCACTTGGCATCACACATCCAGGCACCCCTGGGTGTGGATGCCCCAGAGAAGATCTGGAACCAAGCCTGGACCCCCAGGAGCCACCCACACCTGCTGACCTTCTTGGTGTAGCCCATGGCCTTCAGGACAGAATGATTCAAGGTCTCCAGGGAGGCCAGGACGTCCTCATAGTCCCCCATGTGGTCCACAAAGTAATCTGGGGGAGGAGGGAGACAGGTCAGGGGTCATAGGAAGATTCTGCCCCTCTCACCCATCCCACCTGTGTCCCCCTTCCCTTTCCCCAGTTCCCCACTCTCCACTCTGCTTGGTCCCTACAGAGCCTAGCCAGGCACCTACCACACAGCTCCTTGGTGTCCACATGGCTGCAGAGAGAACAAGGGAAAGAGGGACTCAGAAGCCAGCCTGTCCCAGCCCCCTGCCCTCCCTCCACAACGTGCATGGCCCGCGCAGCTGGAAAACGCCTGTGTGCGGCCCTCTCCATTGCCTGCTCGGGCACCCTGAGCCCTGCTTTATGGGTGAGGGTGCAGCGGGTGAACGGCACCGCCCCCTTCGAAGGGCTGAGCAGCGATCTGTCTGCACCTCTGTCTGACCCCCTCACCACACCACCCACCTCGTTTCCTCTCCCAAAGTCTGCTGACCGCACCGTGAGCAGATGGGGCCAAGCATGGCTCAGGCAAGGGCCGGGGGGGGGGGGGGGGGGGGGATGGGAGGGATGGGGAGCAGACTGTGCCCGGCGGAAACAAAGGCTCCTGTGACGCGCTGCCCTGGCACTCCTGCCTGCCGGTCCTCACCCTAGCCCAGGGTCTGCACCCCACTCCTACAGGCCGCGTGGAGAAGGGTCCTGTCCTTCCTCACGGAGGCTGAGTGCCTGCCATGCTGGAACAGATGTGGGGGGCACCCAGGGACCCCAGTGTCTGTGCAGGTTCTGAAACCTTCACTCTCTGGGCCCCTGCTCCCTCACTGAGAGGAGGGCTGGCCTAGAATAGTGGACTCTGCCCAACCCAGGTCCAACCACATGCTCTGGAAAAAGGCTCCTGTGGCCAATTAAATCGGGGTTCAGAGGCTTTGCGAGCTGTCCTGGAGGTTCCCCTCATTTGCATGTCACAGTATAAGTTCTGACAAGTCCTGTAGAAAAGAAGCCTGTTTAACTGTGCTCAAAGCAGCCTTACCAACCCTTCTGGCCGGGTGAATGTTTTGGACAGAGAGCCTATTCCGCATCCCCAGGAGCGCATGTCTACAGCTCCCACTCCGGGGAATGTTGCAGAAATACTCCTAAAGGTCCTGAGAGCTTTGACCTTCTACAAGGGTAACACCTCCCCACACCCTACTCACATAGTCTCATGTTACATTCTCAAACCTGCGCCTCCTTCTCCCCCCACCCAGCTGGCCCAACACAAAAGGCACCAAACGAGAAGGGATAATCCATGGGCCTCAGCCAGGTCACAGCCCCCAGAGGCTGCTCCCGGACCCAGACACAAAGCCTTCCCTGGAGTCTCCACTAGGAAGCTGATTCTGTCCAGCGGCCTTCCTCGAACCCCGACAGCCGCTCTGCCGGCCTCGCCTCCAGGACACCCTCAGCCCCAACCTCTGGTCCAGGCCACCACAGCGCTGGGCGCCTTGCAGATGGGCTGGGGGCAGCGCCTTATTCCAACCGTCTCTAGCCTGTCTCAGGGGACCTTGACTTATCAAATCTGCCCCCGGCAGCCCCCCAGGAATTCTGGTCCTCATCCCTGGAGTGGGCTCGCTGAAGGTGACCAGGTATGAGGCGGAGAATGGGGCTCATCCTGCTTGGGGAACCCCAAGGGAAGGGAGAAGGCAGAATTAAGGTTGGGGCAGTACCAGGTAAGCAGGATTTGCTCTTGATTTAGGGATGGGTTGAAGCAAGAGTTTTTGGTTGATTCTGAGATGTGGGTTAGGGCTGTGATGGAATTGAACAAAAGGTTTAATTAGGTAGAGTCAGAAGCAGGGTTCAAGTTAAGAAGTGGGGTTACCGGAAGCTGAAGCACAGAGAATCCAGTCAATCATACTGTGATAACTATGTATTATGCCAGGTGGGTACTGGGAATATCGGGGCAAACACTTTGCCAGGCATATGATTGTCTAACCACTACGCTGGACACCTGAAACCAATGCAAAATGCTATTGAGAAGAAACCACAATTAAAGGAAAGAGATAGAATTAGGATTAACGTTTGGTCCGAGTTTGGTTTCAGATGGGATCCGGTAAGATCCAGATGATGGCGTTGGTGTTGGGTCAGGGAAGAAGCCCTGGGTCAGAACTGGGCTGGGCTGGCAGAAAGGTGCTGTGACCACCAACTTCCCTTCATCATCCAGCGTATATTCTGCAGAATCTGGGGTCTCTGCTTGGCCGTGTGTGCTCAGAAAAGGCCAGCTTGCCCAGGCAACAGCAATCCGCCCACTGCTGGAGTCACCCCAGCCAGTGGGGCCTCCGACGTGTGGATTAATGAGTCGGAGGACTGCAGGGCCCCTGCCCTCCAGGGGCACTCACAATGGAGACTGGCCCCTGGGGGAGCAGGAAGGTGCCCCCTCCCACACCCACGGGGCGGCAACCAGGACTCAGCTCACTTGGTGTTGTCAGAGTCGATCGTGTGGAAGAGACCCTCCAGCTCTGTCTCGTTGAGGACGCCATCTGCAAAGAAGAGCTGGAATTCCTCCAAGGACAACTTCCCATCATCTGCAAAGTCGGGAAGGAGGAGGAGAGCAGCTGGTGTCTGAGCCACAGGACAGCCCCAAATCCGGACAATTCCCAAACTAACAGTAAATCCCCGTCAGCGAATCCCTGCCCACCCAGCGAATTCCCAAATTAACCAGTAAACTCCAGATCAGAGAATTACTGACTCCCACAGACCAGCGCCTATTTAGAGATCCTCCTCAAACTAACACACACAAGTAGCTAGTCTGCCGGGGCGGGGTGCACGCTGCAGGAACCCCACAAAGGAGTGCCTGCTCCCTGCCAGGCCGGCCCCTCTCACCTGAGCCACCTGCTGGAAGGCACCAGCTGCAGTAGCAGCACACCTGCACGAGGTAGGTCCGGAGCTGGCCAGTCTATGACCCCTCTCTCTCTCCCTTCCAAATACCCAGATAATCTCCCCACCCTAAATGATCTCCAACACCAGCGCCCACAGCCTGATTCAGGGAGCCCCAACCACTAGGCAAACTTCAGGCCCAAACCTCTGAATGGTCTGATGTGACAGTTGCCAACAGGCTGGAGACGCAGCCTTAAAGATGCCAAGCCATGGCCCACCCTCCTGGGGCTGGGGGCTGTGGCTCCGGAATGGGGAGGGGGGCGCTGTCAGAGGCACCACTGCCTGCGATGCATGATGCAGGCACCTCCCACCCCTCCGCCTCCCCTCCATGCACTGGCAGTCACCCTGGCTCCAGCATCTGGAGGGAAGCGCTCATGGGTTGGGGGCAGAGGGACCACTGAGGGAGGGGCCCACAGCAGAACACCAGTGAGGGCAGAAAGTCCTCAAGTTTCCACCCTCAGCTCCTCCCACCTGGGCGCACCTGCCGAGCAAACTCCTGCCAGCTGAGCTCCACCTCCTTGCAGCCACCACCCCCTCCCCAATGATCTTAGAGCGTTTCCTGTTCCTTCTTAAAGGAGCCATGTCTGTGGGAGGCAGCGGAGGTCAGAGAATGGCAGGCCCAGGAGACTCCCCAGCCCCCAGCCTCTCTGTGCAGAGCCTCCTTCCCCGACTGCCAGCCAGTCTGCAATCAAAGCCCCAGCAGGCCCTCATGGCACCTGTGTGGATTAGAAGGAGATGCCCTTTCCTGGTTGGAGGTGGGGGCAAGTAGCCCAGCATCAGGGCACATGGGTTTTGAGCGGTGTGCAGGCTGGATCTGAAGCCCTCGATGCCATCCGGTAGGTGCCCTAGTGCAGGGCACAGCCTGCCTACTTGAACCCAGAGCAAAGTCGTTCTTACATTATAAAGGCTCTGGAGCTTCTATCTCTGCTCCCAGCAGCTCTGTGTGGGTAAAAGACAAGCTCAGGAAAGGGAGACCCTCACACCAGCGTGACTTCCCTCCGCCTGTCAAAGTCTGTCAAAGTGCGGGGCTGGGAGAAGATAACTAACCTGGGAGTGTGCGCACTGCGGAGGCCTGGGGCAGGGTCCCAGGACGCCTCCACCACCCCCTCAGGTTGCAATGGCAAAGGGGGAGAATGAGTTTGTAACTTTCAAAAAATAAGAGTCCCCCAGTCCACCCACACAGAAGACCCAGAAACCAACCATGAAGAGTAGTGACACCAGCTGTGAAATACGTGCTCTAAGCTGTGGCTCTTTGTCATCTGCGCGAGAGAATCCCCAAGCTCCGTGTGACAAGCCTGGTGATAAACCAGGAACCAAGGTGCAGCATCAGGGCAGACTCGGGGCTCTTACTGCATATTCGCCCACTCAGTCTTCACCACCCCCATTTTACAGAGCTGCAAACCCAGCCACAGAGCAGTTCAGGGACCTGCTCAGGCCCGACAGCTGGAGCTCGAACCCAGGCCAACCAGCTCCCAAGTCCATCCTTTCAACCCCATGCGGGGCGGGGTCTTCCAGCCATAGGGTGCCATGGACATGCGGAGGCCAAGTCCCACTCAGTGGAAGTGTGCGGTGACTGATTCGTCATGACTGCCATGGGCATGGCTGGGGGTCTCCCTGCCCTCCTGTCGTCCTGCCTGCCTGGTACCTCTGTCCAGTCTGCACTCAGGACAGCAGGCAGGGAAAGGTCTGCGGGGCCTCCTGAGCCAAAGCCCTCCCAGCTGACATTTACCTTGAATGTCCCACCACAGCCCTAATGAACTCAGACCAGCTAATGAGGGAAGTGACCTCTCCTACCCAGGCCCCTGCCCAATTAGACCAGCTGGCCTGGTACCTCTACCCCCGTGGGCCATTTGCAGGTGTCTTCCCTAATTAGCATGAGCTCAGCCTCTAGTCACAGTGACCTTTCAAATGCCAGAAGTCTGCATCCCTGCAGAGAAATGCAGTCAGGCACCATGCCCTCCGCTCTCCAGGTTGCATACCCCAGGCTGCCCCTCAGGACCCCTGCCCCGCCTCTATCTCTGTGAAGAAGTCTCTGTCCTGCGAGCCACCAGGATGGGCCAGGCAGAGCCTGAGCTCCTATAATCCTGAGGGTCTATTCCCTTCCAACCCTCAGCCCAGGGCCCAGCTTGAGATCACACCCCTATCTTCCGCCCCCCAGGCATCTTCCTCCCGGGTAGGCCAGGGGAGGGCCAGCATCTGCTTGTGTTCAACCAGTGTGTACATGTACCTTTGTGTGTCTCCATCCACATGTACACCCACACTCACCCTTATGCGCGCCCTACTCCCGTCCCCGCCACACTGTGCTGAGCTGAGTCTGAGCCCATCTGCCCCTCCCCAGCTGAGGACCTGCAGTCTGTCACTCGCCCTCTCCAAGCCTTGCCACTGTCGTCTGTAGTAAGGGGGATGGTGCTTCCTATCCCGGTAAGAGCAGAGTGAAGACCAAATGAGAAGGTCCATGGAAGTCTTGGCACCTAGACGCTCAATGGCCCCGGCAGCCTGCACCGGCCAGCGGACACCCTGTGGGGCACAGGGCAAGGAACAAACCGCTGCTGACAAACCAAGGCCATTTTCCAGGGTGCTCGATACTCTCGGCTGGTGCAGGGCTCACTGATTCCTCCACTCTCCACAGCCCTCGGAGCTGGGTGCTAGTTTCACCATCCCCACTTACAGATGGGGAAGCCGAGGCCCCAAGTTTGGGGACAGGCTTGAAGTCACAAAACTGGGAAGTGGCTGAGCCAGGGCTTGAAGTGAGGCAGCCTCTGTGACAGAGGAGGGGCCCGCCTCCCTCCCATGGGCCCCACCTGCACACAGGGACCCTGATGACAACCCCCCATGGCCACTGGGCAGTGGCTGGAAAGACTTGAGGCCCCAGGAGGAGGAGCAGGCTGGGCCTCTGTGGGGACTGCAGGAGTGAAGTTGGGGGTCCCGCAACTGGGCTCACGGGGATGAACCATGGCCTCTGACTGGGAACAAGTAATGAAGACGAAACCCATCTGTGCCTGAATGGACACGGGGGTACCACTCACCACGCACGCACGCACGCACGCACCCACCATGCACGCACCCACCACTCACGTACCCACCCAGCACGCACGCACGCACCCAGCACGCACGCACCCAGCACGCACGTACCCACCCACCACGCACGCACGCACCCACCACACACGCACGCACCCACCCACCCACATCCACCTGGGCGGACATACGCAGACCGTACGCAGACACACTGCTGCACCCCAGGGCTACACAGCCACACTCTCATCCGTGAATTAATCCATCACCCAGAAGCACCTACTGTGTGCTGGGCGCCAGGCCCACGACAGGGACAAAGTCCCTCAACCCCCTCCTCTGATCTCTCATACTGTTCAGGCCGTGATACCACAATCCTTTCTGATGCCACCACCGTTTCTTGAGCCCGACTGAGGTCTCCCCCATCCCTTTCCTTTCTCCTTGCTCCACATGGAATTGCTCTGATGGTTCTTTTTCCCAAGAGGCCTGGGAGGGGGCATCATTCCCAGAGATGGGGGTCCAGAGGGGAGACCCCTGGGCACTACTTCCAGCCCAGGCCTGTACACCACCTCCCATCCCCCAAGGCCTCATGGCCCACCATCCAACACCATTGGGGGGGGGGTGCAGGTCAACAGTAAGTCCCAGGGACCGGGAGAAAGGGGGTGCTGGGGCCCAGGCTGGAGCTGCTACCTTGAACTCCAGCCTACGAAGGGGAGATGCTTCGGGGCCCAGAGGGCTTGGCACCATCTCTTCCCTACTTTTGCCCCAGCACAGACTTTGATACTCCACCAGCATGTTTTCACTAAATGAGCAAATAAATACAGGGCCCTGGTTAATTTTCCCTAAAAACATCTTTCCCTTTTCTCCTCCCTGTAATTTCCCAAGAGCCTAGGGAAGTACAGGCTAAGTGTTATCACCCCACTTCACGGATGGAGAAACTGAGGCTTGGAGAGGGGCTCTGCCTTGGTTGAAGAGCCATGCAGAATCGCACTGGGCCCGAGAATCATGACTACATCATCAACAGGAAGTGGTACGCTCTCTGTGACACCTGGAGGCTCAGTCGGGCCTTGGTAAACCTGGTGATCCTAGTGCAGGGCGGAGCCTTTCCAGACAGGAGTGGAGTCGTGCATTGTAGGCAAAGCAGCGTGCTGCTCACGTTGTTGGGGAGGCACTGTGATGTGGGGGAGAGGGCCAGGGGGCCACATCACAACCTCTCTGGGCCACTATAGAGTGGACAGGACAGCTGCAGCAGCACCTGCATCAGGTCGCTGTGAGGAGGACGGGTGCCAGGGGTGGGAAGGGCCTGGAGTGAGTCTGGGGGCTTCCTTAAAGGGTGGTCCCCACCTGGGCGCCTGGGCCAGCCGGCTGCATCAGGGTTAAAGCACACCAAGGATTTGCCATGAGCAAGACATCTGGGCATCACAGCCATCACCTCTCAGAATCCTCATGGCGTCTCCGATATGGAGGAACTATGGGGGTCCCACGTACGGAGGGGAAATTGAGGCACAGAACAGAGCCAGGATTTTGCCTTCAGACTCCAGAGACCTGCACTCAACTGTTAGGCTCAAGGTTGTCCAGTCTCTAGCCCTGATCCTTTCCCCTGAAGGGTCAGGGTAGAAAGAGCCAGGTCCTCATTCAGAGGCCGGCATGGGAGGGAAACTCACCGTTTTTGTCTGCGCGCCGGAAAATCTGCAGGGAAGAGAGGTTGGTTGAGTCAGCACTGGGCCAGAGGAGCAGACGCCCTCCAGCGGCTCCTGACCTGGTACAGATACCCCACTCCTCCCCAGGGGGTCTGGGAGCTGAGCCCCCACTTTCTCCCTCCCCGGGGAGGTGACCCCCGGCTGGGATCCAGAGCAGGGAAGGGATGTTGCAGGCAGGGGCCCTCCAAGCCACCCTAGCGGAAGCAGCCGCCCACTCTCCCTTCTGTGCCGCCAGCCTGCCCACAGCCACGCTGACAGACACATGCACACCCGTGTGGACACTCTGGCTCACACTGTCCACATGCTTGGGGGTGCACTCACACACCCATCAGTCCACATGCCTTCACCCACTGTCGCAGGCTTAGCTGCACACTCAGAATTTGTGGCCCATGGACACAGCCACAGGCCTTACATCTTCACAACCCTTTCAGGGAGGATGGGTTAAGTCCCAACAGAGGTGTCTGCTAAGGGAACCTCGAGGCTTGGCAATGGACCAGCCATAGGCAGGGCGGGATTGTTTTGGTGGGGAAGTGAGTAGAAGCAGGCTGACAGGAGCTCAGAAAACCGGTTGCTGCCTCAGGCAGGAATGAGGAGGGGACAGCCCACACCCCAGCCCCAACCCAGCCTGAACTTGGAGATCAGAGAACTCTTGGCATTTTGGGGACAGAGAAGCCATGCTGATGGAAGGAGGGGGAGGCGCCAGCACCTCTGACCGGCTCACCTTTGGTCCTTCCCTGGTATAAAGGACAGAGGCCCCCACCCCCAACCCCCCCAAGCAATGGGGGGACATCCGCTATCAGGCACCCGGGGCCGTGACAAACTGAAGCAGCAGCTCACGAGGGCTTCTCAGACATCACCCCCTTCTTTAGCTGAACCCTGATTCCAGGGTGCTGGGCAGGAGCCACCATGGCTGGGGCAGAAAGAGGAGCTGGGCACCCCACAATCCTGTTCCTGACGCCAAAGTTCCGTGAGGATGGGGTCTCACCCTCAGGTGCCTGCTCTGGGCCTGGTGTTAAGTGAATGACATGAGCATGTGACGTGGCTCCAGGAGTCTGCGTGAGCTCTGAGCCCCCACCTCTGCGCATCACCCCATTTCACAGATGAGGAAATGGAGGCTCAGAGCCCTTATGCAGCACCCTAAAGACTCTGGAGCCCTCCTCCTGTACTGTTAGAGGAGAGAATCAGGAGGGGTCTAGACAGGGTTCCCTGCAAGGGCGGGCCCAAGGCTCAGCGGGAACTCTGCTGGGGTCTTGAGAGAGAGGCTCCAGTGTGTGGTAGGCTGTGCATATGCGAGTGTGTGTTTGGGGGCACCAGGATCAAAAGCACTCCCAGCAAAGCACCACCTTCCCCACCCTGCCCAGCCCTCTGCCCAGAGCCAGCTGTGGGTTCCAGGAAACGAGAGAGGAAACCCATCCCCACCCCCACACCCCTCCCAGAAACCCACCATGCACATGTGAGACACTCCATCCCCTTGCCAGGGGCCCTCACGGACGTGCACCTCCCACTGGGGGCAGGCGATGGGCAGGAAGAAGCCCCTCCACCTTCTCCTAGGGCTCCAGGGGGCAAGCCCCCATTGCGGGCCCCCACCCTACAGAATCTCCCTGGCACTTAGGGAGCGGCAGGTGGGGTGGGCAGAGGTGGGCAGTTTGGGTTCCAGAGAGGACGTTGGGGGGTGAGCAGAGGGAGGGGGTGTGGAAGGAATGGACAGAGGGGACTCAGAGTGGCATAGGGTGGTGGTCCGGGAGCTCAGAGGGGTCCAGACTCAGGGCTCCTGGCGGGGGCTCCAGCTCTCCAGAAAGGTGGGGAGTGGGCTTTGCTTTCAAAGCGGCAGCGGCAGGTGAAGGGGTCCTTGGGGATGAGAATACAAGGGCTCTAGCGAGGAGAAAGGTGGCCTCAGGAAAGTAGCTACTCAGGCAGGGACCCAGGATGGAAGAAGAAGGGGGATGGGGGCAGTCAGGGGCTCCCGTCCTGGGAAGGAATGGGGTGAAAGGTGATGTGCAGGGCTGGGAAAAGATGGGGATTTGGCCAAGACAAAAGTGGGATGGGGAGTGGCCGGGTCCAGGGGGCTCCAGGATCCCGGCTCCATGAAGGTGGGAATCAGGAGAAGCTGAGGGAGGGGACGAAGGAAGGGGGGTCATCCTGGTCCGGAGACAAGACGGGACCGGGGACTGGACCGGAATCGAGACTGATCGGAACGTGGAGAGGCTGGGGTCTCGCGCTCTGGGACGCAGAGGGGCCGGGTGACGGACCTGCTCTGGAACCCGAACTGCCGAGGGGGATGGGCCGGGAGGGGAGTCCCCTGCTCAGGGAAGAGGGGCCTCCCGGGTCCCGGCGGCGACGACAGAGGGCGGCTTTGGGGTCTCCCCGCGGGAGGAGGGGGCTTGGGGTCCCGGCCCGCGCGTACTCACGTCCAGGATGACAGCGGTGCCCCCGCGCGGCGAGGCGGGGCCCGGGCAGGGGCTGGGGTCCACCGCGGGGGCGTCGGGGGCGTCGGGGACCAGCGGCACCCGGGGCTCGCCCATCCTGGCGCCCACCCAGCGCAGCAGCCCGCCCAGCGCCCGGCCCTGCGGCGGCGGCTCCCGGAGCAGCCTGTGCGCGCCGGCCCTGCACAGGCGCGCCGCCCGCTCGCACATCGCGCCGCGCCCGCCGCCGCCGCTGCCGCCGCCGCCCGGAAGCCCGCCGACCCCCGCCCTCCGCCCGCGGCGCGCCCCGCGCGACCCCCTCCCGGCTCCGCCGCCCGCGCCGCCCCTCCCTCCCTCCCTCGGCCACCGCGGGGACGGGCCGGCGCCGGGGGACCAGGCGGGAGGGGTGTGCGCTCCGCCCGGACCCCGAACCACGTGCCCGTGTCCACCGCCCCCCCTCCCCTGGCCGCCGGGCGCGGCGGCACGGGGCTGCCTGCGGGACGCTGATCTGGGGGCTGAACACCGCCGGCCCGGGAAGGGGCTGCCCAGTAGGCGCGGTGTTGATGGGGTCTGGCTGCGGGAGGAGGCGTCCTGGGGGCTTTCCCCTGGAAGTCTCCAGCTGCCCGCTCCCCCCAGTGTCCCCCTACTTGGCCCTTGGCGCCGCCGCAGGGGCCGGAGCTCGGTGTCCGGCGAGCCCGCAGCGCCCTCTGCAGGCTCCAGCTCCCGCGATGGGTGCCCACTGGCCGGGCTTCCACCACAACTCCAGTGGGCACCCACCCTTCCCGCCTGTGGGCGGGAGGCTCCCTCAGACCTCCTCTCCCGAACCAGCCTTCCCTCCAGGGCACCTTCTTCCCGTCACGCTCCAAAGCCAGGTCTAGGCCTGGTCCCAATAAGGGACAAAACGAATGGGGGTTCTTGCCTCCTGGAGCTTACATCCGAGTGGGCAGAGCCAGATGCTGGACAGAGTCCACAAGTAAATGAACCATTAAAACGGAACTGCTGCCCTGGCCGGTTTGGCTCAGCGGCTAGAGCGCTGACCTGCAGACCAGAGAGTCCAGGCTTCGGTTCCGGTACGGGCACATACCTCGGTTGCAGTTTGTCCCCGGCCCCAGTTAGGGTGGTGTGGGTGGCAGCCACTCCTCTCACATCAATGTTTCTCTCTCTCTCTCTTTCTCCCTCCCGCTCTATCTGAAGATAAATGCAAAAATGTCCTCGGGTGAGGATAAAAAAATAAAATAAAATAAAATGGAACTGCTATGAAGAGGTGGCACCTTGGACCACGAACTGGTCATTTGCTCTGGTGCCCATGGAAGGGTTTGTAGCAGAAAATGCTTTCTAGAGGATGTGATTCTTATGCTGAGAGAGTGGGAAGAGGAGAAAGCTTAAAAAAAGGAGGGGAAAGTGGGCTAGAGACCTGCATGACCTGCATGTGCAAAGGCCCTGTGGCAGGTGAAGGAAGCATGGTGAGTATGGGGCTGAAAGGCAACCCCAGCACCCCAGTCCTCACACCTCCCCTCCCCTCACTTCTCTAACACACTGCCTTCACACCTGGGCACCGTTCCTTGTCTCCCAAACCCCAGCCCAAGGACCTCCTCCCACATGGCCCTTTGCTTCCCGCTAGTCCTGGGCACCCAGCCCTTCCAAGCATAGACGTCTCAGACACATGAGTAAAGGCAGGTGCTGGTTTTATTTGGAACCTGGTTCTGCAAGGGGCGGGCCTAGATGACTCCCGGCTCAGCACTCGGCTGGCCCTGATGGCCCTTGCTCACACTGGCACCTTTCACCCCAAATCACAGGTCTGGGCCACTGTTCCCACCCTGAGCACTGGTCTGAGTGCTGGCAGCCTGGGTTCCCCACTCCTCTTCATCTGAGAAGCCTGTTGCAGGAGCTCATGGCCACTCCTGTCTCCTGCCGGGAGAGGCCCCCTTCCCTCACTAGGGTGTCTTGGATCCAGCAGGGCTGTGGTGATCTCCCCTCCTCTTTAGGGCCTGGGTGTGAGGATGCCAGGCCAGGTGCTAGGGCGGCTTCCTGGCCTCCTTTTTCAGTAGGGAGCTAGCCACGGCCAGGGCCCCACCCTGCACAAATCGCACAAAGTTGTCCCCCGCCAGCGGCCCCACGGCGTACAGGCCCTCCTGCTGTGTGCTCTGGTAGGTGAAGGTGTCCACGTCAATGGGGTTCCTCTTGGCGCTCAGTGGCTGGTCAGGGTCCACAGCCAGGTCGGCGCCTGCCCCAGGGAGGAAGGAGAGGTTGGGGTGGGAGCCAATGAGAACCAGCACCAGGGAGATGCCGAAGACCTTCTGGAGCCCCTTGGGGTCCTGGAACACAGCCTGGCGGTCCTCCTTGAAGAGCAGCAGCTGGTGCTCCGGGAGGCTGCGGTAGCCCTCGTAGGGGCTGGGTGACAGGATGGACTGCTCCCGCATCATCTGGTGCACCTTGTGGTACTCCGGGTACAGCATCTTGGGCAGCTGATTGAAGACCAGGCGGGGGTCGTCCACAGGCCGGCGGAAGGCGTGGATCACGGGGATGTTGTAGTGGCGGGCGTAGAGGACCGCGTCCGCTGCCGACAGCCCTGCGCCGATGATGAGGACGGGGTCCGAGGCTGGAGTCACTGTGCCTGCCCTTGTGGCCACCTCCAGGGCTGACAGCTCATGGTGCACGAAGGGCAGGGCCTCCCCGGGGGTGCCCAGCCGGGCCGGGCTGTCTGACGTGCCCGTGGCCAGGACGACGTTGCGGGCACACAGGGAGAAGGGCTGCTGGCTCTGGTCCTCGGCGGTGAGGAAGCCGCTCACCTGGAAGAGGGGACTGGGGTCTTGGGCACCAGAACCACTGGGCTCGGGTGTCCCCCACTTCACAGCCGTGACCACGGCGCCAGACACAAAGTTGTGGCCCAGGCCCTTCTTGTTCACGTAGTCCCTGTAGTAGTGAGCGATGTCCCCGGCCGTGGCGCGGCTGTTACGAAGACCTCTGGGGGAAAGGACACAGAAGGGTGAGTGACAGAGTGGACTGGGGTCGGGGGGCTGGATCAGGTGAGACAGGGAATGGCCAGGCTGGCATCAGGCCCTGGAGCCGACGGTGGCTGTGCCACCCACCAGCCTTACGACTTGGCCAAGTGGCTTAACCTCTCTGGAGCTCGGTCTCCTCTTCTGTAATGGAGCCGAGAAGAGTCTCGTACTAGGGTGGGGGGGAGAGTGTGGTCCCTAGAGGCAGATGGCCTGGGTTCGTCTGCTGACTCTGCCACTAGTGAGCTGTTTCCTCAAACTCTCTGCCTCAGTTTCCTCACTGCAAAATGAGGCTGACGATGGTGACAGTGCCTATTCCATGAGGATATAATGAAGAGCGTAGAAGAGAACCTGACAGGCAGTAAATGATAGATCAGGACTGGCCACTATTCATATTACCTCTAAGGACTGAGGAATATCATACATAGATATGGTAGGATTCTGTTCTTATAAAGTCTGGAAATACGCAAAACCAGTCTGTGGAGTCAGAGGTCAAGACAGTGCTTGCCTCTGGGGAGGAGAGAGGGGTGGGGGTTGGGAGGGGCCTGAGGGGCTTCTGGGGAGAGGGGGTCTATTTCTTGAGTCTGGGTGGCTGGACGCAGGTGTACCCACTTTGAGAAATTCCATCCACCTGTGCACACGTGACGTGTGGACTTTTCTGTATGTATGACGTGTTTCAGTAAACAAGTTGATTACAGATAACCCATGTAAAGCGCCTACATGCTCCCCAGCACACGCAGGAATGGCAGGGACTATTTACTGCACCTCAGGAGCAGGAAGGGCACCTGTCTGGGTTTTGGCTCCGACATATAAGCACAAGGCTCTGCATGTAGGAAGTATTCAGTGGAGATGCTTCCACCCGCTGGAGAATATTATGCGGCCATGAAAAGGATGGCTGCAAAGACTGTCATCGCTGTGAAACACTATGATATAATGTTACATTTTAAAAGTGGGATAGGAAAGGGTATGTCTAACAAGTGAAATCTAAGTTCCTGTCTGTTAACACATCACTGTGTGTTAGATGTTTTCCTACCAAATCTGCAGGGACAAAGTGTCAAAGAGACAGAAAGAGTCCTGGAGAGGCAGGGTGCTTCTGGGTGGGAGTGACGTCTCCCCCATAACAGGCCCTGCAGGTGGGGGCAACGGGGCTGATCCCCTGGACCACGGGGCCGCGACGCCTCGCGTTTGCTCAGTGATGACTGGTTCTCCAGGGTGGTCTGTGTGCACTGCAGTCTTTAAGGAGCAGGAAATAAGACAGGAAGAAAATACCCCAAGCTGTGACAGCAGTAGGTACAAGTGTGGGGTTGGGGTGAGCTGTCTTTCCTGTCTCAGTTTTCAATGATCTGTAGTGTGGTTGTGTTTCTAATGCAAGAGCATAAAAAAAAAAAAAAAACAGTAATAAAGGAAGTGCACACTTTTAGCTGACCCAGAGGAAAGAGACTGTTCCAGGCCAGGCTCAGCACTGTGGGAGGGCAGCGGGGAGGCCAGGGGACTAGGGAGCACGGGCAGGGCGTGGGGGCAGGGGACGGCTGTCACCCCTTCCTTGGAGCTGGGATGCTGCGGGAGGGCCAAGGCAGGGGTCATGTGAGAGGGGGAGGGAACGCTGGATAGGGAGGCCTGGGGTGAACCCAGCCCAGCTGACCACTTCCTGTGTGGTCCGGCACGAGCCCCTTTCCCGTGGGAGCCTCAGGGCCCCCCATCCCTGCCCCCCGGGAGAAGGGGAAGGTAGACTAGATGATCCTGGAAGCCCTGCACCTCAGGCTCCTGGGCTCAGCGTGGGGCAGGCCTAGGTCTCCCCTGCCCACCCCAGGCTGCCTCACCTTCTCTTCTTGCGCATCCAGTCCTTGACCTGCAGGTCCGGGAGCCCCATCCACTGGCCTTGGCTCAGGGTCACCATGGAGCCTTCAATGGACTGTGTGGAAAAGGGATCCTTTGGTCCAGGCCTCTGCTAGCCCCCAACCCACTTGGGCTGGAGGACACCGAAGGCCTGAGCTCAATCAGAGAAAGGGGAGGGACAGAGGAAGGGGAAGAGGGGGGGGGGGAGGGAGGGGAGGAGGGGAGGGAGGGGAGGAGGGGAGGGGAGGGAGGGGAGGGAGGGACAGAGGAAGGGGAAGAGGGGGGGAGGGGAGGAGGGGAGGAGGGGAGGGAGGGGAGGAGGGGAGGGGAGGGAGGGGAAGAGGGGAGGGGGGGAAGAGGGGAGGAGGGGAGGGAAGGGAGGAGGGGAGGAGGGGAGGGAAGGGAGGAGGAGAGGGAGGGGAGGAGGTGATGATGGGAGGGAGGGGAGGAGGGGAGGGGAGGGAGGGGAAGAGGGGAGGAAGGGAGGAGGACGGGAGGAGGGGAGGGAGGGGAGGGAAGGGAGGAGGGGAGGAGGGGAGGGAGGGGAGGAGGGGAGGAGGTGATGATGGGAGGGAGGGGAGGAGGGGAGGGGAGGGAGGGGAAGAGGGGAGGAGGGGAGGAGAAGGGGAGGAGGGGAGGGAAGGGAGGAGGGGAGGGAGGAGGGGAGGAGGGGAGGGGGGGGAGGAGGGGAGGGAAGGGAGGGAAGGGAGGAGGGGAGGAGGGGAGGGGGGAGGGGAGGGAGGGGAGGTAACTAGGAAAAGCTGGGGAATGAAACAGTCCTAACCCTGAGTTAGGGAGGAAGTCTCCCTAAGACTTCATGTAGATTCAGCCCAAATCCCCTCGCCCCCATCCCGGTCCCACTTACATGCCAGGCTCCCCCAGGCAGGTTCCGGCCCAGGACCACGTGGGGGATGGCTCGCTCCTTCTGGAGCTTCCAGGTCAGGACCGACTCTATGTTTCCTCCGAAGTCTGTGTCTGGGCGCAGGAGGGCATCGAAGAGCAGGGCCACAGGGCTTTCGCACCGGCCTTCAAGGCCTTCAGACAGGTAATCCAGGTCCTAGAGGCGGGCGGCATAGGTCAGAGGGGCCACCCGAGGAAGCTGCCCAGTTCTGAATTCCCACCCTAGCATCAGGGTGGTCAGATAAGCTGGGAAATGCTGCCTCTCGGGAGACAATACACAATGGTACAGGAAAGGCTCTGACAAGTCCTGCAGCTGTCCTCTACCTGTTTAATTTTGCTAAATCCAGTGTCTCTCAGATATACAGGAGTAGGAACGTTTTCTCTGCTTTTTATACTGAGAAACTAGTGTCCTGTGGAAAGCGTTTTGAAAAATGCTGATCTAGACCAAATGCCAGCGTACTTCCTCATCCACCAACTCGAGGGTGGTGGGTGGGGTGGTTGGTGACCTGGAGAATGGATGCTGCTAGGAAGGGGGACGTGGACAATGAGTGGCCTCCAGGGGGGCAAGGAGTAAGGAGGGGGCTGTAAGCCCTGCTGGGCGGGAGGCAGTAGAACTGGGGGGTTTGTCAGCCCTGGCACTGCTGACATTTGGGCTGGTCATTCTCTGTGGTTGCGTTGTCCTCCACATCCCTGGCCTCCACCCTCTAAGTGGTAGTAGCATCCCTCCAGTTGTGACAACTGACATTGTCACAGGTATTGCCAAGCATCCCCTAGAGGGTAAAATCGCCCCCCCCCCCCCAGTTTTGGACCGTGATCTAGGGCACGTGAGCCAAGCTGACGTGGTCTTTGTGGTCCCAGAAGACAGCCCTGGTTTCTCTTTCCGTTTCCATGGCTGATTGTGTGGCCTCTCAGGTTCTGTGTCTGGGCTTGTGTTTAACAAATGCGTACTTTGGTTTTTGCCCTAAGAGAGCTGGGGCTCTGGCCCACCTGGTCCAGGATGGAGACCCCCGGTGCCTCCAAGAGCTTCCTCTGCAGGAGGGGATGTGGGTGGACAGCACCGGGCTTCACGTAGGGGGTGTAGCCGGAGAGCAGGTAGGACAAACAGATGCCGGAGGGACCATTGCCTGGGGAGAGAGGGCGGGGTCAGAGGGCAGAGTTTTGGGGTGGAGGAGACCACTGCTGCCTAGGGCTTTGGTCTTGATCTGACTTGTTCACTGAATTACTCTTCATTCATAACAATAAGACATTTATTAAGCCCTAAGCCTGTGCCAGGCACCGTGCGTGTGAACAATCACCGACAAAGTGACGAACAAGGCGGAGAGCCTACTAGGTGTCAGCAGCTGTACTGCTCAAGCAACAGTCAAGTTGTGGGAACAGCCGCTGGCATTTGTTCAGTGCCGACTGTGCCAAGCTGTGTGTCAAGGGCTTTTATAATGAAATAGTAATAAACCGACGGAAGCCACTGTACCAGGGCCCTGAAGCACCTGCATGATTCCACTGAGCTCTCCCAATGGCTTCAGCGAGGTACATGCCCCTCTTTCCCTGCTTTTACATTGAAGGAAGCTGGGGCACAGAGATGTTAGTTAACTTGCCTATGGTCACACAGCAACACCACGGAGAGTCTGATTAACTAAGAACTAGCCCTGTCCTTCCAGAGTTGACAGTCTGGTTGGTCAGATAGATGGTGAAACACTAGTACAGATTGCTACGTGTCCGGGGTTGGGGGGTGAGCCCCAGGGGCCCGAGAGGGGGGCTAAGCCACCTGTGGGCCTCCTGTCCTCAAGTCTGAATGAACCTCACAGCCTATCTGTGGCATCTCTTGGGCAATTGACCTCACGACATGGACTCTGTTCTTATCTTTCCCCCTCTTTCTTGATCTTGCGCTATTTAGAATAGTGCCCACATGTAGGGCACTAGGAAAGGGTGAACCGTGTCAAATGGCTGATGTCCAACTGTTCTGACTTACAAAGATGAACACGTTTCACGTGGTTCACCCTGATGTTTGCATGGGGAGGGGCCATCGTCCTCCAGTTTTTCAGACATGCTTCAGCTGTGCACCCCTTCGCTCGGTACCCACACGGTGCCAGGTACCGGGACAGCACAGGCCCCACCCTCTCGCCCTGCAGGTCCTTAGAAGGATGACGTGGAATGATACTGCGCACATTGTAAGCATGGCACTGGGCACATGGATGCTCAGTGGCCAGTTTCAAAGACAACAATGTAACATAAAACAAAATAATAATAATTAAAAGAAAAACAAAAACAAACAAGGCCAGGTCTGGCCCTGCCTGGCTCCTGACCGCTGACGCTGGGCACCCTGGGGAGCTCAGCACAGCCCCTCCCCTACCCAGGGCAGCACTCACCAATGATGATGACCTTGAGGGGCTCTGAGCTACTGGCCCCGAAGTGGTCCTTCCTCCAGTGGCTCATGGCTGCAGCTGGCGGGGAGCTTGGCGCTGGCCGCTGACCTGGAGGCACAGGGAAGGAAGGGACACGGGTGAGACTTGGGTGTCATGTGGTCCCTTCCCACATATAGGAGGCCTTCCTGAGGCCCTCGGGGTCAAGTCCAAGGTCCTCCCTGAGGCCTATAAGGCTGCCACTCCCCCTTCTTGCTTCCTCACCAGCTCCATTCCAGTCCCCCCCCCCCCAGTTCTGCAGGGTCCCCAGTCTGGTCACCTCTGTCTCTCTGAGCCTCCATCCACTCTCCCCATCTCACCAGTGGGGCAGTAACGATACCTGAAGCCTATTATCTATCTTCCATGAGGCCTCCTCTGCCCAACCTGGAGGGCAGGCCCTGCCCAGCACGCCTGTGCTGGTAAATAGTGCCCAGCCCGCAACCCAGCCTGCAACCCAGCCCGCAACCCGCCCTCAGGTCTTGGGTTTATCCTGGTGGACTTTGGAGCCATCACCTGGCCCTAGCGAGATTCTTCCTAGCTGGTGACCATGGGCCCATTTCTGGACTTCCCTGGGTCTCATTGTCCTCATCTGTAAAATGGGAATAATGTAGGGCTGTTGGGGACACAGTGAGGTCATGTATGTGAAGCAGCTGCTTGTACCAAATCTGCCACTAGGGAAAGACCTGAGCTCATACTTGGGGGAATTTTGGAAGACTGGAGTAATTTGATTTTTAAAAAACTAAAACCAAAACCAAAACCTGTAAACCCGCTCATTTCTGGAGCATCAGCGCCCCCTGTTGGCCACAGACAAAAATCACACAAAGGGACCCAAACCCAATTCTTTTTATTTTTTATTCCTCACCAAGGATATTTTTCTATTTATCATTAGATATAGTGGGAGGGGAGAGAGAGAAAGAGACAGAGACAGAGACAAAGAGAGAGAGAAAGAGAGAGAGAGAGAGAGAGAGAGAGAGAGAGAGAGAAACACTGATGTGATAGAGCCACATCAACTGGTTGCCTCCCACACAACCCGACCAGCACCGGGCCGACCGGCAACCGGGTACATGCGCTAGACTAGGAATCAAACCTGTGACTCACTGATCCATGGGCCGATGCTCTAACCACTGAGCAACCGACCAGGGCCCCAAACCCAGTTCTTAGGGCTGAGGTGCTAGAGGGTCCAGACCCACCTCCCCCATGTGCAGCAGCCCTGCCGTCCTGGGGCCACAAGGCGACATCCATGTGTGTGTGAGAAGGGGGGACGTTTAGCACTGGCTGCCTACTGGGTACTGAACACGCTTTCTCTGACGTCCCCTTCACACTGACCGTATGCAGCCAGTTTGATCAGAGCTCTGCCCCATTTAACAGGTGTGTAGACGAGGGCTCAGTGTCCTGCAGCAGAATTTTAAACCCAGGGCTGCTGGTGTCAAGGCTTTGCCTGTGACCATGCCCCTCGGCCTGTCCCTAGGTAAGACCCAGGTGCCTCTCCTCAACTGGGGTCTGGGGCCCGGGAAGCCTCCCTCTCCTGCCTGGCTGAGCCTCGGTCCCCCAGCATCTCCCCAGGGAGACAAAAGGTGGCATCCAGCTGACATCAGGACGCAAGGTCTCCGTGCCTGGTTCCCTGCAGGGGCCTGTGCTGTGGGCCCGAGGAGAGGATTTGGGGGTGTACCACTACCACTCATGCTAACAAGAAGCTAACACTGCTATACATCTATGGAGTTAGCTAGGTGCCAAGTAGGCGGTAAACGCTTCGTGTACATCAACTAATTTAATCTTCATTTAACGGGGCTGTTGTTAGAAGTCCTCTTACAATCACTCCCATATCACAGATGGGAAAACTGAGGCCCAGCAAAGCTTTCTCACAGCCCTTTCTGGTGTGCAAGGAGTTTCACCCTGGCTTGTCCACTTTCGCCAGAGTGCAGTGTGACCACTCCTGCCAGAGGCCCTCCCCAGCCCCGCCGGACGTGTAGCACACCCCCATCCTTGCTCACCGCACTGCTCTGTCCCCAGTGCTGGTGCTGGGGCGAGGCAGGGGCCCCTCTTCTTAGCTGGGATGGGAGGGTTTCTCAATAACCCCCAGTGGCCTGGAGAACAGGTCTGTATTTCCCCAAGCTCTTTCTTTCACTTTCTCCTGGGACCTTAAAACAGCCTGTGGGGTGCCCACTCCTTGTCTTCACCGTCCCCAGGAATAACAGCAAAGGGGTGCATGTGATGTCCTTGCTTAATGCTCTCTGTGCATTAACTCCTTCAATCCTCATGGTGACCCACTTTACAGACAAGAAAACTGAGGCTTGGGGTGGTGCCCCCTAGATCCCAGAGCTGGTGGGTGATGGAATTAGAGTTTGATCCCCAGGAGTTGAGACCTAGACACCCATGTTCCCCAAATGAGTATGCCAACCTGCTCTGAGATCCCCTGGCACGCTCACCCCAGGCCACCCCTTTTGTCTCTCTGAACCCTCCGATCACCCAGTGAGGAACTGAAGGCCCCTTATCATGCTGCACAGGAGGTGCAGGGGCCCCGTTTAGCACTAGGACTCCCAGTCCAGTGTTCACTTCCAGAAGCTTCTGGATGTCATACATGAGGTCACCGCCCAAGGCTGACTAGAGAGGTCACTTCCTGTGCAGGGATGTGAACAGCTCAAAGTCCCGGGCAGCAGAACGCTCTCGTAACCTCGGAGGGAGGCACGATGCCAACTTCCCACAGCTCATTTGGAAGTTCCACTGTTTCCACTTCTTTTATGCTTCTCAGTTTTGTGAAAGAGCAGTCAGTTTTTAACGTTAACTTTTTGTTTAAGCCCCTCTGGTTGAAGAGGGCAAACGTTATCTAGAAAACATTCACATTAAAAACGGATTCCAATTCACACAAGCAGATGAGCATAAACAAAAATGGAAACAGTTGCACTTTCAAATACTGTTTCTTTTATGTTTGTAGCACTGGGACTTTTAGCTTCAGACTGCTCCAGGTCTCTGGGACACCCGCATGGCTGCATGTATTGGGCACCTCTGGTGGCCCTTTGCTCCTGTGACTTCCACCCGACAGCAACTCCTCCAGGTGGGTTTTCTTAACCAGAGGGAGGACTGAGGTCAGGAGGAGGAGGTGGCTTGCCTAGGTGGCCCAGGAATGTCTGAGACCAGCCCACAAGGACAAACCCAGTGCCACCAAGAAAGTGACAGGCTGTGGCAGGGGGAGAATGAAGAGGTGCTCTGCCAACTGAGCTGCCCCGACCTGGAGCCCCGAGAGCTCTGAGATTCCCCAGACTTCCTGCTCTCAGCACCCTGGCCTTCTGTGAGGAGCCGGGGGCCGTGCTTGGGCACCCGGGTGGGGGTGGGGGACCCCAGGAGAGGCAGGACCCCAGGGGAAGCACCCAGCCTGGCTTCAAAACCCAGTAGCCTCCAGACACTGGGCAGCGTGCCTGGGGCTGGCCACACCTCTCTGTGCTTCCTGCCAAGAGCAGTGTCACATGGCCGGGGTGTGTCCCCACTTCGGGCAGCCAGGCAGTGGCATGGCTGAGGTTGCCAGGCACCTGGAGGTGGGCATGGCCAGGAGGAGGAACCTGGTGGGGCGGGGGGGACATACCGGCCTGGGAAGCCAGGTGGGCCTCCTCTCAGGACCACCTGGGAATTCCTTTGCCTGGCTCCAGGGCCCTGCTGGCCACCGCTGCCCGGGATATGCCACCGTGTCCCACCCCCCATGCCTAGCCCAGCCCACTCACCTGACCTGCAGGGGACGAGGGAGACCGGTGAGCCTGGCCTGGGCAGACACTATAAGAGCCTGCCGAGGAGGACGCCCATCACCCCTTGTGAATCCAAGAGGCTATGAAAGGCCAGGGCAGGCCAGGGTATTTCAAGGGTTGGGAAGAGGCAGGCGGTGGGCGGGGCCAGGAAAATCACTTTCATAAGCGTGAGTCAGCAGGGGCCCCTGGATAAATGAACTTGGCAGTCATCCTGCCTGCCCCAGGGCCGGCCTTAAAGGGGTCCCCCACAGGACGGCCTGCATAGCAGAGGGACTGGGGGTGACCAGGCTGGCCCCCACCCTGGGGCTCAGTCAGTGAATGGAGGAACCAGGGACCCCTAACTGAGCCAATGCGGCCTTTTCCCTTAGGGAGGAGGAGGCAGATGTGCCCGATGTAGAGGCGGCACCTTTGAGTGGAGAAAGAGTTCCGTCCCCTGACTCCTCCTGGATCCACTGGTGTCTCCACTCTGTCCCCCAACCCCGCAAAAACGCCCTCTGGCACCAAGCTGCCCAGGCTGAGAACCCGGCTCTGCCGCTTCCTGGGCATGCTGCCTCAGTTTCCGCATCTGATAAATGGGGTCAAGTAACAGTGTTCCACTTGAGGTGAGAGTGGCATTTAAATGACCCCATTCTGGGTGACCCTGCCTAAAACACGGAGCCTGCTCCCTCGTTCTGTCTTTTTCAATTCGTGGTTTTTTCCCCTTAGCACGCAGCAGCGCGCACCTTGCATTTCGCTGATTCTTACTTATTTTACCAGCTCTCTCCCCAAACCAGGATGTGGGTTCTGGGTGCGTAGGGAAGTGCAACTCTGTCTGTCTTGTCCTGGGTCTTGAGTAGGCTCAGCACACAGTAGGCGTTTGGAAGGAAGGGAGGGAGGGAGGGAGGGAATTGGGACGGTGTTTGGCCCGTGGACCTCAGTGTGCGTTTCAGCTGTTACCCTCATCATTATCCACGGGACTCTCCCGTGTGTCGTCTTCCCTGGGCACCTCCCTGCCAGCCTGCCTGGTGCATGGGGGCGCATGGTGGCAAGTGGAACACTCACCTTGCATGTACAACTTAGGGGGGGATGTGCCCCAAACACGGAGAGATCAAGAAAATATCTTTTTGCAATTAAAAAGAAAATCAAAATCAGTGCAAAAACATCTAGCCTTAACAAAAGACTAAAGTCCTGCAAAGAAAGATTTAGGGTCTGTAACTGCTGTGCCGAGCCACATGAAGCCTGATGCAGAAGTCACAATGCTGGTGATGGCTGTCGAAAACGGCTATTTTATTTACCCTGGGTTTGGGCATAACTTTCGATTTTTAAAAATGTTGCATGAATACGCCCTGGCCAGTTTGGCTCAGCGGTTAGAGCATCGGCCTGCGGTCCGGAGAGACCCGGGTTCGGTTCCCGCTAAGGGCACGTACTTCGGTTGCAGTTTGTCCCCGGCCCTGGTTGGTTGTGCGGGTGGCAGCCACTCGATGTGTCCCTTCACGTCGATGTTTCTCTCTCTCTCTCCCTTCCTCTCTCCCCCTCCCACTCTATCTGTACAAAAAATGGAAAAATATCCTCGGGTGAGGATAAAAAAATAAATAAATAAATAAATAAAATAAAAATGTTGCATGAATACGCTGTGCCTCGATGATTGGAGTGCTTTGGTGCCCCTTGCATTTTGTGTCAGAGGTGATATCTCTCCCCCAGCCCTGGGACTGTGGTCACAGGCCACCAGATCTGACTGCAGGGTTTTTTGGGGGACAGGGGTAGGGCACCTCTGAGGATGCAGAGACCTGCTGGGATCTGGGTGGGGGCGGTGAGGTGCTGGCACAGGGAGGAGCTGGGTGGCTGTGGCGTGCACAGAGGGTGTGGGCTCAGCATGAGCTGCTGGGGTGCGAAGGGTGGTCCTGGGCTGTGGGAAGAGGTCAGGCACCCTTGGGTTCAGGTATCCAGGCCTTCACCCTCGAAAGGGCCCTGCACTTGGTCTCAGGCTCTTATTATTATCGCCTTAAAATTCTTAGCTGTTTTTGAATGAGTGGTCCCACATTTCCATTTTGCTCTGGGCCCCACAAATCACGATTGGTCCAGGCTGGGCGGCACCTGGCCTGTGCCAGGTGTGGCGGGTGAGAGCCCAGTGAGCTCGGGCGGGCACACCTCGTGGGAGGCCTGTGGGACCCAGGGGAGAGGAGCTCAGGCCCTTCCTCCGGGGTCCTGCAGCGCGGGTTGGCGGGCGGTAGCGGGGAGCCCGCTGCCGGGGCCTCCGCTCTGCTGCGGGGGCGCTGTGCGCACCCCTCGGCCTCTGCTCCGACTGTGGCCTTGTCACCAGCGCCCTTTGACACTGAACCTGTGCCCTCTGCGCAGCCCAGGCTGGGGGTTCTGACCACATGGGGGCCCGTGGGGAGTGCAGCTCCGGGGACCTACCTCTGGAGCAGGCTGCATCTCTTCCCAGCAGCTGCTTCTCTGGCTTCACGTCCCCATCCCAGGGCTCTGGTCTGCAACTCCCCAGTGCTTTGGATGGTAAACTGAGGCAGAGAGAGACATCCCAGAGTCAGAGACGCCCACTGGAGGGTGAGGCTGAGGCTTGGGGAGGCCTGGGAATGGAGGTCCAGAGGGGAGAACCCCTAAGGAGGGGGCTCCTGGGACCCTCTTCTCCTGGGTCTGGCCAGTACTTCCCCCCCGATCTGCCCCGTCACCCCTGCTGGCCCTAACCCAGTTTCCGGATTTTGAAAATTTGCTGAGTCAGGGGCTGTTGGTGAGATGTGGACTTTCTTCCCTGTCACCTGTTAACTGGCCAGATTATGGGAAATGGAATGTGTTGAATTGTTTCCAGTAAATCTTGACAAAAACAAAGACAATGTCACAGGCAGACAAAGTGGTGATGGCTAAAAAGGGGCCCCAGAGAGGGAAGGAGCAAGATGGGTCCTTTGCAGGTTGACTGTGGGGGAACCTGTGCTCTTGGACTCCCCCGGGCACCCCAGTCCCTCTAGCTCAGCCCTGTCCCTTCCCCACCAGGAGCTCAGGGAGCTGTGAGCCTCTGAGTTCAGACGTGGCAAAAGCACGCGGCAGATGTGGGCGACGAAAGTACAGGCGCCCAGGTGACTTGGCATTTCAGATACACAAAAAATACACTTTTGGTATGAACGTGTCCCCTGCAATATTTGGGATAAACTTATACAAAAAATCATTGTTTTCTTCCAGTATTTATCTGAAATTCAAAATTACCTGGGCAGTCTGGATTTTATTTGGCGAATCTGTGTTAAACACTCACTCGATTTCAAAGGGTTAGTACAAGAGAGAAAGGAGGCAGGCAACATGTTCCCTTAGGAGTTTTTGCACGGATTTCGTGTGGAAATGAACATATCTTGGACATCTTGGGGTAAAGGAGGTGTATTATTAAACAAATGCCGCCCATTTCTTGTCATGTGTTTGACGTGGCTACTGGAAGGTTCAGTTACACATTCCGCTCTCATTAGGTTTCTACTGGATACCGGCCCCAGCTGATTATGCAAATCGGGACATTCCCAGGGTTGGCACTAAAAGCCTCCCCGCCCCCCACCCGGTGTTCCGGGAACCCCCTCAGTTCGGAGCCACCGGGAGGGTTGATCGCACAGGAGCATTGCAAGGGGCTGGGCAGTGTGTCTTGGGAGAGACGGTTTCCTTCTGAGCCTCAGTTTCCCCATCTGTGCACGGGCACTGCCAATGTGGGGCTTGCAAGGTGATCAGTGCAGCTAATCTGTGCAGCTGAGGGAAGAGCCGGGGAGAGGGGAGGGGGTGCTCAGACCCAGCTGTCTGTCCCGCTTGGTATGGCAGCCCCCTACCCAACCTCATCCAAACCTCCTGCAGGTGCTCCGGAGCGGATTACCAGGAGAAGAGAAATTCGGGTAACCTCAGGGTGCTTCTCAGGGTCCTGGCACTGACATGGATCTCCTCTGCCCTCACGTGAAAACCACCGTGCCCGTCTCCCAGGAAATGCCCGGACATTCGAAGGAACCACTCCAGACTCTCCTCCCTGCTCCCTCCCCTCCTGTCCTCCTCGTCTCTTCTCCCTTGTGGTGGCTCCCACAGCTCTGCCGCTCACCGGGCACCCCCGAGCCAGGCCCTGGGGACAGAGGTTTCTTTACACACAGCCGAGGCTCAGAAGCCAGTCTCGAGCCTGGGGTCACACCGCAAGAACAGCAGAGCGGGGGCTCAACGCCCGGGCCGCTGCCACAAAGCCCAAGAACCCCCCGAGAAAAGGCAGACGGGGAACTAGCGAAGAAACACAGCTCCCCCCTGTCCCGGTGTGAAGGCACTGTGCGGGGACTCTCCAGACGGGCCACCCTTAAGAGGGGCCGGCACTGGGAGACATTTCAGGGGCCCACACGTTCGATCTCCCCACAGTCCAGCGACTTATTCTTCTCCTCCCATCTACAAGCGAGGAAACTGAGGCCCGAGAGGGCAGGACGTGGCCGCGAGTCAGGTTGTGTGGCCGGACTGGGGCTGTGACCGGGTTCCGTGTGGTGCCCCGGCATGACGAGACCCTTCCGGTGCACGACAGGAGGACTAATATTTGCCCTGTGCCTCACTGTTTGTAGTCTTGTTATTCACCTTATCTCATCGATCTTCCTGAGAACCGGAGAGGTGGGCAAATATTTTTAATAACAACTTTAGTTTGCAGATGAAGAAACCCAGAGCGACTTGCCCAAGGCCGCAGGGCGCTGAAGGGGGAGAGGAGGTTCAGACTTTAGTCTGCTGGCAAAGGCCATGCATGCGGCCAGGGTGCAGCACAGGTCACGGCTGGGGAGTCACCGTAGACCCCTGGGGAGACAGTGTCAATGCTGGGGGCGGCCTGTGCCCCAAACTCCTCACAGAGAGACCAGGATGGTCAGGAACAAGAGGGGGGAAGGGGAGGGGAGGCCCTGGGAGGACCGTCTGCACTGGGGTGAGTTTGGGGGGGTCTCTAGCCGCATTCTCTGTTTCTAAACTTCCTCATTTCTTTCTTAAAGACTTGGGGGAAGCTCTGGCTGAGAGTGACTGTGCTTGTCCCACAGTCAGGGTGGACAAGGAGTCCAGCCCAGGGGTGCAAAAGGCATCCACTTAAATGTCAGACAAACTGGGATTCTGGCTCCATCACCTTCAGCTGTGTGACTCTGGGCAAGTGACTTAACCTCTCTGAGCTTGCATTTTCTTGTACACGAGGTGCAGATAAGGGCAGAGCAGTGCTTCTCATCCCTGCGGCACATCGGAATCATGGGGGAGAATTTGGAGATACGCTAACGCCCAGGCCCCAGTCCGAGAGATTCTGACGTCGCTGCACTGAGGTGCCGGTGGACATGGGGGTTTCACTGGTGATTCCCGTGGGCAGTGGGGCCGGGTGCCTCTGTTCCTGTGGCTGTTGGAGGGTGAGTTGATCCTGCGTGGGAACCACATGGCCCTTGGAGGTGCCAGGTACATCAGCCCCTCTTCCACTGTAGCCGCGTGTCTTTTTGTAAACCACGCTCTTGATGCTGTTGCAGGAACGCTCATGAGGTTTCACAGAGACATATGTCTTTAGGAGAGCCAGACCACTGGGCTAGCAGGGGCCAGTTGGTGGCCCTGACGGGGGCCTCATGAGAAGCCCAAAGAACCATCGACCCCGCCAACTGGGCAGACCTCGATGTCATCTTGCTTATTTGCTGTGACTCTGTTCCCCCAGCGCAGTTCTATAACCCCTACAACTCCGCAGCGGGCGAGAACCGCTCCGTGCACTTGTGTGCTGTGGTGATGCTCTGGCAGATCTGTGCTGCCGCCTTTGGAAACGGTGGTTGCAGAGCCGGGGACCCACCGGTGGGCACTTGTTATGACAAAAGGTATGGGGATGCCATGCTTGATGTGTGGGCCTGTGGGCAGGAACTGGGAAGGAATCGGGAAAGAAAAGGAAGCTAGCCAGGCCGGTGTGGCTCAGTGGTTGAGCGTCGACCCATGCACCAAGAGGCCGCCAGTTCGATTCCCGGTCAGGGCACATGCCCAGGTTGTGGGCCCGATCCCAGTGGGAGGCATGCAGGAGGCGGCCAATCCATGTTCTCTCTCATCGATGTTTCTCTCTCTCCCTCTCCCTTCCTCTCTCTCTAAAAACCAATAAAGGAAAAAAAAGTTAAAAGAAAAGGAAGCTCACCCTGGCCAGTTTGGCTCAGCGGTTAGAGCATCGGCCTGCGGGCCAGAGAGACCCGGGTTCGGTTCCCACTAAGGGCACATACCTCGGTTGCAGTTTGTCCCCGGCCCTGGTTGGGTCATGCGGGAGGCAGCCACTCGATGTGTCCCTTTCACGTCGATGTTTCTCTCTCTCTCTCTCTTCCTCTCTCCCTCCCACTCTATCTGAACAAAAAATAAAAAAATGTCCTCGGGTGAGGATTAAAAAAAAAGAAGAAGAAAAGGAAGCTAGAATGATTGCTGGGGCCCAGGAATCTCATATGGATTTTCAAAATTATAATTACCGTTATCTTTGTATAGTAAACAATAATGAGAGGCATAAGTAAAAACAATTTGAGACAAGGCTTTTCTGTGTTCTGCTTGGTTCACTGACATTTCGCAGATGCCCAGCCTCGTGCCTGGGACACAGTGGGGAGTCAGTCATATTAACTGAATGAATGAATCACTGTTACTGCTCTCAGGCTTCCCTGAGAGACTCGTAAAACATGTTTGACCATGAATGGTCCCTCCTGGATCTGTAGCAGATGCATACGCACTGGAATGCCTTCCGTAGATTTATATCTGTGATGACGGTTTTGAACTGGTCAGGGTTGAAGACGGAGCGCGCAGCACTCCCCTGGAGACCTCTCCCGGACCTGACCCCTCTAGGGGCTTGACCCAGGCCCTCGGCTCTCTCGGGTGGTTTTGCATCTTGAGGTCTGCAGACTCGGGGCAGCCAGACGTGTCTGGTCAGCCTCTGCTTCCAGGCCTGTCTAAGAGGAATGCGGTCCGTTCGATGCCAAGTTCATTGCCCTCAACAGAGAGGCTAGGAGCAGCCCTGGGGCTGTTGACCTACTTTCTGTCTGGCATCTTGGCTTCTGCCCTTTGGCCCTGGGGAGATAAGGCATCGCTTTCTTTATTGACCATATATCCTGCTAAAATAAATAAAGGCCCCGTTCATCGTTCACCGCTGTTATCGTTTTGCAACCTTTCAGGCCTTGACTTTTCGGGCCGGTGGGGTCAGGGCCCCGGTGAGCTAATTTTGTGTCAGGTGAGCTAGACTTTTCCCCAGCGACAGGACGGGAGACCAGCCCAGTGCGGAGCGGCCCGTGCCGGTGGGTGCAGGGTTCCGGAACACTGCCCTTTCCTTCCGAGGCCTGTGTACCTGCCTCAGAGTCTCTTACAACCTGCAAAGGGCAACACAGACCCTGCACACCCCCTGCTGACCACCTCCAGCGGCTCCCGGGGCTCTCGGGCCCCGACAGGCCCTGCAGGAGCTGACCTGGAGGGCCTCTCCCATCAGCCTCTCGTGGGCCTCCTGCGTGCACCTAAGCGAGCGCAAGACGTCACCTCGCTGCCCCTCCCTGCTCTGCCCACGACACCCCCTTGCTCTCCTGGTTCTGCAGAGCCCTAGCTCCTTCTCGGTCTCCGCTGCTCAGAGAAGTGAGGGTGCCCGGAGCTCGCGTCTCCCCAGGCCTGCTGTGTGCGGGGTGTTACACCGTGGGGTGTTAACCGCGGGCTTACAGGCACGTCCTTGGTGAGCCCATGGAGCCTGTCCCTGTGAACCAGACCAGACAAGCCAACAAGCCCTTCACACCCAAGTGTCCTGAGTTAGGATGAAGAAAATCGGAAGAGGTTGGGAGTGCTGGGTGTCATGGAAGCCCTCTGGAGGGGTGGCACTTCAGCTGAGGGGCTTGGTCCCCTGAGAGTTGGGGTGGGGAGATGGGGGGGCAGGGCAGATGCTCGCATGCAGAAGCTCCAGGGTAAGAGGAGGGTTGCTTCCTTGAGGAATGGGAAGAAGGAGGGAAGGGGCACGGGAGCAGCTCGGGGGGGCTGGCCAAGGCCAGGCCATGCAGAGCCCTGGCGGCCGACAGATGACCTTGGGTGTTACTGGGGCGACAGTGGAAGGGCTCCACGCCAGGGAGCGGCGGGGGCTGGTGGAGTGGAGCGGGGAGCTGGCAGTGCCCTGGACCAGGATGCTGGTGGTCTGGGTGGAGAGGGAAGGAATTCTTGCCCCGTTTGGAGCTGCTGTCAGTGGGACTTGGTGAGGGGCTGAAACTGGAGTGTGAGCTGTGCTGTCCTGCTCAGTGCGAAACAACTACTGACTCCCCCGAGAGAAAAGCCCTGGTGTGTAACATCTGCCCATTCCTGAGGTGTAAATGTTCCTTCACGGTGGATTCAAGCCACCGACACGCCGCAGGGTGCATGAGCCTGCTCCAGCTACCGCTGGGGGTGCGCAGGGGCGGGAAAAGTGTCGGGAAACCCAGGTTCTTTTCTGGTTTCAGCATGCGACGGATGATGAGGGGAGGAGATTGGGGTGCAGGGGAAACAAAAATTGTCCTTCCATGTTGAGGTGCCTGTAGACCTCTCTGAGTACCAGGGTGGGTGTGGGGACCAAGGAGTCCTGGCTGGGGTGTAAGTGTGGATGCTTTTGAAGAAGAGATGAAGTCAAAAGCCTGGGGGTTGGGGAGGGGGGGTGCTCACGTGCAGAAGCCCCAGGGCAGGAAGGAGAGAGAAGAGGCCAGGATGAAGCCAGAGCAGTGGTGTCCTCCCCTTAGCCTGGTTGGGTGCTCACACCCCCAGCCTGAGCGGGAGCCGTCCTGCCCCTCGTGGGAGCCCCACAGTGCTGAGTGCTGACTTCCCCCCTTTTGGCTTTGACTCTGGAGCCACCTGCACTGCAGGCAGACCTCGTGAGGACCTCGCAAAGCAGCTTAGAGGCCCCACTGGCTTGGGGCCGAGGTGACAAGGCGGGCAGCCCAGGGAGGGGGACCGGGCAGCCAGCAGAGAGCGGCTGAGCCGGAAAGAATGGAGCCTGGAGTAAAAATGACCATCACGGACGCTATGACTTATCACGTCCTCAGCCAGGCCCATGCTCAGTGCTTTGTGCAAAACTGCTCCGCACATCACTCTCCGAGGCAGGCGGTGTTAGCATGTGTGCCGAGGAGGAAATGAAGGGACAGCGAGGGGTCGAGCTAGGCAGGGTGTCGGCAGCACCCCCTGCAGCCTGTCTTCCCTCTTTTGCCCAGTTGCTCCCTGAACAGAAGACAGAGTCTTCTTTGTGAGTGGTTTTGGTTTCTGAGGAAATGAGACCTAGCTGGTCTCCCTTGATACCACCCTGAGTTGAGACCAAACTGAAGTACAGCTGGCTTCTGGTGAGTCATCATCATCATCCTCATCATCCTCATCACCACCTTCACCTTCATCACCACCATCTTCACCACCATCTTCACCACCACCATCTTCAACACCATCTTCATCACCACCATCTTCAACACCATCATCTTCACCACCACCATCTTCATCACCGCCATCTTCAACACCATCTTCATCACCACCATCTTCAACACCATCTTCATCACCACCATCTTCATCACCACCATCTTCATCACCACCATCATCTTCATCACCATCATCTTCACCATCTTCACCACCACCACCTTCATCACCATCATCTTCATCACCATCTTCATCACCACCATCATCACCATCTTCATCACCATCATCTTCACCATCTTCATCACCACCATCTTCATCACCATCTTCATCATCATCTTTACCACCACCATCTTCATCACCACCACCTTCAACACCACCATCTTCATCACCACCATCTTCATCACCATCATCTTCATCACCACCTTCACCTTCATCACCATCATCTTCACCATCTTCACCACCATCATCTTCATCACCATCATCATCACCATCTTCATCACAATATCACATCACCATTATCACCACCATCATCTTTATCATCTTCATCAGCAGCATCAGTGGATAGAGGATAATGGGATGTATTTCCAGGTTTCCTGCAGTGACCGAATACCACTGGCATGTTTGTGGAGCAGGGCCGTCTGAGGCTGGCACTGTGATGAGCGCTGGGTAGGGAGATGGTTGGGGTAGGGGAGCCCATCTGAAGAGGCAGGAGCCCTGCCTTGCTCACTGGGCTGCACCCAGCAGGACCTGACCGGCCTGGGCCCTTGGGCTGACTTCCTTCGGCATGCTGGGCAGCCTGCCATCCGACCCGCACTGCCCTCTGCAGAGCTGGGACGCTGCCATCGGGTACAGTCAGGTCCAGGCAGGCCTCGGAGGCTCTGCGTGTCTGGGGCAGGCGTGGAGGTGGAGGAGTAGCCGGGCCGAGCCTGGAGAGAATTGCTGAGATGTCTGCTGCATGAGCAGGGTCCCAGCCATCCCCATCTCAGGACAATGCCTGCACTAGCTTGAATGGTGGAATCCAAGGTCAAAGGTCATGGGCCTGGGCCTGGCTCCGCCCCCTCACAAGTCCATGCAAGGATAGGCTTGTCCACCCATAGCCATCCAGGGCTCCAGACCTGACTCCAGGTCACCGTGGCTTTCTTCCTCCTCCTGGCCCCCCTAACCTCTACTCTCCACGTGATCGGGGTGGGCAGTCGGTCTCCCCAGCCAGGGGGAGGGTCAGGTCTTACCCTGTGCTCTCCTCATCCTGGAATCCCTGCGGCCTACTCGGAGCCTAGACATTTCCAGAATGGCCAGGCACAGACTGCTGGGCAGGGTCATGTGCACTGGGAGGGAGATGTCTCAGGAGCCCAGTGCTGTTCCCAGGTGGAGGAACTGAGTCCAGTGAGGGGAAGTGGGTCATCCAGGGTCACACACAGGAACGTGCCTTGGAGTTCAGCCCCCTGCTGCTGCTCCCGTGAAATGGCTGTGACCCGTGGGGAGGTGAGCAGGAACGCATGCCCTGGGGGCCGCGCCAAGAGGGGACACACGATGGTGGGGACAAAGGCACGGTCTTCCGGTCAAGGAGGTGAAGCGTGGGGGAGGGTGGTGAACAGACAGCGCGTGAATAGGGTGCTGTCTCTAACTGGCCAGTCTGGCCATGCTGGGAAACACCGTCCTCAGAGAGACGGCTGGGCTGGGAGTGGAGGGTGGGTAAGGACTGGCTTGGCTGGAAAAGGCCTTCTAGGCGAGGCCAATAGCAGGTGCAAAGGTCCTGGAGTTGGTGGGAGTGTGTGAGAAATGGAAGGGCGTGCGCCTGGGTGAGGCATCCGTTGAGGCTGGAGAGGCTGACCACAGCCAGACCACCGGGGACTTGTTGGCCGTGGATGGAGTTCAGTCTTTGTCCCAAAAGCAAAGGGAAGATGCCAGAGGAGGGTGACAGGATCAGACCTGTGTCTCGAAAAGATGGTGGGGAGGATAAGGGCAATCGTGGGTCAGGGGCTGTGGCAGCCGTCCCAGGAAAGCATCAAGGTCACGGCCACTTGCTGTCCCTAGGGAGATGCTCCATTTGGGACGGGCCAGATTCCAGGATGCTCTGTGTGTATAAGTGTGTACATGTGTGTGGGTGTGTGTAAGTGTGTGTAGTGGTGTGTGTGAGGGGCAGACAGGAGAGGTCACAGTTCCAGTAAGTGGAGCTTGCCATGGGGATAAAAGTCAAGGGTACATGGGTGAGGTCTCTCCTTCCCGAGAGTGCAGAGATGCCCAGTGGCTCTCTCTGCCCCGACTCTGTGCGGCCTGTCCTGGGCAGGGAAGCCACCCCCAGGAGCTCCCTCTTCCTTCTGGAACTGGTGTGTGCGGCTTTGGGAGCAGAAAGGCCTGGGTCTCTGGCTGGGGGCGCATGGGCGCAGCTCCCGGAGCCCAGGCCCTACCACTGTGCAGGGAGCTGTGGGCCCTGGTGCCCGCTGACAGCAAATGTCCCTTTGCCTGTGCTAGTACCTCCTTGGGGACCTCCCGGGGAGGAGAGGAGCCTGGGTCCTGGCAGGATCTGTCCTTGTGGGTGTCCTCCCCGATACCGCTATAACTATGCCCTGGACCCCCCCACTGTCCCCAACAATGGTGTGACTGCCTGTGTGCGTCAGGAGCCCCTGATCCACACCCCCACAGCGGTTCTGGTTCAGTCCCGGCACCCTCTACCCCACCCCCAGCTGCCAGGGGCCCGTCTCCCTGGACCAGAACCAGGACAGGCTACGGAATATGCAGGCCCAGTGCCAAATGAAAGTGCGGTGCCCCTTGGTCAACAATTGTTGGGAATGTCAAGACGCAATAGCGGAGCGTTCAACCCGGAGGGGGCCTTCTGACAGCCACGCGCCATGAAGCAGCCCCGGCTGGAGCTCAGAGGCGAGGGAGTGGGCCCAACAGCCAGTCATCTTTAGGGCAAGAAATGCCGCACAGCCAAAGAGTTTAACATGAGTCGGGCCCTGACCTCCTTCTCTCATCCGTTCATTTGCTTATTCACGCGTTCACTCGTTCAAGCTCTGAGCTCCTGCCAAGCACCAAGTTCCACCGAGGTCCTGAGACATATTGGTCCTGACTGTGCTGGCCTTGGATGAACACCCCAAGCCCCAGGTTGCCGTGCCCCCTCCTCTCCTGGCCTCTCAGCACCCACCCAGCCCAGAGCACTCTGCTGAGCACCCTCCCTAGCATGGCCCAGGTTGGGTGCCTGGGACTCAGTCCACGGCGGAACGCACTGTTCCCCAGGAGGGCCCCCCACAGCGGAGCACGAAGTCCTGTTGCCTCCTCTCCCTTCACATCTCTCCATCTGCCTCCTCCCGGAGGCCCCTTCATCTCGTGCCTGCATTAACATCATCATTTAACACATGACGCACAACTCGCAGCGTACGCAAAGTACAGTGCATACCTTTTTCCTGACTTTCGTCCCCAGATGCTAGTGCTGCCCGCTCTGGTCCTTGACGTCAGCGGAATCACTCAGAATGCTATCTCTGGCGGGGATCTTTGGTTCACCACCGTGGCCCTGGGCTCGGCCACGTCGCGGTGTGGGTCAGGCTTCCTCCCTTTCCTTGTAAACAGTTCCCCCGTCTGCCAGCACCACAGCTGGTTTATCTGTTTCCTGGACGTCTGGCCGCCTCCATGGTTTTGCTGTGCACGGACACCTGCGGTCGTCCACTTGGAATAAGTGCCTGGAGGCAGGGCCGCCAGCTCACGGGGAAGGCGAGCGTGTGTTTACGAGAAACTGCACACGGCTTTCCAGAGGGGTGCACCTCCCTCTTCTGGGTTTCTGCAGCCTCCTCCTCCTGGCTGGCCCCCCTCCAGACTTCCAAGGCAGCCCCTACCTTAGGGGAACGTTCAAGCCCAGCAGCACCACAGGGCCCTCCGCCTCCAGTGCTGCTGTCTCCCAGCCGTATCTCTGGCTCCCTTCCCCCTGAACCTCGCCTTCCAGCCACACTGCAGGCCCACGACTGAACACACGTCATTTCTGTCCTTCTGCACGAACTGAACTTTCTGCCTGGAGCACACGTCCCTCCGTCGTCCTCCCTGGGACAACCTCCTTGTTTTCTAAGGTCTTGCTGGAGCACCGTGGTGACCTGCCGACACCTCCCAGGCCCTGACCTGTATCCTTAGGCCCGTGTCCACCTTCCTCCTCTAAGCCGCCTTTGCTAGGGCTCTTCTGAGCACACCTGGCTTGCACCGTGGTACGGAAGCCGTCCAGGCCGGGCAGGAATGGTGGCTTTTCCTCCCGGCCGCGTCTGCACAGCCTAGTGAGATGCCGGCTCACGGGAGGCCCTGGTAGATGGACAATAACTGAGCCAGTGAGGCCGCGGCGGGGGGCACCCGGGAGGTGTGACTGTGGGTGCTGGGGCACATGCACTCCACGTGTGCGGCCTGGTGAATGTTGCCGATGTGCATGCTTGTGCGACCACCACCGGGCCCAGACCCGGAAATGCCCAGTTCTCGGCCTGATTTCTGTCCTCACGCACTAGTGCTGCCCGTTCTTGAACTCGCTATAAAAGGCATCACACGGATGCTCTCTCTCTGCCTGTTGCAGACTCCTGCTCAGAGAGGCAGATGCCTGGGTCTGAAGCCCTCTGCCTCCATGCCAGTGCCTCTCTCCCCTTTCGTCTCGCGTCTTGTTTCCGTCCTCAGCCCGAGGTAGGGGGTGGGGTCCTCTTCCTGTTATCAGCAAGTTATTCTTGAAATGCAGGGGACCTGAGCCGGGGCACTGCCCTGGTCCCACTCACAGACGATCCCAGCGTAGTCCAGGCCTCCGGTTTCCTGTGCCTCCCTGCACCCCCTCTTTGCAGCCTCCTGCCTTTGAGTCGGTCACTGCCAAGTCTGGCCCACATGTCGCCTTGGTCCACCTGGCCACACCTCCATGCTTTGGTGTGATAACACAGCCGGGCGCTTTCTATTTATTTGCTGTGTGTGTGTGTGTGTGTGTTGGGGGGGGGGGGGGCGGTGGCTTACAGGCCAGCCCACTCTGAGCAGGGACTTCTCCAAGTGGGGTTCCCAGACCAGCACATTGGCACCAGCTGGGCACTTAGAAACGCACGTTCTCGAGCTCCAGCCCTGGATCACGTCTAGGAAACACTCGGTTTCCGTCATTTACTCCCACACTCACGGTACTTCTGACACCGTGGGGGGTTCCCATGCTCACCAAGTCTCTCCTGCTGGCTGGGTGTCCCCCACCTTGATCCCAACACTAAGTGGAGTCGGCACAGCCCTTGCAGGTCAAGGCTCAGCCCTGAAGTGTCCCCACTTCAAACGCCCATCACCCACCATGGGTCCCCAGGTTACCCACACTTCTGTCCAACTTGGCTTCAAACTGGAGGTGCCCACGACCCCTACCTCAGGGTCACTAATTTGCGAGGGCAGCTCCCAGAGCCCAAGAACACAGTTTACTTACTGCTGCGGACTTATTCCCAGGGATATGTTACCGGACAGCAGACGAACAGCAGATGAAGAGACACACAGTGAGGTCCTGTGCCCTGTGGCGTGGAGCTGGTGCGCGTGCCCCGCCCATCTCCTCCAGGGGCTCACCCACCCGGGAGCCCCTCGCCCCCGTACTGCAGGGGTTTTATGGGGCTTCACCAGGCTTGACGAATCCTCACTCCTTCCCTGGAGGATGGGGGATGGGCTGAAAGTTCTGAGTTTCTAATCATGGTCTTTCTGGTGACCAGCGCCACCCCCCCCCCAAAGCTGGCCAGGAGCCTACTCGGAGTCACCTCATTAGACTAAAAGACACCGTCACCCAGGACATTCTAAGGGATTTAGGAGCTCGGCGTCAGGGACTGGGGCCTGAGATCCACTATCAGAATAAACGCTGTCCCCTGCACCTTTATCATTTAGAAAATGACAGACATTTCAGGAGTTCGGGCCTGGAGCTGGGGATGATGACCAAAATATCTATGATTATATGACAATATCACACTGACTGAATCAGAAACTTGGGGGCTGGGGCCCAGCAACCTGTGTCCCACACACCCTCCAGGGGTTCCAACACAGTTCAGGTGTGAGAACCATTGACTCACAGTATGAGAACATGTTGGTGATGAATCAGTCAAAACGGGAACATCACTTTCTTTGAACAGAAATACGTTATCGTTGCTGTGAAAATGCACAGGAGGCCCTGGCCGGTTTGGCTCAGCGGTTAGAGCGTCGGCCTGCGGTCCTGAGAGACCCGGGTTCGGTTCCCGCTAAGGGCATGTACCTCGGTTGCAGTTTGTCCCCAGCCCTGGTCGGTTGTGCGGGTGGCAGCCACTCGATGTGTCCCTTTCACGTCGATGTTTCTCTCTCTCTCTGTTCCTCTCTCTCCCTCCCACTCTACCTGAACAAAAAATGGGAAAATGTCCTCGGGTGAGGATAAAAAAAAAAAAAAAAAGAAAATGCACAGGAGTTCTGGTCCACGGGGTTGACATGGTCTGACCTGTAACCAGAGCACCAGCCGAGCCTCCCGGGTGGCCCAGCTGGGTCCTGGCTGCCCACCTGGGTCGGGGCTGACGACTGTTTAGACCCCGCACAGATGCCTGCCCCACACAAAGGGAGATGGGGGTCTCGAGGTGTCTCCCGACTCCCTGAGAGTCGGGGAGTGGCATGCTGATTATACTCCGCCGGCTCCTCCCAATCCCTTCCCACCCTCTCTGCCCCTCTTCGAGCCTGGGGAGGCAGGTGCCCTGGCAGGCTGGCTTCTGGGGGGTTGGGTCAATGGGAGACAGTGGAAGAGGTCAGACTGGTCCGTGCAGTGGTGTGCTGGCCAACACCTGACAGCCAGGTTCGGGGAGCTGTGGGAAGCCCTGATTGCAGTGTCTGCCCAGTTCCGTGGTGTGAAAAGACATACAGGAGTATCCCACCGCACGGATGCTTAGGGCGGTAACGTGATGACCCTAGCTTGTAGCAAAACGTAGCAAAATCACTAAAGAGTGATGAGATTTGAGTATTATCTTTGTTCTGAATACAATTTATTAATTGCGAGTTGAGATAATTTAACATTTAATAAAGGGTGTGTTTAACACCTGGCTCACAGAATGCCTGAAACTTCAACAGTCAGCTCGCAAGCAGGCACAAGCCTGCTCGGGCGCTCTGCGGGCCGGGCAGCACCCTGGCCGTGCCTGTCTGGGGGTCTCTGCGGCCTGCCCTCGCCCTGTGACTCCTCCTCCTGCTCTGATGCTCTCCCCTTATCCCTTCAGCCTGGGCAGGACTGTCCTCCTGCAGGCCTGTCCCCAATGGCTCTTCTTATTCCTTTGTTGGGTAACCCAAAGGCGGCCTCCTGGGGGTGGGGAATAACAGAGCAGATGGCCCTCCTCCTCCATTTTTTTAAACTTACTGACCTTCTGCATATGATGTCATTGGAAGAAATGATTCTGAGACCAGAACCAGAAACCAACGAGGCATGGCGAGCTCTCGAGGACAGGAAGGTACTCAGTAAAAGGGACGGCACCCCAGGCATGGCTGGTAGGTGTGGCGGTTGGAATTCCCTGTTGGGAGGCCTTGGGCCTCGTCTGTCAGTGTAACAGTGCACATGGCCTTGGACCTGGCAATGCCGCGCAGGGTATTTGTCGTGGACACAGACTCGCACCCATGTGAAATGATGTCTGTCTACAGTTATTCATTCCAGTCCCATTTAGAAGAGCTAGCAACAAACACAGCCCAAGTGTCAGTCACTAAGAGACGCCTCAGTAGGCTCTGGCACATTCTGAAATGGACCGTGTGCAGCCATTCTCTGACGACACGAAAGGTGCTCCACGATCATGAGTGGAAACAGATGTCGGGGTGGGGGTGGAGTGTGTTTCCCTGCACAGGCCCCGAGGAGGGGCCCTCTCTCCGGCTCACTGCTGCGTTCCAAGCCCCAGGAGGGCGTTACTGAATGAACCGGGTCGGGGAGACGCAGGAAAAGGTCTGGGTTTGGCTCTGGGGTGGTCAGGGAAGGCCTCTCTGAAGAAGTAACATTTCCACCGAGACCTGAAGAATGTGTGAGAAGCCAGCCACGGGAAGTGCATTCCAGCCAGAAAGGACAGCATGGGCAAAGGCCCTGGGGCTGGGAGGGCTGGTGTGTGTGAGAAGGCCGCAGGGCCAAGGGTTCCAAATCATGGGATGAGGATGTTGAGAAGGTGGGCAGAGGACCAGCCACGCAGGGCTTTGAGGTAGTGTGGGGAAGAACTTGCCTCAGGGGCCACTTCCCAGCTGTGTGACCTGAGGCAAGCGACTTAACTGATCTGGGCCTCAGTTTGCTCACGGGTAAAATGGGAATGGAAGTAGGAACCATTGCGCAGGAGTGGGAATGATGTATCACATTGAGAACTGTGCCTGGCACATGGCAAGCTCTGCAGAAAAGCTAGCTGCCATCATCATCATCATCATCATCATCATCATCATTATTAATGGAGGATCCTAGGAGACAGAGCCAGGCCTAGAAACCAAGTCAACTGGCATGGGGTTCTGGGTCTTTTCCATTCTTCCTCCCCATGCACACACCCCAATTTGGAAGACTCTGCAGCTGGCAGAGGTCCAGGGTCTGGATCCTCTCCAGACCCCTAATTGGGAGTTTCCGTGTCTTTAATACCATGACCACATCCCTGGAAAGAGGGCTCGGCAGGTCTGCTCACCCTGCAGGCTCCAGTGCCCTGGCAGGCCTGCCGCTGCCTGGTGGGAAGGAGCTGAAGATGGTCCTAGGCTGCGTGCTGATGGGGTGATGGCCAAGGGGCCCCAGGAGCCTGGCTGGGGCTCCGAGGGCAGTGGGGAGGTGCCCCAGGTGCTCAGGGATACGGTGCCCCTCTGCATGATCCTGTGAGCTCTGGCAGGCCCTGGGTGGGGCTGAGCCCGGGGTGTCTGGGGCAGGCAGCGACTGGCACAGGGGAGGTGCAGCCAGGAGAAGGGGAGACTTGGAGGCAGACCTGCTGGGTGTCTCCAATCCTGGCACCAGGAAGCCCGCCCCTCTCTGGGTGCCAAAGCTGGCCCCCCAGAATCGCTCTCCCTTCCTTCCAGCTGTTCAAAGTGTCAACCTTGACTCCTCTTCATTCACACCCCAACTCATCAGCAGACCCCTCCAACTCTACCTGCGAATGTATCTGGAGTCTGACCACTCGGCACCATGCCTGCTGCGGGCAGGCCCAGATGGCTGCAAGGCCTCCTGACCACAGCCCACCCTCCACGGAGCAGCGGGGGTGATCGAGAGCCAGGTGGTGGGCCTGGTCCTGAGGCGACCGCCCTCTCACCCAGGGTATAAACCAGTCTGGTCTGCCCCTCCCATCTTGGTCCTCTTGGGCCCCTCACCGCCCCCCAGTTCTCCCACCACAGGGCTGGTGCACGTCGCTGTTAGTAGGCACAGACTTCTCTCCCCTCAGGCTGCCACACAATTCATGCCTCAGCTCATTCAGATTCTCGCTCCAGTGAATTATCAGGGCCAGAGCACCCCAGATAAAACAGGAACTCCTGCCCTCCCTGGCCAGCTGTGTTCCCACACGGCCCTCACCATCCACCACTTCACATTCTGCATGCTGACTTGTTCATCGGTTTGTCTGACTCCCCACACTGGGATGCAAGCTCCCAGAGGGCGGGTTGCTTTCGGTTCTGTTCCCTAATCCATCCCAAGCCTAGTATAGGGCCTAGCACGCAGTAGGTGCTCAATAAATACCACTGCATGAATTGAGCCATGAACATTCCTTAAGCAAGGCACCACTACACCACGATCTCCCTGGGCTCCTTCCTCTGGGACCGGCCTTTCTGTCCCCGGGACGCAGAGCGCCTTCAAAGCCCTGGCTTTCCCTCCAGCGGAGGCCCAAGAGAACACTAGGGTGGGAGCCAGGAGGGCGGAGCTGGGCTCCTTTCTGGCCACCGATTGGGCAGGTCCCATTTCATTCGGCCAGCTGTGGGCCAGTGCGCCTTGCAAGCGGTGCCAGGGATAGAACACAGTGCCTGCCCAGAGCGCACAGATCAGGGGAGGGGGCTGTGGTGGGCAGGAGGCAGATGAGAAACAGATGAGGAAGCCTTTGACCCCAGCCAGCAGAGTTGGGACATCTGCAAGAGTAAGAGGAAGGTGGGGGAGAGGGGCTGCTTCCTCGCAGGGCAGTTTGGGCAGAGCTGGCCTGGGCTCTCCCCCTGGGACTTTCCGTCTCAGATATCCCAGAAGTCTGCTCTTCCAACCCTCTCCCCCTTTCTAATATCAAGTGGCGGGCGATCGTCATAGAAAGTATTGGTCAAGAGTGTACGCTTCTCCGCGTGCACCGTTACAGTGCAAGCGTGTCTCCAAGTTGCTGTGCAGACACCGTCGTACCTTGGAGAGAGGAGCTGGAATAGTGGGCTGAACGGTGGCCCCCAAAAGATATGTCGCAGTCCTACCCCAGGAACCTGGGGGTTTGACCTTTCTGGGAAAGAGGGATTTTGCAGACAAAATGGAGTTAAGGGTCCTATGAGGGGAGATTTGAGACACAGGGAAGGCTACTTGAGGGAGGAAGCAGAGACGGGAGTGATGCGCCCCAGCCAAGAAAGCTGGAGCCCCCAGGGGGTGGGGGAGGCAGGAGGGTCCTTCCCTGGGCCTCGGGAGGGCTCCAGCCCTCCAGCTCCTTGGCGTAGGGCCCCTGGCTGCCGTCGGAAGCCCCGTTTGTGGGCATTTGTTGAGGCAGCCTGGACACTCCTCCAGGAAGGGCTGCAGCGGATTAACACCTGACCGAAAGGCGATTTTGTTCAGGATTAGCTTTCCTTCCAAGTTTCAGGTTTGGGCTTAAGTGTGCTTCCTGCTCAGCTGCGCGTCCTGCGCCTCGTCCTGGGAGCTGGGGCGGCGAGGGGCACCCACGGAGAACGCGGTTCTCGGAGGCTGGTGCCTCCTCCCTCCCAGGGCCTGGCTTTGGGTTTGCCCAGGAGTCTCTGAGGCAGGGGGCTCAGGGGACCCTGTGAGGTGCAGCCTGGCTCTGCCTGACCTGGTCGCCGTGGCTGCACCTGGCAGCCCAGCAGCCCTGCTGTCAACCTTGGAGGCTGTTGAAAGCAGGAACATGGATCCCAGGGGAGTGGGTGAGGCCCCCCTCCCAGGTGAATCGAGTGCTCAAGGGGGTGCACTGCTCCCTAGGAAGGTGATGGGAGGACGCCAGCCAGGGATGAGACACGGGGCACCATTCACGTGCGGCGCACTCACCCTCCCACAGGGCTCAGTCCATCACGCGCACTACTTCACCAGCCCCGCAGCTCCCTCCCAAGGCCAGCCCCCCCTTCCGCAGGTGACAGGGCTGGGCTCAGACCCCAGAGGGGCGCACTCTGCACTACTTCACCAGCCCCGCAGCTCCCTCCCAAGGCCAGCCCCCCCTTCCGCAGGTGACAGGGCTGGGCTCAGACCCCAGAGGGGCGCACTCTGCACTACTTCACCAGCTCCGCAGCTCCCCCCCAAGGCCAGCCCCCCCTTCCGCAGGTGACAGGGCTGGGCTCAGACCCCAGAGGGGCGCACTCTGCACTACTTCACCAGCCCCGCAGCTCCCCCCCAAGGCCAGCCCCCCTTCCGCAGGTGACAGGGCTGGGCTCAGACCCCAGAGGGGCGCACTCTGCACTACTTCACCAGCCCCGCAGCTCCCTCCCAAGGCCAGCCCCCCACCCCCTTCCGCAGGGCTGGGCTCAGACCCCAGAGGGGCGCACTCTGGGCGGAGCAACTGAGAAGGAATACAGAGGGGCTCCTGACTAAACCAAGGGCCTGGTGTCCGGGAGGGGTGGCAGAGGCCAAGGGTTTGGGGGGAGCAGAGGTCAAGGGTTTGGGGCGTGGGAGTAGGGTGGAGTAAACCTGACAGGGACAGAGCTAATCCAGGGGGAGACACTGCCCAGCCTAGCGGTGTTCTCCGGGGGCCTGGATGACAAAGCTGGGTGAGACTCTCTCTGATTTGGGTCTGGGGGTGGGAGCTGAGTTTCAGGTGATTCCCTGTGGGTGGACCCAGAGAAACCAGGCCTCAAACTGTGGCCCTGCCTTCAAGGGACGAGGAAAGCAGTGCCTAGCCCAGCCCAGCCCAGCCCAGCCCAGCCCAGCCCAGCCCAGCTCTGAATGGCATTAGCTGGACAGAGAGAGCCAGGCTGGGGACACTGTATGAGCAAAGGTCAGGCATGAGCCTTTGAGAATGGGCAGCTCAGCGAGGCTGCAGCAGGGTGTGCGGGAGGCGGGAGGGGGCCTGCTCCCCTCCCTACAGGAGTAGAGGCCCACACTCTGCAGCACAGAGGTGCAGGTGGGGGGCACTGAGGAGGGGGTGGGGGCTCATTCACCACATATCAGGCTCTGGTCCCAGAGACTCCGAGTCAGACACCTAGGCCTATTTCGGTCAGCGGGGCAGAGCCCAGGTGAGCACCCCCCCTCGCTGGCCTGAGGGCCGTGGGCGGGGCACTGGTGCGGCTGCTCTGGGAGGGTGTGGTGTGGCCCCGCACTGAAAGCTGCAGCAGGACTGAGTGGTGTCATTTACGTGCCTGATGATGGGGGCCCGGTGGCATGTTCTGAGCACCTCTGCATGCGGGGTGTGTGCTGGGGTGACCCACGGAGGAGCACCGGCACCCTTCAGCAGCCTTTCGGGGAGGGAGCCGAGTTAGCCTCCTTTGCTATTGGAGAGACTGAGGCTCAAGAGTCAAATCACTTTCCCGAGATTGTAGGGTGGCAAGTGCAGTGTTGGGGCTCCCCCCAGGCTCCCTGACTACAGTGTACATGATTAACCCTCCTGATTCCAGAGCCACAGGACCACCCCTTTGAAGACCCTCCTCCTCTGCCTGGTCAGGCTCCCACACCAGACCCACGGCTCCCCGGAGACGTCCCTGCCCCCCTCGCCTCCGGCCCTCCTTACCTGATAGTAGGCTGGGCGCGGGGAGCTCACAGGTGACCTGAGCTAGATGGCAGGAGCAGGCGCAGTGCCGCTGGCCCTTGCCCGGGGGTGTCCCCAACTTGGGCCTGTTTGTCGCATCACAAAGTCCTGCCCTGGTCCGGCTGGGGGCTCAGTGTGGGGAAGGCTCAGAGAGGCTCTGCCCCGGGGCCTGGCCAGGCCCAGCTCCCTCCTGCAGTGGCTCCACCAGAGCACTCGGAGCCTCAGCGGGGACACCTGGAAAATGGCACATCTTGCCAAGGTGAGCCCAAGGCAAGAGGTTGCCAGGTGAGAGGCCCTGCAGTTGGATGCGTCGGAACTCTGGTCTGGGGCAGGTGTTACCAGGGCCAGCCAGCGCCACCAGCTGCTTGCAGGGCAAGGCCCGAAGCCCTGCAGTGGGCAGCCTCCTCGCCTGCCCTGGGGGAGTGCCCCCAGGACACAGGCCTGGGAGCCCGGGCATCTCGGACAGGCGTCTCGGACAGGCGGCCCGCCACACCTGCGAAGGGGCGGGTGTCTTTCCCTGTTTACTGGCGCTTTCTGGCTGGAGCTTCAAAGGAGAAGCAAGATCACAGAGCTGCTGGCCGGAGCCAGGAGCTGACCCAAGGGCAGAAGCGAGAACAGACCAGTTCCGGCAGGAGGCTGTCAGACGCCAGGGTTGCGCTGCCATTGGGAAGGGCCTGCAAATCGTCTCATTCAATCCTTTCAACACCCCCCCCCCCCACCCCGCTCCAGGCAGCTGGAGAGGCTTTCAATAAACAAACAAAACAAAACAAATCTCACTTGGAGTACCAGTATCAACAATTCTAAATTACAAAAAAAAATCATTTTACTGGTTTATATCTGTTTTATAATTTAAAATGGATAAATGCACTGATTGTAAAGTCAGGAATGGCCACACAGCTCACAAGTAATGAGGCTGGGATTAGAACCCCTATCTGGGTTTAAACAAAATACGTGTGAGCCTCTATCATAACAAGCAGTCCTTTGTAATGACAGCATTGAAGACAACAACTGTAAAAGCTACGGCTTCTCTGTGCCCGGTCGTCAGTGTAGGGAGCCGACGGAGGAGCCGTGTGTGGGGTTCTGCGCGTGGGCCGCGGGTTTGGGTGAGCAGTCAGTGCGGCACACAGCGTTCAGAGTGTCCCCGCGCTGCGGAAGCTGTGCTGGGCCCTGCAAGAATCTCTAGACTTCCTCCCACGGGAAGGAAGGACCTGACAACTGAATGGATGTGTCTCCCCTCTCACCTAATCTCTTCTGCCACGCAAGTCCTCGCTCTGCTCCGAAGGGCTGTAGCTGTCTGAGGGTGTCCGCTGGCGGCAGCACAGCCCGCCACCCACCCCCACATTTGGGCATATGACCTTTGATTCAAGGACATAGAGCAAGAGACATGGAGAGTGTTTCACTGGGCTTGACTGATGTTGGTGTGCGGGTGGAGGTTTAGTTTGGAGGGACAGCAGGGCCACATACTCGTTAATCAGTCTCTTCCGTGTGTGTCTGCAGCGCGCGGGCCGGCGGCAGGCCCCCTCCAGCCCGGCAGGCCCCCTCCAGCCCGGGTCTAAGGCCAGCACCATTATCATTGTTCTTTCTGACGTTCAGCCCTCGGCTGCTTCCTTGGAGGGTGGTGGCTGTGTGATCCGGAGATCTCCGGTGAAAATCTTAACTTTTAGCAACAAGGTCTGTTTTGAAAATAGCGAAAATGGGAAACGAGGGATTTGGGATGCCCGGTGCTTGTTCTGACAAGCTCATTTGTGGTTGCCCAGTACAGAGAGAGCTCTGAGTCACGCTGACAAAACGCTGTACATTATGATCCATTGACAGTTCTCTCCGTGTGCTTCAACCCGACAGATCTGGGGAGAAGCTGGGTATTCTTAGGGTTTAATGGAGTTGAGATTAATTAGCTTGTACCACCAGCTGACAGGTTGGTGGCTCCAATGTGCTGATATTTGATACAGCACACTGCTGAATAGATTGCTTTGGCTGCAGCTAAAAACAGTTACGAATACACTTTATTTTATTTTATTTTTTGACTTATTTTTATTTTTTTATCCTCACCCGAGGACATTTTTGCATTTATCTTCAGATAGAGTGGAGGGAGGGTGGGGGGAGAGAGAGAGAAACATCGATGTGAGAGAGATACATCGACTGGTTGACACCCACATGACTCCAATCTGGCTGAGGACAAACTGCAACCGAGGTACGTGCCCTTAGCGGGAACCGAACCCAAGACTCTCTGGTCCGTGGGCTGACACTCTAACCGCTGAGCCAAACTGGTCAGGGCCAAATATACTTTTTAAGTGAAAGCTTAATAAGTATTTGTGGAGCTCTGGAAGGCCCAGAGCCTGGCCAGTCCCCCGACATCACTGTGCCAAGCAGTTACTGGGTGGCGCTAGGACGCCACCTCCTGGCCGCCAAAGGCAATGCCTCTGGTCAGGATGCTGGGTTCTGAGCTCCGCCTGCGGGTGTCCTTCCTTCTGGTCCTCGTAGTTATCGCTGAGCCCTCGAGAACCACCGGAGAACCTGCCTTAGAAGCCCAAGGGGAAGCTCAGTCTATGTGTCTACAGGCAGGGTCCTCCGAGTGCTTTCCTTGTGAGACGTGCGCTGACCTGCTGGCTCCTGGACAACGTGAGCATCTCATTTCGTCCTTTTCCAATTCCTGTTCTTTCAGAAGTCTTTCGAGGACCTCCTGAGTCTGTGGGCTCTGACTGGGGAGTCCCCAGGAACCTGTGGGGGAGTTACCTCGAGAGCAGCAGGCTTGGGTGGGCAGCCCAGGTCTATGCCCTGGGGGAGAACGGGGAGCCTGCTGGGTCCAGGTTTAATACAAGGGTTGATTTGTTGTTACCTGTTAGAACTTAGGTTAAGCTCCAGGTTCAGGAAAGGAAAAGACAACACTGCCATCTAGTGGCAAACGTGGTGGACAGCACACATGGTGACAGCTGGTTGGGATCCAGTTGTTCAGGCTCAGAACCATTTTTAGCATCAGAATAGTCTCTGACCCCACGTGACAGTGGCCCAAGGCAGCAGGGGAATTTGCAGGCTCCTTGTCTCTCCAGCCAGGGCACTGTCACCACCCAAGGAGCCAGCTGCTGTGCGGCAGGCACCATGCTGGACTCCTGGCCTGCCTGTCTCCTTAACTCCCCTCTCACAATCCCAGGAGGGAGCCAGTCACATCAGCATTCCTCTCAGGGAGCTGACATGCACACCTGTGCTCACGGCCAGGCAGGCAGCCCACTTAGCCTGGGGGGGCATGTTTGGGGCACTGTCTAGTTTGGGAGGTGTAAGTGGGACTGCAGAGAAGTGTGGCTTTTTTATTCCCTCTTTTTTTGTGTTTGAAGGGAAATTCCCAATAGGTCTTAGGTTGCGCAGAGTTCTGGAGGAGCAGGAGCTCCGGAGCCAGGCCCTTTGCCTCCCCTCGCGCAGCCCTGCTGGGTGGGCTGCTTGCGAGGCAGGTCAGTGTGGAGGAAAATCACGCTCTGGCTAGTCCACCTCGCCAGCGGCTCAGCCCTCTCTGAGCCTCAGTTTCCTTATCTGTCGCTGAGCTACACTCCCGCAGGCTTCGGTATGGAGAACATCTGGCCCAGAGCAGAGATAAATGCTGTTCCTCTCTCCTTTCCTTGATGATTAAATAAGAGCCGCTCAAGAAATGACAATGTAATTCAGGAAAAAAAAGAAGAAAACAAAAGCGAGAAAGAGATCTGGGTTCACCTCTATCGATTTTGCTAAATTGCAAATCATGCAGAACTTTCTGTGTTAGACAGAAACCATTGGGCAGCTTTTGTTTCTATCCTAGATAAAAATGGATTTCATTTTCCAATGAATGTCTTAGAACCCAATTAAAAATCAAAAAGAGATGTTCACTCCATTTAAGTCTTAAGTGCACCTTATGCTCAATTTCAAAGCCCAGAATGAGCTGACACTTGCAAAATGTTAGCGAGATATCCCCAACGCCTTTTACGCCACTTCCAGAATAAGAAGTGGCCTCTTTTTGTGGGAATGTTACGCTCTCAGAAGACCAAGAGCTGCACTACCCTTAGTTGCTCTACTTCTGGATGCCCTGGAGATCTAACCCTCGGAGAGAAGGGGAGATGGAGGGAAGGGGTGCGGGGAAGGCAGGCATCAGAGTGACTCCAGCCAGTGAGGCAGAGCTGGTTGGGGGCTTTCTGGACAAGGTACCAGCAGGGAGAGCTTGGGCCATGCTGCTTAGTTATCAGGGGTGCTGAGGATGCTGCAAGCACTCAGGCAGTGTAGAGAGTAGAAATTCCTGGGAACGGATTACTCCACTTAATCACCTGGTAGAAACTGTGAACAGAAGCCAGAAAACTGTCAAACAAGGGATGATAGGTTCCAGAACCTACGTTGAGTGCAACAGTAGTCCCCAGTCACTGCCCAGATGTCTGCACATTTGTAGTAAGGGCAGTAACTGTGCACTTTAAATGCTTGAGAGATGGGAAAACTGAGGCAGAGTGGGAGCAGGTGGCCAGCCCAGGCCACCCAGCTGAGAAGTGGTGGGGCCAGGATTTGAAGTGGTGGGGCCAGGATTTGAACAGGATTTTCAAATCCTGGAGCCAAAGCTGGTGGCCTCAATCACTACGCCAAATATTGCCTTTCAGAACAAAAAGGGGCCCATGAACAAGTCAGAGTAGGTTGCCCTAAGTTCGTCAGCACCCACATTCCAGCAGAGCCCGGGACTGAGCCTCCAGGGAAACTCCCCGAGATGTGATGAAGATCTGGGGCCCTCGGAATGACAGACACCAAAGCGGTGTGAGATGAGGCTGGCCGTGGCGGGGGGGGGGGGGGGGGGCGTTGAGGAGGACCAGGCTGGTAGTGGAATATGGTGTCAGCCTTGAACCTGGGGGGCTAGGGAAACTATCGACAATTTGAGCACCTACTGTGGGGCATTTTCCAGAGGACGATACTGTGGTCAGAGTGACTGCCAGGGTCTGCTAAAAGCAAGTGGGATGGAAACCAGGCCTGGGAGACAGCTGCCTACACCCATGGCTCCTGGGTCGCCCTTGTGATGACGTCACCTGGGCCATGGGTAGGGCTCTCCTGGGGCATGTAAACTGCCAACACTAAGATCCGGTGAGGAACCTTTTACTGTTGCCTCCAAACCCAGCTGCGCCAGATTTTGACTCCTGCTCTGCTGTGATCACTGTGAAAGGACAACATACACACCACTGGGCAGTCTAGTCACCCTCAGAGGAAGCGGGAGCCAGGCCATCTGACCACCTTCCTCTTCTAGGGGCTGCAGGGTGTGAGCAGTCAGCAATGAGGGTTTCCTGCAGCATTCACGAGGGAGGGCACTTCGGCTCAGTGCAGGATAAAGGCGGCAGCTAAGCTCTTTCCCGTCAGTGATGTGGACTGAGGCCTGGGAGACCATCTACCCTTATCCATTCACCCCAGTCCATTCAGGCTGCTATAAAATACCCCGGACTGGGTGGCTTCTACACAGCAGGATTTTGTTGCTCACAGTTCTGGAGGCTGGAAATGAGAGTTCCAGGCGCAGCATGGGGGGCGAGGGCCCTCTCCTGGACTCGTGTGTCCTCACATGGCAGAAGGGGCGCGGGGGCTCTGTGGGGCACTTCTACAAGGGCACTAATCCCATTCATGAGGACTCCACCCATGTGACCTAGTCACCTCCCAAAGGCCCTACCCATTAACATTGCCTCCAGGGGTGAGAATTCAACATGTGGCTTGGGGGCTCCAACGTTCAGACCTCAGCACCATCCACATCCGCTCACCTTCTCTATGGCCGCCTGCTGCCGAGAAGCAGCTGATCCTGGAGCCTGAAGGGCAGCTGACATGGTGGAAGCCCTGGCGCAGCCGTGGTTATAGACCGTCACCCACCATGAGGAATTCTGCCTTTAGGGGGCCCACAAGGCTGCCAGGACTGCTGACCAGCGTCCTGCAAGCGACCCTAGAGCCCCAGGACTCTCAGAAGTAGCTCAAAGCAATGCAAAGAAGCGGGAGGCAGCTTCGACCATGAGTCAGAAAAAGCAAAGGTTCTGGTAGTGACCGCTGCCATGTTGACTGTCATCAGGCAATGTCGCATGTAGAAGATGACAGAGAAAGGCCAGAGGGTGGGTGTGGAAGAGGGAAGCAAGGCAAGGCGACCTGTTGGCCGGAGAACAGGGCAGACACTGCAAACACAGACACGCCCGCCCTCCTTCTTCCCACCACCACAGTGCCATTTCCCACTTCGCCTCTGAAGACGGCCACACGCACCAGGCCTTCTGCATGGAGAGCCCAAACATGCCAACGGGCTGGCTGGGGACCAAAGCAGCAGCTGACGTTTCAGAGCTGATTCCAACTTATGAGGTCTCAGACTTCAAAGACAACCACCACGTGATCTTAAATAATCATGTGTTTAATGATTCACAGAACAAACTTGTTCTTTACTATAAAGTTCATTATGAACTTGAATCACTAAAATTTAAAAGTCCATAACTGAATTTAAGCCCTGAGAACACCACATTTTGTGTTCGGTGATTTAACGTAGTAAACTTTGTGCAAAGTCATGAACCGTTCCAGACATTTGTGATCTCCAAAATATAAGTAGTAAAACGTAGTGAGTCCTCTATCCCTTTGCCGTAAGTGGAGAGCGATGGCTGGAGTCCCCACGGCTGAATTATGCTGTGAGCACGAAGAAAACTCTGTTCTCACCTGGGCCCCCGGCCTGTGAGGCTGGCGGATCCACCTGGGACAACCACCAGCAGAGGATCCGGAAGCTTTCTAAAGACAGGTGCCGCAGCCCCGACCCCGGGCAGGCAGCCGGGCCACAGCAACAGCAGAGTCTTCTGGAGAGAGCACTGCATCCCCACCCAGTCCGTGTCCACCTGTACCCACCACAGTCAGGGACTGCATAATGCAAGTTAGGGCCCGGCCTGCCAGTGTAACCCTGCTGCGGGCAAGAGAACACAGTGTAACTCGGCTTTACTGAGAGTTCCCTTCTATACATCGCCACCCCGACCCACCCAGAAAAGGATGTCTCCGTCTGCTTCAGAAAGGTTTAAAGTTTGCTGTTCTTCTGGAACTGGGCCACCAGGTTGAGGACCTGCTCAGAAGCTTTGATGTTCTTGGAGCCGAGGTAGGCGGTGCTGTTTGTGGCCGTCTCCTCCAGGAAGTACCGGTAGTTGACCATCAGGCCGCACGAGCCAGTGATGCCCTTGAGGCTGAGGTCGGCCATCCAGTTGATGCGCCACATCACAGCTCCATTCTGCAGGTGGAAGTTTGCCACGGGGTTCAGGGCGTAGCCCCGATGCTTCTCTCCATACAGGTACCAGGCACAGAGCCTCATCAAGGGAGCCTGGAGCGCCCTGACCAGCTTTTCAGACTTCACCCATTCGTTGCTGCTGAGAAAGACCTTGAGGGTCTCATTAATGGAACCCTCTGTGATCTCCGAGATTTCTTTACACTCCGAATCTGTAAATAACTCATTCCTCCCATGATCCTTTGCTTGTGAGTTCAGGAGCCCCAGGAGCCATTTGGTGAAGCCAGGTATAGGAGACAGACTTGAAAACGTCCCAAGGTGAGGAAACTCTTTCTGTAAGGCATGGTAGGGGGGGGAAGGAAGGTGGAGAAAACACACACACACAGAAAATTCAGCGGGGTGTCATCGATACAGAAACACCTGCCCATTTATCATTTGTGTATCATTAACCTGTGTACGCTGCTGTGTAGTTTACAAAGTGATATTTGATGTGCATTCATTTTCTTCTTTTAAGGAACATTCATTAAGAATCCGATGTGTGCCAGGCCCTGGGGGCATCCTGAGTCCCCGCGGCAAGCCTTTACGGGTGTCTCCATCCGCACCACTGATCAGGTGGCACGTCGGAGGACTTGGTGGGCCGTTTTCTGACCCCGGACCTCATCTCTCTGGCGCACCACCTCCTCCGTGGACATCTCTGCAGCCACACGACGTGGTCTGGTGCCTGGCACACACGTGCTCAGCGACTGTTTGCTGAGTAAGTAACTGCCCACCTGAGCCACGGGTGCAGAGGATGTGGCTCTTTCTCCACATCAGATGATACAGGTCAATCATCATTATTCAAATTACAGAGATCTCAACAATCATTTTTGTTTAAATCCAGTATTTTTCATTTATAAATGTAATGTATGGGCTTACTATAAACATTTTTTAAAAAGATTTGTGACAGAGCCAAGAAAACATAGCTCCTCTGCTCTGAGATGACTGCTCGCAACAGTCTGATCAAGTATAACTCCTTCCGGTCTTTCTCTGGGCGGTTTCTACGTGGGTGAGACTTTTATATCTTGTTTTATGAACTTATATCATGACCATTTCTCACTGTTAAAATCCAATAACAATTTCAATCACAGAACAGTATCCGAAGATGAGACTGCCCCTCTCCCCTGGCCGTGCTGCCGGCCCGGGGCTCAGGCGGCTCAGGCTCGTGTGCAACCCGGTGAGGCTGCGGTGGGGAGGGCCACGCTTCCTCGGGGTGCTCCTGGATGACGGCTGCTCAGAGCGGGCGGCGGCCGAGCGGCCAACCGGCCAACCAGCCAGCCGTCAGGATGGCTCCTGGGCCCAGGGGCTGCCCCCAGCTGACTGAGAAACTGAGCCTGGGGGGAGTTCCCCAGAACCCCGGACTCTGTTCCCTTTTGATGGCCTGTTGTACGCCCCCCCCTCCCCCCCCCCCCGTTCACCTTCTTCCTGCCCACTCATTTACACCTTCAGCAAAGAAGGAAATAAGAAACTGATACTAATTCGAAGTGGCTTCTTAGCACCTCTGGGGCAAAGCGGCAGAGAGTGATTCAGTGAAGCTGGCTCCACCTGGAGCCCGGGCGCTCAGCTTTAACCCTGACTGTGGATTCAGCACGAAGCACGTGAACATTTTAGTTCCACTCTGTCACTCTCTGGGAAGAGCTTTGGCTGCAGCTGTGTTGAAACTACCCAAAGCAGAGACTACCACTCGCAGACCCATTATTAACTATTAGACTAGACTGTACTCATCCTAGCTAGCCTGCCTGAGAGTTTCAGAAAGCCCAAGTGCAGCGTGACCCCCGACACTGCTGTCGCAGGACGCTCGAGTGTTCTTCCCAGGGCAATCGAGAGACGGACGTTCGCACGCATTTTAAAGCCAGTCTTTTTTAAGCTGCCTGGTCTCTAAGCTCAACACTCCCTCAAACGATGAGCAAGGCCAAGCCGATGAAATGTCAGGGGCCAGAAGCCTGGAGAGTGTGGGCAAGGGTGGTAGGAGACAGTCTGGTGTGGCTAAAATGACACAGAAGGTACCATCCAAACTGGGACAGGTGAGAACGGAAGGCAGCGCTCCTCATGACTACGTGGCGACAACACAGGGAAATTAGAAGGCGAGGTCCCGGGTCGCTGACATCCTCCCGATACATCTGCACTGGTGGCTAACAGAGAAGCCAGGTTCCTGAGGCCGCTTCTCCTCCCTGGAGTGGCTCAGGGCTCCGAGGACGTCCCTCTGGTGCCCCCCGCACCCCCCCCCCACGGCTGCACCCCTCACCCCTCACCAACCCTAAGACCTGTAGCTGACCCTCGGCAGCAGGTAAGAGGACTCACCTGGAGCTCCTTCACCACTCGCTTTATGAGGAAGGTCCCCAGCTCCACCCCCTGCAGCCCCTGCTGGGTAAGACTGATGGAATAGAACATGGCGGCGGCGATTTTGTTCTTCTCCTCTGTTTCCGACGGAGGACACTCCTTCACTATCGCCTGCAAAACATGGATGACGGTGGTGAGCGGGCTTGGATGCTCTCTCGCCCTTTCACCTCGGGCCATGAGAAGACCCTCCCAGAGGGGGACTGAGAGAGACCGCAGTGCCCCCTCCCCGAGGACCAGGCTGTGGAGACCGACGCTGTCTGGTCTGGTCGGGAACCTGCCTGCAGGTGGGGGCTGCACAGCGTCCCTGCTGTCTGCTCGTGTGGCGTCACTTCTCTCTTTCAAAGTCTCGTGCAAACTTGAATAGCAATTTATGTCCTTTTTGTTTTTTTCAGGCCTTTGTGCAAACTGAAACTTGATTACTCTGCTCCCCTTCCACACCCAGAGAACACCCCTATCCTTTGTCTAGGCCGCTGGTTCCCGTTAGTTATCTTCACTCCTTTTCTCTGAACTACAGGGTTGTAGATTTCTCGAGAGACCAGTGAGTCCTATATCATTTTTCTTTTAGGACATTTACCTTTTCCTGGCTTTCCTATGGACCTTTTGGGTTTGGTGCCACATTCTTGTTTTTCCTCCATGAAAACACACATCTGCAAAGTACTCTAAGATACGACTTGCTAAGCCTGACTTGATTAGCTCTGAGTTTTGACTGCGGGGTGTTTTGAACCGTAATACCGTGCAGGTCTCTTGACAGTGGTGGAATCGGTGGCTGCCCTCTGTCTGCTTTGAGGCAGGCACCAGCTTCTGAGCACATTTAACCACTCGAACTTCCACCAGCTACGTTTGCGTCCTGAAGCTGGGGTGGCTGGTCCAGAGCCCATGATGAGGTCTGGGGCTCACACGTGGTTTGAAATTGTGGATGGGATGTGCAGGTCTGGGGAACACGTCCTTAGCTTCCACCCCGTCAGAGAGTCAAAGGGTCTTTTCTGTGACTCCTGAAGAGGTGAGAACCGCTGCCTAAGGAAAGTGAGTAGCTGGTGGGACAGAGGCACTGACACTGGGGCGGCGGCCAGCCCCTCTCCTACACGTCGTCTGATGGAAGAACGCCGCGCTTCGAAGGCCAGAGCTCACGTCCCACCATCGCTAGTCTTCATCGGGGTGAACTGCTTTTCAAGAAGTCTGTAGGTTACCTTGTGGTTTCTTATTCAAAAATTTCCAGCACATCTTTTTCTAAAGTTTTCAAAATAGAAAGAATCTGTCCTTGTTTATAGAAATGAGATCTGCATAATATGCAAGAGGCAAGAATAAATGCACAAAGAAAAAAACAAACTACTCCGAAACCTAACACCAAGTCCTGCTGTAAACTGTTTGATGAACACCTTTCCAGGTCTATCTCACTGGCTACTTAAATATATGCACACACAAAACTGCAAACACATGCATTCTCACAGGCCTAGATGTTCAATTCTCCACACGCAGAAGGTGGCTGCCCTCAGGGCTAGGATGTGGGCTGGGTTGGAATCCAGGTCCCATGTTTAACTATTCATTGCAGGTAAATCACTAAAGCTCCCCTAAGCCTCAGTTTTCTCATGTCTAAAATGAGGACAATCATTAACAATGCTGCAAATATCTAACTCGCAGGGTGCGGTGAGCAGCAATACATTGAATGTACTTGGCGGGCTGGCACACACAGAGCAAATGCTCAATCAATATTAATATTATAAATCAGATCATACTGCACATGCTATTCTGTAACCTGATTTTTTTATGCACTAGTTTGTCAATGTTGGCTTTCCATGTCAAAACTATGAAACTAAACCAAGACTCGAATGCACTCCCAGAAATCCCACGCATGCGAGATGCACCAGCTGGACAGCCATCATCCCTTTCATGCATCCTCTGCAGACGGACACGCAGGGTATCTTTCCAGCCTTTAGACCGTGCTGCGAGCGCCTGCACTCCTGGGTCGGGGTCTCTGCCCACGATAAATTCCTGAAACTGACATTTTTAGGTCAAAGGAATGCCACGTTTTATATTTTAATAGATATCACCAAACTGTCCTGAGAGAGGTTGTAATAAATTCTAGTGTAAGAGTGTGCCGACTTGAAAAACACAAAACTGTAAGGGATTTCTCCCTGGTGATCAAGAACACCTGCTCATTTGCCTGCTTGATTTCTCTACCTTCTGATACTAGAAATGCCACCGAGAGGGCCCATCCTGTCACCTAGCATCATCTCTCCAGCTTCCAAACAGGCCATTCCCATGTCAAAACCCAAGCCCACCGCGGCCACCTGGTCTAAGTAAACTGGTTGTGACCCGGTGCCCCTATGTCCCTTCATTGGTCTTTACCTTCATCAAGATCTGCTCTCCTATTCCCAGGCCCACACTGGTTCTTCTTCTGCGCCCATGCACCTGCAGAAATGTCTGACATTCTCGCCAAAGCCTTAAGGGGAAGCCAGGCTCGCCACGGCAGGGCCTGTCAAACACGGCTCCCATCACCTCCACTCACCGGGAAGAGCACTGGGCCTGTGTCAGGCACACAGCACCGAGTCTCTTGTCCAATCACATGCCATTACCACTGCCCAAAGGCTTACTAAATGCTGAACAGTTGAACCATGCGCACCCCCTTCTCTTCTGCCCTCACAGCTCTTCTCTGCTTCACAAAAATGTTCTGTAACAGCCCTGGCCGGTCTGGCTCGCGGTGAGAGTGTCGGCCCGCGGACCAGAGAGTCCCAGGTTCAGGTCCCACTAAGGGCACGTACCTCAGTTGCGGTTTGTCCCAGGCCCTGGTTGGGGTCATATGGGTGGCAGCCAGCTGATGTGTCTCTCTCACGTCAATGTTTCTCTCTCTCTCTTCCTCCCTCTCTCCTGCTCTATCGAAGAAAAATGCAAAAATGTCCTTGGATAAGGATAAAAAAAATGTTCTGTAATGGACTTCAACCCCATCTCAACTCGAAGTCAGTAGACCCAGATGCATGCTCTCCTCATTTCAAAACCATCTGCGTACCACACATCTATATTCTGTAGCCAAAAAAATTAGGGTTTTATCTAGCCATTCAAAAATCCACAAAAGCCTTTCGAAAAAGGGCATAAACCCAAGTTTAAAAAACCTCCAGGGGCTCTGCCGGACGCCTGCCTTGTCCTGGACTGACCGCCACAGGTACCTGAATGTTGTTGGAGATGTCGCCGGTCAGTGCCACATGCAGGACCACCAGGGGCTCCCCGGGGGTTGAGCAGTGAGAAAAGAAGTAACATCTTCGGTATGGTCCAACGCGTCGTTTCATGTCCATCCAATTTTTTACAGGATGCACAGCCTCACACCTGATGAGAAGATTAGAATGAGGTAAGACAAATGTTCAATTTCCAAGTTAAATAACCGTGGCTGATTCTGATTCATATTATTCACTAAAGTCAAATGAGTCCTTTAAACACAGCTTCAATGGCCTCTTCAGGAAAATTGAAAGAAAATCATTTTAATGTGAAACAGCAGTGACTGAAAGGAACTGCAATTAACGACCATTTCACACACAAAACTGTGCTCTGATTTTTAATACCTGGTCTTAAGCCATGTTTGCGAGGCCCTTGGGAAGCAGCTATGCAGCGGACTGTAACGCAGAAACCTAGCCGGATGCTCAGTCACTGAACATTCTATGTCTTTTATTTCCTCTGAATCTACAGTTTGAAGTCAATGTTGCAAACACACATCCCTTTGTTCCCTGTGGCTAGCAACGTCTGCCAACCACTATTTTGTTTCACCACGTGAAAAGGCAGCAGGTACTACCAGCCCTCCAGTCGGTTACTCTCCAAACAGTACACCCCTTTCTGAACCTTAGGTTATGAGACAGCACAATGTGAAGATCCTGAGGCGAGATGAGCTCCCGTTTGTGAGAACCACCATGACATGCTAGCCTGCATTTTACTGTGTCTTGGACATGTTGGGATTACGTGCGATATTGTTAATTTAGAGATTTTCTCCAAGGGAGAAATTTTAACAACTAGATGAGACAGATGCTATTTGGATCATTAATACAAATGCTTGGTTCGGTGAATTCATACAGCTCTGATAATGGCGTCTTGGGAAAAAGGGGGGTCGTATGCTTTAAATATGAGGATGCGGACATAATGAGACTCTGCGTGTAGGTCTGCTGGGGAAATCACCAGTCTCTCTCTGTGCTCCTTCCTCCTCCATGATCTGACATCACCTCTGTGTCAGCCACAGCATTTGTGAATACTGTGTTTAGGTTTTATTAGGCTGGAAACAAAACATACATGTGAATGGAGACTGACTTTCGGCTACAATATAAGAAACGTGAAACCCTAAATACTTACTCACTGATTTTCTGGAGCACTTCACATGGTGAATGCCAGGTCACCCGTTCGAGGTTCAGGAACCCCGAGGAAAACCATTCTGTGAGCATGCCTTTCAGCACGCCATTCATTTCCTGAAGAAAAGAGAGAAAATGTCAGTTCTTCCGAGCCCATCTCTGCATTGTTGCCAGCACAGTGAATTAAAACATGAAAATGTGAGATCAAAGGAGACCGTGCAAGATGCTTCTCTAAATGGCCTTTTTGGAGACAGCACTACTGAGCTCTTATCTCAACCAAGATACACGAATTCAGGGCTCCATTTGGACCTGACTACTTCAGTCTGTAAGACAGCTGAATGGGAGTATTCAACTTGAATCAGGTTTCCCAAATCAAATAGGTTCCAATCCATTCACTGCAGTGAACAACTAAACACACGAAGTTAATAGAACACCGAATGGTGTACCATAAAAGAAGCACCAACTCAGGCAGCACAGAGCTCAAGTCCCCATGCCCTCAGGAACGGCTGATACGCCACAACATCCTTCCTCGTTTCCTGGAAGCAGGTACTGTCCAGGTACCTTACTCCATCAACTCTAAGATGCGCACTTCCGTGTCTTAACATCTCTGAAGTCAGGATGCATCTTTCAAATGATGGCGGGTCGCAACTGGTAGCATTTTATTTTCCTCCCTTAATGGGGCATAAAATATTGTATCTGGCAATCAGTGAGTTCAGATTTGATAAAATTATTCTAATTTCACTTCACTTACTTACATCTAATCTACTTCTGAAGACTGAGTCAACTTTCCCATCAAAGATAATTTGCACTGAAACCTTCTAAGCAAGAATAGAACAAGAAGTGCATAAAGAAAGGACAGGGGCAAAGGCATCTGTTTAGCCTGCTGTGACCACACTCAACAGGTAACAGCAGTAAGCGTCCTCACAGCCAGAGTGGCAAGGAGAGGGCATCAATATAGGGGGAGACACAGTTGGACTCGGACTGAGTTCAAAGAGCTTTTGAATAGCAAGGGCTGTCCACAGATGTCATCCTAGGAGAGTGTGAATCTCCCCACGGAAGTGCCAGAGCACAGGGTTGACAACAACTTGGTGGAGCTGGAGCTGGGTTAAGCACCTTGGCCGGATGATTCAGTTGGTTGGAGCATTGTCCCATATACCAAAAGGCTGCAGGTTCAATCCCCAGTCGGGGTGCGTGCAGGCCAACCGATCAATGTTTCTCTCTCACACCGATATTTCTCCTTTCCTCTCTAAAAATCAATAAAGACATATTTTTGGGTGAGGATTGTTTAAAAAGGATTTAAGCATCCAGTAGGCAATTGGACAGAATTACCTTTGCAATTCCTTTTAACTCTTTTTTTTTTTTATCCTCACCCAAGGACATTTTTCGATTATTTTGTTCAGATAGAGTGGGAGGGGTAGAGAGAGAGAGAAACATCGACGTGAAAGGGACACATCGAGTGGTTGCCATCCATAGGACCCAACCAGGGCCGGGGACAAACTGCTACAAAGGTACGCACCCTCAGCGGGAACCGAACCCGGTCTCTCCGGACTGCAGGTCGACGGTCTAACCGCTAAGCCAAACCATCCAAGGCTCCTTTTAACTCTTGATTGACTCTATAATCTAGTCTCCTTTACTTGGTTCTAAGCTTTGAAGCACACAGGTCATTTCTAATTCATTCCTCTAGTTCCCAAAGCATTCGGTGGGGCCTTCCATTGGAAGACGGCTAGCAGACTGACATCAAATGAAGAAGAAGAAAAGCTGGAGAATGGGGATTAGGAAGTAGCAGGAAGGGAGAATATGAGATGTCATTTGCTAGGCAATACAGGATGGCTCCTTATAAAACTGTATTTACTGCATTTGACTACAATGGTTCTTAATCTTCCTGGGGTCCTCACATACTCTTGAGTCTGTTAAAAACCAGAGACCCTCTCTCCTGAAAAATGCAAACACATTAATTAAATTCTGCATAGTTTCCTCTGCACTAAATAGTTAGAAGTGGATTAGCCCAACTCCATGTAAGATGAACTGGCATCTCTATTATACTCATAAAAAGCTGGAAGTATCTAGTTTCAGTATTAATTCAGTATTAGTTATTAAAGAAATGAGCTGGCCGATGAAAGCTCCCCATCTAAAAGTCTATTCATTCTATTTTGGGCTTTTGACAGCTATAAAATGTGACACTGGTCACAAGAACTGAGAATCTGGGTTAAAGGTTACAAGTCTCCACTGCTTAGTCCTGACATGGCAAGAAACTGTTCAGGCTGGACTGGGCCACCCCACGCAGCAAGGTTACTGGCTCACATAGAGCAGGAGGGAAAGAAATCGCTTATGCTTTCTGCTCATTAATCCTGCAGCCATTTAGCAACAATCCAAGACTCAGAAATACAACTGCTGGGAATATAGCGGCAATGCCAAAGTTAGTGTTAGGTCTCCATTTTTTCTGCACTGCCAATTCTGGTTATCCTGGGTGACACTGTTCAGAAGGCCAGCCAACTCTCTAGTTCAGCAGAGAAAAAGCTGTGTCCCACGCGCTCCTCTGAAGTTTTTGGCTATCAAGATCTCCTCATTTTTGCTATGTGAAGGAGAGTTACTTTTCATTGCTCAGAAGCCCCGGGAGGAGGGAGCTGAAAGTTACCGGAAAGGGTCACAGTACTGAAGCTACCACATTTCAGGCACGATTCCAACTCACACAAGCTGCTGTCCCCCAGGTGGCTGGGGCACACCTTCCTATCTACAAATGTTAACTTTGTCTAGCTAAGCACAGAATGTAGAACCAACAAGGACCACTATACTAACTTAAGACAAGCCACCAAAAAGGTGGTACGACAGGGTCTACCTAGGTTGGGCATTGTGACGGTGAGGATGCTGTGTGTCACACATGCGTAGTCCCTCCTGTTCTTCTATAAGGGCTTGCACACCTCTCATCTCACCATAATTTCTGTCTAAATCGCCCATCAAGAAACCTTTCCATTTTCTAAATGCCAACTTCCCCCTAGTGCCCACAGCCGCTGAAGAGCACTCAGAACTCCTGCCAAAATGGGGTTCAGTTCCATTTCATTGGGGATTTTATCTAAGAAACCTAACTCTTTAACCCAAATGGGCCTTTGGGAATGTCTCTGGGGAAAAAAACAAAAAGCCTATAAACTAACACACACAGAAATTACAGACCCCCCCCCCCCCACATAACCCTGCTCCCCCCCATGTTCCACACTCACACCCTCACACCCCATAAGCCGAGCTGAGCACCCACCTACACATTTACAGGGCACTCTGTTTAGGAGGCATCTGTGTATCGGATCTACTATGTCAAAACACAATACAGATACTTGACCTTTGCCAGGTTGTAAAAACTTTCTTCCATGTGGCACTGTATCCTCCCAGCAGAGACTTGAAACTGACTCTGAACTAAAGGTTAAGATCCCCATGGGAGAGAAGAGAAATGTGTCTGACTAGCCAAGGAAAGAGACCTGTCTGGCCTCGTGCCTTTGGTCCCATGCTGGGCAACACTCCAAATGGAGTGTCCTTCTTCTGTATTCCCCTACATTTCCAATAATCACAACCCTTGGCCAGAGCCGAGGTCTTGACAAACCCACTCTCATTCGTCAAATGGATTCTTGGCAAAGTTCCACCATATCCCTCAGGGCATTTCTTAGAAGAGAAGCTGGCTGACCTTGAGCATGTCCACCACCAGCTGAATTTCTCACCTCAGTGCAGAACCAACAGGCCCAGGGACTTAAGTGACTTGAATAAGGTCACCTAAAATCATGTCTCTAACCAGTGAGTGACAAAGAGAGGACTGGGAACCTGCCTCTTACCTCCCCACCCAGAGCTGCTTCCACTTTACTCACTGTCGGTCAAAGGCAGAGAATCAGCATCCTGTTTGGCCTCACATTGGTTATTCTGAAGTGCCTTTGGACCCTACAGGTTCCAGGAAATGAGAACACGTGCCAGGCATGCAGTGGACCGAATCCATTCCAGGTTAATGCTCAGGACCAAGGCCACAGCAGCTCATGTAAAACAGTGTGTGTTCACTTGACTTGACCTAGCAAGTCCTAAGGTCAACAGGGGCCAGGCAAGGAGCATGCCTGTATGACAGGGTGTCTGCTGCGTGCACACAGTAAGGGTGCTGACATGTGGGGCACCTGCGGAGGAGTTCCCCACTCCCCCGGTGTCACAGGGCATCCGGTTCCTGTGGATCTGGGACTCCTGCCCTAAAGCTTTATGTGCCAGACTTCTGGTAGTTTTTAACACTGAATTCCTAAAAGCGAAAAGTGCTAGCTGTATCACCTCTTTAATTTGGATGCAAAATCCAGAATGAGAGAGGAGAGAATCAAGATGGACATCAAGTGACTCTGGTAATAGATTACAATATCATATCCCAGTGACAATTTTTATGAATTTAAAGAAACCTATTCTCTGAATGATTTCAATGATAGTGATTTTTAAAAATTTATGTAACTATGTAGAGCAAAGGAGAAGGGAATCATCAGGTTTCGCCACTAACAGATGTACTAGATATAAGGACAGGATTTCTAGGTTAAAACATGGAGGAGGCATGATAGAAACTAAAAAAGGCTTCTGCACTCAATGTATCCAGACCACGTACAAAGGCAAAGATCAGGCCATTGTTATTTATCCTTTTTTCAAGCAATATCTTTATTCCATGTGGCTTTTTGCCTGTAGATACATGGTTTTCCCCTCACATGTATGGACAGCTTGGTTGGAAAAAACAAGGGAACCCTGAACATCTGAGGACCTAGTGTTGCCGGCAGCTCTGGATTTCCCCAGGGCAAGCTCCTCTCTTCCCACAAGTCACATCTCAATGTCACAGCTTTCAGCTGCCACCATGTTCCTTCTCTACTGCACAGTAACTAAATGTTTTCTTGTGTGGGCAAGAGCAAGGAGACACATTCAGTAATGTGTCAGAATCAGAGGATTTAGAACTGGACAAGGCATTATAATCAGCCAGGGCCAACACACTGAAATCAGCCAAGGGCAGTATGAATGGCTGCTGTCTTTCTCGGCCGTGCAGACACCTCCCAAGCCCTCTGGGCTTCCTTCCTGGCTCAGAACTCTGTGAGTGGAGCAATCTGACATCAAGACAAATGGCAATGATTAGCGGGTTGACTTTGTCTTATGGCAGGGCACCCAAGAGTCTATATTAAAGCTCCATTCATCATTTTGCTATGCAAGAAATTTAAGACAAGGTTCCCAGTTTTCAAGGAGCTGATCATCTAGCAGGGGGTAGGGGAAACAGTACATTTCAAACACTAAATTCTGTGGTTGATATATAAAATCCAAGCGAGTGGGTGCAGATAATAATGTATGCCATGAAGCTCAAAACTGGGTTGAGCTGCAGTTGCTGGAAACGCTGAATGAATGAATGAGCTAAGAGTGGAGGCAGCTCTTATGCTACCTGGCCTCCCAAGCAGGAATCACACAGGAATGTGGGTTCAGGAACTTTCCATCCAAGAGTCAGCTTGGCTGGAGAGGTGAGTCTATGAAGAAGAGCGAGTAATGGAGAGTAAAGATGGAAATGTTGTCCAGGATGGTTCAGTGTGCATCAGAAATGCCAAAGGAAAGACACTCAACGTGATCCTTGTGGCATGTGAGGCTTGATGCTTTTTTAACAAGGGAGTCAAGACTGACCTAAGGTTTTGGAGAAAGATGGGCACTGGGATTGCTGATAAGACAGAAGCTTGCACAAAGTCTTAGAAAGAGAATATAGTACAACTGGAGAATACTGGACTCCTAATTCAGTGAAACTACATAAAACAAAGCCACCAATTAACTGGGTTGTTTTCTCCGCCCTGCACTTTAGAGAAAAGGCAAATTCTAAGAGGACACATCCCTTCAGATCTAGTTAAATGGCCAATTCCAAGAGTCACTGTGTAGTGACGAAGTACACAACGGTGGACATCGAGTTGTGGTGCTCTCCCCAGCTCTGCACTCTGGGCACTGCACTTGACCTCCACCAGCTTTAACACAGCATCTGGAACACAGTTCCCTGTGGCTTGCTGAGGATGCAATGAGCAAGTGAATGAAAAGCACTCTTCCAGTCTAGAAAAGAAGCTCCTGGACCAAGTGACCTGGGAGCCTAGGGCATGCCTCATTCAAGATAATCACTGGATGGCCACATGTTGAAGGACGATGGGGGGATGATTTCATTCTGAGACAGGTGACATTCTACCTAAGTCTCCAGACTCCTAGGCACTAAGAATCACATTCCAGAAGGCACCCAGACTCCTAGCCAGTAGAGACCTCAAGTTCTAATCATCTCTGTGCATTTCACAGGACTTCTTTGGACAATGGCTTATACATTATGGATGCACAATTAACTTGTGCTGACACAGACCAGGTTTTTAGAAAGGCTGCCTGATGCTCATTTTGGTACTCGTTCAAGTATACTACAGAGACGAAACCTCTCAGTTAAAATGGTAGGTCTTTATGAAGCATACTAATCGTGAACGAGGCGTGACAGTCTCTTAAAAGGAGGCTATTGCCTTACTTAATAAGCACTACACAGTAAGGACTGGAGCAAGACATAATTAGAGGGAGCTAAGGATTCAAAAAGTGTGGGAAGGAATGGGCAGGGTTTGGGGGGGGGGGCGGGTCTGTAACTCCTAGTGAAGTGTGCACAGCTTTAGGCAGGGAAAGCATAGTGTTTGGAGCAGTGAGGACTATATAGGGGCTGCCAAGGGCCCGCGGACCTGGGCGCAAGACGGGGGCGCGACCCGGGCTGTCCCCGCTGACAGGGGGTCGGGGCGGCCCGGGCGGGGCCTTACCCGGACGTGCGGCCCCTCCACCAGCTTGAGGGCCTGCGCCTCGATCAGGTCGGCCCGCAGCTGCACCAGGAAGCGCACGCCGCCGTCCAGCTTGCTGATGTGGTGGAAGAGGCCGCGGTAGCGCGGCACCAGGGCGTAGCGCAGTCGGTCCTCGGCCTGCAGCAGCACGGCCGCCTCCCGCGGCTGCTCCCGCAGCTGGAGCACACTGGCGCTCTGCTCGGCCACCTGGCCGTGGTCCACGCCGAAGCCCTGCGCCAGGCGGCCCAGCAACTCGGCGCGCTCGGCCACCTCGGCCAGGCCGCCGTAGAAGCTCACGAAGTCCGCGCACTGGCCCTCGGCGGGCGCCGGCGTCTTCTCCCGCAGCTCGTAGACCGGCGTCGCGGGCACGGTGCGGCGCAGCAGCTCGTCCATGGCCCGCTCCAGGGCGCCCACCGCCGCCGGCCCGCTCGACAGCCGGGGTGCGGGCGACCGCTGCGGCCGCGGGGGTAGCCGCAGCGGGAGGAGTCGCCGCACCGTCAGACCTGGCCCTAAGCCTCGCATGGCGCCAGGAGGCAGCTGCCCAAGTGACTGTCGCCACTGCTGCCGTGCTTCCGGATTCCGACTTCCGGCGCGCGCCGGCCCCATTGGCTGAGGCGCGGGGACGAGCGGGGCGGCGGCCAATTGGAGGACGCAGCGGCGGGGGGGCGGGGCGGAGTGCTCGAGGCCAAGTGAGACCAAAGGTCCCGGCCCGGAGGCGGGGCGGGCAGCGGCTTTCGGCCTCTTTTCCAAGACCTGTCACCGGGTCACCTGATGTCTCTGTCTCAGCCCCCCTCTCCTCTTCCCTCACCGCAAATGCGCCTCCATTCTCTAGAGCGGAGCTCTCCAAACTGTTTTTCCTTCCTTAGTATTCGTCCTTCCGTCCATCCATCCATCCAACCAACAAAGTGTTTATTAACCACTTGGTATATGCCAGGTTCTACGTGAGGCCCCGGGATAAATAATTAGCCAGACAGACCTGATCGTGCCCCATGGAATTTACAGTCTAATGAAGGAGACAGATGATAACATAACTAAACGCTGTGGTGAGTGCTATAAAAGCAAATAAACGGTGGAATCATATAACATAGCAGAGCCAGGGTGGACTTCCCACGATGAACAGGGTCATCAGGAAAGGCCTCTCTGAAAAGGTGACATTTAAATGTAGGACCTGGCAATGATAACACTAATTTTTAAAAAGGGAAATGTGTTGGTGAGGGTGTAAAATGAAATTCTCATACACTGTTGGGAATGTAAAATGGTGCGGTCATTCTGGAAATCATTTCGACAGTACCTAAAAGAATTAAACATAGAGTTACCATATGGCCCAGCAATGCCAGTCCTAGGCCCTCAAGAGAATTGTAAACATATATTCACGGAAAACCTTGTGCATGAATTTCACAGCAGCATTATTCCTAATAGCTAAGAAGTAGAAACAACCCAAATATCAATGAACTAGTGAATAGGATAAACCAAAAGCTGCATATCTATGAAATGGAATATTATTCAGCCACAAAAAGGAATGAAATACTGATACATGTTACAACATGGATGAACCTTGAAAACATTATGCCAACTGAAAGAAGCCAGGTAACAAACGACCATATATTGTATTATTCAATTTATATGAAATATCCAGAGTAGGCAAATCTATAGAGACAGAAAATAGATTACTGGTTGCCTAGCACTTGGAAAGGGGAGAATTTGGAGTCACTGATAATAGCTATGAAGTTTCTTTCAGTGATGAAAGTGTTCTGGAATTAGTAGTGGCGAAGATTGCACAATATTGCGAATGTACTAAAAACCACTGAACTACATGCTTTTAAATGGTTAAAATGGTGAATTTTGTTATATAAATTTTATCTAAAAGAAAACACTGCCCCAGAGGGATTAGCATCTCTCTAGCCAATCAGTAGAGATAATTTGATTGGTCTAGCTGGGATCAGGTTCCCTGGCTGGGATACAGGGTCATATGGACCATGCAGGGCTGAGAGGGAGTCATCCTTTTGGATGGGGACACAATGTTCAGAGGAGAGGAGAATGGGCTGGGCAGTTGTCCCAAGAAATGTCTACCTTAAGTATAAAAAAAAAAAGTGTTAAAGAAAATCTTGGGGGGAAAATCACCCATAATTCTAGCATTTTTTTAAAAAATATGTTTTTATTGATTTTTTTTAGAGAGAGAGAGGAAGGGAAAGAGAGAAAGAAACATCGATGTGAGAGAACCATCAATCAGCTGCCTCTTGCACGCACCCTACTGGGGACTGAGCCCGTGACCTGGGCATGTGCCCTGACTGGGAATCGAACCAGGATCTCTCAGTCCAGAGGTTGATGCTCAGTCCACAGAGCCACACCAGCCAGGCTAATTCTAGCATCTTAATTATGAATTTTTATTTCTGCAAATTCTTCCAGTATTTGCCAACAGACCAATATATTTTTCCAACTTGTAATTACTGTGTTTGTCCTGTTTATCTCCTGTTGTTTTCACTTCCTATCATATCACAAACATTTTTTATGTTTCATAATCCACCTTCGTAATTATCATTATTTTTTTTTTATCCTCACCCAAGGACATTTTTGCATTTATCTTCAGATAGAGCCAGAGGGAAAGAGGGAGGAAGAGAGAGAGAGAGAAACATCGATGCGAGAGAGACACATCGACTGGCTGCCACCCACACGACCCCAACCGGGGCTGGGGACAAACCACAACTGAGGTACGTGCCCCTAGCAGGAACCAAACCCGGGTCTCTCTGGTCCGCGGGCCAACACTCTAACTGCTGAACCAAACCAGCCAGGGCATACTTATAGTTTTTAGTGACTACATAACATTCAAGTGAGTTGATGTACCATAATCTCTTAATTACTTTGCCATGTCTGGATATTTATGTGGCTTCTAATTTTTTTGTTTGGGGTGGGGGTGGGGGGATACTATCATACTGCAGGAACTACATTCATGCATACTGATTTTTTTTCTTTTATTGGAGTTACCCAAATTGCTTAAAGAGACCAAATAGAATGAATTTTCTCATGAAATGTCAAACTAACAAGAAATCGAGAAAGAAAAGAGACTCATGAACTCACTGAGCTAGCTGGGAATGCAGTCACAATTCTGGGGATTTCCTCCTCACACCAGGGAAGTCTCTGTTCTCACTGGTATATTTATGCCTTTCTTCCCACCAATACTTCAATGAAGTCATCTCTGCTATGAATATACAATATGAATGTAGATTTATCTCTTCATTTGGGTTGTATCAGGTTGGTTAATTTTTGCTACTCCTTAGACATGTCTTTCACTCCTGGGGTACACATCCAAGGGTCTCACTAGACCAATTTCTCAACCTTGACACTATGGATTCTTCTTTGGGGTGGGGGGCTGTCCTGTACATTGTGAGATGTTTAGCAGCATCCCTGCCTCTACCTAGGTGCCAGCAGCATATCCCACTTGCGACAACCAAAAATGTCTCTAGAAATTGCCAAATGTCTCGTGGGGGACAAAGCAGCCCTCCCACTGTTGAGAACCACTGCTTCTCAAGTTCTAGACCAGTGGTTCTCAAGCTTTGCTGCACTTTAGAATCTTGTGGGGAGACTTTAAAATATTTTACACCCAGACTGCACCCAGTCCAATGAAATCAGAACCCCTGGGGCACACTGCTCACACATCCAAACCACCTGGGAGCTTTAAAAAATTACTGATGCCTGGGCCACAACCTAGAGGGTCTGATTTAATTGGTCTGGAGTGGGTCCTGGGCATTGGCATTTTAAAAAGGGAAGCATTCGGTAAATCTGATGTGCAGTCATGGGGCAAATGCCTATGAGGAGAATTGCTGGGCTGCAGGGCTCCACTTTAACAAGTAATGGAAACTTGTTTCCAACCACTTTGTCTTTTACTTATGTCTGCCTTCCGCCCCCATGCCTGCCTCCAGCCTGAGCTCCTAGAGTCTGTCTCGTTTATCTTTAGACAACTGTTGCCTAACCCAGTAATTGGTACAAAGTAGCTGCTTAATGTATATCTGTTACTGAATGATGAGGAATGAGTTACAATTTTGCTGCAATTTGAAAACACCTTGTCGTTGGAGCCAATAGGAAGAGAAGCAGAATTGTAGTGACAGGTCATGGAGTCAGTGTCCCCAGGGAGTCTCCCACACATTCTTCAGTGGCAAGCTGAGTGAGGTGGTCAATGTCAGCAAGTGTGAGGACTTGTAGGTGCTTCATTCTGAAGCCTCTGAGGCTCCCTGCTGTTGGAAGCGGGTGTGTGTGTGTGTGTGTGTGTGTGTGTGTGTGTGTGTGGAATAAGGGGCTGTGGGGTGCTGGTAGGACAGGGCCCAGGACTGTGATAGGGAGGCTTGAGCAAAGAGAAGTTGAATGGAGACTGGGGTGAAGGGACTCCTAGGTACCATTCTGTGGTCAGCAGAATGCTGTCCCCCCAAATATGTCCATGTCTTAATCCTGGAACCTGTGACTGTTCGGGTCCATGGTAAAAAGGAGAATTAAGGTTGCAGATGGAATTACAGTTGATCTTGAGATGGGGAGACCATCCTGGGTTATCCAGGTGGAAGAAGGAGGCAGAAGAATTAGAATTAGAATTAGAGAGACATTTGAAGATGGAGGAAGGAGCCCCCGGCCTCTAGAAGCTGTAAAAGGCAGGGAAATTGTCTCCCCTGGAGCCTGCAGAAGGAACCAGCCCTGTGTGACGTTTGCCCTGTGAGGACTCGGGTGGACTTCTGACCTGCAGACTGTAAGAGAATGCCTGCGTTGTTTCAAACCACTAAGTTTGTGGTCATTTGTTACAGCAGCAATAGGAAACTTACATACCTTCCAAGGCTTGCTTTGTTTGCTCCGAAAGGCAATGCAATGGGGAAAATATGTTTTGGCTCCAACTCTGGTCTTTATTAATAAGAGCAAATGCTTGCTATTGAACGTGCTAGGTGCCAGACATTATCCTATGCACTTCACATAAAGTCTTTCCTTTAACCCTCACAGCAACTCTGAGAGGTAGGTTCTACTTTAATCTGCATTTTTACTGATACAGTAAACTGAGGCACAGAGAGGTTAAGTGACTTGCCCAAGGTTTCCCATGCAGTCTGACTCCAGAGCTGACATAACACACTGCCACGTTTGTGATTGGTTACTCAACGGTCAGTTTCTTCGTGGTAAGACTGCAGCCCTTCTAGATATGTGTTGAGAGGAGCAAGCTTGGGTTATTGTAGCAAAGCAGTTTCTGTACCAGACAGGCGAGGGTTGGAACGATGGTTCTGTGGCTCATTAACTGTGAGACTCCAGGTAAGTTATTTAACTTCCTTGAGCTTTATTTTAGTTTCCTCATCGGAAACAAAACAAAACAACACTACCTAAAAGGGTTGGCACTTCGGTGACATGAGAAAAACTATGAGAAATCACTCAATAATATACAGGGTGTCTGTAGATCCTATTACATTTTGAAAATGACATGCATTTTAATAAACACTGGCTTTATAATTATTCAAAGTGCACATACATTTTGGGGGGACACCCTCTCTCTCCATTTCTTGCCCCTTCCTGGTTCTACAAGGCAAATTGGTCAGTAACTGGTAAAGAGAGAGACACCAAGTCTTAGCTCCTGTGTTCAAACCCTAGAGCCACCACCTGCTTACTGGAGGCAAGTTACAACCTCTCCAGCCTCAACTTCCTCATCTGTAAAATGGGTGCAGTGGTGGCAGTAACCCCTCATAGAGCAGTTGTAGAAACTGACTGGGACATTGTGTGCAGAGTACTTGGCACAGTGCTGGTGACTCAAGGAACTCAGGGGGATGCCAGTCCTCCTGTTTGTCGCACACAGGAGGGAGGAACCCAGTGATGCTGGTGAGTGTAGAGTGGCAAGAAGAGACCCTGGACAAAGGAATGGCTGACAGGGACCCAGAGGGAAGGGCTAAGCAGGACAGGGGTGGGCCTTGGGCCAGAAAACCAGGCATTTCTTAGGGCAGAGGGTGGGCAGCTGGAGCTTCGACCAAGCCGGCAAGGACCTTGCATGGCTACACAGGGGAGGTGGTGCAAAGGGCAAGAAGCATGGCTGCTGAGAGCCCCTCTCTGTTCCTGCCTCCGGCTTTGATTCCCCGTGGGAGTATATGGCGACTCTTGTTCATTTGCTGATCGTGAGTTGCCACGTGACAAATATCTGGGTACAAAATATTATTATACCATGATTGTATCTTTATTTTAAAAAAGAATCATTCTGGAAAAAAGTTCACCAGCATGTTAGTAGTAGTTATTTCTGGCCCTGGCTGGTTTGGCTCAGCCGCTGAGCATCAGCCCAAAGAGTCTCAGGTTCGATTCCAGTCAAAGGCATGTACCTCGGTTGCAGTTCGGTCCCCGGCCCTGCTCGGGGTCGTGTGGGAGGCAGCCAGTCGATGTGTCTCTCTCACATCTCTCTCTCTCTCTCTCTCTGTCTCTCTCTCTCTCTGTCTCTCTCTCTCTGTTTCTGTCCCTCCCACTCTATCTGAAGATAAAATGGAAAAATATCCTCAAGTGAGGATTAAAAAAAAAAAAGTTATTTCTGGATGATGGTATTTCTCTCTCTTTTTAAACTGCCTTTTATTTATTTTTTAAACCCCCCTCCAAAAAAAAACAACAACAACAACAAAAAAAACAAAACTCTGCCTTTTAGATATATTTTTGAGTTGCCTGAATTTTTTTTATTACAATGAGCACATGTGACCTTTAATAAGAAGAAAAAGCCACATTTTCCCCATTTCCATTTTGGATGGAAAAAAAAGAACCTATATTTATCTAGCTTCATAATTTGTGTCTCTTCCAGAAAGCTACGCTTCATCCTTTATTAGACGCGATGGATGCCAGGAGCATTTGGAGAGCATCTACTCGGCGCCGGCTCTGGGCCCTCGTGCAACAAAGCACAGCATTTGCCCAGAGAGTGTGGCACCCGGCTGTCATTCCAGGTGCTGGTGAACGTCTCCCATCTTTGGCGGCAGTAACTAGATAAATACAATTTAATCTCTTCTTGATAACTCGGGGTTCTCACCAAGACCCAACTTATTGTGAAATGTTGAAGATAAATTCATTTGTTAAGGCGTTTTCAACACATTCCTGGGGGCTTCTGCAACACATGGGTCCCTTCCTCCTTACAATAAGTGACTTTAGATGGTTAGGATTTTCTTGCCGCTCAGTAATAATAATGATGGCATGCATTTAAAAAACTTTTATTTTCTTTATTGATTTTAGAGAGAGAGGAAGTGAGAGGGAGAGAGAGATAGAAACATCGATGAGAGAGAACATCGATTGGCTGCCTCCTGCATGTCCCGCACTGGGGATGGGGCCCACAACCCGGGCATGTGCCCTGACCGGGAATCAAACCAGCGACCTCTTGGAGCATGGGTCGACGCTCCACCACTGAGCCACACCGGCCGGATGATGGCATGCATTTCTCTGAGCACTGACTACACGTTTGGGAAAGTGCCAAGCTTTCCAAAACATGTTTGATCTCATTCAATTCTCAGATAACCCCATGCAGGAGGGACTTTATTATTTCCCCATTTTACAGATGAGAAAACTGAGGCTCAGATAGGTTATGGGATTTTGCCCAAGGTCATACAGCTAGTATGGTCATACAGCAAGGTCATACAGCTAGCCGAGACCCACGCGGCCCTCTGTGTTCTGACGCTCTGTCTAGTTCCACAGTCTCATCTCCAGCTCTCCTGTTGCTCCTAGGCCCTAGTCACCGCTCAGTCCCTCGAGTGTGCTGGGCTCTAGCCTACCTTTGGGCATTTGAACAAGCTGTTCTGTCGGCCAGTGAAGTGCTAAGATTCGAACCCATTTTGGGCTGATTTCCGGGCATAAGATAATCATTCCGACACCATAGCACTTTCCTAGGTGCATCGTTTGTTTCAGGGACTGCAGCCCACTGTATGTTCCAAAGATGGCTGTAATAATAATTCCCATCCCCCACGTTCTTCTAGTATCTTACTGACTCTCCATCAAGGGGTAAAGCCGAATTCCCCTCCCCTTGAATCTGAGCAGCCTTGTGCTTGTGTAGCAGCCAGGCCGTTCACTCCTCAGATGGCCCTTTAAGAAAGACTTTGCTTGGGGCGATAGGCACTCGATGCAGTGTGCAGATGATGTTTTATTGAGTTGTACACTTGAAATCTGCATGGTTTTGTGAACCAATGTCATCCCAATAAATTCAATAAAAAATAATAAATTTGATCTGAACTTGAAAAAAAAAAGTGTGGTGTTAGCTGCAAGGCATGTGGTTAGCTGACGCCTGCAACTGTTAGCGCCTGCAGCATACACCTGAGCGCTCAAGTCAAGGCCACGCCCTTCCTGCGCAGCCCTACCTGACTCAGCAGGGCCTGGTCTAAGGCCTGGTCTAAGGCTTGGCCATTTCTAACACGGGCGCCCTCTAGTGGACAATCTTTGCTCGAGAGGATGAGGTTGGTTGAGCCACAACTGTCCAATTGGCTTTGCCCTTAGAGGCTCCTCCTGCCCTTCCCTTCACAGGTGTCACATCCACAGTGTGGTCTCAAGGCTTTTCTGGCCCCATCCTGCTTCTTCCCTTTGTTCTTTCTCAGGCATTATCCCCAATAAGCCTCTTGTACCCTTAACCCTGTTTCAGCACCTGCTTCCCAGGGACTCACCTGACACAGCCTATTGCTGTCTTAGAACCAACAGCATGTGGAAGTGTCACTTCATGACTTCTGTGGCTGGGGCAAAAAGGCGAGGCAGCATCCACATTTTTTCACCTGCTCTCGAAGTCTTCAGCTGTCACGTAAGCCCAAGCTAGCCCACCTGGAGAGGCCCTAAGACGACTCAAAAGGGCATACATATGGTCAACCACCTGGTCAACCATCATTTACTCCAATCCCCTGCTGTGCCAGTTCTAGTCATCATTGGACTGAAACCACACGAGAGACCCTAAGTCAGAACTGCCCAAATTCCCGACCCACTGAGAGGGGCGGGGCAAATGGTTGTTGGTTATTTTATGCCACAAAGCTCTGGACTGAGTTGTTACTCAGCGATAGATAAGAGGTACAGCTCCCCTGTGGACAGAGGAATGTGAGCCCGGGGCCTGCCATTGCTCACAATACTAAAACTTCTTTGATGCTGAGAACCTGGCACACAGTAGGTGTTCGATTCACATTTGGCTACTGCTTATTATGCTCATAAGACTATAAATATGGATGAGTTCTGAGCTGCCTAGAAATAAATGCGTAGCAACTGAAAACACTTTCTAATTAAATTCTGACGAGGATCCATTCTAAGACACCCTCCAAATAGTTGTTGATTAGAGAGACAGGAGGTGCTTCTAAGACCTGGATTAGAATGATGAGCTGTGAACCTCAACATGATGAAATCCCCAATGTCAAGGAAGCAGAAATGATTATCACAAGGTATTGGCTCCTGACCAATGTCTCCATAGCTATAAAGATGTATGTAATTGATACTAAGGGGGAGAATGGTTGTTCTTGCATCTCTTCGGCCCACCCCAAATTCTGACACAGGCTATGATGTCCTTAAGAAGGAAGAGACAACCCTGGCCGGTTTGACTCAGTGGTTAGAGTGTCGGCCCATGGACCAAAGAGTTGCGAGTTCAATTCCAGTCAAGGGCACATGCCTGGTGAGGGTCCCTGGCCCTGGATCGGGTCGTGCGGGAGGCAATCAGTCAATGTGTCTCTCTCATGTTGATATTTCTTGCTCTCTCTCTCTCTCTCTCTCTCTCCCATTCTATCTGAAGATAAATGGAAAAAAAGTATCCTCGGGTGAGGATCTAAAAAAAGAAGGTTTGGACTTTCAGAAAGGTGTGATGCAGGCGTCTGCCAGGCAATGGTCTCATTTCAAGGCTCTCCTGGGGAAGGGTCCATTTCCAAGCTCATGGGATTGTTCGCAGAATTTATTTTCTTTCTTTCTTTATTTTTATCCTCACCCGAAAACATTTTTCCATTTTTGTTCAGATGGAGTGGGAGGGAGAGAGAGGAAGAGAGAGAGAGAGAAACATGGATGTGAAAGGGACACATCGATCTGTCTGGTGTTGCTCAATGGTTGAGCGTCGACCCATGCACCAAGAGGTCACCAGTTCGATTCCCGGTCAGGACACAGGCCCAGGTTGTAGGCCCGATCCCCAGTGGGCGGCATGCAGGAGGCGGCTGACTGATGTTCTCTCTCATCGATGTTTCTCTCTCTCTCTCCCTCTCACTTCCTTTCTCTCTCAAATCAATAAAGGAAAAAAAAGAGAAAGGGACACATTGAGTGGCTGCTCCACAGGACCCCAGCCAGGCCGGGCACAAATCCTTGACCGGAATCGAACCTGTGACTCATTGGTCTGCGGGCTGATGCTCTAACCGCTGAGCCAAACTGGTCAGGGCTGTTGGCAGAATTGAAATCTTTGTGGCTGTGAGACTCAGGCCCTCACTTTCTTGCTGGCTGTCCCTGGAGGCTAAGGGAGAGAGTCGGGCAAGATGGAGGGTGCATCCTACCTCATGTAATCAGGGGCGTGAGTTCCATCCCCCTTGCAGTATCCCATCGGCTGGAATCGCGTCCCACAACCTGTCCACTGTCACAGGGTGGGGCCACACAGAGACATGTACACCTGGAGGTGGGCATCACGGGGGCCACCTTAGACACTGTGCACACAACCATCAGCCGCAGAACGGACAGATACGGTGTGGACTCTTCCCCTGCAGTGCGAATGAGCGATCTCAACCTCGGGCAGCCCTCTGGATGAATCTCCAAACAGTATGGCATGAAAGAAGCCAGGCATCAAAGAGTGCTTGCTGTGTGGCTCCATTATATCAAGTTCAATGACTGTCAAAGTCAGTCTCTGCCGTTAGGAGTCAGGATGGTGGTGACTCAGGGTGGGGGATGAGACGCGAAGGTTTTTTAGGGGAGGGGGGGCAAAGGAATGTGTTTCTGGATCTGGAACACAACAGAGGTGTGTTCATTTACTGAAAACTCATCATGACAGGTTCCCCTCCCTAGATATGTTTGTATTTGAAAAAAATTTAAGCCCTGGTTGCTTTGGCTCAGCAGTTAGAGGGTCGGCCTGCGGTCCAGAGAGACCTGGGTTCGGTTCCCGCTAAGAGCACGTACCTCGGTTGCAGTATGTCCCCGGCCCTGGTTGGGTCGTGAGGGTAGCAACCAACCACTGGATGTGTCCCTTTCATGTCGATGTTTCTCTCGCTCTCTCTCCCACTCTATCTGAACAAAATATCAAAAAAAAGAAAAAAAAAAAAGAAAAAATTTAAAAATCAACCCAAGAAGAAGTAGAAAACCTAATAACCACAGATGACACGAGGGATAGAGCTTCACCATTCCCTAACCCCTCCCCCGACAAGGCACAACCCTTCCCCAGACATAATTCTTCCCAGCTTAATGCTGTCTGATAGCTTGGCACTGCATTTGAAATAAAATCTGCGCTCCAAGCCGAGACCCACGCGGCCCTCTGTGTTCTGACGCTCTGTCTAGTTCCACAGTCTCATCTCCAGCTCTCCTGTTGCTCCTAGGCCCCAGTCACCGCTCAGTCCCTCGAGTGTGCTGGGCTCTAGCCTACCTTTGGGCATTTGAACAAGCTGTTCTGTCGGCCGGGAACACATATTCTTGTTCTCCAGCCGGCCAGCGGATTCACATCGCCTCTCAGAGAGGTCGGTCCTTACCCAGACCATCTCCCCACCTCACCCCTCCCTTGCGTCTCCTTTCCTCTGTCAGGCCTTGGTTTCCATCACGGCACCTGTCACAAATAGGTCGGGGTTTTACTGATTTATTTTTCTTTTTATTAAAATTTTTTTTCTTTATTGATATTAGAGAGAGAGAGAGAGGGAGTGAGGGAGGGAGAAGGAAAGAGCTAGAAACATCGATGAGAGAGAACATCGATGGGCCGCCTCCTGCATGCCCCCCACTGGGCATGTGCCCCAACCTGGGCATGTGCCCTGACCAGGAATCGAACCGGTGACCTCTTGGTGTGTGGGTCAATGCTCAACCACTGAGCCACACTGGCTGGGCTACTGGTTTATTTTTAGTTTGGTTTTTGTTTCTTTCTTCTCTGCTAAGATGTAAGCTCCATGAGAGCAGGGACCCCTCGTGCTTGCTCTCCATCCGATCCCAGGGTCTACAGCAACACCTGTCCTCTCACCCCTCCCAGCCCACGTGTCCCGTGCGAGTGGGACCTGCAGAAGCTGGGCAGCATCTCCAAACCGGTTACAGATTCCAGCGTAGATGTGTGGGCCTGATCCAACCCGCGGTGACCAGAGGGGCAGGCCTCTGCGGCAGTCCCTTCTGAAGGCAGCGAGGGAAGTGACAACCCCCAAAGCCTCCCATGACACGCTTCTTCACCCTCTGAGCCTACCCCTTGCCTACCCTTTCGGCTCGGGTTTCTCTGGTGACACCGACATTGCTCATTACATCTTCTCTTCCCAGGAGGCAGCGACAGGCGGCCGGTCCCCAAGTCATTTGCACGGGCTGCACGCTCTCCCCTGAGCCTGGCTGTGCAGACGGAGGGAAAGTACTGTCACCACGGGGCGGGACATTAGTCGGCTGAATCGATGTCATGTCTGACCGGCACTGACCGAAACAGACCCGCTCCTTGAGATGAAGGCTGTAGGCTTTTCCAAAACAGAATGAGAAATGGCAGGAGTAAAAAGCAAAACAAGCAGAAAACAATAGCAGGCATTCACTTTTCTTGATTACATCCTCTGTGTTTTCAACTGCCAAGCACAGGGCTGCCTTCAACAGGGCCATCAGTTCAGTCCCAGAAGTGGTGGTGTTCGGCCACCAAAGGCGTCGTTCTGAAATTCCAAAGTACCACATTACTCTCGGGCTCGAAGCTTGTCAACATCCTCGGTCACCCAAAGCAGATTTCTCGGCAGTGGTTTGAAGCGACAGCATTCTGAGTTTGGAGCGGTTGTGAGTTGTGTCCTACGTAACTTGTTACTCTTAAAAGTCAAAATATGGCTGTTTACAGATGACTTAAAACATTTTTTAAAAGATTTTTTTGAATTGCCCTGGCCGGTTTGGCTCAGCAGTTACAGCGTCGGCCTGAGGTCCAGAGAGGCCCGGGCTCGGTTCCCGCTAAGGGCATGTACCTCGGTTGCAGTTTGTCCCCGGCCCGGTTGGTGGTGCGGGTCGCAGCCACTCGATGTGTCCCTTTCACATCGATGTTTCTCTCTCTCTCTCTCTCTTCCTTTCTCTCCCTCCCACTCTATCTGAACAAAAAATGGAAAAGTGTCTTCAGGTGAGGATTAAAAAAAAAGATTTTTTAAAATTGGTTTTTAGAGAGAGGAAGGGAGAGGGAGAGAGAGAGAGAAACATCCATGTGAGAGTGAAACAGTCATCGGCTGCCTCCTGCACACCCCCTACTGGGAATCGAACCTGTAACCCGGGCATGTGTCCTGACTGGGAATTGAACCGTCAACTTTTTGGTGCACAACCAACTGAGCCACATCAGCCAGGGCAAAACTTTATAAATTAGAAATTTCTGATTTTAATTAGAAAATTTAAAAATTAGATATACATCTGTTTGTACTAGCACAAACTGTAAACAGCCCAAATGTCCACACCAACAGGAGGTGGACGCAGAAACGGTGACATATTCATACAATGGAATATACTACTCAGCACTAAAAAAAGAACGAATTACCGATAAAGCACGGATGAGCAAATAAACATAATAATGAACAAAAGAAACCAGACACAACGGGGGTGCATTGTATATTCCATTTATAGGAAATGAAAGACAAGGGGAAAATAATTTATGGCAATAAAAAAATAGCGGTTCCATCTGTGGGGGCGGGGTGCGTCTTCACTGGAAAGGGAGCGTACTGAGGTGTCAGGGAAGTTCTATATTTTTATCTGAATGGCTTACACAGACCTGTATCAATGTAAAAACCATAGAAGTGTACCCTTAAGATCTGTGTACTGTAGTCCCATAAAAATGGTGGCTTTAAAGGTGTCCACATGGTAAGTATCCCAACACTCACTTGTATTCTTATAAACTTATAGGGAGCAAGAAGGGCTGAGGCTGGCATTAGTGTGTTTGGACTTGCACAGAAGTGGGGGGTCCGCAGAGGCTGTACTGACCATGGGGATACTGTCCATCCCTCTGTTAGACAGTTGGAACCCTTGACCTAGAGAAAACGGTGGCTCTTCACAAAGTCCTGTGTGATGTGGCCCTTTGCCCCCCCAAACACTCCCTACGGTTTCTGACCTCCAGGACTGTAAGAAAATAAATTTCTGTTGTTTTATTTTATTATTATTACTTTGATATGCTTTTATTGATTTCTTAGAGAGAGAGGAAGGGAGAGAGGGATAGAAACATTGATATGAGAGAGATACATTGATCGGCTGCCTCCTGCACGCCCCCTATTGGGGATCGAGCCCGCAACCTGGACATGTGCCCTGACAGGGAATTGAATGGCACCTCTCAGTCTATGGAGTGATGCTCAATCCACTGAGCCATACTGGCCAGGAAAATTTCTGTTGTTTTAAACCACTAAGTTTGTGGTAATTTGTTACAGGAGCCATAGGGAACTAATACAATTATTATGATTATTTTTGTTATTATTTTCCATGGATATGATACCATAAAAGCAAAAATAAACAAATGGGACTTCATCAAACTAAAACGCTTCTGCGCAGCAAAGAAACAATCACCAGAGTGAAAAGTCAACCTGTGGAATGGGAGAAAATACATACAAACCATATATCTGATAAGCGGTTGCTATCCAAAATAGGTAAGAAACTCCAACTCAATAGCAAAACAACAACAACAACAAAAACAAAAAACAAAAAAGCAAACAACAACCAAAAAAATATCTGATTAAAAAAATGCTCGCCCTGGCTGGTTTGGCTCAGCGGTTAGAGCGTCAGCCTGCGGTCCACAGAGACCCGGGTTCGGTTCCCGCTAAGGGCATGTACCTTGGCTGCAGTTTGTCCCCGGCCCTGGCTGGGTCGTGTGGGTGGCGGCCACTCAATGTGTCCCTTTCACATTGATGTTTCTCTCTCTTCCTCTCTCTCCTTCCCGCTCTGAGTAAAAAATGGAAAAATGTCCTTGGGTGAGGATTAAAAAAAAAAAATGCTCAAAGGACTTGAATAGACCTTCCTCCAAAGCAGACATACGCATGACCAAAAGATACATAAACAGTGCTCAACATCACTGCCATTAGAGAAATGCAAATCAAAGCCACAATGAGAGATCACGTCACACCCATGAGGGCGCATATAAAAGGTGAGAGATAACAAGTGTTGGTGAGGACGTGGAGAAACCAGAACCCTTTTGCACTGTCGGTGGGAAGGCAGCTGCTACGGAAAACAGGAAACTTCCTCAACAAATTAAAAATAGAACTACCATACGATCTACCAATTCCACTTCTGGGTATGTTTCCAAAAAAAATTGAAATCGAGATCTCCTAGGGCAGCGTTATTCACAACAGCCAAGGCATGGGAACGACTCAAAAGTCCGTTGCGGTGCATCTATACGAGTCAATATTATTCAGCTTTAAATGACAAGGAAACCCTGCCATTTGCAACCACACGGATGGGCCTGGCGGACATTGTGCTAAGTTAAACAAACCAGACGCAGAAGGACAAATACTTTGTATTCCACTATGTAAATGCTTTAAAGTGATCAAACTCACAGGAGCAGATAATGGACTGATGGTTGCCAGGAACTGAGAAGAGGAAATAGAAAGCTGACTTCCAGTTTCAGTTATGCAAATGAAGACGGTCCAGAGGTCTGCAGTACAGCAGTGCCCATCGTGAACAACAGTGCACTGTGCACTTGAAAACATGTTAAGAGTCCTGGCTCAGCGGTTAGAGCGTCGGCCTGCGGTCCAGAGAGACCCGGGTTCAGTTCCTGCTAAGGGCATGTACCTCGGTTGCAGTTTTGTCCCTGGCCCTGGTTGGGTTGTGGGGTGGCAGCCACTCGACGTGTCCCTTTCATGTCGATGTTTCTCTCTCTCTCTCCCTCTCTCTCCTTCCCACTCTATCTGAACAAAAAATGGAAAAATGTCCTCAGGTGAGGATAAAAAAATAAAATAAAATAAAATGTGTTAAGAGCCTGACCGGTGTGGCTCAGTGGTTGAGCGTTGACCCATGCACCAAGAGGTTGCCAGTTCGATTCCTGGCCAGGGCACAAGCCCAGGTTGTGGGCCCGATCCCCAGTGGGGGGCATGCAGGAGGCGGCCAGTCGATGTTCTCTCTCATCGATGTTTCTATCTTTCTGTCTCTCTCCCCTCTCTCTCTCTCAAATCAATAAAGAAAACAAAAAACAAAAATTAAAAAAAATAAAATGTGTTAAGAGGGTAGATCTTATGTTGAGTGTTCTTCCTACAAAAAGCAAACAATAAAAAACGAAAGGGACTGGAGGAAATACTTGAGGCAATGGATATGTTCACTATCTTGATCGTGGTGATGGTTTCAATGGTGTATGCCTACGTCCAAACTCATCAAATCATGTGCGTGAAATATGTACAGTTTTTATATGTATCAATTATATTTCAATGAAGCTGGGGGGAAAAAGAGAGATAATACAGATTTCTTGAGCTTGAAAATATCCCCACTTTTCCAGCGGAATCTTCTTAGAGGGAGAACTTTGATATAGTACCTCCAGTTCTGCACCACCCACTCTGCCTCATGTTAGAAGTCAGTGAAATTCTCCTGGGAGGTCCACATGTATCGGAATCACTGGGACAGGCGGAGGTGAGGGCTGAGAGGGCTTTAAATGTGTACGTGTGCTTGGCCGGTGTGGCTCAGTGGTTGAGCGTCGACCCATGCACCAAGAGGTCGCTGGTTCAATTCCCGGTCAGGGCACATGCCCAGGTTGTGGGCCAGATCCCCAGTGGGGGGCATGCAGGAGGCGGCCAATCGATGTTCTCTCTCAATAATGTTTCTATCTCTCTCTGTCTCTAACATCAATAAAGAAAAAAAAAAATTAAAAAGCAATGTGTACTTGTGCCTCATTTTAGACTTACTCATTCTAAATCTTAGGAGATGAGCTCAGGATATAAAAATCTCCAGTAAGCCCTGGCCGGTTTGGCTCAGCGGTTAGAGTGTTGGCTGCGGTCCAGAGAGACCTGGGTTCGGTTCCCGCTAAGGGCTCACCTCGGTTGCAATTTGTCCCCGGCCCTGGTTGGGTCATGCAGGTGGCAGCCACTCGATGTGTCCCTTTGATGTCGATGTTTCTCTCTCTCTCTCTTCCTCTCTCTCCCTCCCACTCTATCTGAACAAAAAAATGAAAATAAATAAATTAATTAAAAAAAAATCTCCAGTAAAAAACAGCACCTCGAAAAAGGGGTTGGAGGGGGAGGTAGAAGGGAGGATGGGGGGATAAATGCCGATCCAAGGAGACTTGACTTGGGGTGGTGAACACACAATACAATATACAGATGATGTATTATAGAATTGTACACCTGAAACCTATATCATTTCATTAATCGATGTCACCCCAATAAATTCAATTAAAAACAACACAACCCCCACCCCCCACCCCCAGCACCTCAGAAGATTCTTAACACATGTGAAAATGTAAGAACAACCCATTTGGATGCAAAATACGTCTCCTATTCAACTTTTGTTAATAAAGATGTAGCAAAACCTCCAAGTGCCAGCAGAGGAGGATGTTGCTGCATGAAAGGGAAGGTCTTGGGCTGGAAAATGAGACTTGACAAGCCCCACTTTCCAGAACGAGAAAATGAAAATGTTTCCTTTGAAAGGATGTCCACCGAAGAAAGGGTTTCTCCGCCACCCACCGTCTTAGAGATCTCAGAAGAGAACGGAGGCACTTTGTAGGACAAATTCACATATTCTGGCCGATTTTGTTCTTGTTCTGAGGGTTTGGGAAACCGTCAGAGCACAGTGCTGTTCAATTAGGAAGATCTTTGTTTTTAGGAAAATGATTTTGACACCCATGTCAAGTATGTTTCATTCCAAGTTGATTGACTTTCACTGCTGTGCCTGGCACTGTTTTGAGGACACTGGGACTGATAGAAGCTGTGTTTCGCCCTGGCCGGTTTGGCTCAGCGGTTAGAGCATCGGCCTGCGGTCCGGAGAGACCCGGGTTCGGTTCCTGCTAAGGGCGCATACCTACCTCGGTTGCAGTTTGTCCCCGGCCCTGGTCGGTCATGCGGGTGGCAGCCACTCGATGTGTTCCTTTCGCATCGATGTTTCTCTCTCTCTCTCTCTCTGTTCCTCTCTCTCCCTCCCACTCTACCTGAACAAAAAAATGGGAAAATGTCCTCGGGTGAGGATAAAAGAAAAAAAAAAAAAAAGAAGCTGTGTTTCTTAATCCCTGGATGAAATGAGAAATGCGTGAGATCATAGCCAAGTGGCGTTCACTCTTGGACTCAATTTGCTCTCACTTTTCTGCATCTTTATGGATGAGGCTTGTTCCCTGCATGAAGAATGGCACGGGATGGAAATTCTAACTGGAAGAGGGAGAGAAACAGCAGCAGCTTTAGGCAAGCAATTTATACACTGTCGCCTTCAGTCCTGCCAGCCACCCTGCAAAGTCGGGCCTGGTTTCTCGGTCGTGCAGAGAGGAGAGAGCCCAGGATCAGAGAGGCTAGGAACATCGCCCGGGTCATTCAGGGGCTGAGGAACCGTGATCTGAACCTTGGTCGAGTTGACCCAGTAGAAAGCAAAAGAAATAATCATCCTGACCTAAAAAAGAGGATGTTTACTTTTAGCCAAAAGGGTGGAAATGTGACAAAAGAAACGTCATGTGCATTAGCTGAAGATGAGGTCCAATGTCCCTCAAAGCATAGCCCAGAAAGTAAGCTTGTGGGGACCACCGGGGAGTTTCCCCACCCAAGCTGACCCTATCACAGTTTCTTTCTCCCTTCGGTCAGTCTCAGAGTTTCTGCCCAGGCTCTTGGTGGAAGGCAGGACGGCAGCCTCTACAGGGTGCACGTGCTAATCCCAGAACCTGTGAATGTTTCCTCACATGGAACAATGGGCTTTGTAGATGTGATTGGATTAAGGACCCTGAAATGGGGAGATGACCCTGGGCTATCCAAGTGGACCCAATGTCATCACAGGGTTCTCGTAAAAGGGGGTGATAGGGTCGAGGTCAGAGGAGGAGATGTGATGTTGGAAGCAGGGTCAGGGGTCAGGGGTTGAAGTCACTTCTAGAAGCTGAAAAAGGGAAGAAAGGGATTCTCCTCTGAAGCCTCCAGAAGGAACTCAGCTCTGCCAACACCTTGATTTTAGCCCAGTGAGACCCATTCTGGACTTCTGACCTCAAGAATTGTCAAACAATAACTGTTGTTTTAGCCACTAAGGTTCTGCTACTTTGTTTCAGCAGCAATAGGAAATGGACACAGTCTCCAAACATTTTTGATCTTACATACCCATCAGTAAAAAAAAAAATGTGTACTGCACAGATACATCCATCATGTATATTATAAAGCAAACAAAAACATAAAAGCTAAAAAGGATACAATAAAGAGGACATACAAAATATTTCAAAATGCATTTTTTTTTTTTTTATCCTCACCCAAGGACACTTTTTTTCCATTTTTTGCACAGATAGAGTGGGAGGGAGAGAGAGGAAGAGAGAGAGAGAGAGAAACATCGACGTGAAAGGGACACATCAAGTGGCTGCCACCCACATGACCAACCAGGGCCGGGGACAAACTGCAACTGAGGTACATGCCCTTAGTGGGAACCGAACCCGGGTCTCTCCAGACTGCAGGCCGATGCTCTAACCGCTGAGCCAAACCGACCAGGGCTGCATTTTTAAGTTTAAATGTAGCAACAGTACAGAATTCTTTTGGTTATCATTAAAATTGTTTGTATTATGATATTAATATTTTTAATTAGAGTGAAAGATTGAATATGCTTCATTACATTTAAAACTCTTTAACGACATGTTTTGATATCCCAAATTTAAGGACCTGATTCTAAGGTTCAATAGATTTTTTTTTTTTTATCCTCACCCGAGGACATTTTTCCATTTTTTGCACAGATAGAGTAGGAGGGAGAGAGAGGAAGAGAGAGAGAGAGAGAGAGAAACATCGACGTGAAAGGGACACATCGAGTGGCTGCCACCCGCATGACCAGCCAGGGCCGGGGACAAACTGCAACCAAGGTACATACCCTTAGCGGGAACCGAACCCGGGTCTCTCCGGACGGCAGGCCGATGCTCTAACCGCTGAGCCAAACCGGCCAGGGCTCAATAGATTTTAATAGATCATTTGAAAGACTATCATAACTGAAAAATATTCCACACAAAAGGTTCGTGGATCTATGTGTAAGAAGATAATAATGTTTCTTTTTCAATCCCAGCTGCCAATTATTCAAAAATTTTTGTTGGCATATGGCTAGTAAATTTCCAGGTTTCCTGATCTTGATGTTGATTTTGCAAACTAATTGAAAGGTACTTACTTCTTTTGATATTTTTAACAAGTGAATTAAAAATCTAATACAACTTTTTGAGAAGTTTTATAATTAGAATGATTTATTTCCAACCTCTTTTGGAATGCAGCAATGAGCACTTTTACAGATGATAAATTTAAGTGTTTTTTTTTTTTTTTGCAAAAAAAAAAAAAGCAACATGATGCAAAACTTCCCCATAGTAGGAGTTTCTTTAGAAAAGCAACCCCTTTCTCATCTGTTTTAATAATGAAATTTTAATTCTGTTTCATTGATTTGGTGTATGTGTCTGTTTTTCTGCCAATATCATGCCGTTTTAATTACTGTTGCTATGTAGTATAATTTAAAGTCAGGGAGTGAGAAACCTTCAGCTTTGCTGTTTTTTTTTCTTCCTCAGGTTTGCTCTGGTTATTTTGTGGTTTCATACAATTCTGATAATTTTTTGTTCTGTTTGTTTAAAAAATGCCATTAGGATTTTGATGAGGATTGCATTAAATCTGTGTATTGCTTTGGGTGATACAGTCATTTGAATTATGTTGATTTTTCCAATCCATAAACACAAAATAGCTTTCCATTTATTGTTTCTTCTTCAATTTCTTTTAATAATGTCTTGTAGTTTGCAGTGCATAGGCCCTTTGTTACGTTTGACATGGATGGATCTTGAGAATACCGTGCTAAGTGAAATAAGTCAGATTGAAAAAGTCAAGAACCATATAATTTCACTCACGTGTGGAATATAAAATGGAAAGCAACAAATGAACAAACAAGACAAAAAAAAATCAAAGAAAAACTCATAGACACAGATAACAGTATGGGAAAGGGGATTGGGGAGTAGTAAAGGGTAGAAGAGGGTCAAATACATGGTGATGGAAGGAGGTTTGACTCTGGATGGTAAACACACAATGCAATATACAGATAATATATCACAGAATTGTACACTTGAAACCTACAGAATTTTATTTCCTAATGTCACCCCAATAAGTTTAATAAAAAAAAAAACAAAACACTCTAAAAAGAATGGTATCTTTAGGTGCCAGATCGATACATCTATTTTTCTAAAATTATTCGTTGTATTATATATTCTTCAAAGATACCGATCATGACAGAAAATCTCAGCAAATTTAAACATCTGACATTTTGTTTTTTTAAAAGGTGTTACACGAAATTCAACAGCTCTTCTATCGCCTCTGCCAGGAGGCACTCAACGTCTAGGCGGAAGGTCTAGGCGGTTTCCTCCCACCTCATTGTGAGCTCTGGATTTCAGGGCCACTGCACTAGCGCCCTCTAGTGGCACTGATGCAAGGTGCACTTCTGACTTCAATTTCCTTTTTCTTGCCTCCTCTTCCCCCTTTTCTCCTTTTTTTGACCTTGGGTAGAGAGGATTGGGTTAAACATACCCCTCATTTCATAACACACCATCATCACTGGTCCACCCAAGATGTCTCATTAAAAAAAATTACTCCTGCCCAGCCAGTGTGGCTCAGTGGTTAAGCGTTGACCCATGCACCAAGAGGTTGCTGGTTTGATTCCTGGTCAGGGCACGTGCCCAGGTGATGGGCATGATCCCCAGTGGGGGGCATGCAGGAGATGGCCAATAAATGTTCTCTCTCATCGATGTTTCTATCTCTCTTTCTTTCTCTCCCTTCCTCTCTCTCTAAAATCAATAAAGAAAAAGAAAAAAAAATTACTCCCTTGTATTCCCATAGGTCATGCTACTTTTCTAGCCCACTAAGAAACTTTTCTCCTGTATTTAATGTGAGGTTTGGGGGTATGTGCCATTGAAAAATATATACTGTTGTCTTGTGTAATGTATTTTTAATGTATATGAAGGGTATTCTATCTCCTGACTTTTCTACTGAGCATATTTTTAAATTCATTCATACTGCTGTGCATGCACCTAAACTATTCCTTCTAACTCCGCGCCACAGTGTGCAACCCTATATTTTATTTCTTTGTCTCCTGGGATGGACATCCAGCTGGTCTCTGACTCCTTGTCACCATAAAAAAAAATTATACATTGGACACCCTTGTACCTGCCCCTTTATAAAGGGGTGTGAGTCCTCCTTTGAAATACAGACCCAAGAGTAACACTGCTGGGTTACTGGGCACGTGCTGCTTCTAGGTGCTGGTTTCTCCTTCCCAGAAGACCTATGCCCTTCCCTTCTCCTGCCCACAGGTACCCACATCCTCGCCAATGCTCAGCATTATTCAGCTTTCTAATGCAGTCTTATACATAGAAAATGCTACCTCCTTGTTTCAATGTCCGGGATTATGAATGAATTTGAATATCTTTAGAGATGCTTGTGAGCTTTTTGGGTTTCTTCTTTCACAAGCTGCCTATTGATATCTTTTGTCCATTTTCCTATTGGGATTACTCTCTTGTTCCTACTGATTCTCAGGACTCCCGTGAATAGCCTGGGATTGGGCTATTGGTAGTGGCTAAGCAACCACATGTAGCTACTGGCTGCTTGACGTGCGGCTTGTCCAAACCGAGCCGTGCTGAAGAGTGTAAACTATACTTAGAATTCAGAAGGCTCAGTGTGAAAAAGAGAAAGCAAAATTCTTGTTAATCATTAAAAATTTTTCTTTCTACTAATTTCATGTTGAAATGGTAATATTCTGGTTAGATCATGTTAAATAAAATATAGTATCAAAATTAAGTTCATTTTTATGTTTTTAAATGTGGCTATTAGAAAATTTACTATCACCTAAGTGACTCGCATTGTATTTCTAGTTTAAAGGGCTGGGCTGGATAGTACGCCTTTGTCCATCTGAGACATTGTAAATGTCTTCTCCCGTTCTGTCTCCTTTTCACCAACTTTATTTGTGGTGTCCCTTATTTCTGCAAAAGCCTTAATTTTGATGTTGTCAAATTAGCTGATTTTGTCACCTGATGGTTGATGCTCTGAAATGTGTTTTGAGAATTTCTTCCTCTGTCCCGACTCACAAAGATATTTTTCTAAATTTCCCGTTAGCCTTTAATTTTATCTTCCACTTTTAACTCTTTAATTCACTGGGAGCCACTCGTATGTACAGGTCTGAGCTCTCTCTTCTATCCATCGCTAGCTTTTCCATAAAATAGCCTTTAAAAGAACTAATATACTATTGAGAATATTTATTCCCTGGTACATTTTTCACTTAATGGCTCACAAAACGTGGCCTTTTGTATTTCTTTATTGAAACAAAATCTAGCAAATACCATTAGCTACAAGTTAAAAAAAAAAAAAATCTGTGCTCTCATCCAGTTGTATAGAAAACCTCCCACACAACAGACTTCTAATTCTAGTTTGTTCAGATCTTCAGTGTTTTCTGTGCCTTTTGCAATGGCGACGGTAACAAAGGAATGGGTTTTACTGTCTGCACTTTTCTTTATATGATTTCACCCATTTCTACCGCAGCAGGAAGAACATTCATTTCCCCAACGGCAGGCCTCTCTTTTGCCTTTCACTAAAAAAATCTCAAAGGAGACTTTTGGATACTTACAATTGCATTCAATAAAATTTTATAAAGTACTAGACTGAGTAGTGTCTCATTTTACATATTACTGAACTAAACAGCAAAACTGTGGAGCTTTGTCTTCGCGTCCTTCTCACCATCAGCACCTTGATTTGATTTGATTTGGAGTAATTACCCCCCTTTACTCTCAGCAGGTGGAGGTTTTTGTTTTTATTTTTTTAATCCTCACCCGAGGACATTTTTTTGCATTTATTTTCAGATAGAGTGGGAGGGAGAGAGGGTGAAGAGACAGAGAGAGAAACATCGATGCGAGAGAGACGCATGGAGTGGTTGCTACCCACATGGCCCCAGTTGGGGGACAAACTGCAACCGAGGTACGTGCCCTTAGTGGGAACCGAACCCAGGATTCTCTGGTCCACAGGCGGACACTCTAACCACCCAGCCAAACCAGCCAGGGCGGCAGGTGGAGTTTTTGCGCAACGGACACCAGTCCATGGGATCCAGAGGTGGGCACATGACCCAGGTCAGGCCAGTGAGACTCAATTCTAGGGTTTTATGAGAATATTAGGAAAGAGAATATTCCACCTGGGTTGCTAAACCTGAGACTATAAGTCTGGACCACCAGGGAAGGCAGTCTCCCTGAAAACCGGAGGCCTGGTACCCTAAATTGAGTTCCTTCTTCAGCCTGCCTACCCTCCATGATGTGGGCCAAAAAAGGCTCCCCTTTTTGGTTTATGGCTACTTGAGTTGTTTATGGACATTTTCAAACGGAAGAAAATCTAAGGAACCACTACACCTGCTCTTTGCCTTGGAGGCTGTTTTCCTGTTTATAAAGGTCTCCAGTAAAAGCACAGGGCAGAGTGGCAGTGTCATCTGAGGCTGTGTTGTGGGCTGTCTGTCACCTGCAGGCTTCTAGGGGGCATGGCTGGAGCGCCCTTCAGGCTCCTTTCTAGGCTCCATCTGATGGCATCAACCAGGCGTTCACCAGCTTCATGCCCACCCCCCACACCACCTTAAGTGTCTTGATAGTTAAAAATACTGTACTGTGTCCTTGAAATTTGCTAAGAGGGTAGATCTTGTGTTCTCGACACACACACACACAGAAAATGGCAACCGTGTGAGGTGATGGATTTGTTAATGAGCCTGATTGTGGTGAACATTTCACAGCGTGTATGCAGATCAAAGCATTAGGTTGTATTCTTTAGATGTATACAATTTCTATTTGTCAACTATACTGCAGGCAAGCTAAAAAAAAAATAACCCCGTGGTGAGAGTTCTTGCCTTTTATTTCTGATCTTTGGCGACGTTTTGGGAAGAGGGAGAACTCACCAAATTAGCAACCTTCTGTGTACTTGGTTTCCCTGAGAATTCTGTTCCCAGACAGTGACAAGCCATTGCAAGTGACGCAGAGAGCCCAGACTTGAAAGGATCTCAGAGATTCTGATCTGTGGCCTCACACGCAGAGGACTTGTGTCATCCTAACAGAAATTCAATGCTCATAATGTAGTTTCATGGCAAAACTCTTTAGAAAAAGATCTGGAAGTTTCTTTTAAAACCAAACATTCTCGCCCTGGCCGGTTTCTCAGTGGTTAGAGCATCGACCTGCAGTCCAGAGAGACCCGAGTTCGGTTCCCACTAAGGGCATGTACTTCGGTTGCAGTTTGTCCCCGGCCCTGGTTGGGTTGTACGGGTGGCAGCCACTTGATGTGTCCCTTTTACATCGATGTTTCTCTCTCTCTTCTCCCTCCCACTCTATATCCTCCGGTGAGAATAAACAAACAAACAAACAAACTAAATATTCTCCTACCCTACAACCTAACAATTCCACTTCTAAAATTTGACTCCAAAGCAATGAAAAGGTGTTTACACAAAGACATGCACACGAATGTTCTCCCCAGCTTTATTCATAATAGTCCCAACCTAAAAACAACCCAAATGTCCAACAATAGAAGGATAATATATTTAAAACGTGCTCTAGCTCTGGCCGTGCTTCTCAGTGGCTAGAGCAGCAGCCTGTGCACTAAAGGGTCATGGGTTCAATTCCAGGTCAAGGGCATGTAGCTGGGTTGCAGGTTTGATCTCCAGCCCTCGTTGGGGTCGTGCGGAAGGCAAGCAATTCACGTGTCTCTCTCACATCAATGTTTCTCTCTCTCTTTCTCCCTTCCTCCCTTCCACTCTCTCAAAAAATCAATGGAAAAAATAGCCTCGGGTGAGGATTAACAACAACAACAACAAAAAGTGATCCATTCAGACAATGGACCACTGCTCAGCCATGCAAAAGAATGAACTATAAACAAATAACCAATTAAGAAACGGGCAGAGAAACTGAAGAGACATTTTTTCCAGAGGAGACTTACAAATAGTCAACAGGCACATCAAAAGATGTTCAATATCACTAATCATCAGGAAAATGCAAATCAAAACCACAACGAAATATCACCTCACACCTGTAAGAACGCCTATTATCAAAAAAAGATAACGAGCATTGGCGAGGATGTAAAGAAGAGGGAACCCTTGGGCACTGCTGCTGAGAATGTAAACCGGTGCAGCTGCTCCGGAAAACGGTAGGGAGGTTCCTCAAAAACTTAAAGATAGAACTATTGCACAATCCAGCAATCCCATCTCTGGAGCTATGTCCCAAAGGAATAAAATTAGGATCTCAAAGAGATATCTGTACCCCATGTTCATTGCAGCATGGTTCACAAAAGCCAAGACATAGCAACAGCCTAAGGGTCCATCAATAGATGAATGGATAATAAAGACCTGGTACATATTACATACAATGTAATTATTATTATATAATGTATTATTCAGCCAGGGGAAAGAAGGAAATCCTGCCACTTGCAACAACATAAATTGACCTTGAGAGCATTATGCCAAGTGAAATAAATCAGACAGAGAAAGACAAATACTATATGACCTCACTAAGGTGTGGAATTTAAAAAGTCAAACTCGTAGAAACAGAGACCAGAATGGTGGTTACCAGGGGCTGGGGGTGGGGAGGATGTTCAAAGATGACACATTTCTACCTGTAAGATGAATAAGTTCTGGGGATCTAACGTACAGCATGGTGATTATAGTTAGTAAAACTGTGCTATATACTTGAAAGTTACTAAGAGAGTAAATCTTAAATGTTCTCACCATGAGAAAGAAGTGGGAATCATGTGAGGTGATGCAGGTGTTAGCGAACACTGTGGTGGTTATCATTTTGCAACATGTAAGTGTATCAAATCACTTAATGTTCCTTAAGCTTGCACAATGTTATATGTCAATTATATCTCAATAAAGCCAGGGGTGGGGGCGGGGGTGGGGGTGGCAGAGAGGCGAGAAACAACATGCAAACACAACAGCAACAATAGTATGCTGAGTGAAGGAAGCCAGGCCCACCAAGGGCAGTGTATGACTTCGATTACGGGGCTTCCTGGACAGACACACTGATCTAGGGTATAAAACTCTGCTTCGGCATCTCTGGATCCATGGTAGGCTGTCCGTTGAAAGTGGGGATCCTAAAAGAAAGGCAGCCGCTTCCAGAAAAGGGTCCAGAAATACTCTGATGTTCCCTTCCTCCCGCCCTCCAATCATTGCCATTGTCTCTACCGCTCAAACCAGCCTGCACCGGAGCCTGAACACAGCCCCAGAAGCCCGAGGCAGCCCTGGCCGGTTTGGCTCAGCGGTTAGCTTGCTGGCCCACAGACCAAAAGGTTTCGAACTTGATTCTGGTCAAGGGCAAGGGCTGGTGCAGGAGGCGATCAATCGATGTCTCTCTCTCACATCGATTTAGTGAGTAATTACATTTGAATTTCAGATAAACAACAAATGATTTTTTATCTTTTAGGATAAGTCTGTCTCATGCAATATTGGGACACACTTATCCTAACACATTATTTATCTGAAATTGGAACTTAGCCGTGCGCCCTGCATTTTATCTGGCGATCCTGGCCACCTCACTGTCCTGCCCCCTCACAGGAAGAGACCCCAGTGCTCCGAGCCCCCAGAGTCGCACTTCCCCGTGAGCCATAGAGGGGCGTTTCATTTATTTAGATGGGAGAACAGTAGAAGGAAAGCCCATGTTAGATCACAGAAGAGCAGTTTCCATATCACCTGTCCTCAACAGTGTGGTCCCTAGAGCGGCAGGGTCCCTGGGAATTTGAGTACTGTCTCAGAGGTGCTGAATTAGAAGCCGGTTTAACAAGCCTCCACTTGATTCTGACACATGCTCAGATGTGAGGACCACTGCCCTAGCTCAGAGATTTTCAACCATATATATACACACATATATATTTTGTTGTTGTTGTTAATCCTCACCCAAGGATATCTTTCCATTATCTTTAGAATGAAAAGGAGGGAGGGAGAGAGAGAGAGAAACATTGATGTGAGAGAGACACATTGATTGGCCACCTCCTGAATGACCCCAACCAAGGTTGGGGATCAAACCTGCAACCCAGGTACATGCCCTTGGGAATTGAACCCAAGACCCTTCCGTCCTCTGGCTGACACTCTAACCGCTGAGCCAAACTGGCCAGGGCAACCCTTTTCATCTCATGGCATGCACAAACGAATTCCCAAAGTTCCGCAGCACACCAAAAATATATTCTATCTATTGCTGATCTGACCCCCAAAAAAGGATAATTTTGATTCATTCACACTGGTAGGCTGTTGTGTTGGCTGTTGCCTTTTTTTTTAAATCCTCACCTGAGGACATGTTTCTATTTATCATCAGATAGAGTGGGAGGGAGAGAGGGAGAGGAGAGAGAGAAACACTGATGTGAGAGGGACGCATTGACTGGCTGCCTCCTGCACTCCGACCAGGGCTGGGAATGAGCTGCAACCGAGGTACGTGCCCTTGACCAGAATCGAACCTGCAACTCATTGGTCTGCAAGCCGACCCTCTAACCACTGAGCCAATCCGGCCAGGGTTCCTTTTTTTAAAAATTTGACAATCTAAGGGAAAAGAGGTCAGTGCCCCTGACTAACCAGTCAGGTATTGCATGTTTTATTTTATTATTATTATTTTTTAATCCTCACCTGAGGACATTTTTCCATTTTTCGTTCAGATAGAGTGGGAGGGAGAGAGAGGAAGAGAGAGAGAGAGAGAGAAACATCGACGTGAAAGGGACACATCGCGTGGCTGCCTCCTGCATGACTAACCGGGGCCGAGGACAAACTGAAACCAAGGTACTTGCCCTGAGCGGGAACCAAACCTGGGTCTCTCTGGACTCCAGGCCAACGCTCTAACCACTGAGCAAACTGGCCAGAGCAGTATTGCATGTTTTAAAAGTTCTTGGGGACACAAATGTGCCACGGCACACGGGTTCCGAATCGCTGCCCTAGAGGAAGGGCTGAGGGGGAGCTGGTCTTTCTAGAGGAAGAGAAGTATTCTGGGCAGCAAACAGTAATTGTTACCCATCACCACACAAGCCTCTCTGAACCCAGTTAGCAGGATTCTCCTGATGTTTTGATGACGTTTGCATGACGTCACTAAGACAGGTGCGTGGGGTCGGGCGGAGTGGCCTGAAGCTCAGGCTTCCCAGGTGCATTCCCACCAGGTGTCGTTCAACCCTTGACCCCGCCCCTCCCAGTCTAGGCCTCCTCACCTCTATCCCATCATAATTAAGCCATAATCAGTTGATCATTAGTATCCAAGACAGAGCAATTACGTAGTAAAAACAAGGATGCAGCATTAGGTGTCCCTTTTACCGACATAACAGGAGCCTTTTACATTTTAGAAAAATATGCTATTATATTAATATGCTTAACCTGATCACAGTTTCTTTAAATGTTTTTCCTTTTTTCACTTAAGGCATTAAGGCAGACATTTGAAACAGTATCTGTGTGTGTCTCCAACATTAACAAATGATCAGACACTAATTACTCTGGGTTCTAGCCACCTCTCTCAACAGACAGAGTTTTTCATTTCCAGAATTTAAAACATACCAGAGCAATTTGTGTTCCTTAATAGCTACAAATTTGTTAGCTTGACTCGGAACCAGCAAAACCTGGGAAGCTATTATGTAAATATAGATAATGTCTCTCCAGTGGTGATAATTAATGCAGAGATCCCCAGAAAGGCATTTAAGCCTGTGGGGTGGCACGAAGAACCCCAGAATATTTTCCTGGTCCCTTTGCGGTTCTTTCTGGGTCTGAAAGGCCCTTACATTTCCACAGAGGATGAAGACTATTTCCTTCTCTGAAGCCCCAGAGTGGACCACCAGCGCAACGGTTAACTCAGCAGCTGGTTATAACTCCTCTCCCTGTGTCTGCCTCAGACGGTCCATTCCGTTAGAAATAGGGTGCTGCATCTGATATGGAGTATTCTAATTAGTATTAAAATCTGTCATTGAAAGGTTGTTTACTCTCACTCGGGGCCTAGATTTGCACGTTTCAGGTAACTCTGTCTAGGCAATAAGGTTCTACTTGCCACTGCAGGAAAGGTCTTCCTGATCAGCTGATCTGATGCTTGTATTTTATGGGAGAGGAAACTGAGGCCCAAAAAAAGGATTCATCAGAGGTTGTGGAAGGGGACCTGGGAACCTTCCCCAAAGTATGGACTGGTCTTTGTAGTATCTACTGACTTCAAATCAATGAGACTAACATTTCTAGGGATGTGTACTGGGCTTCAGTTACTGGGTAAGGAGGTTGGAGGATAGAGTGTGGGTAAGACATGGTCTTAATCTTCAAGACACTTTCAATCCAACATGAGAGTCATATAGGCAAAGGAATTAGTAACAGTATGAGATAGGATGGAAAAAAATAATGTAACTTAAATGTCTTGTCCTATTGGCCACAGGACATTTACATGTGCTGTTTCTGCTGCCTGGTTCACCGTGTCTTTCCCCTTTCACCTAGTTAACTCCTGTTCATCTTTCCTTGTTCCATCATCACTTCCTTTCCACCGGGAGGCCTCAGAGTGTCTTTTGTGCACCCTTATTACACACTCAGTTCTTAAGCTGAACGCAAGTTCCCTGAAGGCCCCCGCTGCATCCTTATTGCTTGGCTTGGATCTCATCCTTCTGAGAATGAAAACTGGTATACTCTATGCACATGAAAGCTGTAAAAGATGCCTTGTGTTTACATGTCAACAGAAGTATCCACCTTTGTGAATGCCTATCAAGAAAATGGAATGTCTCACAGGACAGAGACAACCTTTTCTTGACCGACTGCCCCATGCATTGTAGAATATCTAGCATCTCCTCGAAGGCCACTGCCCACGCCAGGCATTGTGACAACCAGAAAACCCCATAAACTTCCACAGCAACCTCCTGGGGGTGACAACTCCCACACTCAAGAGCCACCCTTCTCGAAACCCAACAGAACTGTCTACATCCAAGGACACTAACCTGCTGGGAGGTAGGGCGTGGGAGGACAGTGAGGAATGTCAATGTAGCGACACACCTTCGCCCCTTCATTCGTTCAACACTTACTTGTGTGTATACGTGCACAGGCTGGGTGTCGAGGACCCACTGGTGAGCTTAACCTGATTTGGTCCCTGCCTCCGTGGGGCTTCCTGTCCAGGATCACAACACAGGCTCTAGGGAAGGGCTTTGACATGTAGATGGACAGGAGCTTTGCACCACTACAGGTTGGAAAGTGCTGGATTAGTCATAGAACTTGGGCAGACACTGCCCCTCTTGGCAGAGAGTTGGCGCAGTGCATAGGCGAGGAGGCTGACAGCTCCTTGTACGTGTACACTCATCTGTTGGCCCATCTCAGATGAAACAGAAGGCATATTGATCAGATCTGGAGATGAGAACAAAAAGCCTCTGTGGGTTCTTAACACTGGATGATAGAACTAAGAATTGAAAAATCTTAACAGATTGAAAGGATGGTTGGAGAATAACCAGAATAAGTCAAATGAGGCGAATGCTAAGAATTAGTCTTATATACCTCCCAGTCTCCACAAATATAGGACAAAGGAGATCTTACTTAAGAGAAATTCACATGAAGAATCTCCAGGAGGTTTAGGTGCTTCCAGACCAGCAATGGAATGTGGGGACCATAAAGTAAATGCAACCCATTGGCTGTATTAAAAAAGGTATTGGTTCCAGATGCAGGGAGGGGATTGTCCACTGGAGAGGCAGTTATTATTGATGCAAGTCCTTTATTACTGTTACTGAGTCCCCCAACCTTCCCCATTTATCATTGCCCCTTGCACTCTGTGAACATCCTATTGACATCACTAAAATATCAGGACTTTGAGAGAACCCAGTGGAAGGGGAGTGGCCTTCCTAATTAGCTGTCTTTTTGCATCTCAGTTCCATTACTGTTTAGCTGAGTGACACTGGTTTATATTAGTTCACTTTTCCGAACCTGAGTTCCATCACCTGTGAGGTGGAGATAACAATATGTGAGGATTAAAGGAAACAGTTTATATATAGTATAAGGTCGGCCTTCAATTACTCTGAGGTTCCTTCCCTATAATTTCTAAGATTGGGTGCAATTTTATTACTTCTTTCCTTTTCATCTAGACTTGATGCATGCTTAAATATTCCACAGAATGAAAGCGAGGGTCTTGCTACCAATCCCAATTAGGTATTACAAAAGCCCCATACCTCTTGGGGAACATGCCACAGAACACTGAAAGCTGCGATTGTTACGGCCACGGCATTAGAGAACACAGACATTGTTCTCCTAAAGACCTCGTGTAATTTTTTCCAGGCTGCTTAGCAGTATGTGTCTATCGGTGATCGGCCCGTCATCGATTTCCTAACTCTAAATCATGCCGCGGATGGCTCCGTGTTTCCCGACCAGGACTAAATGAAGAGGGCAGAGGGTGTTGAAAAAGGATGGCTACTTGGCTTATGATTTGGGAGCGTGTTAATCCAAAGCACGAATGACCTGTATGGAATTTGGGTGTCTCTGGCTTTTGCGAATGGAATTGAGTATTGATTTCTAAACCATTCTCTTACTGTTTAATTAAACGAACCACGGCCCCTGAGTGTGAGCTGGCCACCCAGTCTCCTACGCATTAACAAGCTAAACAGGAAGACCTACGAGCTATCACACGCCTGTTGCGACTCTGTGTGAGTGGGAGCCCGTGGCTCCTTGACAATTCAGGGTAGAATTCATAGCTTATGTTCCACTTCCTGTAGAAGAGAGACTCTATTAAAATCCGTAGTAAATAACCCTGGTTCCCTGTCATCAGGCAAGAGGACCATATGATGATTAATTTTGTGCCAACTTGACTGGCCATGGGTGCCCAGATTCAACATTTCCGGGTGTGTCTGTGATGGGGTTTCCAGATGAGCTTAGTGTTCAAATCTGTGGACTCAGTGGAGTAGATGTCCCTCTCCACTGTGGGTAGGCATCACCTAATTCCTTGAGCTCCTAAACAGAACAGAAGGAAGCAGAAAGAAGAATTCACTCTTTTTTTTTTTCTTCTCCCTTACTGGTTTAGCTGGGACATCTCATCTCATCTTCTGCCCTCATTCTAGGATTTATATCATTGGTTCCCCTGGTTCTCAGACCTTTGGACTTGGTCTGGACTATGCCACAGGCTCTCCTGAGTCTCCAGCTTGTAGATGGAACCTCTCAGCCTCCGTAACTGCTTGAGCTAAGTCCTCATGATAAATATTCACATAGTTATGCTATGGGCTGTGTTTCTCTGTAGAACCCTGACTGACTTGCATGTGTTTGGCTCAACATCCCTTAACCCAAATCAGCCCTGGAAACAATGGGCAGGGAAGAAGGGAGTGGGCAGAAGGTAAATGGGGAGGAAGAGACTGTGATCGAAAGTGTGTGTGTGTGTGTGTGTGTGTGTGTGTGTAGGAACATAGGTAGTAGAAGGTCAGTGCCTGTGGTAAATGGCACTGTTTGTACAGGATGCTTCTTTCCCTCCTGTCCTTGCCAAGACATCGTCGTAGGTGGAGTCACCTCCCCGCTGCCCACTTAGGGCTCAGCCATGTCACTTGCGTTGGCCAATGGAATACGAGCAGACATAACATACGCTGCACTGACCAGAGTATTTACATACGCGTCTTTGGTTTGGGTTTGCCTCTTGTGCCCCCAACGTTCAAGAAGAGCACGTCCTAGAAAGCAATTGACCTTCAGGAATAAAAAAGATGCATGCTGTATGTGAGAACCCAGCCCGTGGCCAGAGCAGAGCTGAGCCTGGCTCACCTGCATGAGTGAGAAAGCTAGACCTGCAGACCTCTGGCATCTGGGGCTATTTATTGCACAGCATTACTGCAGCAAAACCTGACTGCTACAGGAGCTGGGACAGGAGCTGGGGAACAGGAAGCAGGAGGTGGAGAAGCCAGTGCGGATGGGGATTTGCCTCATGGGCCCCAAACTCTGAGCCATGGGCTTCGTCAGAGATTCAGATGGTGGCTTCCTGCTAAACACCCAAGGTGTAATTCCCTGATAAGTAAATGCACAGTTGTGACATTGTCATGGGTGCCCCAGAAGCCACAGGTAAGGACTGGAGTCGCAGCCCTGGTTGTAGAGAGGAACAATTTGATACAACTTAAATCTCCATCCGCAGGAGAAAGAACAAAGCCGAGGGGGTGTATTAAAATGCAACGGAGTAGGAAACAGAAGGCGGATTGAATGTGCCTAAACCACATGCATCCATGGGTCGCACCTCACCAACAGCACGGGTGGAAATAGCCAGTTGAGAAATGATGCGGTCCGGATGAGAATATTTATATAAAATAAAAAACCAATACCACATATTGTTTACGGATGCATAAATACATACTAAAAGTATAAAAACCAGCACACGAAGGAGAAACACCGAACTGGTGATGGAAGGGCCTCAGGAGAGAGGCGGGTGGAAAGGGACCGGACACCGCACGTGGGAGGCCTCAGCCAAATCGGTGAAAAACAGAGAGATTTGAGCCAATGTAACATTTGGCTAAGACTTGATAAAGCTTGATAAAGTGCATTCGTCATCTTGTCTTCTCTTTTTGTCTGCATGTAGGAAATATTTCAGATAAAGCTGCTTCAAAGACATGTTCGTGGTGCGTGATGTGTGCGCGGAAGGATACGGGATGGTGGTGGCGTGGGCGTGGCGGTGTGCGAGGCGCGGTGACGGGGATGGAGGAGTCTACAGGTTGGAACCCCGGGGACCCTGACTGGGGGATGGGGCTGGTATGCAGTCGATCATCTGTTGGGGGTGCCCTGGATCAGCACTGCGGCTGGGAGGGGAGCAGCCCGGGCAGGGGGCGTCCAGCGGCCATGTAGCCTTGGCCGGCACCCTGGGAGCTACGGAGCTGGGGTGACCTTCAGAGCTGTCCCCTGCTGGGCGGAGACGGCCAGGCCTCCATGCACCAGCACTGATGGGTCACTGAGCACAGGCTACCCCGGAAGGGCCTGACCTTCCGTGCTGCTGCCCCTGAGAAGTGACAGCTGAGCTGTCCGTTGGAACCTGTCCCCATTGCGGGGTTTGTGCAGCCCCGTAGATCATTTGGGGCAAATCCCTGAAGGGCTGAGGACTGTGTACTTGGTCCTCTCAGCAACTGTCATTCTTTAGCACACATGACAGCTACACCTAGAATGTTAAATAACATTAAAAAAAAAGTGTAATCTGAAAAAATTCCAAAACTACAGAGAAGTTGCAAGGACAGAACGCACACCCCCACGCGTAACCCCTCAGGTAGATGCATCGCTTGTCAACATACGCCCTGAACAAGCCTGTTCTCTTCCTGTCTTCTCAGCAAGCCTCCCACGGACTCCGAGTTAGAAGAAGTGGGAACCATTGTGACCTTTTGTCCTTCGACTCGTCAGCACGCATCCCCTAGGAGCGAGGACCTCCTCTTCTCTAACCGGAGCACAATGACCAAGTTCGGGAAGCTTGCTATTCAGCCAGTGCTATTATCTAAATAATAATCGATATCCCATTATCCCACACTATGCCAGGCAGCAACTTCCCCCCCATCTGGGATCTGATCTCGGATCATTCATTGTATTTTGGAGACAAGCTGAATAGCTTCTGAAAGGAACAATATTTTGTGCTTTTTTGAGGTTTCCTGCCATTTTCCAGCTTCAACTCACGGGGAGCCTTAGCTTGGAAAGAGAAGCCATTCCCTCCCTTGGAAAGAGAAACCTTAGCTGGCCCAGTGTGGGAGGGTCCAAGCCCCTCTCTCCATCCAACTCTCCTCTGTCTGTCCATCCCCTGGGACGCTAACGGTGACCAGCGGGAAGGTTTCACTGGCCTGTGGCTCTCAGAGCTTTGCTGTCTCATTTCATAGCAAGCAGGAGAGTGAAGCCACTGAGAGCCTTATAATGAGGGTTCCAGCCTCACCGGGGGTTCTCCGGCCCTTGCACCTGCGTGGGGTGGTTGGGTTGGAGAAAGATGCACCTTAGATTGACCAGAGCCGACTAGTGATGCTTCTAAATCACTAGGAGGCTTCCAGCCCCACAGGATGTCCCCGGCATGTCCACTGAAACAGATACTAAGTGCAGATGCCCCTGACATTTCTTTCTTTCTGTATATATTTTTTTCCTTTATTGATTTTACAGAGAGGGGAAGGGAGAGAGAGATAAAAACATCAATGAGAGAGAACATTGATTGGCATCCTTCTGCATGCCCCCCACTGGGATCGGGCCCACAACCTGGGCATGTGCCCTGACCAGGAATCGAACCCTCGACCTCTTGGTGCATGGGTTGACACTCGATCACTGAGCCGCACCGGCTGGGTGCCCCTGACGTTTCTACCAAGCTTGTACCACCAGTGGTTGCCCAAGGCCGTCTTCCACCATCAACCAAGCCCTGACTTCACATGTTCGTTCAGCCACCGCCTTCTCTGGAAAGCCTTTACCCAGAGCAGCACAGAATAGGCTCCAATATCTATAAAACTCACATCGTCACAGACGCCGTCAGAGATGCTTCACACACAAGTCATTCACGTCACACGTAACAATAATTAAACATCGCTTAAGAAAATTCCTATTTGTTCAAGCAATTGGATCTTCTGTTACATGTGCCAAGCATTCCTAGTTGGTACAAGTTCCCAGCCACGGATGCTTGCTCTGTCATCTGGTGCAACACCTTGCAGTCAGGTTCTGGCCCCGGAGACAGACTGCTTGGGTTCTGATCCTGGCTTTGGGCCAGGGACCAAAGCCTGGAGAACCTCCATTTCCTCATCTGTAAAAATGCCAGCAACGTGGTGAACATTAACTGAACTAACGCGATAAAACACCTTGACAGTGACTGTAGCCGGGCAAGCATGTACCACGCCGGCAGCAGGTGTGACCACGCTGACCTGCCAGTCCTTCCGGGAGCGGCTCCTGTGTCTGGGCCGGGGCCTCTCACAGAGACTGCACACGGTGAGCAAAATGTGATCATGTTATCTTCTGTACCAAGAAAAATGTATCAGTCGATGGAAAAATATTTGGAGCATATAAACAGATTAATGGTCTTATCCTGAAAACATAGAAAGATCCTACAAACCAGAAAAAAAATAACGAAGAACCCAACTTTCAAACCTGGGCAACACCCTGCTGCTGGCAATTCACAAAGGAGAAGCATAAATGGCCGAGGATCACATATTCCACTAGTAACTAAAGAAATGCAACTTTTTTTTTTTTTTAATCCTCACCCGAGGACATTTTTTCATTTTTTGTTCAGATAGAGCAGGAGGGAGAGAGAGGAAGAGAGAGAGAGAGAAACATTGACGTGAAAGGGACACATTGAGTGGCTGCCACCCACACAACCCAACCAGGGCCAAGGACAAACTTCAACCGAGGTACATGCCCTTAGCGGGAACCGAACCCGGGTCTCTCTGGACCGCAGGCTGACGCTCTAACCACGAGTCAAACCGGCCAGGGCGAAATGCAACTTTTTGAGCTATCATTTTCGAATGATAGCTAAAACCTTTCCCACACTGCTGGTGGGATTTTATTTTATTTTCTTTATTGATTTTAGAGAGAGAGGAAGGGAGAGGGAGAGAGAGATAGAAACATCGGTGAGAGAGAACATCGATTGGCCGCCTCCTGCATGCCCCCCACTGGGGATCTGGCCCACACCCTGGGCATGTGCCCTGACCGGGAATCAAACCAGCGACCTCTTGGTGCATGGGTCGACGCTCAACCACTGAGCCACACTGGCCGGACAATGTAACATATCTTTTAAAAAAATTGGTAATAGCCCTGGCCAGTTTGGCTCAGCGGTTAGAGCGTCGGCCTGCGGTCCGGAGAGACCCGGGTTCGGTTCCCGCTAAGGGCATGTACCTCGGTTGCAGTTTGTCCCCAGCCCTGGTTGGGTTGTGTGGGTGGCAGCCACTCGATGTATCCCTTTCACATCGATGTTTCTCTCTCTCTCTCTCCCTCCCACTCTATCTGAACAAAAAATGGAAAAATGTCCTCAGGTGAGGATAAAAAAAAATAAAATAAAATAAAAAAAAATAAAAAAATTGGTAATAAAGGTGGTTTTTCACCTTCCTTGGAATCTTCTAGTCCTTTTCAAGATTAGAAGAGGACCAAGTTGTGTAAGTAGACAGCAAGAACTCTGCCAGGGTGGTTTCACGAAATACTAATGAAGGTCCTGACATGTGACGTGAGGCTGTCCCTCTGCACGTCTGAGAGTGTCAGCCTTTGTCCTACGCTCCACGAAACGTAAACTCATCTCCTTCGCCGAGTATTTATTACACGGTAAGCTAAATGTAGCCACTGAAAATATTCATGCAAATATCTTCATTAGTAAAATCACGCAATTAACCTGAAATATGTGCTAAATGAAGCAGCCAAATTGTTGCATATTTTCCCAGCTCTTAATTATAATTTTGGTAATCAATTTTTCTCCTGATTACCAAAAAGAAAAAAAAAGAAATCTTCAGCATGCACTCTCTGAGGATGAGTCAGGACATGAGATAAAACCCCCGAATCACTTTAGCAGAGAAGGCCATTAACCTTTCCTGTGTTTTTGTTCGTCGAAGGCATTTCCCGCTAATGCTAACTGCCGAAGACGCCCGGATTCTAACAAGAGCTTTTTGGATCACGCGTCAGCCCTTCCTGAGCTGGACATTTTGCAAGTGCCACTGTCATTAAAGGTTACCAGCACCTCCATTATCAACTTTCCGGCGTTTCTTAAATGGCTTTTGACTGCAGGGTGAAAATGTCCCCTAAGTGGAACTGACATCCAGCTCACATCCTGCCATGTGCGGGTGACCCCGCGTGCCCAGCGGCCGCAGGAAACACAGGAGGGTGGGGAACAGTGCGTCCTGGTGAACACATTTCCCGTGTCCTTTGGGCTCTTATTCCAATTTACTGAGCTGTCAGGAGTTGGGCTGAACCACACAGGACACCCAGGGTGACCCTGGAGGCCTGCTTAGCCACAGGGAGCCTCAAATTCTCTGTCTGTAAAATGGGGGAAAGGACGAATTCACAGGCTAGTGAAGGTTGACACGAGATGGGCCAGGTCTCCAGCACATGTAGAGAAAATAATTTGCCCACACGTAGGTTGACACCTGTTAACTTCCCTCTTTGAACATGCTCTCCCTGAAAGCATCTACCTCTAAGGTCCAATAGGAATGTACCACCTCTGGACAGGAAAGGGCAGGACAGGGTGGGTGGTACTTGATCTCTGCAGCAAGATGTTGGTCTTGCCCACTTGATCTTAGGGTTCCTCCCAGGATGGAGAAAAGCCTCATGCTTAGTTATGAGAGAAGAGCTGGAGAGAGCTCGTATATGGTATGCAGAGACAAGCCAGGAAGGCAGGGCCTAGAGTACAGGTTGTCACTGTGCAGAGATGGCCTTGTAGGGAGCCTGCCATTCCGGTACGGACACTGGGTTTGTATGTTTATTTATTTTTTTATTTTTCCTTTATTGATTTTACAGAGAGAGGAAATGAGAGGGAGAGAGAGAGGAACATCGATGACAGAGAACATCGATTGGCCGCCTCCTGCATGCCCCCCCCCCACACTGGGGATTTGGCCCACCACCTGGGCATGTGCCCTGACCGGGAATCGAACTGGCGAACCACTGAGCCACACCGGCCGGACCAGGTTTGTATATTTTCTAGATCTCAAGTAAGTACATTATAGTGCTTTCCCACCAGATGGAAGCAAAGTGTCCTGAGGAAGGGGCACCTCTTCCTAAGATGCACAAAGACATCATCTAGGGGCTACCCGAGGATTTGCGGGGAGAACAGGAAACGGTAGGGAGCAGAGGGGAAGACCATGGGCCCTTTGGAAGAGACCCTTGTCAGGGACTCACAGAGGAACCTGAGGCTGGAGGGCTTCTGCCCTGGTCCGTTTAGGATCTGGGAGGGGCTGCGCCTCGCGGCCGGGCTGTATCGGGGTGAAGGTGGTGAAGCCCTGAGACAAGGGGAAGAGGCCTTGAGAATCGGGGGCTCCCGGCAGATAACAGCTGGCCCATTCCAGCTGGTCCCCGGGCCGGTGTGGGCAGGGCCTGCAGGAGGCAACGAGGGACAGTGCAGGGCTGAACCAGCAAAGGCAGTGAACCATGGCGCTCCTGGGCCTGCATGGGCAAGGAGAGGGAGCTGGACGGACAGGCTGCCCAAGGGAGCTGGGCCTGGGGTAGAGGACCCAGCCGGAGGGAAGTAGAGACTGAGAATAATACCCAACAGCACTGTCCTCCTTCCCTTTGTGTGTGTGTGTGTGTGCATGTGTGTGTGTGGTGGGTGCATGTTTTGTCAACATGAACCAAGTATGTAACAACAAGAGCTGGATTTGACCTTGACCGCCTGTCTCCAGAGCCCGTACAGTGACCACTGAGCACTGCTGCCAACCTGGCAGGAGGAATACCCCAGGGAGGATGCGTACCAGAGCCACGGGGCAAAGTAGAGCGGGTGGCCGCACCTGCCAGGGACAGTGTGCCCAGAGGTCCTGTCTCAGCTGGTCTGCAAACTGGGGCCCGAGAATGGGGGTGGGTTCCAGAGGGCGGGTCCCTCTGGTAAAGGCACGGGGTTGGAAGGAGTGGGACACAGTCAGGACTGGCGGGAACTTCCAGGTGACGTGGTGGGGGGAGCAGCAGCGGAGAAGGGGGCTGGGCTGCGCTTCGCTCAGGTGGGCTTCCTCGCTGCACTGAGCGCAGGCTCTGCCGCAGACAGGGGCACGGAGCCGCCAGCAGGCGTGCCCTCTGCCTTCCCAGAAGATGACCCTTCTGAAAAAGAAATGTCCCATCTGGATCACCTGTTAGTAAGATACAGTCAAGATGTGTGTGTGTGTGTGTGTGTGTGTGTGTGTGTGTGTGTGTGTGAGAGAGAGAGAGAGAGATGGGGGGGGCAAGCAGAGGGAGGGGGGAGGAGAGAGGAAGGGAGAGATCATTAAATCAAACCCTTCTCTAATATGCAGTCCCAGAAACTTAGTTAAATGATTATTGTACCCTCTCGTAATGGAATGTTCTAGAGCCATAGGGGAAAAAAAAAATTCTATTTCTGAAAACCATTACAGATCAATAGCACATGTAATGACAGATGCATAAGTCCTTGATAAAATTTCACCAACCAGCATGAAACAACTCATTAGAGAAAAGTCACCCAGACCGAATTGGCTTTGTTCTTAACGTAATTTATCACTAAATACGAGAAAATGTTTAAAAGCATTAAAAACTGAAGCAGAAAAAATTTTAAAACGATTCGATGCCCCCTTTTCATATAGACTTGAAAATAGTGGTTTAAGGAGTTTTCCATTAACACAGTGACACTTTGCATTTGAAATTCAAATCCAAAGACAGGCAAGGGAAGGCACGCACTCTGTGCTTGGCCCTGTGCCAGGGCACTGGCGCCCACATCCTGCCCTTAAAGCAATGTGCTGAGCCCTACTCTCCTCGGCCTTGTCCCACCTCTTTGGCCTCACCCCCTGCCTTCCCTTTTTTTGGGTTAATCCTCACTAGAGGATATTTTACAGAAGGTGGAAGGGAGGGAGGAGGAAGAGCAGAAAAAGAAACACCAATGTGAGAGAGACACATTGATCAATTGCCTCCCACATGTTCCCTGACCTGGGCCAGGCATTGAACCTGCAACCCAGGCATGTGCCTTTGAATGGGAGTCGAACCCAGGACCCTTCAGTGCAAGGGCTGATGCTCTAACCACTGAGCAACACCTGCCAGAGTTCCGGCTTCCCTCTTTTTTTTTTTTTTTTTTAATCCTCACCTGAGGACATTTTTCCATTTTTTGTACAGACAGAGTGACACGGAGAGAGAGGAAGAGAGAGAGAGAAACATCGACGTGAAGGGACACATCGAGTGGCTGCCACCCGCACGACCAACCAGGGCCGGGGACAAACTGCAACCGAGATACATGCCCTTAGTGGGAACCGAACCCGGGTCTCTCCAGACCACAGGCGGACGCTCTAACCGCTGAGCCAAACCGGCCAGGGCCCGGCTTCCCTCTTGATCACTTAGCACCAGCCTGCTGGCCTCCCTGCTCTGCTGGGTAATACCACTTCCCTTCTGCCACAGGCACTTTGCACTGACAGTTCCCTCTGCCTAGAATACTCCCCCTGCCCTAAATAGCCTAGTGGCTGGCTCTCCCATTAACTGAGGTCTCAGCTCAAATACCACTGTCTCCTTAGGGACTTAGCTGAGAACCCTATGTAAAAATACAAACAAGCTCCACCCGACTCCCACCTGTGCTGCCATCTCCCCTCCTGCCTTTCTCTCTCTCTCCCATCATTACCATACACTGACTCATTTATTTGTTGCCCGTCTCCCCTGCCCTAACCCCAACGCAAGGGCCATGAAGGCAGAGGCTTTGTTAGTTATTTCCCCAGAGCCCAGAACAATGCCAGGCACGGTCACTGCTCAGAAATACTTGTTGCATGAATGAATGAGCTAGCCAAAGGGTGGCCCAGGGGTAGAGGCGGTAACATCTGCAAATGCTCCATTTCAAACATTTTTTGCTTAGGAATTCAGCTGGCTTGCATTTAAAAAATATATCTATTTTCTTTTTGAAAAGGCAGACTATGTACCTGGTATAAAATTGGAAAGGGACCTAGACTTAAGTGTATACAGTAAATAAGTTCCCCCATCCTGTCCACGGAGAGCCCGCCCCTTGCCGGTCTGAGAGATGGAAAGAGCAGCTCCTGTCATTTTCATTTGCATCTCTTTTCCCAGGGAGACTGAGCCTCTTCCCAGACTTACGAGCAGTTACTGTTCGTTTTTTTTCTAGGGACTGTCTGATGATAGATAGCCTCGCCCATTTTTCTATTCAGTTGTCAGTCTCTTTCTTATCGATTCATAGACGCTCTTCTCATATTAAAGAAATCGGGCCTTTGGATATGCAAATCGTTTTTCAGTTTGTCAGGTCATCTGACACACATTCCCATGCAGAACAGCTTAATTTCCCTGTCAAAAATATTGATCTCCTTTATGGCTTCTAAGTTTTGTGTCAAACATCATCCACCTGCATGTTCTGTGGTCCCTGGACTTGCTTTGTGATAAGGTATGTTGCCATTCAGATTAGGAGCGGACCCGTCTCTCTGTATTCTGTGCAACGGGACAGGGAGTTAGATTTAGATTTTACCACGAGCCCACAGTTCCTGTCTGAGGGAAAACACCAGCAAGACAAGCAAAGCACCGTGTCTGTGGTTGGAAGGTGTTTTCAGAGGCGGCTGTGTGAGCCAGGCTGTAGGCATGGGTGGGAAGGCCTCTGTGGCTGCCTTGGCGGCAGGGGACAGCGCCATCCCGGTACTGCACTGTCCACCCTCGGCACAGGGCTGGAGGCGGTCTGGGGCGTCTCTGGGGGTCTCTGGACATTGCGGTTGACACGGAAGAATACTGGGATTGTGAAAGCCTGTGATAGGTCTCCAACACGTAGCGCTCTAGAATTTCTATCATGCAGTGATTCAAAGAAATCCAAATCTAAGCTAATCAGGGAGTACACCTGAGGTTGGGAGAGGCTCAAAGTCCCCTTTCTTGAAAACCTGTGCACCCCGGACTGCAGTGGGGTCTGTTCTGTGTCGGCCACCTCTCAGCTCACCCCTCGCAGTCCCCTGTGCCAATCTGTCTTCTGGTCAAGGCGATGCCCCACAATTCTGTACTTGCTCTTCTCATCTCCTCCCCTGCTCCCTCTGGGTCATTTCCTCCTGGCTGGAGACAAGGCTCCTCTACGTGCTGATCGCTTTCAGACACGTTATCTTAGCTGTATGCTTTTCAAACCAGGCATTTTGAGGTAGCGGTCTAACTTGGAAGAAGCGAGGAAAAATATTTTAGCTATTTGCGTTTTAAAAAATACTTTCATAGTTTTTATAAAATGATACACAGTTATGCTTTTAAAAGTTGAACAATGTGTCCGGCCGGTGTAGCTTAGTGGTTGCGCATCGACCCATGCACCAAGAGGTCGCCAGTTCGATTCCTGGTCAGGGCACATGCCCAGGTTGTGGGCCCGATCCCCAGTGGGGGGCATGCAAGAAGCGGCCAATCGATGTTCTCTCTCATCGATGTGTCTATCTCTCTCCCTCTCCCTTCCTCTCTCTCTAAAATCAATAAAGGAAAAATTTTTTTTTTTTTTTTAAAGTTGAACAATGTATTAAAATGTAAAGAATAGCCCTGGCTGGTTTGGCTCAGTGGTTAGAGCGTCAGCCTGCGGTCCAGAGAGACTGGGTTCGGTTCCCGCTAAGGGAATGTACCTCAGTTGCAGTTTGTCCCCGGCCCTGGTTGGGTCGTGCGGGAGGCAGCCACTCAATGTGTCCCTTTCACGTTGATGTTTTTCTCTCCCACTCTATCTTTACAAAAAATGGAAAAATGTCCTCGGGTGAAGATTTAAAAAGAAAATGCAAAGAATAGTGCCAAAGAGAAACCACCCTCAACCTCCCACTCTCCCAAAATAATCATCGTCATTAGTACGTGGTCTCTGCTACAGGGGTAAAAACAAATAATACGCTTTGCTAAAAATGGGGAATTTTACTATACATCCTATTTTTAATGAGGAATCATTTGATTTTACTTATGATAATAAAAGAATCTGAAGTTGAACTAGAGAAATTGCCAACTGAAACATACACACACACTGAGGAGAAACAAGTTCACTATCTCTTTAAAGTTAATAAAAATGAATTTAAACATCGTAGAAGCTGAAGTCATTAACTTTTTCTATTGAGTATTGACTCTGGCATAAAAAATGAGAAAACTGGCCCATTTATTCTTTTTTCCTACTCCCCTCCCTACCAGCCCCAAGAAATCATTAAGAAAAAACAAAACGAAACAAAACAAAAAACAGTTTTATGGTAGTTGATGAACAAATGTTTATGCCATATAAATCCTCACAACTTAACTATTGGCTGAATTTAAAATATTGAAAATCTGGGGAGTAAAGCAAATTAGATAATTACAATTGTGACTCTTGAATTAATTAATCTGTTTTGTCTTCTCAACTCCATCTTAAAGCTGAAATCAGAGAAGACACGAACACAATTCAATGGCTTTGAAGATTCTTTGCCTTCTGGTTTTGCCTCAGGAGTAAGAACTTGATGCAAGTGGAAGAATAATATTTCTCTTACACATGATAAAGACATATTCAAGAATTCCACAGAGTTCAAATTATTGTCAGTATTCCCAAATGGTACTTTTTATCTGTGGTTGCAGGAAGAAGAAATATCAACCTTACTAATAACTACATAACCAGTTTGAATGTAATTTCCTGAAATGTATTAATGAACGGTTTAGTTTTTACAGCTGTCAGGGGACCTGGACCTGAAATTTGGATGTTCTTTTACAATCCATAGAAAAGACATGACAAGTAGTTCTAATGCAATTAGAAGATCATGTTCAATCACATTTTTCTTTCTAAGCACAGTCTATGAAATCAGCAATTAAAACGAGATCAAGGTTGTTGTAACTTGATCCTCCTACTCTGCGGAATTATTCTGTCCAACCGAATAAAAGGGTTGCACTCCTCACATTTCTCTTTTATTCATTCATTCATTCATTCATTCATTCATTCATTCATCAATTCTTTCTTTTGCTCATGGACTCATTCATCCATTCAACAAACATTTACTGAGCATTTACTAGCGCCAGCTCCGTGCTAGGCATGAAGGAAACAGTGGCGAAGGTATCTGTTAGTGTTTGCTGGGTAACAAGTCATCCCAATACTTGGTATTGAAATGTGGTTAGAAATTACAGTGCTATTTTATTACTCATGATTCTGTGGGTTGGGTGGTCATTCTTCTGGGCTTGATTCAGCCAGAGGGTCAGTGGGACTGGTCGATTTGGCCTCACTCACAAATGGTGGCTGGTGCTGAGTGTTGGTGGGGTGCCTCAGTTTCCCTCCAGGTGGAGGTTGGGTTAGACTAGCTGGTTCAACTAGCTTCCTTAGGGAGTAATCCTCAAGAATGAGAGTGGAAGCTGTAAGAAGGCCGCCCCTTGAAATTGTGGAATGTCACGTGTGTGGCATTTATTGGTCAAAGCGAGTCATGAGATCAGCCCAGATTCAAGGGCAGGGGAACGAAGCTTCCATCTCTGGATAGGAGGAATGGCAAAACCACATTGCAAAGGGACGTGCATACCAGGATAGGGGAACGAGGGGCCATCGTTTGTAATTCACCAAGTGAATGGGATGAATGGGGTTCCTGTCCTCACATAGCCGTAGTCTAGTCATAACTGTAACAACAGATCACCTTTGAATTCTTACAATACATGCACCAGGCACTGTCCTAAGTGATTTTCAAGTAGTAAGCTATTTAATCCTCACCACAGCCTTGTGACATAATAGTATGAGCCCCGTTTTTAACCTTGATGAACAAACACAAAGAGGTTATGTGATTCTTGGGGTCTAGGAGAGGTAGATATTGACTAAATGAAACGTGTTTGAAAATCTCGGTGGTCTGTCCACATGTCTACTTACATTATTTCCTGCAGGTTAGGTATATTTCTGAGTTTAATGTGATTAACTAAACCATGGTTATATAATCACGATTATGTTGAGTATGGAAAAGGATGGTACATGGTGCCGTCCGGGCAAACATCACAGGGTGACATGTCCTATCCTGGGGATTGTTATGGGGGCTTCTCCAGAGATGTTCACACTCTCATCTAAAGGATACAAAAAGTAGCAAAGGAAAGGGAGGAGGGCAGGGAGAAGGGAACGGTCCATGAGCACAGTCACTGACAATTTTGTTTGAGAATCGCCACTGTCGACAATGGAATGTAATCTTTTTTATTTTTATTTTATTTCCTTTATTGATCTTAGAGAGAGAGGAAGGGAGAGGGAGAGAGACAGAAACATCGATGAGAGAGAACATTGATCGGCTGCCTCCTGCATGCCCTCCACTGGGGATCGGGCCCACAACTTGGTCATGTGCCCTGCCTGGGAATTGAACTGGCGACCTCTTGGAGCTCGGGTCGATGCTCAACCACGGAACCATACCAGCCGGGCATCAGTGGAATATAATCTTGACCATGTAAAGTTGCCATGCTAGGCAGCCAAGAGGGGGAACCACCTCTGGAACAGGGGCACTCACCCTGTCTTAGGAAATCACTGACAGATTTTCGTAATAAGCAATATTGTTTAAAACTCCACGAATGAAATTCAAAAGGCAGATGCCAAATGGGAAAAAAAATGTTAGCAGTGTGTATTAGTCCCATCACTTACTCATTTAACTATTGGACGCCTAGCTGCTGCGGTTCTAGAGTTTCCCAAGCATCTGCCTAAAGAAATACCCATAGAGAAAACTAGTTTTGGGGGGAAATTTTCTAACATCAGTTCAAAACTGATCAACCTTTTACTGCAGTTTTTCCCTTCCCATGTTTATAATCATCACCAGCATTGATTGGTCTCACTCATTCTTCTTGCAAGTATGTACACTATTGTGGACTTAAATCTTGATGGGTTTTAGGTTGTTTGTGATGTTCTCCTATCGCAACCAGTGCTACCAGGCACCTCTTTGTTCTTGTCTCTTTGCCTGTGGGCAGGTTTTTCTCTAGTATAATACTTAGAAATAAAGTTGTTACATTCTAAACACTCTAAGAGCTCCTGTCACAATAAGATTATAGCAATTTGTATCTTACTAACCTGTTATGAGATGATCCCCTCCTTTGCCAATGCCAGACATCATCAATCATTGAAATAACAATCTGCAAGTCAGATGAAAACAATAACCAAAAAGCCCAAACCAACCGACCCGAAACAACAGAACCAACCCCCACAAAACCCTGCTCTATCCTTATCGAGCCGCTTTAAATCTAAACTGTCCTATTTCCAGTGCAATCCTGACTGATTTTGAAATGGCCGTATTTATAAGACACGGTCTTCCATTTCAGGAGTAGTTTGCTTTGGGAAATCGCCCAGTTTTCTTTAAAAGTTTGTGGATACACCGAGGGTTAAATTGCCTCTAAATGAACTTCCAGGTTTACAACAAAATGTGCGGCTCTGAAGGATATCAAAGGGACAGCTCAGAGCAATTCCGAAGTACTTACAAGGCTCCTATCAGAATAAGAGCCCATGTGAACAGGAAATCCATGATGGGTGTAGGTCTTATTCATTATAGAAACCCTTATGGAATAATGATACAAATTGGCAGGCCACCTCTCCTTCTGAGAAGGCTAAATGTGATAATGCTGTGCTCCTTGCGTTCGGCAAGAGAGGATGGCAATGTCCGTGTGGATAAATGCAGGCTTTATCATTGCAGAAGTTGTTTATGAAAAGAATGACTCAGCAGGAAATGCAGACATAAAACCACATGAAATCGGAACTGGGCTTTTGACTGGAGCTGGTTTAATAAAAGCTATTATGTTTTACTTTATACCAAGACATTTATATTTTAAATCTAATCAAGTTGAAGGCTTAAGTGGCATAATCTTATTAAACATGGGATTGATTGACTACAATGTTGGTTTTATTTCTTTACAAATTACTCTGGATTGGGCGGAATTGATTCTAAGCGCTCGGGACAGGAACATTTGGTGAAGTCACTGGTGGGGACAGAAAATATTCCCAGTAAACTGGGCCCTTATTCTTACAAAATTTCCTCTCTGAAGGCTGATATTTATAATAAAATCATGTTTTCTGTGGCGGTTTGAGGATGTGAGTCTCGGAAAACTGAATTTAGGAAAACAACCATGTAATGTTTACTCCATATAAAGAATTTATCTCTTGTACCAAGCTATACCATCCATCAAAAAATCCTATTGATTCGACCTCTCAAATATACATCTGATCCATCCAGTTCTCGAAATGTCTGCTGTGAGTCTTGGGCACCCTTATGGCTTGTCTGGACCATGGCGGGCGCCTCCTAAGGGCCTTCAGCATCCACTGCAGCTCTGGGCGGTGGGCGAGGTTTGGTAACAATCATGAAACCATCTGCCTCCTCGCTGAGTGCTCCTGGCTAACACCCAAGAACTCAAGGGAGAGTGACTGCCATCTCCAACGCAGGGATAGATGTCGGTTAGTCTAAGCCAGTTAGGGTAGCCTCATCTTCCTTGCAGGGAAGGTTTAGGAGTAAGTCCATCATCCCATCCTGGCCCAAAAAATGTTTTTCTTTTAAATCCTCACTGGAGGATATTTTTCCATTTATCTTCAGATGGGGGTGGGGGGAGAACACTGATGTGAAAGAGATACATCGATTGACTGCCTCCTGCATGACTCCGACCAGGGCTGGGGACCACACTGCAACCGAGATACATGCCCTTGACTGGAATCGAACCTGAGACTCTTTGGTCCGAGGGCTGATGCTCCAACCGCTGAGTCAAACCGGCCAGGGCATAAGAAAGAATTTTGCCAGGAACTGATGTGGACAGTTTCCTCATTCCTAAAAGAGTTACTGACGCTGCTGGTATTCTTTCCTTTATGGCTGCAACTTCACGTGATGCCTAGGAGAGCCCCTCATATTGCCACCAGCCCGAGGAGGAGGCCTACACATGGGGGTGAAGTGGGGTCAGAGCCCGCAAAAATGAAACTGGTCTGGAGCCCAGACATACGGGTCTGAGTCAGCTATACTTCCATGCTCCCCGGAAAGGGAGACCCGAATCTCCCTTCTTCCTGAAATCACCTGGCACTGGGTTTTCTGTTACTGGCTGGTGAGCACCTAATGTTTATGGTGCCCATGGTGTCTCCACCCTGGCACTACAGGGGCAGGTTATAAAACACCCAAGTACGAACTAACACGTCACTTCTCAGCGAAACATCTCTCGGTGGCTTCCTGGGTCTCATAGAACAAAGTCTTGGTAAGGTCCTTGGTCCCCTGAAAAGTACTCTGGCATTTATTCAACTCGCCTTCTCTCTGTCTCTGAGCTCCAGTCACAGAGATCTCTGAGTTGCTAGAAGCTCCAAGCTCCCTCTTGCTCGGGGCCACCAGCCAACTCTTTCAGCTCCTGCAAAATCTTTCTGGGTGCCTCCCCCTAGGCCTGTAATGTCCCCCCTTTTATAGCTTTTCATACCACCCTACCATAGCTTCTCAGACTTGGCAGGTGTTGATGACCTTGACCGTTCTGAGTACTGGTTGGGTATTTCGTAGAATGTTCCTGTACTGGCATTTGTTTGATGTTATTTTCATGATGAGTATGAGTTTTTGGGACAAAGGCTTTCAGAGGTACAGTGCCCTTCTCATCCATTCTCTCAAGGGTGCATGCGGTCACCAGGGCTTATCACTGCCAGTGTTGACCTGGATCACCAGGTTTGTCAGCTGTCCCCACTGAGCAGTGACCCCGCACCCTCCATCCTGTGGTCTCCGGGAGGAAGCCATTCTGTGCAGCGCCCAGCTAAGCAGCTAGGACTTTTGCTTATTCGTGGAGTAGTTTAAAAAAAATTTTTTTTATCCTCACCCGAGGACACTTTTGCATTTATCTTCAGATAGAGCGGGAGGAAGAGAGAGAGAGAGAGAAACATTGATATGAGAGAGACACATCGAATGGTTGCCACCCACACAACCCCAACTGAAGCCGGGGACAAACTGCAACCGAGGTACGTGCCTTTAGCGGGAACCGAACCTGGGACCCTCTGGTCCGTGGGCCGACGCTGTAACCGCTGAGCCAAACCGGCCAGGGCCCGTGGAGCAGTTCTGAGGAAAGCCTGGCAGGGCTGTTGTGGAGTACATGTGCTGGGTCACCCATCAGAGTCCTGCGCCCTCCAGGAATGGAACAGGTCGGGATTCCGCCACAGTCCGTCCTTGGCTGGGCACAGCCCGTGGCAAGCATAACCTCAGAGCAGACATGGCCATGGATTTCAGGATGCCACAGCTGGGGCATCCTGCCCTGCAGTCAGAGATCTTCCAGGCACTTCTTCCTGGAAGCCCACGCGTAGTGCTCCTTTGGCGGTCCCAGCCGAGGTCCCAGCCAGCCGCTGCATTATGCTTCAAGCCCCCGCGCCTCCCAGCAGACGCCCCAGACATCACGGAGCAGCAACGCACCCTTCCTGCTGTACCCCGTCCAATGTCCCGACACAGAATCTGGGAGCATTCAAAAAATGGTTGTGTCAGGCCGAGAGGGTCAGGACGATGCACTGTGCAGGTAATGGGTTCACTGCCCACCCTCACTTCCCTGAGACTAGCCTGTCCTCTTGTAACAAGTCCTCCTATTTTGCTTATGTGGCCGGGGTGACTTCGGTGACATCCACCCTGAAGCGTCTCACTGAAGACCTTCTCTGGCCTGCGGTTTAAGCCGACAATGGAGCCGCTGGTGAGAGGTACTGAAAAGAACATTCTGCTCCCGACCGGAGCACAAACTGGACACCCACGGAGAGCTCCTCCAAGCTAGGAGCTTGGTCCTCCTGGACCCAGGCCATGGACATGTCTTCTCCTTGGTGAAGGCAATTTGTAACGCACCCTCAACCTTGCAGATGCTTCCACTGGAAGGGAATGAGCCGCTGCTGTAGAAAGCCTGCCACCCAGCTGGCTCCATTGGACGGTCTTCCCACCTGGATGGGAACTCGCAGCATCTTCTGAGCAACACAAATTGAAACGGCGAGAACAATCCTTTGACACAAAGAGGTTTCTGGCAAGGACATGGGAGCTACTATTTTCTGCTTATATAAAGAAATTGGAGCATGATTTTATGCAAACAAGATTTGTTGATCTTCAATGCATTCTGGAGTGTTTATTCACCACCTTTCAGAAAATTAAAATTTCTGTTTAAACAAAAGATTTTCTCCTCATAATCTATTTATGCCTGACATTGCAAAAGTCATTGTATAATATGAACAAAAGAGCGAGAAGTAGACAGTGAGGGGACAGGGCAGAAGGGATGACGAGAGTCACAGGGGTGGGGAGGAACGACTGGACTTTAGTTGTCCACTTTACGCAAGCACATGGGGGTGGGGGAGGAAGGAGAAAGGAAGGGGAGGAGGGAGGGAGGGAGGGAGGGAGGAGGGGCCACTGCTAGGACCTGTCTCTATTCTCCTTCCTAAGGGCATTCTGATTTCATTCCAGCATGGCCGCATCCTAAAAGGATCACCCAGCAGGAGAAGCTGCCCCTACCCCTGCCCCCAGGATGCGTCTGCGTCACAGAAGGGCATCAGGAGGCAGTAGAGTGTGAATGGGGTGAGATGGTTTGGACAAAATCCCTATTATTCCACTTACAAGTGGCCCAACCTTGACCAAGTCACCTAACCTCTCTGGGCCAGAGTTTCGTCGCGTGTCAAGTGTGGATAACAATCACACCCATCCTGCAAACTTCATTGGCTCCTCTCCCCAAACCCCCGATGCCTACTGACTAAACCGGCACAGTCTTCATGGTCGCCGACTTCCCACAAAGGAGCAAGATGGCCCCAGGTCTGCCCCCAGCCTCGGTCCCCTATAGCTCTCATTACTGGGAGAGAGGGAAACGGAGCCCATCCTCCGGGCCTGCTGTCAACACCTGGCAAGGGTTGTGCTTGGCCTGCGGCGCACGCGGACACCTTCGGACTGGGACTGTGTGGGGGGCAGGGTCGGGCAGGTCACGGGAGGGCAATGCCAGAGCCCCAGGGAAAGGGGCAGCCCCAGGGTAGCTTTCGCATCAGCCAAGGTGAGGGCTCAGCGCTAGCGCATTAGCAGTAACGGGGTCCCCACCCCACTGGCTCCTGGAATGTGGCACAGGCCCCCTCACCTGCAGGGACGTCGGCGGCCACAGCTCTGAGCGCGGGCTGCCGCTCTCCCGTCTGCAGGTGTGCGGGACGCTCAGCCCAGGCCGTCCAGGCGCCGTCCTCTCCCGCACAGCCCAGCGCTGCGGGCCGGGTTCACACGTCACATCCGCTCACCTCCCATTGGCTGCACTACGCGGCCAGCTGCTTTCCCCGGTCCTGCGTGGGGAGTCCTGCGCCCGGCGGAGCCCTAGCCCGGGCTGTGCATGCGACCCTGGCCACACAGCAGGGGAATGAAGAACCGGGCGCTCCGCCCGTCGCCCAGCCTTTACTGTGGTTCGTGGTGTCTGTGGACTTGGACTGCCCCTTAGCGTCCCCCGTGGCCAGGCTGCCACGGAGCAGCGATCTGACCAGATGCCCCCACAAGATCGGATTTCCCCGTCATTCCTGGAACTGGTACTAACACCTGGTCAGCCTGCCTCTCCCTGCGAATCACTGCTGCTCCATTTCCGGGGAAAACAGCAGGAAAGTCGGGCACAGGAGCCATCCTGCAGGCTGGAGAGTAAGAAAACCAGCAAACAAAAGGATTCTAGCAGCCATGCATCAATATGCCCATTGTAAAATCCAGCCAATGAAGAAATGTGCAAAATAAAGATAGTAACTCACCCTGAACCCTTCTCCCTGCCCCCATAGGTAGACACTGTGATCCCCGCCCCTGCCCCCGCCTCTTTGCTGGCCCTGAACACACATTTCTCCAGAACCTAGTGGCCAGGACAAACCATCCCAGCAGTCCTGGTGCCTCCCTGGAGATTCTGGCTTCTTGTAGAGATGGCGGCTTCTAAAAATATGCCCGGATCCCTTATACTAAAGTGCAGTTTGGCCTGGCATGTCAGAGGGCGCAGCTACATCGGCTCTCCCTTTTGTAAAAGGCGGATCCCCTATTCCTTCCTGCTGATGTTGACGGGTCCGGGGCCAGGCAAGGAGCTGGCGCATCTTGACCACCCCACAAACGGCAGGTGCAGAGCATCTTCCTTTCTATGCTCGTGCCCCCAACCAGTAACACTGGCCGAGGAGGGGCAGTCTCGGGGAGGAATGGTGGTCTGGCAGGGATGGTGCGGGTCTCAGAGGCCTTGGACCACTCAGTGTCCGGCTCTGTCATTTGTCGTTTCCCTGACCTTCCCCTTATCTTCATTACGAAGGTCCCAGCCCCCTTCTCTAGGCCCCTTAACCGAGTACTGAGTAGTAGAAGGGGCTCCGCCTCGGTGGAGTTGAATCATTCAATGGTTACCACGTGAGATAGGCCAGACTTGTCCACCCTGCCCTGCTGCAGAGGATGCTGGCTGGCAGCTGGCACTGTCAGCTCAGCTTCCTCAGCTACGAAGTGGGGGTGGGGACAGCCAACTGGAGAAAAGGAGAGAAGCTTATCCTGTGGCCTGGAGGGGCAGACATACCTGAGTACAATCTTGGCTCTGCCAATGGTTAATTGTGTGACCGTGCACCGAGTGTCTTTCACATGCTGGGCACTGTGTGGGGACTCTAATCTCCGGAGTCGACAATGCTGTGCCGCAGGGCCTGTATGCATTTCCTGCGACGACCGTGACGAGTGCCACCAACTGGGGGATTACGATCGCAGACATCTACTCTCTCATGTTCTGGAGGCCAGAAATCTGCAATCGAGGTTTCAGCAGGGCCAGGCTCCCTCTGGAGCCTCTAAGGGAGAACCTTCCTCGTTTTCCCCAGCTTCTGGAGGCTCCGGGCTGTCCTTGGTGTCCCTTGGTGGATGGCTGTACCACGCCAACCTCTGCCTCTGCTGCCGCACGGCCTCTCCCGGGGTGTTCTGCATCTGTCCAAATTCCCCTCCTAAAAGGATCCCAGTCGTTGGATTTAGGGCCACCCTAAACCAGTGTGACCTCATCTTTTCTTAGTTACATCTCCAAAGACCCTATTTCCAAAGAAGGCCACATGCACAGGCCCTGGGGATGAGGACTTCAACATACCTTTTTGGGGAACACAGTTCTACTCATTATAGTGTCCTTCTCATGTCCCTCCCTCTTGCCACCCTGGGAAACACAAGCTGCCGCCACCGGGCTCTGTCCCCTGAGAGCTATTTCTTGCCACTGAAACCTGTGTCACCGCCAGTGCCAGTGAGTGAACACACTTCACACCCTCCTCTGTCTCCAGCGGTGCGCAAGCAATGGCTGGAGGTAGTTGCTATATGAATATTTCAGCCCCCTTGCCCTTGGGAGATAACTCTGCTTTAGACTAGCTCTAGTGTGCCCTGGGGGTACCAGGCTCCAATAGCGGGCTTGATCACCCCTCCTTTGTTAGCTGCTTCCCCTTCTCTGCCTTACTTTCCCATTCCCCAATAAGAGTTTCTCTCACCTCTCACATACTGACATCAGAACCCTGAGTTTCTGATAGTTCTTCCCTGGGACAGGAAGGAAGGGGTGGTACTGCCCTGCAGGGCTTAACAAAGCCTGTATCTTCCAGAGCTCTCAGAAAGGCATCTGCTGCAACCTCTGGCCACTGAAACACAGAAGCTGGAGAGAGCAAATGTCTGGGAATAAGAGATTCCTGTTGGACCAACCAGCTGTGTGGTTTGAGGCAGGTCACTTAACCTCTCTGTGCCTCCATTCCCCTGATTTAGAATGGTGATGGGGGGCCAGATGCCCTGTAGAATCCTTTGTGCCCCCAGGACTCTAGAATCCCATAGCTCACTCCTTCCCAACCCCGACTTTCAACAACTTCTTTGCTTGGTTCATCTATTTATTATAACATTTTTTATTTATTAATGTTTTCTAGACAGAGAAGGTGTAGAAACTGCTGTTTGTCTCTGAGGGGCAGGCTCATGGTTTTTGTATGGGTTCAAGAAAACATGACATGGTAACAGAAGAAAGTTTTATCACTGAGAGAGAAAAAAATGATTTTCTTTATCTGATTTCTAACTATTTGCTCATATTTGGCAACAAGATAAAGTAGGAGGTGGATGGACTTAGGAATCAGGTGATCTGTGTTGAATACCAGCTCTGTCTCCTAGTAGCTGTGCGATGTTGGGGAGGTTTCTTCATTCATTCAACTATCAGTATTTACGGGCATGTGCCAGGCAATGTCCAGGACATTGGAGAGTCAGTGAGGAGCCAAATTGTGGGTTCCTGCCTTCTTGGTGCTTGCAGTCTAACGAGGAAAAGACATTAGCCAGCTAATCACATCATGTACACACCATGATAGAAGTCTAGAAAAGTAAGGACAGGTTGATAGAAAAGCAGTAGATGAGGCTACCTGGCAAGGCCTGCAAGATTTGAAAAGGTCTCTCTGATACCGTGATGACTGAATTGAGATGGAAGTATGTGTAGGTCAGCTAAGTAAGAAGTGGAGTAGAAGAATAGCATTTCCAGCACAAGAAATAGCACATGCAAAGGCCCTGGGGTGAAAGGGAGCCAGCACATTCTAGAAATAGCTCTGGTACTCTTCTGTTTAGAAAGGAAGAAATATATAAAAATGCCTCTCCGGGTCGTTGTGAATATGAAATGAGATACTGTATGAGGATGTGCTCATCAAGTGCTTCCTATTTCCTGTGTTGGGAAAGCCAGGCTCTGAAGTTCCTCATTCTGGGGACAGAGGAGTTGGAGGAATTGGGTTAGGCCCCAGGAAAGGGATTACTTCGTGCTGCCTCTTTGTTTCATGCGGGTCATGTGCCTTTTGCTTTAATCTATTTATTATCTTAGTCCCCTGCCAAAGGTCACTGGTTGGGATTATTTCTTGGGGCTTTGTGTATGTTAGTTTTGAGAATTAGGAGTAAATTACCAGCTCCTTGCCCTTCCTTCTTGGGAAGGATTCCCTTGAGTTTGGGGACTTGCCTGACTCCTAGGGCTCTAGTTGCTCAAAGCTGCCCTCTGCTGGCCACCACCAGAAGCCTGGGAGAGGCTCTTTGGGTGGGGGCTGGGGGGACAGAGGCCTTGCAACATGGATAGCTTTCATCTTTCTTTTTTTTTTTAATCCTCACCTGAGGACATTTTTCCATTTTTTGTTCAGGTAGAGTGGGAGGGAGAGAGAGGACCAGAGAGAGAGAGAGAGAAACATCGACGTGAAAGGGACACATCAAGTGGCTGCCACCCGCACGACTGACCAGAGCCGGGGACAAACTGCAACCGAGGTACATGCCCTTAGCGGGAACCGAACCCGGGTCTCTCCGGACCGCAGGCTGACGCTCTAACCGCTGAGCCAAACCGGCCAGGGCAATAGCTTTCATCTTTCAATTTGCAGGTGGAGATGGGAACTCCACTCACACTGGGTGCCAATCCACCTCCTTTCCCCTCTTCTCCCTTCTTTACTTCACCCACTAAATGGGCATGCTAGCCCCACTCTCAGTATTGCCCGTTTATGGTGGTTGTGATCTTCAGGTAAACAGGGCTGTCCTCCGCAAAAACGACTCAGGAGCTTAGGGCAGTCCAGAAACTTTCCCAAGATCATGAGCAATAAAACCAGGCCGACTTCATGGGCATATAACTGTGCCCAGGGCTTTGCACTCAGACCCCCCCACCCCTTGTCGTTTACTGCTCAGTCATCATCTCGGAACTCAGCAGTTTCTGAACAAAGGACCTGCATTTTTTTTTTTCTTTTAATCCTCACCCGAGGACATTTTTTCCCATACTTTGTTCAGATAGAGTGGGAGGGAGAGAGAGAGAGAGAAACATCGACGTGAAAGGGACACATCGAGTGGCTGCCACCCGCACGACCCAACCAGGGCCGGGGACAAACTGCAGCCGAGGTATGTGCCCTTAGCGGGAACCGAACCCGGGTCTCTCTGGACCGCAGGCTGACGCTCTAACCGCTGAGCAAAACCGGCCAGGGCAAGGACCTGCATTTCATTTTGCACGAGGCCCGGCAAATTGGGTGGCCAGTCCTGCAGTCAGAGCTGGGGCTTCAAACCAGAGCTGCTTGTCCCCAAACCCTGGTGCCCTCTTGCCGCCCCGGGGGCTGTGTCTAAAACCAACACCTGTCGTCTCCCTGTTCAGCTCCCAAGGTGGCTCTCCATTACCTGTGGGACAAAGCATCTCATTTCCTAGTGCAGGGATTCTTAACCCTGGCTGTCTACACCTGCAGGAGGGGAGGTTGGGGAAAATGACCGCCGCCCTGGGCAATACGCCCAGAGCAATAAAATCAGAATTCCTGCGGGCGGGGCGCCAGCATTGCCCTGGGAAAAGCTTTCCAGGTGATTCTAATGAGCAGCCAGGATGGAGTACCTTTGTCAGAGGGCCTGGCATAGTTCCTGGCATTCAGTGGGTGTTTAATAAATGTCCTCTAACTTTTTCGAGTCGTGAATTCGCCACAGAGCACAGGGAGAGAGTTAGACTGAGCTGTCTGCAAGGTACTTCTCTTTGGGTTCCATGGTTATGTCAGAACAGGAGCTCAGCGGGGGAAGTTACCTGGGGTGGGCTGCAGAGGAGGGTGGTTCAGCCTGAGAAAGACTCGGAAATTAGGTGCATCTCCCTGAGCGGATAGTCACTTGTGCCCTGAAAATACCAGCTGATTCTGTTCAGGCAGCAGTTCCAATGGGTTCATCCCAACCCTGGTCTCAGTGGAGGGTGTTGGCCCAGCTCAGGAAACTGGTTCTTGAGGGGATTGGATTCAATTCGGAACTGCTGGTGGCCGTTGACCCTGATGGTGAGAACCAACACAGAGGCAGCAGAGCTGACCGGGGTGATCAGCTCCTGATGAGTGTGTTTGAGCGCTCGCGGGATTGGCAACTGGCCCCATCTTTAGGTATTTCCCCAAAGTCCCCTTAGTAACCTAAACTCAGGTGTGATTTCAAGGGGTTGAGTATGGACATAAAGACACCTTTACAGCTCTTCTCACTTAGGGAATTCCAAGGGTTTTAGGAGTTCTGTGCCCGAAACGGAGATGAAGACCAAATAGATATTACTTATTATAAATCACAAGATCTCAGGGAGTTTACTGGGCTGCCGAACTTGGAAAGCGAGCGCTCAGAGTTTGCTTTGCACTTTCCCGACAGAGTCCCCGGAGCCACCTGTCAGTCATCGAATTAAAAAAGGGATGAAAAGAGAACAGAGCTACGATCAAGCGGAAGCTTGAATTGCTCGCTGCACCACAGCCAATAAGTACAGAATGCAGGCTTCTTGTATGTCAGGGGAGGGGAGATGGGGGGAGTTTGAGGTCAGGAGGTGATGGATGACCCCAGCAAGGGCAGGAGGGGGATGGTGAAACCTCTTTCCTTTTGGTCAACAAATTCCAACTGCCGTGGTCCTAATCCTGAGGCTTCTATACATCTTTGGATAAACAATCATGATTTCTGTAGACACCTTTCTTTTCTCCTTGGGGAGGTAGCTTCGAGCAAGGAGGTTGTTTCAATCATTACCAGGCCATGGGTTAGGTCCTTTTAATGATTAGCATGTCTGTGTACAGGAAGGACTAAGCACGTCATGGGGACTGGGCAGGTTTGAGCAAGAGGGAGTCAGAAGGACGGATTATTTTATTCTGTTACACAGTCACCATGCATTAATGGCAGAATCTGGATGGTACGTATTCAGGTGCTCGCGAGAGAAGTTCTTTCAGCTTGGCTGTACGTTTGAAAAATCCTCATAAATAAGTGTTTGGGAGAATGAACTCAATTCACATGTATTATTTCCCTCCTCGCCTTGCGAGGCTCGGTTTTTCATAAGCTCCTCTTTTCCTCTGGGCGCTTCTCTTTGATTAGTAAAGCCACCAGCACCAGAACAATTTCTCCCCGCAAACAACTTGTCAGAAGCCTCAAATGAATTTTAGACCTAATTCCCAATGTACTTGCTTATGAAAAAAATCCTAATGTCTCCAAACCAAATCGATCCTTGATATATCAGTTATGATTTCTTGTAAAGAGCTGGCTGTAAAATGCTAAACCAGTCGCCCCGAGATCGTCTGAATGAATTAACGAGGACTGGGAAGAGAAAGGGGTATTCGGGGCTTCTGGGACAAATGACGGGTTCGAAGCACAGATCAAGGTGAGCCGGAGAGTGTGTGTCAAGATGAAAGGGAAGAGGGTACCGTGCAGAGCTAGCTGCTTCCCAAAGGCAAGGACAAATTGGGCCCCTAATGGCTGGGTGGAGATGTGGGGTGCCAAGGACATGCAGATGAGGAACTGGACACTCTAACCATTTCCCAAAACATGACAATCTCTAAGGGGACCAGCGGCTAGGAGTCAGAAGCTGGAAAAGTGAGCATTAGTTTTTCTGGAGAGTATATTAGTTCCTAAGACAGCCATAACCAGTGGCCACAAATGGGGGGGTTGAAAAAACAAAAAATGTGTTTTCTCACAGCTCTGGAGCTGAAGGTCTGAAATCAGGGTGTTGGCAGGGTTGGTTCCTTTTCAAAGGCTGCGAGGGAGACTGTGTCCCATGCCTCTCTCCCAGCTCCTGGTGCTGCTAGCAGTTCCTGGGGTTGCTTGGCTTGTGGACCATCCCTGCAGTCTCAGCCCATTGACACGCGGTACTTGCTCTCCCTGTGTCGGTGGGTCTCGGTGTCTCTTCTCTTCTTAAAAGGACCCCAGGCCTTGGATTAGGGCCCATGGTAACCCAGCACGACCTCGTTTTAACTTGATTACATCTGTAGACTCCGCTTCCAGAAGAGGTCACATTCACAGATACTGGGGTTAGGGTTCAACATATCTTTTGGGAGGACACAAATGCAACCCATAACAGAGGTGGACAGGGAGAAAGGGTTTGGGAGTGGTGTTGGGTTGTTCCCCAAATGTGATGCTTGGAGAGATGTCTCAGGATGGGGGACGGGCAAGAGAAACTGAACAGCCAACCAAGAGTCAGGGTGCAGTGGAACTGAACTGATAAATTAAACATCCCCAAAACTGCCTACCTCTAGACTTCCCATTTTATGAGGTTATTAAATATCCTTACTGTTTATGCCATTTTCAGTCATTGCTTGCAACTGAAAGTATTCTAATTTTTTTTTATTATGGAAATAGAATATTTGACTGTAAATAGTAGAACTCAGTGCCTTGATTTTGGTCTTAAGCTTTAAATGTTTTTCTTTCTACCAGTAAGAAGGAAAAAAAAAAGTCAGACATTAGTTATTTCCTTTAGGATGGATGACTCAAAAGATAAATGAGAAACTTGTCCCCCCCTTTTTTAGGAAAGCAAACATGGTTTCTTTTTAAGTATATAATACTATGCTTAAAATCCTCCAAATGTTCTTTTGAAATGTAATTTTACAGTGCTTTTTCTTGTAAAATTGGTAAAATCTTGTTACTTTCACAAGTTAAATTCTATTTCAACACACTTATGTGTAACAGAATTATCAACTCATAGGTTAACCTGCTGTGGGAATAGAAAAAGAAAGAAAAAAAAAAGCCCAGATGAAAAGAATGCACTTTCATGGAAATAAAGATAAACGAACTAATAAGTTACTTGTTTTTAATAAATACATTCTTATTGAATAACTTAGCCTTCTGGTAAAATATTTACTATGCTCTTTAAACCCTTTAAACAAAAATCAACTGAAACGCTCAGGAAGCTTTAAATGATTGGCTATCCTTTTGTGGCTTAAGAGTTGAAATTAATCAGGGTCAAAATGAGCTCCATCCTTCCTCTGCTCTGGAAGGAGGTGAAATTAAATACGACTAATAAAAAAGGGTTAAAATTATTTTTTATGGAAGTACATTTTAATAAGAAGCAAATTGACTTAAAGTGATTCAAGTCTTCGCAGAGCGAGGACTCTCCACGCTCTCGACTCCGTGGGCTGGAGGGCAAGCTCCTCATTTCACAGGGCTGGAAATGTCATGCTCCACCCCAGAGCTCGGGTGTTCTGGGTAGATGAAGACTCAATTCCTGTTAAATGATCTTAGGCCAAGCCTGAGCGGCTGAGCAGGAGAATACCTTCCGTGCTCTCTCATCTCTCGATGCCGTGTTTCCTGTGTAGGAAATAACATGTAACAGACAGGGGCACTGACTGAAACATGGCTCCCCAGGCCCTCCCCGCTATGCACTGGATTGGGATCTAAAGAGAAGAGCCCGCAAATCTGCGTGTTAACCGATGCCCCAGAGTTTAGACTGGTCTGACCCCTAAAGTTATTGGGCAACCAAAGTTGACAGCTAAGGCCCCGTTCTCACACTTGAGATGGAATCCCCTGGTGGGGGGGGGGGGGCGTGTTAAACTCCAGCTGCCGGCCCCACACCAGGGTCTCTGATCTAGTGGGGCTGGGCGGGGCCTGGGAGTCTGCATTGCTGTTGCTGGCTGGGGGAACCACCTTTTTAAAAAAGTTTTAATCCTCACCTGAGGTTATTTTTGTTTTTACATTTATCTTCAGACAGAGTGGGAGGCAGAGAGAGAGAGAGAAACACTGATGTGAAAAAGACACATTGATTGGTTGCCACCCACACGACCTCAACTGGGGCCGGGGACTAACCACAACCAAGGTAAGTGCCCTTTGCGGGAACCGAACCCGGGACTCTTTGGTCTGCAGGCTGATGCTCAAACCGCTGAGCCAAACCGGCCAGGGCCTGGGGACCAGGTTTTAAGAACCACGGCCACAAGGTGGTTTGGTTGAACAAATGATTGTTCTGGAACACAGATTTTTTTCTCTGGGGGAAAAAATATTCTCTCGATGTCTGTTCTGTTTAAATCCTGTTCTCAGGCCAGAACACGGAACGCATGTATCAGTAGGATGCAGAAGGAGGGGTACTGCTGCAGCTCTGGGGGTCCTGGCCAGGCGCCACGGCAAACCTTTCAGAGCCAGCACCTCGTGTGCGGGTGTGTGAAGGAGGAGGTATAAAACCCAGAAGAGAACAGTTGTCAGTTCCCAAGGAAGCAAACGCTTGACGTTTCAATGGTGTTAAACATGGCGTAAAACAGACAAATTACCGCATCAATTTAGTTTCAAAGAATTTCTTACGCGCTTTATTATATTACTTAGTGCGAAGAGAGATTCTGTAAGTTTTGACTTGCCAAACAGTGACTTGTTACAGCGGTACCGGCAGATCTTCAGAACTGTTCTGGAATACAGATGAACTCCACTAAGCCCGAGGAGTTTCTGGCCGTGTTCACAGCGGGGGACATTTTCTCAGCCAGTGGGCTTGGCTGTGCCTGTGGCGTCCTGCAGGGCAGCATCTCATCGCGGGGGAGACAGAGGTCGGTCACAGGGCACTGCTAAGCCCCGTCTGCGCTTGGGAAAAAGAGATTGACCCACTGAAAGAACCTAACGTTTCCTCTTGAAGATGCTGGCACACGAAGCATCTCACCTAATCCACCTCTCAGGCGAAGGGTTCTCATAGGTCTGGCCACAGCGACGAGGGCTCACAGGCCCCGAGGCCAATGCTCTTTTTAAAGTTTTGCTAGTGAGCCGGCATAGATTTACAGCTGGTTCCAAAGACTCTGTGATTCGTCCCGGGCCTGATGAACACAGGTTGTAACTGAGGACCCCTGAGTTTGGCTCACATCAGAGACGTCTGCCCATCAAGGGGAGAGGCTGATTTCTTCTGAGGACATTGTGTTGAGACCTTTCCAGGTCCGTGACCCACGCACCGGGCTGGTCCCAGGTTTCCGTTCCACAAATACTTGAGGCTCAGCCTTCGCTTCAGTAGGATTTTGGGGCAGAATCAAATGACCCTCCCCGTAGTCCCTGGAGAAGGTGTCATTAACAGAAACCAGCGCATTATTTAAATTTCCAGAAACGACTCTTTTGATGATGATCCACGGCCCATCCAAATTAACTGTGCTTTTTTCCTAACAAGGGCCTTGAGTTTTAAGATATTTAATATTTAAAGTTTATTTCTGGAAATACTCACTGGGTTTGGATCGCAGCTTCTAAAGACCTCCACAAGGGAAGAGGTAAATGGTTTAGGAATGGGGTTTTTGAAGGCTGAAACATTCCATCTGGAAACCTTTCTGATGCCCACACCCTCCCGGGGCTGCAGGGAGCTCAGGAGACAATGCAGAGGGCCCCTTGCACGACTCCTGGCCAGGGCAGGCGGTCAGCAACGTGAGGTAACCCTGAATTTGAGTCTGGGTAACAAGACATCACCTGTCCGGAACTCAGACATCCTTTTATTTGAACAGCGGTGGCACCATCCAGTCGTTAAAGCGACACATGAATTGAGCTGGGTGTCAGATAAGGTATGCCTGTCTCGACTGTGGAAGTTGGAAGTGTCAGCTGGGTTGACAGAAGGTTGGCAGAATCCCATCTAATTTGCTTGGCCAACTACGTCACCGATGAGCAGCCGTAGACAGCCCTTCCGGAACGCAGTTCCCAATTTTGATGCACAGGCAAGCTCAGAATCCCCCTATCTGGGCCACCTGTGGGGGTCCTAGTGCAGTGGGCCCAGGTGCTGCCTGGTCCTCAGGGTTCAAAATGCTCCCTAGTTGATCTAATGTGCAGCCAAGGGTGAGAATCAGCTAATTCCTTATTTAACCATCTCCACTGTTACAATTCAAACCCAGAAGCTGTAATTAAGAGGTCGGCGACAGACATTGTAGGTTGTCCACCCAATAGCCACCCCTTTCCTTTCTGATGGAGTTCTGGGTTTGTTCTCATATGCCCTCCTCGGAGGGTCCAGGGGCTGTCAGAGGAGGCCTCGCCCCAGGCTCAGGTTGGGTCCTGAGTGGGTTAAGCTGTGGTTTCTCCACCTGGGCACTGTTGACATTTGGAGCAGGAGAATTCTTTGTGGTGGGGCTGTTCTGTGGATTGCAGGATGTTTAGCAGCATCCTTGGTCTCACCCAGCAGATGCCAGAGGCACCTCCAGTTCCCAAGTGGCGACAACGACAAGGTGAGAATCTCAAGGCTCAGGCTGTCATGTGAGGCCATGCCTTGCCAAGGATCGTTTGAGGCACAGCCAGCCGGCTACGAACACGTTTGGGGAAACGTTTTCTTCATCCTTTGAGACAAAGGGAAGGAGAAAGGCGTTCTCTTTCTGTGAGATGCATGGAGGTGGCACAACCCCGGGTCCCTGACGTCTCGTGGAGGTGCAGCATCCGCTCTCCCCGGAGCTGCCCGCCCTCCGCGCTTCCGCCTCGGGGAACAGTACAGGGCTGTTAGCTTACAGGGCTGCTTTCTGTTATTTGCAGCTAAATGCTTCCAAATAGCTTGACCCTCATTCTAGGCTATTCTTAATTACTGGGAATTAATTCTGTTCCTCTCTGGAAGGTAGACATTTTGCCACTGACCAATATGAGTAATTGGTTGAAATGTGCCCACAAAGTACAAAACTATTAATATGCTGCCAAGATGATAACTACGAAGCAGGGTCGCATCTATGTGACATGCATATAATTTATGTACGTGGCACATAAACATTCTTTGGCCTTGCTCAAGGAGAGAGCCACAAACACTACATTTCACCAGTGGTGGCCAGGGACACAAGGAAGCAGATGTTCTATCTCCATTAGATGTAAATCTAACCCCAGGCAGGTGTCTGGGGAGCCTCCAGGCACCTCTCCTGGGAAAGCCTCAGAGTGTGAGGGCAAAACATCAGAATCGATTCTTTTACAACAGTCGATCTGACTTGTAGAAACAAACTCCTTTCCTGTTCCCAAAGTGATTTGTGGGGTCGATGAGTGTAATGTTCAGTCAGTCCCTCTGGTTTTCGACTCTGGGCAGTTACTCATGCGCCCGTTACTATTTTCTGTCATTAAAAAGGAGTTTCAAAGAGGCTGAGGCTGATGGCAGATGCTTGACACCATTAACGGGAGACTGAGATCCCAGGTGATGGCTGCATGGGTACTTTTTTGAGACTTCTGTACTCATTGTTTTTTCTTTTCTTTTTTTTTAAACATTGACTTTTTAAGATGGTAAGCAAATAGGTCACTGGGGAAGGGGCATTATTTCGCCCCCAAGGTGGGTCTCAAGGGATAATTTTTGTGCGAGAAGTGATGGGGGTGTTGCCCAGTAAAGGGATGTGAAAGCCAGTCCTTGCTGCTATCCTGTCAAGGCAAACATTTGAGAAGCTGAACTGGATTTGTTTCTAATGTTCTTCTCAAAGAACTTATTTTGGGGAGGCAGGGGGACACTATTTTAGGGGCACACACTTTCTTGCAGCCCTGAATAGTTTCAATTCTGAATAAAAACATCTGAATTTCAGTACCCACCGAGGGAGCGGGTTGACGGTCCCCAGGCAGCCCTCACTGAAGTACTGTACTTGGAAACCTTGGCTCTCGTGGAGGTGGACGGAATGGCAAGCTCTGAAGTCGGTCACTGCTTCTGGCTCTGACCGTGGTCAGCAGAAGCCCAACGCTGGGCTCCTTCTATTCAAACCGGGACTGTTCAGACCAACCCTAGCTCAGGGTGGTCGGGAGATTAGGCCAAATAACGTAAACAAAATGCTTAGAACAGCACAGCATTTATAATAAACGCTTTCCGTGGTGCTGTGATGAATCGTTAACTGTTGCCAGGTAATTTTCCGGGTTAGATTTGACAACAGAGCGTGCAAATGACTCAATCTTAATCCAATTAAAACATAAACTCCAGTCTACAAAAAAAAAAAAAAAAAAGAGGGACATAATTATCCACTCAGGAAACCTTCAATTTACAAACAGGATGTTAAAAAAGTTCATTTTGAGTTGTTTGGAGGACTTTGTGTCCCCATAGCAACAATGCTGTCCGTGCAGTTAGAATTCCAAGGACTCACAAAGGCAAATTAACCTTTAAATACCTGAAATACTGTGTTTGTTCTGGTAAGGATAAACATGATAGTACTTGACTTGAAATGAAACAGTAGAGACAAAATTGATCAGCAAATAAGATTAAAATATTTAAAATCTCGTGCCTTGAAGGATGGGGCCTCTGGGCCTGGGAGGAGGGCACTGAATCAAATATGAGGCTGCTTTGCCAGCTGCAAGCACATCCTCACTACCTGGATTTATTAGCCCTCAGCAGGATCCTCACCGACCTTCACATGAACAAAACCTAGATGGCGAATGAGAGGGGCAGACATTTTCCAGCACAGAAAGATTGGGCCTGGAACTTGAAAAGGGTAGTGCTGATCCGAACCAACACAGGCCGTGGCTAGAGGCCTTCGAGTGTTTCCAAAGAAAAGGCTGCAGGACAAGGCGGGTGTGTGTAACCCCAGGCGGCCGAACTGTTTCTCTGGAGGACCCAGGCTGTAACCTTGGGGGGCAGTAACTGTTCCCCTGGAGGACCCAGATTGTTCCAGAAAGGCTGACTGGCCAGGGGGAGTGGCAGTGTGGAGTAATGGTAACTCGGCTGGCAACCTGCATCTCTCACTTCAGTCACTGTCCTGAGTCCAGGCAAACCGCCCATCTGTACGGGCGGGAAGGCCCCTCGAGGGCCACAAAGCCTGCCTCGCGGAGGTTTGGCCTGGAGAACGGGTGAGCGCGGGGCAGTGCAGGCGCTCCTTTATAAATCGAACCCTTATTTATCCTCACCCGAGGGCATTTTTCTTCAGATAGAACAGGAGACAGGGAGAAACATCGACGAGGGAGGAACATCGACGTGAGAGAGACACATCGACTGGTTGCCACCCACACGACCCCAACCGGGGCCGGGGACAAACTGTAACCGAGGTATGTGCCCCCAGCGTGAACTGAACCCGGGTCTCTGTTCTGCAGTTGACGTTCTAACCACTGAGCCATACGGGCCAGGGCCGAACTCAATGTTATTTATTGGATTACTTTAACTGGTATCTCCCTATGTGGACAGTATTTTACACCACACCAGTTCAATGAAATGTTAATTAGGTGAAAAGTATAAAAAAAGGTCCTTGGTCAAGTAACTTGGAAAGTGGCAGATGAGAAAGTGAAATCACATTTCTTTGCCCTGGGACCTCAGAGCCTTCAATATGCTAATTTGCACTGTGAATTTTCATGAAGTGAATCCAGTACAAGGCAAATTTTCTAAACCCAAGTGACTATAAACCCTCATTTTTCTGGAACTTCTCCAGGACAAGTGTCCTGGGGAACATACTTGGAAAAGGTTTCCTTCCCCACACGTGGTTGCAAACCTGGCAGTCACCGAGGCTCCCTGAAACACCTTCTCCACCACACCTCCCTTTCCCATTCTGCCTTTGGTTATCTGTACTTAATCCTTCCGCAGGTTTTAGCTCATCATCTAAAATGGCCCGTGCATTTTAATCTGAAAATGTGAAAAAACAAACAAATCATTTTTGACACAAAGGAAGCTTCCACTGCAGGATTTCAGGCACCTTTATTCAGGGCAGATACTCGAGGTCAGGGGAGCTTGCCTCAGGAATCCTTCTTTCCATGACTCAAGGAAGCCAACTCCTATTTCCGTCCTGACTAACCTTCCTGCAGTACCATTTCCAGCTGCCACTGACCAGGCTTGAAAACACCCGCACACAGGTTCCACCTGGCTGGCTGGAGTCCAGCAGGCTCTGGTGTGTTCAGGGCTCAACCTGGCAGCACAACCTACTGGCCCATCAAAGGAGTTTCTACAGCTGCATAATTAACAGTGGTTAACTCATCTTAACACAGAAGAAATTTACTCCTTTGCGTTCTCTATATAATTTATAAATAGGAAAAATTACTTAATATTATATATTTGCAATACAAAAACAATCAAGACTGGTGAGATAGGAAACTTAAAAAAATCATACTGTATTAAGGATGTTCCTTTGAGGCACCATACCATTCCTCAGCCTTGTCTACACAAAATCATCTGCTGTGACAATCACATGGATCTCCTTTAGTCAGTATCGGCCTCCCAGGCTTAGCATTCCCGACACTACATTTCTGAGCGGCAAGAGTTACCCGTCTTCTATAATGAATAATAAAGCCATTACTCTAAGAATTTAGGTAAGAAATAGTTTAAAGAAACAGTATTTCTTAAAAACTGGGGCCTACTACAAGTCATTTATTATTTTCTAGTGAAGCAACTGGCATGGACTTACTTATGGTCTGTTTCCCTTTTCACTCCTTTTTCTAATCAGTAGCTCAAAGAAAAGATGGAGTAACTGAGTTTTCAAATCCTGCCAGATTTTGCATGGTCACTATCGTAGATGAACAATGTAGGGTCCTACTGAAGTATTCAAATCTCATGCAAAACTCTAACTAATGAATGCCTCATCACATCAGGCAATTGTCATTTTTCATATTTAAAAATTCTCATACTAAAGTGGCAGTGGTTACTATTCATTACTTTAGCATCTGACCTCAAAGACAGACATAAAATTACTGTTCAAGTTTGAGTTTTGGTAACAGAATAGTGCCTGGTATTTCTGAATAAACAATTTTAAAATATTTGTAACCAACAAATATTTTTCCACCAACACACTATTTGGTGTTAGTTCATCACTCTGATGAGAATTAAAGAACCCTAAACTCTATAAATGTCTTACTTTACAAAGTCTAATTATAAAGGAATAATCTACTATATGTCTAATAGAAAAAAATTACACAGCAACTTTTATCAAACAGCAACTACTACAAAAGGAACGATAGGAAAAAAATTACTTCACAAAAATACACTAAAAAATTTGACAATTTTATGCAGGAACCGCCAAAGTTTTAGTGTTTAATATTTAATAGCACAACTGACCAAGATTCAAGATGTGAAGTTACCATGTTCAAGAAACAGGGGAAGGGGGAAATCACTCTATCAACTAACTATATAGTATATAATAAGAAGAATGCACACTTCACAACATAGTAATTAGTTGCAAAAAGCCATACGGTCTTCTCTTGGCTTGTAAAAACAATGCTCCAGATTCCAGTGTAAATTAGCAACCTATTGAAAAAGGAAAATCCATTAACATGTTATTCATTATATAAGGACAAATAAAATGATACTTAGAATTATCAACTAAAATCCTTTCAGAACCATCTATTGAGCTAAACTTATTTTCTGTGCACAACATTCTAGCAGAAATACAATTGGAAATCTTTATTAAAGAAACTTCTGAATCCATTTCCTCCTCTCACTCCTTTCTTTGTATCATCCCTGTAACTCAAAGTCTTCAATCCTCAAAAAGGATGTTCTCATTCACTTGAAGGGATTTCTGAGACTTGAGAGCTTCTAAGACTGGCAGGATATTTTCCAAATTGCCTCTATATAGGATTAAAGATGACAATCCACACAAAACAATTATGTGATTTACTCACACACAGAATCAACCCAATCAATTTATCTTGTTACTTCTAAGCAACTTGTATTCCATAGTAACTTACAATTTGGTCCAACCAGGACACGCCCAGAAAGTAAAAAAAGAAATATGGTGTCTTTTACTGTATATTCTGCATGGTACTCTAGTTACCCAAAAGTTCTCAGTGGAACTTTATTTTTATAGGGAATTAAAATGCTAAAAATGGGAAGGGAGAAAAGGACGTTTAAAACTTATTTTTGGCCCTGGCCAGTTTTGCTCAGTGGTTAGAGCGTTGGCCTGCAGTCCAGAGAGACCCGGGTTCAGTTCCCGTTAAGGGCATGTACCTCGGTTGCAGTCTGTCCCCAGCCCTGGATGGGTCGTGCAGGAGGCAGCCACTCAATGTGTCCCTTTCACGTCGATGTTTCTCTCTCCCTCCCTCCCACTCTATCTAAACAAAAAATGAAAAAATGTCCTTGGGTGAAGATAAACAACAAAACAAAACTTATTTTTGGGTAGCAACGAGGTAACCACCAGACTCATGAAAATGGTTACAATGGAAACCCATTATGGTGAGAATAAGGCAGTCAGCCAACTGTGCCGCTGCCTCTCTTGTTATCTGGGTATTTTTGCTTATTAGTCTTTCCTCTGATATCTCAAACTATAAAGTCGAAATTTAAATCAACTCTAGGGTGGAAGCTTAATGTAGCCATAATCTAGTTAATCTAAGTCCTGGCATTTACTGAGTACAGTAAGTGCCCCCAAAAGAATCCTTAGAATTTGAGGCATTTATGTAGGTGGCAATGCAGCGGGTGCTTATCTTTTTTGAAAAAACAAAACAAAACAAAAAATCCATAAAAAATCTGCCAGTGATAAGAATTTTGAACAAAACACATTTCTCTGTTTTTGGCTGTAATGATATGAACTCAAAGGATATCTAATGTGAATCAATGGTTTTAACTAATGGGGACATAGGTCTAAGGAATGAAAACTGGGAAAATGATCCATCAAATGATACTAACAGCACCACAGCCCCTTCCCTCACCTTCAACTCTTCTGTGTAGCAGTAGCAGGTATCTTGTTTTCGCCTTCCAGTTCTTCTACCCCAGCCTGTGTCATGAGGTCTGCAATGTTTTTCTCCAGGTCATCAATGCGACTACTCATGTCATCAAGTGGTGATGTTAAAGACCAATGAATGTCTCTCCCATTTCTATCCTTTTCCTTCAGGGCCCACTAGACTTCAGCCTTAAACACAACTGTCTTAATGACACTGGTTTTCCAATTTCCTTTGGACAGTCACGTTATTAACGACATTTCTGTCAATGACGGGCCAAATACAAGAGGCTGGTATACCATATATAGCCTGGGTATGCATAGGCCGCACCATCTAGGTTTCTGTAAGGACACTCTAGTATGTTTGCACGAGGATGAAATCACACCTAACGACACATATCTCAGACTATACTCCTGTTGTTAAGCAGGGCATGACTGTAATCTGGGGAAGAGTCCAGGGATCAGGGGGAAGGAACAAATCCCAGCCCTGCCCTTTACTAGTTCTGGGATCTGGGCACGTTGTTTTACTTTTCTGGGTTTCTGTTTTTTTCACTCGCTAAATAAAGGTCAACACTATTAGTTTCTTCATCAGGTTATGGTGAGGATTGCAGGAAAGAAACACGGAACATATTCAGCTCACAGTCAACAGTCCATCACACTAGACATGACTATGGTAGACTGTACGTTTCTTGAGGTCCGACATCTAGCTCAGTTGTATTCCCAGCTCTTCATACACTACTTCTCAAGAAGAGTAAACACAAACTCAGTAAAAAAAAAAAAAAAAAAAAAATTGGGGTGGGGTGGGGGAGGACTAGCTGAAGTTGGCCTGAACACCGTCCATTTATCAACACCGATACTGAGTAAATAGGATCCAAACACCCACGAGAGGCTGACTACAAATATAAAGGATATTTCTTCCAATGATCTGGTCGGACATGGTCTGAAATTTATCTTGCATCTGTTGCAGGAGTGTCTGCACCTAGGAAACAACAACACAGAACGCCCCACGCTTACCCCGCGGCACCTACGCGGGGGGGGGGGGCAGGAACCCTGCTGGGGGAGGGGGGACGGGACTAGGACCCCAGGTTCCGGCCCGGTCCAGCCTCTGGCAGCTCGGTGGCCTTCATTCCCCAAGGCACTGCCCTCTCCGGGTATCAGGGTTCCCGTCCGTCAAATTAGACCGCGGGGTGGCGAAGCCCCTCCCGTTGGGCCCCGCTGCCATTCAAAATGTGTTGGGTCTCTTGGTATTTTGACGGCTTGGAGGCACCGGGGTTGAGACAGGCGGGGACGGGCGGGCTGCGTGGAGAGCTGAGAGGGGTGGGGCTGAAGCGGGCGGGGACCGGGGGTCACTCGAGGGTGCGGTCAGGGACAGGTGAGTGGGGCAGGGGGTCGGGCCTGGGGACGTCAGCAGGCGCAGGGGCTACACCCAGCGGCCCCGGGCGGGGAGGGTGGTCAAGGTGGCCACAGGCCTCGGCGGGCGAAGCCTCTAGAAACACGGCCTCTAGAGATCCGGACCCGCACGGCCACAGAGAAGACGTCTGGGTCCACGGGTCTTGCCGGCGCCGCCCCGGCATGTCGCGGCCTCGGGAGCACACAGCCGTCCCTTACCACCGAGGTGAGATCCTGCACGGTCTTGGGGTCCGTCTCGGCCATCTCCCCGGTTCCCAGCTTGGCGGTGATTCCTCAGACCGTCACCAACACTTCCGTTTATCGGCGCAGACGCCCCCAGCGGCTTCTTCTCGCGACGACAGATGCCAGGCGCGCGACCGCAGGGTGTTGTGGGAGCTGTAGTCGGCGTCCCGCGCCGGAAAGGCCTTTGGTCTCCTGCTTCCGTTCCGAGCGAGGCCCCGCCCCCGCCCGCCTTGCTCCGCCCACCCAGAACTTCCCCACCCCTCCCCAGCCCCGCCCTAGCCACGCCCCGCATTCAGCCTCGTGGAAGAAAGGGAAACGAACTGCGCAGTGGGGCGAACGGTAGAAGGGGTGGCCTTGACCTCCTCCCAGGCTGTTGTTAAAGGCCTCGCTGGTTTTCTTTGGCGGCGTCGGTACGCACCTGTTGGGCGCCTGCGAGGTGCCAAACCCAGCCTGTGCCGCCGCCTGTGCTCCAACAAAACCCCACAAACACCTGGAGGGGAAGCAGGTCCCAGGGCGCGGCCACCAGGCTCACAGCTGCCTAGCTGGGGGTCTGGTTAGGCTCTGGACCCCAGTGTTTTCTCTTCTCCCTGTGAGGGTTGAGTGGAGGTGCAGGCGCACTGGGGCAGGTTGTTTTTAGCTTTTAATTTAATTATAAAATACGTTCTGGATGGTGCAGAAATGCTAAACTACTTTCCACGAAGTCCACACAATCTTGTAACCGCCCCAGGTCAAGAAACATGACCAGTGCCCCCCGAAAACCCCTCATCCCGTTTCCTTTCACCCCACCCACTCACCCACCAGGGTAACCAGCGCCCTGACTTTTAACACAATAGGTTCGTTTTGCCTGTGTTTCAACGTCATACACATGGAATCAGACAGCAAGGCCTTCTTCGTGCCTGGCTTCTTTCACTGAACATGATGATGTTCCAAGGTGTTGAGTTTGGTCAACGAGGGAGCGGTGTGCAGATTAAGAGACTGGATTTGCTTGTTTAAGAAGGGGGCGCTGTTGAGTTGGGACCTCAAGTTCCAGCCCCACAGGTAGTCTGGGGAGTGGGTCTCACTGGCAAGGGGTAGGAGAATCCTTGACTGAAGGCCTGGCATGTCCAGAGGCCGTAAAGGAACACACCAGTGTTTGTAACAAACTTGGGGCTTTGGCCATGCGGGGCATGAGACTCAACTCTCTTCACCCAACTTCCTTCCCTGCCCCCAACTTCACCCTCCTTCACCTGTATCCCCTTCCTGCACCCCCCACCCCATCTTCCTTCCCATGCCAAAGGGGCAAAAGTCTTTATCATTGGGTGTTAACCGGTATTTGGTTAGTGCTTTATCTGATCACTTAAGATAAACATCTCTCAGTGTTTTAACTTAATCCTCAGAAGAACCCCGTGATATAATTATCACCATTTTACAATTTTGAGAAAACTGACACAAAGGGGGTGAAACTCTTAAACCAGGAAGTCAAATTAGGCAGTACCCAGGACTTTCTGACTCTACCTTCTTATTTTTCTATCATTCTAGACTTCTCTGAGTTGTCTGAGTTTATTTTCTATCATTCTAGACTTCTCTGAGTTGTCTGAGTTTAGAGCCAGCGGCACCACTAGCATTTTGGGTCAGGTAATTCTTTGTTGTTGTAGGGGGTGCAGTGTGCCATGTACATTGTTGGATGTGGAGCAGCTCTCTGACTTCTACCCAGTAGATGCCAGTGGCATCCCCCTACTGTACTGTGACAACCAAAAATATCTCCAGACACTGCCAAGCTCTCCTAGTGTGGGTGGGCAGGGGTGGGGATCACCCTTAGCAGAGAACCACTGGTTTTAGAGGAATCTAGGAACATTGCCTAGGATTCTGTTCACTTCTTCTTCATAGATTATTTTATTTTTTCTTGGACCATTTCTTGAGAAATTTCCTCTGTACATATTGAGATTGAAGGATGGTGTGTGGATTTCTTAGGGCTGCTGTAACAAACCACTACAAAGTGGGCAGCTTAAAATAACAGAAATGTATTGTCTCACGGCTCTGGAGGCTGGAAATCTGAGATCAGTGTGTCATCAGGGTTGGTTCCTTACGAAGATTCTGAGGGGAATCTGTTCTGTGCCTCTCTCTTAGCTGCTGTAACTGCTAGCAATTCTTGATGGTCCTTAGCTTGCGTCACTCCAGTCTCCTCTTCTGTCTTCCCATGTGTGTCTCTCTTCTTCTTACGGAGTAGGGGCCCACCTTCCTCCACTATGACCTTATCCGAACTAATTATATCTGCAAAGACCCTGTTTCCAAATAAGGCTACATTCTTAAGTTCTGAGGGTTAGGACTTCAACATGTCTTTTGGGGGGGGGGAGTGTGGAGGGGACAGATTCAACCCATAAGAGTTAGTAAAGTCATACCACTTTAAATTTGTATCGTACCTGGTATTTTATCAAGTGTTGACGTGAAGCTCCAGAATCATTTAGCTAATGAGTAGTCAGTACTGGATGGGATTTCAGGCCTTTTCACTTTGGACCCCAAACACTGGTGCTACCACACCCAGCCTAGAAGTTTGGACACCCACACCCAGATGTCTAGCCACATCTGGCTTATGGCTGTGAGCAACACAGAACACAAATTAACCCTGAGATCTGGAGGTGTGTGTGTGTGTATGTGTGTGTGTGTGTGGCAGGAGACTTGAAGACTTTTTATCTGAATTGAAATTTTCTTTAAATAAACAGCAGGCAAACTTGATACTTTTTTTTTCTCCGTATTTAGAAAGACAGCATAGTCTCTTTGCATGGTGACCAAGGTCTTTTAAACAGCTGCTGTAACCAAAATCTTCATTAATTTATAGTTATGGCTGATCTACTTTGTAGGGTTGACACACCGAACCTAACTGAATATTGTTCCATTAACAAAACTACTGTATTATGTGTAGGGCACTGGTAATTAACCTTTAAAACTCCGGTTTGGAATAACCTTCGTTTGAAACCTTTAAGTGTCATAGTTGTCCTGTCTTCTCTTAGCATTTTTTAAATAGCGCTTTCTAGACTAATTGTGTAACGGAAGTAATTCTCTTTTCCCCTTTCAAGACGGCTTGGTTTTACATGAACATAATTTGGTACTTTTATCATCGTTCTTTGGTGCAAGTGGGCCGTTCTCTCCACACTCCTTTTGCAGATCTGCACTAAGGGAGGGGTTAATGGACCCGGGCGTCTACACTGCGCTGAGATGTGTGTGTTTGCCTGAGAAGGAATGATCATTGCAGGGCCTTAGAGGACTTTTATTTTTTTTTATTAAAAAATTTTTTTTATTGATTTTAGAGAGAGGAAGGGAGAGGGAGAGAGAGAGAGAGAAACATTGATGAGAGAACATCGATTGGTCGCCTCCCTCATGCCCTGCACTGGGGATTGGGTCCACAACCTGGGCATGTGCCCTGACCGGGAATCGAACCGGCGACCTCTTGGTGTATGGGTTGATGCTCAACCACTGAGCCACACTGGCCGGGCTAGAGGACTTTTAATTCAGCCTTTCCCTAGTTGTACCTGCATCAGCTCTGCTCTGACCCAACCCTGGTCGGAGCCTCGGTGCACCTGCTTTTCTCCCAGGTTTCTGAGTGCTGCTGCTGAGAATCACACAACTGCAGCAGTTTCAGGATAGGATGCCTCGTCCTTCTACTGGGCACTTTAACCCTTTCCAGTCTCTTCAAACCCTTACATATAAATATGTAAAACATCTGGCTCATAGGAGGCACTTATTAAATATTAGCACCCTTTCCCTCCTTTTGTTAAGGATCTCACTAAAGTAATCTTCTTTTTGTCTGTCTGTCTATCTATCTATCTATCTATCACCTATCAATCTATCATCAATTAATCACCTATCATCAATCTATTATTTATCTATCATCAGTCAATCCATCTATCATATCTATTATTAATCAATCTATCACTGATCTCTTTATCATCTATCTTTCTATCATTAATCAATCTGTCTGTCATTAATCAATCAATCTATAATCTATTATCAATCAGTTTATCATCACTCAATCATCTATAATCAATCAATCTAATCTAATCTAATCTAATCTAATCCAAATCTAATTTAATCTATTACTATCTGTTTTTTCCCCAAACCAGGGGATTTGACTGTTATGAAAGAAGAAAGGAAAAGAGTTCATTATTAGGGAGGCAGAATTGGTTTTAGTCTTGGTGCTCAGCCATTCTAGGCCAACCAGAACACCATCTGAAAAAATATACCTTCGCTCTGTCACTGTGTTTAAACTGTACTAAAGATGGTCTAAGACCAAATACACACATTAAAAATCCCAGATAACCTTTATTTGAGTATTTTACAAACAAGTTACACATTTCTTTACAACTACAGAATAAATCAAATGTTAATTTACAGCTCAGAAACTGTAAGCAATTCAGCAACTAGGGCCCAAAGGAACTGCGTCTGCAATAGAATTAAATCTTTTAAAATGACAAACTCTATCCCTTTTGTATGTTTGTGGAAAAAAATGGATTTAAAATTTCTGCATATTTTTTATCTCGGGGTAATCATATCTTTATCTTGGTGTTAATGTTTAACAACAGAACAGTGTTGATGTACGCATGACAACACAATTTTTTTCATATAGCCTTCGCTTTCAACTCTTTAATACTCTGAATAAAGAGGCATACTATTACTTTCTAAAGAAAAAGCTTTAAAAAAGTAGCAGACAATGAAACATTTTCAGCCTATAGTCCTAGTGCTTCTCTGAGCCATTTTCTGAAGGGTTCGGGGCTTCATAGTGGACATCAATAGCTGGCTACACCCATTGCTTCTCAGCTAGCACTTGGGAGCCACGTCAAATGGTTCAAAGATTTATCAGGCTCAGCAACCCTCCAACCAGTAATGCTAACATCGTGATGTAGCAGGAGTGATGGGAAGATGCTTTTCTGCCTACTGAATTTGATCAGTCGCTAAATTATTTCTGCTTAAATTATAGACTCATTCTTACTTGATGGAATTAAAGCTCTCGTCGGAAATCCTCGTTCACACATTCATTCCTGCCATTTTGTTCTGTCTTTACATACTGCGTATATGCTTTTCTATAAACACGGTTGAAGCTATAGATTTTTTTTGTTAGCCATAGGAAATGTAATAAGAGCAACACATTTTACATAGCACAAACTTTGTTAATTGCTTTAGATGGACAATTATGAAAGCATCTTATCATCAGAATATGAGACAATCTCAACAGCCAGGTAAGAAGAGAAGGTGGGATGTGCCGCCTTTGTGAAAAGGTGTAGCCAGGTTATTAGGTTATTGTTATTATTATATTATATAGCAGTTAAACAGAAAAGGTGGTTTAGTCTCGGTGCTCACCTTCTCGGCGTGATTTACCTGTTGATGCATGCTTAAATCATCTACATATGGATAGATTAATGTGCTGTATTTACAAAATCAGAAACTACTGGAAGAGCCTTTAGAAGTTGTTTACAGCTGAGCACAGTACGAGCTCTTGAACATCCCACACCACTTTCTCCCTCAACTTTTCCTCCCCTTGCTGGTTTGGCTGTGACTGGGTCCTTGCAAGAACATGACATTTCTTTAGGATAACTGAGATATCTAATTAATCTGGGAGAAGCCCCTCATGTATCTGCTAACAAGCCATGGAAGGGATGGGAGGAAATACTCAGGAAAACTGTAATATCTTGTACAGGAAAAAGTCCTAAGGTTGCAATATTAATTTAGAACAGTGTTATGAGTTCTTATCTGAAAGTTCTTAGAATGAAGAAAATGTAGAAGGTCAGTTTAGTTGGTCTGGGTAGATAGTCACGCCAAGTGGGGTTCAGATGAGGGTTTCCTGGTAGACGTTTTGTCTGATTCTGCTGCAGAGTTGGCAGTGGCACTGTGCGACAGTGGGAACCATGTGGGCCTAGGGTTCTGGTTCTGAAGGCCACTTACCTGAAGCCCATTTGGTTTTTCTGAGCCTCAGCTATATCTGTAAGTTGGAGAAGAAAATAGGACTTGCCTCATAAGGCTGTTGTAAAGATTCAAGGAGTTAATTGCATGGTGTGGACACCATAATAAAGAATTAATAAATGTAAATCATCATCATCATCATCAACTGCATTTTTGTACCTTGTTCATTCACGCCAGGAGAACTATAGACCATTTTCTTCAGAATCACCTGGGTAGTTAGCGTTTCGGTACAATTGCACCAAACCCAGCCTCAAGCAGAACCTTGTTCATACTTTTTCACTTGCCACATCTTAAGGTCAAGATCCAATGTATTTATTTTGGTGAAATGCAATTTCAAGAGTCTGATAGTAGATGGCTATTTCATTTAACAGAAGGCTTAAAATGACATTTTGAAATTCTGGGGGATAAGTTATCAAAATTTCTAAAACTGTTCTGTAAGAGCCAAAGTCTTATTTGCTACCTACCATGAAATGTAGCTGGATTTATTTTGTTAGGATGTTCAGATCTGCAGGTGTTGGCTGAGAGGGCAGGTTCATCTTCTGGAAATGATATTTGTTAGGCGAGAACTGGCAGTATTAAGGTAACTCGTATCAAAATTAGAAAATGTTTGCATGTTCTTGTTAAGGTAAGTGATCGGAAATAATGAATTTATCCTAGGTAAAATGGGGGAAAAGTCACTTTTAATGAACTAATGTGGTTGATGTGTTAATAAAAAGCAAAGAAAGTGTCACTGTTCACTCAATAGAAACAAAATCCTCAGTCTTGTGCTCAGTCATTGGGAAAAGCAATTTCTAGCTCTTACTTGACTTTTTCTTTTTCTTTTTTCAATAACTCGGACTAAAATAAAATGCATTGATAATAATGATACAATGTTTGGATTATACTTTTGCTTTCAGCAAAGTTAATGCATTCTAGCAAGTTAAAAAAAAAATCCTATAATTCAGGACATACTACCACTTAGGCTTCTAAGAATTGGTCTTTTTGTGTGTGTGGAAGGATTAAAAAGAAAACACGATAGAAATATCTCTATCCTGATAAGAACTCTGGGGACAGGGAATACACTTAAAAGAGGAAAATAAAGGCCTATTTGACTTGTTAATGAGGTATGCACTTGACTCCTGTTTTTCTGTGTTTTAAGTTAATTCACTGGCTTGATTTCTCTTTTTCAAGGGAAAAATACCCAAAGTTCAGGAGAGCCTACTAGCTTGAGAGAAAAGGGAGAGGCCTCACTTGTTTACTTGAGTGAATGGGTCACTTGCCATCTGCATCTGTCCTTAGGGATGGCCCAGGCTCATGAAGAAGAGTGAGCTTTGGGATTCTCAGTGAGCTAGTCTGTGGGTCAGGCTGCCAAGCACCTGGCCATCTGAGGATGGTGCTCGGTTTGTCCCAGGCTGACCATTCTCCCCATGCCTGTGGGAAGAGGGGCGTGGGTCCACCAGGGGGACAGGAGGCTGTGTCCTATCAAGCCAGAAGAGGAAGTCCCGTCAAGTATGAATGTGCAGGCTTGGGTCCCCCTGCCCCTGAGCCTGCTCTGTGCACTCATGGAGAACCATTATGTCATATTCAGGGTGTGGCATCTCCTGACTGAGCAACAGGTATTGTTTGAGAGAAAAAGTACCCATGTCCTGGGACTGTAGGCAGATGGTGTGGCTGTGTGTCATGCAGTCATCAAACTGAGGGTAACTTCTGTACATACGCAATCCTCTTCATAGCTGAAATCATTCATGACGGTGGACGAGGCGAGAGCATTGCCCAAGCTGCGAGCAGGTGCTTCTGGATGTACAGACGCACTCACCTAACGAGATGTACGGGGGAGCCCAAGAGGCCCAAAATGTGAACTCGCACTAACACAAGACTCCGCATCAGCGACAGTAGACACAACATAGAAACCAGAGAAAAGCTATTGTCCAGCAGGTTTAACCACCAATACCCATTTATTTGAATGGAGGGAAAAAAAATCTCTGCATTCTATATGCTCCAAAAAGATTTACTATCGAAACAAATACAATATATGGAACTCTATCTGCATAATTTTACTACAATAAAGACAACATATGACTTCTACTTCCTACAGAAGGCGAACTGAAAAGCACAGATGCCAACAGAGATTGCATAAGAAAGCGTGTGTGTGCATGTGTGTGTGTGCGTGGTTAAAACCTTTAGTTAGCAACTGCATTAAAATATGCTAAGACACTTACCCTAGTCGGTGGCGAGCTCTAAGAAAAAGCCACAGGCTGTCGCTAGTTTTATCTGATAGAAAAATTTGGTGTGAGCTTTGATGGTTCATTTACAATTCATCAACAAGAAGATAATCTGAGTACAAGCACTAACTTTCCTCTTACTTTTACATGCTCACAGAATAAAAATCAATTACTTTTTATACATAATGAACGTCTTTTATTTTTAGGTCTGCAAACAACTGTAGTCGACTCACACAAAAGGGTACTTTTAAAACTACCTGTATTTACTCTATTTTATGCATGTATATGAAACAAACGGTGTGTATGTGCATAAGTGTATGTCTATACATGTGGGCATATATATGTATACACACGGTATCTGTCAACCTCTTCATGTGCACGTGTGACCTCCGTGATGACACTTGCCATTGTTAATATACCAAGGGGGGAGAGGTTCTCTGCCATGATCCGTGTCCCCATAAGAACTAAATCCACAGCAGGACTGTGGATTTAGGACACATGCAAATGCAGACAGATGCCCATGAACGAATATTTCAGCCCTTCGCTCAGCATTTGATGGTAACATTTCCTGCTCTGTTCCTCACCACTTTTGCTCAGGATCACGGCATATGATGGCAGTGAAAACTGGTTGCTGTTCTCAGACTGAAGAGAAAGGACTTCTGTCTCTGCGCTCCCTCTCTGCGGATCTGCCTGGTGCTCACGGCAGCATCCAGACTGAGTGGGACGTTGGAGAAGCATCAGCTCTGTGGTCAGTGCTTGTGCCTAGTCTGCTGCGGAGGCCCTGGGGGCTCAGCTGCCGCGGCTTCTATCCCTTCTTTGTTTAGCCTCTCAAGGAAGACGGACGCATCAAAACTAGGCTTCTCCCGTCCAGTCTCGCTCTATAAATACTGGGGACGTACACACACAGATACTCATACATATACAGATACTAACCCACAGACAAAGCTGAATGTGCGGAGTGCTGACTAGCAACATGAACACATCAGAAAAAGTAGTCATTGTTCCTGCTCCCAAAAGGTCAAGTTATATGCCATGATCTTTAAACATTCAGGGAAAATTCAGAGGAGTCCATTAATTAAAGGCAAAAGGAAGATGCTGTCAAAATGGTGACGTACAGACTAAGTGAAATTGCAAAGAAAATGAAAATCTGGAGCAATTGAGGCCTAGTTGTGAAGTTCGAGAGCTGTAAACGGCAATCTTCAGATTTGGATTTTTTTTTTCCTGTTGCTATGGAAACTTGGTAGTCAAGCATCAGATGTCAGGAGTTCTCACAGACCTGAATGGCAAAGATTCAGAGTTTAAGTCAAGGAATATTGCAACTCGATTCAAAACATTCTAGCTGAATACTAGATACATGACTGACAGGTTGCAATTAATGCATTTATAAACATTGCGCTGCCCGGGGAACATTTTTCCGTAAGCATAGCATTTGAAGAGAGAAGGAAGAGTTCTGCTGGTTTATGTCTTAAAAAACTAGCCTCTGAAAATGCTTGATGCCCAAACATCTCATCTCATACCACCAGCAGCTATTACCTCTGCCACCATGGAGCCCCATCTCTTGTACATTGGCTCGGAGCTTGGCTATTTTATGAACAATTTGACTTGGTAGATTAGAGATTGATGATTGTCCCAGATATACATATATATATATACACACACACACACACACACATACACACACATACATACACACACATACATATATATGTGTATATATTATATATATGTATATTATATACACACACACACACATATATATTTCTTTATCCTCACCTGAGGACATTTTTTTTTTTTTTTATCCTCACTCGAGGACATTTTTCCATTTTTTATTCAGATAGAGCTGGAGGGAGAGAGACAAAGAGAGAGAGAGAGAGAAACATCGATGTAAAAGGGACACATCGAGTGGTTGCCACCCACACGACCCAACCAGGACTGGGGACAAACTGCAACTGAGGTACATGCCCTTAGCGGGAACTGAACCGGGGCCTCTCCCGACCACAGGCCGACGCTCTAACTGCTGAGCCAAACCAGCCAGGGCGAGGACATTTTTTTTTTTTTTTGCATTTTTATCTTCAGATAGAGCTGGAGAGAGAGAGGGAGGGAGAGAGAGAGAGAGAGAAAGAAACATCGATGTGAGAGAGACACATCGACTGGTTGCCACCCACACAACCCCAACTGGGGCCGGGGACAAACTGCAACTGAGGTACGTGCTCTTAGCGGGAATCGAACCTGGGTCTCTCTGGTCCGCGGGCTGATGCTATAACCGCTGAGCCAAACCGGCCAGGGCTATATATGTATTTGGTCACAGACAAGAACAAGATACCTCTTGGTGGTTGTTCAGCCATGGTGTATGAGTGTCCTGTGGCTGCCGTAACAAATGACCACAGACTTAGTGGCTTAAACAACACACGTTCTGTTATGGAGGTCAGAAGTCCAGAATGGGTCTCATGTGGCTAAAATCAAGGTGCTGGCAGGGCTGAGTTCCTCTTGGAGGCTCCAGCGGGAGAAGCCACTCCCTTGACCTTTCTAGCTCCAGAAGCTGCCTGTGTTTGGCTCACGGCCCCACCAGCCACCTTCATGTCCTGAACTGTCTTACCAGTTTACGGCAGTTGCTGAAGGTTCGGTTATTCTCTAGGCTGCGCACTAGCCCAGGGTCTTCTATTCTGCCTGATAATAGCATGAGTGGAAACAGCTTGTTCCCAGACATTTTTGCTTCATTATTATCATCGTACCTTGAATGTGAACAGGGAACCAAATCTTTTGTCAATGTCAAAGAAATGAAAATGTGGAAAGGTGAACCTCAGATGAAATGTATGTGCAGTTCGTTTCGGAACGAATTGATGGCTAGCACTATGATGGGCTACTCTGCAGGGCTTGGGCCTCTTCATTCAAAACCTGTTGAGGGGTGGATCTGTGTGTAAAACTCATCCATCGACTCTGCACCCCGTGGCTTCTAGAGATTGAACCTGTCATTTATCTGGAAAATTTAAAGTAACATTTTAAAATTCGAGATAAAAAGTCTTTGTAATGCAACTCAAGTACAAATAAGGTGATATAAAGAAGGTTAAGGGTTAAAGCTGTTTTAACAGGGCCATGGACATTAAAAAGTTAATTCAGGTGCAATTTTTGGTTGGTATTTGCTAAACCAGGGACCTTTATGTTGTTTGAATTTTTTTGCAGTTAGGAGTATTCTGAATGCATTTACTTTCTTCTTTTTTTAAAAAATATGTTTTTATTGGTATTTTGGAGAGACAGAGAGGGGAGAGAGAGATAGAAACATCCATGGGAGAGAAAAACATTGATCAGCTGCCTCCTGCACGCCCCCTCCTGGGGATCAAGCCCGCAACTCAGGCATGTGCCCTGACTGGGAGTCGAACCAGGACCTCTCAGTCTGTGGGACGGCCCTTAATCCACAGAGACACACTTGCCAGGCTCATTTAGTTTCTTTATTTCACTTGCAGTTTCCATGGCCTTTGCAACCATTGCCTTAAACTCTTTGGTTACTTGTCTAGTAATGTGGTAGTAAATTGTATTCTGTAGATTCACCGACATTTGAAGAAGGACATGAAAAGAACATATTAAATGGCATCACTAATTTTTTTTTTTTTTTGTCCTCACCTGAGGACACTTTTGCATTTATCTTCAGATAAAGTGGGAGGGAGAGAGGGAGGAATAGAGAGAAACATCGAGGTGAAAGAGACACATCGAGTGGTTGCCACCTACATGACCCCAACCGGGGCTGGGGACAAACTGCAACCGAGGTACGTGCCCCTAGCGGGTACTGAACCTGGGACTCTCTGGTCCATGGGCTGATGCTCTAACCGCTGAGCCAAACCGGCCAGGGTGGCCTCACTAATTTTATTTAAAAATACTTTCCAGTGTGGTACCAAGAACTTAAAATAATAATTTCGTTCATTGAGAAAAACAGAAAAAATTTTGGTTGAATTAAGACCCACTAAATGAGAAAGTCGCCAATTCTGTTTTAAGTCAATTTAGACTATAACGTAAATGATGCTACTTCCTAGAACAGTTAAGCTGATTGCATGAGATCGTCTATATAATTTATGCAAAGCTCTGAGCTTCGCACGTGCATGGCACATACAAAGTCCGTGAAGTTGTACCACTGTAAGGGACCAGACTCCGCTGCAAAGCACGACCCAGGTAGTCTCCAGCAGAGGCCTGCATGCTGTGCCTGGGGCTGATGCTTCTCCGGGCCCTGTCTCTGCTCATAACACATTCACAATAAAGAAGAGCAAAACAGTGATACTCTCAACAACCTGGCTGGTATGATTCCATTTACAGAAGCTTCTAGAAAAGACAAGACTTTTAGAGAAGGCAGATCAATGAGGGTCTGGATTGGGGGAAGGGATCAACAGCAAAGGGGTGCTTTTTTGATTGTGGTGTGTATAGTTGTGTAGAGTTACCAAAAGTCATCCGACTGTACGCTTAAAATGCGTGAATTTTATGGAATGCAAATAATACCTTAATAAAAAGCATTAGACTTGTGAGTGTTTGTTTATTTATTTATTTATTTATTTTTATCCTCACCCGAGGGCATTTTTTCTATTTTCTTTGTTCAGATGGGGGGGGGGGGGGGAGAAGAGAGAGAGAGAGAGAGAGAGAGAGAGAAACATTGATGTGAAAGGGACACATCGAGGGGCTGCCAGCCACACAACCCGACCAGGGCCGGGGACAAACTGCAACCGAGATACATGCCCTTAGCGGGAACCGAACCCGAGTCTCTCCGGACCATAGGCCAGCACTCTAACCGCTGAGCCAAACTGGTCAGGGCATGAGTGTTTTTTTAAATCCTCACCTGAAGATATGTTTTTATTGATTTTAGAGAGAGAGGAAGGGAGGGAGGGAGGAAGAGGAAGAGAGAGAGAGAGACCTACTGGTTGCCTCCCATCTGGGGATTGAACCCACAACCTAGGTATGTGCCCTGACCAGGAATCGAACCTGCAACCTTTCGGTGTATGGGACAATGCCCCAACCAACTGAGCCACCCAGCCAGGGCAAAAGTATTTTATTTTGCTCATCATAATCGCCTCTTTAAACTTCTTTCCTGTGATTGAGGTTATAGTTCAATGCTCCATCCTTCCCAAGGTACAGACATTTAATTTTGGTACTCGTTAACATGGTTCATCTGTTCTGTTCTTTTACATTCCTGCTATTGCTAATTAATTAAGCCTAGGACAATGTTTAAAAAGGTTTTAGGACAGTACTCTTCCTTGAACTTGACTGTGCACACCACAGAGCCCCACACAAACCCACAGACACAGCATAACGGAGACACCAGCTTGCCTAGGACCTTGGGATGGTCCTAGGGGAGAATTATGCATCCCCTCAATGTCATCAATGCGTAATTTAAACAACAAAATTGGCAGTAAAAATAATTTCATTTACATTTTTTATTACTTTCAATGTCATTAGTTTTATTTCCTTTATTTTTAGATGTCAGAGAGGGAAGTACAGCTCTCTCAGTTCAATTCTCAGTAGTAATAAAGCCATCTACAGTATCATAATGAACTGAAATGTTTTTATTATCTTTTTCCATAAGGGAGCCTGTCTAATGGCGAATGCTGGTCTCACTGCTTACTCACTCGGGACCTTGGGACCTTCCTGAGTTTTCTCATCTATGAACTGGGATAAAATCACCAGGCTAAGGGAGAAAATAGAGAGAAAAGCCATAGAACATCAGGGTGTTTGGTTAATGCTAATCTACTTGGATCTGAATATTACTTGAGGGGAGGAGAAAACCCATTTTTTTTCCCCCATGTTGAATGATGTGATCACTGCAATTATATGAACAACACTCGAAAGATGTTGGCACACTTTTTCTGAAAAGAGCTAAATATTTGCGATTTTGTGGGTCATATGGTCTCTGTGGCAACCACTCAACGCTGCCATTGTCGCAGAAAGCAGCCACAGACAATATGTAAATGAATGGGCATGGCTGTGTTTCAATAAAACTTTATTTACAAAGCCGGGAAGTGGGCCGTGTCTGGCCCTCAGGCGGTAGTTTGCCAACTCCTGCTTTGAAGACACACCGAACTGATTCTACCAGATTTCAAAAATTCTTTCAAGGACTATGGCTGAGCTGGGAGGGTATCACACCCTTGTACTTTATAATCTACTCTCAATGCTTTTAGAACCCCCTGCCCCACCTTGTTTAATGGTTTAGGCCCATTTCTTGTGGCCTCTTGTCAATGTCATGTTAGCAGTGCAGGTGGGATGGCTACTGGCTTTGCTGTTATGAGAGGGGGGGCCCTAGGACATGTAGCCCACTACTTATCCGGGCTGGCTCTGACCCAGCCTCTCATGTCTTTTTTTTTTTTTTTTTATCCTCACCGGAGGACATTTTTCCTTTTTTTTTTTTTGTTCAGGTAGAGTGGGAGGGAGAGAGAGGAACAGAGAGAGAGAGAGAAACATCGATGTGAAAGGAACACATCGAGTGGCTGACACCCGCACAACCGACCAGGGCCGGGGACAAACTGCAACCAAGGCACGCGCCCTTAGCGGGAACCGAACCCGGGTCACTCAGGACCGCAGGCTGACGCTCTAACCGCTGAGCCAAACCGGCCAGGGCTCTCATGTCTTATTAGGCACATCCCTGTTTTGTCAGGAAGAACATCTGGGGCTAGGTATATAATAAAACAAGAATTACTATATCTGACAGGCATCTCGAATGTTCAAATGAACAATATTAAATAATCTCATGCCTTCTCTACAGGGCCAGACTGAGGTTCTTTTATTTATTTGCTTTTTAATTAAAAATATATATATTTTTCAGACTGAAGTCCTTTTTGAAGACAAACAGGTGAGTGGTAACACCTGTTCTCAACTGTTTCTTTGAGCTGAACATACCTGTCTTGTGGTGGAAAACATCGGAAGGTCAACCATGAGTACCTGTCCAGCTGCCTAGGGAGACCCAGAGCTCCTTTTTGAGGGTGATTTTGGCTTTACCCACAGGTGCCCTTACCTACAGTGGGATAACCAGATAGGACGGCTCTCCATTTAGGTGAGGGAAAAAAACAACGCATGTGATCTCTCACACAGTGTACACGCTCCTGTCTTTTTCAATGGTACTATTTTGAGTATAAACAGAGCATGAGTACTTTAGGAGTTATCAGGCAATTCTGTCTTGGATTAATGTGATCTAAGAGCTCGACAGGGAGAGAGGAGAAGTGGGCAGTCTTGGGGAACCCGCTCATTCATTATTGATACCTGCAGGCCAGGGGTCTCCAAAGTAGGGGCCACAAGAGAATCCCTTGTTTGTAAGAGGAAAATACTGTCATGTCTATTTCTATTTCTTTTGCTCTAAACAAAGAGATTGTTTTACTAATACTTACTACATGGATTGGTAGTAGCAGATGCGTGTATTGTTATAAAAATATTGTGAAAAAATATAGGACCACTGGGTCTGTGTGCCACAGGTCACTGTCACTTGGGATGTTTCCACCAGGTGGCTGGGCCTGGGAGTCTGTATTTCAAGAAAGAGAGGGAGGAAGTCTCCAGTTAAAAACTCACTGCAGTCCGGAGTAGCTGACGAGTGAGCGGTGGCCTGCGTGCCTGGACTCTTCCAAGGGACGCCACCGAGAATCAGGCTTTGAGGTGGTATAACTGGGCTTATAGACAGTGATGCGTGGATGGCTGTTCATGATCTTCTCTCGCTATGTATACTCATCATACATGCAACACACATGCACACATAACACACATGCACACTTGGACACATGCATACATAGCATTTTTATTTCTTTCTCCAGACTGTCTCTGTGAATTCCAGTTTCTCCTAGAACCCAGTCCTGGGCTTTCAGTCTGACTAGTGCTCGCTTCAGAAGTTAGTGGAAAGCAGATTCCAGACGTTTACTGCAATTGAGTTGGTCATTGCAGGACACTGTAAATAACCCCAAGGCATCTGCTGATCGAGGAATATACATTGTGCAATCGTCACATGACGAGATACTCTAGCAGTTTTAATGAACGAACTAGTGCAGGGGTGAATGATGGCTGGTGGGCCACGGTATGTTTTCACACTTTTAAAGAGTGGTCGAGAACAAAAGAACAAAGGGAAAAAACAATAAGAAAGAATGTGTGATGGAGACCTGCGGTGGCCCACGGAGCCCAGAGTATTTGCTGCCTGGCCCTTTATGGAAAAAACTTGCTGACCCTTGAACTGGAACAACATCGAGTAATCTTGGCAATGTGATGGGGAGAGGAAGCAAAGCAATGTGCAGAGCCTCATGTTCAATATAGTACAAATTACATAAAGTTTTCCAAATGGCACAAAATAGAACTACATGGTGTGTGTGTGTGTGTGTGTGTGTGTAGTAAAAGTATAAAACAATGTTAGTACACACTCAGAATAGCCATTGTCTCTGGGGAGAAAGAACAAGAAATAAAACTGGGGAGAGGATCACCTTTACCTATAACATTTTCTTTCTTTTTTTTGTTGTTAATTCTTACCCAAGGATATTTTTTCCATTGATTTATAGAGAGAGTAGAAGGGAGAGGGGAGGGAGAAAGGGAGAGAGAGAGGGAGAGAGAGGAGAGAGAAACATAAAGTGAGAGAGACACATCAATGGGTTGCCTCCTGCATGCACCCCAACAGGGGCCAGGGATGAACCATACCCTTGACCAGGAATCAAAACCCACAATCCTTAGATATTTGGCTAATGCTCTAACCACTGTGCACACCAGCCAGGGTGCATTTTATTTCTTTCTTTTTTTTTTTTTTTTATCCTCACCCAAGGACATTTTTTCAGTTTTTGTTCAGGTAGAGTGGGAGGGAGAGAGAGGAACAGAGACAGAGAGAGAAACATCGATGTGAAAGGGGCACATCGAGTGGCTGCCACCTGCACGACTGACCAGGGCCGGGGACAAACTGCAACCGAGGTACGTGCCCTTAGCGGGAACCGAACCCGGGTCTCTCTGGACCGCAGGCCGAGCTCTAACCGCTGAGCCAAATTGGCAAGGGCTCATTTTATTTCTTGAAGAAGTGTCTCAACCATCCAGTGATACATTTCTCATTATAAGGTCTTTTCCTCCTTAGTTCTTCTGCCCACACAGGACGTTGGCCCAGTACAAAGCTTTATACACAGTCCACGTTGGAATGTGTGATTGCTTGTTGACCCTACTTTCTACTGCCACCAGGATGTAATAACTCTTGTTATTTTTTTCTAATCATCAAATTCTCAACTTCCTAATTCACAATTACATCAATAACCTTGTCAAAATGTAAATACCAAGGGCAAAAAGGCTTTTGAATGGCATTAGCGATATGCAAATAATTGCTGAAGTTAAAATAGGACCAGTATTCCATAAATAGAAAATATTTCATACACATATCTATTCGTTTTCTGCTTACACCTGTATTACTAGGTATAATAATTTATTTGTTTAAAATAATGCTCCATTGCATTACAGCCATTACTACCAGGCAGTGAAAACAATGTGTGAATTATACATTTATCTCTTTCCCTACGGCCCAGCTGCCACCCATGAATTCTCATGACTGTTCTTAAAAAGGTATCGTATCTACTTTAACCTTGAGAAAGATGATTCTGCGCAATGCAGAGAGAAACAGGCCCTGGCAGACCAGTTAACCAATCTGGGCACATCTGTATTAGCTCAAGTTCAGTGGCATCCACGGGACATGTTCTCGTCACCTGGTCTGCAGGACAGCAGAGCGTACCTTTGCTCAATTCCTCAGGGTGGCAGGGGGGTGTTAAGATGCCTTTAAACGTTAATTGGAACATTTTTTACACGTAACACCTTCTACTCTACAGACATAAGCTAAAAATAAATGTTTCCTCTGGGATAAAATGTTTTTTGAGGAAGAGATACGGGGGAAAAGGCTTCTGGCTACGTTTCCGTTCATGTGCACCCACTGGAGTTAGGCCAACTTACGAGCGACACTGAAGAGAGAGATGAGCAGGACTGAGGTCAGGCTGAAGCGCAGGGTCCCCGCTGCGTTGCAGTCCACTTTGGAATTCTTGCAGGAACACACTTGTACCCTGAGGTCTGTGATGTTCGTCATGGGTGGTTTCCCTGAATCTGTCACCATGATGGGCAGCTGGTAGTTGGCTTTGTTCAGATTTTGAAGAAGGCTTACCAGGGCGTGTGTGTCTATGAAGACAAAGGGACTTTCATGAGACCTTTCCAAATGCAAATGTGAGAACGCGCAAAACAGGTGGTGCATTTTGTTGGTAGCCGTGAGAGTGTTTAAACTGAGATTCATCGGCATCACATGAACATATACATTCGGTTCTCTTGCACCAGCCACATTTCAAGTGTCTGGCAGGCACACACACATGGTGGCTGGTGGCTACCCTACCTGACAGCCCAGACAGGATGTTTCCATCACCAAAGAGGCCTGTCGTTCGGTGTTATTATAATCGACTTCTAGGGGGTTCACTTTTGTCAAAATGACTGAGTACTGAGAACCCCTCCCTGTGCATTTATTATACCAATAAAGCCATCTTCACAAAGATCACATTCAATATCTAGAAAAATGTAAGAATCCATTCTTGTTTTGTTTAATCCTCACCCAAGGATATTTTTACATTTGTCTTCAGACAGAGTGGGAGGGGGAGAGAGAGAAACATGGATGTGAGAGGGACACATTGATTGTTTGCCACCCGCGTGACCCTAACCAGGGATGAACCGCAATGCCCTTGGCTGGAATCAAACCCAGGACTCCTTGGTTCGCAGGCTGAGGATCTACCCGCTGAGCCAAACTGGCCAGGGCTAAAAAATCCACTCTTAAGTGATCACATTGTACATCTGAAATATATACTATTGTTATTTGTCAATTATACTTCAACAAACTGGAGAAAAAGAAAAAAAAATACCAGCTCAGAACACTTTTTAGCAGTTTTTTTTTTTTTTTACCTTTTTTTTTTCTTTATTGATTTTAGAGAGAGAGGAAGGGAGAGGGAGAGAGAGATAGAAACATCAATGAGAGAGAAAATCGATTGTCTGCCTCTTGCATGCTCCCCACTGGGGATTGGGCCCACAACCTGGGCATATGCCCTGACCTGGAATCAAACTGACAACCTCTTGGTACATGGGTCAACCACTGAGCCACACCAGCCGGGCACAGCTCAGAACATTTTTATATAGGAATCCTAATTCAAACAATCAAAATAAATTCTTGGACCAAAAAAAAAAAATCCACTTACTCTACATGTGGACTTGACACCGAGTGTTGCCATGGGGATGGATGCTGTCATCTTTATCAGGCCTCAGCCCACAGCCCTAGAGTGGAGTGGGCATCCACAGCTTATGGAGACGGGGTCTTTAAGCCTGTGTAGTGAGAACATCTGCCCTTATCCAGGCCTCTGGGCAGCACTCAGAAGAGGCCACCCCACCTGGCCACTGTTTTTAGCTTCAGGCTGTTCTCTTTTCCATCACTCGGATGACAAGGGATTTTTTTGTTTGTTTGCTCGTTTTAAACTGCCCCTTTCTGAGCACAGACAATGCTAAGTATTCAGAAAAAACAGCAACTGGGGGACAAGGAAAGGGATTTAGGAGGCCTCCCATGTATTCAATGACACCAGAGGGAAAGCAGACTTCGATGACATGGAGACCAAAGCAGATGGAGTATCATCCTAACCAGGTTAGGGAGCAGCAAGCTAGAACCAAGGTAGCAAATCACCACAGTGAAATAGCAGATTGACTCCTGGAGCATCCCCCTCTCTCTCAAGGAGAGGAGAGACTCTTGAACGAGAAAGTCCCAGCTGGCAAGAACTGGCGGTGATTATTCAAATCAGCTGCAGCCACAAACGCTACCAAACAAACAGCAACCCCTCCAACCAGAGAAGGGCTGTTTTAATTAAAAATAATCAGTGTGACGAAATCCATTCTTTAAAAAGCAATAAAACAGACACACAGGCAAATAGAATCGATAACAGGAGAAAGGCATTATTAATAAAAGGAGATGTGAGATAAGGTCATAATAATGCATATGCGATTTTTAACAGAAAATTTTATGCACAAGTGTACAACACGTTTTCAAAACAGAACGAAATGGGTAATTCTCTCTCTCACTCTCAAAAATGCTACCACGGATGGAGGAGGAGGGAGCCGTGCCGGGGTCAATGGCAGGGGCCGTTTGCTAGTGATGACAGAGTGTATGTCTAAGATGTGAGTTCTGGTTTTTGGTTTTATTTCAAGGCAGGGTGCACTTAGCTATGAGGAGGAAAGCGGGCGAGGTACTGTGGATAGAGGGCTACTTCGTGATTCAACACATGGGCATTTCCATCTTAATAAGGTAGATGATAAGTTGGGCCAAGTTTTGGATTCCACCTGCGCACATGGGAAGATGGGTAGGAAGGGACACGGCTTGCGAGTTTCCTAAGTGAGGGGCAGGGTGGATGAAAGGAGAGATCAAAGTTGAAAGTAAAAGCTGAGTGTTTGACAGAAAAGCCACGGTCATGGTCAAGTCGGCGTGGAGGAGGTCTGCAGCAGGGAACGGGAGCTGGGGAGTAGAGGGTAGACTTTCTGAGGATCCCTGCACCGGTGCTTCTCTTCCCCTTAGTCCTTTGTAAAAGCGAGCGCACCGTGGGCATCTCTCAGAAGTGCTGGTGACAGTTAATGTAGTCACGGTTATTCGAGAGACAAGAGACAGCTGAGCCTCAAGACATGTTTAGGGAGAAGCAGAGGCCCGGGCTTTTGAATGCTGAAGCCTGGGTGGCTGTATGGTATAGAGCTGTACAGTATAGGATGTAAAGCCCAGAGTGTACAGTACAGGGTGAACAGTGTATGTATACAGTATAGAGTACACTGTATAAGGTCTATAGTATATGATATACAGTGTAGAGTGGACAGTGTACGGTATACAGTATAGTATACAGTACAGAGTGTACAATATAGGGTGGATGGTACTCAGTGTACAGTAATGTGTACAGTACAGGGTGTACTGTGTAGAGTGTACAGTGTAGGGTGTATAGTATACATGCTATGGAGTGTAAAGTCAGTACAGGACAGATAGTAAGTGTACTGTACACAGTAGTGTGTACAGTACAGAGTATATAGAATGTACAGTCTAGGGTTTATTGTTTACAATGTATAGTATATACACTATGGAGTATACAGTCAGTATAGCAGTAATGTGTGCAGTACAGGGTGTACTGTATAGAGTGTACAGTGTAGGATGTATGTATATAGCATATAGTATACACGCTATGGAGTGTACAATCAGTATGGGGTAGATAATGTACTGTGTACAGTATAGAAAAGACAAGAGAGGAAACAATAAAGAAAACTTTCATGTTTGCATTGTGAGGAACTGATATTTAATATATTAACAAATTGTACTCATTTGCTGGTGGGAAAATTATCGGTATTTATAAATAACTTGAAATAAACCACTTGAGAACACATGAGAGAGTAGGAGAGGAGACATAGTTTGGGAAGAAACCAAGCCCCGGACACTAGGCTCAAAGCCCCAAGAATAACCAGAGAACGTCTGACGGGACTCACTGTTGATCTTGGAGACCTTCCAGACTCTATCAGGAACAGCTTGTTTATGGATTTCAAATTTGAAAGGATCTGTATTTGGGTAGAGATCCTTGTCGGATGCTCCCAGAATGACTACACTGAGGTTTTTGGCATCGTCACAGACTTCGGCTACCGTGGGGTAGATGAAGGGGGCGTTGTCATTCACGTCTTCCAGGGTGATCAGCAAAGTCCCGGTGCCAGTAGCCGGCGGGTTGCCTGCGGGAGAGAGGGGCGCTGTTAGGACACACTGCACGCGGAATGTGCCGTAGTACACCAGGCACCTCCCCGATGAGCAGGGCTCCAGCCGGGCCAGTGCTCAGAGCCGGCCGACGTGTGCAACGCGCAGCGGTTTCCAAGCCTGTTAGCACACGCAAGGCTTCCGATGGAAGTTCCTCAGGCTTCGCCCTCAGAGCGCTGAGCTTCCAACACACAAGTCGCACTCACACCCTGAAAGTCACTCCAAGAATGGAGCTAACAGATGGACCTTTCCTTGCTTACCGAATCCCACCTGGTACCGAGATGCCCAAGCATCCCCACAGGTTGGCGGTGCAGGAAGGCAGAGATGCCAGGGCAGAAGGCCATGTTTTATATGGACTAGCTCTACACTGACTGGGTAGTTGTAGAGAGAGAGTCCTTCCAGGGTTTTCTTTTGTGAATAAAAAAGGTCTGGCTGGGCTGATGGCGCCATTGGTAGCTGGCTGGTAGGACAGATGGAGATGGGTGGGGTAGTTATGAGAAACCGAACCACTGGCTGGCTAGGGGCCCAGCTGTAGGAGCGTAACATAATCTTTGGGTCTTATGCTTAAAGTCTCACTTTTTCACTATTTCAGCTACTTCCTGAAATGGTTTTCATTTTAGGAAACATTATGTTAAGAAGCCCTTATCATCTTACTCAGGCAATAATGTCTTCCACTTATAGAAAAGGGTGTTTACTCTAATAAGACTTGGCATGATTTCATTTACCTTTCTCTAAATTCATTTTTAATCATCTGTGCATTAGAGATTTGCTCTTGGGACAAAGCATTCATTAATAGTTCCTCATTTTCACCTGGCTGGTGTGGCTCAATGACTGAGTGTCGACCCATGCACCAAGAGGTCACCGGTTTGATTCCCAGTCAGGACACATGCCCAGGTTGTGAGCCCAACCCCCAGTGGGGGGCATGCAGGAGGCAGCCAATCTACGTTCTCTCTCATTGATGTTTCTCTCTCTCTCTCTCCCTCTCCCTTCCTCTCTCTTTAAACAATAAAAGAAAGATCTCTTATCCTTTGAGAGGACCTGGAGGGACCTGGAGAGTATTATCCTAAGAGAAACAAGCCAATCAGAGAAAGACAAATATCACATGATCTCATTTATTTGTGGAAGATAATGAACAAAACAAACTGATGAACAAAATAGACCTAGAGACATAGAAGTAGGGTGCAGACTGACAAACCTCAGAAGAGGGGGTCGGGGGAGAGGGAAGAGATAAACCACAGAACTTATATGCATGTATGCGTAACCATGGACATAGACAACAATGCTGGGGATAGGATGGGGTGGGAGGATCGGGGGGAGGTTATCAATAGGGGAAAAAGGAGAAACATCTGTAACAAAAATAAATTAATAAAAAAAACTAAAAAAAAAAAAAGTAAAAAAGAAAAAAAATACTTCCTAATTTTCTGTGAGGAAAGTTAGAGCCAAATTTGCAGGCCACAAACAGTAAGTGTATGGATTTGCCTTATTCAAGAAAGATTTGATGCACTTAAAATTGTCATAGTCTAATTTTACACACTGGACCTGACCTAATGTCTGACCCCATTTTATTTTTCCTACACTCATTTGCACTGAACCAGACTTACAAGCTTCGTTTTATTCTATCTCCTCCTATGTTTATTTTCTGAAATGCACACTAAGTTTAGAATCAAGTTCTGAATCACACGGGGGCAGAAGGTAGTGACTGTCTGAGCTCAGAGCACAGGCGTCCAGCCCAGGCCAGGCCAGGCCTGTTGGTAAATGATGAGTCCTTTTTATTATTATTATTTTTTATCCTCACCCAAGGATATTTTTCCATTTTTTGTACAGATAGAGTGGGAGGGAGAGAGAGGAAGAGAGAGAGAGAAACATCGACGTGAAGGGACACATCGAGTGGCTGCCACCCGCACGACCAACCAGGGCCGGGGACAAACTGCAACCGAGGTACGTGCCCTTAGGGGGAACCGAACCCGGGACTCTCTGTACCGCAGGCCGACGCTCCAACCGCTGAGCCAAACCGGCCAGGGCATGACGAGTCCTTTTATGATTCAGGCCGTTTATTACTTACAGGGGCAGTCAAAGGATGAGTAGGCAAAGGTGGCCCTTGTGCAGGGACCACCAAAACAACAGGGAGCAGTTGGCTGCGTCACAGAGGAAGGGAGACCCTGGTGCTGATGCTTCATGCTGCTTCTCAGTGGTTTTACTGCCTGCAGCTGCACCCCCGGCTTTCTGCCCGCCCCTCACCAGAACCCGGAAGATGTTGAGAAGCTGTCATCCTCTTGATGAGCCCCCCAGGGGTCTGAGGGAGGCAAGTGAGAAATGGACCGTAGCAGCTCCTCACAAGCCTGTGCTCACAGCTCCGGGAGGCTCACAAGACATGCGGCTAACACTCAAATGGGCTGTGGCTCAACCTGCACTCCCAGCCTGTGTGCATGCCCGCAGAGTCATCCGGCATCACGGGGCTGTCCCCGAATGGACGGGAGGGCGGTAAGGGCATGAGGCTGGAGATGTCCAGCAGGGCACTGGGCCTTGCCCATCAGACAAGTCGCCTGTACTAGTTCCGCGGACTGCACGAAGCCATGGGAAGCTCTTGAGAAAGGCAGTGATCAACCTGACTTGACCTCTTCTTAGAAATGCACGATGGGAGATGTTGGACACTGGAGACCAGCAGTGGGTTGAGTCACGATGTGGGCAGTTTGAACAGGAAGGAAAAGGTCTCTGCTTGGTGGTTAGGCTGTCACGTGAGAAGAGCAGAAGGAATGGGGAATGGGAAGACGAGCTCAGCTCCGATGGTGCTGGTAAACCCTGTATTCAGTGCAACCGTGCGCCAGTGCACAGAGCTAGGAGAAACGCCCGGGCTGAGTTGGCGATAGGGGCGTTGTCAATGCAGATGCTTTTGAAACCTTTCTAGCAAACCAGGTCACCCAAGGTGAAAGTGCAGAATGGCAGGGGGGTGAAGATGGAGACCCCCGACTTAAAAGAGCAGATGACAGCTTGCAGGAGACACAGGGGAGCTGACTTGGAAGAAGAGGCAATGTGTTATGATGCCCCAAAGGATAAGGAGTAAAGAGAAGCAATGGGATCTTGCAAGGAGAATGTCATTGGTGGCTGTTCTTTGGGAGAGGTTTCCATTAGCGGGGAAGGAACCATGTGAAGGAAGCTGAGCGGTGAGTTATGAAGCGGTAAGAACAGATCCTCCTTAGTGGTGCGGGTGGAACTTGAAAAACATCAACGCTCAAAGACGTTCCAGAGTAAACATTCAGATAAATATCTGCTAAGATAGGAACACAAATGTAATCAAGCATCAGAAAGACGACTATTTCTGTTTGTTTCTTTTTAATCCTCACCTGAGGAAATTTTTGCATTTATCTTCAGATAGAGTGGGAGGGAGAGAGGGAGGAAAAGAGAGAGAGAAACATCAATGCGAGAGAGGCACATCGACTGACTGCCACCCACATGACCCCAACCGGGGCCGGGGACATACTGCAACCAAGGTACATGCTCTTAGCGGGAACCGAACCCAGCCTCTTGTCCATGGGCTGACGCTCTAACCACTGAGCAAAATCGGCCAGGGCAGGATGACTATTTCTAATGGTGGCATATCATCGACTTTTGTTAGAGCAAGAACTCGAAGGAAATGCATAATTACTCTGAAGTTGGCTCTCCAGTGTCCGCTTCAGTCATTTGGTTGAGTTCCTTTACTGAAAAATTATTTTCCTCTTTTTAGTGAACTAATTGAATATCTCAGAGGAATCCACTATATATTTGTTCACTCTGAATATATTATGAAGTCGTTTGGTAGAAGAGATGAGAAAGCACTCTGAGCAGCTGAAATATGGCCTTAAGACTCGGCCTTTTGTGAACTTAATTACACCATTGTCTTCAATTCCCCAAGTGCTATTTCCAGGCCAGCCTGGTGATGTCTTTTTCTGAAGTCAAAGAAAATGAGCGTGTTTTTTTTCATCGATAAGGGTAATGAGTGAATTCTCAAAACCCCAGGGAAAGGGCCTCTCCCAGCTTATATGCACAGGATGGAGAAATATCACTATCCAAAATCCAAATGTAATTCAAAATGTAATGATTCTTTACAAGCTCATTTTGCTCCAACAGCTCCAGGGCCCCAGGACGTACCGGAGTGACTAGGTATTCCTGGGCACTCAGCAAAAAATCCCTCACCTCTTCCATCCCCTTTCCACCAGCAACCCCCAGCCCCGAGGGACCTCTCCTTAACCAAATATCAGAGCCAAGCGTGGTTGGGGCTGTGCCCGCCTCCTCCGATTTTCTATTTCAATAGGAAAAAAAAGCCTCAGTTTGAGCAAAACTCCCACGGCAGAGAACTAGAACCACACTTTTAGGGTCAGAGGAAGTCCGATCTCCGAACACGCAGAGAAACTGTCTTCGTTCGCAGGGCCTTTGGTCTTCACAGTGTTAGAAGGTGGACGGGCCCCTGACAGAGGAACTATTCCTATCAGTGGCTCTTAAATGGAACGGGAGGTGGGTTTCCCTCTGGGACTCTGAGATGGTCATGGCCCTGCCGGGAGGAATGCACCCACATTAACACTGGGGACCAGGAGGGGGGTGTTCAGAGACACCAGGGTGCAGCCGTGGGCTCTGCACACGTTCAGAGCAGCTGACCTGGGACACCTTTGCTTTAGATGAGCTGAGGCTGAGGCCCCCAGAGGTTTAAGACGGGCTCCAATTAACCAGCTGAGTCTCGGAAATGTCAGCCTTTACTTTCTATGTTCGAACTATGCAGGTAGATTCTTCAGGGTCTTATTTCTATCTAAATCTCCTAAATCAAGACTTGGGGGTTTTTGAATGATGATGATTATTTTAATCTTTGTTCCTATGAGCTACTTTTTATTGTGGTAAAATCTACATAGCAAAATTTACCTTCTTAAACATTTCTTTACTCTTTCCATTTTAAATCCACACCCGAGGATATTTTTTTCCATTTTATCTTCAGATAGAGTGGGAGGGGGAGAGAGAGAAACATCAACGTGAGAGAGACACATCAATGGGTTGCCTCCTGCACTGGGGACCAAACTGCAATCGAGGTATGTGCCCCGTAACCAGAAACGAATCTGAGACTCTCTGGCCTGTGGGCTGATGCTCTAACCACTGAACAAAGCCGGCTAGGGCTCCCTCCTTATGCATTTTTAAGTATACAGCTCAGTGGCATTAAGGACATTCACGTGGCTGTGTAACCACCACCACCACCATCCATGTCGTGAATGTTTCACCTTCAGCCGAAACTCTGTGCCCATTCAACAGCGCCCAGCCTGCAGCCTTCACATGCGGGGGGATTATTCATTTTGCGTCTAGTGCTCATGCTGCCAAAAAAATGGCAAGACATGGGGGACATGCTCACTATTTGTTTCCTATGGATCTGAATGACAGAGTCTGTTCCGTTCAGAAGACTGCGACTTTAAGACCACAGAGGGGCTTTGACTGCATGAAGCTGGCAGCCTGCCAGGGTCTTCCTGGCACCGGCCACCTCTTGCTCCCATTTTGGCCTTTGTCGCTCCCACTCATCATAGGCGGTTTGGAATACCTCTCAGCGCATTACAGGACCAAGGCAGGACCGAGTGGATCCCACAGCTTGATGTTGAGCCCCGATGATTTAACTTGCATTTGTTCCTTTGAGCTGGGATAACTGCTCTCGAGACAGCCGGGTTGGCAGTCCGAGCTGCGCTCCAGACCGGTTGACAGGCAGGCTCTACCCCTGGTCTGGCCGGTTCACTATTTTACGCTTGGGTTTTTCTGCTCTAGGTTTATTGGGGCAGAGCTGTGCACTTTCTATGAGAAGCAAGATCATACAACTAACAAAAGGAGGATTTATATAGAGAAACTGAGCATCTGCTATTATTTTTTAAAATTGATTTTAGAGAGAGCGGAAATGAGAGAGAGAGAGAGAGAGAGAGAGAGAGAGATTGATTTGTCATTCCACTTATTTATACGTTCAGTGGTTGCTTCTGGTATGTGCCCTGACCAGGGATCGAACCCACAACCTTGATATATTGGGACGATGCTCTAACCAATAGCCAGGGCAACACCTGCTATTATTCAGGAAAAGCCCAAGCAAACTAGATAGAGTGCTGCTTTGAGCATTTGGGGTCCCACTTCCTCATTTCCAGGAAGAGGAAATGGGGACCCAGATCGATTCAGTAACTTGTCCCAGGCTGTCGTCACTGTATCACCAGTTTGAGACCTGTGGCTGGACGACACGGTATTCCCACGCCACGTGCTCTCTGGGCACTCCAAAAAGTGAACGCAGTGATGGGTGATCGTGATGACTCACCGTCTGAGCCAGACTACAGAGCACGGAATTTTACTATTTCGGTGCTTGTGGTCACAGTTGGCATTAAGCATTGGTAGAGGGGGTGAAAGGCAGTCTTCCATGTTTTTCTTATGTACATGAGTACAAGACCAACAATATATTGCTTTTGTGGGAGGCCTACAGAGCTGTACCCAAAAGAGCATGTATTTTTTTTTTTTTAATCCTTACCCGAGGACATTTTTGCACTTATCTTCAGATAGAGTGGGAGGGAGAGAGGGGGAAGGGAGGGAGGGAGAGAGAGAGAGAGAGAGAGAGAGAGAAACATCGATGTAAGAGAGAGACTTGGTTGCCTCCTGTACTTGGACTGGGGACCCAACCCCCAACTTAGCTCTGTGCCCTGACCAGGAATTGAACCTGCAACCTTCTGGTGTATAGGAACGATGCTCCAACCAACTGGGCCACCGGGTCAAGGCTGTTTTTTTTTTAAATCATATGAATTTTATTTAATTCAGAATTCTGACCAAACAGGATTTGCTCACAGCCAAAAAACAATGAGATTTTTTTCTGATAGGTTCCTTTCTTCAGGAAGGAAAAAAAAAATCTTGTCAGTAAGAGACACAATTAAAAACAGTGTGATCCTAATCAAAAAATATATGTGATTAGAAACACATGAGAAAGAAACACACCAAAGCCTAAATAGTGTTTATTCTCCAGGTAGTTAACATTGAAATAATACTCCTCTCTTTACAATAACCATGATTACTATAATAATTAGAAGCAGAATCTCAAAAATTACACAGAAATTTAGAAATATTTTTTCCAATTCTACTTCCCTTTCTTGTCTCTCACTCTTGTGTGTGTGTGTGTTTTACAATGAATTTATATTGAATAAATTTACAGAGTTGTATAACTATTGCCGCTATCTAATTTTAGGACATTTCCATCAGCACCCACCCTCCAAAAAAACCTTGGGCCCATTTATACGAACTCTCCTGCCCACTTCCAGCCCTAGGCCACCATGACTCTGCTCTTTTTCTCTACAGCTTTGTGTTTTCTGGAATCTCTGTAAATGGAATCATGTAAAATGTGATCCTTTGTGTCTGGCTCCTTTTACTTAGCAGTACCTTTCTAGTTCATCCACACTGTAGCATGAGTCTGTGCCCCATTCCTTTTTATGGCTGAATAATACTTTACTCTGTGAATAGACCATGGTTTTTTGTTTGTTTGTTTGTTTGTTTTTTATCAGTTCACTAGGTGATGGACATGGGAGTCCTTTTTATTTTTTTTAATTTTTATTTATTTATTTATTTTTTTATCCTCACCCGAGGATATTTTTCCTTTTTTTTTTTTTTTTTGTACAGATAGAGTGGGAGGGAGAGAGAGGAAGGGAGAGAGAGAGAGAAACATCGACGTGAAGGGACACATCGAGTGGCTGCCACCCGCACGACCAACCAGGGCCGGGGACAAACTGCAACCGAGGTACGTGCCCTTAGCGGGGACCGAACCCGGGTCTCTCTGGACCGCAGGCCGACGCTCTAACCGCTGAGCCAAACTGGCCAGGGCCCTTTTTATTTTTTATCTGTTATGAACAATGCTGCTATAAACACCTGCATACGAGGGACCAGATTTTTACATACTACAATCTCCCTAGACTAGTAAGTTAAGGCTCCAAAGGCATCTCATCAAGAGAGTCCCCGTAGGAGAATAGGGTCCCTGGTCGTGCCACACCTGGATGGCAAGACGGGCTGGCTTCAGATGCAGAGAGTTATGATCTGAGAACTACAGGAAGGCAGTGGGTTTTCTAGGCGTTCGTCCCAAATCTTCCCAGAGCTAGGCCCAGAGGCATGCAGCTCACGTCTTTCCAGGGGAATCAGGAGTATGAATGGGCTATGTGGGCGTCCTGTGCAAAGGGAAGTTGCCTGTACGACAAGTAAAATGCAGGAAGGGAGAGGGAGCAGCGAGGGAAACAGGAAGCTCATTTCTGAGCTCCCCGGGGCTCTAAGCATCAGGACCATCCTCTGTGCTCGGTGGATTTTTGAATTAAAATAGGTTGATTTGAAAAAGCTAATGATATTTTACTCTTTCTATACATGCAATCAAAAACGTTTCTATTTCCACAGCTTTCCATTTCCATCTTGCTTCTATTCTGGGAGCAGTGACTGTGTCTATATTCAGGTCCTCTGCATGTCACGCGGGAGAGAAAAGAACTGTGGGTGAGATGGGGGGTCTGTGGAACTGGGGTGTGGAGCGGGGAGTCCACACCGGAGACACGGAGAGAGACCTTGGCGGGTGTCTCAAGGAAGACTGGGGCCCAAATTCTGGGAGGAAAATCGGAAGATAGGCTGGAGGAGCTGGAGTTCAGACGTAGGTGCCTGAGCAAAGGTTGGGCACCCAGCTGGTTTATAAGGCGTGTATGTAGGGGCAAGATGTGGGGGGGGAGGGATCTACTCCTCAGCCAGTTCCCCCTGTTTTTGTGCATCTGTTGAACCTTCAATAGCAGCTGTGAGCAAATAAATGTCTGAGCTGACAAATCTCAGAGGGAAGGGGGCTGGAGGGATGGGAAGAGATAAACCAAAGAACTTACATGCATATATGCATAACCAATGGACACAGACAACTGTGTGAAGGCAGGTAGGGGGCGGGGAGAGTGGAGAGGAGGGTGTCAATGGGGGGAAAAAGGAGGGACATCTGTAATACTTTCAACAATAAAGATAAAAAAAAGAAATAACAGGGCTCTAAGCTCATCTTCACTTTTGCTTAGTGTGGACCAGGGTTCTTCTCTATAAGGTCATCCCTTGTATTGTTTTGTGCATTCCTATGTTCTATTTACTATGGTTTTTTTAGTATCAGTATTTTACAAAATGTTTTTGGCATTTGCCCCATTAGCCAAGAATCTTGTTGCTTTTTAAATCACAAGCATTAAAAAAAATGTATTGAGGTGACATTTGTCAATGAGTTTATATAAGTCTCAGTGTACAGTTATAATACATCATCTGTGTATTGCACCGTGTGCACACCACCCAAAGTCTAGTGTCCTTCGTCACCATATATTGGACCCCCTCTACCCCCTTCCACCTCCCCAACCCCTTCCTCTCTGGTAACCACCACACTGTTGTCTGTGTCTAAGAGTTTGATTGTTAGTTGCTTTCAGTTTTATGTCCCACATATGAGTGAAAACATTTGTTTCCTGTCCTACTACTCAGCACTAAGAAAAGATAAAATACTGTCATTTGTGACAACATGGATGAATCTTGAGAGTATCATGCTAAGCGAAATAAATCAGATGGGAAAGCACAAGCCTTTTTTAGGATTGCTTTGTTAATAAACATATTGCCAATTTCATTCTATATGCTGAAAAAGTTTCATTGTAAACCAATAATAACAACAAAAAACCTGGTAGAAAATAGCTTTGCAAAACATATTGCCAGGTCTCCATGTGTAATACTTGATGTAGAACCTAGGCAATTATTCATATAATTGGGTTCAGAACTTATTTTAGAAGAGACAGTAATCTGAAACACTGAACTGTTTTAAAAAGTCAACCTTTTGTTTTTAAATTTTTTTTTTATCCTCACCCAAGGACATTTTTTCATTTTTTGTTTAGATAGAGTGGGAAGGAGAGAGAGGAAGAGAGAGAGAGAAACATTGATGTGAAAGGGACACATCGAGTGATTGCCACCTGCACAACCCAACCAGGGCCGGGGACAAACAGCAACAGAGATACGCGCCCTTAGCAGGAACCGAACCTGGGTCTTTCTGGACCACAGGCCGATGCTCTAACCGCTGAGCAAAACCGGCCAGGGCTAACCTTTTTGTTTTTAAATGTCCATTTGCCAACTTCAGAGAAAAGGAATAAAAATAGGGGAAGAGTTGATTTGGAGGTTTAAACATGGTAGTTCCATTTTATTTATTCAGACAATAATCACGTACTGGGACTCTACTCTGTGGCTGGTTGGATATGCAGAAAAACCAACGGTGCAGGGTCCCTGCTCCTGAAACGCTAACAGTGTGGCAGGAACAGATTTGGAAACAGATGCGGAATAGCATCATAAGTGCAGGAAGAGACATGAGGATAAAATGTCACTGGGGCTTGTGGCATGGGGTAATTAACTGCCTGGGGATAGATCGGAAGGCTTCGCGAAAAGATGGCATTTGCTTGTGCTAGAATTGAAACTACTCTGTGGAGAGAGAGAGAGAGAGGGCTGTTCTAGGAGGAGGAAACAGGGTATCTATTTTGAGAGAAGTTCAAAGACTTTTAAGCTGAAGAATCGTTTTGATAAAAGCAGAGAATGCTGGAGGCACAAAAAGAAATGAACTTGAGCGAGGAGAAGGGATGTAAGAGGACCAGCTGGGATGCCAGGGCAGTCCTGGGGATCAACCATGAGGGCTGAGATGAGGCAGTCAGAATGCAGAGTGGAGGCTGGATTCGGGAGGCTGGACCGACAGGCAGAGTTGGATTGGTAGGGGAATGGGTTCTAGCTTGGGGACTATGCAGTTGGTGATGCTGTCACCTGAACTGGGGACTAGGGAGTACAGAGGAAGACCAGCTGAGGGCCACTGTGGCAGAAGGAATTGAGCTGGCATAGATGGGCACTGCAGACAGCATTTTAATGCTCAAGTCAGTTTCTTTTCCCGATGGATGTCTGAGAACATTGTTTAAGATGGTTGATTTGGCTGGTCAGCGTTGACATGTTTGGCTGTTGGGTAGATGGATGTTGGTTTAAATCTCCCTCTTCAGACAGGTAAGCTCCATAAATTGATGCTAATGTCTAAGGTGGCATTTTCTGACACAGAGCCCCACTCTGAGTCAAGGACTCTCCAGCCCACTCCTTCCCTAGAAAAATGCTCGGACCACCAACAGGGTGGTCATCAGATGGATGTCACAGTTTGCCTTGGACACTGATGATTTTGTAATAATAGATTTAGAAAGTCAGTCCATAAGTTCAAGTCAGTCGACTTAAATATTTATTACGTGTTTATGAGGCACCGGGGATTTTGTATTCACCGTTTCCAGGCCTTATAACAACCCAACAGGGTGGCATTGTCCTCACTCTGCAGGTGGGGAAGCTGAGCCAGGGAGAGCATCAGTCACACATCTAGGGTGGCACAGCTCAGCTGGGGCACCTGGCCCCCACTCTCACCAGCCTGCAGGTGGCTCTAATCACACCCTGTCTGCTACCAGGGCTCAAGAGCTCTTTAATTGGGGCGTTTGTCAGTGACAACATTGTAGCTAGTATTTTCCACGTGATTGATATTTTACTGGTACTTGAAGTAACAAGGAATGATGACTGAGTCTTCCATTTATTTTTCTTCCTCAGTGACTATAACAGCAGAGATAAGGGGTGCTACACTGGCTTAATTGGCTTGCCATCACAACGAATGGCTTGGTTTTATCCAAACTAGCATCTTTTAAGCAGAATTAATGTAAATAATCTTACTACATTCTCCATGCGGTCTAGAGCTTGGTTGATCTATACAAAGAGAAAGACCATATCCATTGAGGGCTCTTTCTAAAGTTCGCATTGCCTGGTATCCCCAGTTTGGGGACCATTGTTATTCGGTAGTTCAGTAGTCATTTCATATGGGACTGGATAACATGTTTGTCTCCTAATCAATCTAAATGTATTTGCACAATATTTCAATTTTGAATCAGCTGGCAGGATCAGAACATCTATCACACAGGGGCTGAGGGAAAAGACAGGATGGAACATGATGGATCTCAGCCTAGGAAAAGTCATTCTCTTGGTCCATTCCACTTTAATTTTACAGCTGTTATGCTTGGTTCTGTACCTGTGCCTTCTTGGTAACCCGCATGGCATTTTTCACGGACAGATGCAAACATACTTTCTACAAGTGGCGAAGTCATGAAAACATGCTGCTGAATTGAGCGATAATTGGGCTTGTTTGGTTGCTATCATTCCCTATTCTTTCAAATGAAAATAGATGGGGAACGTGACACTTTTGATAATCATATAAAGACTTAATATAGGCTCTAGAGGATATGGGCTTCCTGGTTCAAAGCATTTCATATGCACTGAGCATTAGGAATAACTAAAAGCAATATACACACACGTGTATGCACACACATGCACACACACACATATTTGTATGTATATAAACATATAATATTTTTCTTTCTCCTTTAAACTCTGCATAGCATGGGTGCTGGGAGCAAGGGCACTTGGACTTAGCTGAGGCCAAATATTGTCTTTGGTGTTTGAAGTCACAATTCAGACTTTCTCTGAGGGCATAAAAGACATTCGATAATAGTCGTGGAATGCTGAACCCTATACAATTTCAGACCAGGAGGAGGGAAAGGTGAGGTTGTAGGTGAGAAGGGGCAGGAAGACCAGCCTAATAGAACCCTGAGCCAAAGGGGCTAAGCCAGGAAGCAGCAGCCAGCTCTGCCTTTGCTGCCCACGACCATCCCCAGTGGGATTCCAGAACACTTAGGAGAAATTGCTTGCGGTAGTTTGCAGCTCATAGAAGACAGTGAGACTAACATTTGACCTTTTGGTGATTACCTGAGCAGGGTGACAGTCATACCGGGATTTGCCCAGTGCTAATTGCTGCTGCTTTGTCTTCTCGTCAGCATCCCCAAAGGGATTTCGTCTTACTGCATTCCGGAAAGTCCTCTCTCCATCTCGGTATTTTCCTTTTAACAGTTATTATCCTCCCTCCCCTTTAAAAGAGGCCGGCAATTCTGTGTTCACTGAAGTCTTTAATAAAAGCATTCCTGTACTCGGAGGCACCATCTTAACCTTTTCAGAAAATCTGGACCACGTCAGGTAAATGATGATATTCATCTCTAAAGATAAAATGCTTGCCAACATTAAAGGTCACACCTTATTAATCTATAGGATTAAAGGCTTTACTCGTCCAGTCATTTAACTGTAGCTAGTCCTGCTTTAGCAAAACAAAAGCATTTCAGTTGTAATGAAACAATGTTGCTAGGCAGTTTGTAGCTCATTTAAAACTGGTAACAGTTTACAAAGAGTCCTGCACATCCTTGAGGACTCCGTGGGTTACCACTTAGCCTCTTTCTGCAGGGAGGGGCTCAAGTGTCTTTTCTTCCCCAAACCCTCTCTAGCCCGGGCATTGCCAATATTATAATGAAGTTTGATTCTAGGATCTGTCTGGGCTAGCTCTGGGGTCCCAAGGTCCAAAGGACGTTTTATTTCTTTTAACCTCAGAACAGGTTTCCAGCCCTGGTTCCAGCTGCCTTCTGCACTCACCACTCCGATCTCACAGTTTCTAGTCGTGAAGAGGCACCTAGAAGAAAACTTGTTGGTGCTGCTTCATTGTTGTTCTGAACTGAGTAAGCAGAGCTGTTTACAAGTTGTGATGTGTCCTTCTGCCTTAAAAATTTTTTTTTCTTTATTGCTTTTTAGAGAGGTAAAGGAGAAAAAGAGATAGAAACACTGATGAGAGAGAACATCGAATGCCTGCTTCCTGCATGCCCCCCACTGGGGATCGGGCCCACAACCTGGGCATGTGCCCTGAGCGGGAATTGAACCGGCGACCTCCTGGTGCATGGGTCGATGCTCAACCACTGGGCCACACCAGCTGGGCTGTCCTTCTGCCTTTATAAGGACTGCAGAGTGTAGGCTTTGCTCTGTTCTCTCTGCAGACACCTTCTCACTCACCTGTCCTGGCCCAGCAGCAGCCAAGGATTGTCCTTCCCGAGAATGATAAGATGCTGAGAGTCTATCTCTAGGGGAAACAGGTACCTAGGGAATACGTGAATGGCTACAGCCTTCCTGGGGAGGGCACCGTAGATCAGGCACATGCTCTCATATAGTCATTGCTTTTTTGGTTAAGTTTTTATTGAAATAGAAATGTTCATGTTTCCGTAAGGGCACAGCTTGAAGAATTTTCAAAATCAAAATACAGCCATATATTCCAATTTAACACGATCAAGAAATCCATCCACAAAGTTACTCTGGAGGCAAGTGAACATAAGTCAAACCCCTTGGCCTAGCCCATGGAGCCTTTCATGACCGATTTCATGACCTATTAGGTCTGTGAGCACCTGCTCTGTGCCAGGCATTGTGATAGGAGATGGGCATTCAACAAAGACCCTGTTCCAACCTTACAATAGTCAGGGGCCTGCCTGCTTCTCCGCCCTTATCTTTGCACACATGGAGCCTGTCATGCCAGGTCCGGTGCTGACTCACTCTTCAGTGTCCCACACATGCACATTTTCAGGCTTCTATGAGAATGACCTACTTTTCTCAGTTTATCCTTGACCACTCTGTTTAGAGATGCCCTCAATCAAGAAGCTCCCTGTGACCACCCTAAGCCTGGAGGAGGGGCTCCTCTGGGTTCAGTTCCATCCGAACGGTTATGACATCCTACCGCAAGCTTTGTCCCTAACACACTTCCCCAAATAACTCATCTCGCTGAGCACGAAGCCCACGTGTTATTCATCTCTGAGCCTCCAGGAGCAAGCACAGTGCCCAGCTCTCTGTGGGTGCAGGTCCACGTGCTCCTTCATCATGTCAGCTTCCTCCTCAAGGACCTGTGGGGCCCGGCTGGTGTGGCTCAGTGGTTGAGCATTGACCCAGGCACCAAGAGGTCACTGGTTTAATTCCTGGTCAGGGCACATGCCCAGGTTGTGGGCCAAATCCCCAGTGGGGGGCAGGCAGGAAGCAGCCAATCTGTATTCTCTCTCATTGATGTTTCTATCTCTCTCTCCCTCTCTCTCTCTTTTTTTTAAATTTTATTTTTGTTATAGATGTTTCTCCTTTTTTACCCCATTGACACCCTCCTCCCCATCCCCCACCCTGTCCCCAGCTTTGTTGTCCATGTCCATTGGTTATGCATACATGCATATACATCAAATGACTTGTCTGAATTTTGAGATGCTTTGAAGGTATGACTTTTCCACCTATATCCAAACCCATTGTCTACATATTCAGTGGATACGCCTTTTCTCTTCCTGCCTCTTCCCTCCCATGCCTACTCCCTTCCAGTTGTGCTTCCTCTGCTCTGTGCTCCTGGCATCTCCACGTCCCCGTGCTGCCACTTATCCAAACCCTACCCGTCTCTCAAGGCCAACTCAAAGGCTGATGTTATGTTGACGCTGTCTCCACCTATTGCATGTCGCACTGATGACACTTCCCAGACATGCTCCCTGACTGGGTTTGTGTGTGAGAGCCCAGCCTGCAGAGACTCTTAGTTCACCCACTGCTGAGCCGAATGAAGGCTACATATAAAGAGCCCTATGCGTATTCATTTAGACGATAGGACTCAAACTAAATTTCCAGCTTTGAACACACCTGGCTCTTCAGGGACCATAGGGAGAGCAGAACCTCGTGTGTGCTTGATGCAACAGACATCTTGGCTTAACACGCCCCCAGAACAACTCTGCCCCCCCATCTCAGTCAATGGCAAATCCTGTTAGCTTTGTGTCCGAAATACACAGAACACCCCCACAATCAGATCTCCCTTTATCTCCTTCCCCGTTACCAGTCCAAGCCACCATCTCGCCTAAAGTATCATGGGCATCTCTCTGCTTCTCCCTACATGTGATCCCAGCGGAGCGATAGAATGATCATGGCACGTTGAACTCTACTCAGAACGTGGCAGCCATGTTCCCTGTCACACAAAGTGGACACCAAGGATGGCATGGGACCCACACCACCCTACGTGACCTGCCTCTCCAGTCCCTTCACGCGTCACCCACTCTCTGCTCTGGTTTTCATTTCTTTCATGTTTCCACTCAAATGTCACCTATTCAGCGAGGCTCTCCAGGGCTGCGGAGTTAAAATTATAGCATCCTGACATCAGTTATCTCTTTTTCCTATTTTCCTGTTTCATACATAAGTAGTATGCTTTTCTCACCCCCCCCCAAAGTTTATTATGTATTTTACTCAATTTTCTTCCTTTCCCCCAAATCCTGCCAGCTGCATGGGGACCGTCATGTTCGTGTGTTCACTGCCATATGCCTGGCCTGTGCAGTGGCGTCCGGCACGTGGACCGTGAGGACTCGCTTTTGAATGAGCAGCGATTGTTTTGTGAGTATGAGGCTCCTAGCAGAGCGCCCCTGACGTCTTTTCACGGTAGCACATCATTGTAGGATGAAAGCTGGGCAAACAATTTGGCTGTCAGGGCCAAGGATGTCATCTGGAACTTTCTTTCAGCCTGCATTAAGTTAAAGACTCCCCCCGCCCCACGCAGATAAGAGCAGGACACCCAGACGACATCAGCATGGCTCCCTAACCCACTGCCTGCCGGAGATGGGACACACTGAGCTCGCTGCTGTGACCTCTGAGGACACCCAGACGACGTCAGCATGGCTCCCTAACCCACTGCCTGCCTGAGATGGGACACAGTGAGCTCGCTGCTGTGACCTCTGAGTCAACAAAGACCTGGGAATTCCAGGACTTGGGGATATTTCTGACTCGCTGTGTGTTTCTACATTAGCTTTTCTGCATCCCGTGTACGTACAGTCTTCCTAAAAACATCGCCAGCCATATCAGAATCAATGTTAAACGTAAAAGTATATTTATAATGGAAAAGTATATACTCAATGGCATTTAAAGATGTACTCACCACTGTCGATGGCCAGGAAGAGGGCAGTGTACACACTGTCGTGGACGAATGGGGATTCGCGGTCCAGCACCGCGGTGGTGTCAACGGTCCCATTGATGGGGTTAATATTCAGCCAGCCTGCCGGGTCCTTGAAAACAGAATACCTGGGGAAAAAAAATCCCTAACAACATTAGATGACATTAAAAATAGATTCAAGAAATTTTCGGAGTGCTGGCACAAGTTCCTATGCTAAGGGCCAGATGATCGAATCTTAATACAAATCCAAAAATATCACTACGGTTACAGTTGTTCATTCAACTTTTACTTTTTTTTTGATATTTTGTTCAGATAGAGTGGGAGGGAGGGAGGGAGGGAGAGAGAGAGAGATAGAGAGAGAGAGAGAGAGAGAGAAACATCGATGTAAAAGGGACACATCGAGTGGTTGCCACCCTCACAACCCAACCAGGGCTGGGGACAAACTGCAACTGAGGTACATGCCCTTAGCGGGAACTGAACCCGGGACTCTCTGGATCGCAGGCCAATGCTCTAACCGCTGAGCCAAACCGGCCAGGGCTCCAGTTGTTCATTCAGAAAGTAATGGCTGACTGCCAGCTGAGGGCCTGCTCTGTGCTAAGTATTTTGCACTCGAGCCTCCTTTATTCTTCATGACAAGCCCTTGAGGATGGAGCTCTTACCTGCCCATTTCTCATGGAGGCAGAGTTCATAGCTCATCTCCCGAGTCCACGTCCAGTTTTGTTTCACTTACACCTTGAATGTACCTCATGCAAAGACTGTGTGGGAGGAGCACTGTCATGAAGGTACAGGGAGGGCACGTGGACAGTGGGAGGAAGGAGTCATTACCAATATGGAGGGTAACCCTAGGGACCTCATACAGGATGCAGCATCTGAACTAAGACAGGAGAATGGGTGGGATGCTGTCAGGGAATGAGAAGGCCAGTCCGGAAGAGACAATGATACAGATTGACACATGGGACAGAGGTATTAACCAGAATGTCAGTGCCACGAGAGCAGAGTTATCTGTTCACTGTTATGACTTTAGCTCCTACAGCATTGCTTCGCACATATATGACACTCAATATATAGTTACTGAATGAATGAATAGGTAGATGGTTGTGGTTGGAACATACTTTCTAGGGGAAACTAAAAGTAGATGAGTTTGGAGAGACTGGTTATTAAGAACCTGAACCACTGTTGTAAGGGGTTTGGATTCTGGATAATGGGAAACCATCAGAGATTTAAAAATTTTTGAGGTTGTTGTCAAACTAATACATGCTATCCAAAACTCAACTAGGAAGAGTCAGAAAACTTGACCAGACCTATAACAACTAAAGAAATTGAAGCAGTAATCAGTAAACTCCCAGCAAACAAAGCCCTGGTCCAGATGGCTTCACAGGGGAGTTTTATCAAATAGTCAAAGAGAAACTAACACTTAGTCTCTTCAAACTATTCCAAAAACTTCAAGAGGAAGGAAAACTTCCAAGCTCTTTTTATGAGGCCAGCATAATTCTAATTCCAAAACCAGATAAAGACACTACAAAGAAAGAAAACTACAGGCCAATATCCCTGATAAGCATAGCCACAAAAATCCTCAAAAAAATATTAGCAAATTGGATCCAGCATTATATATAAAAAAGTATTCACCATGACCTAGTGGGATTTATACCAGGGATACAAGGCTGGTACAATATTTGCTAATCAATACATGTGATACACCACATAAACAAAATGAAAGATAAAAATCATATGATCATATCAAAAACATTTGACAAAAACCAGCATCTATTCTTGATAAAAACTCCCAATAAAGTGGGAATAGAAGGACCATGCCTCAACATAATAAAGGCCATATATGACAAACTTACAGCCAACATCATACTAACTGGGCAAAAACTAAAAGAATTTCCCTTAAGACAGAGATGCCCACTTTTACCACTCTTATTCAACATAGTACTGGAAGTCTTAGCCACAGCGATCAGGCAAGAAGAAAAAATACAAGGCATCCAAATTGGAAAGGAGGAAGTGAAACTGTCATTATTCACAGATGACATGACATTGTACATAGAAAACGAAAGACTCCACCAAAAAACTACCAGATTTAATAAATGAATTTGGCAAAGTAGAAGGATACAAAATTAACATCTAGAAATTGATGGCATTCTTATACACCAATAATGAACACTCAGAAAGAGAAACTAAAAAATAAACAAATAAAAAATCCCATTTACCATTGCAATAACAAAAAAATTAAGATACCTAGGAATAAATTTAACCAAGGAGTAAAAGACTTGTTCTCAGAAAACTACAGGACAATGGAAATAAATAAATAAAGGAAGATATAAAAAAGTGGGAGCATATGCCATGTTCATGGATTGGAAGACTCAACATCATTAAATGTCCATACTACCCAAAGCAATCTATAGATTCAATGCAATTCCTAGTAAATACCAACTACAGGCTGTCGATTTCTTAATTCTCACAGAATGTCTATCGTTTTAAACCTATTATATATTTAAAAAAGAAATCTTAAGTAGAATTTTTATTTTTATTTTTAAAAAATGTAGTATTTGACCCTGGCTGGGTGACTCGGTTGGAGCGTCATCCTGTACACTGAAAGGTTGTGGGTTTGATTCCCGGTCAAGGTGCGTACAGGAGTCAACCGATCAATGTTTCTCCTTCACATGTGTTTCTCTCTCTCACTTGCTTCTTCTCTCTCTAAAATCAATAAACACATTCTTGGGTGAAGATTTAAAAGAAAATGTAGTACTTGACTTTTTTATTTTTGGCCAAGGAAAAAAATAAATAGTATTCCTGTGCTAAAACAAACAAAACAACGACAAAATTAAAAAAACCCACAAAACTATTCCTGAATACAAAACCAAACCAGGGGGACAGCTTTACTGAGGCCAATGGCCAGTCCATGGCAGTGTCAGGATTTGAACCCTGTCTAGTGGCAGGGCCTGGCTCTGAAACTACACTGGCTCTGCCCAAACACACGTGTTGTCAGCATCACACGGGAGCTCAAAGCAGGGACTCTGGAGTGAAGAAGACCTAGATTCTAACTGTGTGATCTTGGACCAGTGACTTCTCTGTCCCTGCTCTGTGAGGTGGGATACGCCTAGGGACCTCAAGGGGGCAGTCGTGGGGGTGAACTGAGCCTGGTAGGAAGTGCGTGTTCAGGGCGGAGTCGGACCACCCATATGTGTGAGGGGTCAGGCGCACGTTCCCCCTTTTGATGAGATCTCAGCAGAGCCCTGGGAAAACAACACTCCGAAGCTGAAACACGGAATAGATGGAGAGAATGAATGAGGCTAACATAGGTTTTCCCACACCCTCTTGCTGCCTCGATGACCATTTCTGTATTTCTTAAAAACAGAAGAAGTGTATTATTCTTGAGAATGAACTGCGCTAAAAAACACTCATCTTTCCATCTTGACAGCAATTTACACGTCTACTCACAAACCCCTTCTATTTTCTAGGACCCAGCTGAAACGTCTCCTCTTGGTCAAGTGTATGAGTTCCCCAGCGAGAACCAGTCCTTCTCTCTAGGTCCGTGCTCAGTACATGCATAGATTAGAATGCCTGTTAGAGTGTAGTATGGGCCCTCGTGAGCCTGCCGCCTTCACCAAACTCTGAGCTTGATGTCGGGAAGAGGTTAGAGTTAGATAAACTACCACACGCCCATTGTGCCTGGCTCAACAATCCAGCATCGCATTTATTTTTGTGGTTCACAACAATCAAACACAGTTAGTATCATCCCTGTTTTAAAGATACGACAATCTAGATTCAGAGAGGCTTAGCAACTTGCCCAAAGCAGCACAGCCAAGAGGTGGTAAAGCTGGAATTCAGTGCTGGTGAGCCAGCTTCTGGGGTACAGTGTGTTACTTATGCCCAGGAGCAGGTGTTGGCTATTCTGCATTTCCAGGGCCAAGTAGAACGCCTGGTACATGGTGGTTGCCCAATAATTTATTACATTCTGTCTCTTTCAGTTGCAACAATCATGGAAACAGAAAATGCAAAGAAAGGTAACATTTGTTTCCCATCTTATTAGGCAACAAGTTCACCCTTGATCTAGGAGTGATTTGTGCTGGTTAAGCATATTTGAAATCATGAAAAATTGAAATGGACCACAATTGAGTCCCTGATTACTCAACTTAGAGTTTAGAATAGAAATAAAATGGACATCATAGAGCTTTTCAAGTTGGCAAAGAAACAATGCTCTTTGTTTCTCCCTGTCATGTTTTCCATCTTATGATGCTGTGGTTTCGCAGTACAATGAACATCTTTGCTTCTTCTCTTGTATGAGAAGTTGTAACATGCAGTTAAAAGCTTACAGACATTACCTTGGAAGCTGTTCCCTAATGGCGTTGCCCAGTGTGGTTAGGCTTGTACGTGTCACATTCCCAGTGAATGCAAGGGCTTGAGGGGTTCACAGGGTAGCATTTCACTATTTTCTTCCTTGACACATAATCAGGCATCTATTGCTATGCAATTTAACTGCATTTTTCACTGGGACTTTCAATTTTGTTTCCTCTGTATTTTATTTTATTTTATTATTTTATTTGGGGCTGCCCATCACAGGCCTTGGAAGGCATGCCTGGGTCCTAGATCTTGACGTCAGCTTGCTGCTTCTATTCAGAATCATAGCCACAGACAGAGATGGGGACACTCCATTTACTGAGCACTCCCAAGTGTCCAGTGCTGGGTTGCGCTGGGCCCGTGCAATGCAAACGAAGACCTGGGTGAAGACCCTGGATGTAGGTGACATCCTCCCCAGCCTCGGAGCTTTATCCCCAAAGGGGAGGGCAGCTCGTGACCACCAGCCAGCTCTTCCTCTTCCTGGCCGCTGGGCCTTCCTGTCGGATCAGCCCTTCTGACCACCGGTCTGGCACCCTGTGTCAATTTCGGACATTTTTCAAAGCTGTCTTTTTAATAAACCTTTTGGTGTAAAAATACCAGCGTGCGAGATGTTTTCTGTGCTTCTGGGCCAGAAAAATGCATGTGCCTTATTAAATTGGAATTTCCGGGCAATTTATCTGTCATGTGAACCTTGCTTCTTACAGGGGAAGAAAAACCAAATTAAAAGAGGACTCGTTTCGGTCTTTAATGCAGCTACACGGAGCTGCTTACTGCTTGCCAAAGCTCTGCCTCTCTCAACTGTCAGCGCCAGGAGATGCCAGGCAGGCTCATTAGCAGGATCGGGCATGGGGATGGGGCATCTAACCATGGTCAGGAGCCGCAGGACAGGGGCCAGGACCAGATGTTGATTGGCAAGGACTTCCAGAGCCAGTGGCTGCCAGCTCAGCCCTCTTGGGGCCCTGGTCATGGTGGGAGGGAGGAGGAGACTCAAGGGTTTGACATGCCCCTTCTGCAAGCTTCTTGGGCTCACGCTCTGTGCTGTGGGGATCCATGTTTGCTCAGCACAGATGCCCAAACCCCATGGGTTAGTATAGCTTTACTTTTGTTTTAGATTAAAAATGAGCCCTGGCCAGGTTGGCTCAGCGGTTGAGCATCGGCCTGCGGACCAGAGAATCCTGGGTTCGGTTCCTGCTAAGGGCACGTACCACAAAAAAAAAAAAAAAAAAAAAAAAAGAAAGAAAAAAGAAAATGTTACAAAGTAACATGGTGCTATTAGTGCAGGAGTAGCCAAATGGATCAATGCCATTTAATAAAGCACTAGAAATGGGCAAATTCTAGATAGGTGTAAATGTAGATACCTAATATCATGTATCTAATATATATATTAGCTAGACATCTATCAATCTATTTACCCATTCAGATAAACTTTTACATACAATGATATATAGTATGCATATCCATATATGTTCAGAAATGTACTGTTTGATATGGGTGGCATGATCAATTGCTTGGAAAAGCCAGACCTTTCAGTAAATTGTGTTGACTCATCCATATAAAAAACCAAGTTGAGTAGCATTCTGATGCCCTTTGACCCTTGGGCATGTTAGAATCAAGGTAAATGAATGTAGAGAGGTCTTGGTGTCTGCTCCCAAACTGGTAGCCTGGGTTCCCGGGGGCGCAGATTTGGGAAGGGGTTGGTGCTGGGGAAGCCAGTGCACAATCCCCAGGGCTCTGCAGACACCACAGTGATGGAAGCGGGTCTAGAGCAAACACTAGTTGGGGAACCACCAGGAATATCCTGGTTGATGTCATGAACTGCAGGGAGGGTTGATGTTTTGGGACCAACATATGAGCCTCACCGCAGCCCCTTCTCAAAGAGGAGTCAGTAAGGGTGGGAGAGACTATGAGAGCCTGAAAAATGAACACGAAGAAAAGGGAAATGCAGAGGGGTTTTATATTCCCACGTTTCAAAAGCCAACGACCATGCAAAAGCACCGTGGAGAAAGAAAACAGTAGGCATACACTGAGTTCCCCACTTAATTCCAGCCCAGCCGGCCCCCTGGGTTAGATGAAATACCTGCATGAGTGATTCAAATCAACCACTTTATCAAAAAACAACTAGAAAGTTATAGACTTCTCAGTGTAAGGCAATAGGCTGGTTTCAAATAGGGCATGTAGCGACGGCTCTGATACAAAGGAAAGGGCGTATTCCAAGGCTGCCCAAAACAGCAGAGATCGGAGGGTCAGTGATTTCAGGTTCCTGGTTCCGTTAGATGCCACAGCCCATCACAGGGCTCATGGAGACACCAGAGGATGCATTCTCTCCTCCTCCCAGGGAGCCGGAGAGGAAGAAGGCAGTCTTAGTCACAGGAAGGACTTCCCAGGGATGGGGAGATGCACAACCAGTAGACATGGACAGGAAGAGCTGCCCAGGAGAGGCCTAAGTAGCACCTCGTAGGGTCAGGAAGATGAGGATAGAGCTGGGCTATGACTTCCATGGATCAATACCAGCTGGGGACATGGGAGGAGCTCTTGACACTTCGAGACCCTTCCCTGGACACCCCCACCCCAGCATCTCAGAGCCCCTGGTGTTCACTTTGCATGAGGCTCTACTAGGTCACAGTTCTGACCATCATACTCTGGTGGCAGCTGCCACCTCCTGCAGGCACACGGGCCAAGGCTGGGTTGGTTCCCTCCAGAAATTCTGACTCCTACTGTGAAAATCAGCAATGCACAGGCATATCTAAGGGGGTCCCCTCCCACCCCTGCCATGGATCAAGGCAGGTTTGGTGTAAGTCCACATCTCTGGTCCATTGCAGGAAGTAATATAGGAGGCAAAACCACTAGGGATCACCTTTTGCTGGGACCACTGTTCTACACCTGACTCTTGGCTCCTGTGCTGCTTATCACCGCCATTCTCCAAAGAGCAGCCAGGACAGTCCCTTTTAATTTTACATCCTAGTTTGGGAGTCCTTGCTTAGAATCCTCCAATGACTTCCCTTTGGGCAAAGAATATAATCCAACCTCCTGACCATGGTCTTCAAAGCCGTGCCCAACTCTCCATTCTCATTTCCTGTCTCTTTCCTCTCCTTCCCTGAGCTATACACCCAAGGGCCTTCCTAGTCCTTGAAAAGAGCACCTCCATTCTAGACCAAGACTTTCCCACTAGGCTCACCCACTTGTCTCTTTAGATTTCCTTCTGTGTGTCTGTCATTGAGATCTCAGCCCCAACCCCAGGGCCTCTATGTTCCCTGCAGAGACCAATGCTGATTGTCCTGTCTGAAGTCTGCCTCCAGCCCTGTCTGGCTTTCCAACTTAGAATATAAACTCGTGGGGACAGTGATCTCCTGCATCTTATTCAACCCTCCATCCCCGGTGCCTAGAATGGTGCCTGGTCCACATGAGCAGGTACTGAGTTGTTGAATAAATGAATGAATGAGTGAACCGAAAGTACAAGACTTCTTCAACATGCTTTGACTGACTCATATCCCAGGTGACCCAGAATTCGAAAGAATTCTGTCCTGAGGTGCCTGTCCATCCCTTCCCCATGCACGTCCCTCTTTCCCAGGGGCCACTGGACCATCCTTTTCCTTTGGTACAGCCAGACTCCTGCCCAGTGCTGCTGCAGACATCCCTCCAGTGGGCTCAGGCCTCGTACCCGCTTTTGACAAGGGCTCAGTGAGGTGAGCCTGTGTGTCAGAGGTCCCCAAGACCACGCCATGGTCAGTGACTTGCTAGGAGGACCTGCAGGACTCAGGATGTATGTGCCCATGGCTAGGATTTATTACTGCGAGAGGGTGCAAAATTGGCACAGGGAACAGCATGGGGTGAAGTCGGGGGATCAGGTACCCCCTTCCAGAGTCCTCTCCCAATGGAGTCCCCCAGGACATGCTGGCTTCCCCCAGAAACGAGTTATGATGACCCACGTAAAGGGCTGTCCACCAGCGACACTTCTTAGACTCAGTGCCCAGGCTTTTATTGGGGGCTGGCCACATAGGCACCCTCTGCCTGGCATGTGGCAACATTCTTGGCTTCCAGAAGGAAAGCAGGTGTTCAGTATAAACCACATGTGTTTACACAAACCCCGTAGGCACAGCCAGCCACTCCTGTTATCTGTTAGAGTGGTGGGAACCCTCCCCAGGGCCAAGTCCCCAGGCATCAGCCAAGGGCCAAGCTTGTAAGGGGCCTTTTTAGGGCGCAGTCTCAGCCCTGCTATGCTAACTCTTTTCCGAGCGCAGGGTCCATGATCAGAGTGAGGAAGCTGGTGCATCAAAAGACATTCAACTTATTTTTAGCCATCATTTCATTCCCGTTGCTCCTAAAACCATTTGAATTCTAGAGAACATCTGTCAAAGCCCCTGAGGAAGCTGGAAATCATGAAGGGAACCCCTCTGTTAGGCAAGGTGGTAGTTGGCTCCAGTCCCTCTCACGTTTACCCGAGGACACGCTGATGAGGTCTTCTGTGTTCATTGCGGAAAATTCAGGCAATACAGACAAGCAGAGAAAAGAAATTAAAATCACCCTCATCTACCTCTGGAAATAAGTGCTGTTAGAGTTTCAATCTAGAGGCTTCCAGCCTATGTATAGATGCGTCCATGCACATGTGTGTTTTCCATGTGATCATCCTGTTCACTCATTCATTTTGTATAAATGTTTATTGAGGGTCTCATGTACCAGGCACTTAGTGAAGGTTGTGGAAGTGCTGTATTGGGTCCGCAACAGTGTATCCCCTGCTCTGTTGAAACTTACACTGTAGCAGGGAGAGAAGATACTAATTAGTAACTGCACAAATGGTTACTTAATTACAGTTGTGATCAGAACTGTGAAGGTGGTTTTCTTCACATCACACATCTTGTGCAGAGAAAGTTTTACTGTTTGTAGTATTTGCTTTCTGTCTTGTATGTAGAACTGGAGCACACATCATTGATCAATAATGTATGTACATTATTGGGTGTCATCATCTCATCAACCAGGGAGAGATAGACCTTGTCACCCCTATTTTACAAATGAGGGGACAAAGGTTCAGAGTGGGTCAGTAGCTTACCCACATTATATAGCTTTTAAATGAAGCCATGGTTTCAATGCAGATCTCTGCTTCCTGAACATAGTCTGTATTTTCTGTTTGCCTTGGAAGGAGCCCATGAGGGTTGGTAAATTTTCTACACTGTCACTTCTCTGGTCTGGGCATTTACCAGCCTTGTTGAGTATGATAGGGCCTTTTCATTTTTACCAAGTTCTTCAGGGGGTTCTTATTCATCAAAGCTTGAAATCCTCCATTCTACCCATAATGATTAAGCTTGGAGCTGAAACCCTGGGGCTAGGTCCTATGGGTGGGTTTTCCTTAGAGGACAACTCAGGAACAAAGGATAGGAATCTATAGAATGGTAACATTTCCTGCCCTCCACACACCTACTAACACTTCCTTAAAATTATATTTCTGCTTATAAAAAAATCATACACATTTGAGTTCGGCCAGTGTGGCTCAGTGGTTGAGCATCGACCCATGCACCAAGAGGTTGCCAGTTCCATTCCTGGTCAGGACACATGCCCAGGTTGTGAGCTTGATCCCCAGTGGGAGGCATGCAGGAGGCAGCCGATTGATGTTGTCTCTCATCAATGTTTCTCTCTCTCTCTCCCTTCCTCTTTCTCTAAAATTAACAAAGAAAAAAAAAAAAGGTGAAAAAAGCATACACATTTGAGAAAGGTTTAATACCATATAGCACATGTGTATACATTCAGAAATTCTTCATTAGAAATTCTCAAATAATATTGGTGTAAGCTGCTTTTTTGTTTATTTGCTAATCCTCACCTGAGGATATTTTCCCATTAATTTCTAGATAGAGTGGAAGGGAGGGAGGGAGGAAAAGAGAGAGAAACATCAATGTGAAAGAGACACATCAATTGGTTACACCCCAACTGGGCCGGGGATTGAACCCAAAACCAAGGTATGTGCCCTTGACCAGAAATTGAACCCAAGACTCTTTGGTCCACAGGCTGACACTCTAACCACAGATCCAAACAGGTCAGGGCGTAAGCTGTTTTTTTATTAGAAGGCTCATACTGACAATGTCTAAGTCAACCTTGGAGATTTTCCCTGGGACCAATTACTCTGTTGTAACGAAGATATCAAGATTAACCGAGGTCTGAGAATGATGTCCTCTAAACAATCGTCAGCCACTTCCTGCTTTTGCTAGGGGGAGAGAAAGAGCGGGCCCAGCTGATCACACGTGAGTGTCAAGAATCAGGGACCTGACTGCCTCCCAGCGTGAGCCCCGCGTGCACCCAGCCCTCCCTGGCAAACAAGGGACCTGACATTCCTCAGGTACCAGCGACTTACCAGCGACCTTACACATCCTCTCTAAACACTCTCCCAACCCTGTTCCAGGCAAGCCGGCTTCTCGCTTCTCCCAGCAAAGGTCACGCCTTTCCAGCCATGAAAGCTCTCCTTTGACAGTACAACTGTCAACTCCCCAAAGACGCAAGATGCCAGGAGGAGGCTCAGAGCGATGTTGGACCAGGGCAGGGACCTACGTCAACCAGCACAAGTGAGGATGCAGCAGAGAGAAGTCAGTTAATGGCAGAAGAAAAGAGAAGAGAGTGAGTTCACAGGAACCTCAAAAAGGAGTTGATCTGAGGAGTGAAGGGTTAGGAGAGGCCCTTTGGAAGACAGACAAAGCCCTTGAATGGCTTGGAAGGACACCTCTTTTTATTTATTTTTTTATTGATTTTAGAGAGAAAAGGGAGAGGGAGAGAGAGATAGAAACATCGATGAGAGAGAACATCAATTGGCCACCTCCTGCATGCCCCCCATTGGGGATTTGACCCACAACCTGGGCATGTGCCCTGAATGGGAATCGAACCTGTGACCTCTTGGTGCATGGGTCGATGCTCAACCACTGAGGCACACCGGCTGGGCGGAAGGACACCTCTTGATAAATTGAATGTGAGGTGTAGTGAGGACTGTCATGGAAAAGTTATGTCAAAAGCAAAACAATCCGGTGGAGCTATCGTGAGACTCCGGGCCTATCGCGATAGTCGGGGCCTATCGCGAGACTTGGGTTCTATCGCGAGACCCCGGGCCTATCGCGATAGTCGGGGCCTATCGCGAGACTCCGGGCCTATCGAGAGAGGGCGGGGCTATCGCGAGACCCCGGGCCTATCGCGATAGTCGGGGCCTATCGCGAGACTCCGGGCCTATCGCGAGACTCCGGGCCTATCGAGAGAGGGCGGGGCTATCGCGAGACTCCGGGCCTATCGCGATAGTCGGGGCCTATCGCGAGACTCCGGGCCTATTGCGAGAGGGCGGGGCTATCGCGAGACCCCGGGCCTATCGCGATAGTCGGGGCCTATCGCGAGAGGGCGGGGCTATCGCGAGAGGGCGGGGCTATCGCGAGAGGGCGGGGCCTATCGCGAGAGGGCGGGGCTATCGCGAGACTCCGGGCCTATCGCGATAGTCGGGGCGTATCGCGAGAGGGCGGGCCTATCGCGAGACCCCGGGCCTATCGCGATAGTCGGGGCCTATCGCGAGAGGGCGGGGCTATCGCGAGAGGGTGGGGCCTATCGCGAGAGGGCGGGCCTATCGCGAGAGGGCGGGGCTATCGCGAGAGGGTGGGGCCTATCGCGAGAGGGCGGGCCTATCGCGAGAGGGCGGGGCTATCGCGATAGTCGGGGCCTATCGCGAGAGGGCGGGCCTATCGCGAGAGGGCGGGGCTATCGCGAGACTCCGGGCCTATCGCGAGAGGGCGGGGCTATCGCGAGACCCCGGGCCTATCGCGAGAGGGCGGGGCTATCGCGAGACTCCGGGCCTATCGCGATAGTCGGGGCCTATCGCGAGAGGGCGGGGCTATCGCGAGACCCCGGGCCTATCGCGAGAGGGCGGGGCTATCGCGAGAGGGCGGGGCTATCGCGAGAGGGCGGGGCTATCGCGATAGTCAGGGCCTATCGCGAGAGGGCGGGGCTATCGCGAGACCCCGGGCCTATCGCGAGAGGGCGGGGCTATCGCGAGAGGGCGGGGCTATCGCGAGACTCCGGGCCTATCGCGAGAGGGCGGGCCTATCACGAGAGGGCGGGGCTATCGCGAGACCCCGGGCCTATCGCGAGAGGGCGGGGCTATCGCGAGAGGGCGTGGCTATCGCGAGACCCCGCGCCTATCGCGAGACTCCGGGCCCATCGCGAGAGGTCGGGGCTATCGGGAGACTCAGGGCCTATCGCGAGATTCTGGGACTATAACGGGAAGTGGTGCAGTTGTTTTGGCAAACAAATCTGGCAGTTCTTGAAATGATCAAACATACTACATGACCCATCAGTTCTGGCAAAGAGAAATGAAAACTGGTTCACACAGAAACTTCAACATGAATGTTTATACCTTAATTTTTTATAATAGCCAAAAGGTATGAACATTCCGAATGTGAATGAACATTTGAATTAATAAACAAAATGTGGTATACACATATGGTGGAGTATTATCCCACGGTAAAAACGGATGACGTACTGATATGTGGTACAACATAGGTGAATCTTGAAAACACTATGTCAATTGGAAGATCACTTATATATAAATGGAAATTCACATGGAAGTCTGGATAGGAAACCCCAAAGGATAGAAAGTAGGTTCATTAGTGCTGAGGGGCAGGGACATAGAGGGTGCTGGATAAAGGATATGGGATTTCTTCTGGAGGTGAGGGAAATTTTCCAAAATCAGCTGTGATGATGGGTCAATGGTTGTGCTTACCTTTGACCCAATTAAATAAGTAGACTTTTAGTGAGTGAATAGTATATGTGAATGGCATCTCAATAAAGTTGTTTAAAAATACTCATCCCACCAACCCTTGCTGCTTCCATCCAAGTTCTCACATTAGAATAATTTTTCTAAACACCATTTTCACCATGTTGCTCTCTTTTCGGGTGAAACTTTTCAGAGTCCATAAAGATGTCACCAATTCAACGACCATTCATTGCACACCTACTGTCCTAGGCACTGATAAATGCAGCCACACACTTTTTCTGCAGTTTCAAATCTCAACTCTTTCCGCCTTGGAGGCTTCACCTGCGTGACTCGCTCACTTCCTTTCCCATTGACCTTCTCAGAAACAGAGACCCTCTGCGCTAAACAAATGCCCTTGCTTTTCCCAGTTCCTTTTCTATGCTATTGCTCAATGTGGACAGTACCTTTTTACCCAAAACGCAGGCCACGGTCTGACCCGTCCCGCAGGTCGAGCAATGAGGACTCTAGAGGGGGAGTGAGGATGAGGAGGGACAAGAAACACGAGAAATGGAGACAAGACAGGATTCTGATCAAGTCTCGTTTATTCAGGGGGAGTTCACATAATAGATAGGAGAAAAACAGGTGAAACAGTTAATGAGTATCCCACCTGAAGCAAATTCCAGTAAATACCCCAGGTTGGAGAACTTTTCTTGCCAGTGACAGTTTAGTGAGGTGGGCAGGGGAGAGGCCTGTGAGGAACAGCTGAGAAGAGACCTCAGGGAAAGGGCAGCTGGGCTTCCGTGCTGTTTGGGAGGCCCAGCCCTGCGACCTGGTGTTTCACCTGGATGAATTCTGCCTGTCCTGTCTAGGTCGCCTTTTCTTCTCTCCGAAGTTTTCTATCCCTAATTCAAAGTCCATCTCCTTCCAGAAGCTCTCGTGGTTGACCTGCCCACCGTTCCTTTCTTTCCCCAGATCAGTCTGTGAATCCTTCGTTCCTCCTCGCCGCTCGCTCTTCTGGGACTGCCTGGCAGTCCACCGAAACCTGCTCACGGCTCAACCTCAAACAGCAGCTCCTCTGTCTCTTCTATACTTTGCTTCCTGTGGGGTGAGGAGCGCTCCTTTCCGATGACTGTCGCAGAGTCTTCACAGATTGGATTCCTTAGCGGGAGGTCACCGGAACCTCGGAACCTCGGTGCTGCCGCGGGTGTGATATGTGACCTCAGGCCAGGCAGGCTCACTCGGGCTGCAGGCCTCTGCCCGGAACATCTGGCCGGAGCAGCGCTAACACCCCACCCGGCCCAGGGGGAGCCTCACCCACCCAGTGACGTAGCGGAGGCTGCCACCTGATGGCTGTCGTGAGAACTTCCCCTGCCGATGGTGCCCTGCGTTTGCTAGCCGGTCTCCTTCCCAGAATCGCCAGAAATGAAGGAAAAGGGCCTTTGCTGAGCCCGTGACCTCCAAACACGGGGCTTCTTATATCATTAAAACCACCCTAAGAGAGACCAGGGGGCCAACAGAGCTTCTGCTCTTATGTTCTCAGGTCTTTCCATAATTTCAGTTAGGAAGGAAAGAATTGCTTTTCAATTATGTACGCGAATCAAACGTGATTGACCTCGTACCTTTCATAAAGAAATGTGTTCATTTGAACAAAATGAGCCCTAAAGTAGGGTCATTCTTTTATTTTAATTATAACCATTTAAAAATATTTGTACTGATTTTGAGAGCGAGAGAGAAAGAGCGCCCCACCAACCGAGCCACACAGGCCAGGGCTAAAGGAGGGCGATTCTTAATTCAAATATAATTAATTTTAAAAAATTATACTAAGGGTAGAATTTTATTTTGTTTTACTTTATTTATTGATTTTATTTGGAGAGCGTGCTTATTAGAGCTGGGACAGTGAAACAAAGGGGGCTTGGGGTGGACGGGGCACCCAGGCGGTGCTCTGCGGCGGCTCCTAGAAACGTTTCAGGACAAGTGAGCGAGGCTGCTGAGAGCTCGCTGGGAAGTCAGAGGAAGGGGGCCTTGGAGACAGGTTCAGGGGGGAGCCCGGGACAGGCTGCCGCTGCCTGTTGCTCCCCTGCAAGTCTTGTGGGGACTAAGGGTAGAATTACGGACGCTTGGGCAATACAAATATTGGACACGTGGTATCCCCTTTCTGGTGTCCTTCAAAGCCCAGCAAATAGGTGACAAGTTTAGGCCTCCCATGAAACACTGCAACCACAGGGTTTTCACTTGGGTTCGTTTCTAATACCTGGTATTTAATACCAAGGTATAAACGACTTAAATATCCTAACACACCAGCCATCTAGAAATATTTACGTTTTAAAGGTGTATTTCAGGGAGTACAAGGACCAGCCCAAAGAATAAATCTTGAAGAGTAGAATTTAGATGTGTAAGAAATCGGGTGGGGAGATCCTCTGAGGCTCGGCGACCTTTATGGCCACCCTTCAGTTAGACACAGGGACCGAGGTGCTGGTGGGACTTCGGGCTCAGAGGCAGGAAAGGGTACTAGGAACTGCTCTCAATGCGCTTGCTTTCTAGACGGACACCGTCCCAGGAAGGGGATTATCTTTTTCGTTCTGGGGTATTTGTAGGAGACAGTGTGGTCTAGTAACGTAGAACTAGCCTGGGAATTAAAAGAGTGGGTTTTATTCCTGTTCTTCCCATTTATAAACCAAGTACCTCTGATCTTGTTCTTAAACTGTTCCGCTAAATTTACTAATCCGCATAATGTGCATAACATCTATCTGAAGGGTTGCTCTGAAATACTAAGCAGGACCATAAAAAAAAAAAAAAAAAAAGCAAAACAATCCTCGATTCACCCATGATCACTCTGAGATTAGCTTATGGTTGGGGTTAAAACACACTTATCAACACACTTATTTTCATCATTTATTCTTTCCAAAGTAAGATCTCTACCACATCTCTTTTGCTTTGGAGTCAGATGTTGGTCCCCGCTTTGAATCAATTCATTGTAAGTGGCCCTTTTCTCTCTCTGTCTTTAGAGAAGGGCTGTTGGTGTCCCCGTTCTTGGAGGACTCCTGATTTGGAGTGCCTGAGCTGCACAAAGGCACGAAGGCAGGACCGGGGGGCTCTGGGCCCTCATGCCGAGACGTGTCCTGTGAAGTTACTTCAGGCCCACACGCCTCCCCCTAGCATGCTGGAGACCTCGACTCACCACAGGTCATAAAACATTCTTAGGAGGAAAAAAAATACCTGCTCAATCCAACGAGAGAAACTGCCACTTTTCCCTGGAAAATCTCAACGTGTTTGTAAACAGTTCACGCTAACGGCTCTGTCCTCAGCACCAGCCCCCCCCCCCCCCCCCCCCCCCCCCCCCCGGAACAAGCACCTTCTGTTCTTGTGCATTTCTGAAACATGACAAGGTTCTGCTGTCTTATCAGGCTTGTTTAAGGAGATTTGCATGTTAATGTCCCTGTAGTGATGGGAAGAGTTTTCAGTGGCTGATTGTCTTTAGCATTCCTAGGGCCTGGGGCACGGGCAGGTCCGGAAGGCCCCCACACCAGAGATCTAATGAATAAGAGTTTCATTCAAGCGTTGCCCCTGACCCAGGCCACCCAGGACCCTGCAGCCTGCTCCCCAGGACCACCTTCATGTCCCCACAGAGGCTAACTGGTTCTCCGTCCCTTGGCCAGCCTTTATCCTGAAAGCCCATAAGCTGGGCCAGGCCTGGGCCCGGGCCCCTGGCTGGTGAGTGGAAGCAGGATTTGAGGGTATGAGGGTCTCCCAGGAGGTCATCACATGAGCAAGGAAGGGGACAGAGTACTGTGTCCAGGAGCCTGGGCTCCCTAGACACTCACTTTGGGAGACTTGGGGTGACCGACGTTAGCAACAGCAGCCTCTCTTTCTCGGATTTCCAGGACAGAAGCTTGGGAGTCCTCTTGGCTCCCCTGCATATGCCTGCGGATGCTCTTAGCCTGATGTCCTCCGGCCCCAGAGCCCACCGCTCGCCCACTATCCCCATTTGGCCAGTTGATAACCAAACTTTAATAACACTTTATTACAAAGCTAAAAAGCAAATTAATAGGAGGTAAAATTGTCTTGTTGTTTCAGAATTTGGGAGGGGCTAGGACCTCCGTAGCACGTGGCCCAGGTCCGGGGCCCCTCTGACCAGGTCTCAGTGTGGTACAGCTTGCAGGTCAAGTTCAGCTTTTGTCCACTTCTGCCAGTGGCGTGCTGGTGTCTGAGCCAGGTGCCCAGTTGCCCAGGGTGGGGTGTCTTAAAGAAACATGCTCTCCGGGAGAGCAAACGGGGATGTCTGAAGACCAGCGTGGGAGAGTTACTCACTCCTGCATTTGTGCTCCGAGTTTATTTTTATTGGGTGATTAATTGACATGCCGTGGCCTTTGCTCCAGCACCTGAGTCTCTGAGCCCAGCTCCGACCGAAAGCATATTGGTGCTTTCAAGAAGAGGTCGATGAAGAAGCCCGGCTGCCACAGTGACCGCAGTGAGATAGATGGCTGAGCCTTGCTCTGTGCCTCCAGGGTCAGCGAGCGCAGCCTGGCAAGCTGCCACGGGGAGGTTCTTACAGTAGCTGTGCTGGCCAGGGGACAGCCTTCTCCCTCCCGCGGAGTCCAACCGGCGAGTGGCCTGCAGACACTGCTCCTTATGGAGGTCAGTGCGTGGGGGCCCAGAGAGTCTGGGCTTCATATGGAGACACCTCCCCTGGGAGCACATTTCCACTGTCCTTGGCATGACTCAGAGTCTACAGGGGCCACCCCGCAAACAGGGGATTCTGCTGGCTACTCTGCGGGAGGCCAGAGCGCTCAGAGCCACACGTTCTCAGCACTGGGTGTAGATTCCACAGCCTCGCTCAGTGCACAGCGTTTGAACCGCTGCTCTGTGTCCAGCGCTCTGCTGGGGTCTGGGGAGACTGCGGTGAAGAAGGCTCCTCCCTCCTGAGGCTTCCCTTCATCAAGGGCATTTACCAGCTGACACTGTACTTTGCATATGAGGTGGTGAGTGCCCAGGGCAGTTCTTATTGGCAGTGACTACTCATGTGTCTGGGCCATCATTGGCCTTAGTCAAGGATGGGTGAACAGAATAGACAGGTGAATGAATAAGCATATATCTAATCTATCTATCTATCTATCTATCTATCTATCTATCTATCTATCTATCTATCATCTATCGTGTGTATGGTAAAAATACCAGGTATGTGTGTATGAATACACAAAAATATATTGGTATTACATTATATATGACATATAACGTTATATATGGTATATATACACACATAATGTAGTCATTACATCCTTGTTATGAATTTAATGTTTGTGTGTTCCGCCACCCCAATTCATATGTTGAAGCCCCAATCCTAGTGTGTATATACCTCCAAGGAAGTAATAAAGGTTAAATGAGGTCAGAAGGATGGGGCCCTGTTCTGATAGACTTTGTGTCTTCATAAGAAGAGACACCAGAGAGCAGTCTCTCCCTCCCTCCCTCCCTCCCTCCCTCCCTCCCTCCCTCCCTCCCTCCCTCCCTCCCTCCCTCCCCTCACATGGCGTGCACCAAGGAAAGTCACAGGGAGAAGATGGCCATGTACAAGCCTGGAAAAGGGCTCTCACTCAAAACCCAATTGGGAAGAACCTTGATCATGCAGACTTCCAGCTTCCAGAATCATGAGAAGTGCATTTCTGTTGTCGAAGGCCCCTGTCTGTGCTATTTTGGTATGGCAGCCCTAGCAAACTAATACAATACTATATAAATATTAGGTTGAATTATGAGGTTGCCATTTTACTGGTTAAAACCGGTCAATGTCAGCAATTTCATATGGCCCAATCTAATACATAAATGTATATACAATCAAGATGACATGTCATAGATGTGTGTTTTCCCTCTGCCGGACAGAGTTCATCGAGGGAGACATGTCTTATTAATCTCCACTTTCTCTTCTCCCCAGGCACCTGCTGGCATTTGGTAAACATTGGTGACTGATGAGTAAATTACTAAGATGAGCTCTTTGAATTTCTGTTCCAGCAGAAGCCTTAATATAGTTTATATCAAGGCTAGTTCACTCATTAAAAATAATTACCTTGCACATATTGGCAGGAGCTATCGAACTGCTCACCAAAAACTTTTCACTTCCCAGGAACTCAAATTCAATGTTTTCACAACACACACACACACACACACACACACACACACACACACACACACCAGTGTCATTGGACCTTCCTGAGTCACACCGCTCATGTACACAGGCTTGTGGGCCAGTGGGTGAGAACAGGCACCTTCTCCCCAGGTCTCTTAATGGAGCTGAGGGCTCAGGGGACAGGTTTCTTTTCAGAGTGACGGTCATGTTCTAAAATTGGGAGCGGTGATGGTTTCACAGCTCTCTGAATATACTACACATCATTGAATCATATATTTGAAATGAGGGGATTGTATAGTATGTAAATTATTTCTCAATAAAGCTGTTAGCTGGAAGAAAAATGTCTTCAAGGAAGTGAGTTTGCCATGGTTTCCAAGATTATTGAAGCAAAGCCCAACACCCTTCTTATGATGCTCTTCAGAATATCCTACTATTGAACTGCAGAAGACCCCAACATGACAGAGGCATTTAGATTTTCTTTCATTTTTGCCTGCTTGACATAGGCTGAGTCAAACTAAGGACTCTCCAAGTCTCATCTATAGGGTCCTCATTCATAGTGGTAATGACTGCAGCAGAGTGGGCTAAGGTGAATACCTGTCTGGTTAAGAATGAATGAAAGAAAGAATGAATGAGTGAGTGAATGAATGAATGAAGGAACAAGCACCTTGCTCTCTGCTTGGCTTTCCCTATCAATACAGCTGTTGTCTGTGAATGAATGCTTCACTTATTCTTATCTATGAAAACTACAGCTGTTTCTTCATGCTATTGAGGGTCCTTATTTCTCCCAAACTCAAACAGAAGCTCTGGTCCTGTCAAAACTTGGCCTGTGACATTACTTTCACTCTTGGGCCTTGGTTTCCTTATCTACAAAACAAAGGGCAGCTGTGGTACATATACACAATGGAGTACTATGCAGCTGTAAGAAAGAAAGATCTCATATCCTTTGAGACGACATGGAGGGACCTGAAGAGTATTATGCTAAGCGAAATAAGCCAATCAGAGAAAGACAAAAACCACATGATCTCAGTTATTGGTGGAATATAAAGAACAAAAAAAGCTGATGAACAAATAGACCCAGAGACATAGAAAGGAGTATGGTTCAGACAGACAAACCTCAGAGGTGGGGGATGGGGGGGAGGGATGAGATGAAACAAAGAACTTATATGCATGTATGCATAACTGATAGACATAGACAAAAATGCTTGGCTGGGGGCTAGAGGGAAAAAGGAACAACATCTGTAATAAAAACAAATTACTTAATAAAAAAACAAAAACAATAACAACAACAACAAAAAACAAAGGGCACGTTCAATGATGGTCTCCGAGGATCCTTCTAAGTCTAGTAACTTATGACAGTCTTCACCAAAGTGACTGCTATTCATTGGTGAGCAAAAAGTTCTAAAATTATTCCTGGCAGGCAGATTCAAACCAAAGTCCTGGTAGTTTCTTTCTACATGATGTGTGACATTTCGTAACACAGTGTAAGTGCAGAAAGTGAAAAGGCGGACATCAAAGTTGAAAAACAAACAGCTGGGAAAGAATGCCTATAGAAATTGCTCACTCTGACTTCAGAGGGATAATTTTTTTTTTTTTTTTTATAAAAAGATCATGAGAACTAGATTTATGTCCCCAGATCCAATGCAAATGCAGGATTTGTACAATAACCATTTATCAGCTCCCAAAGAGCTGATTTATGGCCCACCCAGCCTACTTTGTATTCTGATGGTCTCAGAAAGATAACTGAAAAAAAAACCCAAAAAACAAAGAAATCTCCTCCGACTCATTGTGCATGACGGGTTATAAATGAGCACAACTTGATTTTCTGCTCTGGAAAATCAGGGTTTTGAGACTCTCATTAGAAATTAGTCATTAAAGCTGTTCCCCAACTTGACTGTTTGGCCCATCGTTCTGTTGTAGTTTTAGTCATTTCCTTTCCTGACCATGTTGGGCAGGGATACCACTGCCTTTGCTTTCGTACGTTCTAGGTCACCTTCTTCTAGTTGTAACACCAAGTCACCAAACAGACTGTGCCCAGCACACGTTACACTGCTGTCCCTGCGGAGACTGTGTGCCACTATGAAAAGGTGGGCGATGCAGAACCGGTACCCAGCATGTGAGATGTTGTTGGATGATGAGTCGGGTGGCCCAGGACCTGGCTTATGGGAGGCACGGTGCTGGCCTGGAGGGGTGGAGACAGAGGTGTAATTGGGCTCTGGTCCTCCTCTCCAAATAGTGGAAACTTGAATTAGTGTTTCCCAGGCATGTGCCCCGAAGTACTGGTCCGGAGTCACCTGCGGAGTTCAGAGACACAGATCCCCAGGCTCTGACACTGGAGGTCTTGGTTTGGTAGGTCCGAGGCTGGGCCTAAATCTCTGTGATTTAAAAACCTCCATGGGTTTCTGATGCAGCTGGTGCAGGGACAGGCATCTGGGACTTGCTGGAGCCTGGGGCTCTGCCAATTCCTCCAAGCAGCTGTCAGGCTGAGGCACTGACGCAAAGGGTAGAGTCCAGTGTGTCAGATCAGCAAGAAGGTCAGGATGGCCAAGAATCTTCCTTTTTACCCTCCATGTCTCGTTAACCGACCACCAGATCATTTTGCTTCTTTCTCAGTGACTCTTAGCTCTCTGCACATCTGTGAATTTTCTTCATGGTGGCTCTAGTCCTGACCAGCATCATCGCTTACGTGGCCTCCCAGACTCGTCTCTCTTCCCTTAAAGTCTGGCTTGTGACTGAATGAGCTTTTTCTGAAATTCAGATCTGATTATAACATCCTTCCGAGTTTCGTCCTTCAGGTGGCCCCACTACCTACAGATCAAGGCTCAAGTTCCACAGCAGGCTACATGCGACCCTTCACAACCCTGCCCGGTTGTTGAGTAAGCAGATCTTGGCTCTGTGCCTTTGCCTATGCTGTTTCCTGGGCCTGAACATCCTTCCCTGGTCTACCATCAAGTCTCAGCTTGGCCATCTCTCCTTTCCTTGACTCTTGCAGGCAGACTCTCTCTGATCTTGCCATACAGTCTTTTTTGCATCTTGAAGGTCACTTTCATCACAGGTTTTATATTAAAAGTGTTTTATATAGCAACCTCTATATCTCTAGACTAGGTCTAGGTGAGAGAGGTCATATACATTTTGATGACTGAATATCTCCAATATCTGTGAACTAGGGTTAATTCACATTGGTTCAGTGAATGAGGGCACCCAGGGTAGGATGATCCTCGAACTGTTAGAAAGGCTGAGAAGCTTCGTACGAGTTCATCCAACAGCTTTGAAGGGAGCAGCTTCCAGACAGGTCTCCCCTTGGAATTTCCCTGTTTGTAACACAGCCCTTGTTTAACTAGCAGCAGCCTGTGCCGCTGTTGATCTTTCTCCACCACTAATCTGGTTCCTTTGGGGCACCTGGCGCTGCTCAGGTTGGTAGGGAGGGTAAGGAAAGAACACAGGTCTTTAGGAGAGCATCCCAAGATCCCTTAAGGAGGACTGTAGGAGATGGCTTCAACATAGTTGCAGGATACTTGAGCTAGGAAGGAGACTCATGGCCAATTTGAGCTTGTCCAATTTCATCCATCCATGCATGCACCATATATTCATCTATCCATCCATCCATCCATCCATCCATCCATCCATCCATCCATCCTTTCAGCATTCATTATAGGCTATTATATCTATATACCGCATATATGACAGAGCTTGTGTTCCAGAAGAGGGAGCAAGATCATAAGCAACAAGTAAACAGATAAAACGATAACCTCAGAAACTGACACATGCTCCGAGCCACCACTCTGGACCACAGCATAAGAAGTGACAGGTGATCGGTGGGCAGAGTTGTGGAGGGCTTCTTTTGTGAGAAGTGGCCAAAGAAAGTGTCGCAGAGAACATGACAGAGGAGTCAAGTGGAGATGCGGTAGAGAGAATGTTCCAGCAGAGGAAACCATGGGAGCTGATGAGTCTGGGAAGATCCTCCAACTGGGAAGCGTGTTGGGGATAGTGGGGAGAACTGAGTTCAACTTCTGGATCCGCCATTTAAAAATCATTGAGAGGGGTACTAACTTTTTCAAGCTTCTACATTCCTATATGTACTAAAACCTTTGCCATAAGGTGGTTGTGAAGATTGAATCATGTGTAGAGCATGGCCCTTGGCATGGGGCAGGTTCTCAAGCCCAGATATTTCAAAATCCTTTTGCCAGGTGAAAGTCATCCTATTTTTCTCATCAGCAACAGAAGACAGGTAAAAAGATGAATCACCTCAGTTCTGGTAACCAGTTTCAGACTGACACCTCTATCTGATTTCGGTTTTGTTCCATATTTTTAAAATGCTCTAAGTACTCGCTTTATTATGCATGTCACCCGGCTCTAGTTACTGTGAAACTAGAAGGTCACAGCTTGGCTCTGGGCTCAGAAATATGGCACCTGTCAGGCGTGTGATTTAGGAACTTGGCCTTCCTCAGTGGAGCCAACGCATAGTAAATGAAGCCAATGATTCAATCTGTTGCTGCTGAATAAAAGCTGGGAGAAATCTTAAGCTGCTATATTAACACAAAACTTATTATTAGTAAATGTTTTTCGTACGATGACATTGAACCCCTCTCTCCCCACTTCCCTCCTGTCTCAGCCTCCAAATAGCTCATCGCTGGAAGGAGGGCTAAGAGGCTCAGCAGGAATCAGTGACTCTGCCTGACAATAACCAAAAGCAAAATAAAACTGAGACTCCGTACAAGGGTGTGGGACAATAGGACACGTGGACCCAATCTGCTCAGGTTCGCAGTGTTCGGCTCCCCTCTTTCTTTTTAAAACAAATTTCCCCCCCTTTATTGATTTTAGAGAGAGTGGAGGGGAGAGGGAAAGGGAGAGAAACATCAATGAGAGAGAACATCGATTGGCCGCCTCCTGCATGCCCCCCACTGGGGATCAGGCCCACAACCTGGGCATGTGTCCTGACTGGGAATCAAACCGGCGACCTCTTGGTCATGGGTTGATGCTCAACCACTGAGCCACACCAGCTGAACTAGGCTTCCCTCTTTCACAAACATTCACATCTGGCTCTTATTTTCTTCTTCTATTGCCGAAGGTACCTGGGTAAAGGTTCAATGCCCATTTTTTTTGAAGAAGAAAAAGTCCAGATTCATAACATTTGCCTATTCCCATGGTGTAAATACTTCCACTGTGGTCAGTTAGTCATGACATCAGTGAATACAGAGTTGGGAGGGTAACAACTGACTCTTGCCAACTGGTGTGAGCCGGCTCCAGGACACCATCACCCTAAAAATAATAATGACCACCCACTCTGGTTGGGCACTGTGGCAGGTACTGTAGACATGGTGTTTCCTATAATCTTAACTGTCATTGTTTGAGGCAGGAATTATTATCATCTGCTCAAGGATGAGGAAAGCGCACTCAGAGAGATGGTGTGGCAGGTACAGATTTGCATCACTAGAAAGTGGCCGATAGGATCTGGGATTGGGTGCTACTTGCCCCTCTCACTGTGGCACACTCCTGGCTGCCCCCGTTCCAAGTCCTTCTCTTTCTTCCCTAGATAAGCACCTTCCTTTCTCCCAGGCCCCGTCACTGCAATGCTCTCTCGTGTAACCACCCCCACTCCGGTTTACTTCGCTGGGCCCCAGAGTGCAGTCTGCACTTCCTCATACCACCCCTCTACTCTGGCAGAATGGGTTTCCCTACTGTCCCCGAGGTGCCTGAAATCACTGGCCTGCCTCTCACATCGGCTTTCCCCCACCCTGCTGCTCCATTCAGATCCTGGCCTCTCCAACAGGCCCTCCGGGGCCACGTTAGCCCCCGGATCTCTTCTCTTCAGCTTCTACAGCTTTTATAGCCTGGGCCGCTCGCCTGACCCTCAGGATCAGTGGCCTTTCTAAAAACAAGTGTTTGCTGGGTTGTATTTCTTACCGCTCCCAGAAGACCACAAGCTACTTTAGAGACAGTGCGGGACACATAAGTGCAGAAGAGCCGCCAAGAATCGCTTGCTCACACCGGTGTTCAGTAACAGGGTGCCGCCCAGGAGGCTCCCGACGTGCCCACTGTAGGAACACGGCAGGGGAGGACCGGCCACGTGGGATGGCCGCCCCTGAGCAGCCTCATGAAAACACATCTATCTATTTAAAAACATATTTTAAGGTGGCAAATCTCATCCTCTCCACCTTCTAAACTATATTTAATTGCTACCAAGAGCAAGAGCCCTGGCCTGTTGGGCTCAGCAGTTGGAGCGTTGGCCTGTGGACCAGAGAGTCCCGGGTTCGGTTCCTGCTAGGGGCACGTACCAAAAAAACAAAAAAGTAAAAAAAAAAGAGCAAGAGAAGGCAACTTCCCTGTGGCTGGGTGTGGAATCAATGAGTTCTGTGTCCCGGAGCCGGATACACGATACATGGGAACTCCATGATCTAATCCATGGCGTTTTCGGGGACAGAGGGGGCTGCCAATCCCAAGTTAAGCGGGTCTGGATGGCCACGTCTGTGACCTGCGGGTGACTTTGGTCGAGCTCAAAGGAGCACGGCCCCCGTTTGAGCATGCCCAGTGCGTATCCCTGAGCCTGTATTTCAGGCTGTAGGTAACAGCCACTGCAGCCAGAAACAGCCCACAATCCCGACGTTGTGTACACACGGCGTTACCGACGATGCAGGTGCCAAGGTGAAAGCTGGCGGCGGCAGAGAGACGCGTGCCTCCCACTCCCGGACCACGGCCCTGGAGCCTGGTCCTCCCCCAGGTACGATCCACTCATGGGGCTGAGTCAGGGAGGCCATCACGCAAGGACCTTGCCTGATAGAAGAGGAAGTTGTGAGGCCCCGAGGGATTTAGCTTCCAGGACTATCTGGCCCCGGGTGTGGGGTTGCACGGAGCCCACATCTGGCTCTCATCAGCCAAATTCCCTCTCGTCACAGGGTGTGGAAATCAGGGAGCGCAAAGCTCAACAAAGTCTGGAATCAAACCGTCCCTGTCAAGTGTGCCTCCTTCGAGGAATGTTGTGACCATGGGTCTCTTACTATTATTTTGTCTTAAAGAGAGGCAGAGACTTGAGATAACAAGTTCGTTTTAAGAGACGCTGACAGTGGCTTGGCACCTTCAGCCCTTCAGCGCATGTCAGGCTGGTTTCATGTGCTGGCACCTTCATGTTTGTGCCTGAGAACTTGCCCTGGCAGCCAGAGCCCTTTGCCCACCTGTGCAGCCGGCTGGATGTGCCGGGGAACTAGCCTCCCCAAGGAGAGACGGTCACCAATGACTAATGAGAGTTGTATACAAGTACCCCAGTTCCCTGGCTCCTGGTGGAATAAGCCTCCATGGGCCCCTGGGGTTCTCCCGGGGACTGGGCTCCTCTGCCCACCGCCATGGCTGGCTAGACCACGCAGAGTGCCTTGGCTGGGTTCTCTTCCCTGCCCCACTTCCACTCCCTTGCTGGCATTTTTGGACATTGCCTCCCAAGTAGACAATTGACACCCAGATCCTTGTCTTCGTATCTGCCTCAACCCAAATGAAGACAGTTGTGTCGACAGAATTCCTATGAGACAGTGGTTAATTCTTCTGGAAGCCAATGCCTGGACCAGCATCAAGGATAACGACTTCATCCAGGATAACGGTGAGTTAGTGCTCATGGGCTCTCCTGAATGTCTCAACAATATGGGAGAAAACAGAGTATAGCAAGAACTAAATGGGGTTTCTATGAATGAAAATTCAGAGAAAGGAGTCTGGTGGACTGGCAGGCTAAGGTTTTATAGTTTTTTGTTTTGTTTTGTTTTGTTTTTTTGGTACGTGCCCCTAGCAGGAACTGAAACCAGGACTCTCTGGTCCGCAGGCCAACGCCCCAACTGCTGAGCCAAACTGGCCAGGGCCAGGCTAAGGTTTTAAAGAGTTGCCTTGATGAAGTTATAGAGAGATGACAGGCTTTGCCTGCAGGGGATCTGATTAATTGACCTATATTTTCCCAAACTACTTCCCTCCATCTTCACCAAAACCCCAAAGGAAGGTAACTTATTACCACTTACAGATAAGGAGACCTTGAGACACTGAGAAGTTAAAGGACCACATTGGGTCCCAGGAGAATTAAATGAGAAAAATATATGCCAAGACCCAGCCCTTGGCTTATAGTAGGTGCTCATTTAATATTATTCCATTTCTTTCTCATGTGTTGGTGCAGTCCTTCAGAAAAATAGGCTGGCCCCTTTCTCAGGCTGAGGAACTGTTTTGGGTGTTGAGATTGTTTTGGGTGATGAAAGACAGAAAAGATTGGGACTCTCGTACCTGGTAATAGTCAAGTAGGTAATTCAGACCAATTCTCCCACTGAACACAATGTAAAAAGTTGGCAAAAGTATACATAAAAAGAGAAAATGGAAAAGAAGCCAGCACAGGCTAGAAGGTTATAGAAAAGCAATCAGCATTAAGTCTCTATTTTGGGTTTCTTAGAAAGTTTTGCAGGCAATGATGCCAGTTTGAAAATTGAGCAATTTCCAAAGAGTTTTTGGAAAGAATGAGCAAGACTGGAAGACTATACGTACCCAAGTAAAGAATCATGAGAGCCCTGGTAGGTTTGGCTCAGCGGTTAGAGCATCGGCCCGTGGACCAGAGAGTCCCGGGTTCAGTTCCCACTAAGGGCACGTACCTCGGTTGCCGTTTGTCTCCGGCCCCGGTTGGGGTCGTGTGGATGGCAGCCAGTTGATGTGTCTCTCTCACATCAATGTCTCTTTCTCTCTCTTCCTCCCTCTCTCCCTCCTGCTCTATCTGAAGATGAATGCAAAAATGTCCTGGTGAGGATTAAAAAAAAAAAAAAGAATCATGAGAGAGGTCAACAGGGGAACACAAGTGGGGATCAATGGTGGTCAAGGGTTGAAGGTGGGGACTGGGGGAGGGATGAATAGGCAGAGCACAGAGGATTTTTAGAAAGTGAAAGTACTCTGTACGATACTACAGTGGTGGATATATGTCATTACTGATTTGTGTAAACTCACGGAATGAACAGCACCAAGAGCGAGCCCTAATGTAAACCATGGACTTCGAGTGCTAACGATAATCAGTATAGGTTCATCAGTGTGATAACAGGGGGGCTCTGCGTGTGGGGGGGCAGGAGGTGTCTGGGAAATCTCTGTGCTTTCTCCTCAGTTTTGGTATGAATCTAAAACTGTTCTAAAACGTAAAGTCTATTAAAATAGTGGGCAAGTATAGCTTTTCTCAACCTTATGGAAAACAACTGAATGAATCAAAGTGGAAAATTTTATCAAGAAGACAATAGTCAAGGTAAATTGTATATATTGGTAAAAGATTTCATAATATCTGAAAGACCATTAATCATATACGGAGGGAAAAGAATGACCACTTGGGAAAGGGAAGGGTTAAACATCTTTCCCCCACATCCACCAGCATGTCACTTCTTCTCCCTTCATTTTGGTAAAAATATCCTGATTGCTACCACCCACTCCCATTACTAAGGGGTGGGTCCCGACCCAAACTAGACCACCAAAGTCACTCTCAGATCTGCCTCTGGGTCTGGACGAACAGGTGGGGCCCAGCATCGTGCTGCTGCTGCCCCTGGTCTCCCACCCCATTGGGGATCCCACCTGCTGTGGCATCTGCCTATCAGCTTTTCCTTTGATTTCTGAGCTGCTACATGGCCTCCTGACACCGTTTGAGTGTTTTTTTTGCATGTTTTCCAGAGTTAATTTCTGTTGCTAGCATGCAGCTCCAACAGATCAAAAGCCCATTTCAGAAATGAGACACTACTTAGAAGTGTAGTTTACTAATGCTGCTGCTGTGCGGAAGGAGAAGTGCCTGAGCCTGGGAGCCACACGCCCCAGGCTGGGGTGTCCAAGTCCTGCTCCCTCACCGCAGCCTGCAGAAATGCTTGATGATGTTACACCGAACAGCTGCCTGCAGGAAGGCCTGGCACCGCCTGCCCCGGTGAGGTCGGCAAAGATAAATTGGATGGGCTCTTAAAAACCAAAGAACAGCTGTGAATGAAGCAGTATCCAGTCCTGATCGAGTAAAGGAAAACGTTAACCTCTGATGAGAAAACAGACATTGCGTTTGCCACAAGTAACTCTGCACAAAGCATAGGAATAGCCCAAGTGATTATTGCACAGAATTTAATATTTATGCCAGCATGAACCCATAGCAATAAAGCTCCATTTCATAGCTTTTGTGGAATGAGGTGGGGGCAGTTATGAGCCAAGGCATGCATGAATGGACGCAGAAATTCACTAAATGATAGCAATAAAAACTCGCACTCTTGAATCTAGCTTTCGCTTTATCCAGTATTAGCTGGGAAGCTCTTGCTCAGCAAATAACAGTCACCTGAGATTACAAATGATGTACACAAACAGATGGGCAGATGGAACATACTCATGCTTTTCTCTTAAAAACACGAGAGAAATGGGAAAAGGTAGCTGGCAAAAACTCTAATTAAGAATTAAAGATAAAGATGCATTCTCATTGAAGATAAAAAATAGATGCGTATCATCACCCTCTCTTTATAGGAGATTAAGAAATCATTTCCCAATTTCATTTTTACAATAAAGCCACTAAATGTAAGCTGAAAAATAAAAAATCCACAGGCTCCAAGATGTCAAACACTCTGCCTATTTAACTCATGAATATTCAACAGTTCCTGAGTCTGTCGTGAGACATTCATTTGTATTACGGTCTCTATAAAATATGTCTTGGAACTCTCGCTCCTACTGATAGTTGAGAATCTTTATCAATAGGTGAAAAGCCTTAGCTTTAGTTACAGAGCTAGAAAGCACCGCACGGGTAGTTTCTGGATACTTGCAGAACACTCGTTTGTGGAGAACTGGGAAATAGCTCCCTCCAAGCCACCAAATATCCGCAGTGAGAACACACTGAGATAATAGGGTGGCATGCTCAGGTAACTGGCCACTTTGGAAGTATGCTCCATAGTATTAAAAAACATGTTTTTTTCTTTATTGATTTTAGGGAGAGGGAGAGATGGAAACATCGATGAGAGAGAACATCAATTGGCTGCCTCCTGCATGCCCCCCACTGGGGACCGGGCCCACAACCTGGGCATGTGTCCTGACCGGGAATCGAACAGGCGACCTCTTTGTGCATGGGTCGATGCCCAACCACTGAGCCACACCAGAAGGGCGCTCCACAGTATTTCTAAAAAAAATTAATTCTAGCTACATATTACCGAGAATGTAGATTTTACATCCATGAAGTATTTCTGTTAACAATAAAAGCTTTTAAGGACAGGGATATCACTGGTACTTGAGGCAAGTCATTATAGCAGTGTGATCCTCTCGATATTTCCAGAAACCTTAAAAAGGGCCCAAAGCGCCATTTGCTAGCACACGACTCACAGTGGTGTCTGCATCTGTTTCCCTCTCTTCTGGTCAGTCACCTGACCTTGCTTTGGGCATCAGGCCCTCTGCCACACTGACCCAGGGTTTGGGTGGGGCTGCTTCTGCCCCAGTTCCCCTAGCTTCACTTGAGCCGGTGGCCAAGGATCTGTGCAGGCTGGGGCCTGGAATTCTGCTGGAACCCTGGGAAGGAACTTCCCTCAGATGCAGAGCTGGTGATCTGTAGACCAGGGGCTGCTACTGCTGCCTTTTTACTGCACGAGGTCAAGGCCTATTTGACAGCAGGGAGAGGGAATCAAGATTCCAGAGAGCCTTCCGCCTCAGGGCTGACGTCACTGTCAGGCGCTGTTCTGATTGGCTGGTGTCCACAGCGCAGGGCTCCTATTTGCATATTTCCCATGAAAACTCAGATCCAGCTCTTGCTAAAATCACACTTACCCCTGGATCTCCCAGCTCTGAGAGCTGATCACTTCACCTTTTTTTTTTTTTCTCCTGCCAGTTTGAGTTAGGTTTCATTTGTAACTAAGAGTCCTGACCGATCGATGAATCCACCATTTGTGAGGGTGAAAGTTTAAGCAACAAGCCCTTCTACCTATGGATTTAAAAATGAAATCTGTGTGTGCGCGGGGTGGGGTGGAGTGGGGTGGGGTGGGGTGGGGTGGGGTGGGGTGGGGTGGGGTGGGGTGGGGTGGGGGAGGGACACTTGAGAAATGCAAAGATCTAGTTGGCTTGTGTTTACCTCCCCAACTCTGCGTAAAAATATGTAACACTCATTAGGAACCAGCCTGAATTCATCCAACATTAAGTTAAAATCAAAAGAATCTCATTTTTTCACAAAAACGAGGGTCCTTCTACCTGGACCCAGGTGAGGCGAGGCATTTCACCTTGTCACGTGGGAAAGATGGAGGATGATGGGGTGATGACTGACATTAGGCGAGCTCCTCCTGGGAGAGGGGCCATTTCTAGTGGGTGTTGGATTATCACCCGTCCATCTATTGACGTGTCAGTGAGGGACCTGAGCGTACTGGTTGGAGAGAGGACGCGATGAGCCTGCGGTGGGAGAAACACAGGCGCTTGCTCCTGAGCTGGGTTATCTGTTTGCTGTTTGGGGATTCAGACAGAGGCTAACACACACAGTTCCCTTGCCACTGGCTTGAACTTGAACCCACTAGTTAAAAGCCTAAAGAGCTCGGATGGTTTTGAACGAAGGCAAATTTGGCCCGAGTCATGCTAGCCTTTGAAAGCAAAAATCTCTTAACATTTCACTAGTGGTTTAGAAACGTTGTGTCGTTTCAAAGTCACTTTGCAGCATGTGTTCACTATTTTAATAAAATCCAAGCGATGTACCAACAAAGTTAATAGGGCTGACTTTTTAGAGAGGCAGCATTGTTCAATACACTCTCCATACTTTAATTATGCGAGTGTTTAAGGTAATACATGGCAGAGATGATGTGTGGCGAACTGAACAGTGTAGCTACCCAATGTCTGTAACAGAAAATCAAGCGGTAATGTGGCGTTTTGCCAGTAAAGGGGAAATGGATAAACACATGGAGTAATGTAGGTAAAGATAAAACATTGTCTCAAATTTGCAGCTTGCTGGCTTGTATCGTGCTGGCAACTGGGCTTGCCCACACCTTGAGGGGTACCCCTGAAAATGCGAAATAAAACAAGGACTGCAGAGCTTCCCTGAGCATTCTTGCCCCGGGACATTTCTTTCTCTAACAACATACACTTAATTAAGGTCAAGTATGGGGATTTTCATTTTGCCTGTATTTTCTCTTAGCGACACGTCTCATTTTCCATTGTACCTGCTGTGCACAGAATAAATGTTTCCTAATCTAAATCAGGCCTATCACAACTCAGGTGTGCAAGGTGCTGGGTTTGGTTTCCATAAAGGCTGTGAGATCCCCGAAGCTTTGATGGCTATTGTAATGACTAATTCTCTCTTATCCATCCACAGCAGTGGACGTAGACAATGTTGGGATGTGGGGGAGGGTGTTGGGAGGAGGGTGTCAATGAGGGAAAAGGAGAAACATCCGTAACAAAAAGAAAAAAATAAGAAAGGCACGATGCTGAATTCTAATGCTGTTTGTTATGAGCTGAAGGATGTCTCTCCCAAATGCAGATGTTGAAATCCGAAATCCTAGCACCTCACGATGTGATTGCATTTGGAGATCAGGTCTTTCAAGAGGTACTAAGTTAAAACGTGGTCATTAGGCTGGGCCCTGATCGAATATGACTGGCGTCATTATGAGAGAATATTAGGACACAGCCATGCACAGAAGGAAGACCGTGTGAAGACAAAGGGGGAAGACAGCCGTCCACAAGCCAAGGAGAGAGGCCCCCAGAGAAACCAACCTTGCTGACACCTTGATCCCAGACTTCTGGCCTCTAGAATTGTAAGAACATACATTTTTGTTGCGTAAGCCACCCAGGCGATGGGACTTTATGGCAACCCTAGCAAACTAATCCAGTGTCTTGCAAGTAGCCGAACCAGTTGCTCTGTTCTTCTGTTAAGCCTACAACAGCCTGCCTTGCATTGCTCCCCCAGGATTGTGTGTTCACAGAAGGCAGTGTGCAAAGGGGGCTGCTTCATTATAAGCCACATCGCCCTTGGAGAACAAGGCAGACAGATTTTCCAATGGGATATATCCCCCTGCGCCTGAATTCACAGGAATGTCTAACTGGAGATCCCCAGGGAAGGGCTGCTTTGGCTGTCCCTCCGCCAGGCTATAGTCCAGGACAGCGGGCCTTGCCCCAAGTAAGGCAGAGGTGCGGTGACCCCTCTGCTGCAGGTCTCTGGGTGTGTGCTCCAGCAGCTGGGAAGAAAGGTCTTCTCCACTTCGGGCCCCTCTGCATTTCCTCGAATTCTGCCCTGTGTACCCATTTGGCTGCTGGAGATGACTTCCTCCCTCCTCCGGACATTGCAAGGTGGCAACTGTGTTTGCGCCTCATGCATCCCTTTCCCAGTCCCAGCTTCTTCCACGTCCCTCACATCACGAAGTTCTGAGCCCTCACCTGTTCTTCTCAATAACAAATGTAACAAGGAGTGATTAGGGGTGGCAGTCACTGTGCGAAGCACTTCACACATGCTGAACTTGAACTCATGATGCCCTTATGAATCCCATTTAAGATGAAGAAACTCTGGCTTTGGGGGGGCCAAGTCTGTTTCCCCAAGTCTGAAAGCTGTGAAGTGGGCAGACAGTCTGGTTTACTGTGATTCCAAAGTCCTCTTTCTTTTTCTTCCACATTGTAAAAATTGTGGTAAAATACACGTAATACCAAGTGTACCTTCTTAACTATTTTAACATGTAGGGTTCAGCGGTATTAAGTTCACTCACAATGTTGTGGGACCATCACCAGGCTGAACTTCAGAACACGTTTCTTCTTCGGGAACTTTACCCATGAAACAATAATCCCCCATTGTTCCCTCACCCTAGAACTGGCAACCCCCACTCTACCTTCTGTCTCTGTGGATCTGAGCACTTTACATGCCCCATGTAAACGGAATCATAGTGTTTGTATTTTTGTGATTGGCTTATTTCGCTTAGCATAATGTCATCCAAGTTCATCCATGTTGCAGCTTGCATCAGGATTTCCTTCCTTTTAAAGACCGAATAGCATCCCATCATCTGTAGAGACCACATTCTGCTTATCCACTCACCCCCTGATGAACACTTGGGTTGCTTTCATGTTTTAGCTCTTGTGAATAATACTGCTAGGAACATGGGTGTGTAGATATCTCTTGGAGACCCTGTTTCCAATTATATTGGGTTCCCCAAAGTGGACTTGCTAGATCATATGATAATTCTAGTTTTAATTTTTTGAAAACTCTCCATACTGTTGTCCATAGCACAGCTACACCATTTACCATTCTCATCAACAGTGCATAAGGGTTCCAATATCTTCACGTCTTTGGCAACACTTGTTATTTTCTGTTTCTTTCTTTCTTTTTTTAAACTTAAATTCAGCCATTCTAATGGGTGTGAGGTGGTATCTCATTAGTTTCGATTTGCATTTCCCTACTCATTAGTCTTGTTGAGCATTTTTTCACATGCTCATTGGCCATTCGTATACCTTCTTTGTAGAAATGCAGAGTGTTTCTCCTTAAGCTCCCGCAGAAAATCTTTTCCTGGCTGCCCTCCTTGACCTTACTTGAGTTTGCTTGCGAGCATTCCTCTTCTGAAGATTTACCAAGAAGAACACAGAAGCACAGCACAGTTAGGTGGCCTTGTTCCATGCCAGCTGCTGGACTTGAAGATCCTCTTAGCTTTTCTAAGAGCCATAAAACGCTTTTGCACAAGACTGGGCTTTGCTGTGCAAGGAAGCCTCCAGGCCCTTACAAATGGACTTGACATGGTTTTAAGACAGCTCCCTTGTTTAGAATCAGAGGTCATTTGGCCAAGTTTCAACCTGCTTTTCTAGCCCAGGGTTCCTCAGCCTCAGCTCTACTGACATTTGGGGCCGGTTAATTCTCTGTTGCAGAGGGGCTGTCCTATGCATCGTAGGAACTTCGGCAGCAACTGGGGTGCTAGAAGCCAGTAGCACCCCAGCCCTAATGTTCTAGACATTGCCAAATGTCATCCGAGTGTGGGAGGGAATCACCCCTGGGTAAGATTCACTGTGTTGGTATATTTCAGGCACCTAAAGATGGGCCACTTGCTTTATGCTATTTGGGGAAATCCAAGATTCTGGAGGAATGAATAATGCTTCTTGAAAACTTCTGTTCTTTTATGAATCCAGACAACTAGAGAAAGAGGTGGTTATAATGAACTGAGGAAGAAACAGGGTCAGGAACTGAGACATAGACATCAAATAGATTTGCCATACGCCTGCTGTTGACAGCAGATTGTTACATGGGATGATAAAGTCTATGAATAAAATGTTATTTCCTTGCAGCAAAAATGAAATTATTCATTTCATTCTCCTACCATCATGCGTGACTAGCTTTGGACAAATATAAATAGGTCTGGTGATGAATGTGTTTTAAGAGGCTTGCTGTGGAGAGCAATGGAACACTGGTTCCCTAAAGAATTAAATAAATGTTTATTGGGTGTTTGCTGTGTACCAGGACCTTGCGGGCACTGCCGGGGACCAGAGGAAGATTAAGACACCATTCCCTGCTGAGGCTGTGGGTCCCAGATGCAGGACATGCAGTGCCCTTGGTGTGGGGGTGTGGGAGGCTTGAGGTGTGCGTGGGTGAATGGTGTGTGAGCAGTATTGATCAAAGGGGGACTTACGGGGAACTCTTTTCTATTGGAAGAGAGAAATAGATGAGGGTTAGTGTATACTAGTTTCCTATGACTGCTGTAACAAATGACCACAAGTCTAGTAACTCAACTCAGATTTATTACCTTACTATTCTGGAGGTCAGAGTTTAAAATTAAAGTGTTGGCAGGGCTGTTTTTTCTGGAAGCTTCAGGGGAGAATGTTTCCTTGCTTTTGTAGCTTCTGGAGGCCACTTATATTCCTTGTCTCATATCCTCGTTCTCACATCTTTCCAACCTCTTGCACCGGATATCACATCTCCTCCTCCAACTCTGATCCTCCAGCCTCCCTCTCATGAGGACTGTTAGGATTATATTGAGCTCACCCCAATAATCCAGGATAACCTGTACATCTCAAGGGCCCCAACTTAATTACATCTGTGGAGTTCTTTGACCAGGTAAGGGCACATGTTTACAGGTTCCAGGGACTAGAATGCGGGCATCTTTAGGGACTGGGGACATCATTCAGCATAGCACAGTTAGTGAGAAGAGGAAATACAAAGGCTGTGAATTCTGGGAAAAGATGCATGACAAATAACTTGGACAAATGGAGGAACAGCGTGTTGAGATGTCCGTGAACTGAGAGCAGTGGAGTTTAACTAAGGAGAGTGAGGGACAGCTTCAAGCTCACTTCCAGATGTCAGACACCCAGGCCCCTCCTTAGGCTAATGACATTATAACAAGGTCTCAACCCAATCAGTTACGAATTACAGCCATTTTACAAATAAGAACCCAGCATTACAGGGCTCACTGATTCACCCATGCTACAGAACTATTGAGCAAAGGAGCTGGGATCTGAATCCTGGTCCACCTGACTCCCAACCCATCCTCTGTTCATGTAGACTTTGGGCTCTATGGCAAGTTGTATTTTCAGTAAAAGGCAACAACATGTTTCTGATCTCACATGCTCTTCCCCTCAAAGCTAGAGTCTAATTCCTTTCCTCTAGAATGTGGGCCAGCCTTTACGACTACCTTGATGGAGAGAAGGTACTGGAAGCGACCTGAGTGACTTCTGAGGCTTGGTCATAAAAGGTGATTGACATGGTTGCCACTGGGCATGCTCTTGAGATGCTCACCCTGGGAACTCAGCTGCCATGTAGGAGGAAGCCAGGCCACATGGAGATGTATACTTAGATGTTCTGGCTGACAGCCAGCATCAACTGCCAGCTAAACATGCAAATAAGCCTTCAGATGATTTCAGCTTCCAACTGCACCCCTGCCCCACTTTGGGGCTTCCAGCTGAAGCCCCAGACACTGTGGTGCAGAGATAAGCTGTCTCCACTGTGTCCTCTTCATAATCCTGACTCCCCAAACCACAAGAGATAGTAAATGATGTTTTAAGCCACTAAGTTTATGGATGATTTGTTAATGCACCAATGGAAGCTGAGAAAGGCATTCAGCCCTAGAGCAGATGGATCTACCCTCTTGCCTAAATATGTCCCCAGTGTTATAAAATCCAAGTTGGGATGAGAGACTTTAACTCTGGGGATCACTTGGCTCAACCTTCCTCTCCTTCTTCCCAAGGGTCGTGAGTAGGAGGAAGGTGCAGGAGCAGAACTGCCTCCTGATGCCCCCTTTGCAAGACCCCCAAGGTCAGCCGAGGCGTCTACACTGAGTTTAGCCTGCACTGGGGCACTGAGAGGGGGCTCCAGGAGATGAGTGACGTGATCAGAACAGGCGTCAGGAGCCCACCATTGGCAGGGGGACTGGGCACAGACTGGAGGGAGAAAGAAGATGGGTTAGGAAGCTGCCACCATAGCCTAGAGAAAGGATGATTAGGTCTGGAATTAGAAAGATGCCTTTGGACTTGGAAGGAACGGGGAGTGGGAGTGAGAACACAGGAACAGATGCTCATGGCACAAAAAGTGGGGTCATCCAAGATATAGCCAAGGTGCAGAGGAAAGAACAAAAAAACAGTGAGAGTCTACCCGAGCATAGTCATTGACCAAAGGTGTGAGGACTCAGGGATGATCATTAACAATGTATTTAAGGAAGAAATATGTATTGAAGTCTAGTCTGTGGAAGGCACAAGAGATGCAATGGTTGAAAATAGAGACAATTCCTGCCTTTGCTAAGCACACTGTTCAACAGGAAAATAGACATAAAAAAAGATTTGCAAATCCAATTTGGTTATGAAGGGTGTATGCAGAAGACTATGGAAATGTTGTTGGTAGGGTAAGGAGAGGTTTTTCTGAGGGAGTGATGTTTGAGCTGAGACTTGCAGGGAGAGGAGAAGCTAGCCAGAGACTGCTGTATCCTCAGGCTGGAGAGGCTGGAGGGTGGACTCGGGTGGCAGCAGTAAGCTGGAGACAAGCAGATGAATTCAGGAGATGCTGAGAAAATAGAGTCCCCAGGACTTAGTGATGGCAGGTGTGTGGGTGACCAAGGGCAGGGAGCACCGAAGATGAAGTTCAAGCTTCTGGTTGGAACACAGGGGCTGGTCCTGCCCTTCACCAACACAAGGAACACCAAGTGTGGAGGTGAATTTGGTTCTGAAGACATTAAATTTGATGGACCTATGAGATTTCCAAGTAGAACTGCCCAGTAGAAGTTGTGTATAAGAACAGGGAGCAGGAGATATGACTGAGCTTGAGATATTCATCTGGGAGCCTGAAACACACTGAATTGGAATCTATTGGAATGGTGGGGTGAGGACCCCATGGTGGGTGGGGAGCAGGTAGAACTCATTGGAGCTCATTGGAGGATGAGCCCGAGGAGGACAGTGATTGATAGTCATATGAGGAGGAGGAGCAGCCAGAAGGAATGGAGGAACAGACCACTAGAAAGAGGCAGTGCAGAATTTGAGGTCTGGGGGTTGGTGGAGGTTTTAGGAAGGTTGACAGTTCAACGAGCTCAACTAGTTCGATTTCAATTCCCTTGACAGTTTTAGCTGAAAGGTCATGGTAGACTTCCCAGTGAAATGCCATGCTTTCTAATCTCGCTGCATCTAAATACTATTTTTTCTTGCTTTTTAAAAAATTCACATGGTTTCCAAGACTGTATTGTGCCCCTGGTCCAAAGCAGTTTTTAGGTATGTTTGTCAACTACAAAAGTCTGGAGGAAGATGCTCTGATCTTCCTCAGGGACAAGTCTAGTTATCCATGAGTTCACACCTTGGAGTGTCCATTTAACATCTGTGTGGCTGTGAGCACAGGAAGTTACTTAAGTGACATTAAGTGTTTGTTTTACCTGGGAAACAGGAATTACAATTGCTGACCTGCTAGTGGTGGGTGAAGATGAAGAAAGAGAGGGATGAGAAAGCACCCAGACTAGGGTCTGGAAAATTAACAGCAGCTTAATAAATGCTAGCTAAGTGAATGCATGATTGAGACATTCCCTTAGTAGGCTATAGTATAAATAGTCCCATAAACATCAAAACCACATACAGTGATTTTCTTGCCACAGATAGAAAGCTCCAGGCTTAGCATACAGCAGTTTCTTAGTAAATATTTACTGATTGACCCGCTGAATGGATTCATAAATGTGCCCAGTTCTCCCTCTGCAAGAAGCAGGAGAGGAGAATTTAGAATACCATCCATTTCCTTCTCCCTTTGCCTCACCCAGAAGAGCTGAGGTGCCACCAGCTTGGGGCTAAGGATTCCCAAAAGGTGATTGGCAGGGCCATCCCTGTCTGTCACTCAAGCCTCTTCCAGGAAGATGAATCCAGCTCCTGGCTGTTCTGGTGACAAACAGCAGGAGCTAGCAGAGAGCATCTATCAACAGGAAGGGACCCAGGGCCAGCCCTAGGTGGGGTACAGAACAGGCTTTAATCCCATCAACATGGAGAAGCAGCCATCCTGCAAGAAATAGAAAATGTTTTCTGAGATCTTAGAATAGGTTTACACCCTCGGATCAATAGTAGAAGCACATGGGCTTGGGTCTGCTGTTCCTGAGTTGTGTGATTCCGAACACATGTATGTAACCTCTTGACCTCAGCTGCATTTCCTGTGAAATGGGGATAATAAGACCAGTCTTAGGGCTGTTGGGAAGACAAAGCAGTAAAACGCCCAGGAAATGCCTGGCACTTAGTAATTCCTCAATAAAGCTTAATCCCCCTTTTCTTAGGCTTTCCATCTGTTATAACTGCATTCTTTTTCAAGTCATACATCTTTAGAAACCTAATTTCCTAGTTTATTTTCCAGAGTGATGCCTAGAGGCAGATACAGTGACCACACAATGATATTTCGAAAGCCCAAGAGACAGAAAAACTCAAGATCAAGTAAAGCATTGCTTCCGCTCAGTTATCAACCGGTAAGAAAGTTTAACTCAAATAACCTTAAATTCCATGCTCATAGTCTGTTTGAAGGATCAGAGAGCCCAGACTTTGATCCTCAGTCAAAGCACAATGCTATGGTCCTTGAAGGCATGGAGTTCATTTTTACAAAAACATCACCAGCTGATGCCAGCCACATCTGGAAGTTTCCAAATGAGTGCCAGCCTCCCAGAAAGTTCACACCCGGGGAGCGTAGGCATCCCTGTGTGGAGAACAGCTTTGATGCTGCATAATGAACAGCGTAATTTCACTCACAGGCCGCAACTATTTTTCTAAAATTGGACACTTACTACCAAGTTGATAGAAAAAAATCCTAATTGAACTTTGGGAGATTTTTGTTTTTTTTTTTCTATGACGGTAACATTGCAAAGTTCGATTTGGTAAAAATGAGCACTTAAGGCTTGCAATGATTTTCTAACAAAGCTTAAATCCAATTCAAATAACAGTCACCAGGTAGTTGTCAAGGGAGGAGCACGCCATTCCTGGCCCGATGAGGAGACACCTGCGGAGACCCCGGATGCGGAGACACCTGCGGAGACCGAGCAGCATGTCCTGTTGAATCCATGCACCTGGCACGCAGCAAACATTCCCCTGAGCACCCCAACCCTGCCGCCGTTGGGCGTGCGTTTATGCTCATAATTGGCTCATTCCATGGGGTCTGAAGAACTATCTGAGTGTTCATATTCTGACATCAAAGCGAGAATGACAGTGCATTTGATTGTTCCTTTTAGGGTAATTATTGTTATTTTTGTCCATTATAGCTGTTGTCTTAACAACCTAACCACAGCAGGTTGGAAACGCACCGCAGGGAGGACATTTGAAACACATCTATCCCTTGACCTGTCTTGCAGCAGTTTCATCTCCCCCAGACCAATTGGGGGAGCAAAGCCTTGATGAAAAGGGGAAATTTTTTTCACATCCCCTGAACAGTTTTGAACCATAGCCAAGGTTAGGGATGGGTGTCTGTGAAATCTGGGTGAAGGGTCCTTGTCATTTTTTAGATGCCAAGAAATGTCTTTATAGAACTTACAAAGGAATAAGCCTTTTTCATTTCTCCTGGTAAAGAAAGTGCTGTCTGTGAGGTGACCTGGAAGGGGTTTGAGATGATATATTTTGTGCAGCTGAATAGATGTTATGACAGCTGAGAGGGATGTGTCCCAGGTGGCAATTGCTAGTGTCTGCCTATCACGGACTCAGGCACTCACTGGTCTGGGCCAGCATTTGAGTTTTCGTGAGACTGTAGAGAAGGTCCATAGTACCGCTGAGTGAGTCTGCAGAGAGAAAAGTGGTTTTCTTATAATTTTCTTGTTTTTGATTCTTTAAGAAATTATTATTTTGCTTATAAAAGTAATGTGTTCAGCCCCAGCCAATGTGGCTCAATTGGTTGGGTGTCATCCTGTGCACTGAAAGGTTGCCAGTTTGATTTCCAGTCAAGGCACATGCCTGGGTTGTGGGTTCGATCCCTGGTAAGGGGTGTGTGGGAGGCAGCTAATTGATATTTGGCTCTCACATTGATGTTTCTCTCTCTCTCTAAAAAGCAATACAAATATTTAAAAAAGTAATATGTGCAGCATAGAAAACTTGACAATGCAAAGAGTGTGATGAAAAATCACCAATACTTCCAGGAACCTGAGAGAATCACCCTTAACCTTGCGGGGTACTTTTTTCAAGTTTTCCCCACATGTGATCTACATAATTAGGGTCATACAGTTGTCCAACTTTAATATTCTACCTTTTCTACTTCACTTTATAACAGGAACAATTTTCCCTGGCTTAAAAATTCTTATGAAACACAGTTTTAATGATTTTATCCTATGGCTATCCCATAATTTATTTATCTAGTTTTCTGTTGTCGGACATTGAGACCATTTTCCAACTTTTTGCTATCATAAATAAGGCTCCAGTGAAGAAGGTTCCACATAAATCCCTGCTTCCTAGTGCATAAGTCTTTGACACCATTTCTGATTATTTCTTTGAGATAAATTCCTAGGAGGGGAACGACAGGTGTCCAGGAGCACGGCTGTTGAGAAAAGTTGCTACATAATGCAACCTTTCAGAAAGTTTGTACCAATTTCTTGCCTAACTTTTCTTAAAGAACTGTTGGTCACAATGTGTTTTCTTGTCACTGAGATAGGACTCTGTTCAAAGAGGTGAGTGAACCAAGGAAGAAAGCTCTTATCAGCTCTGTCATCAGAACCCAGGAGATGTCGGCTACAGGGCCCAGGCAGAGGGTTGGGATATGTTACTCTTTACTGGGAAGGTTGTGGGTTCTTCTTTCATAAACTGCCTCATCTCTGCCCCACCTCCACATGCATCCTCTACTAATGTGGTGATGAGCTAATTTTATGCAGTAATATATAGGGCTGCAGTTCCCCAAGGGGGCCAGGCTCCAGACTCAGCTCATGGGAAGGTAGAAGTGAATGAACAGTGGGCGAGAGAGCCAGGGCACATGGTTTGCCCCCTCAAATGTCTCCTGACCTAGTGGGGGAGAAGAGAAGCTCTCCCATGGCAGAGACAATTTTATTTTCCACCTGGATACACAGGTAACCTGCACTTCTCAGCTTCTCTTGCAGCTAGGTTGGGGCCTTGATTCTGGTCAAGGAAAAATGGGTAGACATGATAATGTCACTTCTGGAATTGGCCACAAAATGCCTATAAGGACCTCCTTCCTTTCTGTATTCTCCTGCCACATCAACCCTGAAGCCACACACATCACAAGATGGAAGGAGCCAAGGAAGCTGGGTCCTTGAATGATCACTGTGGAGCAGAGCCATCTCCCCTACATCCCCACCCTGCCCCAGGCAGTTGAATTGTGAATGAGGGAGAAATACATTTCTGTGTTAAGCTATTAAGATTGGGGGTTTATCTATTATAGCAGTTAGTATTACTTATCCTTGCTAGGACTCTCATGGACAATTACAAAATAATTGTGTGTGTGTGTGTGTGTGTGTGTGTGTGTGTGTGTGTATGGAGATGAAAAGTTATCCTAAGTTATGCAAAAGGGCAGCCTCCTCTGGGGTTGAGATGGGTGATAAAGGAAGGCTTCGAGGATAAAGCTATGTTTGGAATGGTTCTAGATGGAGTATAATAGTATCTAGCACATCTGGGGTTCTTACTACATTCCAGATGCTGTGCTGAGAGCTTTGCCAGATTAGCCTGTGTATTCCTCCCAATGATTCTAGGCATTATCTCCATTTACATCTGGAGAGAATGGGGCCAGGAGGGGTTACATAACTTGCCCGTAGTCCCACAACTCTCACTGCAGAGCTGGATATCAGATTCACCATGCTCCACACTACTTGGCACTGCCAGTGTGATCAGGGTTTAGTCTTGTGGTGACACCTTGGAGGGAGAGGCCAGGGGAAGCAACATGAGCAAAAGCACAGAGGAGAGAAGACACGCAAAATACTTAGGATTGGACACTGAAAGGAACTGAGCAGTTGATGGGCGCTGACCATGGTGCTGAAGACGGAGCTGCACTGTGGAGAGACCCACAGGGTCCTGAGTGGGAGGCCAGGGCAGGCAAGGGGTGGCACTCAGGCCAGATGTCCTAGCACACAGACACTGAAGACTGTGACATTTAGGAAACCACCAGATGTTGGCATATCCAAGCAGACGTCTGGATGTTCTAGTTCTAGACATATGTACCCTCAAAGGCCTGTTTGTCAACTTTGTGGGGAGAACAGTTTCTCTTGGAACTTGGCCTACACTTGGATGTGGGCTCTATGACTGGCACACAGGATGTATCCCCTGGATAGGTGTTGACTCAACAAGCTGATGAATGAAACATGCAAAGATGTCATTTGGAAAATAAATGCATCAGAAGTGCTGCACCCATTATCAGACTTCTTCATGCAGCCAACCATTGGCCCATTCAGCTGCCCCCTTGCCTGTTGCTTCCTAGACATGCTGACACTGAGGGCCTCGTATTTTTAGTGACTGAGGCTTTCTATTCTGGCTCAGTAACTGCAGCCATCACAGAATTAAGTAATGACAAAGTGAGTTATTACCCAGCCTGGCTTCAGCTGGGGCTGTAACCTGCAGCTGAGATACCTCACTGTTGGATTGCTCACACAACTGTCTAGGCAGTGACATGAAAAATGTCCCCTATAATTCCTCAGCTCAGAGCCATACATCCTCAGAGTCTTGACTCTACACTTCCTGGAGAATAATGTTGTTTTGTTGAGAAGGGGAACAGGGTATAATTAAATTCCTCTTAAATGTTACATTCATCCTTGTTAATCAAAAATTAGTAGCTCTTAAAAAAAATATAAACACAACTCAGCTCTCCAGGAAGCTGATAGCAGTTCCCATGGCCCGTTTAATTACACAAAACAAAACAGAACGTGTTCTTCTGCCTCTAGACTGTGGAATTAACGAAATAAAATATAATGGTGGCCATATCTGGGTGGTGAGATTAAAGGTGATTTTTAATTTGCTCTGTTTGTTAATTTTTCTATAATGAGCATATATTGCTCACTAAAAAGCATTTAAATAACTAAAAGTGAAATATGAGATTACATTTTCAAAACCTGTAAACAGAAAATGTATATAGATATGAATACTTTCCCCAACCCTAACTCTCATCTACTCCCCAGAAGTAACCACTGTAGTCAGTTGGATGTGTGTCCCTTCAGACAACTTCCAAGGAATTTTCCATTTTCTGTATAACACCTATTATATTTGGAATCATTGTTTTCTTATTCACCAACCATTCCCCAAGAGGAAGTCCTTGTTTGCCTGATTCCCACTACATCCCAAATAACAGTGTCTGGCACACAGTAGGTGCTTATTAAACAAGTGTTGAATGAACTAAAGAAGGAAAGAGTATGTATGGGGAGGAAACATACTATTTATCCTCACCCGAGGACATTTTTCCATTTTTTGTTCAGGTAGAGTGGGAGGGAGAGAGAGGAACAGAGAGAGAGAGAGAGAGAAACATCGATGTGTAAGGGACACATTGAGTGGCTGCCACCCGCACAACCGACCAGGGCCGGGGACAAACTGCAACCGAGGTACGCGCCCTTAGCGGGAACCGAACCCGGTCTCTCAGGACCGCAGGTCGATGCTCTAACCGCTGAGCCAAACTGGCTAGGGCGGAAACATACTATTTAAAAGCACAGGATCTTCCAAAAGGAGTGGGGCCCTTTCATCCTTTTAACATGTTTCCATCTGTTAGAGGTGAGCCTGAAGTTCCAGGCAGGAACTGGAAAAAAGTAAATCATTCTACAGAAGGTCTTTGTTTTTGCTCTCAAGAGAGTATAGTGACATAGGCAACAATATGGATGAACCCCAAAATAATTCTGCCGAGTGAAAGAAGCCAGACACAAAAAAGTACGTGCTCTAAGATAGTCAATGTATATAAAACTCTAGAATATGCACACTAATTTAGAGGACAGAAAGCAGATCAGTGATTGACTGGGGATGGAGTACAGGAGGGAGGATTACAAAGGGGTATTCTTGGGGGTGCTGGGTATGTGAAGTATCTTGGCTGGGGTGATAATTTCATGAATGTGTACACTATGTCAGAACTTATCAAATTATTCTCTTTAAACATATGCAACTTACTGTGTGTCAATCACACCTCTGTAAAGCTGTTATAAAAAAAGAAGGGGGGCCCTGGACGATTTGGCTCAGTGGTTAGAGCATCAGCCTGCAGTCCAGAGAGACCCGGGTTCGGTTCCCGCTAAGGGCATGTACCTTGGTTGCAGTTTGTCCCCGGTCCTGGTTGGTTGTGCGGGTGGCAGCCACTCAATGTGTCCCTTTCATGTTGATGTTTCTTTCTCCCCCCCCCCCACTGTTTCTGAACAAAAAATGGAAAAATGTCCTCAGGTGAGGATAAAAAAAAAAAAAGAGAGAGAGAAGGGGGTGGAGAGGGGGGAGAATCAGACAGAGGAGTCACCATATGTAGAGAGGTTGGGGTACTTTCAGAGGATAATGTGTCCTGTGGGAAGGGGTAGTGAGAAGAATTTGCAGTTAAGGTCAATCTGGGGCTCAGATTGAAGTAATTTAAAAAATCCTCACCTGAGGAGATGTTTTTATTAATTTTTAGAGAGTGAGGAAGGGAGGGGGAAACACAAACGTGAGAGAGAAACATTGATCCGTTGCCTCCCATACGCAAGCCCCAAGCAGGGATTGAACTCAAAAACTTTGGGTGTACAGGATGATGCTCCAACCAACTGAACCACCTGGTCAGGGCAGATTGAAGTAATTTGGTATGATGTAACTGCATCCTTCTCCAAAATTCTCAATTAAGTGCACTACTTGCAACACATTCTGATGATGATGATGGTGAGAGAGAGAGAGAGAGAGAGAGAGAATGCCAAGGGAGGATTGAGGAAAAGGACATTGTGGAATGTAACAGGCTGGCATGGACAGGGTAGTGAGATGATAAAAAAATGGACACTGGGAGCCAGAAATGACCCCTAGGACTGTTGGGCCTCCTTCTTCAACCTTCTGGCATTTGCATAAATCTTGGGGAAGCCTTTGGTTTGCTCCAGGGCATGGAATGAGGACTTATCACAGGTTTATTTAGGTCTTAAGGACAGGCAGATCCCAGCTGACATCTGGATGCCACCACCACACTCAGTGACTTTCTGTTGAATGCGTACAGAAATGTTATTTTGATTTGTTGTCATAAACACAACTGCTGCCATTTTGAGTATTGACAACAGGAGCTGGGGTGATGGATGAACTGTCATTGGGGCTCAGATCTTCTTTCCTCTGGTTGGTATGTTTTGTAACACCTGTGTTTTGGGGGCCATGTCTTACGAGTTATGCATTTGACAAGTGTCGGCTGATGACCTGCTGTGGGGTAGGCTCTGGACCAGATGTCAGGATGAAAACAGTGAATGTGATTCAGGCCTTTCTCAAAGAGCTCACTGTACAGAAAAGAACACAGACAAATAAGACATTATCTTATGGAAAAGGGTTGTACTGCAGGGGTTGGAAAACCATGGCCCGTAGGTCAAATCTGGCCCTCTGTCTGCTTGTGTAAATAAAGTTTTATTGGAAAACAGCCACTCCTATTCACTGATGTGGCATCTTTCAACAATGGCGGAGCTTAGTAGTTAAGACTGGCTGTGTGGTCTCCAAAGCCTACATTACTTATCGTCTGACCCTCCAAGGAAAACATGTGTTGACTTCTACTCTAATAAAAGGCTACATGGAGCAAGAAGCTGTGACTGAAGCAACCCATTCAGAATTACCGACGCTGCTTGCCATGAAATCCAACTCTCAGTGTTCCAAGCTAGTGGGCTCAGTTAGGGGCAAGAGTCGTCCTCGTACTGGCTTTGTGGTTTTAGTGAGAAGCAGAAGGGTCCTCTGAGCCGCCTTTCCCTCCCCAGGAGAAAGCAGAAGATAGATGCTTATGGCCTCTCATCAGATTTCTAAGGCAGCAGTACCCTGAGCACCCGGGTGACACCGTCTTTGCCAAGGTGGCCTCAGGGAGAGTCAGCAGAGCGAGGTGCCTGGCCAGGGACGCTGGCTGAGAGTGGAGACAGAGGAGCATCTTCTTTCATCCTCTCAAGTCCAAAGGGGAGGTTTAAACCAAAGAAGAGCATCAAGTGATAATTAAATAAAGATATTTAATTAACACTTATTCACAGACTCTGATGAAAACCTTTGTCTAGATTTTGCAAAGAGCTATTAAATATTAGCCTCTAAGGATTTACTATAGGCTAACATCTGGTTAAAAATGGACTTTGAAAATCACTTACTTGCAATTTATTCATTAAAAATGTATCAATCGCCCTGGCCGGTTTGTCTCAGCGGTTAGAGCGTCGGCCTGCGGTCCGGAGAGACCCAGGTTCGGTTCCCGCTAAGGGCATGTACCTTGGTTGCAGTTTGTCCCCGGCCCTGGTCGGTTGTGCGGGTGGCAGCCACTCGATGTGTCCCTTACACGTCGATGTTTCTCTCTCTCTCTCTGTTCCTCTCTCTCCCTCCCACTCTACCTGAACAAAAATGGAAAAATGTCCTCGGGTGAGGATAAAAAAAAAAAAAAAAATGTATCAATGACCTACACTGTGCTGAGCACTGTTCAAAACCAACGTGGTGCCTGCCCTTAAGAGGCCTCTCAGTCAGGGAGGGGAGAGAAGGCAATGGACACGCAGGCAGGCAAGTGCTGCCCATCCTTGTTCTGCAGCTACGAAGTCACCCCCAACACTGCTCCATCCATTGAACTGCTGCTCCTAGGAATACAGGGCTGGGTTCCTGCGAGCCTCTGGTCACATTGCTCATCATCATCAATCAATCAATACATAACCATCAATCACTAGATAACCTTGTTTTGTTCTCTGTGTGTTTCTGTTTAAACATCCCCAATTTAATGTATCTTGTTGACTCCTTACACTGAACCCACGGCCATCAGCCCTCAAACTCAAGCCTGAACATAGCTTAACACATGAGCTTCCTCCCTAAGGACCATCACAGCCTTCCTGTGCTCAGAACACCAAACAGCACTTCAGCATCCTTCTCGGGGACCACTTGAAACGGCAAAATCGCCCACAAAGAGCACCAAAGTGCGGAAAATGTGGCATCAAACCGACCACAAAAACACACTTGTCTACGGTATCAGAGCTCAGACAAGAAGGCAGAGCGTGGCCTCCTTTGACCTCGGCTGGCAATGTGCATGTCGGGCGACTCGCGTTTTTTTGCTGTTCTGCACTTGTCTGTAAATGAGCGTGAAAGCGCCACAAGTATTTTGGGTTACGATTCAATTTTAGCATGTAGGTGAATCTGCAGATACCGCTGCGTGAATAATGATGGTCAACTGTGACTCAAAGCAGAGAGAATGATTTCTGCACAGTTCCTGAGTGGGGAAGACTCTCGAGGAAGACCACGTGGTTGGAGCAGAGACAGCCAGAAGGAGAGAGAGAGGAGGAAGTCAAGAGGGAGAGGCCAGCCAAGAACATGTTGCAGGAAAAATGCATCAGAAGGAGGCAAGCCGGGAAGAGGGAGGCCAGTTGGGGCCCTTATTGTCATCCGGGTAAATGACAATGCGGCTTAGATCAAGTCTGTGCAGTAGAGTTGTAAGAAATACATAGATCAAAGATGTAATTGGAGATGCGCCGGCTAAGACTAGTTGATGTGTTTTTTCAGTAACCAGACCAGCTATGTTTTTCATATTGGTGAAATATTTACTTTGTGAGCTAGAGATGTTTAATTTTTAGACATTCAGGGTAAAATATCAAACAGTGATCACCCGCCCACAAATGCTCTTTGGCAGCTGCTCAGGGAACAGCTCACTTGCGGGTGTTCCCTGAAGGACGCTCAGATGGCTGTCAGTGTTTCATGTTCTTCGCACGCTACCGTATCCCCTGGTCCTCCCATCTTTATAGATTTCAAAAGAAGCCCCAGACACGAAGAATTCAAGTGAATGTGGAACAGAGATGACATTGACCCTCTGAACACTGACTCCTAGCTCATCAGATGAAAGATCCCACCCGGAATAGAATTTTAAAGAAATTTTATGGGCGCTTATAAAGAAGTTGTGCGTTCTACTGGGTGCAGATGATTAAAAAATCATTGTTTCTCCTCTTAAAAAATGAAAGGAAGAAATGTTTTCTTGTTAAAAAGTTCTTGGGCATGAATATATATGCATTTGAATTCCATCTCTTCTCACAAACTAGTCAACCCTCAGCCTATTTTGAGACCTCGGTTCCTCTTCTATAGGACGGAAGTGGCCACACCCACTCTGGGAGCCCAGAGTAGTAACGAGCTAATTACTGTGAGATCACATTTCTATATTACATTTAGTTACTTTTCGCATTTCCCTTTTCTATTTCATTATGCTCTATTTTTCACTCATGGTTCCTATTCTTTTTCCCTAATCATTTTATAATTCTTTTTTTCTTTATTGACTTTAGAGAGAGGAAGGGAGAGGGAGAGAGAGATAGAAACATCATTAAGAAAACATCGATTGGCCACCTCCTGTGTGCCCCCCACTGGGGATCAGGCCCACAACCTGGGCATGTGCCCTGACCGGGAATTGAACCAGCGACCTCTTGGTGCATGGGTCGATGCTCAACCACTAAGCCACACAGGCCAGACTATCCCTAATCATTTTAAATGTAATTATTTTATAGTCTTGATGTTTTTAAAAATCCCTAGATTTCTCTTGCTTTTCTTTCGAGCCCCACTGTGGATTTCCATGGGTGAGAGGTCACAGTTCAGCCCATGCTTCTAACTCGTGCAGAAGGGGCATTGACCTTCGCCGAGTCCATCAGGAATGCAGGCCCACGCCTGGTACAGAGCATCTTAACTTCCACTCCTGCTGCCGAGCCAAAGAATCCCAGAACATTCCCACCCACCCTGTGCATTTGCAGGAGGAATGGGCCTAAAGCAACAGGGTTGTTTTCCCACTGTTCTGCTGAGTCATGTCGGAGCTGGATGCTACAGGAAAAATCAGTAACATCGATCCTAATTTACTTAAAATTTTTGATATATATAGATATATTTTAAGTCCTCATATGAGGGTACTTTTTTCCCCATTTATCTTCAGATAGAGTGGGAGGGAGAGAGAGAGAGAAACATTGATGTGAGAGAGACACATCAATTGTTTGCTTTCTGCATGACCCTGACCAGGGCTGGGGACAAATTGCAACTGAGGTGCGTGCTCTTGACTGGAATCAAACCCACAACCCTTTGTTCCGAGGGTCAATGCTCCAATCATTGAGCCAAACTGGCCAGGGCAAATTTTTGATATTTTGTTTATCATGAACTTTTGGGATCATTTTCATTTAAAAAGGATTGCATTAAAAGATGATCTATACGGCCCTGGCTGGTTTTGCTCAGTGGTTAGAGCATCACCTGTGGACCAAAGAGTCTTGGGTTCGATTCCAGTCAGGGGCATGTACCTTGGTTGCAGTTTGGTCCCTGGCCCTCATCCGGCAGAAGGCAACCAATTGATGTGTCTCTCTCACATCTATGTTTCTCTCTCTCTCTCTCTCTCTCTCTGAAGGTAAAAGAAAAAATATCCTTTGGTGAGGATGGAAAAAAAAAGATGATCTATGGGGATGGCGGAGATATGGGGACTCCCTGAAAGGGTGCACCCGCAGACCGTGCCTCACTCACAGCAGTGACCCAGCTTCCCCGGGCCCTGGGCGGTGCCTCCTTCTCCACAAGCCGCATTTCCTGTTCTGCATCCTTCTCCCTTTCTTTGGTGCCGTGAAGACTGACCTGACCTCAGTCCCAGGCCACCTGTGCTCATTCTGAGACGGACACACTCTCGGGGCAGTAACTGAATGTGCAAATGCCTGTCCCTCACATCGCGAGCATCCACACTCACAGTGCGAGGGGACAGCTGTGGCCGGAAAGTCTGCCACAGAGGTGTCGTGGGCCTTGTGGAAAACTGAACAGCAAGAGTTTGTAGTGGACGTTTGGTTTGTCACTTCTGTCTACTGACCATCCATTGTCATTCCTCAGATTGCCCCCATCTCCCTTTGGGACAAACCCCTGTATTGTGCAGTTTTGGTGGTGGGAGGCGACAGTCCACTCTGGTTCTTGCCGCAGGAGTGGCTACGGGACCTGCTACTCAGCTCCAGCAAATTGGATGCTTTACAGTGAGTGAGGTGGGGGCGGGTGGAGTTCACGTTCACGGCACGGGAAGTGCCACCTGAGAACCAGGCTATTCCCTTTGCTGTCATCCCCACTGTCTCCCCTCTTGACTTCTATTTGGTCTCCACTCAGTTTTTCTCAGCTTATCCTCTGGCCCCTGTCCATCCTGTGATCTCCAATACCAGCCTAGTACATTCTTGTTTGATTCCACTGAATATCGCGGATGATGATTTCTGTTGCTCACAGCCATGGATCCGGACAGATTTTGTACTGGAAATAATGAGAAGTTCTGAACTGTTAAGTCTGCTTATGCTCATAGGTAATTTTTTCACTTCATCTCACTTCTGACATTCAACCGGATCCTAAACTTATTTGGGTGACAGTCTCGGCAAGTCATGGTGTTATTTGCATGGCATCATTGTTTTGTAGACAGAGCATCTTTAAAATATTGATAAATTTAATCCCAAGGCCCAAACCAGAAACAGTTTTGCTAGCAGAAAATATGACTAGGTTCCATGGACACACCAGAAATATTGCAGAATCAAGCATGCTTGTCCACCAAAAAGCCAAGGTGCAAACTTGCAAAAATCAACTGTGCAAATTTTGTCTTTAATATTGGCTCACCGTGTATCCATTTGCCCCGTCATCTCTGAGGACAAGTTTGCAGGCAAGCAAATGACCAATGACAACATTTAGGAAATTATACCTGCTCATTTCAATTTTCCCAGGAATGGGAAAGAGACTGCCCTCCTGGGGTGTTAGCAGTGAGGTTGTTGTGGATCACCGGTAGGGTTCACCAGGAGCGAGAGTGAAAACCCGTCGTCATTCTTGGGCGCAGTGACTACCTTCCACTAACATCCTTAATGAGTGGTGTCCTTGATGGTAAGTCCTTAACGCGTGAAAACCACAGACTATAGGAAAATGCCCCTTTCATTCTCAAAGGGCCACCTCTAGAGAATGGCTACACGCTATCCTCTTTGCTAAGAAGAGTTCATCAATTAAATGCCTACTATGTGCCAGACACTTTACCGACTTATCCAGTTCATCCTTCAGAGACTCCCATAACCTAGCTATTATTTCCCCCCTTTAACAAGTAAGGAAACTGAGGCACAGAGAAATGAAATGTCTGCCCAAGGTTACACATACGGAAAATGAACGAGCAGGAATTTGCACTCAGGAAGCCTGACATAGGCCGGCCGTTAGAATCGCTGGGTTACTACTTCCCTTGGCAAAGCCACAGGGGACCAGGGGCCATCTCTCTCCAGTGCAGTGCCCAGGGCAGCATGGGAGACAAGGCGGAGTCTCTGATGGAATGGAAAGTCAAGATCTGTTTCCTTTGCATCTGGCAAGAAAAAACATCTTTCAAGCTTGAGATGTTCTAATCTCCTACAATGAGTTTGGCAACACTAGGCAAGGACTGCATGATGGAGCAGTGTTCTCCCTGAGCGCAGGGATGGGGTATGAAGGAAGTAAACGGAGAACACCCTGTGATGGAGGCAGCCAGGGGACGCATTTAGCCCCATTGACCAGCAGCAGGCGGTGTCCAGCAGGAAAAGCTGTCCCTGTCAAATGACAGCAGGAAAGCTTCTGTGCATTGGGGAAGGGCACGCCCGGACACATGCATCCCCAAGGGCTCTCTGCAACCTTTAGTCCAGGCGCTGTACCCACACGCCCTCCCTGCGGTCCTCACGGACATCCAGGCAGCCGAGATTCTGGCATTGGTATTCAGCGGGGAGAGTTGTCCTGGATTTCAGGACTGTCAGCTGACATCAGAATTAGAATGTACCATTTTATTCTGAAAAATCATACTATGGCTGATAAAGTGACTGGGCCCTTTGTCCTTGCACACGGAGGGCCGAGCTCCTCTGGCTTCGGTTCAGGAGGCAGCAGAGAGGTGAAGAGGTCTGCTTTGTGGTCAGATTTCCCGCATGTGAATCCGGATGACCTTGGGCAAGTTCCTGAATCTCTCTGGACTTCATTGCCCTCACCTGTGAAACGAAGCTATCATAGCACCTTCCTTGCAGGCTTGTTGTGAAATTAGAGGCGATCAGACATGTAAGGCACCGAGAATGGTGTCTGGGACCAAGTACATGCAGCTGCAAGGCGCATCTGGGAAGCCCGGACAGAGGCTGACCTAGCCTGCCTGCCTTAGGGTGTGGGCTGGAGGAGGCACCTGCTGATGCCAGAAGGTGGACAGAGCCAAGCCAACCTAGGGCAGGTCAACTCCTAGCTGAGTGTTCACTCCCCCCTTCAGAGACTCCGGCTCTGCGGCTTTGGGGTCTGGCTGCCCAGTTCCAGGTGCGCGCTGCGTTGAACTAGGCTGGCTCCGTTGTCTTAGGGAGCAGCCCCTCACGGAGAACTGGCCAGGCAGGGCCACTCGGGACGTTAGCGCGTCCCAGGGTCACTGCTGGGCCTCCTTTCTGTTCTATTTTCACTCACCTCTTTGGGCCTCTCAAAGGCTCAGGGATTTGAATTCCACCTGAATGTGAATGACACCCAGACTTCCATTTCTATCCCAGGCTCTCCCTGCATCCAGGTCACCTGCTCCCTGTCTCTGCCTCAAACACTGTATGATCAAAACTGAGTTCCTACCCTGGCTGGATTGGCTCAGCAGTAAGAGTGTCGGCCTGTGCACTGAGGTGTTGCGGGTTTGATTCCTGGTCAAGGGCATGTACCTGGGTTGCAAGTTCGATCCCTGGTCCTGGTCGGGGTCATGCAGGAGGCAACCATTCAATGTGTCTCTCTCACATCGATGTTTTTTTTCCTCTCTCTCTCTCCCTTTCATTCTAGCTGAAAAAGAATAGAAAAATATCCTCGGGTGAGGATTAACAAACAAATAAAAAAAACTGAGTTCCTGATATTTCCCCTCCCCCATGTTATTTAGCCTGCCTATGTCATAACTGAGCTACCCTGTTCTTCTAGGTATTTAGGACAAAAACCTTGAAGTCAACCTTCATGGCTTCTCTCTCTCTCTCTCTCTCTCTCTCTCACACACACACACACACACACACACACACATTAACCACGATTGGTTAGCAAATCCCTGTTGCCATTACCTTCCAAACATATACAGTATCTGCCTGCTTCTCACTGCTTGCTCTGCTCCCACTCAAGTCCAAGCCCACAGTGCCTCTTACCCTCCCCACGGACCGCTGTCTTCCTTCCTCTTAACTCCTTCTCACCTACTCTCTTCTAAGACCAGAATATGTAACTTCCAGTCTTACTCGAAGTAAAAGCTTTACCCCTATGTGACTCTGGTCTCAGCTCCCTCTCCCCTAACTCACTCTGCCCCAGCACACTACGCCCCATCTCACACCCTGCACACCCTGCCTCAGGGCCTTTGCACTTGTTATTTCTCCTGATTGAAGGATTCTCATCCCTCACTTCCTTCAGTTCTTTACTGAAATGTCACGTCATCAGTGAGGTCTTCCCTGACCTCTACCTGGAGTTACAAACCCCACTTCTTTCTCTGCTTTATTTTCTTTCTTTGCACCGGTCACCTGCTACTATGCTATTTATTTCATTTTCCTATTTGTTTTCTCTCTCTGTCACTGGAACGTAATCCCCATGATGACAGATGATTTTTGCTGTCCGTGCTGCTGTTGTGTCCCCAATGCCTAGAAAATGGCCCAGCATTTGACAGCTGTTTTTCAAACGTCAGTGGAATGACTGAATCCTTCAATGACTGAAGAAGTTGCTTATCCCCCATCCTAACCCTAGTTCAAATCCAGAGGTCCCATTTCACATGCAGAGCCCTCCCAGAGGGATCCCAGGCTGTTTAGAGACAGCTACATAAGCTCTGAGCTTATCGGGAGATCCCGCCAGCACGGCTGGAATAGGCATGAGGACTCCTGAATTAAACATATGTAGGAGAACAGCAGCTTACGGTCTCATCACTTGAAAATACAAGCCTTGAGATTCCTTTGAAACCGGGAGCAGATGATGAAACGCATTTCTTAAATTAGTTACATGACTCACTGACTACGGTTTCATCAGTTTCATTACCTGTGTTAGTGCTAAAGCTGTGATGAGCCCTTCAGGGGGCCCTGAGGTGAGTGTGCCGGCTGCCTCGTGTCGGTGATTGACAGACGCAGTGAGGTCATAAATTAATCAGCTATTTTCCCTGTCCGACGGACTTCCACCGCGGTCTTGAAATGTGTGGCTTTCTCAATCAATGCTATATTGGTCGCTTCTGTAGCAACCCTGATCTCTTTCAAATGCCTTTATTACAATTTAAGAAACCAGCTAAGCAGATTTAACAGCTTGGAAGCATTGGGCAAGAAACAATATTAACATTTGTCAATATTTTCTATATCGGTTCTGAGAATTAATTTCTCAGGCAGATAAGAATGACCATCATAATTATATTCACATGCAACGAGTGTGAAACCACACTTTCAATTATGAAAGTCTAGCCTGTGGCAAACTCATAACAACATATGTAGTCAAATGTTAAAACGGTGGTTGATTTGTAAAATAACCTTTCAACTGTTTCTCCAAATGGTCAGCTGTTTTATATTAACCAAATCGAACACCTCTAATTGAGGTTAATAATAAAAATCTTTCATCTCTGGATCAGCATAAAAGCCAGAATTCTATTTTTAGCCACTGACGTTAAATCTTCAAAAACTCAGTTGTTCAATTTATTAGGCCTTGCTTCCTGCTGGCTTCTTCATAACAGGAAATCTGGTCACTAAAGGAAGAGTCAGTTGTGCTAATACATTTACATAAATAATTAAAAATTCTACCGTCGAGTAAGCAATAACATGTATTGCCACCATAAACTTCCAATGAAAGAACATCATTTTAATTAAAAATTACACAGACACAGCAATAAATAATTCATTTATATTTCAAGCTCTGTGTGTTGACTCAAGAAAAAAATAACTCATTAAAAAAAAACACAACAGCCTAGGAATGACCTCACCTCAAATCCTATTATTGGGGTCAGTAACCACGTTTAATTAAGATGAGATGTTAATAATATCTTTGAGTAGAGAGAGGTTCTTTTCTTAATTTCCCCAGGTAGAAGGGTTATTATTTGGCCTTTAACTCCTGATTAAAAATTTAAAAGGTGGGAGTCACCCAAATTAAACTCTTAAATCTGGTTTTAAATCTCTCTCTCTCTTTTTATTTATTTTTTATCCCCCCCCCCTTTATTGATTTTAGAGAGAGAGAAGAAGGGAGAAGGAGAGAGAGATAGAAACATTGATGAGAGAGAACATCGATTGGCCGCCTCCTGCACGCCCCCGACTGGGGATCAGGCCCACAACCTGGACATGTGCCCTGACCAGGAATCGCACCGGTGACCTCTTGGTGCATGGGTCGATGCTCAACCTCTGAGCCACACCAGCTGGACTCTCTCTCTTTTTTGCAAAACAAGAGTTTAAAATCCTCCTCCCCCGATCCCCAATAAATGGTAAGCTACCATACCTCTGTGTTTCTGAGAAAGCCAATGACGACAAAATCTGAATTCTCAAGTGAACTGATTTTTGCCATCTACTCCCAGAGGTCTTGGAAAAAAAAGAATAAACTGTCCCATAGCCAGCCCATGATTTTGCTCAATTTCCCATCATTTTTTTGTGTGATTTCCTTTAAATGGGCTTCAGTATTAGATTAAACAGGGTGTTAAAGAAAAGGGCTTGATGACTCACAGTAAGACTAGCAAAAACCCAAATTGGGCATTTTAACAAATCTTTGGGGACTGAATTTTCATCACCACACATTGCAATCTGTACCAGTTTGAGCCCATGAATGAATTCTACCCCAGAGCCAAAAAGCCTCGTGTCCAAGGAGGACGAGTGAGTGAGAAATGACTTAAAAAAAAAAAAGAAATCAGGACAGAGTAGGCTGCAGGTTTCAGAGAGATGAGAATCTAATTTGGATCTGATTCAGATATTTTGTGTTCAAAGAATAGGCTCGATTTGGATCAAGGCGTTGGAGGAAGAGCCGGCTGACAGATATGTCTCTGTAATGTAACTTCCATGTACCTGGGAAGTTTAGTGAGAGGCCTGTCTGTCCTGCTCAGGCCTCCATCCTAGAATTGGTTTAAAACAGGGGCATGGTTGGTAGACGTTAGTCAATGTTTGAAGATGAACAGTAATAGTAATAACCATCAACTATGTCTGTTCATGCACAAACATGTTTGCACACAGACATCCCCAACCCAGTGCCATTAATCCATACCATACCTATCCCCTGAGCACTTCCACATCCAGGTCCAGTGCTGGCCTTGGGCCATTTTAAGACCTTCGAGCCTCGCCCTGGCCGGTTTGGCTCAGCGGTTAGAGCGTTGGCCCGTGGACCGGAGAGACATGGGTTCGGTTCTCGCTAAGGTACGTACCTCGGTTGTAGTTTGTCTCCAGCCCCGGTTGGGGTTGTGTGGGTAGCAACCAGTCGATGTGTCTCTCTCACATCGATGTTTCTCTCTCTTCCTCCCTCTCTCCCTCCCACTCTATCTGAAGATAAATGCAAAAATGTCCTCGGGTGAGGATTAAAAAAAAACCCCTTCGAGCCTCTAAGAATTTTCTGTTTCTGGTGGCCTCATCCCAAGTCATATCAAATCTACCGAAATATACCCACATTGCAAATACATTTTTTTTCCCCTATAAAATTTTTGGAATAATTTTTTTAGTTTTGCTCTTGGAATTATTTGGCTATGAGGAACATTTCATTAATAATTCCCTGTGATTTCTCTAATGCGCACTCAGACATTCTTGCTATGCAAGCTCTACAAGTGGTTTGCAAATGTAAAGACACTTTCACAAATGTTAAATTTAATGTGCTACAGTTGCCATGGTGCTATGGACAGTTGATACTTATTAATTTCAATGTTGCTGTTTTCAAATTTTGGAGATAATAGATTGATTACATGTTCCAGTCCCTGACAGTTTTGTAGTCCCTGGAAGGTTGGATGGTCTCGGTGCTGGGCCTAGAGTGCTTATTTAATTAAATGGTGCTGATGAAGCCCTGGTGCTTTGTCAGAAAGTGATAAATATGACTGTTACTCTCATAGAGCCTGAAACTGAGCAGGAAGACGGACAATGAAGTCAGGAGTAACAGTAAAGTGTTACGGGGGTTATACTCGATGCTCAGAAAGTCCTGGGAGCATAGTCTGAAGGTCATTATAGCCCACCTGTGGAGGTCATGCCTCATCCAGCATCAGAAGGATGCACAGGGTTGGACCAGTGGCAGCCAATGAAGCACCAGGAGTCCCCATCGCGGCCTCTGCACACCTCACTCGCATGTTTTCCTTCCATAAGCTGAGGCTCAGAGAGGTGACACTTTCCTCATCAGCAAAAAGGGAGACTGAGGATTTCTCATTCGCAGAATGGTTGTGAAAATTCAAAGACTTCAGTGGCAGTGTTTGGCAAACTTTCCTATTAAAATGTTAGGCATTTTAGTAGTAGTACTAGCAGCATTATTATCATCCTTCTCAAAGTGCGTCTCTAAGGGGTTGCGGACATTTTTGCCTCGTTCGGTCTGGACCCAGTTCCAGGAGGCAGAGACTGGCACAAAAGCATGGGCATAGTGGGGTTTCTGGGGACTTCAGGAGCCTGGTGACAAGCGAGACCATTACGATGCGTGGAAATGAGCAATTTCTGTTGCTTGGTTCTTTCTCCCCAGCTGAGGGCCGTTGGTTCTTACTTTCCAAAGGGACCATTTATTTCCTTCCTTCCTTCACCTGTCTCCCTTCCTCTGTTCCTCTTCCTTCTTTCCCGGGAGCATGGTCATTTGCAGCCCATGCTCTTGCTCTTATAACTAGAAGCTCCCTGGAAGCTGAGGCAGGGGACAGTGAATGTACAGCATCCAGCAGTGTCAAGCCCACAGGGCTCTAAATAAACACCATTAAATGAATCTAGTGAATGAATGAATGGACAACTATAATCCTCACGCCTTTTTCGAGCAGTCATCGTTAGAAACACGAATACCGATCATTTTGGTTGTGTAAAAATCTGATGTTATGTCACGTTTTCATCTTTTAAAATTTACCCGTATTTTTTTTTTTTTTTTATTACATAGAAAGGTTCAAGCCCCGTGGCAGATACTTATAGTTACCTCACAACAGCTACTCTTCCTTTCTTCTTTAGTAAAGATATAATTATGTCTCCCTGCATCCCTTGCAGCTAGGTGTGGCCATGTGACTAATTTTGGCCAATGAGATTGAAATAAAAATGGGGCTGACTTGCAGGAAGGCTCCTTTAAAAAAAGGAGTCACCAGTTTTCTTCCCCCTTTCCCCTCCCTGCTGCTGGAATGTAGAAGCGAAGGTTGGAGCAATAGCATCACAACGGACCATGAGGAAGAAGGTTCCAGCCTGGAGGTGAGGGGAATGGTAAGCAGGAAGGAGCCTCTGACTGGTTTGTGGAACAGCTATACAGGCCCTGGACTGCGGTGCCTACTCTAGACTTATTTTATGTGAGGAAAAAAACACACCAAACTTCCATCTTCTGTGAGCTGCCATCATTTTGAATCTTCCTCTTATATTTAGCCAAACTCAGTCCTCACAGAAACAGTGCTTCTCAACACACACGGGCTCCCTAGATGAATGATACTTTCAAAAAAAAATGTTGAGCAGTGATAGGTAATTTTGCATGGGTAGGGCTAGTATTTTTCCTCCACATACATCTGCTGTGTTCAGCATGGAGGCGGAAGTCTCTGGCACGGAGCTGTTTACTATAGATCCTGGACAAGACGAGTCCTGTCTGCAAAAATGTTCGGGATAGAAATTGCTACTTGGCTGCCTCCACAGAAATCCCCTGATTGTTAGGCGAATGAAATAAGCCTTCTCAGGCCATTCAAAATCATTGAGCTGCCGGGTGCATCCCCAAATTAGCAAATCAAAGATGCAAAGGTTAGTTCCTGTTATTCATGGAGAATGTTGGGCAAAGGCACTCATTGCCATTTGTGCATAATTATGGCTGTGCTGCTCTTTCTGACACTCATTAGCCAACAAGTTCAATTGCACAAGCCTGCTCCTCATTAGAGACTCCACAATGCCACGGAGAAGTGCCTGGTTCCTGCCTCGGGTGTGTATGTGGAGGCCAGGCTCTGTCCGGGAGGTGGGACCTAGTCCTTTGTCATTATGTATTGAGAGCACAGGGTGTGCACACCAGCTCTGCCCCAGGGCATGCTAATATTCCAATGACTTTGGAGCAGAGAATGCCTTTCTAATCATGATGTCATTCTAAATCATAGGGAAAATATAAATTCAATTGCCCAGGTATAAAAAAACCAAAGAATTTGGTATATGACAAAAAGCATTAGTATTAATACATTTGCTCAAGCAAAGTATTTTCAGAAAATTAATGATGCATTGAACGATTTAGCTACAAGTATGCCCATTGACCTTTTTCTTAAATAACTGCCAACAGTTGGAAACTAAATATCCAACAGTAAGGGAATGAGTAAGTTAATGAACATATCCATGTAATAGAATAATACTATTCAGCGATTAAAAATAACAACTATTTCTTGACATAGAAAGCTGTCCACCATGACATGGAGGGACCTGGAGAGTATTGTCCTAAGCGAAACAAGCCAAACAGAGAAAGACAAATATCACATGATCTTACTTATTTGTGGAATAATGAACATAACAGTCTGAGGAATGGGGTAGACCCAGAGATGTGGAAGTGGGTTACAGACTGACAACCCTCAGAAGAGGGGGTGGGAGGAGGGAAGAGATAAACCACAGAACTTATACGCATGTATGCACAACCGATGGACATGGACAGCAAAGCTGGGGATGGGGTGCGGGGGTGGGGAGGAGGGTGTCAATGAGGAAAAAGGAGAAACATCTGTAACAAAAATAAATTAATAAAAAAGAAAGAAAGAAAGCTGTCCACCATGTCCCAGGAAGTAAAAATAGCAGGTTCTGAAATGGGATGGACAATGGGGGCCAGTTTTGGTCATAAATAAGAGGAGTACTCAGACATGATGGGAGGAGGAGGAGAAGAATGATGGTGATGATGTTAAAGGAGAATTTCCTTGGGTGGAATGATTACAGATTTCTTATTATCTTTATTATGTTTAACTACCTTTTTAAAAGTTTCCTCCATGACCAATATTCACTTTATAATAAGGATAAGATGCTACAAGTTATGAAATAGAAGAATTTTGTCCGTCAGTAGACAACTGCTGTCCATTTCGATTCGGTTAAGAGCACAGTGCGACCTGCTTTGCAACACGTTTTAATAGCCCAGGCCTTTTAGTGAGAATATTCACTCTGATGCCTGGTCACCTCCTGTCTTTGGAGTCACAGGCTCCTAGGGATCGAGGTGCCATTCGCTGATTTGAATGTTCCTGGGGAGATAGAAAGCGCACAAGGCCAGCGGTGGAGCTGGGCCTGAGATGTGCTTCTCATCACAGATGACGAGACGCGGGCCGGGACCAGGAATTGGTTAGCAGTGATTTCATAAGTTTGGTGGGGGCTGGGGAAGGGGAAGTGACTTCTCATTTCAGAACAGAATCAGGCTGTCAGGATCCTGGTCAGGTGGAGAATTTCCAACTGTGCTAAAAAGCCTTGAGTGTCTGGTTAGTCATTTGGGATGAAATGGGGTTATTGAAGCTGAGTCACAGAAAATTGTGGAATGAGATAAAGATAGAGAAATAAATAGAGATGGGGAAGTGGGAGGGGGCGGTAGAGACAGAGACAGAAAGAGAAGGAAGAAAGAGGAGAGAGGGAGAAGGAGAGAGAAGTGGAGGTAGAGGAGGAGGAGGAGGATGGGGAGGAGGACGAGGATGGGGAGGAGGAGGAGGGTGGGGAGGAGAAGGAGGGTGGGGAGGAGGAGGAAGATGAAGATGGGGAGGACGAGAATGATGGGGAGGAGCAAGAAGAGGATGGAGAGGAGGAGGAGGAGGAGGATGGGGAGGAGGAGGAGGGTGGGGAGGAGGAGGAGGGTGGGGAGGAGGAGGAGGATGAAGATGGGGAGGACGAGAATGATGGGGAGGAGCAAGAAGAGGATGGAGAGGAGGAGGAGGGTGAGGAGGAGGAGGAGGATGGGAATGGGGAGGAGGATGGGGATGGGGAGGAGGAGGGTGGGGAGGAGGAGGATGGGGAGGGGGTAAAGCAGAAAGAAGAGGGAAGGATTGGAAGCAGAGAAGGAGAGAAAGAGAGTGAGGAAGAGAGAACCTGAAACAGAGAAGAACAGATAGCCAAGAGACGGAAAGAAAGATGGACATAGAGGGAGAAGAAGATGCAAATGTAGACAGAGAGAGGGAGGGAGAAAGGGCAGAGGGCGCAGAAATACAGAGAAGGAGACAAAAAAAACCCAGAGAGAGCAAAGGATATACCCAGAGGACCAGGCACAAACACAGAGAGAGAAACAGAGAAAGTCGTGTGGACATACACGAAATCACAGACAGGCAGGGACAGTCACAAAAACCTGCATGTCCATGGAGCCCAAGGCAGAGCTACTGCTGAGAATCAGCCCATTAGGGACGGACGGCTGGACAGCATCTTTCTGTGGGGGCCTTTGTCACCTGAATGCAGAGCTCGCTTTGAGATAACAATAGGAGCTGTCTGTGTAAATTTCTTCCCTCTTTCGATGCCCGCTCCCTGAAGAATCATTAATTACGCAACAATAACAACACCACTCACAAGGCCATCGTGTGTTTTTGAGAAATCCAGGGAGCCAAGTGCAGATTATGAGAAGACTGTGTCCCAGCCTGGCCCCTCCCTGCAGCCCTGCTCCCCCTCTGCACAGGCAGCTCCCCAGGGACACTGCTTCTCAGTGTACAGGATCAAAGACTGCAAATAATTAATGAGCCTGTTCTCCCAGAAGAGTTCCTGTGACAATAGCTCAACCTGTCAGTGATGTTATTTCTGCTTTTGATGAGCTCAGAACCAGCATCAGGAGAGGAAAGGGGGAGGGCAGGGAAGGGGAGGGAGGGAGGGGAGAGGGAAGGGGGAGGGGAGAGGGAAGAGAGGGTAGGGAAAAGGGAAGGAGGTTCAGTCATTGCCATGCTGAGAAAGGGTTGCTTCCAGCAACTGTGGATCCCAGCAGGAAGGAATGTGTGTGGGAACCAGGCCACAGAGAGAAGTGTGTGTCACACACACACACACACACACACACACTTACTGGAAAAGGATCTGCAGATCTGTCCAGAGCTGCTTAGCCAGGCCCATCTGTAAATGCTAGAACTCTTAGGCATACCTGCTGCAGAGAAACACTCAGCTCTCTGAGGATTCACACAAGTGAAGTTGGTCACAGTGGCTCTACATGGTTTCTGGAGACTTAGCCTCCATTCCCATCTTCTGGGAAGAGCCTCCTGCCTTCCTTGGGGAAACCATCACTGCAGGCCATCGAGGTTAGAGGCTGGGGTCCATGGTGGGCTTATGTACCAGGACTTGCTCACGGGCACATGCCACCCTCCTGCTATTTCGTTTGGTTCAGAGATGGGCACGTGTCCTGATAGGCTCGGTGAGATCCAGACCAGGCCCTTGAGCTAGTCCTACTGACTGGGGGTCTCCTTTTGCTGGAAGGACCCAGGAACTAGACTGTTGATAATCTCATCTCCCCACAGCCTCACAGATACGGCTGAGGATGAAGGCAACCCAGGGAAGAGCAGACCCAAGAGGCAGAGAAAGAATCTGTTCTGAGCATCTGAATTCTCACACTGAATGCACTAGTCCCCATGGGCTTTCTCAGTGACGTGGGCCAATGCATGCATTCTTGGCACAAGTCACTCTGAGGTGGGTCCTGGCAATGTGCGCCTCACTGAGGGTCGCACCTGGGATGACCAACTGCAGAAGCACGAGGCTCTTTGGAGCTGCCCGCATGCCTGCTTGTCACTCGTCTCACTTCAAGGAATTCACGGATTGTTCCTCTGACCTCATGTCACGTAGTGGGGGCCACCGACATTCTACCGGGATACAATGGGGAACCCTTGTACCCCGGTTCCAGTAACTGGGTCATTGTTCTTCGCATCTCAAATCCTGTCCTGATGTCCCTCATGCCTTGGATCCTGCCAGCCCCCCCTCCCCGCCGCCCCCGCAGTCCTGTTCCCTGGCTCAGTCTGCTGGGACTGCGGCTGTCCTGTTACTATAGTCCTCCTTCCCCTCCTCTGTCAGACGCCCACTGTAGCGAGCAGCCGCAGCTGGGAACACCGCCTCTGTTGACTCTCAAGGTGCCCTGAGGCAGGAGGCCCATGAGTCCAGCTCAGGCAACTCAGATTCACCCCCTGGGCGTGTGAACCAAGGGCGGAGTGACACTGAGAAGTGGCTGGAGGTGGTCCCTTCTCCTGTGAGACCCTGACATGTCATCCCCTTCTGCCCGTTACATAGAGCTCCAACAGCGCCCTCTGCAGTCTGGGGCCTGGTTCTAAACGTATTCTTCAAGACTATAAATGGTCTGTGGAATCTTCCAACAAATTCTCCCTTTGCCTAAGTCAACTAAAGCTGGTCTTAAACAAACAACCCTGACAGACCCACCCTAGTGGGACCTCTCCTCCCAGACACTGGGATGTGACCTTTCCCATCACATGAACAGCTTCTTGTCTGGCAGCGCCCAAGGCACAGCAATGGCAGAGTCTGGGTTCGGCGACACCAACCCCACTTAAATTCATCCTCTCTCTCTTCCACCTCCTATTGTTAAAGTCCAAACGATCCAAAATCTATGAAGAATTTATACAACTCAAAAGCAAAAACAACACACAATCCGACTAAAAAATGAGCAAAGGATTTGAAGACACTTCTCCGAAGAGATCAAAAAGATGGCCAATAGACATATGAAAAGATGCTCAACATCACTAATCGTCAGAGAGATGCAAATTAGAACCACAGTAAGATGTCACCTCACACCTGTCAGAATGGCCACGTGGCATCAATAAATCAACGAACAGCAAGTGCTGGAGAGGATGTGGAGAAAAGGGGACTCTCGTGCACCGTTGGTGGGAATGCAGACTGGTGCAGCCACTGTGGAAAATAGTGTAGTTTCCTCAAAAAATTAAAAATGGAACTGCCTTATGACCCAGTAATTCCACTTCTGGAAATATATCCAAAGAAACTCAAAACACTAATTCGAAGACCATACGCATCTCCATGTTCAGAGCAGCACTATTTACAATTGCCAAGATTTGGAAGCAGCCCAAGTATCCATCCAATAGGTGAGTCGATAAAAAAGCTGTGGTACATTTACACAATGGAATACTACTTAGCCATACAAAAAAAAAAAAAAAAAAAAAGGAAATCTTACCTTTTATGACCGCATGGATGGACCTAGAGAGTATTATGCTAAGTAAAACAAACCAGTCAGAGAAAGACAAGTACCACACGATTTCACTTACATGTGGAATCTAAGGAACAAAATAAACAAACAAAATACAAACAGACACATATAGGAAACTGACTGACCGCTGTCAGAGGGGAGGGAGTTTGGGGGACTGGGTGAAGGTGAAGGGATTAAGCAAACAAAACCTCACAGACACAGACAACAGTATGGTGATTACCAGACGGAAAGGGGGGTGGAGGAGGAAGAAGAGGGTAAAGGGAGGAAAAACAGTGACAGAAAGAGATAATTTTGTTTGGGGAACACAATAGATGGATGACACATCATAGAATTGTACACTTGAAACCTATATGATTTTGTTAACCAATGACACCCCAATAAATTCAATAACACTTTTTTAAAAAATCTCCTTTTGGGATTGAAAAGTAATTTCTGCTGCTTGTCTGTGACTGCTTGCTCCACGGTTAAGGGGCTGATGTGGAGACCATGGCACATTTTCAGGTGTTTCAAATCAGGAAAATAAGACACATGTTTATTAAAAGTGTGTCTAATACTTCATTATCTGTACCTCAGATGAGAAGATTAGATTTTGGAAGAGAAAGATTAATAACTTTCTTTTGCAGAGATAAGCGTGCCCTGGGACCTGCGTGCCGATTATTTATTGTGAAACAATGTAGCAACGAGGGCATCTTGTCTTCACTCACATTAGATGCACTGTGGATAATGATCATTTAATTAAATCTCGTTATGAAAATGCCTTCTTTCTAAGCACGTTTTGACTTCTTTTCTTTGGCTTGCCACTCATCCGTCAAAAACCCAACCCTGACGGTCCATTTCTAAATACTAGGCAAGGTCTGCCCCTTCCCTTTCTGACAGTTCAGAATCCGTAGAAGTGACCAGAGCACAGACTGGTCAGATTGTCCTATTTTCATCCCGATTCCTCTGCTACTAAGCTGGGCAGCCTTGAGCAAGGTACTGAACCACTCTGAATTCATACGACGCTTCTCCGTACCTGGAGTTGGCCAATGCCTTGCTCATAAAGTTGTGTAACACTAAAGTAGGGCAAGTGTCTGAGATTCATGGGGCCATATATGGTGTTCCTTTCTCTCTCCCTTTGGGGACTGTGCTGGGCGCTGGCAGACACCTCTGGTCATTCGGGAACACGGCCCCAAGCCACTCTCTACAAGGTCTGGTCGGCTGCTGGGAATCAGGTGCGGGGGCAGAGTCCCCACTTAGCAAACCTTGTCCCCTGGCGCCTCCAGCTGACAACTCTTATGACACGTACCTCCCACTCACCCAGCTCGTTAACAAGTCTAATTTAATGGTAGTTTGCTCCTGACAACCAGCCCTCAGACCAGAAAAGAAAAGCCACGCATGCCTGCCTCCCGTCTCTGGTTACGGGGCCGCTCACCCACCTGATGGTTTGGTGCTGCAGGGAATCAGGGTCCGTGGCGTTCACCGTCAACAGCACGCTGCCCACGGAGATGTTCTCCCGCCTGGTCACCATCATGGGGTCGGGGTAAAAAACGGGGCCCTCGTTGACATCCAGGACAGTAATGTGGACGGTTGCCGTGGAGCTGGGGCCGTAGGAGACGTCAGGGACCAACGGGTCCTCATTTTCCACTTTGATCAGCAGGGTGTGAAAGGCGGAGATCTCGTAGTCCAGAGGCTGGAACGCAGAGAGAGGGACTCAGCGTGTGGGACCCACAGGGCGGACCCTTTGGCATCAAGTTTCTCTGACGTCCCACGAACAGGGGTGGATGTTCAGGGATGGATCCAGGCTTTCTGGGCTAAGTTTTATGCAATGCGGGGTCCTCTTTAAGAAAAAGAATCTGGCCCTGGCCGGTTTGGCTCAACGGTTAGAGTGTCGGCCTGCGGACCAGAGAGACCCAGGTTCAGTTCCCGCTAAGGGCACGTACCTCGGTTGCAGTTTGTCCCCGGCCCCTGGTGGGGTTGTGTGGGTGGCAGCCACTCGATGTGTCTCTCTCACGTCAATGTTTCTCTCTCTCTCTCCACCTTCCACTCTATCTGAAGATAAATGCAAAAATGTCCTTGGGGGAGGATAAAAAAAAGAAAGAAAGAAAAAAATATGAAATATATAGACACAAATTTAGGTATGAATATTGTTATTCCTTTGAGATTGAGAAAGAAATGGCAACGCATTACTCAGTAGTGAACTTCAGAGACCTGGGGCCTCCCTTCTCAGATGTCTTTAGGCGACTCATGGACTTCCCACCTGTAAACTCTAACTCCACAACTCCGACACGCGTGGGGGCTCAGGTGGACGAGGTGAAGCTTCGTCAGCTCCACAGTAACCCTGCCGCTGGCACAGAGAGATCTCATGGGAATGGCAAACCAAGGTTCCTTTTCTAATGTGTCCCCTGCTCGCCACGTGGTCGAAGGGCTGGGGTGGCCACAGCACTTTCTGGCACAGGTACGCATTTTCCATGAGGGCGTCGTGCAGGAAAATAATTCCAGAGGCTGAGACACAGGGGGCTAAGCCGCTGGGCCCTTTCCCACCTGCGGGTGTTTGAAAATATGAGGGGGCATTTTTGATGGTTGCCATGGCTTGGGGGCTCTCTGGACATGTACTGGGCAGGAGCAGGGATACGAGACACACAGCCGTGTCCAGGACAGTCCAACACAAGGGTGGACTGTCCCACTCTCAGGATCAGTGAGCAGCCCTGATGAGATAGCAGACAGCCTGCCACAGCAGGAGGTATTTCTACATGTGATGTGGCTGTGACCCTGCCCTCCACCTGCCTGGGGCCGCTGGTCCAGCTGAAGCAATGGACTTAGGTGAAAGCGTCATCTTCGCTCCCAAATACAAGAGGGGTCGGGGTCAAGTCCTGGCCCTGATGTTAATGACTATAGGACTTATCGGACCATCAGCCCATCACCGCCCCTCCCAGTCAAGTCCCAGGTCAGAGGACTGTCGTACAGATTGGGGCAGATGATACGTGTTGGACGTTTCACGCAGAGATTGGTCGAGTCTGATCTAAGGACAAGCTGTTAAGATGGTGAGAAAGAAGAATGTGGAAAGGGCTCTAGAGCCCCTGCCTTCGCCTGGCTGTTCTGTGTGCTCCCGGGGATGCTGCTGCCCAGGCGTGGATTTGTGAGCAATGGCCTGAGAGGGGTGCAGAGAGTGGTGTGCAGGCTGGGGTGCAGGCTGGCTGTCCTGCAGCAGCACCTCTCTCCCGTTCACCTCCACAGTGCAGGGAGCAGTCCTGGTTGTGCGATGCCCGGGGACTGTGCACCCAGAGCTGGGGAAACGCTGGGTCCCTGCCCTGGGTCATGTGGGATTGACAAGCCTTCTGTTGTCTCGGGCCTCTGACCCTATTGATATGACTTGTCTGGTGTAGGGTCTGTGGCGGGGAGGGCAGGAAACGGAAAATGCTTACAACTAAGTTACAGAGATCCAGCTCCATGAATACTTCATCAAGCGTCGGGAGAGGGTGTGGACCGCTGTCCTGGGGATTCAAAGGCTGGAAAAGCTGGCCCACACAGGCAGGGTGAAGGAGCAGGGGGTTGCTGTCTGGAAGGGGATTTGAAAGTAATCTAACATTGATGTTGAAGTCTGACGGGTTAGGGCATCAGGGATGCCTGCTTATTGATGTTTCCCTCTCCTCTGTGGACAAAAGACAAAACAGACTTAAAACGCAGGTGGATTATATTTGGCTGGAAGAATGACGCTGACATTTTGAAACAGGGTTACAAAGCAATAAACGCTGTTTCTGACCAGAAGGTTTTCCAGAGGAAACTGGGGCTCATTTACCAGAACCAGGAGGATTTGGTCCGTAGGGAGACCGGACTGCCCTGCAGACCACAGAGTCCCGACTTCCTCTGGTTCTTCAGTGCGCCGGCTGCTGGCTGGTTAGGGCAGAACTACCTTCCCACCTCTTACTGCAGAAGCCCCCCTTGCAGTTGAGGGTGGACACGTGTCAACTTGCCAATGACATGTCATAAAAAAACTGTCTGGGTGACCCGTAGAAAAATAGTTTCTTCCCCAATGAGAAGATAGGGGCACACAAGAGTTAGTTCTCTCTCTCGCCTAGTTGCCTTCTTGCTTCCTGTCTTGCACCACAGCTCTGGGAAGATGTGATGCCTGGGGCTTTGGCAGTTATTTTGTGCCCATGAGGAAAAAGCCAGCAGCATCTACACTGTCCTGTGCTGTCTCTCTGACACTTTGAGTTGCCAGCCAATCCTAGACTGCCCTACCTTTGTTTACTTATGGAGATCATTACATTTTCTTTATTACTTAAGCCACTATCAGCCTGGCATTTTGTGACCTGCAGCTGAAAGCATTCCTCACTAATGCACCAGGCTGCTGGTGGAGCAGAGAGTGCAGGAGCGTGGCCAGGCCTGCCTCTAGGAGGCTGTCCCGGGCTCTGACCTTGGTGTGCTGAGAAGCAGAGAGAGTGCAAGGCCTTTGTGGGAATTCACGGGGCAGGCAGCTGAAGGGAGGCGAGTCTCCATTCTGATTCTGAAGCACAGGAAGTCCACTCACTAGAAAAACCCAAAACCCAAGCCCGGGCAGACCCCACGCTCCGTGGGCACCGGATCCCCAGGAGTCAGCAGGTGGAAGCTTCTCCTTCTGCGGCAGTCCTCACCCACAGGGCTGTGCTCCGTGAACACCAGCAGCACCTGGGGCCCCGCTCCCGCGAGCTCTGATGCAGCAGGCATGGCCTGGCCTGCATTTTGACCAGTATTCCGGGTGACGCTCCTACGCGCTGACGTTTCAGAGGCACAGCGCTGTGCGAACAGAAGCATGTGCCTGGAAAACTGCACTCCTCCAGGACATTTACCCAAGCTTCGCAGGCCTGGGAAACTGCCTGACGCCTTCTATAGTTCTAGGGCTGGCTGGAGAGGACGGCCAGTGGCTGTGTCCTTTGGACTTTCACAGCTTTGCAGGGTCAGGGTCTCCTAACAACTCTGCCTTTGCACGTGTTATTAGGGAAGAAGAACTGAGGGGACCCAGAGGCTGCTCTTTCTAGGCAAACATTTGAGGGTCATTTGGATGAGGTACCAGAAAGGGCAGGCTTGGGAGGGACCCAGAGCCCATGCCCTGGAGCAAGCTGGAAGCTGTCCAAGATCTCAGTCCTTAATGGCTCTGCCCTCAGGGGCACCGCGGAGCTTTGTGGGTGTCATTGTTTATATGGCCCCACAATAGGCTGAATAATGACCCCTCCAATGTCTGTCGTTCTAATCCCTGCAGCCTGTGACTATGTTGCCTTAGATGGCAAAAGGGACTCGCAGATGTGATTGAGCTATGGACCTTGAGATGGGGAGGTGATCCTGGCTTATCCACAGGGGCCCAATATCATCACAAAGGTCCTTAAAAGAGGGAGGCAGGAAAGTCAAAGGAAGAATTAGCTGTGACGACAAAAGCAGAGGGACAGAGTCAGACAGATGCGAAGCTGCTGTGCTGCTGGCCGTGAGGTGGAGCAAGGGGTCGTGAGCCAGGGATGCAGGCGGCTGCAGGAGCTGGACAAGACCCGCCCTCGAGCCTCCAGAAGGACCCAGCCCTGCAACAAAGGCCCTGCTAAATGGATTTGGAGTTCAGGCTCCCCAAAGTGTAAGAACACATGTACATGTTTGAGCCGCCCAGTGTGTGGTCATCCATCACAGCAGCCTCAGGACATGCACACAGGTGCTAATGCCGCCCTGTCCGAGATGTTACCTCACGGATTCCTCACAACAGCCCCAAGAGGAGGATGGTATTATCGCCCTCGTTTTACAGACGAGGAAACTGAGGCACAGGACACATACTTAGGATTCTTGGCCAAGGGCACACAGAGTAGGAAGCAATGCTCCTGCTTTGTCCATGGCTACAATGACTATAAATAGGATTATTCTCCGCTTTGGAGGCAAAAGGCTCCACCCACCAGAAAAGAAGCTGTTCTGATGAATGTGCTGGTCTGGCAGAAGCTCTTTCCCGAACTTCCCAGAGAGAGTGGGAGGGAGTGAAAACCCTTCTCCTCGGACCCTGAGATGGCCAGAACGTTCTGCCCCCACCCAGCGTTTCTGGAGCTCTTGCTGGAGCCTGGGGCTTGGCATTCATTATCGAATTCTCTCCGTGTGCCACCTGCAACCAGAGAGGGTCAGCACGCTGGGCAGCAGCGCCAGCAGGAGGCTTCTCACCGAGGATTAGCCCGTGGCTGTAATTATCTCCTGTTTCTAAGGGATAACTGAGCCTCTGCTAAGAGAGATGAAGAAGCAAGGTAATAATCCCCATGTCGAGCGTAGATCTTTTCAAAAATCTTCACACGTTGTATTTTTGCATATTTTTGATAATTCACTATTAAACACCTGGAGAATTTCATTTAAAAATTAAGTTTGGATTTTTTTAAGGTTACACCTATGTTTGAGTTCTGTGGAACCTGTAAGACGTTGGTTTCATAGCTGTGAGGATATGAGCACACCTTTAAGCCATGAGCCTTTTTCTTTGTTTATCCTCACCTGAGGACATTTTTCCATTTTTTTCTTCTGATAGAGTGGGAGGGAGAAAAACGGGGGGGGGAGAGAGAGAGAAAGAGAGAGAGAGAGAGAGAGAGAGAGAGAGAGGGAGAGAGAGAGAAACATTGACGTGAAAGGGACACATCGAGTGGCTGCCTCCTGCACAACCCCAACCAGGGCTGGGGATGAATCGCAACCGAGGTACGTGCCCTTGTGCCCTTGACCGGAATTGAACCCATGACTCATTGATCCGTGGGCCAACGCTCTAACTGCTGAGCCAAACTGGCCAGGGCTGAGCCTTTTTCTTTTTAATTTTAGGAGGGAGAGACTAGGCTGACTTATCCTGGACATTCCCCATGCAATGAGGCCAGACGCCCCACCGTGGGCCCTCAGCACGCACATGCGGAGGGAAGAGCCAAGGGCAGCACCTTTACCTTGACCACGGAAAGCATCCCCTCATTGTTTTGAGGGTTGGTGTGGATTTCGAAGCTCTGGCCAGGGTTTCCATTGATGATGGTGTAGGCAGCCCTCCATGCGCCCGTGGTGGGGTCATCCTTGTCTTCAACGGTCAAGTTGACAATAACTCCCACAGCTCCTTCCTCAACTGTGGCTTGAAACTGCAAACAAAGCAGACGGTTACTCTTCCCATTTCGAGAAAACATCGGAAAGACCATTTATGGAACTCTTAACCATATGCCTCTATGGGGTACATTACCATATCATCTCATTTAATAATAAATAATGTCATAGGGAGCTTATGATGGGGAAGTGGTGTCTCTTCTCTTATCTACCTGAATGTAGACAATCACAAGAGCCCAGGAGGAGGGTTGAGCCACAAGAGAGAAGGGGTTTGGGTCCCCGAGTCACCACATGGAGCAGCCTAGTGTCTGGGGCCTCACCTACCCTAGAAAAAGGTGACCAGATAGCCAGTGTCATGGCTCATCAGTGCAGGACTGGAACTGAACTCCATGTTTGACTCAGAGCCCAAACCGTACCATCTTCACCAACGAAGGAAGCCAATTCCATCCTTCCCACCCCTTGCACCCAACTAGCGTGATTTAAAAAAAAACAACAAAAAACCTATCTTCTAAGGAAACATATAAATCAATTGTTTGAGGCCTTGTTGTACCTGTGTTTTTATTGTAATACATCTCCAATACTTGTTGCAAGTAGGTGTGGTGGAAATAAATCAATAAATGAAAAATTGGCTTTCCCATAGATAGAGAATTTCACAAGCTATCATTAGTGCATTCCTTTAGCCAGAAGCATAAAGTATTGTTTTGGCATTTACCTCTGACACAGTACAGGTGAATAGTAATCCATTTGCAAATATTTTACAAACAAGTAATACCAATAAGCTGACAAGAAGAAGAAATATCTTGGAATTTCAATTAGTAGGAAAGCAAGTCTAGACACAGTGAGATGACATCAAAAAGCTTTTGTGTACAAAGGAAGTAATTTGAGAAATGAGGTTTCGAAAGCAGCGGCTGATTAATTGACTTGCAAATCATTAATCATAACCCTTAATCTTGATGCCTTGGGGTATGGAGAGTGGATGGGAACTAATTTGCCTATCACACCTCAGCAAACCTGGGTGAGTTGTTTCTCTTCCATAACAGGGGAGATGGGAAATTCTTAGAACATGCACCCAGGATGAAAGGTAGCTGGTATGAGGGGGCGCATGGAGGATGCTCTCCTGTAGATCCAGCTCCAGGGAAATTATTTTGGCCCGATTCCTCTGATTCTTGTTTAAGTAAGTCCTATCTTGTATCTCTTCCCTCTTCCTCATGGAAGTCACGGAATTCCCAAGCTGGAACTCTAAACTGGTGGTCCTCAGCCCTGTCTACCCATGAGAAGCTCTTCAGGAGCTTTTCAAAAACAAAAGAAGAAAACAAAACCATGAAACCTGGGTCCTAGGGTCTTATTCCAGTTCAGTTGGTCTGCGGTAAGGCCTGGGATTAGTATTTTCTTAACCTGCCAGCATAATTCTCCTATGAAACTCAAGGTGAGAAGCATGATGGAGTCCAAGTTCAAGGATGACAGAGTTGTCAATGAAAGAGCCAGCCTTGGGTATTGGCGAGGCTACTTGAGCTCAGTGTTGAGTGGCCCACAGTGCTTCTGGGCTCAGCAGGAAGGAGGGCTGCAACCAACTCCCATTGTCCACCATGTGTCCAGGAGCGGATGAAGATACAGGAACAGGAGGAAGGAAGGAAGAGGCTTATCCAAAGCTGTTTAGTGAATCAATGGTCAGCTCCAGGTTTCCTGGATCCCAGTAATCTTTGCTTTCAACAGGTTCTATTCCTCATGCCCACTCAGGGTCCACATTGCTTATGCCAGTCCTTCACCCTGGGTGGTCCAAACTCAGAGGACTAGTTCTCTGTCCCTGCTGATCACAGCAGACCTCAGCTCATAGCCTGTCTTGGTGGCTCTTGATACCTGTACCTTAGAACACCAGGTAGACAATTCCTCGGGGGTGGGGAGTGCTAAGACTAGAGAGAGGAGGCTGGAAGCCATCAGTCAGGTAGACATGCTGTCACCTCCAGTACCTAAGTGAGACATTGCGTCATCAGAGCAGGTGAGTGTCACATGGCTAAGACGTAGGCTATAAGAACAGGTGGTGATTTGAGGAAGCTAGGGCTCTATGTACATCTGTCTTGCATACGGCTTTGTCTCCAGCCCTGAGCACCGTGTAGGTGCATAGAAGGGACTCAGTAGATACTTGCTGAATGAATGAATGGTCTTAAGTATCGGAAGTGGATTTGGGCATCAAAGGCGAGGGCTAAGAGGAAATGGGAAGGGGTCAAGCTACGCAGGGGTGAGACTAAGAGGGACTGGTGCCTGATGCTGCCACTTCCCTGAATGTCCTGGGAAGGTAGGGAATGGACTGATCTCTCTTGTTCTCTGCAGGGCTGCATTATGACTTTTGTGGACCTTGGGCACTTTTACCTTCTTTGGCCCCTCCTACCATAATATGTTTTCATAGGCTTTAAAAATGTCATTTTTTTCCCCTAATGAGGGAACAATTAAAATAGTCTTTGACCCTAAAAATTATTTTTTTAAAATTGATTTTAGAACCTTAGTCACTATACCTATGGCACTGATGGGGAGTTCATTCAGTCCTGACCCCCGGTACATATCTCAGGGTTAGACATGTGAAAATCTGGTGGATGGATGAACGAATGAGTGAATAAATGAGTCAATTTGTAAGATTAATGTTCAGGTCATGTCTAAGTAAGACAAGCCTATGAAGCATCATCCAAGAAACTTTTTTTCATGTCTATGGAACCTACCAAAGGGGCTGGTACTGGATACCTTTTTAGTGTGTGAGCAAATGAATCCAAGTAGAATGAGAAGGAGGTATTGTTCTAAAAATTCTCAAAGTATGTGTTGTGGCCCTAACATGTCCTTGGATGTAGTAATGTAGAAATGTAGACACATTTACCTACCACCCACCCACCATCCACCCATCCCACCCACCATCCACCCATCCACCCATCCATCCATCCATCCATCCTCTCTTCTTCCCTCCCTCCATCAATCCAACTCCCTCCCTCCCTCCCTCCCTCCCTCCCTCCCTCCCTCCCATCCTTCCTCCATCCTCCATCCATTCATCATTCATCCACCCATCCATCTTCCAATCAGCCAGACAACACATATTAGTGAGATAGCTTCTGCGTGCCAGGTACCATTTGGTATTATGCTCTAGAAATACAGTAGTTTAAAAACAGACGCGGCACATGTATAATTGTAAAAATGTGTTAGGCGCTAGGAGAGAAATAACAGTTCCTTGGAGAAGGCGAGAGGTGGAGGGCCCCTGACCCAGACGGGAGGGCCGTCAGAACTCCCTGGGAGCGGAAAGGAGAGGAGGCGGTAGTGAAAGGGAAAGTGCATCCCAGCAGTGGGGCAGCAGGTGCGAAGGCCAGGGGAGGGAGGGCCAGGGCGCACTTGCGGGCAGAGGGGCTGTGCTGAAGCCGGGGCGCAGGTGAGGGCTGGGAGAATGTTTGCTGTCGGAGCAGGAGAGAACCAGACTCCGCAGGGCCTTGCGGGCCATAGAAAGGCGTTTGGAATTTACTTTCAAAAACAAAGTGTAGTCTAATCAAGGAACTGGAGTATGTTTAAATCTACTCCTGAGAGAATTCAGGAAAAAAAAAAATCTTTAAATATAGAAAACATTCAACACAATTATTATAGTCTTTAAGACCATTATCTGATTCTTGCATAAACTATAAAGCCAGTTTCCTTGAGCATCCATTTAGAAACTCATTATTGCTTAATTAAATACTCATTCTATTAATTCTATTCAATGTTTTAACCCCATTATGTAATTCAAGAATGGAAAATTAAATAGATTAAAATGAAATAGTACCATTTTATATTTCTATAGCAATGCTCACTTTGTGATTTAAAAACAATAGACAGACATTAATTTACCACACCAGAGAAGGAGAAAATATTGATTGTAACATTGCTTCCTTTAATTGGAAAAATAGATAAAGTTACTTTTCTGTTAAACTGTGTGGCAAATCAAGTACCAGAAGCAACACACATTTTTACATAATCAGTGTGGCAATTGGCTTGGGACATACTGAGGCTCATTGGCTCTCTCTTCTAAATTCAGAACTTAGCTATTTCATTCTTCTTTCTTTGACAAGGTGGAGTGAGTTTTGTGATGGACGTTTATGAAGAGCCTGCCTGGACTTGCCACAAAGGTCCTCCATCAGCAGGGGAACGAGGGACTTGCATTTTATTATACACCAATGGCCTTCCTCACAGAGCAAAGGGTTGGTCTCCAGGTTAAGGTTAACGTGGATGATGAAACTAATGGTTAGCAGACTAGAAAGCTGCACACGGGGAAGAAATGACAGTGGGTGACTCTAAGGGACTGGACATTTGCAAGCTTGAATACTTGAGAGGAGTTCAAGTTCATGAGCGGTCAACCCTGAGGTTTCGTGGAGCATCTGGGACGTAGTCATCTGGACCCTGGCTTTGGAATATTAAAAAATAAGTTTCCAGAAAGTTTGATAAACATGAATTTCTGTTTGTGAGGATAATAGGGTAAGATCATTAGAAATTTAACTTGCAAACTCTTTTATAAGTCTATATTTAAGGAAAGGATACAGAATTTTAGAAAAAAAAATAATCTCTAGTGGGTAGGAACTGTGATTGATGTAAATAAGATAATACTTTCAGGGACTTTGGCACAATGTCTGGCATTGGGTAAGAAATACATATTTGTTAGTGATGACTATGACGATGATGGATTTTATTCTGTATCATATGAAATTCTTAGAAACTGGAGAATATGACTTAAACCCCTGTGATTCTTTCTGTTCTCATTAAGTCTGCCCCATAATGTAGTTACATATGTAGTATCTCCTTTCTCTGGATTGGTGTGGAAGAAGTTCTTTCCTTCTCAGTTATATGTATACCTGACACTCACCTGTTTACTTATTCTCGTCTTGCTCTAACAACAGGCCCTTTATGGCCAACGCACATGATGTTAACCTGTGGCGCCCACATTTAGAAGCGAGAGCTGTAGTAGATACCCAATTTCCTCTTATCTGTGATTAGGATTCATCCCAGGATGGAAAGATGCCAGAATGAGTTTTAATAATTATTCATTACGCATCTCTTACAGGCATAGCAAACCTAGCAGAAAATGAGAAGGACACTCTCTCCCGTCGGGGCACAGAGCTCAGTGGACAGACATATTCCCTCCCGCCACCCCGTTTCTTTATGTGTTTTCATGACCTATGGCACAGGTAGACAAATATGTTTCTTACCATTTCTCCACTGTCATATATCCAAGGCAGCACCTGTGGCCAATTATGGAGGCTTTTATATTTAGACATAATTTTGTTTCTAGCTAATGGGCATTTCAATAAGTGGTACTGGGTCAACTGGATCTGCCTGTGGAGAAGACATTGAATCTGGACCCCTACCTCACACCAAACACAACTGTGAAAGGTAAGACAACACAACTTTTAGAAGAAAACATAGGAGCACATTTTTTCCCCCAGCATGCACTTAATGTTCATATTCACTTTATATATAACAGTACCTATAATATAATGTAAAATATTTAAAAATGTAAAATGAGGTGATTTCAAGAGGGAAAGGGCGTTGAGAGAGGTAAGTGCTGATGGGAGGAGACTTGACTTGGGGTGGTGAACACACAATGCAATATACAGACGATGTATTATTGAATTGTACACTGGAAACCTATAATTTTATTAACGAATGTCACCCCAATAAATGCAATAAAAATAAAAAACAAAATAATGTAAAAATATAAAAAGTAATTAGATATGTAAAGTATATATTATATATATTTGTATAATATTTAAATAAAAATTTACTAAGTGTACAGAGTTCTAAATAAAGTTCAGCTGGTATCTTGAAGAAACCCTTCTGCCTAAGAAGTGCTTAGCAACAGAGCCCATAAGGCGCTCTGAGGTGACCCACAGTCTATTCCTCAGCCAGTCCTCACCATGCCTGGAGCCTACCGAGTCCTTCCCCAGCCATGGTCCATGGCTGAACCCCAAGGTCACTGCAGCAACAAAGAGGGAGGAGAACATCCAGAAACCCACCAGATCATCCTGGTCCCAGGCACTGGTGAACATCTTCTACTTCTCCACCTTTTTAAGATTTCCTAAATGCTTTATTCTCATTGAAGATGAGGAGCGGTATCACAGCTTTAGCTTTCAACGCTCACGGGAGACGGTCCACACAGTGAGGAAATAAGTCGGGGGCTAGAGCTCGGGCTTCTACCAACTGTGGCTTTGCCATCCCCACCCCTTCAAGCAGAGTGCACCTGGGGCGTGCCCCTCCCAACTGTGAGCTCCTGGAGAGCGGCGATCACATCTCTGACTCCCCAAAACACCCAGTGCCAGAGCTCTCATAAAGTGAGAGCGTTATAAATAGACTCTAAATTTGGGGATCATTTTGTCTCGAGAATAAAACCCAAGCGAGGAAGATGGAAGTGTACATGCATCTGCAAGTCTCACAGTGAGAAGCATGACCAGACCTTCTCTATTCTCACTGAGAAAAACAACAGTGAACTGAATTATAGTCGCAATGGCAGAGACGATAGAATTTCTAAGTGATTGATGAGAGTCTTCGTTTTCTGAAGATCCTTAAAGCTTTCGAATATGTCTAGTTCAGAGTGCCTGCATAATCTATAAAACATTTTGAGGGAACTATGCCCTCCCAAGCTGCTCCTGGATAGAGTGCTTTGTATCACGTGACCCTAGCTTCCTTGGTCGGAGTTAATTGGACCCAGGTAACTGATCCATTGGCTGCTTCAAGAACAACCAGATGATTCCTCTAAGCATTTGAACTCAGAGAAATAGAAGCTATAATCAGAGAGTGAAGGTCCTTATACAAAGTTTCTGAGTAGTTGAACATGGGGTGGCCATTTGGACACTGGTGAATTATCAGATAAATGCAATGGGCACAGAGAAGCCAAAGAGTGGAGACATTGGAAGAAAAACTGTAAAGAGAGACCTCAGTGTGTTCCAAGTCCAAGGACAGACTAGGAAGTCTTTGATCTCCGCTCCTTTTCCCACGAGGTTCCCCGAACTTCTTGTCTGTAGGGTGCTCTGTGTCTTCCTACAACCCCATCTTCACTCCTACCACCAGAGAGGGTTTCTGCTCCCTGAAACTAATGAAGCCCTGGGTGGGTGCTGCCCGCTCAGCACGTAGGTGTGGTCCTTCTTGTGGTGATTAGCTTTCCATAGATCTTTCCTCAGGTATATTTTCCTCTTTCTCTAACATCTTGCATGGAACATTTCAAACATTGAAAAGAGCCGACAGAACAGGGATGAACCCCAGTGCCCACCATCAAGCTTCAGAGATCTTCAGCTCATGTCCTCCTTGTGTTCCATCTGCAAACCCACATCTCCCTATTTCCGTATTATTTGGAGCGACTCCCAGACGTATCATTGCATCTGTAAACATTTCTGTGTGTATTTCTAAAAGATAAAGACTCTTCTGAAGGAAACATAATTAAAGTTCCTTCTTGATCCAACTAACGTTAATTTCTTCTCTTGACAATTGTTGTGTCGTTCCTTTGTGTCCGATGCATTGCTGAAGGATTTGCATGTTGTCTTTCTTAAGGAAACAGAGTACCCACTAGCTGTGGTGAAGGACAGTTATCAAGGGGCCTATTAGACTTCTCCAGTTAATTAACTTCCCAGTTAATGTTTCCAGCCACCCACCGTTACTAAATGGGTGAGGAAATGCAAAGCCAAATGTGGAAATAGTTCAGCAATAATAAAGGGTAGCAGCTCAAGCACAGAGGAACATGCTTGTGAAGGAGAAGCACTCTGCAAGGTTCGTTAGCATCCAGGCAATGTGGTTCTTGATCCAGGAGAGCCAATGCCAACCTCCGCTTAGTCCATGTGACCCGCCCACTCAGGAAAGCCCCGGCTGGAAGGAGAATTGTGTTTCTGGAGGGCTGCTCTCTGTGGGTCCCATTTCAACAAAGAAGAGACCAAGGGTCCCCGAGCTCCTGGCTCTACAGATGCAGGGAGATGAGCCAACAGGCAAGAGAGGGAAACAAATTCACTCCATGCTCTTCTGTGCTGATTCATTTCCTAGGAGGAGTTTCCATGTGTCGGCTGCAGACACATAGGAGATGCCGGGTTCATGACTTTTGAGAAGGATACCAGCTGAGTTCTTGCTCTCTGGGGGCTCACCAGGCCACCTTCTAATGACTGTATTCTTCCTCTACACGACCTTGCCTACTGAAGAGCCTTAGATCTGCCAAATTCGGACACACACATCTGCAAAACTACAAAAATGAGTGTTCAGGAAAAAGAGGCTCAAATAGCAACGCATATCTTTTTCTGTACAAAACCAAATGAACCCTCCCCCCCAAAGGGGGACAGCATCTAATGCAGTCGGGCAGTGTGCCTCAGGCTGTTGCTGGGAACTCAGCATGTCTGGGAGATGGTGCTGGAGACCCACCAATGCATCAAGTATTTTCCTCTAACCATAAAGCCTTAAACCGCTGGAGGAGTCTGTTCATTATATTTTATCTGCTTAGTATATTAGATTTCCTGCCTCAAATTTTGCTTGAAAACAAAAGTTTTGCTGCTAAAAAGAAGTTTGAAAATCACTGCCTTAGGGACTGATGAAATAAATATTACATTAGATGGTGAGAGAAAAATAAGAACCGCGAAGCAAATATGCCTATATTTCCCCCCCTCTAAATGCCAGGCATGGACAGTTTATTTTATCTTACATTAGCATCTCTTCTTCAGTCGAGTTTCTCTCTTTAAAAAAAAAAAATGAAAGAAAAGGCAAAACACATTTGTACAGCTGACGAGATAATTGGAAATAGTTCAATTTTGAGAAGCAAAGAGATTTTCTGTACCGATAATGCATTCAACCACAAGCACCTGAATCTGGATGAAGAATGACATTTTAAAGGAACAATAGCATAGTTTGTTCTAAAGACTTTGGAATTTGGTTTATGCAGTTCTGCAAATTTGCAGGAGTGGGAAATTCCGTGAAATGGGGCAAGGTCTGATGATCTCTAAGTCGTGGGCGTCTCCCTGGTGAATTCTGTACCTTCTCCGAGGCCCTCTTCACTCTCTAAGATGGAGGGGTTCAGGCGAGAGAGAAAGTTCTTTTTTTTTTTTTTATCCTCACCCGAGGACATTTTTCCATTTTTTGTACAGATAGAGTGGGAGGGAGAAAGAGGAAGAGAGAGAGAGAGAGAGAGAGAGAGAGAGAGAGAAACATCGACGTGAAAGAGACACATCGAGTGGCTGCCATCCACATGACCAACCAGGGCCGGGGACAAACTGCAACCGAGGTACGCGCCCTTAGTGGGAACCGAACCCGGGTCTCTCTGGACCGCAGGCCGACGCTCTAACCGCTGAGCCAAACCGGCCAGGGCAAGAGAGAAAGTTCTTAATGCGACTACATAGTAGAGTCACTGGAAAACCTTCAAAAACTCCTGAGGATCTGGGGTCCCATATTCAGAGATTTTTCTCGGATGGGGCCCGAGCATTTGTATTTCTAAAATCTCCCCCAGATCATTCTAATGAACAGCCAGGGCTGGGAACTAGTACTCGAGGTGACCACCAAGGTCCCTGACTACTGTTATGATCAAATATTAAAAAGATCTTCGTGATCGTTCCAGCCGGTGTTGGGTCCGAACAGGTGCAGATCCGGTGTAGGGAGAGCCCAAGGATACCACTGCTGAGAATTCCGACAGCTCTGTGCTCAAGGAGTTCACGGGGCTGCTCAGCAGACCAATGGAACACATTTGCCAATGCAATGACAGGGCCATCTCCTGCAAGTCATCTTTTTCACCACCTCAAAAAATAAAATCACATACCCATTAAGCAGTCATCCACTTCTCCACTCCCAGCCTGTGATAGCCATGGATCTATGGATTTACTATTCTAGAGGTTTCATATAAATGGAATCATACATCACGTGGTCTGTTGTGACTGGCTTCTTTCAGCTGGTATAATGTCTTCAAGGCTCATCCATGCTGTAGCATGTGTCAATGCTTGGTTCCTTTTTATGGCTGAGTAATATTCCACGGTCTGGGTGGACCACACTTAATCTATGCAGTCTTCCATGGATCAACATGTGGGTTGTTTCTATTGGTTAGCTGCTGTGTATAATACTGCTGTGAACTTTTCATGGACAAGTTTTCGCATGGACTTAACTTCTTATTCTCTTGGGTAATTGGCTAGGAGTGGAATTGCTGGATCACAGGGGGACTCTGTGTTTCAGGTGGTGTGGATTTAAGTCACTCATTGAGATGTTGGTCCCACCTGGGCTTCAGCTCTCACACATGAGGCCGTGTGTGAACCTACTCCCCAGAACCTACTGTCTCCCGGCTCCCACATGAAGAAAGACACCTGTTTGAGGATAAGGCTTCCCTTTTTGAATGGCATGAGGGTCTGGAGAGAGAACTATGAAAACTTATTTCTTTCGATGCCTTTGACTAGCCCGCTTTGAGCAGCTTCCTTTCCCCCAGGTTGGGTATCATGCAGGTTAACGCTGAAACAAGACAGACCCCCCGGAACTCATGGAGAACAAGCCATCCTCCTTTCTAACCGCAGAAAGTACATCTTGGGTCTCCTACACTGTAGGAGAATTGACACTTGGTTAGGCTCCTGATGCTCGCATTCCCAGTACAAATAAGGACGAGAGACACCTTCTGCTTTCATTACAAGGGATTTGTACGCATTCGTACATGGAGTTGACTTACAGCTTTTAATTTATATTTAAATCCCACTGTCTTAGTCAGAAGAAACTGCTCTAAAGCCATCATCTGTGTCTGTACCATTGATTTTTGTTTCAAATAGATCCCACTGGCCCAACTGTAATTCCCATAAGCTCATACACATATTTCTTTCCAGAGGTGGCTTATGGAGTTTCTGAGAACATCCAAGTCCCACAGGGAGAAGGGATGGATGTGAGTCATTCTCTGGGCAATCAGACCTGATGAGAGAGAGGGTGATTAGCAAAATTATTCTCCGTCCCACCTGGGCTCTGATCCCAGGGTGAGTAGCATGACAGGAGTCTGTGTGGGGACAGAGGGGCCCCAGTGGCACTCTGTCACGTGGATAAAGACAAAGAGGGAAAGTTGCTCACAGTCAACACCACATCAAGCTCTGTCACCTACTGGCTGTGTGGCCAAGGGCCAGTCATTAAAACTCTGTTTTTTTTTTTTTTAAATATATGTTTTTATTGATTTTTTTAGAGAGAGAGAGATAGAAACATCCATGTGAGAGAGAAACATGGATCAGCTGCCTCCTGCACGCCCCCTACTGGGGACTGAGCAACCTGAGCATGTGCCCTGACCGGGAATGGAACCGGGACCTCTCAGTCCATGGGACGATGCTCAATCCACTGAGACACACCAGCTGAGCTAAACTCTCTGTTCTTGATTTCCTCATCTGCAAAATGAGAATAATAACAGCACCTGCCCTCTTAGGGCTCTTATAATAATTAAGTGAGAATATAAATGCTTTGATGAATGCCTGTCACATAATAAGCAATCTGTGCATATTGTTATAATGAACAAAGACAGAATGAGCAAAGAAATGCACCTTGTTCCAGTGCACATCATTAAGAGGAACATGACCAAAGAAATACACTTTGCTCTTTTTGGGGTCTTTTTGTTACAGTAAACTAGTCTCTTGCTAAATAACATTCCTGCCAATATAAAGTTACCTTGTCTGAACTACTTAGAGCTGATATCACTAATAATCAGAAGTGTGCTGACCAATGCTTTTGTTTATCCCAATAGTATTATTATTTTGTTGTTAATCTTTACTCGAGGATATTTTCCTATTGATTTCTAGCTAGAGTGGGATGGAGGGAGGGAGAGAGAGAGAGAGAGAGAGACATCGATGTGAGAGAGACACTTTAATTGGTTGCCTCCTGCATGCCTCCCCACTGGGGATTTGGCCCACAACCTGGGCATGTGCCCTGACTGGGAATCAACCGGCGACCTCTTGGTGCATGGGTCAACGCTCAGCCACTGAGCCACAATGGCCGGGCCCCAAAAGTATTTTTTAAACTAACTTCGGGTTTTTCAACTTCAACACTACTGATATTTTGGGCTTGACAATGATCTGTTGGAGAAGGGCTGCCCTGTGCACTGTGAAATGTTGAGAAGCATCCCTGGCCTCTACCCACTAGATGCCAGTAGCACCAGCCACTTGTAACAATCAGACATGTCCAGACAGTGCCAGATGTCCCAGTGGGGTGTGTGCATGACCCTCCCTGGGTGACAATCCCTAATCTAGCTAAACCAGGTCAGGGGCTCCCTACATGTCAACAGCAGCCCACAATCTCTCGCAGGACGAGACTGATCAGCAAGTTGGTCCTAAACTCCAGTCTCATAGGAAAACATTGAAATCGCATAATAACATTTTTCTGGAGTAATTGAATCAGACATTGCCAGGAAAACATTCAAGGGTAAAAACGAAAGACTATAATTATTATGAAAATTATTGATGTAGTTTTCATTACTCTACAATTTTTGAATTAGCAACTGATAATCCCTTTCATGAAAGCAGAAAGGTAGTTTTCCTCGCCTTCCATATTCTTCCTGACATTTTCCTGCCTCTCCCTGCTCAATACACATATTTCATGCCTGCGTGTGCTCAGTGGACTCAGGTGCAACAAAGAGACTGGGGTCTGGCTTCACAGTCCCTCCGAGGAGGCCGGGCTCGAAACGGGGCAGACTTGTCTGCCACCTGCAGGGTTTTCTCAATGGGCATCAGAAAAATAAGAACGGGGCATTTTCTATTTGTCCAGTTAGGACTGTGTTCAGACCCCAGCTTTTTGGGCAATGAAGAATTATTGTCCATGTTCCCTTTTCCACGCCCATCTGACCTCTGGATCAGATCACAGATGATTCAGTGTCATGTCCTGTTTAAGAAGAATGCTTTCGACCCCTTTTCCTTATTCTTTTTTTTTTTTTTATCCTCACTCGAGGATATTTTTCCATTTTTTTTTTGTACAGATAAAGTGGGAGGGAGAGAGAGGAGCAGAGAGAGAGAGAAACATCGACGTGAAGGGACACATCGAATGGCTGCCACCCGCACGACCAACCAGGGCCGGGGACAAACTGCAACCGAGATACATGCCCTTAGCGGGAACCGAACCCGGGTCTCTCCGGACCGCAGGCCGACGCTCTAACCGCTGAGCCAAACCGGCCAGGGCCCCTTTTCCTTATTCTCAGCCCAACTTGCTGCCTAACCCTGAGGGGAAGGGAGACCGGAATGCAGGGTGTTCTGGGCATTCAGCACAGCCAGCCGGAGGCCAGCCACACCCTCTCCTGATCCGTCTGTCCTCCCCAAGGGGCTGGCTCCCTCCTGCTCACTGTGAACTCCACCCCTTGGGTCCCAACCCCTCCGCTGCTCAACTCCTGTCCTGCTCCCCCACCCACCTGCCACCTTCCCCTCCTCTCAAGTCTATAAACATGTTCAAGACTCTCCAATTAAAAAAAAAAAAAAACAGAACAAAATATGCTCCACCAAGAAAAAAGCCACCATCACAAGAGGGGCCTGTGGTTCCTCACCCCCCACTGCGCGATTAAAGAGTCGTAAATATGTTGAAAGTTGCCAGAAAGGCTAGGGAGCACAAAAATAAGCATTATACATTTACTTGCAATCAAGGAACAGTGTAATTGGTCATTGTTGAGAGGTAATGACAGGAGACAACACGCTGTTCAAGAATCTGCATGCGGCCTGCTGCACGGGGGCCAGGGAGGCTTTTTAGGAAAGTCACACGCAGGAGGCAAGGCTGCCTGGCCACCTGTCCCTGGGCTGCTCCGCCCGCAGGCGCAGGCGGGAGAGAGGTCCGGGAGGGGGTAAAAAGGCTGTAATTTGAATATGGAAAGCAGGAGCTCTCACAGAGTTAAGGAATTGTAAGTAAGCCAGTGAAATCTTTTAGCTTGATTTTCCCCTCCCTAGTGAGAGCGGGAGGCAGTGGGAATTGCAGGTCGCCTGGGACAGTGTGTGGGAATCGGGGAGAAGCCGAGGGGGAGCGAGGAGAGAGATGCACACGGAAATACACCGGTGTAGAGAGAGAAAGAGAGAGCTAGTGGTGGGGGAGGGCAGTGCAGGAAAAGAAGGCAGGGAAAGGCATAGATACCTATATGAAAAAGAGAGAAAGGGAGTAGAGAGAAACAGGAGAGAGAAAGAAGGAGACATAAATGAGACAGAAAATACAGACAGACGGGCGGTGTGGCTCAGTGGTTGAGTGTCGCTCCATGCACCAAGAGGCTGCAGGTTCGATTCCCGGTCAGGGCACATGTCCAGGCTGTGGGCTCCATGCCCAGTGGGGGGCGTGCTGGAGGCAGCTGATAGATGATGTTTTTCTGTCCCATGGATGTTTCTATCTCTCTCTCCCTCTACCTGTCTCTCTCTCTACAAAAGAAAATACAGACAGGAGAGAGAGATGGGGGACAGGGAGGGGAGAGAGAGCAAGCGATGGAAAGATATGAGGGGTGATTTAAGGGCTTGATTTTGCTTTTTTTAAAATAAAGTCTGGGCAAAGCAAGAGAGGCGTTGTGGCACTGTCAGCACCTGCAGGGGTGTGCCAGTCGAGACTGAGAAGGGAGATTTCCTGTCCACAGGAGCCCAGCGGTGCAGCCTCCAGTCCAACTAACTGTGTTGAGCACGTGCAGACGGACAAACAGAATTCAGTGCCCAAGTCCTGGACCCTGGAGGAGGGGTGGTAGTGACCACGGCCACCACCCAGACAAGATGCTGGCAGGTCCTGGGCCCTTGGCAGAGCCTCTGCATGAACTACCATGGAGTCTAGTCTTTTTGGGTCAGTCTTTATGCTAATGCCCAGCAGTCTGGACAGCACTTATTCTTCACATGTCACAGATGTCATGAATTTTGAGGCGGAAAAGATGGGTAACTCCTGGGGATACACCTTCTCAACATCCCTGAACATGGAAAAAACCATTACTTTGTCTTCTGTGTGAATAATAGCAACTTCTGACTGGAAACAGAGTCCCTTGACCATTGGCTTTCAAGGAAGCTCACAAGTAATTTGATGCAACACACACATCTACACATACATGCGTGCACGCACCCACGCACATGTGCACACACACTTATACACATGCGCACATGCACGCACACCTACACACATGTGCATGTGCACACACACACCCCTTTTGCAGAAGGGAGTGTTTTCAAAGTGAGTCAACATCTAGCGTCATTGCTATGGTAACATAAGTGAAAGAGGAAGAAAGCATCACACACCGAAAGGTTAACTTCCTTCTGTCATGGATGCAACCTTGCATGTCCCATAGTCAGGGTGTGGGTGGAAGCTTAGGATGTTTAAGCCCCAAAGAAGCGAGGAGGCCTGAAGTCACACCGGTGTGGACTAGACCTTCCTGGAAGCGAAGAAAATGTCGCCGGGGGCAGCGAATTCCAGAAATCATCAGTAGGTAAAGGTGACAGGTGGGAGCTGCCTTCTTGGAAAATAACAAGCAGCTGAAAAAGAGGTCACTAGAGTGGGTTTCCTGGCCCCACAGCTGCTAGAACAGGCTTTAGGATGGGGATTTGGCTGAACTGAGTCAACTGAAAGAGCAGGGTGCAGACATGCCTGTTTTCTGAGGAAACCCCGTGCTCTGCCATCTAAAAGCAGAAAACGATTACTGTTGGAAAGGGAATAACAAAGGCTAAAGCTTGCATGCCCCCTCAACGTCATGTCTGGGCTGCTTGCACACCCCGTGAAATGGGTTCTGAGTTCCAACTTACAGATGAGGAAACCGAGGCATAGTGGAGTCCAATCACTTGCCTAGAGTGGTAGTTAGGACGTGGAGAGACAGGAGTCACACCCAGGTTTGACGGTCTAGAGCAGCGATTTTCAACCTCTTTCACCACGTGGCACACAAAAACTAATTACTAAAATTCTCCGGCACACCCCAAAATATATTTTTTGTTGATCTGACTAAAGAAATAGGTACAATCTGGATTCATTCACACCGGGTGGCTATTGTTGCATTGGTTGTTGTCATTGTTTTATTTGACAATCAAAGGGAAAAAAGGTGAGTGCCCGAGACTAAATAGTCAGGTATTGCATGTTTTAAAATTTCTTCTGGCGCACGAGATGAAAATCGCTGGTCTAGAGTTTGTGTGCTGCCCTCCACTGGCTGCTTCCGCTGGTCCCATTCCCAGGGGGCCAGTGAGAAAGGATCAACCCTCACCCTTCACTCTTCTGATCTGCATAGTGCCAAGCCTGCCCCCACAGGCCAGCAAGTCAGCAACAGGCATTCCCCAGGTTATGCGGCTGTGGTTTAAGAACAGGGAAGGATATGCCATCAATTTTCTAAGTAATGGCCAAAGCATTTCCAGTGCAACTTTTGTCTTCCCTTTCCTTGCGTATGATGGGGGAGGGTCCTATTGATTTCTTTATTATTATTGCCATTGTCCAAGGACACCAATATGTGCTGAATTGACAGGAAATGATGCTGTCTCCTGTTTCCGCAGCCACTTGCTGGGACTGGCAAGTTCCATTCATCTGCCCTCCTCATGGTCAGCATAGGTGCCCCAGTGAACAGGGTGGGGCAAGGGGAGATGACTGTCCATCACCCACAGGGGACTTCCTGCAGAGGTTTCTAAGATGCTGCACTTGAAGGGGGAGGGGGTGTGCTTTGATGCACTAGCTGTTTTGATACAGGGATAGTTAGAGAATTTGGGAGGGGCTGAGGGGGTTGTGCAGAAGGAAGCTCAAGGATCAGATTAGGTGCAAGAGAGAGAGAGAGCTTGTGGGTTGGGGTCCAAACAGACAAGAGCCCAAAGTATCTGGCCCCTTCCCCATGAGCAATAGCCCCTGGGTTGCAGATGGTCAGCAAGCTGTGTGCCTTCCCCCAGATCTGCTCCCGCCGGCTCCTCGCAGCTCGACCCTCCCAGCTCCTCCTAGAGGCTTCTGCCTCTGGTTCAGGTCCCTGCCCGTAGAGCACCGAGCATAGTAACCTCCATCCAAATGGTGTGGCCCTTGGGATCCCACTTCCCTAGGGTCCCCACTGCAGATATGCACCCTTTCCCTGGTCTAGAGTTCCACCTCTGCCCTGTGCCTGAGGGCCAGGGGCTTCCCTGGACAGGGACCTTGTTCTCTGTGTGCCCATCAGACCCCACTGCGGTGGGGCAGGCTTCCCTCCAGGTCAGCCGGGAGTCTGCGCAAAGGCAGAAGCCAGTGTAGCAGGGGAGGAAAAGGGTGACGGTCATTTATAGATCAGTTTGATCACGTTAGAAAAGGACCATCCACAGCAATTTAAAATGCTTATACTTTTTGTGAGAGTGTATCCTACAAAAACCTTCATAGGTGTGCATGAAGAGACATGTTCACGCATTTTTATTGCTGTGATATTTATAAAATGGAAAACCAGGAACCACCCACATGCCCATTGACAGGGAACTGGCCAGCGTGTATAGAGCCTATTGCACAGAACACGGTACAGAGCCATTAACATGAACGAGGTAGTTAATTGTTGGGCATTATTGACCAGAGGGGGATTTGTTGTATCAGATGATGCAAATACCTAGGGTTTACTTAGTAGAAATAAAATGTGTTGAGTTAATGAAATCGGGAGGAAGTGGGCCATTCAAGTCACACATTTGAAGGCAGAGCTGAGATCAAGAGGAAATTACTGAATCTTAAAATTCCTAGACGGTCGAAGCGGTAGAAGCAAGGACTGCGTTGGAAGTCACCAAGCTGCTGTGGGTGTCTGGGGGGATGGTGGAGGGTGGGCACCAGTGCAGGGCTATTTGTCAGGCTAAAGCCCCCTCCTAAAGTTTAAGGTATGAAAATGACACAAGCTACATGAAAACTGAGCAAACAGTGTCTAGGGGTGAGGTACCACCTTTCTGCAGGGCGCCACCTAGAGAGGTGGTGGGTAGAGGTGTGGGAGGTGGGGGCTGGGAGGTGGACACAGGATAAGTTCGCTGCAAGGGGCTCAATTTGCATTGTACGCAAAGGCTGTGTTCACTCTGGGAGGCTGCCCACAGGCTCCATCACCACTCAGCTAAGTAAACAAGAAGCTGTGATACCCTGGGCTCTTCATCTCACCTGGAAGGAGCCCCTGGACTGGGAGATGGGGAGCCCATTCTCCCGATGGCTTCTGTAAATGGTCTTGAATTACTAAACATTGTGAGGAGTTTCTCTGGCTTTGCTGTCACCAAGAAAGGCCAAGATCACCCAAAGCAGGTGGCAAAAGCAAAAGGGGAAAAATAAAAACAACAGCAAAAACAGCCTATCTCCACCCAGTCACTACTGTGTAGCAGGGTTTGGGTGAAGCTCCTACAGGCATTATATCCTTTGATCCACACCACGGCCTGAGGGTATGAGGAGTATTACTTCTCTCATTTTACAGATAAGGACAAAGACATAAATCCTGGTACAATTGCAGCACCGTATGCATAAGGTGATCTGATCCTTGTAAATAAAAAGTGGGGCTTCAGAGATGCAGAGGGAAAAGACACCTGGAGAAATGTAACCAAATTGGTCAGTCATCTCTCAGGTGGGTGGAGAGAGCTGGCAACTTATATGATATTGCAATTTTTTTTTTTTTTTTTACAGTGGAAAAATTGTGTTTTAATTAAAAAAAATTAAAAAATCAGTTTGGAGGGATTAACATACACTGAAAATTAAATTGTTTTCTAAAATGCTTCAGCAAAAGAGAATAAAGTGGGAGGAATCACTCCACTTGGTGTTAAGCCTTCCTGTAGCTACAGGAAACAGCACAGTGGGCTCCTGGGGAGGGAGAGACGGACAGATCCATGGAACAGAATGGAGAACCAGAAACAAGACACCTCATTAAAACTGGCACACATCCAAGGTAAATAAATGACCTCAACCTGAACCTCATGTCTTGAGACAAAAATGAACTCATCATGGATCATGGACTCAAGTGTTAAACATAAAAATATACAGCTTTTAGAAGAAACGGGAGAAAAGCTTCAGGACATAGCACTAGGCAAAGATTTTGCAAAAGCAAAATCTGTATTAAGAAAATAATGATAGTCTGGCCGATATGGCTCAGTGGTTGAGCATCGACCCATGCACCAAGAGGTCGCCAGTTCAATTTCCGGTCAGGGCACATGCCCAGGTTGTGGGCCTGATCCCCAGTGGGGGCATGCAGGAGGCGGCCAGTCGATGTTCTCTCTCATTGATGTATTTTTCTCTCCCTCTTCCTCTCTCTCTAAAATCAATAAAGAAAAAAAAGGGAAAGAAAATAATAATGATAAGTTGGACTTTATCAAAGCTAAGTGCACTTGATCAGTGAGAGACACTGTAAAGAGTTTAAAAAATAGCCCTGGCCGGTTGGTCTCAGTGGTTAGAGCATCGGCCTGTGGACCAGAGAGTCCTGGATTCAGTTACCACTAAGGGCACGTACCTCGGGTGCAGTATGTCCCCAGCCCTGGTTGGGGTTGTGTGGGTGGCAACCACTCGATGTGTCTCTCTTGCATTGATGTTTCACTCTCTCTCTTCCAACCTCTATCCCTCCCACTCTGTCTGAACATAAATGCAAAAATGTCCTTGGATGAGGATAAAAAAAAAAAAAAAAAAAAGAGTTTAGAAAATAAGCCACAGACTGAGAGAAATATGTAAGCCATGTCTCTGACTTGTATATATAAATTATGCAAACAACTCTCAAAACCGAACAGTAAAAATGCAATTCAATTAGAAACTATTTTTTCAATACCCCGAACCAATATACACAATGGAACAATTCTGGGGTTCTTAGCCAATAGATTTAACTCCACTGCAGCCTTTTATTCACCCAAGAGTGATGGGATGTCTCTTAATCAGACTCAGTAGTGTGGGCTTGAAGGTGACAAAATATCACCACCCAGGATACTTTCTAACTTGTCCACAGTGAACCAGCTATAATCGGGGCATTTTACGTAACGCCCCTAACACCCAGCTTCCTGATCTGTGACCAGTAGAACCGACCTCATGAAGAGATAGTGAGAATGAAGTGCAATAATGCACAGTAAGCACTGTGCCCATTCTCTTGCACAGAGTGACTGGCCATTGTCACCAACATCCCCATTTTGCAGGTGAGAAGACAGAGGCCAAAGAATGAAGGAACTCATGTAATATCCAAGAGCTGGTGAATGATGGAGATGGGACCAAAGCTAAGAGTCAGCTGATACCCAAACCATCTCCACACATCACCCCAACCCCGCCTTGTTAATTAAAGCACTCAGGAACGAAACTGAGATGTCAAGGTCATAAAAAACGGTCTGTCTCGTCAAACCAACAGCGTGAACAAACAACTGGGAAAGAGGCAACTGAAGTCCTTCCCCCCCACCTTGTCTCCTCCTCAGATTCTATCTTCTGAGATGGCATAGGTCAAAATAATTGGATTTGCTCTTTGGAAAAATCCTGGACTCTCACATTCCTGTCGGTGGCATTTGCTTCCTTGCTGGAATTTCAAAGCCCCAGAGCCACCTTGCCGTCGTATGGACAGCTTGTGTTATTACTCAGCCCAGCTGGTGAATGAGACTTTTAAATCTTTTTGGGGGGTCCAGGATCCATGACCTTGACACACGGTTTGGTCAAGCGGAGATGAAGGAATTGCCTGGGGCCCCGTATCACACCGCAGCCTGCGGGCTCATCGGTGGCACACGGCTGCTTTAATCAGGGGCTATTGACAACGTGCACAAATACAGCTCTACCAGGGGCTGTCACGGGTCAGCGCGGCTGGCAACCTGCAACAATATTTTATTGTGCGAACGCTGACAAACGGCCCTCCAATGGCCATCTCGCCACCTATCATGACGTGACTTTCCTCTTTCCTTCCCTCCCAAAGTGTTACTGCTCTTCGGGGAACTTGCCCTGTTGACACTGTCCACGTGAAGCTACATCTCTGCTAAATGAAAGAACTCCATCATTTTTATGCCAGACCTCTGGACACCTGGAGAACCTACCTTCCCCTACCAAACTGTCATGTGGGAAAAAGGGAAGCCGTGTTTGAAATTACAGGATGGTCCCAGGACTCAAGCAAATGAAGTTAACATGATGTTTTTCTCCAAGCAACAGGGTCAGGGAAATCTCTCTGTCTCTCACACACACACATGCACACACACCCACAGAATCTTATTAAAGCCTAAAGCAAGCTGCATTTATAAATGTAGAGCAGATTTTGATGTCAACCTAGAAACCCAGGCAACTTTTACTGCCCAGTTATCTGGGCAGAATCTCATAAAAGTCTTCAAGGAGCAGAATTCTGTTGAGATTCATTCTGTATCCTTCCAACTTATACTCACTGATTGCATTTTCTGCGTACAAAACGCCTTCCTTATGTTTCCCCTGAACCATGCCAGCAAATGCAATGGCTGAGGGGGAGGGGGGTGTTCTGTAATTTCAGCCCAACTGTTACTGGGCAGGGATGTATCTCTGGAAGGCTATAATCATCACTCTGGCCCCTCTATTGAGTCACAGGCTGGACACTATGCTCGCCATTCATTATTGGCTTGACATTGAGATGCACTACTTTATTTAAATTTTTTTATTGATTGATTTTGAGAGAGAGAGAGAAACATTGATTTGTTGTTTCACTACGTATGTATTCATTGGTTGATTCATTGGTTGTCCTGACCAGGGATGGAACCGGCAACCTTGGTATTTTTGGACGACACTCTAACCAACTGAGCTACTGGCCGGGGCCTCTTCTTTATTTAACCCTTATTACAAGGTGAGTACATTTACCTCCATTTTACTAATAAATAAATATACAAAACGGATCTCAGAGAAGTTAAGTAGTATGTCTCAGCTCACATGGGCAGAAAAATGGCAGTGCAGGGATTTAAAACAGATCTGAGATTCTCCAGAACTTGGCTAAATATCTGTTAACACAAGATGAATCTGTTCATTGCCTCCCACTGCCGGTCAGATAACAGGCAGCACATGGAAGAAGGGTGACCTGTAGGTCCTATAAAAGACGGGCCCTAAAATACATTTCGGTAACCGACACTGCTCTTTCATGTCGATGGTCCTCCTAGAATGTCTTGTCTCCCTCAACAGATTCAAGCCCCTCCCCCTCCATCTCCAGTGTTGGCTCACGTGACTCCCTTGTCAATCTTCCACCGAGATGGCCAAAGGGTTTTCCAATTGGATGTTGGGCTGTTCCACTGCCTTGCTCTCATTGAATAGCTCTGAAGAGATGGGATTTAAATTGTGTCGAGGATATTAGTCTAAAGTGAATGAAGTAGAGGGTAGACTTCTCGTTTATGTCCCCAGAGTGATAAATGAGGGAGTGTAATTTTTTTTCTGAGGCAAAGAAAATGGGAAACCAACATGGATTTCAGACACATGAGAAATAGCTTATGAATTTAGATGATAGCTCGGCAGAAATAAATTGTACATCTGTTCATTCATTTTAATAAAGTGGAGAGATGGCTCGCCGCTGGAGCCCTCGGAGAACCCTGGGTTTTTAAAATTATGGTCCTATAATAGCAGCATTAAAATTTGTAATGCAGCCAGTGGTTTCTGAATTGGAGGGAAAATTCATTTATAAAATAAAAGTTCAGACTTTGGAATGTAAATGGGAAAATGCAATTTTTCTCGGCCAGCTATGAATTAGTCCTGGGAGGGTACTGCACCATCCTGACCATAAAATATATTTTTAAAATCTTATGAGAAAGTTTTCAGACTGCTGACAAAACTTCCGTGGGTGATCTCTATTCAGGTAAATTGTTCAGGGAGCAAACACACAGGGAAGTGGCTTTGTTATTACGGCCTTGAACGTGGCCCTTGTGATCATCGATTCATATTTACACTGGAAATGAGTCTCGCCTATTAAAAATACAGAAATTAGTTTTACTCACTAGTAGAAACATAAGAAAAATTTTTTATAGACCAGCAATGATCAGTTGCCGCGAAAATGTACTCATTTAATAAACAGTATTTTCTTATTACATGCGAGCCTTATGCTTGATCCTGGCGAAAATACAACCGACGGCACTGATTGTAGGTTTCCCTGCTGACTTTAAAACCCCAAGCATTATTAAAATTTCTTCCAAATAGGCATTAAGCCCATAGAAATCTTTTAGGTAGGGTAAGCAATTTCCATTTTATTTTACAAATTCACACTCAAGTTTTCAGGTGGGAGAGAAGTCTGAGTGAGTCAGCAACGCAGCTGGCCGTGGATAACACCGGTCTGGTGAGGAACAGCCCAGACTGCCTTCAATAGGTTTTATTTGCCCCCTGATGAAATACTGAATGGATATAAGTGACACTCTTCAGCTTGTAACTGGAAATAAAAACATACAGATCATGAAGTGGTTGCGTTTAGTCTTAGAGCTGAGGGCAATTAGCTACTGTCTTAGGTCAGCTTTTGCCCAAAGACGTCAGACGCTCTCCCCAGATCGGTGGGAATGCAGGTAAAATCTCATGAGGTCCCATGGATAAGAGGTCTGGGATCTGACTCGTCTATGGAGACAGCAGAGGTGGGACAAAGGCCAAAAATAAGCTGGTCAAATTCCTTGCGGGCAGGATCATGATGTGGGTATTAGACAGATGAAGGAAAAGACCTCAGAAAGTTGTGCAGTTAATATCTTTTGTTAACCAGGGCTTAGAATTGAAACTAGTCAGGTCAGAGGCCTCCTGGGAATTCTGTTTTTATATATCTATGTTGATCTATGTCTAGTCTCTCTTTTTTTTTTTCATAATTTCCATAGTTTTTAAAAAATATGTTTTTATTGATTTTTCTAGAGAGAGAGGGAGGGAGGGAGAGAGAAAGAGAAACATTGATCAGCTGCCTCCCACCTGCCCCCCTACTGGGAATCGAGCCTGCAACCTTGGCATGTGCCCTGACCGGGAATCGAACCAGCAACCTCTTGGTGCACGGGACAATGCTCAATCCTCTGAGCCACACCGGCCGGGCTCTGTCTAGTTTCTTAAGCTGCGTTGCTGGATCCGTGAATAAGAATGTTCTAAGGTTTTGACAGTGTGGATCCAGACCCTTCTCCTGAGCACAGCTCTGCTGTCTCTTCCGGTGGGGTCTATTCTGAACTGGACATGGGGGGCAAAGTTATCTTCTGAGAAAGAGAGATGCATACAAGAGCGTTTTGATGCGAGCAGGGAACGTTGAAATCAGCCACCAAGCAAGTAGCAAAAGGGGCTGCTTAGAGTTAAATAAAGAAAAAGGAAGACCCCGCCTCCACACAGGCTAAAGGACCCAGTGTTTATGACATGGCATTCACGTATCATCTATTGATTCACTCATCTTTAAATTCCCCCATCTCAGTGCCTGGTTTAGAGTAGGTGCTCAATTAATGCACATGGACCACATGAGTGTCAACTCTATCCTAAGCACTTTCAGATCCCCCTGCAGTTACCTCTCCCGCGCTATCTTGGCAACACAGTGACAATCCCATTCTCCACAGGAAGTCCCCAGGACAGATCTGTGTCTTAACCCATCCAGATGGCTGATGGTTTTCCTGCATCCCTTGGGCCTCTGGCATCACGTTTGGCCTCAATACAATGGCAAAAACGAGAACTAAGGATCAGCCACGGGCTGACTGGCAAAAGCAGCTAAAGAAATAAACAGCATGCTGGAATCAGAAGCGCACCTGTTCCCTCACGGACTACCTGCAGCAGAACTGCTTCAAGAACAAGGCCCTCGATGCACCTGACCTGGAGACGCTGCATCTTCTGCCCACCTCAGTCATCCGCTCACTCGTGTTTGTCTCCCTCCACCCGCAAGTGCAGGCTGACTTTGCTTTTTCGATCTGCATGCCCTTGGGCTGAGGGGCCCCCTGGAGAAAGCTTCAGACCTCCCCTATTAAAGTGCAGGGCAGGGGTGTTCGGGACTCCTCCAGCTAACAGCAGCTGAACCTCCTGCCCAACCCCCCACCCTCCCCACCCTGGGGAAGACGGGTCAGCTGGGCTGCACCCGAATAGCAAGCGAATGACGCCGCCACCTTTTCAAAGCCAAAGTGGACATGGCCAAGAGAAGATGACTTATTCTCTACAGGTGTCAGAAGTAAAGAACAAATCCCAGGACAGACAGAGGAAGTAGACTGTCCTGTCGCAGTGACCAGGTGAAAGGCCCCTCTCTCAGCCCGGTGTCCTGTTAGTCTTAGTCACCGGCAGGTGGAAGGGCGGATGGAGAGAACCAGTGTGCCAAGTACCAGCCATGTCCCTCCCACTGTACGGGGCGAGAAAGGGCATCCTTTAAACAGCCGCCGTCTGGGCATCAGGACTCGGGAGCCAGTAACCTAGTTTAGAGGAATTGAGCATCTCCTGAGACCGTGGGCTTTGAAGATTACACAGGGCTCATCATTTTGGCTTAAAGCACATGCACGTGCACACATGCACACACACACGTTTTTATTTAGGTGAGGATGGGGAAAAATGATAACTCACACACAGTGGTGTGCTGGTAAATTAACAACTGGCTCTCCCAGCAAGAAAAAGCCCTGGTTTGTAGCCTGTGCCAACTTTTGTGGTGAAAATAGCCCCCCCCCCCGACGGCTGATTTCAAGCTACCAACACGATGTCACTGTGCAAAGAAGCGGGCACGGATGCGGTTAATCAGCTCTTGTGAAGCTGGCGCGAGGTGTTCGCAGCACACCCCTGCTGAGGGTGACCACACGAAGGCCCCTGGTTCGCTTTCACACAGGCTCTGGCATAGACGGAAATGCAGCTCCAACCGGTGGGCATCCCTTCCCTTGGGGGACCATTGCCCCATCACTTGGGGTCCCACTGGTGCCGTCAACCACAGGCCTTCCTTTTCCTTCCTTAAACCAGAGGGTGAGCCAATAATCTTACTGTTCCCGAGCTCTCGCTCGATGTCGGGTCTGAGGCGGCTTTGTGACCCAGCCCAACCAAAGTCTTTCTATGAAGATTTGTGTTTAGATCTGGGTAAGAGGGCGTGTGTGTCTTCCTTTGTACACAAGCCATGGGACATGAACTGAGGGCCACCAGTGGCCATCCTCCCTGCCAGAGGGGGGCGTCTGCCAGAGAATAAAGCCAATGCAGAGACACGCGCAGCCAAGGATGGAGGGGCACGTGACCAGCATTCTGCCGGTGCTGTCTGAGCCCTCCAGGCAGCACACCAGAAAACCCGTAGACTTCCCAGTGATGAGCACCAATGCAATGCCCAGGAACGAGGACCAATGCAACGTCAGAGATGAGTGCCAATGTGATACTAGTGACAAGGACCAATGCACTGTCCAGGGATGAGGACCAACACAATGCCCGGTGATGAGTACCAAGGTCATACCAGTGACTAGGACCAATGCAATGCTTTATAATGAGTACCAGGGCACTGTCCAGTGACGAGGACCAACACAATGCACAATGATGAGGACCAATGCGTTTCTAGTGCCAAGGACCAGCGTAATGGCCTCTGACGAGTTCTAATGTAGTGCCCAGTGATGAGCACCCGTCCTTTCCAGGATGTGCTTGCGCTAGTTCCAAGTGGGTTTCCGCCTCCAACAACCAAATGAGCGTAAGCGGACGATCTTGAGCTCTGGAGAAATTACAGGCAGATTTTCCTGCGGAAGAGCGTCTCCAGTGTCAGTGTTACTCTAATCGCTTTGTCTTTTCAATTTCTCAGAGTTGAAGGAAAAAAGGTATGTTGACTGTTTTTATACGAAGTGGTACAAGTGGTCAGTCCGGTTCTCTGGGGCTTGTCGAGGCTTCTCTCTGAGTGACAGGGCCCAGTGTTCATCACGTGGGAGGCCGGCGCTCAGCTGCTGGAAGCAGGCAGCAGACCGATTCCGGCGATGATGTACAGACCTGCAGCGCCAAGTTGGAGCTGTGAAACCCGGCACCCGGGGGCGATTAGCAAAGAAATCGGCTCCTGGTTGCAGAGCTGCCGGGAAACAGTGCTGTTTGTTAGATTTGATTTAATGCAACAAATATTCTTTGGGCTCCCTCTGCGTCCACCGCTCTGTGACTGGAGGGGAAGAGTGTGACAAATAAAGCTGTGTCTGCCCTCAGGGAGCTCCAGTTGGAGGAGGCAGAAATGGATAGCTGAAATGTTGATCCAGCGCCCACCGGGCAGAACACTGGGATCGAGGCAGCAACAAAATGCTGGAGAAGCACAGGTCAGAGAGCTGGTTCATTCTGACTGGGAGATTTGGGGGGAGCTTAAGGGACATGCATGGCTTCCTGAAGTCTGTCCCTGGGGGAATGGACTCACAGAGCGTGGGCCATCTCTCCCGCCTATCCCTGGGCTTACACTGCACAGGCTAGCCCCAGGTCCTCCTCTCTGCCTCTCAGACACCTCTTTTTTTTTTTTTTTTTTAATCCTCACCTGAGGGTATTTTTCCATTTTTTGTACAGATAGAATGGGAGGGAGAGAAAGGAAGGGAGAGAGAGAGAGAAACATCGATGTGAAGGGACACATCGAGTGGCTGCCACCCGCACGACCAACCAGGGCCGGGGACAAACTGCAACTGAAGTACATGCCCTTAGTGGGAACCGAACCCGGGTCTCTCCGGACCGCAGGCCGACACTCTAACCGCTGAGCCAAACTGGCCAGGGCTCAGACACCTCTTGTGTGACTCAGGGCATTTGCACATGCTGCGTGCTCGGCTCATGAGCTATCCTAGCATGACCTCTCCTCACTTCACTGAGCAAAGCCAAGACTTAAAGGATGACCTCACCTTTCCAGATCCCAGACCAGGTGTATTTTCCTTAGGTCCAAAGCTCTCCAAATTTATCTGTGGGATGCACCCCTCTGGCGTTGCTTTAATACCTGTCCTCTCCCTGCTAATGCTCAAGAGGACAAGGACTCGCCCATATTTTTTGTTTTTGTTCAGGTAGAGTGGGAGGGAGAGAGAGGAACAGAGAGAGAGAGAGAAACATCGATGTGAAAGGAACACATCGAGTGGCTGCCACCCACACAACCGACCAGGGCCGGGGACAAACTGCAACCGAGGTACATGCCCTTAGCGGGAACCGAACCCGGGTCTCTCAGGACCGCAGGCCGACGCTCCAACCGCTGAGCCAAACCGGCCAGGGCTCGCCCATCTTATTTAAACCTCCAGCCTTCAGCTCACTGCCTGTGTCAGATAAGCATGCGGTGAGTGCATGAGCGAAAGCGCTAAGGCTACTTCCAACCCTGCTAACTCAGAACAAGTATATCAAATGCACAAAGACAGCAAGCTGAAAAAGCACATTATCTCACTAATGATTATGGAACGGCAGTAACGACAGTCATAAATTTTCAGGATTTAAAAATTGTTATCAGAGGTAGCAGACTAGTATAAAAATGACCCTGGTTAATGAACCAACGTTTTTCTTGCATTATAGGCCCTTGCCCAAATTCTCCAGTGAGCAAAACCTGGGTTTCGATGGAGATATCTAGTAATTGGTGTACCATTATAAGCTATGGACGGCAATGGAGGACGGTTTCGAATGAGATATACACATGGATGTGTAGTAAGTGGAAGTGACGATGTATTTCCAAGAATGGTGCTATGTTCAACACAGGTGATCGGACTCGGTGGCTGAGCCCTTCTGGCGGAAGGCTGGCTGTCAGAGGCCCGGCTTCCTTCGTTTCTGAATCTCGTCAGGCGATACGTGGGAACTCAGAGAGTAAGTACCGTGGAGTAGTTGAGAGCTGGGCTCTGGAGCCAGGGTTGGCATCCCTGCCTCACCAACCTGTAACCTCAGGCATGTGTTTTTTTTTTTTTTTAATCCTTACTCAAGGATATTTTTCCATTTATCTTCAGATAGAGAGGGAGGGAGAGAGAGAGAAACATCAACATGAGAGTGACACATTGATTGTTTGCCTCCCGCCCGACCCCGACCAGGGCAATGTTGAAACACTAACCAGCAGAATCTCAGAATGTGACCTTACTTGGAAATAGGGTCTTTAAAGAGGACCAAGTTAAAAGGACTAATCCAATATGACCAGTGTTCTTATAGAAAGGGGAAATTTAGACACAGACACGCACACAGGGAGAGCGCCATGTAACTATGAGGGCAGAGATCCGGCGACACATTTGGGAGCCTATAAATACCCTAGATTGCGAATAAACCACCAGAAGCTGAGAGACAGGCACAGACAGACCCTTCCTCCGAAGGGCACACCCTGCACACACTTTGAGCTTGGACTCTGGCCTCCAGGACTGTGAGAATGTCTGTTGTTTAAGCCACACAGTGTGGTACTTAGTGATAACAGCCCTAGGACACTAACTAACACAGTCTTGTCCTCAGGGGAGACCTCTCTGAACGCCATAGTAGGTGCCCCACATTGTCCCCGTTTGCAGAGATTTCACCCCATGTCATCCTGTCACTAGGGATTATCTGTAGCTATTTGCTGGTTGGTTGTTCCTACTTTGGACTGTAACTTCGTGAGGTCAGGGACCATATTTCTTATGCTCATGGCACTGCACCTGGCAGAGAGGAAGTGGGGGAATACTTGTCAGATGAATGGATAGATGGATGAATGGATGGGTGGGTGCACTTTGTATATGTTATGTACAAATACAGGTAGGTTCAGTTAAGACAGGCTGATGAAGACACTTCTCATAAATTCCTCTCTTCTCAGCTGTGGGCAGGTCAACAGGAAAATAAAATGCTGCCAACACTGGGAACACCGATCTTGAGTCTGTAACTGAGGTAGATTTTCATTTGAAAACCCATGAATACATGAAAATCCAGTCTGGATGGTTGTGTTTAATCCCAGTTAGAAGGAGGGACCCGTACAAAACTGGAGCTGCGGACTATTTCCTTTCTTTCTTGTTTTTTTTTTTAACTTGCAGGATGCTGTCTCCACTCTAACAACTCCTTTATGTATTATTTATTAACGTTGACTTTTTTCTCTCTCTGTCTCTTTAAACTTTATTGGTAGGGAAGCAGATTTAGGGCTCCCTGTCGTTCATGCAGATTTGTTTATTCGCATCTGGAAAGGAAGCTAATTCCAATGTTCTCAGCTCTCAGTGTGCCACAGTGAAATGATAACCCCCATGATTGCCTGTGACACCTGTGTCACGGGAAGGCCTTGAGCGTTCATGGGCAGTGGGACTTTGTGCCACAGTAAACAGGCCTGGGACCGGCTCTCTGCCGTGAGCTGTGCCCCTCGTCTCTAGGTGCTTTCTCAAGTCCCTTTCAACAACATACCTCTTTAACTTTCCCATGGCCTCTGTCGCTTGCTGTCAAACATTTTGTTTATAATTTGCTCACTCATTCATTCATGTGGTCCTATACTACATGCCTGGCTGGGTGCTGGGGCCAGAGCAAGGAACATAAGAGACAGTTTCTCATGGAGTCAGCATTTTAATTCGGGGAGAGAGTCAATGAATGAGTAAATCAATTATATGGCTCATTAAAAGGTGAATATTATGCCCGGCCAGTGTGACTCAGTGGTTGAGCATCGACTCATGCACCAAGAAGTCGCCAGTTTCATTCCTGGTCAGGGCACATGCCCAGGTTGTGGGCCCGATCCCCACTGGGGGTCATGCAGGAGGCAACCTATCGATGTTCTCTCTCATCGATGTTTCTATCTTTCTCTCCTTCTCCCTTCCTCTCTCTCTAAAATCAATAAAGAAAAAAATTTTTTTTAAAGGTGAATATTACATGTTGTATATTAGAATAAAATATGTTACATATTAGGATATATACATATCAGAATACATAATTCACTACTACATAACAACATTTAATGGTATACATGAAACACTATATATAATATGGAAAAGAAAATATTTACTAGTATATTAGATGCTGCCCTGGTCGGTTTGGCTTAGCGGTTAGAGCATTGGCCTGAGGACCAATGAGTCTTGGGTTTGATTCCGGTCAAGGGAATGTACCTTGGTTGCGGTTTGTCCCTGGCCCTGGTTGGGGTCATGTAGGAGGCAACCGCTCGATGTGTCCCTTTCACGTGGATGTTTCTCTCTCTCTCTCTCTCTTCCTCCCACTCTATCTGAACAAAAAAATGAAAAAATGTCCTCTGGTGAGGATTGAAAAAAAAGTATATTAAATGCTGAGACACTACGGACCATAATAACTATTTGCGGCATGAATAATAAATTCATCTCTAATAATACATTTGATGTCACCCCTGTACTTGTCCCTAGAGGCAGTGATAAAAAGGACATGTCCCTTCATATCAAGCATTCAAATGGCATTAGGGATGTATAGTACGGGTACAGAATTAAAAGGCAGCCTGGTAAGACTATGCTGGGAGATGCCTAGTATACATAGGAAGAAGCAGCAACCACTTGGTGGGGGATTGATGATGTGCATGTTGAAGGATGAATTGGAGGTTCCAGGTACAAAAGAAGGGAAAGGCATTCCAGGGAGAAGGGAACAGAATGTGCTGTGGTGTGGAGGCATCCGAAGCTGGGCATGTTGGGGAATTAAGTAGCGCTTCATGTGGCCTGAGATGGAAGTCGGCTGAGACCAGGTGAAACGTGTTTGAGACCATCCATGCGAAGACCCAGTGATCTTATTTCTAACCCTGCTCAGTACACAATGGTTTCCAGGTGCAGCGGACTTGGCCATTCATTTTCCAGTGTGCTCCGTTGCGGCTGCTCTTGCCTTTCTATTTTTGAACTCAAGTACTCATCCTGCAAGTCACACTATGACACTGTAGTAACGGTACATTCCTAGTGTGGAGAAAAAGAGATGTTTTATAGCTTTGTGGTTGTTGCTCTTAGTGCGAGGATTTTGTCTTTGAATAGAAGCAGGTGGCTGGACTCTTCAGAGGGTGCTGTGTTCTGGAGTGGCTCAGTGGTAAGACTCTCCCAGCTATAGTAGAAGGTGTCTTCATTGCTACCGGGCTGCGGCTGACCCTCCGAGCACAAGCAGAGGGTTAGCAGAGGCCCATGATTTGCATAGAGGAATGATGGGGATCAACACATCATGAATATAATTATAAAAAAGTGACCAATGCAATAAATCATCTGGCTGTCTGGTATACCTCTGCAAGAGACTTGATGAACCAGCCACAGATGAGATTTTTTTTTACTTAAAAAAATCCAGATAGTTTGACATCACACGTGGTTCATAATCAGCACGAGTGCTGTCAACAGAACAAAATTTCTTACCCTGCTGTCCATGAACAGTTAAATCTGGGAATGCACCCACTACCCATCACCGGAGCTGGCTGGTGGCTTCTATTTATAGAGCACTGATTATATTAGTACAAATGTTTCCCTTCCCTCTCTTTCAGTGAAGAAATCTAGCTGGAGACCTGCTGTTTCAAGTGGCTCTGAAATGTGAACACGAGGAGCTTTAATTGATGCTTTCATGTTTTTCTGTGACCTTGGTGCAGGAGAAGAGAGCAATGAACTCACCCCTTCCAAGTAAAGATAAATGGAGACCGTGGGTGTTGGCTCTTTTGCAGCGAATCCCTTTTCTATTATATGATCGGAAGTCGGGAATGCAATTTACAATACATGGCTTCTGGAGTCCTTGGGCAAGGTATTGTCTTGGACAAAGATGGAGCGGGAACTGATGTAATTGTGAACGATGTTACTGTTTGCACAGCTGGAAACTGGTGGTACCTGGGCACTGAAATGACACTTTTCTGTTCTCTCCGAATATTCTTATTTCTTTACATATTTGTTTTCCCTCATCGCACTGCACAACACATGGGATAAAGATCCCCAAAGCGCGTTTGGTTTCATTTAAAACTTCAGCCAAAGAGAAAACTGTCAGATATGTGATTTTACAGCATCACAGAAAAAAAAGTCTCACGTATTTCACCATTATGGCTATAAAAAGCTTCATGGGGGAAAAGGAGTCCAGACTATTTGGAATAACATTTAATCATCTTTAAAGATTTATCTGGTTAAAATGTCTTGGACTCCACCTTCCAGAAAAGTCATTTGAGTCAGATAATTGAAATGGGTTCGATCTTCTAAGATATATGCGGTTGGCTTTCTGGATTAATCTCCATTGAACAAGCAGAATGCGTAATTATGTGGTGAGTGTTTAGACATGGGCACATCTGAATTTGAAGGGCTCTCCTAAGGGATATAAACTGCTATAGCATAGTTTCATTTAAAGGACTCAAATATATTGCATGAAGAAGAGTGGATAAATATATTCACTTTAGCTGGACTTTTGGTAAAAGAATGCACACAAAGATACATGTTCTATTCATACTTGGAAACATCAAACTACCAGAAACAAATGAAAAGATTCAAAAGAATTATGAAAATTCCATATATTCAGGTCAACTCAAGAACGAGGGAATCAGAGAGCAACACTTGCCTCTGATTATGTAGTTCGACTCCCTTGGAGTTAGAGTCACTTAATTGTCAATGTCAAGGAGGAGACACAAAATACTTGAACATTTTTTATGCAAATGAGTTGATTTTGAAGCAAATGGTATGATAGTGGGTGGGCACTGTCAAATACTTTGATTATATTTCTTCACTCCATATTTTTTTTCTTTATTGATTTTAGAGAGAGAGCAACGGAGAGGGAGAGAGAGAAACATCGATGAGAGAGAACATCAATTGGCCGCCTCCTGCATGCCCCCCACTCGGGATAGGGCCCACAACCTGGGCACGTGCCCTGACTGGGTATTGAACTGGCGACCTCCTGGTGCATGGGTCAACGCTCAACCACTGAGCCACATCGACTGGGCTTCACTGCATATTTTTTTTTGTGTGTGGTACGTGCCCCTAGCAGGAACCAAACCCAGGACTCTCCAGTCCATAGGCCGACGCTCAACCGCTGAGCCAAACTGGATGCTGCCGAGATGGGACATTCACTGGCGTGAAGCCGATAATCTTATGATACTTTTACCCTTAATTCATTTTCTAACTTGTAAGAGCACAGAGACAAGAGGCTTAGAATCTGAGCCGAAGGTCCTGGTTCAGAGACCAACAAGCTGAGCAGAGCTTTCAGGAATCTCATGGGGCTGAGAAGACAACAACTAAAATCCAGGGTCTCGAAAGTGTTCCCGTCCTTGTAACCACAACACACTCTCAGTGAGGGCCCCAGACGGGCTGTACCTGAGGGGTAGGGAAATCGGGGTAAGTAGATTAGACCTCATAACAGACTGAAACCCAACTATGAACTAAGTCAATCCTAGACGGATTTAAAGTCATCTTTTTCTACTCTTACTGGTTTACAGAAAGCAAAAGTAAGTCCTTTTGGAGAAATATAAGATCAGCCAGAGCCCCAAATTATCTCTAAATTTTTTTCTTATATGTTGCTCATAATTAAATTAAAAAATTTTGTAGATATGCCAGGACTACAACAAATGACCAAATTCCAAGAGAAAAATGTTAAAAAGAGCATATAGACTTAGAAGTGTTCTAGATATTGAAGTTATCAGACATTAAATTGAAAATAACTCTGAGTAAAATGTTAAACATAGGTAAAATGAAGTTTTACCTATGAAATTCTTAGCAGAGAATTTCAATCTATAAATAAATAAATAAAAATTATATTTAAAATATAATAAGTAAAATTAAGAAATCAATAGATGGGTATAATAGTAGATTAGACATGGTAGAAAAGAGGATTGGTGAACTGGAAAGAAGAGCAACAGACAGAAACGTAACATATATATCATAGAGTCTAAGAAGGAGAGAAAATGGGTCAGAAGACATATTTGGATATTCTTTTTTTTTTTTTTTTTTATCCTCACCCGAGGATAGTTTTCCATTTTTTGTACAGATAGAATGGGAGGGAGAGAGAGGAAGGGAGAGAGAGAGAAACATCGACGTGAAGGGACACATTGAGTGGCTGCCACCTGCACGACCAACCAGGGCCAGGGACAAACTGCAACCGAAGTACGTGCCCTTAGCGGGAACCGAACCCAGGTCTCTCTGGACCGCAGGCCGACGCTCTAACCGCTGAGCCAAACTGGCCAGGGCGAAGACATATTTGAAAGGTAGCTTATGAACTGAGATGTGTAAGGAACAAGTATGATAAACACAAATTAAACCATACCTCAGCATGCCATAGTAAAAGTGTTGCAAAATAAAGACAAATGAATGTTATCAAAAGCAGCCAGAGAAAAGAGCCCCATCTCTTTCAATGAAGAAGAAAGTAATACTGACAGCTGACCTTTCAATAAACATTAATAGATGGCAGAAGTCAATGAAATGGCATCTTGAAAGAGTTGCGAGAAAATAACTGTCAACTGAGATACTGCATCTAGTGAAAATATAGCTCAAAAACTCAAGCAACCAAGACATTTTCAGAAAAACAAGAAAGGAAAGAATTCATTGCCAACACACCTGTATTATTTTTAAAATAAAAAGGATTTTTTAAAAATCAGAAGGACAATTGTCCTACATGGCAGCACAGAAACATAAAGGAATAAATAACAATATAAAGAGTATATATAAATGAGCAAATATAAATATTTATTAAATAATATTTTTGTGAAAGTTAAAATATATGGAGAATTAAAACATCTGACAACAATATATCAAAAGACAAGCAGGGGATAAAGTGAGTTAAACTGTTCTAAGATCTTTGCAGTATCCATAAAGTGGTAAAAAATGCTAATTTATCTTATATTTCATAAGTCAAGGATGTATTTCTCATAAACTACTATAAGAATATGAAATAAAGTGTAACAAGTTATTAGGGAAGAATGTGATATGATAAAAATAATTGAGAAAGAGGTAATAAATTAAGAGAAAAATTTAAAAAGTGTAACCAACAGAAAATAAATATTAGAATTCATAGATTTAAACCCAAATATTTGGTATCTGCATTAAATTTAAATGAGCAAAGTAATCCAAGAGAGAAGACTAGACTTATCAGTATTAATTTTAAAAAAGAAAGACCCAAATATATGCTGCTTATAAGAGATATATTCTAAATATAAGATTACAGAGAAATAGAGAGAAGAAAGGATGGAAAGAAATATACCATGATGACAGTAACTAAGAAATAGCTAGGGTAGGTATTCTAGCACCAGATGAGGTAAATGTTAAAGCAAAAAGCATTTTCAGAGATAGAGAAGTAAATTTTATAATAACAAATGGTCAATGCATTAGGAAAACATAACAAATTTAAATTTGTATGTGTTTAATAACACAGCTTTAAAAATTCAAAGAAAAACTTGATATAACCAGAGAAATAGATATGTCTATAATAATTGATATCATATCCACTCTTAGTAACTGATAGAATAAAATTATAAAAATATATAGAAGATTTGAACAAAGAATATTAAACGGTTGAGTTCACATTATTTTTAAGTGAACATAGACCATTTATCAAATTTTATCACATGCTAGGTTGTACAGTAAGTCTTAATAAATATCAAATTATTATAATTACTGTGAAATTAAGCTGAATATCAGTTACAAGAAAGTAAGAAGGAAAGCCTCAAATATGTGAAATTAGACAATATACTTCTAGGCAATAGTGGCTGGGAGGGTCTTTCGGGAGCTTTTGAACAGTTGATCAAGTTCTATTTCTTGATTTGAGTTTCATGTTGGACTTGAGAATAAAATCACTTAGTATTTGTGTACTTTTTTTTGGTATGGAAGTTCTATGTTTATTAAAAAGAAGTCAGTAAATCTTGAATGAGCCATAGTAATTGAAAAAATTTAGAAAGACATTTTGAAATGTTTCAATAAAAAAAGGAGAAATTATAGACTCCTAATTTGGAGCAATGTTATTGGTAACTTTTTCATGGTAACTATTAAAGAATTGAGAAAATTCAGATAAAATCTTAATGGATTGTACATGAGTGTTCATTGCAGCAATATTCACAATAGCCAAAAAGTTGAAACAGCCCAAATGTCCAACAATGGATGAATGAATAAATGAATTGTGGTATATCCATATGATGTAGTATTCAGTCATAAAAAATGAAGTTCTGATACATGCTTCAACATTAAGGAAACTTAAAAATGTTATGCTAAGTTAAAGAAGCCAGTCACAAAAAGTCACATATTGCATGATCCCATTTTTATGAAATGTCCAGAATAAGCAAGTTCTCTTGAATGCAAAAAAGATTAGTGGTTGCTAGGGGTTGTGGGGATAGGGGGTGAAGAGTGACTGCTAATGAGCATGGGGGTTCTTTTAGAGTGATGAAATGTTCTGACATGAGACAGTAATGATTGTTGCACAGTTCTGTGAATATACTAATTGCCAATGAATTGTATATTTTATTTTACTAAAAGATTTTTTTTAAATGCATGAATTATATATTTTAAAGTTTGAACTTTATGGTATGTGAATTATATCTCAATAAAGCTATTCTTGAAATATTATTGCAACATGAAGCAAAAGTGATAGTTAAGGAATGAAATAAATACATGTAATCCTGACCTCATTCTGTGTCAGATAATTCATCAAGAGTAAAGAAACATTTCTAACACAAGAAATAAAATAGCTCCTTGATTGTTTGATAAAACTACTAATGAAGAGAAGTGAATCATAATAAGCATATTGGTAAAGATTTAAATTTCTCTCAATTTGTCCTGTCATACTGACACCAATAAAGATAATAGAAAACTCTTAATATGCCTCAACACAAGGATGTGAGTGTCATGGTTAACAAGTGTCATCAATTTCAAGATTAGTCTTTAACAAGAATATTTGAAATTGTATTATATATATAATATAAACCTGATAGTGATTTTTCTCAAATTTAACAACAATTTAAAAATTTTACATGTTTTTCAATAATGAATTGTGTTGGGAAGGTGAAAAAAAAATAGTTTCCAGACTCTCAGTAATAAAGAGCACATTTCTATCCAACTGCTGGGAAAAGAGCAGACGTTTTGTTCTTTTTCATAGAAAATGGTGTTCCGTAATTTTTATATAGAGATGAGACCATAGAGTTTGCAGTCAGACATGTAAGAGGAAAAGAATTACAGGGTGAATTAGGCAGTTAATTAATAGAATATTTTTATTATAAAAGCTAATAGTCCAAAGAAAAATAAGATTCATGAGGCATGAAGTTCTTGAAGACCTGGCCCAGGCTTTGAGGCACTGGAGACGGGACCCCAGCACCCACCTGTAACCTGGCACGAGGGTCAGCCAGTGGCTCAGTTTCAGCTTGTGGCTTCCAGCAGGTGCCAGTGACCTTGATCCCTTTATAAAAACGGGAGCATTTACCCATTCACCTCTCATCTTTCAGCTGGAGGACCAGACCTTTAACGCTTTATGCCATTTTTATTATAGATACTATAATGTTATAGCTCAAACACTGAAACTTTTACCTTAGAAAGAATTCGTCAAAGGGCAAAAAGAAAAAAATCCTAAATAATTAAGTCTAAATGACTGGTTGCCATTTTAAGGTAAAATCCGAAAAATCAATTGATTGAATACATCAAGAAAAATTCAATATCTTTTTTTTGTTGTTGATTTTTGTTTTAGAGAGAGAGGAAGGGAGAAGGAGAGAGAAACATTGATGTAAGAGTGAAACATTAATTGGCTGCCTCCTGCATGCCCCTCCACCAGAGATCTAGCTCACAACCCAGCCATATGCCTTGACTGGGAATGGAACCAGCAACCTTTTGGAGCATTGGATGATGCCTAATCAACTGAGCTACACTGACCAGGGCCCGAAGTGTTTTGTTGTTGTTGTTTTCTTACTGATTTTAGAGAGAGAGGAAGGGAGAGCGAGAGAGACATAGAAACATTGATCAGAGAGAATATAGATTGGCTGCCTCCTGCATGCCCCCTACTGGGGTTTTGGCCCACAACCTGGGCATGTGTCCTTACCAGGAATCTAACTGGCAACCTTTTGGTGCATGGGTCAATGCTCAACCACTGAGCCACACCAGCCAGGCAATTGTTTGTGTGTGTGTGTGTGTGTGTGTGCGCGCGTGTTTAAACTATAGAGAAAGAAATGGACAAGTTACCTTACTTTAAATGAGACTGAGATTCTCAGCTATAATTCAAACTCTGGGTTTGGAGAGTTTAACTAGATTTCCTAAAATCATTTCAAAATATCTAATCTAGAAAAGTAAAAACTAACAGTTAAATCCACTTGTTAAACACTATTTTTTTTTGGAAAGTCAATGACTAAAAATTGATTTCCACATATCAGTGGCAATTGTAAGTATAACCTTGGTTCATCATACCCAGTGACACAGTTTCCAAGTTAAAATGTTCTTCAGGAAGCATTCAGAAAATACTAAATTTTTGATTGCCAACTGGGAATGCAACAGAGAATAAATAGAGATGTGGGCCCTGCTTCTCAGCAAGCTTACAGTCAGTTTAAAGAAACACAAGGGGAACAACAATTGAGTGTACTTTGCATTAAGAATTTATGTTTGAAAATAACCTTTAAAATATCTCTTTCCTTACTAACAACCCCTATATTATCAAGGGCTGTAACATGCCAACTAATGATAAATGGAATTATTTCTCAGTCTCCCTTACAGATAAGAGAGGCCAAGGAGATGCTAGCAGAAGTCATTTGAGTTTCAGGGGAAGCTTTTAAAATGACATTTATGTAGGTGGCAGGTTTTCCTTTGCCCTTCTAATTTTTTGCTTCATTCTTCCTGCTATATGGACATGATGTCTGGTGCTGTAGCAACCCTCTTGTACCATGAGGTAGCCTTGGTGAAGGTGGACAACAAAGATAAAAGGAATCTGGGAAACTCAATGTCATGCTGTCACCTTATTGGCCTGGAACTGTTTACTAACAGACATTTACATAAGAGAAACTCTTCCTTTATCTCATTTAACAGAGTTATTTTCAGAATCTATTATTTAAGGGCAACCATAACTTCTCTTTTAAACCGATCTTGGACACAGATTAAAAAATGCATTTCTCTGGAGATGGAAGAGCATGTCAAATAGAATTTAGAGAAAAGACAACAACCATATATTCTTATAAATTTCTTTAGAAATGTCCTAACATGCGTAGAAACTTAGATAAGACAACATCTTCATGCACAGCTTTCTTGACACCCTCAACCCCAAATGACCACCATTTCCATTCTCGAATGCCTGCACCTTGACCTTCAGCTCTAAACATTATTTTAACGTCAAGATCACAAGCTCCATATGTCTTCTCTGTTTCTATTACACTCTCCCACACCCCAGGGACCACTGCATTTGGTCTGAGTTCTCATCAGTTCTCCTTCTCCCTCGAACAGGTTTCTCTTGGCCTTATTTTTGCTTTCATTCCTAGTGATGCATTTTGCAGATTCTGCCATCGCTCCTCCAGAATTCCTTCTCCCTTAGAACTCTAGGGTCCTAACCATGTCTTTTGAAGGGTTTGAGTGGGTTCACAGATTACATTCAAGGAAAAACTTAACTTTCGACATGTAGGGGAGATGGCCCCTTGGATAAGAATGTCAGTTGGCCTCTTAAATTTTAGAAACATTGTCATCATCATATCATCATCTCGCTATCACTGTCTTTTTCAACACCACCTTTTTATTTTATTTTTTTAATCACCATCTTCTTCATCACTTCCTTTATTATCCCCCTGTCCTCATCCCTGCTGTCTTGGATACCACCTTCTGAATGACCGCCATTCTTATCACTTCTACCCTCATCCCCAATACTCAAGAGAGCATGAGGTGACCAGCACTAAGTGCCTTTCATCGTCAGTTCATTTAACACTCACAAGAACCTAATGAGAATGTCCCTAGTGCACACACGCGTGTCCCGAGTCTGGTCAGCTGGACTCAGATCCAGCTCTGTTCCCGGAACGCCCCCTTCACGTCTCTGTTATACTGCCTCTAGCAATTCTCATGCATCCAAAATGCATGGATCATTCCTCAGCAACAAACACCAGCCTCCAGGGACATGTTGGAAAATTGAACTGTACATTCCCTTTATCCAACATTGGACAAAGACTGCTTTGGGACACATGATACCTAAGAGAGAGAGCGAGAGCGAGAGCATTTGATGCTCTGGCTAGCTACTGATCCATCTCATTTTATTATTTATATCTCTTTAAAAAAAACAACAACATATTTTTAGAAAGAAAGAAGGAAACATTGATTTGCTGTTTCACTTATTTATGCATTCATCGGTTGCTTCTTGTGTGTGCCCTGACTGGAGATCGAACCTGCAACCTTAGAATATTGGGACGATGGGGCTCTAACCAATTGAGCTACCCGGCCAGGGCCTTAGTACTTATCTCTTTGTATGAGTTGAACACCAGCTCTGCCCTGAGAGAATCTGAAGCTCTCTGCTCAACGTTCATTTGAAAAGAATTTTTATGCTTTTGTCAATATCCATAGGTGAAGAATATATTTTCATTATGCTATTCAGGACCTTTAACTTTACATTAAGACTATGTTATTTTTTTCCCTTGAATTCAGTGGTATTAACAAAAACAATCAAAAATAATTTCTCACAATATTTAGTTCATGACTAGGCACATACTTTTCCCATCTGAGTAATAGGAGCCTCATTGAAATAAATAATTAATCTCACTCCCCTCATAACTTTGACAGGCTTTCTTATTTTAGATAGGTATTACCCAATTTCTATTTTCATTACTATGTCTATATCAAAAAGTACAATGTGCTTTGAATTCTTTTTTTTTTTTTTTTGCAATAGGTTCACCAGAAATTCTGCAGATAAACCAATATCCCCAGTGAATATTCTATGGGCCATTAGCTTCATGAGATAGGATGAGGTGGTCCAGGAAAAATTATTTCCAGGCCAAATAAGTCTGAGAAACATGAGGGTAATGATCAATCTCTACAGACCATATCTACCCTACCCCTCTTAGAGAAACATACAGCATTTTACTTTTTTATTTTTATTCCTTACCCAAGGATATTTTTCCATTTATTATCAGATAGAGTGGGAGTGAGTGTGAGAGAGAGAGAGACAGAGAGAAACATTGATGTGAAAGAGACACATCAATTGGCTGCCTCCTGCAACCAGGGCTGGGGTCGAACTGCAACTGAGGTACATACCCTTGGTCAGAACTGAACCTACGACTCATTGTTCCACGGACCCATGCTCTAACCACTGAGCAAACTGGCCAGGGTGAAACATACAGCATTTTAAAGCTACCCAGAAGCCCCGCAGTACAAGACATATTTCAAACTATTCATCTCAGTGTTCCCCACATCCGTTTGACCCTGACATCTCCCCTGGCCCCTGCCCTACAATGATGCAACTTGTGGAACAAATGTCTTGGAACAGCAGTTTGAGAAACATGAGGGTAATGAGCAATCTGTATGTAGTTACAGGAACACTGCATGGGAGCAAGGGAATGGAGCCCTATCAGCTACTGTGAACTTTGCTGTTGGAGGTTGGGATCCTGAGTGCCCAAGACTGCGGGGGTCGGGGGGGGCGGTTTCCTTCTCGGGGGATTCCTCCTCCTAGATGAGTCAGGCAGGGCTGCTGAGGTGGGAGGTCACTGGGTAGCCAGAAGGTGAGAGAGCCCACCTGTCCCAAGCTATCTGAAATAGTCCCTAGACTCTTGAGAGAGGAGGGGGGAGGGGGCAACTGCAAATGCAGACCTGGGTCTTTTCTCTGAATGCCTGGGGGTGTGGGGGGTGGGGACCAGCAGGGCAGCAGAGCAATGAAGTCCAGAGCATGACCCACATGGAGCTGTGTTCATATCCCCATTTCTGTCCTTTGCTCTGCACGGGACCTTGGAGCAGGGACCTGGATTCTCTGAGCTCAAACTAAGCTTGGTCATTGGTAAAAGGTTAATGAAATCAGCCCGGCACAGGTAAATAAGGCAGTGGATGGAAGGGGAAGAGCCTGTGGTGTTGTGGGGTGCAGAGGAAAGGCTTGGCGAAGGGCAGGGCTGCCATCACTGAATCTATGCTCTTGGTCAGTAGGAGGGGCGTCAAATCCTTGGCCCTGGCCATGACCCGCAGAGACCACGATTTGAGCACGTTGCCAGCAGATGCACGGTGCACCTGTCTTCCTAGTTTGGATACAATTCAGCAAAGGAGAATGTAATGTTGTGTACTGAGCCCATCCCCCACCAAATGGCTCCTTTGGAATAAATGTGAAACAACACCCATGATCCATAATTATAAAAGCACAGGGGCCCCAGCTAAATAATGGCTCTCCCAGACAAGGTAACTTGGTTGTTATTTACAAGCTCCTAGGCCTCCTTACTAGTGCCGAGAAAATCTGTTTTCTCTTTTTGCCGCTGTTCCGTTTGGTCTCTCAGTCTATACTTGCTGAAAAAAATAGTTATTGTTATGCTGAAATCACAGTGGGACTCACATCACTCAGCACTAAATGGCACCGATAAAACTATGGAAATGGCATTTTGGCATTGAAAGTTATTTTGTCATGGACTTTAACAAGATGCAATGCTTTTGTTCTCATAATACTCTGGCATTTTCAGCTTTACGAAAAAAACGACGATAGAAATGTGAACCGGTATTCTGGCAAAACATAATGTTTTCTCCAAAAGGGAGGGTTTTGATTTTGCAAACAGGGAACCAGCAGGGGCCAGGGTACACAGAATTGGACACCGATCAGCAGTCATGGTTGTGGCCACGAGGGTGGTGGTCCACAGGGGCTTACCTCTTTCTTGGTGAATTCTGGTGAGTGATCATTTTTGTCATCGATCAGGATTGTCGCCGTGGCTGTGCCTAGTAATCCGTAAAACTGTCCAACCATATCTTGAGCTTCGATGATCAACTCATACTTGGGATTTTCCAGAGTCTACAAAGCAAAAACACAACAGAGAAGATGGCATTGAGACCTGAGCAGGTGGTAAGCATGTCGCTAGAGCTGCCTCTGTGCCCTCCATCTCGGGCAGGTTTCTTTTTTTTTTTTAATCCTCACCCGTGGATACTTTTCCATTTTTTGTACAGATAGAGTGGGAGGGAGAGAGAGGAAGGGAGAGAGAGAGAGAAACATCGACGTGAAGGGACACATCGAGTGACTGCCACCCGCACGACCAACCAGGGCCGGGGACAAACCGCAACCGAAGTACGTGCCCTTAGCGGAAACCGAACCCGGGTCTCTCCGGACTGCAGGCCAACACTCTAACCGCTGAGCCAAACTGGCCAGGGCTCGGGCAGGTTTCTTTAATGTTCATAATACTTGTGCCTATGGTGTATAAGGAAGCCTTTGGGATCCCCCCGAACCAGTCACTATTCATAGTGGGGATGGAATCTATTTTCCGTTCTCATCGAAGGGGACACTTGACACTTTCCAGAATGTTTCATTTCTGGGGCTTGAGTGTACATTGCATGTTTGATATTTATACCCACATAATGTCACTTCACAGCAACCTCAGGAGACTGACCCAGAAATGAGATCACAACCAAGATGGCAGCCTTAGGGACTCACACTTCCTGAGCAATGGGTGGGCTCCTGTACTCTTCAGAAATCATCACTGTTCCTCTTCCCAACAAGCACGCGAAACCACATTTGCTGTTCCCGCTTTACAACTGAGGTTTGGTGTCACTTGTACTGAACATCTTTCCCATCACTTTTAGTCCCTGTAGTTTTTGGTGTCATGTTCCAGTTGGACGATGCATTTTAATCCAACCATGATCTGATGACTTGAACACAGGCAATATTATACTACTGTCTTTCAATGTCCACAGGTTTTCCCATTTGCATATTCAACAGACCTTTTGCTACCATGTTTAAACACTCAGGACAACGAACCAAGTGTCCTGATCCCAAGACTAAGAAAACTGCAGTGGTTGTTAAGTAACCACACCTGCATTTAAATTGCTTTCTGTTTTTTTCTTCTTCCCTTAGTCCCTTCAACGTTTTCACCCAGCCCCCCAAACCCCCTCCCCTCTGACAACTGTCATTCTGTTCTCTGTATCTATGAATCTGTTTCTCTTTTGTTTGTTAGTTTATTTTGTTCATTAGATTTCATGTATAAGTGAAATCATAGGGTACTTGTCTTTCTCTGACCAGCTTATTTCCGTTAGACACAGACAACAGTATGGTGATTACCAGCGGGAAAGGGGGGCTGGGAGGTAGAAGAAGGTAAAACGAGATAAATGGGGATGAAGGAGACTTGACTTGGAATGGTGAACACACAATACAATACACAGATGATGTATTATAGAATTGTACACCTGAAACCTATATAATTTTATTAACCAATTCCACCCCAATAAATTCAATAAATTAAATTAAATTAGATTGCCTTCTGTGGTGGATTTGCCTGTCTTGGTCAACCAGGATACCATTCTTCTGGGAAGGCAGCACCCCACATTTGTTTCGGGGACCTTCTGGTCGCTTATCCTCTGCCCAAGTAGTTTGGGCTGGATTGACTTTTCCCACCCTCCTTTTGGAATAAGCCCTGATTAGAAGAAGGCAACAAATGCATGCCAACCCAGGGGCATAATGACTAGTCCAGGCACAGGACCTGTGCTTGAGAGAGGAGAGAAGGAAGCATCCCTGTGTGATGAACCTGGAAGCATTCAGCCTAGGAGTTAGATGAGCCATCTCAGGCCACGGCAGAGGTGGGGCAACAGATGTCTGTCTGAGAATGAAGTCAATACACTGAGAGAGTTTGACTTGAATGGTGGAGGAAAAGGTCATGTTTCCCAGTGATTGTCCCGGAGTCATTTCATCACGCCATGCCCAAAGAAAGTCTTGCCTATGGACTTTCAGCTAATTAGGGCATTCATATTCCTTATTTGCTTAAACCAGTTTGGACTGGTTTCTTAATCACTCGCACAGAGAGTTCAAGTTGAATCACCTTCAATAACAAAAATTAAAGGATTTTTGTTATCGAAGGTCTTATGAGTTGCAAAAGTCCTACCAGTATAACAGCTTCAAAACTTTTGCTTATTCCTACCAATAATTAAGAAATACCATGGAAAGCAAAGAACAAAATGCAATGGGATCTACATTTTCCTTCTAAAGCTAAAAGTTCACATGGGAATTTTTAATAGCTCAGTGCTAGCTTTCCCTAAAATATTTTAGTGTTTTTAAAGGGTAGGAGCTGTGTGCTCCCCAGGGTACCTTTAATTGGTTGATTCTTTAAAATTTTTTTCTTTCTTATTGATTTTAGAGAGAGAGAGAGGAAGGGACAGGGAGAGAGATAGAAACATTGATGAGAGAGAACATCGATTGGCCGCCTCCTGCATGGCCCTACTGGGGATTGGGCCCACAACCTGGGCATGTGCTCTGACCAGGAATCAAACTGGCGACCTCTTGGTGCATGGGTCGATGCTCAACCACTGAGCCACACTGGTTGATTCTTAACTAAGCTTCTGAGCTACTAACTTAAGGAAAAGTGGTTCTGTTGAATGTGTGGAAGGCTCCAAACTCTAAATTCTAGAAGATGAGTGGGATGCCGATACACTCCTTGAACACGGTCACTTACAATATCCCACCCCCCAGCTTAATTGACATATAATTGACATGTCACATTGTTTAAGTTAAAGGTATACCACATAATAATTGGCTACACATATATGTTGGGAAATGAGCTCCGGCAGAATTGAAGGTCACAGAATTCTCTAACTCCTGAGTGCAATAGAATTTAACACCAAACCCAGCTTTGGGTAATTCTGGTTCTGCCTGGTTCAGTTGGCACCGCTCTGTGAAGGTGTTTGAAATGCCAGCTGTTCTCAAGCTGAATCTGGAAAATCAGCCTAATGTAACTGACTTTCCACTTATCATTGACAAGTTGAATTTGATTTACGATTTGCCATAAATGTTGCAGCTGGATGATAATAAAACCAATAAATTGGACCATCATCAAAATTTTCCCCAAGTGTCTTTAGATATACTAATCACTAGTCAGTTCTAATTTCTCGTATGACTTTTTTACTTTTGTAACAATATATTGCATGTTTTAGGAAGCATGTAATTGTAAAAATAAGAAATTATGTAGATTTTTCCCTGATATTGAAGAGATCATGATAAATTTAATATCATTTTCTCCATGTAATATCATTTACCAACATAATTTTTTGACATTATTTGAAGATGTGCATAAAATATAATCACATGAATACTTTATAGTTAACTTCTTTTATTATTAGGACTTTAGGTTATTTCTAGTCTTTAAAAAAAATTTGTTATTGTTGGCACTATTATAGATGTTCCCCCATTTTATACCCCTTCGCCCACCTCCACCCAGCCCCCCTTTCTGGCTTTCACCAAACTGTTGTCTGTGTCTGTGGGCTACACATACATGTTCTTTGACTAATCTCTTTACCTTCTTTTATCCAGTCCTCCCCACCTCCCTCCCCTCTGACATTTGTCAGTCTGCACCATATATCCATGCCTCTGGTTCTATTTTGTTCATTAGTTTGCTTTGTTAATTGGATTCCACATGTAAGTAAGATCATGTGATATTTGTCTTTCTCTGATTGGTTTATTTCACTTAGAATCTCCAGGTTCATTCATTCAGTCACAAAGAGTAAGCACTCCCTCTTTTTCACAGCTGTGTAGTATTCCATTGTGTAAACGTACCACAGCCTTTTGACAATCTAAATAACTGCAATGACCATCTTTATTCAGGAAATTGTCAATATATATTGACATTTCTTTTTGAATGATAGGTTCCAAGACATGGAATTACTAGATCAAAGAGTATGAAAATTTTAAGGCTCTTGACTCATATTTCAATATAGCTTTTCAAAAAAATCTCACCCATGCTCATTGCAGTTCTGCCAGCATGTTTAATTTATGATCTCAGGCATGGCTTGTCCCTAAGGAACAGCCAATCTCGCTCCACGAAGCAAACTGGGGCCCGGGTGTGATTCTGGGATGGCTCTCTGACAAGGATATCAATTCCTCACAGCATTTGCTCTTCCCCAGTTGGCAGTACAGGTTGCTATGGACATCTCCGAGCGGATATGTGCTGTGTTGCCCTCCCAGTGCCCATCCATTCCCTCTCCTCTGGCATCTATGCTATAATTCCCTTTGGGCACCACCCCTCACTCTCAGCACAGGTGGAGTTCAGGTAGGGTTGATACTATTCCTGACCTAGGGAGAGTCATGTGGCTCTAGCCTGGACAATCAGGGCCACCCATTTCCACGGCCATCTGATGAGCCCGTAACCCAAGTGAGGCTACCTGGGATTGAAAGTCAATTCCAGAACACATTTCTCTTAGAACTCTTAGGAAAAAGATGTCCTCTCTCTGTTGGACTTGGAGCTGGTTGTGGCCATCTGAAACCACACAAAATCAACCCGAGAAAGAAGACAACACAGAACAGGGAGGTAGAGATGGAGTTCTTTTAACCCCTCTAGAGCTTTTTCCGTAGTCATCTTTGAAGCCAGATTTGCCCCTTAGATTTTGTGAGTTCAGATTTTCTCCTTTATTATATTTGAATCAGATGTTCTGTGAGCGGCAATAAGAGTCTTGACGAATATTGCAACTAAGGCTATGAACAATTATCTGCAAGAACGTGTAAGCACTATCATATCCAACTATAGCATCACAATAGGCTCTTCTAACAGCATGCCAATCATTTCCTGAATACATAATTATTTCTTTTAATATTTTACCCTCCACAAGAACATTTTTTTGGGGGATCCGAGAAAATTATTATGTTTTTTTTTTCCATTAATTTGTTTAATTGGAAGTTATTGAACATCTAGTCTAAATATTGTGCTGGGTGCTGGGGATAGAGGGATGAGAAAACAGGGTCCCTTTCTGCAAGAATTTTAGGGTTGAGGACAGGGATGTTTGCATATAACTGCAACAAAATAGATTCACAACTAAGCAGACTCTTCTATCTGCTTATGATAGCACAAAGAACAGACACACTGGCTTAATCCTCTCTTGTAGTTTAACAAATTTTATAAATAATTTTAAAAAATGAACCAGCCAATTCCCATCTCCTGAAGTAAATAAAACTCTATGACTGCAATGGGAAATATATTGACTTACCTAGTAGAAAATCAATTAGACTGTTACGTAGATAAATTGCAAAGTTTGGGAAGAGATGTTCCAAAAGGCTCAATGTCTGGCATACTTAAGGCTACATTACAATGTTTTCATTATTGAAATATACCCAGTTATTGTAAGGAAAGTAGAAACAATACGGTCATTTCTAGAGTGGAAAGGGGGGATTCTCCTCCACCTTTCTCCAAACTCATGTCCAAGAGGTAAATATTGTTATTGTAGTTTGTCGTCGACTTCCTTTCTTCTACACATCAGACACACACACACACACACATTTTATATGCACTCATGTTAAACAAACGATACCATCCACACAGTTGTACACTTTGTCTTAGCATATCATTTTCATCTGCGCTTACAGACCTGTCTCTTCATCTGAACAGCTGTTTAACAGCCCACTCTATGGACCCGTCATGTATTCAATCACTCCTTATTGGATGGCCATTCGAGTCGTTGACGAATTTTCACTTTTGAAAGATCAAAAGTCCACGGGCCTATCAGTATTTTGGCATTCTTCTGTAATAAACATTATTGCTTTCACAGTGATAGCAATAACCAAAACCAAACAGTAAGAGAAGCAACCTCGTTTGACGTGCAAAAGACCGAGAGAAAATGCCGCATGGATCCCCTCGCTCTTCCACTCACTGGTGACCTGGTGACCTGCTTCCCCCTCCAGCTGAGCCTTTGCAGGAAGTCTTCCCCAACACCCCAGCTCTCTAGTCCCGCTTACTTGAAATATACATGCATGTCCATTTCTGTACCATTCTGCAGACACTTTGCCCTTGTTGCTTTGCTGAAAAAACTCCTAGCCAGCCCACAGCTGCCCCCGTCTCTGGGAAGAACCGTGGATGCAGAGAAATAGGCCCTGGTGGCCAGGGGTCAGGTTGGTCTTTCTGGCACTCACTGACTGATTCACAGGTGACTCTGTAGTCGCCCTGGGGACAGTAGGTTTCTGGGAATATGAAACATGGAACCAGGCATCACAGGGACAGAATACAGGGAAAAGCTTCCTTCCTCGCTCCGTGTTAGTCCTGGGCCCCAGAGAGGGATTCCTGCCTCCCTGAATGTTTTGGAGTAAACTTACCACTGTGGCGCTCCTGTCTGCCATGTGGATGCAGGGCCTCGGGGGGATGAGACCGCCAGCCGTCCAGCTATTGTCACTTGGTGAGCGAACTGAACAGAGGGTAGGAAGCCCCATCACCCTCTCGAGGCCCAGCTGCACCCTCCATGGCAAGACTCTCACCCGATTCTTATGTTTACTTCTCTTGACTGGCTCAAGGCTCAGGGGGGAGGTGAGTGTGATCAACTCCAATGGAACGAGCCTTTCAGGCGGAGTTGGGCTGAAGGTGCTGCTTGACCCAGAAAGAGGCAAACCCCGCGGCTGAGATCCGGGACTGTGCCCTGACTTTACCTTTCTTCCCTCGCTTCTGCAACACACCCCAGTGTTTGTCCAGGAGATGCTTCTTGGCACTGAAACCAGCCAGAATCACTTTCGGTTTTTTGCCACCAAAGGATCCTGTGATAAAGCCAAGTGTTCCTTGTCCACCAAATCCTACTCCCTTTGACGCCAGGGCAGGTAGCTAGACTGTAAGGTGAACTCGTGTGACTGTCTGGCCAGCGTGTGGCAGAGGTGACGCCCTGGTATGGCCCTAGATCTCCCGTGGAGCCCTCCGTGTTCTCTATTCCCCACGAAGGGAGAACACTGCATCTCCAAGTAACCACATGGCCAAGGCCCCTTTGCTGGCCTGCTTTGGACCGGCAGGGACGAGACACCAGCCGTTGTCCAGGTTGAAGGGAGTCTGTTCCAGGGCTTAGCCTACCTCGACTAACAGAACGGCTGTATTCCCCGTTTGGCTTTATTTCGAACGCCCGTTTACTATTTTCCTCAGTGAATGACAAAGTTTTCAAGGGCAAGAACCATGCCTTTGACCCTGGCACCTAGCCAGTATGTAACACACCAGGTGGGCAATTTACTTTTATTGTTGATAATGATGATACATTACTGTTTCCCTGAACTAAATTATATCTCAAAGGTCTGAGCATATCAGTGGCATTTCCAAACCAGAGTCATTTATTCTCAGGGAATGGCTTACACTTTGGGGAGCTCTAGCTCAAAGAGATCGGATTTTATTCTGACCAAGAAATGCACTGTGTCAAAACCGGGAAAATTAAATCGGCTGCTCTGACTTTATTTTAAGCTATCTGATCTGTAAGACATAACTAAGAGAGCGAAGCGGCTCTCCCGGGTTGATTCTGCAGTCACGCATTTCTCCTGTGTTTGCTGTCCCCTCCTGGGCGTCTCCGGCTCCCAGTGAATATATAGCCCAGAAACAAAAGGAAGATGGTGTGTCTGCGTGAACGAGCCCCGGGTATATCTCCACAGACACAAGCCAGGTTCACTGATCACACTGATTTGAAAATCAAACATTTCATCTTGAAAAAAGAAAAGCAAGCCGTGTCATTAAATATGGCACATGATCAATCACTGGACCCTTGATGTTTTACACAGCGACAGTGACTTCCGTGCGAATATGCATTTAACGGAACATTTATCACTAATAACAAGCATAATGGTAGCTGTGGGGGGAAATCAACGAATATTTGTCATATGGAAAAGGTTTTGCCATTAACCCATGCAGTCCCCCATCCTTCTCTTGGCTCATCTTCAATCCCTTTCCACAGGTCTCTTTGCACTTTGTCCAGATCGAATTTCTTTCCACTTAACCCCAGTTTTTCTTCCTTTTGAACTTTCTGCCTCTACTTCTTCCAGGCTGATTCCTGCTCATTTGCTGATGTTCATTCATTTTTTTAAAAAAATTATGTTTTTATTGATTTTAGAGAGAGAGAGGAAGAGTGAGGGAGAGATAGAGAATCATGGACCGGCTGCCTCCTGCACGCCCCCTACTGGGAATCGAGCCCACAGCCCAGGCATGTGCCCTGACCGGGAATTGAACCGGTTACCTCTCAGTGTGTGGGACAATTCTCAACCCACTGAGCCACACTGGCCAGGGCACTGATGTTCATTCTTTACTGCACTGAAGCTCCATGAAGTCAGTAGCCTTATTGCAGAACAAGGTGGTTGACACTTAGGAAGGGAGAATTAAAATTAGACCAATTAGTGCTGGCTCCACCACTTAGGAACTAAGCTCCTGGTCAAGTTACTTAAGTTCTCATTGCCTCAGTTTCCTTACCTGTAAAATGGGGGGGGGGGGAGGAAATAATACTACTTTCAGGGTAAGTGAGAATTCAAATAAGTAACATAAAGTGCTAAGCACAGAGCCCAGCATATATCAATGCCCAATAGATGGCTGTTGCTATTACGTAGTAGACCTTTGAAAAGTCTTCTAAAGATGTGGCAGAGTTCAGGGTGGCCTTGAGGAATAGTCAGAAGGAACTGAATGCTGCCAACAACCACTGGATGAGGCTGGAAGTGGATCCTTCCCCAGTTGAACCTTCTGCTGAGACTAGATTGTAGACAAATGCATGGGTCACAGCTTTGTGAAGGCTCATTAAGCAGAGGACATAGCCAAACCATGCCCAGACTCCAGAACACAGAAACTGTGAGATAATAAATATCTATTGTTTTAAGTCACTAAGTTTTGGGGGTAATTTATTGTGCAGTAATAGATAACTAATATATTTCCCCCCAGCACTTATAGTCTGTAATATTCTTGTTTATTGATTACTTAATTATTGGCTATCTTGACTCTGAGCTTGTGAGTGCCACAAGGTCAGGGACTTGTCTTATTTAGAGATTTATCTCCCAGCTCTTAATTTAGTGCCCGGCACAATGTAGTTATACAACAATTAGTCAATGATAGATATGTTCTTATAGAATAATGAGTTACATAGAGTGCTTGCAAATGTTCAACAACAGAGCCTCCTGATTTTGTAGTGTTTGTCAGTTTTGGTGGTTTGAATATTTCTACCATGGCTGATTTCAAGCTACCAACACAATGTCACTGAGTGCGAAGCTGGAGAGAGAAATCCACAATCAGTTGCAGTGAGCCAGTAAGAGCTTATAAATAGTGCTCTCGTTGTCAAGGAAAGCTGTGAGGAGGCTTTTTCAACAAATCCCTTTGTTGTCTAACATTTAAGGCACTGTTAATAAGAAATATTAACTTGAGATTTACAGCCAAGATATAACATAATTTATTTGTTTACTCATCAGCTTTGTACAGGTGGGCTGGGCAAAGCGAGGCTCCTTGGTATGTGGCAGCTGAACGGGGACCACATTCTTCTCCAGGTTAGCTGCACCTGATGCCCTGTCTATAAATATTGCAAACAGATTGGTGCCAACATTATCTGAAGCAGAACGTGTTGTTGTCCGTCTGGAGTTTGATTTATCCGCTCTGGCCCCATAATACTGGGGATGGGTAGTTCATAAATCCAGCAGGAACTGCATATATTCCCTCATAAATGTGCCTTATTCCTAGTGCAGACAGTGAGGGATGATCTTCCCTCCTCCCACGCAGTCTGGCGAGTGGGTTTGACTTGTGTTTGTCTTTGGGCCTCCTCTCATCTTGCTCCTCAGTGCCAATAGGCATGCTCTTGTTCTGGGCTGTCGCCTGCTGGGGTCTGGTGAGTAAGAAGGCAAAGCTCACCCCCCTCCCCCAATTTACTGGTTGCTGATGAAGCCAGTAGGCTGGGCAAGCAACAGGGGACATGAACACTGATTCTTAGACATATACAGTTGGAATAACCTAAGTGATACCAAGATCAAATAAAACATTTCCAGGAGAAGCGTACACCTTCCAATGTTACCGATGAGTCATAGGAAATAAATTGCCAGTGGCGTTCATAGTGTATCTGGTAAAATCACCCCCTTCAGATGCAAGGTGGCGAATGTTTGGCATTCAGTTTGATTCCACTGAAACATTTATATCATGTCTGCTAGATTCAAGTAGCTCTGGTAGGAGGTAGTGAATGACAGACCCTGCTTTGGGTGCATTCATATGCTAGATTAATGAACAAAAAGCAAGCGTGTAAGGTATGATGAGGTACCAATGCTACTGGAACATTACCAATTAAAGTCCATGTGAGGGGTGTCAGAATGCAGGGTGCTCAGGAAGGCTACGTGGAGGTTACTTAATATACCAAACATTAACCGAGCACTTAAGATGTGTGAGGCCTTGTGCTATGGAGTGGTGACAAGTTAACAGGAGCCAAGTCTAGTGGGAGGAACCCAGGTAATTTCAGGAGAACGGGATGGGAGTAAGATTAGAAGACTGTGGTACCACAAAGGAGAGACCACCCGATCCACACACTGGGGAGGGAGAATTAAGGAGACATTCCTGCAGAAGAGAATATCCTACTATAGAATTAGACACAGGGTCTTGATATGGAAGCACATTTCTATGGAAGAAGATAGGAGACTGTTAATCTTAAAACACCATTAGAGTCGATCATTCAGTAAGAACTGAGGCCAATTCTGATTCCGGTCAGGGCACTGTGGAAATAAGAAGTGTAACATGTGTTCTCAGCCTTCAAGAAACTCACAGCTCGGATGAAGGTACAACATGTATAAGCGGCTCCCCGAGGCCCCGGGCAGTAGGTGCTGTTCATGCACTTAGCAGGTTCAGGTGTGATGGTGCAGCTGGGGAGGGGGGCTTTTCTGGCGTCGGCGTAATGCAGGCTGGAGCTGAGCTTTGAGGGGTGGTGTGAGGGCAGAGAATTCAGAGGAAAGAAGATCCGTGTTACTAGTGAGGGTGGCCAGATGAGACAGGGCCCCTGGTGTGGTTATAGTCAAGGTTTGTGAAGTAGAGACATCACCTATTGGTTCTTGCAAGTACCTCAGAGATCCCATAGTCCAGCCCCACCTTCACAGAACTCACAGCATGAGGAAAACGAGCAAGGGAATCCCAAGAAGCGTATGGCCAGTTAGGGGAAGAACTGAACACGCTCATGACTTGTTTGGATTTATTGTTTGATTGAGACAAGGGATACAGATCCCTACAAGTTGGAGAGAGAGAGACAGAGACAGAGAGAGAGAGACAGAGACACTTGAAGGGTCATGAACCAAGGATGCAGGTGACCTCTAGAATGTGGTAGAGGGGCCAGGGGACAAACTTCCCTAGAGCTTCTGAAGACACCAGCCTTGCTGACACCTTGATTTTACTCCAGCGAAACTCATGCTGGACTTCTGATCTCCAGAACTATAAGATGATAAATATGTTGTTTTAAGCTACAGATACTGTGGTCCTTTGTTATGGCAGCCACGGGAAACTCATACACCTTCTTTAGGAGTGCTCATGAGTGTCCTGGACAGGCAAGGTGCTCACCAGCCTCCCGCTCCAAGTGGTGCGTGCTGTCACCAGCCGCCACCTTCATTTCACGCCCAGCAGCCTGCTTCCCAGGTCTGCCCCCTTTCCTAGAATAGCATCCACTGTCTTGGCTCTGGAAAAAATTTCCGTTTCAGTCCTTCGAAGTGGCATGTCAACCACACGTTTCCCACAAAATCTGTCTATTAGGAAGATGGATTTCCTTCCATGTACAAAGTGGCAAACACCGAATCAATTTACTGGAGACTCTTCCCTTCAATACACGTACATAGTTTCCAGTGTGTCGGTCACATTCTGAGTATTCATTACAGTCCTTGATGGGGGCAAGGACCCCGTCTCTGACTTATTCCAGCTGTGTCCCCAGCACCTGGCCCACTGAGACAACGAAGCCCCAAGACACCGTCTTTCTATGGTCATCGGGTTAATCTCTTTAAAAATAAATTGAACTAATTCTAACCCCCCTGGGGAAAAATCATACAGCCAGTCTGGTGCCTGGCAGTCTGTTAATGCTCAAGGGATGAATAAATCAAGTGGTGGTTATGCTGGTCACTGCACAGAAAACTTGGCCTCAGGGTTGCTATTCCGGGCTGCAGAGGTCACCGGTCCAAAGGCAGGGCCTGGGCAAGGAAGGACAAGCTAAGTCTATCTCTAGACGGCCAGGTTTTGCGGAGTAGGGTAGGGTGACAAGGCTCTGGCTTTCCATAAGCAAGCAAGGAGAGTCCTCTCCTTTTGGAGGGATGTCCCTGGCTCTCCTCCACCTCATGGCAGATGCCCATGGCTGGCCCAGGCCCCAGGCTCAGCCCTTGGCTTGTCACACATCCTCAGGTGTGTAAGATGGAAAGGAGAACAAGAAAGGCGGGAAAAGCAAACGCTCAGCCGTGAGGTCAGTGGACAGGAATGACCTTTCCAAAAACACAAAGCGGGGACAAGAGAATATTATTCAGCTGAGCCTCCGCAAACCCAGCTGGAGGTAGTCTCAGGTGACCCAGATTTGCCACAGTATGAAATCGGGACACTGGCATTTCTGTCATTCACCAAACTCTCTCCAAACGCAAATAGCTTTCCTTGGGTTTCGATTTATTACCATCGAAAATGTCACTCTCTGTATGGGTAATAAAAGATAATACGTTTTATGGGGGGGTCCTTATGTTAAGGTTTTACAAAATCTGTTATTAAATGATCTGCATAGAATCTAAATGAATCTTACCAAGTTACATGAAATAGTCAGGTGGTTTTTTTCCCCCTTTCTGCTCCCCCAAATCCAGTGCAGTTAGAAGGGCGGCTCTCTGCATGTTTTCCAATCACACAGGAGAGGTTACTGCTCTTGTCAGACTTAAAACTGCGTTCTGCGGCGTAACTGGCTTCACGAAGTTATCTACTGATCGAAACGTCCAGAAAATTCAATTACTGACTCCAAATGACAAAAGCACATGAACTCACCAAGGCTTGGAGGATGTTTCTAAAATTAGGTTCTAAATGCCCATCACTTGGAGCGATTTCAGCTTTACGACCTTTGCCCATTGGTTCTCTGCTGTTTATGGCCCCCGCACATTAATTTCAGGGGCTCAATCAGTATTACTTCCTCCACGTACAAAGTGCCATCTTAGCCGCTGCATCAAGAACCCGCTCCCATTCAGATGTGATCCCCGAATCAAATCCGCCATCGTGGGGTTACTTATGATCAGGGCTATACGTTTTCCCTGAAGTCAAATGCATTTTTATGCAAAGCTTAGTTTGGTTTTGAGTTCTATTGCTGATAATAATTCCAGGTAGTTTTGGAAACAAAGGAGCCCGCTGAGAGAGCAATGAATCGGCAAATGACACCCACCCACCCTACCCTTGGACGGGAAAGCAATTCAAGACACCGCCTTTATGCTGTCGTTGGGTTATACCCTTGGAAAATAAATTGAACTAATTCTAAATCATCTGAGGAGAAACCACACAAGATGGATTCCCATTACACCACTGCTGTTGGTCCCAAAACAAATCCACATACCAGGGAGAAAAGGCAATGGGAATAACCCGGCCATAGAGTGTTCTGGAAGGTGCTCCTGTTGATTTTATGCCTGGCACAGCCAGTCCTTTGGATCACTTTCCTCCAGCATTGCCTGGACAAGACCACCTAGCGCACGGTGACCCCTGCCTGTTCTCCGGAGGCAGCCCTTTGGTGGTCGTGGCCTCGCCATTCATTTTGATCCTGGAACTGTCTGGGCTCTGCAGACAAGAGCTAAGCCTGTTAACATCCCCGAATGGGCTCCAGCAAGAAACAGGAAGTCAAATGTTAAGACTTAACATTTGGTCTTGACCTTCCCCGGCTCAGCCTCCCAATCAGACAGAATGTTGATCGAGATGAGTGTGTTTTTCCTTCACAAATTATAAAACCCGCAGATATGTCCTTGGAGGGCTCCTTTTCATTTTATTAAAAACAAAACAAAACAAAACACAACCACCCACAATAAATAGAGTTTTCTACATTCCCTGCCTTCCTCCCCAGAGTCCTTTTCAAAGTGGAGGAGACTTGAACTCTACTGCCAATTCTTCAGGAGGGAATCTAGTCCCTTAACCCCCATCTCAATGGGGGTCAGACCTCAGCCCTGGGATGAGAACACACCTCTGTGCCTTGTGCCCCCTCCTGGCTCGAACCCCAGCCTATATTCCTCTCTGCGCTACTCCACAGGTACTCATTCCTTGCCGGTCCCGCTGGGTTCCACCCAGACACTCTGTCATTATAATAACCCTGGCTGCGTCCACTGAGCACCTACTATATTCTGGAAACTGCTTGATCCTTTGTGTGACTGCCTCAGCTGATTCTCATGACACTGCTGTGAGCTGGGTAAGACTGTTGTGCCCATTGTACAGGTGACGATTCTGTTGCCCAAGGACGCACAGCTCTTACATGGGGAGCTGGGTGTGGGGCCCAGATTCTCGGGCTGCAGCCTACACTCCTTAGTGCTACACTTAGAGTCTCCTCGTCACCCACACAGCAGCCCAAAGGCTCCCCTCGTGGTAGCCTGAAGGTTCCACGTGGGAGCCCATTCTCCAGTGTTCACACCGGCCCTGTATGGGTGGGGCTCGGAAGGACGGGAGCTTTGTTGGGATAGGTCGCCAGTCACGGCAGCTCTTTGAACAATCTCCACTAAGTCCCTAAATGTTGGCCTTCTTCCTGGGGACCCCATTTATTCCCGCAGCTTCAGTTCTACCCACCCCCACTGATTCTGACACCTTCAGCGGCCACCTGTCTTTCATATCCAAATCTCTCCTAATTCCCAGAATCACACTGCTAACTGCGTGCTTGACATTTCCACCCGAATGTTGCAGGAGCCTGTAACACAGCAGGCCCCCAAGCAAACACAGAGCCTCCCCAGCCAAGCACGCTCCTTCCCTCCCTGGTCCCTGGTGTCAGTGTCCACCAGGCAACCATCCCGGAAACCCTGGTATCCTCTCTTCCCCGCTGACTGTCCCTTGAAAAGGAGTCTCGTGCAATCCCATCCTCAGTGTTTCCACTGTCTTCGTCTTCATTTTGGTCACTGTCAGGTCTCAGTCCGGCTGCTGTCTCCTGAGATAAGCAGAATACACATTTGGGGCAATTTGGGCGGGGTTGTGGAGTGCAGGAGGGTGGAAAGAGGTCCTGGGTTATCAGCATCATGCCATTCAGGGAGGAAAGACCAGCCAGGCCAGCCCACTGTGTACCAGAACTGGTCACCATTGGCCAGTGGGAGATTTCTCAGGCTGACTTTCTATGTGCAAACTATGGGGCCTGGAGCTCCCCAACATCATCCCCCTACATCCTACAGAAGCCCCTGGACACTACTTAAGGGAGTCTGTGGGTGGTCCATTCACATCTATTTTTTTATATGCAGATACCGGTCCCTTTGCCTAGAATGCAATTTTCTTTTCTTTTTTTGGTATGTGCCCCCAGCAGGAACTGAACCCGGGACTCTCTGGTCCGCAGGCTGATGCTCCAACTACTGAACCAAACCGGCCAGGGCTAGAATGCAATTTTCTGCATTTGAAGTTGGAAACTTTCTACTATCCTCAAATGTCCATCTCAAATGTCACTTTCTCTTTGAAGCCTTTGCTGAAATCTCCAGAGTAGAAAGATTGCAGAGTTCTTTGCACAGTTCCCTGTAGCACACATCACGTCCTGCCTCAATACACCAAAGGTCTCTGCCTCGTCCACTCTGCCGTGAGATGCTCAGACGCAGGAGCCAGGTTTTCGTTATGTGCTTCTGTTGGCTTGGGGCATAGTGAAAGTAGCGTAGACTTTAAAGCCAAAATAAGGAGATACATTTTAGCTCAGCTTTGTAAGAGCTATGGGAACGTGGACAACTCACAACTCACAACTCGGATGCCCAGGTCCCCTGGTTCTGCAAAAGGATGCAATCTTACCTGTTCTCCAGCAGTACTGTGAGGGTGGACTGGGATAACCCCTATACATCACCAATCATGTAGCCTGGTACACAGAGTGAACTTAGCAAGTGGAAGCTGTGGTTACAAAATCACAGACTAGTTGCTCACTGAATCCTGGGCAGGGACATGAGCTTTTAAGACAAAGCAACTAGGAAGAGTGGTTCCTGAAAGTGAAATGAGAGTTATGTCTGTGACCTAAAGTAGGTTGAATGGTGGTCCATAAAAAGATATGTCCATGCCCTGTCCAGCTGGTGTGGCTCAGTGGTTGAGTGTCAACCCATGCACCAGTTCGATTCCCGGTCAGGGCACATGCTGGGTTCCAGGCTCAGTCTCCAATTGGGGGCATGCAGGAGGCAGCCGGTCAACATTCTCTCTCATCGATGTTTCTATCTCTCTCTCTCCCTTCCTCTTCTCTCTAACATCAATTAAAAAAATTTGATCTAAATTCTATACAGATATAGATATTCATATGTATATATGTCTATGTACATATATACCTATAGGTGTATAGATAGAGATGTCTGTCTATCTATCTATCTATCTATCTATCTATCTATCTATCTATCTATCATCTATCTATCTTTCTATCTATTATCTATCTAGCTAGCTAGCTCTCTATGCATCCATCTGTCTGCACACACACAAATGTTAACAATGGTTAGTTCAGTATGATGGAACTACAGATAGGTATTCTTCTTTTTCCCCTATTTGGGTTATTCATATTTAATATATATATATTTTACTACTAGAGAATTGTATGGTCTTGATAACAAGGCAATACCTTATGTTTTACAGTATTAAAAAGGAAAAACAACAAAACCAACACAAAAACCTCTCCAAAGTGATGCTTATGCCATTAGATCTATACTCTTTTTGTAATCCTCACCCAAGAATAGTTTTTCTATTTATCTTCAGATAGAATGGGAGGGAGAGAAAGGGAGAAAGAGAGAAACATTGACATGAGAGGGACACATCGACTGGTTGCCTCCTGCATGACCCTGACCAGGGCCGGGGACAAACCACAACCAAGGTACGTACCCTTGGCTGGAATCAAACCCATAACTCATTGGTTCGCGGGCCGACCTTCTACCACTGAGCCAAACCGGCCAGGGCTAGATCTATACTCTTAACACATTTTTTTGTCCCTTCCAAATTTGTACTATGGGCTTCATGTATTAAGCCAAGGGTCATGCAACCCAGAAAACATCTGCACAAAGCAAGCAGACAGCAGCTGAGCATCTGCCTGCTGAGCACGCCCACAGTGCTGCCTGGCCACGCCCACAGTGCTGCAGTGGTCCCCACCATGCCGAGCAGCCTGGCCTCCGTGGCTCTGGCTCTCCTCTTACGTATATTGTGGCAAGTCTCCTGCTATCCTCGAGACTTCAGGGGAGAAGCCCAAGGCACAGAAGGGGTTCATTCATTCATTCATCCATTCATTCCACAAACATTCTCTAAGGGCCCTTCAGCTGGCGAGGACAGAGCCATAGACAAAAGCCACAAAGATGCCCACTTCAGGGAGCTTACATTCTCCATGAGGAGACATTGTAAACAAGATTAATACAAATAAATGCTTTGGGGAAAATGAAATAAGAAGAGGGGTAGAGCATTCTGGGATTGAGGGTGGAGGCTCAGTTTTAAATAAGGTTCCATCTAATTAAAGCCATGAAGAGACTGAGAAGGAGCAGCAGGATCTCCTGGGATAGAGCAATCCAGGCAGACAAACTAGCAAGTGCAAAGGTCCTGAGGCAGGGCCACCAGGGATGGGTATTTTTGTCTAAAATAATTTAAGAACACTGAAAATAATTCTTGAGGACAGATCTCCGACTGTTTTCTCTTCTGCTCTATTGATGCTCAAGGCAGTGAGTAACTGTGTATAATAGAAGCAAATACTGAGAATGTGCTTTTGCGTAGACGACTCAACTGTAAGCTTTACCAGGGCAGAGACCACACCTGCCTCCCAAATGTCCCACAGTTATTTTGGGGTGGAGTGAACAAATGTGGTTGTGCTTTTCGTAAGAGAGAAAAAGATCTCCATCATTTCAGAGGAAAGGGAAAGCATGTGTCTTTGAATACCAGCTGAACTACAATCTGCTCAAATTTCATTATAGATATAAAATCAAAGGCTGGGCTTTTAACAACATACACGTATTTTAAAAATAAACAGAATAAATGGCACCGTTGAAGGAGAATGCGCTTTTCTCTCTCGTATAAATATTGACTCCCACAGACGGCACTCTGCGCTGAGTGGGAGGCTAAGTGTTAACGTCCAACCCAACAACCCACGCAAGCAGGTGGCACTTCCCAACTGCAAGATCGTGGACGTATCGGTAAGAGGGTGAAAGAAATGGGAAGAAATGGAAACCGGGTGGTGCCCTGATCTTGGACTTAGGCCCTTCCCGATCCCTTTACCAAGTTAGTAGTTCTCTCTCTCTGAACTGTTCACATCTGTTACCATCTGCCCATTCTCACTACTGTAGTCCAGGGCACAACAAACGGCCTCTGTGGTTTCCCCGAGTCCCACTGCACCCCCTCAAGAGCATTTTCATTCCAATTATATTTCTAACACTCAACTCCGATCACTCGGCTACTCTGCTCAAAATCGTTACATGGCTCCCTAGTACTACAGGATACTGTCTAAACTCTGTGGAGCGGCACCACAGGCCCTTGGAAATGTGTCCTTCTCTGCTTGCCCCATTCATTATCTACCAGGAATGCTTGATCACTGGTTATGGTTCCTCCAACACGCCAGGTGTCTCCACCACTCTGCCTTTGCAATCACTGTTCTCTTCGCCTGGAACAGCCTCTATCCCCATGTCCCCAGGCAAGACCTACTCATTGTCTTCGATCAGCTCCCATGCGACTCCTCCGTGCAACCTGCCCCGATTCTGCCGCGTCTAACTGGGAAGCTGCTTTCTACTGTGCCTTACTGGTGCCCGTGTTGAATGCAATATCCACCTTATCACAATGGCATGCTCGGTTTCCGGTTAGCCTGTGAGCTTCTCAAGGGCCGTGTCTCTGCACATCAATGTAGTCCCTGGACACCAGAGGTGCCGAACAGGTACTTATGATTGGAATGAACTTTGAAGGATGAAGTCAGCCTCAGGAGGACTCTCTCTCGGTGATTCACAGTCCCCCGGATCAGCCAGGATCCCACGTCTTGCTGAGGTGCTGAGGTCATAACAATGAGGCGTGATGGAGGTGGTGTGGGCTTGGGAATCAGGAAGCACTACAGGCAGCCCTGTCCCATCCCTCACTACCTGTGAGTACCTGGGCGAACTACTTAAGGTCCTCTGTGCTTCTAGTACCTCCCCTGAAAATAGGACTATCATCGTCCACCTAGAAAGGTTGTCATAAGGATTAAATAAGGGGATACCTGCAAAATGCTTAGCACAGCTTGTAGTGAAGACCATGAGCTAGCTGTGTGTGTGGACGGTGGGCAAGTTGGCCTCACTAAGCCTCAGTTTCACACTCATTACATAAGGAGAATAGCAGTACCTACTCACAGCATTGTTGTCAGGACTAAAGGAGACGTCACACGCACAACATCCAATAGTGACATTTCCGGAGACATTATTACTGCACTCAGTATTCTCTTGTATTGTACCACTTATCACTCTGGATTATCATATGTTTATGAACCTGAAAGCTGTTTGAATCACCTATGTCTTTTCATCATCCTGTCCTTGACACCTAGCATACCGTTGGGCACATAGTAGATGTTCATTAAACATCAGCCGATGCCTGACAAAATGTCTCCTGCGTTCTCTATTTCTTAAAACCGTACCCGTCCTTGAGGGCTCAGCTCAAGCCTCTCTCTCTCTTGTCTAGAAAGCCTTGCCCCCTTCTTGCTTCAGGATGGAGTCCGCTTTAGAACACCCACCACATGGGTGTGTCTCTTAGGTTTGTCCATTTGCCGGTAACCTATTCAGCCTGTAACCTCAATGGTTGTTTACATTTCAATTTGCCTAAAAGAGGTGGTGTGCCGGTGTAGCTTTCAATCAGCCAGACACTGCTGGGACTGTGCGCTGGAACCCCAAGTCCCGCGCATTTTAACATCCAGGAAGATGCCCTGTGGCTATGAGAAACGGATCGTTTTACAGAGTCTGAACGAACCAAGAAAGGCTAGCCGTTCTTCCCCACCCAGGAATGGCCGGCCAGAGGTATTCTCACAGACGTACCATTTAAACATCCTCATAATACTCGGAGGAAAAAAAAATGAGTCAAATCCACCAACCATAGCTCTTTGCAGCACTGAAGATTACTATTGTATAAGCCAGAGGCACCCACATTAAAAATAAATGCTTAGTCGGAGAATATTTAATGACATGGAAAATGTTTCTATTACATCGTTGAGAGGAAAAGCAGGTTACAAAATTGTGTGAACACTGAGATCCCATTTTTAAAAACGTGTTTATATGTACACAATTTAAAATAGACCAGGAGAATTATATATAAGATATTAACAGCAATTATCTCTGAATGACGTGGCTATGCAATTTTTATTTTGTCCTCTTTGAATTCTTTTTACAGTAAATACATTCTTTAGTGGTCAGAAGAAGAATACATACTATTAGCAGAACTAAAAGGTAGGGGTAAGGTGTTTTGGACGGGTCCACATGATTTTGATGAGGATATAACACAAGGTGTGTGGTTTAGCCATGGCTTCTTCCTCTCTCCCCCCTTCTCCCCCTGCATCAGTGCACACCCATGACCCAGGCTTTACTTGAAAGCATACAGCCATTCCCTTGAACCCAGGTGTGACGGTCATTAGTATTTCCAGTAGGGGTGTCTGTGAGGATCTCACATTATAATAGGACGAATGCACTAAGTAAAGAACACACCGCTCTCATCGGCTTTCTAAATGTCAGTGTGCAGACCTGCGCATTGATATCTCCGCAGCCACAGACTTTGCCAGGGAGCCAGCCCAACAGCTGGCTGGGGTGTGAACCAAGAATTCCACTAAATGTTAATTGGCACCGAGGCATGACACGGGGGTCCTTAGAAGACTGTGCTGGGAAACTTTGTCTTTTCGGTTTCCCTTCCTTGCTTCCTTTAATGTGGTTATCCATAATCCATGAGGAGGGTCTGGTCAGTGAGCACAGAGGGACAGGAACTGTTTAACTCTTTCCTTTCTAAGGCTTCCCTGCTCCACAGGACATGCTGTGCCTGTACCTGCACCATGATGCTTAATGTTTGGGTGGAACTGAAAACCTGCAGCCAATCAGCAGGTTGATTCTAAATAGGTATTCAGAGAAATAAATATGACCTGGTGATCAAATACAGGAACACTTGATTGTTCTGTCCACAAATGCCAGGCAATTGTCTGCCACTGGGTCCAATAGTCATTTCATCATTTAAAGTATAATAAAGTGGACATTATGAAGACGGTGAAAAGACAGCCTACAGAATGGGAGAAGATATTTGCAAATCATATATCTCAGTGGTTCTCAACCTGTGGGTCGCGGCCCCTTTGGGGGTCGAATGACCCTTTCACAGGGGTCACGTAAGACATAACAGTAGCAAAATTAGAGTTATGAAGTAGCACCGAAAATAATTTTATGGTGGGGGAGTCACCGCAACACGAGGAACTGTATTAAAGGGTCGCGGCATTAGGAAGGTTGAGAACCACTGAATATCTGATAAGAGCTTACTATCCAGAATATATAAAGACTCAATAAACTACATAATGCAATTGAAATATATGCAAAGGACTTGAATAGATATTTCTGCCAAGAAGATATACAAATGGCCAGTGAGCACATGAAAACATGCTCAACATGAAAAGTCATTAGGGAAATGCCAATCAAAACCACTGAGGTGCTACTTCACACCTAGGATGGCCTTAATAAAAAAGAAAAAGAGCCCTGGACGGTTTTGCTCAGCGGTTAGAGCGTTGGCCTGCAGTCCAGAGAGACCCGGGTTCGGTTCCCGCAAAGGGCACGTACCTTGGTTACAGTTTGTCCCCAGCCCTGGTTGGGTCGTGGGGGTGGCAGCCACTCGATGTGTCCCTTTCACGTCGATGTGTCTCTCTCCCTCCCACTCTATCTGGACAAAATATGGAAAAATGTCCTCGGGTAAGGATTAAAAAGAAAAAGAAAAAGAAAGAGAAGTGTAGGTGAGAATACAGAGAGATGAGAACCCTCATACATTACTGGGGGGATGTGTTTTTATTTGGTACATTCTTTCTATTGCAATGTGAGGGCCTCACATATGCCCCTGTTGCAAATACTAATGGCTGTCACATCTTGGTTTCTAGCCACCGTGGAAAAATTCAGCAGTTCTTTAAAAAGTTAAGCGTAAAATTATCTTATGACCCAGCCATTTCACTCCTAGGTCTATACTCAAAAGTATAGAACACAGGATCTCAAGCAAATACATGTACATGAATGTTTATAGCAGTGTTATTCACGATCGCCAACAGGTAAAAACAACCCAAGTGTCCATCAATGGATGAATGGATAAACAAAATGTGGTATATTCATACAATGGAATATTATTCAGCCATAAAAAAAATGAAATACCAATTCATGTTATCATATGGAGGAACACCAAAAACACCATGCTAAGGAAAAGAAGCTGGACACCCAATGTCACATACCATGTGACTCCATTTATATTCCATGTCCAGGGTAGATCAATCCGTACAGACGGAATATGGATTGGTGGTTGCCGGAAGTTGGGGGGAGTGGAGAATGGAGAGAGGTTACTTAATCTGGGACCTCCTTTTGGGATGATGAAACTGTTTTGGGACTAGATAAAGGTGTTAGTTGCGCAACATTATGAATGTACTAAACACCACTAAATTGTTCACTTTGAAGTGATGACTTTTGTATTAGATGAATGTCATCTCAATAGAAACATACTATAAAGTGCCTACTACACGCTGTTTTCTGGGGCGACAAAGGTGAGTAAAACAATCCTGGACCCCGTTCTTATATCGAATATAGCGCAGTTGGGGGGGACAGATATTAATCACACACATTTCTGTTGAGTGAAGCTGTGAAATGAGAGATGAAGGAGAGGTTTGGGTGCTTTGAAAGTGTCTACAAGAACCCTGGCCAGTTTTGCTCAGTGGTTAGAGCATCAGCCTGTGGACCAGAGAGAGTCCCGGGTTCGGTTCCCGCTAAGGGCACGTATCTCGGTTGCAGTTTGTCCCCAGCCCCGGTTGGGGTTGTGTGGGTGGCAGCCAGTCAATGTGTCTCTCTCACATCGATGTTTCTCTTTTTCTCTCCCCCCCTCTCCCTCCCGCTATATCTGAAGATAAATGCAAAAGTGTCCTCAGGTGAGGATGAAAAAAAAGAAAGTGTCTACAAGAAGGACTTGAGCTTCTCTCAAAGATCAGCAAGACTTCTCAAGGAACTGACGGTTGAGCTGAAATCTGAATGAAGACTAGGAAATAATTTGGGTAACAGGATGAAATGGGAGGGTAGGATGCTCGGGTTGAGAATAGCAGATGAAAGGCCCTGTGATGGGAGTGGAGGAACAGAAAAACCCCATAGCTGGAGGGGAGAGAGGGAGAGACGCTTGGTGTGAGAAGAGGCTGGACAGACAATGCTGACCTTCCAGACTGCGCTTGGTCTCCCGAAAGAAACAGGGCGCCCATGGGAGTATTTTAAGGAGGAAGCTGACATAATAAGATCATTCTGGCTGTACTGTGACATATTTGTCTTTTTTTGGTTGTTGTTAACAGCTTTATTGAGATACAATTCACATATAAAATTCATCCATTTAAAGTTTAAGATTCAATGACTTTTAATATAATCACAAAGTTGGGCAACCAAGACCACGATCAACTTCAGAACATTTGCATCACCTCAAAGAGAAATCCCACCCCCATGACCAGTCATCCTGGGGAGTTTCCTGTGGCTGCCATAACACAGCCCCACAAACTGGGTGGCTTACAACGACGACAATAAAGGTCTCACAGTACTTCATTCTTTTTTATGGCCAAATAGTATTCCATTATATGGATATACTGCATTTTGCTTATCCTTTCATCAATAGGTGAACATTTGGGTTGCTTCTGCTTTTTGGCTGTTATAGGCAATGTTGTTGTGAGCACTCATGTAGACATTTCTGTGTGGACATATATTTTCATTTCTCTTGTGTACATACTTAGGAGTAGAATTTCTAGGTCCTATTATTTGCCTTTTAAAGAATGTAGGTATTCTAGCTGATCCCTTTAAAAATTACTCTTCATGGGTTGGGGTTTTAAAACTGGGATTCATGGAAAACCCAGAGATGAATGGGGGAGATCTGTTGACCTCAGAAGTCATATGTGAGTTTACAGGTCCTTGTACAATGTTTCTTGAGGATATGTAACATCAGATCCTTAACAGGACTTGGCATGACTTGCTCATGATTTGCAAGCTCCACTGAGCAGAAAGGAAAGAGAGAGAATTTGGATGTCGAGACTCACTACGAATCACGGGCCGTAAATGCAATCTCCGACATGCAGGTAAAGACAATGAGGATGCAAGAGCCGACCCAACTCACAATTCCACAGCTGGTAAGAGGCAAAGTCTAGGGTTGAGCCTCAGTGTGACCTCAAAGCAGCCCCAAATGCTCAACTTTATCTAGACTCAAGATTTGGTTCTTAGCCTGGGTTCCAGCTTCTATTTCTCACCAAGGTGTCTGAGGCACAGGCTCTCAAGAGAACAATATCTGAGGGCCTGGTGGGTCCTCCCTACTCAGAGATGTGCAGTCAAATGTGCCAATAATCAGGCCTAATTTGAGGCTTTAGGCTTTGGATGCAAGGTCAAGTGTATCTTCCAAGCTCAGAGAGCTGGTGCTCAAGTCTGACCCATGGAGGGTAGAATATGACAACAGCAACTTCATCTTAGTGACAATATCTGTTGTTATTTCCAGACCATCTTCATCGAGCCAGGCATTCTTTATGTGTGAAACCCCTCATTCGAATCTTCATGACCACACTCAAGATCTGTATCTGTAGTGTTCCCATTTCACAACCGGGAAGTCAAGGGGCATGGGGCTCAAAGGGGTGTCCAGGGAAAGCTGTGGTTTGGAGGTACTCATGTCCCTGGAGAGTGGGGGGGGGTGTTTGGGTATCCCAATCTCTTACCTAGACCCAGGGGACCCAGTTCACTCAAATCTGGGGCAAGATGACTCAGCACTGAGAACAAATCGGGTAGCTGCTCAATCAGCATGCATGTGACTGCCACATAGTAGGTCCTCAGTAAATGTCTACCAGGTAAAAGAGTAAGTTGAACTGACAGAGGACTACACTAATCCAACAAAGTGGTTTTTTTTTTTTTTTTTTTTTTTGCATGTAAAGAATCTGTTGTGGCAGTAAGTAAAATGTTATCTGCACTGAAAAATAGGCAGCCATATTTGCAAACCTTGGAATTCTTTCTGCCTTTGTTTTTTTTTTTTTATTTCATTTTTTATAGTTTTAAGTACGTTAGATAGGTTTTCATGCATGTGGTCAATCAGATGAATTATGACAATCGTGTGGAGCAGGGTTGCATCGAGACTCAAAGGGCAAGAGGGCCACCTCTGATTAGCGATTCCCACTGTGGGGGCAGGAAAGGGAAGCAGGCGAGTGAGCGCCCGCCTCCTTCCCCTGGTGGTTTCCTCACCTTCTACAAGTTCAGTAGTCATCTCCCTATGGACCAATGGTTGGCCTGGACTAGTGCAAGTCCCGCCCACTAAATGCTGACAGTACTGAGCTGAGCCACACCCACTGACACGAGATCCAAGGGTCCAAGCCATTTAAAAAATAGGTACGTCGGTTCCAGTTCACCTGATGGGAGCCATGTAATTACCGTCTCTTCTACCTCTCCGAATCCAGTGATTCGAGGTTCTTTCAGGGTCTAAATCTCTTTTATTCTTTAAATCTCTCAGCAGTTCAGCAGTGTGTCACTGCATTGTGCGGTCATAAAAATAATATTAATGATACGTGGTGTGAGGCGTACCCAGACTACATTCTGTGGATGAAAAATATTGAGTGTGTCAACACGTTCAAGGCCTAAATTGAGAGCTTCATCATTCAGCCCACGGTCTCTGTAAGTACTGTATACATTTCAATTCTTTATGTGTGAAACTTAATGAGTTTGGATTCTTTGCCTCATTGGTCATAGTGCTAGGAAATAAAACCAGAGGAAGAGGCATAACTTTTCCACATTTAAACTTTAAATGCATCAGATCCTTAAAACAAACCAAACAGAAATGATTACTAAAATTTATAGGAGACGTGATGTATGATTTGAATTTCCAAAGTGTATTTTGGGTCTGTTACGAATTCTTCCAAATCAGGAATGCCATGTTTGACTATTATACATGTTTGACAGCTTTTCCTCTGCTCGTGTTCTGGGAGAACCCAGGAATAACGCAAAGTAACTGGTGAGCTAAGGCTAGGCTAGGATATTCAATTCAATGGAACCGGGACTTATTGGGGTCCTATCAGGTGTCAGGCCCCATGTTTGGCGCCCGGGACTACAAGATAAATCAGACATTGATAGTATATCTATTCAAGCAAGATGAGATGGTTCAGGAGGGAGAGTAAGAGGGGAACAAGAAAATATTTTAGAAAATGGAATAAAAAGACCTATTTATTAACTACATGCTTATTAAGACTTGTCCTGCTAATCACTGCACAAGGTGTATAGATGTCAAATTACTATGCTGTACACCTGAAATTAATTTAATATTGTATGTCAACTGTATTTTAATGAAAAAAAAAAAAAAGACCCAGCCGGTTGGTGTGGCTCAGTGGATTGAGCATTGTCCCATGGACTGAGAGGTCCCAGTTTGATTCCCAGTCAGGGCACGTTGTGAACTCAATCCCCGGAAGGGGGCGTGCAGGAGGCAACCGATTGATGTATCTCTCTCATATTGATGTTTCTATCTCTCTCTCCCTTACCCTCTCTCTAAAAAAAGCAATAAAAACATATTTTTAAAAAAAGACCTAGTAGTCAGCTAGGGTAAGGATAATGATGATTAAAATAGATAACATTTACTGATCATTGAAGATATGCTAGGTTTTGTGAATTGTCCAGATATTATTCTTTTTTGACCCTGTGTCATGGATATTACCACCATATACACCCATTTTACAGATGAGAAAACTGAGGCTCAGAAATGTTACATGACTTCTCCAAGTTATTTCAGAAGGCAGTAACAGAGCCAGGGTCTGCGTTCAGGAAGACTGCTTAGCTCTGTGGCCAGCCTGTGCATTCTATGTGACATGTGCAGGGATCGAGGTGTCAATGTGGTGGCCACTTTCTGGTGGGCACCTAGGTAGATGAAGATGAAATGGGATCAGGACAAAAAGAAAAAGCAGGTTTGGAGGACAAGAGGGGGCTAATATAAGGATGAGTTAAAACTGAGAAGAAACAATTAGGAAGAATAAACTTGACCCCGTTCCTCTTCTGTAGCAAATTGCCTGGGTTAAATTCTCATAGCAGATACCAGCCCCATGTTAGAGAGAGCCAGACCCAATATTTCTTTCTTTCTTTCTTTTTTTTTTTTGCATTTACCTTCAGATAGAGCGGGAGGGAGGGAGGGAGGAAAAGAGAGAGACATATCGACTGGTTGCCACCTGCACAACCCCAATCGGGGCTGGGGACAAACCACAACCAAGGTACATGCCCTTAGTGGGAACTGAACCCGGGTCTCTCTGGACCATGGACCGATGCTCTAATGCTGAACCAAACCAGCCAGGGCCCAGTATTTCTTGATTAACTGGTAGGGTAAAGGCATATATGCACCATTACCTTGAATACCAACTCAGGGTCTGCTATTTCGCTGTCTAGATAATTTTTTCAAATTTGTTTAAATTTAGGTCATTAGTCTAATGCAATGTACAATCACTTAGGTGATCAATATTTATTGTTTTAAAGACCAGAATTTAAAATACAAAGGACTAAAAATCTGGACCAATGTCACGCTGAAGGAAATGAGAAGGAGGCCATTCCTGCCTCCGACCACGGCAACTGTCCACCTGTTTATGTCTCTGTCAAAGTTCTCAGTGTCCCCTCACATCACAGACGGTATGAGCTGCTGGGAGGTGACACTGTTCTGTCCTTTAATTCCCTTGCAGAGAGAACATTTAGTTGCTTTCTTGGTAGCAAAATGATCTAGAAAATCCACATGGAGCTAATTGGGTGATGATTTCCTCTGGGAATTACCTGCACACATTTTGGTCATTACACAAAGCGAAGAGGAGGAGGATGTCGGGGGAAACATGGACCTGCTCACTGGATACCTTTCGGTTTCCTTCGGCGGGTGTACTCCCCTCATGCTGGGGCAGGACCCAGCTTCTCTGCCTTTGAACGTTCGGTACGGGTTGCCAACCCTTGGACCCGATGGTTGCATGAACGGACCAAGGGAAACTTCTGGAATTCTACGACGGCCTTTGTCACCTCCTGCTGGATCCCCTGACATTCATCTCGCCAAGTTGCACTCATTTCCTGTCCCAGCAGCCATTTAGGAAGGGCGGGGCTCTCCCCTCATGGACCGTGAGTGCCAAGGGAAAAAGAATCTGACTCCGCGGCTTTGTCCCCACCACCCGGCCTAGTGCTGGGACACAGTGGCAGAGGGAGACATCGCCTCTTAGGAGTGACACAGTCCAGCCCTTGAGATACACCGCCTCCCAGGTGAGCCCTGAGCATACAGAGGAGAAGGTGCGGGTTTCAGAAGGGAGACGGACAGACAGAAAAGCCTCCATGTGGCCCTTCTGCCAGCTCCCCAGGTAGGGCTGTGGCCGCGGCGGGAAGTGGACACTCTTCGGCATCTCGAGGCAGGGCCTGTGCTGATGAAAGCCCTGGGCTGAGTGGGGCCCCTGCATGCTCCCCTTCCCTGTGCTTGGCTTTCCGGCTGCACGACAGAACTTCTCCCCACGCACAGACACACTGTATAAGAAAACACAGGCCGTCCGGAACCGGGGGCCTGAGTCCAAGAAAGGAAATGGATGATCAGTTTAGAACACCTGCACCTGTGGAGGGGCAGCCGGGCAGGGAGCCAGAGGCCTGGACATCTGGGAGTATACCCTAAGTCTTCATGAACGGAGGACAGAGCCCTGCTATCCTGGGGAGAAGATGATTAGGAATCTGGAGGGTTCTGCTACCCCCTTGACCTGATGAAAACTGGGAATGGGGCTTCTAGAAACAGTGGAACACAAGTACGTTTGTTAAACACGTTAATTATTTAATCTGCCCAAACATCTTTTGAGCATGATTGCCAGAGAAACAATAGCATCAAGTCCACAGCTCACCATCCCCTGCAACTTGCCTAAAGTTAGTCCCTAGGGAGGGAGAACACACCTCCTGATCAGAGATGGCCCTGAGTGGACTGGCTTACAAGGACAGCCAGTCAGTCAACTGACGCATCACGTCAACGAGCCTGCCGTCATGCTGGAGCTGAGCACAGCGCATTCCACTTGGAAGAGGCAGAGGAAGCTTGGTGGGGCAGTTCAGCTGGGTATGAAAGGATGTTGCAAGAGTTCATCAGGTAGATGAGGGAGGGAAGGGCACACAGGCTGAAGGAACAGCACGTGCAAAGGACAGAGGGCAGGAAAGAGCCTGGTTGATTTGTGGAATAGCATACTCTTTATCAGGAGCCTAACGTGTGCAGAAGGAGGGAAAGGAGAAAAGGCTGGGAGAGTGGTTTGGGACCAGATTATGAAGAATTTGGAGTTAATGTTCTAGGCAAGGGAGAGCCACTCGTATTTTCAAGCAGGTGGGGATAATTTAGAAAAGGAGAAGGTTCTAGAGGCAGCGGGAGGAAGGTGGAGGTGGAGGCACAGAGAGGTGGATACAAGCTCTGCAAAGGTTCAGGCAAGAGAGTGAGGGGCAGAAAGAGCAGAGAGGCTGTGGAAGGGCAGAGCAGTGAACGGCTTTGCGAGCTGGTCATCAGGAGCCTCTGGAGGAGGGACTGGGCGTGGGGGGGGGACAGTGGGGGTCCTCTGTAACTGCTTGAAAAGATACCCAATTGAAACAGAAACTGTTTCCCTAAGTGTCACAGGCAAATGTCAGCAGAAGGCATTCCGCCCCCCACCCCGCCGCCTCCTGGTTTCTTCTCAGTTCTTCCTGTCTATTAGCAACTGCATAGTCATTCATTCATTGCTAGTTGAGCCTAATTGAGCCCCTAACTCAGCCCCTGTCAGAAGCTGACCAGATTTGCTTCTGTTGGGTGGATCATCACCCCTAAGACAACAACACATTGAACAATACCAACTGAGTTCAGAAGAGGGGAGAAGCTTCCTTGATGACTTGGTGACAGGTGTGGACATCTGTTAGGCTCAGAAACCTCATAAATGAAGCGGGGACAAGCAACCAGTGGGTGTGGAAACAACATACAAAACCAGAACCAAGGACCAGACTTTGTCCTGTTTGCTCCTCCGGGAGAGAAGGAAATGTTCTTTCTACCACTCTCCAGTTCATCTTTACAAGAAATTAATATTTTTAAAGGCCAAACTCGGCTCCATTTTTCATCTTGACAGCTTCTGAAATGCAGATAGATTTTGCATCAGATCAGCTATTTTCCCTTTTGTGTTGGGGTGAGTTTCATTTTGTTCCACCAGCACCTGCGCGCAGACCAATGAAATGCCTCTGAAATGAGCTGGTGAGGAAAAGGGGATTTGATTAAAATGTGAAGCTCTGCTAAATGGACAGTTGATAAGCCCGCTGCTTGCCTGTGAGCTGGGCTCGGGGGCCGAGGAGACAAGGTGCGCGGGCCACCGATTCTCCAGGGTGATGGGGGTCCCTGTGCAGAACAGGCCACGCTGTGGCTTTGGTTGCAGCGGAAGAACACAGTTTACAGGATGAGAACGTGTGTCTGGCCATTCTCTCTCTCTTTAAAAAAAAAATAGAAATGAGTACATGTTTTTCTGCCTTCGAAACCTCCCCATGAGCCAGCTCTGCTGTTTCCTAGCTAAGGCTTCTGCAAACAACTCCGCCTGCACCTTACTGCCCCGGTCTACACCTTGTATGGCCAGACATTTCTTAGTTAATGGACATGCTCTGCATTCAAGGGGACTCTGTTGACCTCTGCTTTGGTGTCTCGTGCCTTTATCGGTTCCCCACGATGTGCCCAGCGCTGGGAATACCAAGTTAGATTGTTATGGCGGTTTCTTCAGCAGGCCGACAAATTATTAGGGAAGCGGGGGAGTCAGTCACTGTGTTCAGAGGACACAGGGGTGAGAGCTGTGGATGAAGTGGACTGGGCCGTAGGAAGGCACGGGGGTTGGGGTCAACTCAGCCAGCCTGGGGTGCAGCGGTCACCCGGAGGGAGTGCAGCTGAGAGATTTGAAGGACAGGCAGGTGTGACGGGATGGGGAAGACAGCTGGAGAGGATTCCAGTTACGGTGGGACAGAACCATGGAGCCTAGACTTGCATGGCATGCAGGAGTGGCAGGTGCTGGATCCCCCAGCGACGGCGAGAACGTGGGGAAGAGGAGAGAGAGAAGGGGAGAGAGAGGCAGGCTGGCCATTGTGCAATGAGCAAACGTGTGTTTTGTGGCCTTGAGGTTCCTCTTCTCCTTGGAGGTGACATGAAAAACGATGAACTAGATTATAAATATCTGAGCAGGTGGTTGATCCCTCCGAGGGCAGAGCGCTATTACAAAGTGGGCTGGAGGTCAGGGCTCCACCAGACCCTCTGTCCTGCCTGATCAGACAGGACTATGACGGCCAGTCCCCAGCCTGCCCAGGGGTGTGCTCCGTTCCCAGGAGCAGAAGGCACAGAAGGGACTGTCTCACCTGGATGGGGAAAATGAAAGAAGAATAAAGAACGGACCTGGGGTACTGTCTCTGAGATGCAGGGATCTTGCCCAACAGTAAACATGGCCCAAAGGATGTCCCAGACTCTTCCAGTCCTTCAGCAACTCTCCCTCTCACGAGGAGTGTGAGGAATGAGTCGAAAGAGGGGCAGGAGCCCCCATCCCAGCAGGCCACCCCTGGCCCACGTGGGAGACATTGCCTGCATCAAGGTACACATCGAAGGAGGGGGGAGGGCGGCCTTTCCCTTCCCGACAAGGGTAGGTGTTAGGGAGCAATGCCCCCTGTCTCCTCCACTGTAAGCAGAGGGGCAGGTACTGGCCTTTGGCATTTCCTCCAGGGAGCAACTCCCACAGGTCAAGTCAAGAGAGGGAGGAACGCGATTCCCCCGCCAGCTTCTCATGCTTTAAAATTCAGCCAAGCCTGGTCTTGAACAACATGTAATGGATTCAGCGCAAAAGCTACACAATGAGAACTGGACATCAAAAGAAGGAAAATCAGAAAAGCTACACCTGAAGAAGAAAAGGCATAAGCCAGAAAAGAATAAGTCGGCTAAAAGCAGGGAAGGGGGGGGGGATGCCCAGAGGTCCTCCCGCCGCTGCAGAAAGTGTACGAAAGGCGGAGGAGATCCATCACCTTCACGCGCCACAAAGGCTGCATTTCTCAGATGTCTCGCTGCCTCCTCCTTCCGCGCAGGGAGTTCCTAAGTACTCATCCAAGCAGAGAACAGGAGATGAATTAAATGTCAACAAATATCCTCAAGGAGTGGAATCATTTGTGACAAAGAAGCACTCTTGGGAAGGGAAGGGGCTTGGTAATCAGTCCTCGCCAAAGCCCTACAAGCGAGAATAAAAGAACAATGGGAGAGGGATGGGAAGGCCGGGAAGGACCTGAGATCTGGGTTCACCGGGGCGGTACCAGAGGTGAGGCCCGGAGAACCCCAGAGGATGGCTTCCGGCAGGAATCGGCCCATGGCACTTTGAGGAGGCCGGGTTTAGCCACAAACTAAGGAGTAAGCCTTGGGCCAGGTTAGATCTGCTTTTCTAGAGGCCAAGGGTTTGAGAAGGGTCACTCGGCCTGAAGGGTGTTGATGAACTGCAAACATTCAAGAGTACCCAGAGTTTGACAGGATCAGGGGGGCGGTGCCGGCAGAGACTCCAAGGCACTGAGCAGTAACAGACAAAACAAAAACTCCCTTCTGCCATGGTGGCCCTATTTAGTATTCCATCTGTGCCTGAGACCACGTCTTACTGGAAAGACTATTCACAGCATGTACAATGGGACTTTGAGAACACGGGAGCTGAGGAGCCAGGGAGGGGGAGGGCTGCCCTGCTCCCCCACATCTCCACTGTCTGCCTTGTGCATGGACCTAGACTTCCCCAAGTGTGTCAGATGAATGTTTCACCTCTTTGCCACAAAAGGTAAGAGTCGTCCCAAATATCACCTTTTCCAAGAAGCCCTCCCTCACCTCCTGATGCCCCTAATTTGGATATATGCCAACGCTTCATTGTTACAGCCATTACCACAGTGTTCTGCCATTATTGTTCATCCACTCCTCTTCCCCGCTGACTTTTCAGCTCCCCGAAATCAAAGACTAATGTGTATCCCTGAGGATCCGCTTGGTGTCTGGTACACACTGGCACTTGATCGATGACAACGGTAATAACAAGAATAGTTGGGGAACCTATCACATATGGAGCTCTTAAAAAGTACCCGGCATTGTGCTCATCATTTCACATGCCTGACCTCATTTAGCCTCATGACTGCTTGTCATGGAAGAATCTATACCCCCATTTTACAGAGGAGGAAATAAGAGTTGAGATTGTTCATCCAGTCATGAAGGTAGGACTTGAAGGGGCTGAGACTCAGGCCAGGATCTCTCAGATTCCAGGGTCCATACTCATAGTCATTTCACTGAATAAATAAAATGACCCATCTGGCTTGTTCTCCTGGAGAGCTGTGGTGCTGAGTTACCTAGATGGGTGGTGTGTCGACCCTGGCAGGAAACAGAGGGATGGCAGAAAATAGGTCAGAAGACTTTGGTTTGGGTGGTCACTGTCTACCTGGGGTGTTTTTCAAAAAGTCTACTGTTCAGGATATGTATATGCTTTCCTGAAAGTGATCTTTTTCTAGAGGAAACTCACACTTCAGTCAAGAAGGTTTGTGAAACAGGTATGATTTCCATAAATCCGTGCACTTGTTAGTCTTTTGATTCCAAGCACACTTGTTACCAGAGAGACGGGGTAGCTGTCACTCTCCACCCCACCCACCCACGTCAACAAGAACGCAGCTCAATCAGTCGGTGGATGTCACAGCAAATGGCACACTCCTAAAATCCAATTAACACATTTGCTCACAGTCACTTTTTCTCTTTGAACATCACTCTAAATTCAGTCTATTTCCAGGATAGAAAAAAAAATACAGTTTCAAAAATATGTTTATTCTACTGAATCTGAGGTGAATCAATGCATTGTCCATGCCAGAAGCCACCTTGGTCATATGACTGCCTACCTCACCCAGAGTAATAATCATTACCTCAAAATCAGTACTACCGCACAAAGCCATAGTAATAATGCTTCCCTACACGATAGGTTCTGTTGGGTGACCTGGCTCCTAAGAAAAGGTAGCAAATGGTACATACCGCTTCTTGCCCTTCCCTGCAAATCCATGAGAGATTTCTGGAACATGGCAACAAGAAGCAGTTTTTCCTTCATTCCCTCATCATTCACATACTTAGTCTGCACTTCTGATCATGAAAGGCTTTCTACAAAACAGTGAATCCGAGCCCCCTACTATTGTAGGAGATACACCACAGCTCAGGACAGCTTTCAGGTTCTCCTTCCTTTTGGCTCCCCCCCCCCCCCAGTCTAACCAAATATTCAACATTCAGAGTTGTTTACTCCACCAGTAGAATAGCACTTCTAATTATGTTTCAGACACACGTTGGCAGTATCTGGTATTAGTTCTATTGTAGCACAAACATGATTTTTTTTCTTAACCTTCTCCTCCCTTCAAAATCACTTTTGTTCTAAGTCTCTTCTGCCCAAAGTAGACAGGCAGAAACACTCCATGTGGCATTAGCATCTAGACTTCAGAGAAACCCTTCACCCAGCTGGCAATGCATGACGATTCACTGAGAGAGAAGACAGTCCATTCATCCGAGACATTCAGAGTCTTACATTTGCAGGACTGTTCATTTGATCAAGCTTCTTCGGACTCATGCACTTTTATGTATAGCTACTAGTCTTTCATGAAATAGGCAAGTAGAAATTAAACATCTAATACTATATAAGAACCCAAAGGTAACCCAGTGTTTTTCCTGAGCCTGATCAAGATATTGGTCTCTTATCTACTCTGAGAGATATAAGACAAGAAGTTGGTGGTATTTGTTATTCTTTAAAAAAAAATTTTTGCTATTTTTTTTTTTTTTGCTATTCTAGGTTCCTAGAGCCAAACTCCCCAGAGATGGAAAGAAGAAGTATCCTTACTACCTAACGACGATCCCAATGACCTTTTACTCTAAGCATGAATTCTGTTGCCCTCTCCCGGTCAGACATCTAGTTCTGAACCATCCTTTTAGCTGCCATGGTTCCGCTGCCATCACAGCCTCCCCATAAAACAAAAGACTAGACCCTCTAACCGGCTGGACTTCTTAAAGCTGTTTTGCATTACTAGCTTGAGATCAGGATTAGGGATAATACCACAATAATGGATATATGTCATACATTTGACAAACCCATAGAATGTAAGACATCAAGAGTGAACAGTAATGTAAACTATGGCCTTTGAATGGTTATGATGTATCAATGTAGGATCATCACTGGTATGAACGGTAGCATTCTGGGGGGCATGTTGGTTGTGGAGGAGGTGGTGAATGTGTGAGGGCAGGGGGGATATGGGAAATCTCTATACTTTCCCCTCCGTGTTACTGTGGACTTTAAACTTCTCTGAAGGCCAGGAGGGTGACCTAGAACAAGATCAGAGGAGCAGGACCCCGGTGCATTGTTGACAGCAGTAGGGACATTCAGCCTGCTTAGGAAGCAGTTAAAGGGAACCCTTAGATGGTGACTTTCAACTGACAGGCTGTAAAGAACATTCTTTCCTTTTAAAGAACTTTGCAATTCTTATTGAGTGTAGCAGTTGTGAATTGTGTTACACAATATGGATTTACGATTAGGGCATATTACGTATTGGCAATATCACACAATGTGTTCTGATCTAGAGCACTGCCCAGTTTCATCATCTGGACATAAGATGAGTCATTCTTACTGCAGGTATGGGTTTCTGAGGTTTCTTGGAACCAAGGTTCTTGATTGCATTGTCATATTTTTTCTGTTCTTCTGTCATAAAGATGTCCTAACCTCCAAAGTAAAGACAGAGTAAAATTGGTTACAATCCCCTCCTCCTCCCACCCTCCCAAATGAATAAGAAAAAGATTAGGGAAGACACTTGGGGAACCACTGTGAGCTCTCCAGGGTCCTGAGCAGATTCTCCGGACACAGATTTCCCAGAATTCTGTTCCTAGGATCCCGGCTGTGCAGCAATATAACTTGCCTGGATCCCACTGCGTGACATTATCCGTGTTTATTAATCTCTCATCTTTTGGATATCTGAATCCCATCTCAGCTTGGTGCTCTTTCTTCAACTAGTCGGAAGCTGAGCAATGGTCTGTTTTAAAGAACTACAAACAACATTGTCATTGAGCTGTTAAGCATTGTCATAGTTGATGACACCATCACAGAGATCATCAGGCACAATTTACTCAGCACGTACTATGAACTAGTAAGAAATTTAGCTAAATAAGCTCTCAGATTTTATCACCTTGCATATCAGGTGTTATCATCATTTTACAAATGAGAAAATGGAGACTGGATAAGGTCAAACAACTTAGCATAAGATCACTGTAGAAAATAAATAAATTTAAACCTGTAAAGTGCTTAGAACAGTGCCAATAGCCTTGTAAATAATAAATGCTAGCTCCTTGTAGATTTTCTTCTTATACTATGCTGTTATTGACTTAAATATTGAGCCCCCACTGAGCGGGAGGAAAACATACTTTGATAGCACCCCGTCCTTGCTTATAAGTATCTTTTTTTGTTTGTTTGTTAATCCTCACCTGAGGATACTGTCCCATTGATTTTTAGATGAAATGGAAAGGAGGAAGGGAGAGAGAGAAAAAAAAAATTTATGTGAGAGAACACATCGATTGGTTGCCTCCCACGCTGACCCCAACTGGGGCTGGGGATCGAACCTGCAACTCAGGTACATGCTGTTGACCGGGAATCTAACCCGTGACCCTTTGGTCCACAGGCTGATACTCTAACCACTGAGCAAAACCCACCAGGGCTCCAAGTGTCTTTTGAAGGAATGAGAGACACACTTGAACTCATTTTTTCAAGAGAAGAAAAGAAGAACAGGCAATCAAAACGGATCTATTGATTTGGGTATTACAAAAAGTTTGATAGGAGACTTAAATAAAAGAAGTAGACTCTTAAATGGTATAGGAAAAGTTTGTAGAAGGTTATATTTTGTAGTTGTTCTAATTTGCTACATGTCCTTACTCTTCTGTGTTAACCTGCTCAATGCTCAGCTCCTGCAGTGGGTACCCTATGGACCATGTATCCCTGCTGCAGGGACATAGCTTCCTGGGCCAGAGGGAGACATACCCCAAAGGGAAACCGACTCATAATTATTGAGTCCACCATAGTAATCTTTTGGGAATTTAGAATTGAGACTAAAAGGGACTAAGTTGGTAGCAAGGCAAAAAGATGTCAGCACAGAGAAAGTAGCCATGTCACGTTAATAGCAGAGCACACAAAAGGAAGGACTGGGAACTCCTGTTGCTGAGGTCCCTGGAACCATGCCCAACCCCCCTACCTGAGGCCTGGTGGTCTACCTTTCCCTGGAGATCTGGGAGGCCACACAGTATCTTTATCTTCTGGGTTGATGGGTTAAGTTTCTATTCCTTCCAACCAAATTATACTTACCCAAACCCATGGTCAACCCAACCGATGTACATTATAATAAGACCGGACGGTGTACTTCTGCTTTAGCTTCTGGGTGCCATATGAAAGAGAAATTGCTGCACATTGCTGGGTAGAAGGCATTAGGCTTGGAGACCACAAGGGAACTGATGCAGGGACATAGCTTCCTGGGCCAGAGGGAGACATACCCCAAAGGGAAACCGACTCATAATTATTGAGTCCACCATAGTAATCTTTTGATGGACTGTGCTCAGTGGAGAAGCAGGTGGCGTGACGGTGCCTCTCACCGAGGGTGGTCTTGCGGCGGCAATGCGACCTTTAACATGTGGCTTTGGGGAACAGAACTGGGAACTATGGGTACAAGTCATTGGGAAGACTTGCGCTCAGTTAGATGCTAGAGTCTAAGCTGCATGAGAGGAGGAATTCTATCTATTTTGTCCTTGACTTAGCTCAGCACTTCACCCATGGATCGGCACAGAGTAACACTCAGTGTGTGTTCGGTATAAATAACAAAGCAGGTAGTAGGGTCTATTCGAAGGAGTTGGAGTGTTTAGGAACTTGGGTGGATGGAGTTTTCATGAGCTCCAAACCCTTTAGAACCAAAGGTCCAACATTTTTATTGTTATTATGAAATGTAATAAACAGTGCGGCCCCCATCATCTGAGTAACCATTGTGAACACTGGTCAGTTGTCTGATTTGCTTTAATCTTTTATTTTTATTTTTTTTCCTCAGAATTTTTCTATTCTTTTTTTACTTTATTTTTCTTGTTGACACCACTTTTACTTTTATTTATTTTTTTATTCTCACCCGAGGACATTTTTTCATTTTTTGTTCAGATAGAGTTGGAGGGAGAGAGAGGGAGAGAGAGAGAGAGAAACATCGACGTGAAAGGGACACATTGAGTGGCTGCCACACACATGACCCAACCAGGACCGGGGACAAACTGCAACTGAGGTACATGCCCTTAGCTAGAAACAAACCCAGGTCTCTCTGACCGCAGGTCAACGCTCTAACCGCTGAGCCAAACTGGCCAGGGCTACTTTTACTTTTAAAAAGAAATTCCCAGTCAGAGAATTTGGGAAGGCACAAAACACTGCGTTCCAAGGAGACGCTGTAGGTTCAACTGCTTGGGTTCAAAACCCTGTCGTTTGTGGTAGAACGAAGTTGCTTGATCACTCTGTGCTTCTCGACTGAAAAATGGTTATAATCAAGAGCCCGCTCTCAGGGTTTTTGCTCTTTAAAATAAAGATGAAATAAAATAACATATGTAAGGAGATGAGCATACTGACTGGCTTACTGTAATAACTCAACAGCATCATTATGAGCTGTCGTTAGCCACGGAATTGCTTCGTTAACTTTTTGGAATGACGTCTTCGCGTTTATCTCTCTGCACCCTGTCTTCCTGGGTCCATGCGGTGCCTTTAATCAAAATAGCTGCGTTTGAACAAATAAGTGAGCATTCCTTTCAGCCTGTCCAGCGTGTTTTGGGGGACTCTTGCTCCCCTGCAGCAGCCAGCACGGCTCATTGGTGAGATGCTGACCCCATGACACTGACCCCGTGGTCTGCCACTGCAGGTGCAGAGGACCTGGCATGTCTACGGACACCTGACTTCAGACACCAACGCACTGGACACGCTACAGATCCCATTTTCTCATGCCCCACATGGGTAATTATGTAAAGATGGACCCTTTTCTCAGAGTGAGTTCCCCATGGCTCTCTTTACATCATCAGGAGGGCCCGCATCACTTACTTTAAGTGCTAGGTGTTTCAACAAAGTTTAAGTGATGCCAACTCAACGTACTTGAATCCTAATGCTCAGAGGAAGGAAATTTGGCTTTGACAAAAATACATTTCACTTGCGTTCATCAATGTGACATGCAGGCTCGGATTACTCTCCCACCAGGTGAGGACTTAAAATGTACATTAAAGTGCTTAAGACCTGTGGTCCATGTTCCTTATTCTAAGTCAGTGATACACACATTCTACATACATGACTCATGCTCTGACACCTATGATACACACACTGATGTCACCAAAGACATAACCAGTCAGAAAAGAGGCTGTTGCATTTAATGGAGAAATCTAGATACTTTTAGATTTCTCTCTATTTTTTGCCTTCGAGCCATTTTTGATGGAAATCTCTCTCGCAGGCACACGTGTCGTCCCTGTCTCCTGCAGACCTCTGAGGCCATCGGAGGGCCCTTTGAAAGCAGGACTCTCTCTGCTTGTTGCTGCTGGCCACTAGCACACCCAGATCCAATTTTGTGACCTATGACCTATGACCTTCCAACATCCCACTAGATAATGTGGGTTCACTCTGAAATCTCTTTTTTTTATCCTCACCTGAGGACATTTTTCCATTTTTTGTTCAGATAGAGTGGGAGAGAGGGAGAGAGGGAGGAAGGGGGGGGGGGAGAGAGAGAGAGAGAGAGAGAGAGAGAGAAACATCTATGTGAAAAGGACACATCGAGTGGCTGCCACCCGCATGACCAATTGGGGCCGGAGACAAACTGCAACCGAGGTACATGCCCTTAGCGGGAATGAACCGGGCCTCTCTGGACCGCAGGCTGACGCTGTAACCGCTGAGCCAAACCGGCCAGGGCCACTCTGAAATCTTAAGAGCTTGCAGGAAGCAGATATGATGGCTCCAAACTCTAGTCCCTTCGACAAGAGGTGATTGATTATGTCCAAGAAGGGTTCTTGTTGCTGTAGAGACACTCATCTGGATCAGGAAGGAATGATCGCTGCAGATGGTGAGTGCTGGTGGGCATGGGTTTTTACATAATGCGGTACCGTCACTGACTGCCTGGTGCAGAGCGCCCGCGGGTCCCAGGGTACAGCCAGAAACGGGAGCCCTGCTGGTGGGGTGACAGACAGATCTATAGGCCCTCACCCCAGACATCCTAACCAATTCCTATCTTACATGGTTTATATGGAAGACTCTGCCACTCACCATGATCAAAGCATGGGCCCCAATCGCCTCTCCAGACACTTCAAGCCTCAGGGGGCAGGGGACGTCTGGAATTGGGTGCTGCTGGGGTCAGACTGAAAGCTGAGATTATAGGTAGCATCTAAGTAACAGTAGGATCTAGAAAAAGACCACACCCTTGCTGCCTACCTCCTGCTGTGACACCTTCCAGGCCAGTCAAGGGGGTGCGCTGCCCTGGGAGCCTGGACGGCAGAATTTCAGCATCCCTGTTTGCGTAAATGCACGGACAGGCCGTGTGGACACTTCACTGGCTCAACACTCTTGTAAACAATAACACGGATCGACCGAGCCGCTGGAACTCGGAGTGGGTCTGCCATGCCGGCGGAGCTGCCTTGCGGGGCTTAGGTCTCGACCCTTTGTAGTATTACAATAGTACAAAATAACCTTTGTACTGGGCCTAAGCAACCCGTGTCCTCGAAGACTCTTTGCAAAGATAACAAAAAGCAGTTGTTACGACTACTGGACTGAAAAGTAAAAACAATGTTTAGAATGAATATCACTGTTACATTATCTGCACCGACAGAAATGCCTTCTTTCTACTGATGTCATCATTTTCCTTCTTTTTCTCATAAATACCCATCCTCTTTGTCTCCTAATCGAAACAGTATTTGGGCTTCTTCCTGAGTTAATGATTCCTGATAGGTATTCTCTTTTTTTCTTTTTTTTAATCCTTACCGGAGGACATTTTTCCATATTTTGTTCAGATAGAGTGGGAGGGAGAGAGAAAGAAGAGAAATATCGAGTGGCTGCCACCCACATGACCCAATCAGGGCCGGGGACAAACTGCAACCGAGGTACGTGCCCTTAGCGGGAACCGAACTCTGGTTTCTCTGGACCGCAGGCTGATGCTCTAACTGCTGAGCCAAACCGGCCTGGGCAGGCTGGCTTATCTTAAAGCCTATGAAGTCTTTATCATAACAACAATAACTGGAAATAACAACGTATCTGACAATGCCAAACCCCAATTTTTTCTAAACCTCTCCTAATGTTTAACCATTTCCCCCCCTTGTAGATCACTTCCTTTTTTATTTTATTTTATTTTTTTTAAATCAAAGTTAAAGTTATATACAAGGTTATATTCATTCCAGGTGTATATAATGTTTAACTTTGAATAGTGCTGCTGGTAGAAACCCAGTGAAAAATGGAAACTTGCCTTGTGCCCACATACTTTCCTTATTTTATTTATTTTTAATTCTTACCCAAGGACATTTTTTCGTTTTTTGTTCAGATAGAGTGGGAGGGAGAGAGAGAGAGAGACAGAGAGAGAAACATTGATGTGAAAGGGACACATCGAGTGGTTGCCACCCACATGACCCAACCAGGGCCGGGGACAAACTGCAACCGAGGTACGTGCCCTTAGCGGGAACCGAACCGGGGTCTGTCAGGACCACAGACCAATGCTCTAACCGCTGAGCCAAACTGGCCAGCGCTACTTTCCTTATTAAATCTCCTTGTAATTACACTGAAAATTAACCTTGGCCACAAAGGCTGAAGTACTGAGGAAGGCAGGGAAAATAGTTAAAATATTCCAGGTACTAATCCTGCTTCCCCAGGTCACAGCTTTTGCCCGTCTCTGGTAAGCCCACAGTTCTAAAATAATTTTTTATCGAAGAAACATAAACAAGATGATATAAACAGAATAGCATATCCTTGCATGGATATTCATGTAAAGGACTTGGAATCGTGAGATATTTTACGTTCCGGGGTTGGGAGCTGAGAGGACACGCCCCATTAACCAGTCTGGGGGATTCTGCTTTAAAACCTGTTCTGATGGACTTTGGAAAGTATCCCCAAAGCAGATTGCTTTTCGCAAACGCTCAGAAAGGTTTCGTGCAGCCTTTGGCTTATTGACTGGTTTTCGCCCCTATGCTAAGCGTCTAACATCATGTTTGCACTTTACGCCTGGAAATCACCCTGAAAGCACATGTGATTCAGTCCGCTGCGAGTGCGCACATAAATCTTCAGCTTTTCCAGGGAACAGGGAATCCGAGACATCAGCAGTTTTAAACCTAAGCACCACCAAAGTTTGAAATCAATACGAAAAGATGTCTTCTAAGAGAGCGCTTCTTAAATTTTAATGTGTAGGGAGGGGATCCTGTTAAAATGCAGATTTCGATTCAGCAGCACTGGGGCCGGCAGGGGCTGAGATGCGGGATTTCTACCAAACTCGCAGGTGTTTTCCACCCTGCGGGTTCGTGGGCTGTCCTTTGAGCAGCGAGGCTCCAAGGTACAGGTGGGTCTACCTCTGTGCTTGAGTTTCTCGTTGTGCACTTGTCACTGTGCTCCAGTCCATGACTCCCTCTTTCTTTCTCTCTTTTAAAAAATATGTTTTTACTGATGTTTTAGAGAGAGAGGAAGGGAGAGAGACATAGACACATCGACGTGAGAGAGAAACATCAATCGGCTGCCTCCTGCACACCTGCTACTGGGGATGGAGCCTGCAACCTGGGCAAGTGTCCTGACCGGGAATCGAACCGGGACCTCTCAGTCCATGGGTCGACGCTCAACCACTGAGCCACACCAGCTGGGCTCTACTTTCCCACTTCTTATCCTTGCCTCCATCACCATTTAATCCCTCCTCCAATGCCTCCATTAAATGTCTTTTCTTTTCTTATCTCTTCTTCAGCCTCATTTCGGTGTGGCTTGCTGTCCCCAGCCGGTAGGCCTCCTTGTCTCCAGGGATAGACAGCATGATTCATAGGCTGAGTTCAGCTCTTTGGCTCTCCTTGTGTTTATTTGTTTGCTTGTGTTTTTGCTGCCTCTTTTCTTCTGCCCCTGAGACTTTCACCTTCTATTTCGAGAGCCAGGTTCAGAAAGATTTAGAAAGCAAGACTCAGACAGGAGAGGCACTGTGGCATTGCGCTCTGACTCTATAACCCCCTACGATGAGCACACCCATTCGCTGAATACTTCCATTTCCAGGCATTTATTAAGAAAACAGGCAATCCCTGGCCAGTTTGGCTCAGTGGTTAGAGTATCGGCCGGAGGACCGAAGGGTCACGGGGTTGATTGCCAGTCAAGGTCACGTACCTGGGTTGCAGGTTCCAACCCTCAGCCCTGGGTGGGGTCATGTGAAAGGCAACAAATTGATGTGTCTCTCTCACACTGATTTCTCTCCTCCCTCCCTGCTCCCTTCCACTCTATCTAAAAATCAATGGAAAAATATCCTCGGGTGAGGATTAACAATAATAACAAAAAACAAGCAGGAAAAGAAAACAGGCAGAACCCAGGCAAAGCTATCTGTACGAGAATGTCCACTGCAGAACTGTTTAAAGTGGTGAGACAAATTATCCAAGAGAAACTGGTGGTTGAATAAATGCCGGTACATCAAAATGACAACTGCTATGTTGGCATTCTGTGCTTTAACACCTACTGATTAGGTGAAAATGCTCATAAAAGTTCAGTGAAAGAATACAGCTAGACAATGATGCATGTGTTCAAGTTTCAGTGCTATTAAAGATGCTAGGCAGCCCGGCTGGTGTGGCTCAGTGGTTGAGCATTTACCCGTGCACCAAGAGGTCGCCGGTTTGATTCCCAGTCGGGGCACATGCCCAGGTTGTGAGCCCAGTCCCCAGTGGGGGGCGTGCAGCGGGCAAACAATTGATGTTCTCTCTCATCGATGTTTCTATCTCTCTCTCTCTCCTTTCCTCTCTGTCTAAAAATCAATAAAGAAAAAATATTTTTTAAAAAAAGATGCTAGGCAAAGAACTGACATGAAACACACTCACTTGTTAATAATAATGGTTTTCTGTAAATGGTGGGATTATAGGTGCATTCTTTTTATAACTTTTGTGTTGCCTGTGTTTTCTACAATGAAACCACATTCCGTTATTTCAAAAAAAAAAAAATCTTAATATTTAGGGAAAAAAATCTTCACTATAAAAGCAGTTTATGACTTTAGACCTAGATCTCACTCATGGATAATTCCAACTATTGGAGTATTAGGACAGCTTAGATCTCACATTCGAGTTTCCACCGAATACTGAAAAGTGCTAAATTGAATAACGACAGTAGCTGCTTCCTCAGCAGACATGTTCACACGCGATCGCAGGCTTTGAGAGAAGGAACTGGGCTGTGATCTGTCCCCACCTTTCCCCTGAGGACAGTCATCTCTTCTGCCTTGTGACGACATCCCTTCCCCAGTGACACATTCCCTTGAGATGCCATTCCTCAACTGGCTAGCAAACTAGTTAGACTCTTTGGGGCATAATTACAATAATTAGGCAGCTTCTTGGAGTGAAGTGACTTTTCTCTCACTGCGGAGCAAGTCCTCTGCACTTTCGGCGTGAGCCCGTTGTTCTGCAGCAGCTGCGTTCTGTTATTAGCTAATGCCGGACTAGGGGACCGCGAGCGGCGCCGCGATGGTGTCGCAAGGAGGGATTTATCATGTGAGCACCGAGCAGTTCGTACATCCTTCACTGCAACCGACACTTACCGGAGTCACCGGGTTGGCCGGCACACTGACATTTCCTTGACGATGTCTTAAACCTTTCCTGGTGAGATAAAGGCAACTGTGTCCTTCTCTTGGTACAAAGTATCCCCGGGGCCAAGGAAATGTACCCAGCTGGGTCCCATGAGTTCCCTTCTAGACCACACTCTGTGTACCCAGAACCCCAGAATTCTCATTCCAAAGGGCAGATAGACCCAGAGGACACTCGGCTCCCCTTAGATGATGTCATGTCATTTATCTGATAGTGGAGAGTGGTGGAGTTGTCAAATTATTTTATTAGTATTTTCCTGGAATTAATCAATTTATTATCTTTCCAACCATGTTGCCGTTCATTTTGTCATACATCTAACCAGTCCGTCCTATAAGCCCACCCATAAACCCGTCCATCTATCTACCTAGTCATCCCTCCATCCATCTACCCACCCACCTATTCATCCATCATCTACATGACCACTTTAAAAAAAAAAAAACTAACATTAAGTAATTATATGCCAGGAACTATATTAGTCACTGGTGTGGGGGCCACTAATAAAGATGCCACATCCCCTGACTTTATGCCCTCATAGGCCCATAGGTGAGATGGGTACCCAAATATATAATGATACTAAAAAGGGATTTTAAAAAAAAAGGATAAAAATGGAGATGACTTGATTTCACTAAGGGAGGAGAGGGATCAGAAATGGCTTCCCAGGTGACATGTCTTGAAGAATGACGGTATCGAGTCTCTGGGAGACACTGTATACAATGGAGCTCACTTTAAAGAATAAAATGAGGGTATTTTCCCAGGTAGAGAAGAGAAGGATGGACATCCAGGTGGAGTGAATACAAGAGCAAAGACCAGGGAACATGAAGATGTAAGGCAGGTACGTGCAACGTGCCAAGTGCGTGCCCTGGCAGGAGGAAATGAGGCTGGGGGGATGGTAAGGAGGCAGGTCGTCATGGTCTAATACCTTCTATTGACCCTATAGAACCTATATCCAATAGCGTATCTGATGGGCCCAAAGACACTTGTTCATTCGATTGTTTTAAAGCAAGATTGTAACAAGATGGGAGTTATGGTAAAAGGACCAAGGGGAACACGAGGCATAGTTTGGAGGTGGGTTTGCTCCTCAGGGAGTGGACATTTCTTCTCAGAGACATTTCCCCAGTGCAAAATACACAGGACATGGTAGAGAAGGGAGAGGAAGAAGTTTAAGGCAACTCAGAGATTTCTCACTTAGGAGGCTGGGTTGACCATCAGTGGACAGGAAGAATCCTGGGAGTGAAATAGGCTAAGTATGGTAGCTTCCAACCTATTACTATTTAATTTACTGAAGAGATGTTTATTCAATGTCCGCTGTGTTTCCGCTACAACGGAGACACTGGCTAGCAAAATAGACAGAGCCCTGCCTTCACAGGACTTTCAGAAAACATTGCTGAGCCTCCGTCAGAAGGATTGGTGCCTTCCCCCTTCCTTTTGGGCCCCCAGCTGGAATTCCCAAGGATTTCTCCCCAAGCCAGTCTGCATACACGGGCCAACTCCTCCATTAAGAGCAGAACTTGCCACCTGATTAACTGCTTGGCCATTGACCGCCCATCAGTCAATTGTCTCTCTGTCATTAAACACTGCTGTCAGCAGCGTTCAGTCACCAACTATCACTGATGGCTCCCCACTGCACATTACTGGAGACCTATATCACTCCTTACACGAGGATTAAGACATCGAAGCAGATGCTCCAAGGCTTTGCCAAGAGCCCTGGCAACTTCCATCCGCACCCCCTGGGGGGACGAGGCTTCTGCAGGAGACGCAATGTATCTAGATCACCCTGACTCGAAGCTCCTGCTGGACGGCTGACCGAGAGACATGCGACAGGCATTTTGGCTGGTGTTGGTCAAACACATGGTGCTTTGCCAATACTGGGGTGCTGATGTGGGGGGCCACCTAACAGAACACATTCCCTGTGCGCAGGGGTCGTGAATCCTGGGAAGGCAGAACAAGCTATGCGCCTTCTCTGGAAGGCAAGTGTGTTTCCGACCCCGGGCAGCGAGTGTTCATGGGTATTTTCTGCGTGGTCAGCGAACCCTCCTTTTTTTGTATAAACAGCCCTGACTGGATCAGCAAGCTAGCAGGAAAGACAGACACACACAGTTAAAGCTCACCTTGTGTTTCCCCCTCTCGGGGCCTCCCTCCCTCTGCTTGGTGACATGGACAGTTACAAATGCTTTGATTACAGGAACAAGCTTTTATATTACTGCCGCCTCCCCCTCTCCTCTGAAGGATTACAGAGAATGCCTCTTTCTTGAGCTGACACGTTTTGCTTTGCTTTTTTTCTTATTGGAAATTCAATGCGGTAGCGATTTCATTAACTCGATTTCTCAGGCTGTGCGGGATTCTTTTCTTGTTTTTCGGTGTGGACCAATGTGATGTGAGAAGTGAAGCTGTGGTCACAGTATTATGGAGGGGGTGGTGGTGCTCCATGCTCTGGCATTGTCGCAAGCCAGGCTGGGACCCCAGAGAGGGGCACTGGAGGGTGCAAGCTGGCAGAGCCAGGGTAGTCTGTAGCCAGCGGAGGGCTGCCCGGAGGTTCACGTCGTTCTACTCTGTTCCCCATGACGTGGGCTACTCAACTCATACACCACTTAATCCACTCAAGACACACCATGATCCTTTCCTCTCCCCTCTCTCCAGATGGCTGCTTTGCACAAGGGAAGAAGAAAAATACGGCGGTGAAGCAGTGATGGATGACCTGGAAAGGGGAACCATTTCTGAGGGCTGACTTTCAGGTGCTCCCATGAGCTCTCCAAGGGGAGGCCCAAAGACTCCATTATAGCGTGTCTGCATCCTTCCTGCCAAGGCAACGTCCCCGAGGCTGAGAGAGCAAGGTTAATGACATGTGAGCGGAAGTTTAGCCTGGCTTCCCCTGTGTCACGGGTCACTTGGCCTCTTCCTGCCCCTCCAAGCTTGCAGTGTGGCCCCTGATCTGCTGGCATGCTGACAAGCACTTAACCAGACAGGAAAGGAAATTATGCAGATGGCGACACACACACACACACACACACACACACACACACACACACACACTTCTTTCTCGTTTTCTTAAGAAGAATATGACTCACGAGGAGGCAAATGAAATACTCAAATAAAAATGCTGTTGAAGTGTTTTATACTCTTGCCTACTTGTGACAGGGATGGCAGTAAAAACCTTAGCATGAAAAGGGCCAGGTTTCTCTCCAGGAGAGAAACGGGGTGAGCGGGACATTGGAAGCTGGGGTGTGGAGACGTGGGAAAGGCACGCACAGGGAAAAGAAGGCTGCTTTCCAGGGACTGATGAAAACTTAGGAAGAAAATAAGCCATGTCCCCTCTTGGATGCCTCCAAAATGCCTCAAATACCCACCTGATGGTCTTCTGTCACCCCACATTCCCTCTAAAAGAACTGGTTCTGCCAAAGTGTCCAGTTTTCAGAGAATGGCATGATCCTTCATCCTGTGAGCAAGGCAAGACCTAAGTGTTCTCTTTGATGCTGTGTCTGACCTTCCTACCTCTACAGCAGGGCTCCCCACCCTCAGCACTATTGACTTAGGGCCAGGGCAATTTTTGCTGTTGGAGGAGGGGCTGTCTTACACATTGTAGGATACTAAGCCGCATCCCTGGTTTCTACCTATCAGATGCCAGTAGCACACCTCAAACTCTCCCTTCCCAAAAGTTTCCAGTCATTACCAGATGTCCCCTGGGGGCACAATTATCCCTGGTGTAGGACCACTGATCTAAAACAAACACCATCAAGTCCTGCTTAGTTCATCTCCCAAATCTCCTAAATCTGCCTATCCCGACCTTGGCTCCGTCACTGGGTTTCAATGCTCATTATCTCTCACCTGGACACATGTTCCGGCCAGTCTTCTCATCCCACCCCTGCCTCCCCCTATCCATTCTCCAGGCAGCAGCCCAGTTGATGATTCCAGAATCAACTCGGTTCATATTGTCCCCCCATCCAAAATCTGTGAAAGCCTCCCTAAGCTCTGAGGATACAGATGATCCGCAAGGGAGCCTACGAGCCATGGCCTGTGTCGTCTCCTGCATCGTCTGCTTGTCTCATACCATTCTCCTCCACCCATTAGCTCCTGATGCCCCACGGAAGTTCCTCTGTGCCCACGCTCCCTCTGACCACACCTCCTTTTGCTCCTTCACCTACTCAGTCCGTTGGATCAAGGCTCCAAAGTCACTTCTCCAAGGTCTCAGGCTTCCCAGGTCCCCCTGTGTCAAGGCTCCCAATGAAATACTCTCAAAGCAACATGTGTCTTTTCTTCTTCGCTTTTAGGTTATCATCTCACATGTGTCTGTGCCATCTGATTCAAGTTAACCTCTCTCACTAGACCCTAAGTCCAGGAGTTGCAGGGACTCTCTGCGTTATCATGAACGATCATATCCTCAGGGCCTAGCACAGTGCCTGACACAAAACCCTTGGCTGAAGGGATGGGACATGCCCTATGGATTAAAGTTCAAGCCAACAGTGGTCCCTGAACTTGGAGACAAGGCTTTTTAGGACCAGAAGAGTTCCTTCCCTTCCCTCTTGCTGCTGTTAAGTCATTCATTCATTTCTTCACTTCACTGGTCTTTCCTGAGTATCCACTATGTGCCAGGTGCATGTTGGCACAATGGGTATTTCAGACGAGACAGACCTGGACCTGGTGCTGCAGTGTCCTCTGTCTGGCGGCACAGCCATACATGAACCAAGCAACGGCTGCCCAGCGAGTACCGTGAAAGGGAGCCGCCACTCTGCAGATGGCCGGGGTGTCCTCTGAGGCCAGGGAAAGACAGCTGTTTCCACCTGCCCTCCATGCCACCGTGTCTTCCCAGACATCACTACTCAGGAAGGAGGAGTCAGATTTCTTTGAGCGAAGACTGGGAGACATAGCATAAAACACGAGTGAACCCAGATGTCATCAATGTGTAGAAATAACACCATTCCCAAGATGTTATTTGGCATTTATCTCGCATTCCCTAAATGGATTTCCAGAAGTTTGTTCTAAGAATGTCTTGAACCCAGAGAAATAAAGAATAATAGCTTTTTCTCTTATTGGATTAAAAAATAAATCAGGGGCATGGCTAACAAAGGAATAACTGGTCTACCTGGAAATAGGGCTTTGAGTTCAATTAAATCAGGTCAGTAGACCCATCATCTCTGGCTACTTGCGACCTGCAGATTCTGTGCTAGGAGCTGGGGATACCAGGGTTCTGGGGATAGCAAGACATGGGAAACAATGGGAGATTAAGGAAAACTGCAGAAGGAGGGCGATATTTGAACTGGGTCTTGATGCAGGTAGGGGCTGTCCTGGCAAACGAAGGGTGGGTGGGTGGGTGAGGAGGGAACCACTGGAGATGAATATTTATATTTATGAGTGTGAGGGTAGCAGGAAGAGGAATGGCAGAGCGTGAGGATGCCAGCACAGATGGTGGGACTTGAGGCTGGGAAAGGTTGCGGACGTACATGAAAGCCATGCCCAGAGAGCGGACTTTTCCCTCTACGGACATCTGCACATAATGAGACGTCCTAAAGCACGAGAAAGATGGGGCCAGGTCTCTAATCCTCCTCTAGTGGCCCCGTGACATGAGGCTGATTACAGCAGAAATGAATTACCCTTTCTCAGGACAGGGGGAGAGAATCTGTAAGCATCTAACTTAGCGCATCCACAAAAGTATATATTTTTTTCTTCCACTGACATCAGAAATCCTTAAAAACCCCCTAACGGTTCGTGTAAAGTCTTCTTTGGCATTGAGCACGTTAAACTGTGCTCGGAAGGTTTCCTCCTCTTCCCGATGAGGGGCGTCTGGATTTCACATTGAACACCTTAGAAGAAGGGCCAAGATACTGAAGGACTAATTAAGTCCCAACTGGGCTTCTGACATGGGCTTCTCACAGTGAGTTCGTGAGTTATTTCTAAGTACTCCCCGAGGAAAGCAAACAGAAGAAAAGCTTCATCATTAAGGCTCTTTCCATTAAATGGAGTCTCCCAGTTAGTTTAAAGAGAGTCCTATTAACCAAGAGAATTACATATCATACGTACATAAATACTGGCTGTTGAGGGGGAGAAGGACCCAAGTATACCGAGCTCAGACTGCAGCCAGGCGTTATCAAAGGCACTTTATATCCTTGAATCTAGTAGAAATCCTTTGAACTATTATCAATCCTCACTTTTGCAGTGAAGGGTTAAATCCATTGCCCGAGACCACGCAGCTCGTTTGTAGCAGAGCAGGGATTCGAACCCCAGTTCAAACAGACTATCACAGCAATTAAAGATACAGGCACAGGAGTCCTGTAGTCCGGGCTACCGGATTTGATCACTTAGGACCACGTGACGCTGGGTTGACTCCTCGGCCGCAAAGCTGGGGCTTCCTCATCTGGAACGTGGGATCATAGCGGTTCCTACCTCGGAGACCTGCTGAGGTATCGTGTAACGTTCAGGGAGGGGATGTGTCCACAGCACTTGCCCGAGCCCGACGCCTGGACACCACTCGGGGCCGTGCAGTTCCCACACTGCAGTAGTGACGGAAAGGTCTCAGTTTTAATCCAGGAGAGATCACTGTGCTCCAAACAGCCGGATACTAAGAGACAAAGCTGTACTCTCACTGGCCACATCAAGTGTCACTGATGGGGTGGTTCCGAAATCACCGTCTTGCCCACCGAGGCAACTTCGTGCCCATTTTATCTTCGCTTAGCTCCCGGTTTTTCCACTTTGCTGCTCTTAATATTTAGAGCTGACTAACTCTGTTGTGGAGGCTGTCCTGTGCATTTTAGGGTGTTAAGCAGCATCCCTGGCTTCTACCCACTAGATTCCAGTAGCATCCCCATAACTGTGACACCCCAAATGACTGCAGAGGGCACACTCATCCACACTTAACAACCGCAGACTTGGGTGGCAATCAACAGTGATTTATGAAACTGAAGACCACCCTAGAGGTTCTGGGATTCAAGGGGGGAGACGTTCCTTTCTGTAAGAGCTCACGGCACTTGCTAAAGAGTGACGGGTTCTCACTAGGGAACCAAGGCCGGGCAATCAACAAATTACCACAGCCAGTCAGTTCGTCCGACTCCCGCCACCCATCTGCAGCTTTCTGTAGATTGTTAATTTCCCATTAAAGGAGCCAAGTCATTTAACAACTATTCTATCACTTGGCTCCCGTAAGGTGGAATGAAAGCGTGAGCAGCCAGTGAGGTTCCCTTTTACATTTTTAATGAGGACTGACAGCTATGTTCGCTCACCCAGCATTTATGGAGTTGCCCGCTGCAGGAAATGTCGCATGTGAAGCCTCTAACAGCGTCAGGAGAAGATTGAAGTCTTTTCCCAATGGCCGCATGGAAGGAATATTAACTAATGAATTTGATGTGTAGTTATTGGAAACCGAGCCACCGGCGAGGCCCTTGGTCGAAGGTGCTGAAAGACAGGGCTCCTGGTCCTGTGCTCTTGCAGTAAAGCAGCGGTTCTCAAAGAGGGGTCCTGGGACCACCAGCGTCAGTTCTCCCAGTGTCACAGGATGAACTGTGTCTCCTCCCAGAGATATGTTGAAGTGTTCACTCCCAGGACTTTGATTATGTTTGGGTCTTTACAGAGGTCAACAAAAACATGAGGTCATTAGAGCGGGCCCTGGTCCATGCTGACTGGTGTCCTTATGCAAAGGGAAAATTGGGACACAGAGGCAAATATTGATAGAAAGAAGTGAAGACACGCAGAGAAAGTGCCATGTGAAGACAGGGGACTGGAGCGATGAAGCCACAAGACAAGGAACACCAGGGACCACTGGAAACCACTAGAAACCAGAAGAGGCAGGGAAGGGTCCTCCCCTACAGCATCAGAGAGAGTATGGCTATAACAGCACCTCGATCTCAGACCTCCGGCCTCCAGAACTGGGAGAGGACACATTTCTGTTGCTTTAAGGTCCCTAGTTTGGTCCTTTGTCATGGCAACCCTAGGAAACGAAGGCACCTGGGAACTTGGCACAGGTGCAAGTTCTCGGTCCATCCCCACTGCAGATGGACTGAATCAGACACTGCGCTACGCACGGTCTTCCAGCTATCTGTGTCTCCCCTCCCCCCGGGGATGCTGATGCGTGCTGGAGTGTGACAACTGCTGATACAGAGCCGTGGTTCTCAGCCCTGGCTGCGTGTTGAATTTACTTGGGTAGCCTCAAAATAAAAACAACAGTATTTGAGAGATTCTGATGGGAATCCCAATGGGATGATTCTAATGTGCTAAAGGTTGGGAATAGCCAATGTGGACCAAAGTCTCTCGAATGTTAGTGAGCAGGGCTCATCAGGAATGACAACACCAGGGTCTTATGAAAAGTGCAGATTCTGATTCAGTAAGACGAATGGGGGGGCCTGAGGCTCTGCATTTCTAGCACTCTCTGGGGTGATGCCATGTGGGTCCATGGCCTACCCGTTGAGAAGCGGGGGTCAGGCAGTACTCATACTCATGTTAATAGTAATAAGAGCTGATATGTATTGAGCATCTTCCGAATGCCAGCCACTGTGCTAGGGAATGGGACACAATGACAGATGAGAAAGACATGGCCTCTGCCTTGTGGGGCCTGCACTCTGTTTGGGTTTATGCGTTCCCATAGGAAAGGACCTTACTGTACATGGAAACATATCTGATAAGGCAGAGCTGAGTGTTGCATTGGGCAGAGGAATATGAACTGCTGTAACAGATAAACCAACTTTCTCAGCCGCTTAAATAAACATGAATTTCTTCTGGTAGGCTCAATGTCATGGGGGAGATTTGGGACCCAGGTCCTCCCATGTTGGGCTATGACACCCTTTCAGCCCCTAGAATGCTTTCAGTCCAGGTGGTTGATGGGGAAAGAGGGCAAGGAAGCCTAGGAGTGGTCTAATGACTTCTACCAGGTCCCCTTGTCTCTGTTGCAGGGCCCCGCCTAACTGCAAGGAATGCTGGGAAACCAAGTCTATGGCCAGAGGTAAAGGAGATGGGTTTGGTGAACATGCTGTCTCTACCACATGTCTTAAAAGACAAGTCAGGTTGGTCAGATGGAAAATGGGAAGAAATGGTAAGAGCGACAGGGACCAACAATAAATGTTTGGTAAAGGATCATACACTCACCAAATTTCCATAGCTTCTCTGGTTAACATTTTTTCTTACAAGAACAATTATGCTGATCTACCATAATGCTTCAATAGGATGACATGTTAAAACATTTTAAAGGAACTTGAAAAGACATCTTTCCAAAGAAGATACACCAATGGCCAATAAGCACATAAAAAAATACTCCACATCCCTAATCATTAGGGAAATGCACATCAAAACCACAGTGAGATATCACCTCGTGCCCATTACAGCGGCTCCTGTCAAATCAAACAAAACAAAGAGAAGCAAAACAAAATAAAAAAAAATGCGTTTGGCAAGGATACTGTTCTCCTTATGCACTGTTAGTGGGGATGTAAAATGATGCAACTGCTGTGGAAAACAGTATGGTGTTTTTCTAAACATTAAAAATAGAATTACCATATGATCCAGTAATTCCACTTCCGGGTATCCAAAAGAATTGAATGCGGGGTCTTGAAGAGATATGTGTACACCCGTGTCCATAACACACGTTATTCACAATAGCTAAAATGTGGAACTAACCCAAGTATCCATCACTGACTACATGGATAGCAAAATTTGATATATACATACAACGGAATATTTATTATTCAGACTTTAAAAAGAAGGAAATGTTGCAATATGCTACAATACCATGGACCTTGAGGACATTGTACTTAACGAAATAAGCCAATGACAAGATACTGTATGAATTTGTTTATATGAGGTACTCAGGATTGTCAAAATCATAGAGACAGAAAGTAAAATAGTTGCCAGGGGCTGATAGGAGAAGGGAATAGGGAATTATTGTTTAATGAGTATAGAGTTTCAGTTTTATGAGGAGAGTTACAGAGGTAGGTGGTGGAGATGGTGGCACAATATTGTGAATGTATTCAATACCACTGAACTGTACACTTTAAATGGTTCAGACAGTAAATTGTATGTTCCCATAATAAAAAAAAAAAGAAAAACAGATGTTATGGTAGAGTGCTGGCACCTTCCAAATAACTCAACAGGCAGATGGGTTAGATGTATCTGGACTTATCCTCATCATCCTTGGTCACTGGACACTAACACAGGCAAGAGGCTGGAGCTGATGGCTGGGTTTAGATCTGAGACAAGATTGGCCTATGTGTTGGGGAACAAGCAGGTGGGAGAATAAAGACATTAGGAGATGTCAAGAGGAAGCCAAGATGATGTCTGCATCTCTTCACCATTGTCTCCATAGACACCTTCACCAAAAAAATTGGTGTCATGGATCAACAATAACACAAACTATTTCTAAGTAGGTCTTGTCCAGGACAAGCTACCTAAATACCAGAAAGTTTTAGAGTCAAGAGAACTGTACCTGAGGTCAAAGAATGAAGTGCAGAGAGAGATCATCATGGGTGGAACATCAGAAAATGGTACAGCCAAGGCCCAGATCACACAAAAGTTCACTTTGATATTCCTAAAAGATAATAGCTAGCTTTCAACTGCTTGAGTCCTTTTTCAGATATTGAACTGACATCTTTATCTCTGGACCCCATCCCTCTCTGGGGCCGCAATGAGAGAACAAGCTTAATCTAGCTGTGTGACCTTGGGCCAACTATGTCACCTCTCCAGGGAGCAGTTTCATGGTCCAGAAAATGGAAATAATTAGAGCACCTTCTCCCTGGTTGGATTTCTCCTCTTTCTTTTAAATTATTTTTATTAATTTGTTTCAGCTGTTTCTCCTTTTTTCCCCCATTGACACCCTCTGCCCCATCCCCAGCTTTGTTGTCTATGTCCATTGGTTATGCATACATGCATATAAGTTCTGTGATTTAGCTCTTCCCCTCCAACCCCCCTCTTCTGTGGTTTGTCAGTCTGTATCCTACCTCTATGTCTTTGGGTCAATTTTGTTCATCAGTTTGTTTAGTTCATTATATTCCACAAATAAGTGAGATCATGTGATATTTGTCTTTCTCTGCTTAGCTTGTTTTGCCTAGCATAATACTCTCTAGGTCTCTCCATGTCATCTCAAAGGATAAGAGATCTTTCTTTCTTACAGCTGCATAGTATTCCATTGTGTACATGTACCACAGCTTTTTTATCCACTCATCTACTGATGGACACTTGGGCTGTTTCCAGATCTTAGCAATAGTAAATAGTGCTGCTATGAACACAGGGGTACATATATTCTTTCTGATTGGTGTTTCAGGCTTCTTAGGATATATTCCTGGAAATGGGATCACTGGGTCAATGGCAGTCCAATTTTTAATGTTTTGAGGTAACACCATAGTGTTTTCCATAGTGGCTGCACCTGTCTGCATTCCCACCAGCAGTGTACTAGAGTCTCCTTTTCTCCACACCCTTGCCAACACTTGTTTGATGATTTGTTGATGGTGGCCATTCTGACAGGTGTGAGGTGATACCTCATCATTGTTTTAATTTGCAGCTCTCTGATGATTAGTGACATTGAGCATTTTTTCATATGTCTCTTGGCCATTTGTATGTCCTGTTTGGTGAGATGTCTATTTACTTCCTCTGCCCATTTTTTAATTGGGTTCTTTGTCTTCCTTTTGTTGAGTTGTATGAGTACTCTATATATTTTGGAAATTAATCCCTTATTTGATGCATTATTGGCAATTATGGTCTCCCATATAGTGGAGTCCCTTTCCATTTTGATGATTGTTTCTTTTGCTGTGCAGAAGCTTTTTAGTTTCTCCTCTTTATTTAAAAAAAGTTTTTCTTTTCTTTATTGATTTTAGAGAGAAAGGAAGGGAGAAGGAGAGAGAGATAGAAACATTGATGAGAGAGAACATTGACTGGCCGCCTCCTGCATGCCCCCCACTGGGGATTTGGCCCACAACTTGGACATGGGCCCTGACCAGGAATCGAACCGGCGACTTCTTGGTGCATGGGTCAATGCTCAACCACTGAGCCACACCAGGTGAAACATTTCTCCTCTTTCAATTCTTCAGCTTCTCTGCCTCTTAGAATTTGAAGCCTTTCACTTTCATCTGGACTGTCACTTCCCAAATTGTGTTCTAAGGAGAGTAGATACTCAAGGAATTCCTAGAAGCTCCTTGAAAAACAAAGTTTGGGGAAAAACAAACTTTGTATCCCAGATGTCTCCCTTGAAGGTCTACAATGTATCCGCGTATAATAAAGGTTCTGAAAAGTTCTCAGTATAGAGAACTGTTTACATGGGTTCCAGTGTGTGTGCCCTGTTAGTGGAAATGTAAGTTGGCATGATATTGTGATGGGCAAATAGTTTCCATTTAATGTAATTTTTAATAAAATCATAGATAGTCTTCAACCAGTAGTTCCACTTTTGGGTATCTGGAAACGCTTGTACATGGATCATTTCAGTTTAATGTCTGTGAACACACGTTGTGCATTCTAATTGGACAAGTATCTCTTCCAACCTTGCCTCCTCTGGCAGTATGATAACAGTGCCTTTCTTTCTGTGCCTATATCCAAATAAGTGATAAAAACAATCACAGGAGTGCACAGAGTGGACACGAATCTACCCATCGACATGTCTCCTCTATGAATCTCCCACACTTCGGCAAACCACCTACCCACAGGATGTCCTGTTATCTGAGGACTTCATTCCTTCTTCAAAATATTCCCTCAAGTTTCACTGCGTAGATGAATGTTAATTTGAACTCAATTGCCTGGGTGACATCTCATAAAAGTACTTTCAATTGACAATGCGTTTTTTTTCTTTTTCTCCACTAGATGAACAGATTGTTGGTCTTAACTGATCATTCCCATCTAAAGATTCTGATTGCTCATCTATGGAGATGGGCAGAGAGGGTAATGCTGATGACTAATGTGAACTGAAATAAATCTGGGGAAAAAATAACCTCAAGTCACCCAGTGTGGCTCATTGGATTGAGCGTTGTCCCATGCACTGAGAGGTCCCTGTTGGATTCTGGGTCAGGGCACATGCCAGGGTTGTGGACTTGATCCCCAGAAGGGGGTGTGCAGGAGGCAGCTGACTGATGTTTCTCTCTCACATTAACGTTTCTATCTCTCTCTCTGCCTCTCTCTAAAAAAAAATCAATAAAAACATATTTAAAAAATAACCCAGAGTGACCCAGAAACAAACACATTTGTGAATAATCCAAGCAAAAAGAGCCAAAGCTTCCCAAGTCCCCCCCAATCTTTATAAATGTTTTTCTCCCGAGCCACTTGGCACGTCTCCATTATAGCCGTCTGAATATGTACAGACACAGCAGGTGATTTCAGACTGCTGCAAGCGTGTGACAAAAACATAGTGTGTGTTCAACTTGTTTAGGAAACATCTTAATGACAAGCAAAGCAATTTATAGAGGACATATTTTTATAGCACAGTAACATCAACATTTATTATTTGGGCCATAACTGGGAAAGAAAACAGACTTCCCCCATTTAGACAACAAAATTAAATTCCTAGGGAGGCAATTGAGAAATAGGCACAATCTTGAATATAGTTATAGTATAAAATAATATTCTTTTAGAATTATGGTGGAAACACTGGAAGAATTGTATAATGGCCTGATCAGATATTCCCAAGATATAATTTTGGAGTACAATCTCTTCCATAGGCTAAAATTTGATATTATAAAATTCAAGGTAATCTCTCTACTATAGACTTATTTTTTTCCCTCCAGAATGCCACTATGTTAGGTAATAGTTATATGTAGCTATTATTTGCAAACTCATTTTTTTTTCCACCCATAGAATGAATTATGACTCAGGAGCTTTTGCCTTAGAATTATAAAAGTTCTGAAAAGTCCTATATTAATGAAACCTTATTGGGTTTGGCAGGGTGTAGGCTAATGGTTTCTATTTTTTTTTCTCCATCTCATATTCTAATTCCTAAGAATTAAACAACTGTATATCGACCCAAATCAGTTTCTAACATTATATATTCAGGGTTCACTGATAAGGAAAACATTTAAACAAAATATTCAATCTATATGACGTTATTTCACCTCCTAGGCTGCAGCCTAAAGTTCTACACGGGGATTGCGACCGGAGGAGAGGACACAGGGCAAACTGACTTGCATTGTTGGGCCAATTGATCGTCTCAGTTGGCTTGGGAAAGTCATATAAAATAGCTGCTTGGCTTGATCTACTTACTTAATCAACAAACACTTATCATGGATGTGGTGTGTAGATAGAATATACTTCTGGGCCTTTTGAGACCTATCCGATGAAATACCTACTCTAAATCTGTGGTCTCTATGTATTTCAGTTTCAATTAAGTCACCATTTCTGCAAGTCATTCTTGTTACTTGAATCCCCTTAGCTGCCATTCCAAAGCACTTTTATGCCATTAAAATCCGCATTTTTCTTCAAATCCCTTTTTTTCTCAGCAAATGAGCCAGGCTTCTTCTGCTTGACTCAGAAGCCAAAGGAGCTTCGACAGGCGTCACCTCGATTCCCACTTCACCATCTCAAATTCTACTTGCACCTGTCAAAAAATGCTGGTGTCCTTGCCACCTGTCCCTCCTTCACCCCTCATACTCAACACGTCACAGCGGCCCTAAAAGCTGTCCCCTCCCTCCAACATCAGGCCAACGCAAGGCACTACTGTCTCTGGTTTTCTTGCCTCCCTCTTCATTTCTTCTTAATGCTCAAACCAGAGAGATATTTCCAAAATGCATCTCTGAATGTATCTCCCAACCACTTAAAATACTTAAACACTTTCCCGTTTCTACTGGGATAAATCAACAAGATCCGCAAGGCCCTCAGAGTCCAGTCCCTGCTGAGCTCCCAGCCTCATCTTACCCAGGCTCCTGTTCCTCTCCACGTTCTATCCTGTGGGCCTTGCTTCAGTCTTTCATACTCACCATACTCACACTAGCCACAGGACCTTTGCTCATACTCTTCCTACAATATTTTTTCTACCTCTTTCTACTCAGTTAATCCCACCTTGTCCTCTTGGTTCACCACAAGTATGAAGGCCTTCCATTACTTTCTTGGTCAAGTCAATCCACTCCACTACAAACTCTGGAAACTATGACCATCTCTCTCTCAACATGTGTTACCTTGGTTGGTATGCTTATTTGACAAATGTTGGTCTCTCCCACCAGACTGTAAGTTCCTTGAAGACAACGCCTGTTTAGTTTTTGCTCATTTCCCCCCTCACAGCAAGCAGCATAGTTTTGGTCCACAGTACAGACTCAATGTATATTTATGGAATGGATTTCTCAGTGATTCATAATGCCAAGCAGATCTGTAACGATTGATAGATGTTTATACAAATGATTTCCTGGTGAATTTCTCTCACTGCCCACTCTAAAGAGAGGTGAGCCAAAGCTGGGATGGTTGTCTGTCTTTTAGCTGCTCCCAACACTTCCTCTGTGCCAAGCTCTTTGCTTTCATTCACTCATTTAATCCTCATGGCACTCTAAGGGACCAACAGTATCCTATCTCCATTGCACAGATGGAAAAACTGAGGCCTAGATATTAATTAACTTGTCAGGATCTCAGTCGGCTCAGCATTATATTCCTCTCACCAGGCGCAGAACCTAGCACATGCTAAGAGCTCAGTAAGTATTTGTAGAATGAATGAACAAGCAGATGAAGAACAAAGCTGGTCTATCATAAGCCACTGGTGCCGAAATGCTTGTTTTTCAGTCCTCCCACTTCTTTTGATTCTTGCTGTCGCACTCATGTCCACCCTGGACACGTCACTGCAGAATTGCCACCCAGCTTCCTGATTCTTCTCCCTGCATCTGCGAGTCCTCTGTCTATTTCACCCACCTACAATGAGGCAAGAATGACTTCTAAAATCCAACCAGATCCATCCATCCCTTTCCTGAGACTCTTTCCTGGCTTCTCATTATTTTTAAGACACTGGCCCAAGTGCTTCATTTGGCCACAAGAGACCATGGTATCTATTTCCAGCCCACCCTTCCCTTATTCCTGTAGGTGCCAGCCCCCTTCCTGCCACAGGGCCTTTGTGTGTGCTGTGTTCTGCCTGGAGCACCCTTCACCCTCCGGTCTCCTAGTAATTGACCTTCAGGCCTTAGTGTTTGTGGTGGACTGAATAATGATCCCGACAATATTCAGGTCCTAATCTCTAGGACTTGAGAATGCAATCTTAGATGACAAAAGGAATTCTGCAGATGTGATGACTTAAGAACCTTGACCACATCTGCAACCCACCAGGGCCATCTCTTCTTGATGTCAACAATAGCCTCCTACTCGTGGACATTGTGCTTTCATGGATTTGTGTGAAGAGGAAATGCTCAATCGTTGTTGATAACATTGTGGATTTCATGCTCCAGTTGAGTGTGTGTGTATTTGCCAATTCACATCTAAATAAATTCAACTTATTGAACACACATGCTCCCAGCAGCATTATTCACAATACCCCAAATGTGGAAACAACCCAAACAATAGACAAATGAATACACAACATGTAGTATACCTATACAATGGAATATTATTCAGGCATAAAAAGGAATGAAGTGCTGATTCATGCTCCAACATATGAACCTTGAAGACATGATGCTAAGTGAAAGTCACGAAAGACCATTACATTTATGTGAAATGTCCAAAATAGGCATATCCATAGTGACAAAGAGTAGATGAATGGTAACCAGAAGCTGGGGGTGGGGGTGGGGGCAGTGGGGGTCACTGCTTAATGGGTCTGGGTTTTCTCTTTTGGGTGATGGAGATGTTTTGGAACCAGACAGAGGTGGTGGTTGTACATCATTGCCAAAGCACTAAATGTCACTGATCGTTAATGGTAAAGTGGTAAGTTTTATGTTATGTGAATTTTACCTTGATTGAAAAAATTATACCAGGCCCTGGCTGGTTTGGCTCAGTATTTAGAGCATTGTCCTGTGGACTGAAGGGTCATGGGTTCAATTCCTGGTCAAGGGCACTACCTTGGTTGCAGGTTCAATCCCCTGCCCCAGTTGGGGTCATGCGGGAGGCAACCAATAGATGTGTCCCTCTCACATTGATGTCCCCCCCACCCCCCAGCTAAAAATTAATGGAAAAATATCCTTGGGTAAGGATTAAAAAAAAATTACACTAGGTTTTTTTTTTTTTTTTTTTTTTTTTCCTAACTGATAACATAGAAAATACTTAAATCCTCACAGCTTCCTCAGGTGAGAAAGCATTGCGTTCCATCATTCCAGTACCTCCTCATGTTGGGGTCTCTTTCTGATACACATAAATCATACCCAACGCCCAGAAGCCTGCCAACTCTATCTAGAATGACCGAGTGAAAGGTCTGACTTTCTGTCTGTCAGCTTCAGGCAGGCACCTGCGACCCAGGCAGGAGGAGGTGAAGGGGCCGGAGCCTCCGACCGGTCCCTGGGGAGTATACCCTGTGACCAAGGCTGGCCTCTGGGAACCAACATTTCCCTGCAGTGCAGCAGGTAGGTTGGAAGCGGCACCCGGTAAAGATTTCTGAACGCGTTTTAGTGCGATCAACCCCAGAAGAAAGTGGACTATCACGTGGAGGGGAGATTTCCGAGATTTCCTCCCTTTGTCCTCCTCCAGCATGACTCCCACCGCTGTCATCTGTCCTTCTGGACCAAGGGCGAGTCGAGGCAGAGCTAGCTAGCTCCCTGCTCTGCTCTCCTCTCTCTAAATCGGAGCCGACGCGGGGCAGACACTGATGGGAAGGGGCGGGGTGCACCGATCTGAAGACCCTTTCGCCACGCCTGCTGCTTGTGCACACCAGCTCCTCGGACAGGCTGCTCTGTCACCGTGGGTTTGTGTTAGAAACAGCCGGTGGGTGAAGGACTGGGAACTAACAAGACATGCTGCTCACACGCAGGAGAGGCCCTTGGCTGTCCCAGAGGCCCTGCTGGATTCCATCTGCCCAGGTGCTGCCTAGTGTGTGGCTTGTTACATAGACCAGAGAGATTCCCGTGGCTCAGTGAGACCCACCCCGAGTGCAAGGGGGAGAGGGAGAGGACGGTGGAAGTCCCAGGGCTCAGACATGCTGGCACATGGTCAGTGAGTAAGGGGGAAGCCCCCGTGGCTGCCAGGCACCGTGCGAGGGCTGCAGAGCCGGCGCTGGGCTTTGCTGGGGAGGTGAATGCAGAATGCAGCCCCCACGTCTGCTCCCAGGACACAGAGCTGAAGGCGGGCTCCTTCCTCAGAGGTCCTCCTCGGAGGATGACAAAGCAACTTTGCGCAGTCGGGTGGAAATGCCATCCAAACGTTTAAGGAAGTGTCTAATGTGAGACCCATAAAACTCAGCCCAAGGTCAGCTTGATGGTGACTCCATAAAATTCCAGCCATGGGGACCTGCTTTATAGTCCACTCAATTTGATGGCATTTCTCAGCGGAGAGTTCACTATCCTAAGCTTTAATCGAAAGTGTTTAACTTATTATAAATGATCACAAGCAGCACGAAAGGTGAACACCCCCAAATGCTCCTTTTATAGATATAAACCTTTTCTTCAGCAGAACAGGTGTATAGAGCTGTGGGCTGGATGGAGGACAGATGATAATCTTCAGAGAAACTTCCTCGTGGCTTGTGAACTCCAGGGAGGACTTCACTCTTTCTCACCCCCTAGGAAATGACCTTCTTGGTCAGCCCTTTTCTCCCCCTACTAACTGGGACTGTATTTTCAACCTTCCCTTTAAAAGTGATTTATTAACGTTATTTCATTACACACACAATATTAAAATAACAGAAATCTAACAAACATGTTAGCTCTACTTCCATTATCTCCCAATCAAATAAGTGTTTCACTTATTGATACTCCTTTTAATCTATTTTTAATACGCATGTTTCATTTTCCACATAGGTGGCCCTTGCATAGATACAGTTTTAGTTTGTAGCATTATATTATAACTCTCCCTGTTTGTTTGTTTCCCCCTGAAATCTCCATTTCCATTTATACTACGCAAAGATAACACTGGTGCGTATTATCCATGTCTTTTACTATCCCCACAAGGAAATTTTATGATTTCTTTTCACAAAAGATGGCGTGCACATTTCTCTCCTCAAGCCCTACACACTGCTGTGAGCTCGTAATCAGAGACGTCACCAATTATTTTTAAAAGCCACACACAGTATTTCACAGAATGGATATCATACTGCGCACTGTGGATGGACATTTAACCTTTCCTTCTTTTTTTTTTTTTTGCACTTACAGAAAACAATGCTTCAGCCAACATCCTTGCACATCTATCTGCAAGTACTGACGTTTCATTATTGTTTTAGGCTCGCCTTCCAGAAGGAGGACTGGCATGTAAAAGGCAGTGTCTGTTAATAATGTAAATCGATGACCAGATTGGTGTGTTAAGTGTCAGAGGAAGGATCAAATCCACGCATAGCAGACTCCAGGGTCTGAACTCCGACCACTAACACTGTGCAGCCTCCCTAAGCCTCCGGCACACCCAACAATGGGTGGCAAGCTTGCCTCATTGTGCCATGTTCAAAAGAAGGCAGAGGGGCCCTAGCTGGTTTGGCTCAGTGGTTACAGCGTCAGCCCGTGGACCAGAGAGACCCGGGTTCGGTTCCCGCTAAGGGCATGTACCTCAGTTACAGTTTGTCCCTGGCCCTGGTTGGGGTTGTGCGGGTGGCAGCCAGTCGATGTGTCTCTCTCACATCGATGTTTCTCTCTTTCTCTTCCTCCCTCTCTCCCTCCCACTCTATTTGAGGATAAGTGCAAAAAGTGTCCTTGGGTGAGGATTAAAAAAAAAAGGCAGAGGGATTCGTGGGGAGGGAGTTTGGATGGGATGACCTCCTTCTGACCTGACATTTACATATTCCCGAAAGTGAATCCATTGCATTTCAGTCTGGTGGGCCAAGCAATTTAGATATAACTACCCTCTTAGTAACTGAGCATGGCCACTCTTGGGACACTTCTCAAGGTGACTCCTGCTAATTAGAGCCCTACAGCCACGACTCCTCTGCCATGGTGAACAGCAAAGAAAAGCAACTTGGAGAAACTCGCATTGAGCAGTTTCTCTCTTGACTGAAACCAATGCTGAACCTTAAATGGACTATTTAGAAATAGGAATGAAAACCATAGTGTGTCCAGCACAGTAAATTTTCTTCAATGACTAGGGTTTTTAATATTGTTCAATGAAATTATAGATAGACATGAGTTGTGCTGTATAGACATAGATGACCTTATATTAACAGCAATAAATCTCCTTTGAACCAAGACTCTGCCATATACGTGGATATACTTGCCTCACTATAGGCTCTAAGAGGAGCCCACTGGGGGCTGTTATTTTTCCAGCATCTGAGAATGGGCCTCCTAGGAGCTGACGTTTCAGAATAACCCCTGCAGAAGGGTAACAAGCCCATTCAGACAGCCCAAAGACGATAGAAGACATTTCCCCAAGGAAAAGACATTAATGGAGAAATTGTTTCATGTTTGCGTTTTTAATTTTGCCATTTAAAATCTCTCTAAATACACTTTCCCCTTTAAAGTGTGATTAACCAAAATTTCCCCATCTTTATTACGGCAAACAGCCAATTACAACATTTCTTTTGGAACGGCAGCAGGAGCACTATTTAGATTTAAGGGAGAAGGCGCACATGAAACTGTTATTAAAACGGAATATGTTTAGTGATCACAGCTATTAAAAGGATTATTAAGGAGCTGGTGCAAGTTTTGGATATGTAGATGAAGCTAAATATGTGTATTGTGTGGTAGGGAGCTTGTTTATGGCTTATTGGGTACGCTTTTAATTAAATGCTCTGTTGGAAGCTGGGGTGTCTAGCCCCAGCATCCCCAATAAACTACTTGTAGGCCCTTGGATAAGTCACCAAACCCATCCAAGGGAAGACCGTGGAAATTTCCTCTGGTTCTGATATTGGCTGAAGTTTTGTTGGTACTTAAATAATGAATTAATATTAAAGTACTAGTGAGTAAATGCAGACTTGTTTCCATATAACAGTCTGATGCCAGTACCTGTGGTCTCAGATATTTAATTTGGTGGAACGTTTTCACCCTTATGTTAACAGGGACAATAACAGCAGCCAGCATTTATGGGGTTGCTCATTGGCGCCAAGTCCTCCCTGGGTGTTGTCTCGGCATTTGCTTACTGGGCCCTCTCAGGTGTATTGATTACCCCTATCTATCAAACAAGGAGTCAGACTCTGGTTGCCCAAGGTCAGCTCTATAATGCTATGGATAGATGAAATTAAAAAAAAATGACTGACCACCCTGGCCAGTTTGGTTCAGTGGTAAGAGTGTCGCTCACGGACCAAAGAGTCCTGGGTTCAATTCTGGGTGAGGGCACATACCTCGGTTACGCTTTGTCCCTGGCCCCGGTTGGGGTTGGGAGGGTGGCAACCAATCGATGTGTCTCTCTCACATCAGTGTTTCTCTCTCTCTCTTCCTCCAGCTCTATCTGAAGATTAATGTAAAAAAATATCCTCGGGTGGGTGAGGATTAAAAAAATAAATAAATAACTGAGTGCCCTCAACTTACCTCTTCCTGCACTGCAATGAAGGCAATTAAGAAAGCTCCCTTTGAAACAGACATACAAGTCCAGGAAGCACAGAGAGTCCCAAACAAGATGAACCCCAAGAGGCCCACACCAAGACACATCATCATCAAAATGCAAAAGGTTCAAGACAAAGAGAGAATCTTAAAAGCAGCAAGAGAAAGGCAGCTAGTTACCTACAAGGGAGTTCCCATAAGGCTGTCAGCTGATTTCTCAAAAGAAACTTTGCAGGCCAGAAGGGAGTGGCAAGAAATATTCAGAGTGATGAAAACCAAGAACCTACAACCAAAATTACTCTATCCTGCAAAGCTGTCATTTAGAATCGATGGCCATATAAAAACTTTCCCAGACAAAAAAAAGTTAAAGGAGTTCATCACTACCAAACCGTTATTATATGAAATGATGAAGGGTCTTTTTGAAGAAAAAGATAAAATGTATGAACAAACAAAATGGCAATGAATACATATCTACCAACAATGGAATCTACAAACAAAATGAACAGGAAGTACAGAAACATTCTCATAGATGCAGAGAACATTTTGTTGGTTGCCAGTTGGGAAGGGGGTTGGGGGAATGGGTGAAAAAGGTGAAGGGATTAAGAAGCACAAATTCATTGCTAAACTGACAAACCTCAAAGGGAAAGGGGTTGGGGGGGTGGTGGGAAGAAATAAACCAAAGAACTTATATGCATAACCAATGGACACAGACAATAGTGTGGGAAAAGGTGGGAGGGGGGCGGGAGTGGGGAGGAGGGGGTCAATGGGGGGAAAATGTGGAACATCTATAATACATTCTACATCCAACAATAAAGATTTGAAAAAAAAAAAAAAAAAAACTCCCTTTGCCCCAGATTTCCACTCTGCTTTGAGATAGTGTCGGGGCCACCACAGAAGTTTCACTGCCCCCCAAATTGAGAAAATGTTGAAGGAGAAACACGTGCTGGCTGGGGCTGGGGGAGGCAGGGGGAGTCAGTGTTTAAACGTCTTCATGGCTCTTACCTGATTTACTAAAGCTATGATGTGATGGCTCTGTGACTTTGGCTTAATTACCTAACCTCTCTGAGCCGTGTCAGAAAAGTAGGCATCAAACAGGGATGTCGCAAGGATGAAGTGAGTCAACGCTCCTCCAGCTGTAAGATGGCAAGTGCTAGCCCTCACTGGTTGCCTCTGGTTTGGGGCCAAAATATCAGGAGGAAGGAGACAGAGAGCTGTGAGTACGTAGGGCACTAACAATAGCCAAGAATAACAGCACTTACTAGGTCTTGGGCTAACGTCTAAGCATTTCTTTTTTTTTTTTTATCCTCACCCGGGGACATTTTTCCATTTTTTGTTCAGGTAGAGTGGGAGGGAGAGAGAGGAACAGAGAGAGAGAAACATCGATGTGAAAGGGACACATCGAGTGGCTGCCACCCTCACAACCGACCAGGGCCGGGGACAAACTGCAACCGAGGTACCCGCCCTTAGCGGGAACCGAACCCGGGTCTCTCAGGACCGCAGGCCGACGCTCTAACCGCTGAGCCAAACTGGCCAGGGCACGTCTAAGCATTTCATAGGTGTTAAGTTACTTAGTTCTCACAACATCCTGGAGAGGTAGGTATTATTACTATTATTGCTGTTGTTATTATTATTCCCATTTTACATACATGGATACCAAGCACGATCTAATGAACCTGCCCAATAGGTTCGCTGCAGGGCTGCTATTTGAACCAGACTGTCTGCTCCCAGAACTTGATTACCAGCCAAGTCCCGCCCTGTCCCCGTTCTCTCTGAGCAGTGGGAGTTTGAACACCACACGAGGAGAAGTAGAAGATATGTATTCCAGTTCCCTTACTTCTGATGTTTAAGTCACGACTCTGAGCAGCAGCGCGTTTCATCATCTGGGCTATAAGACAAAGAAGTGATTTTTGCTGGAGCTCAAGAGCTAGCGGTGGGAAAACACGCCCGTTCCAAAAATACAAAACAAAACACACCACCAAACCAAAAGACACACAGAACTTTCCTCTGACCATGTCAACACCGTGGAAGGAAACCTCTGAGGGTGGGCTGACTTTCAAGGGTGGTGGCTGCAGCATGTCCAGGTGCTTTTGACTCCTTCGACCTTGAACTATGTATTAGTTCCTGACCGCCGCTGTGACAAGGGAACACACACCGGGTGGCTTAAGCAATACACATGTATCACTTGCCACTTCCGGGACTCAGAAGCCCAACACAGGACTCACTGGGCTAACATCAAGCTGTCAACAGGACTGTACTCCCTCTGGAGGTTCCCGGGGGCATCTGTTTCCTGGCCTCTTCCAGCTGCCAGAAGCTGCCTAGATTCCCTGACTCGTGGGCCCTTCCTCCATCTCCAAAGCCACCAGAGTGGGTAGAGACCTTTTCATGCTGTGATCTCTCTGGCTCTTCAGCCCCCACATTGTTCCTGACCCAGACAAGAAAGGTCCCTTGATGTTAAGAACGCATTTGATTAGATTGGACCCACCCCGATAACCCAGGATAATCCCCCCTCTCCAGGGCCGTCACCACTCTGCAGAGTCCCTCAGGTCGACAGGTGCTCGGGGAATGCAGATACCAGGCAGGCAGTCCCAGGAAGGGGGCATTTGTCGGCACCGTACGGGTCACCACGGCGAATTCTAGGGACAGATGCGAGTCTCTGTCGAAGGAAAACGGAAGGAGCAGGACATGGGATGAGACAGGAACTGGGTTTAGAAAGTCTCAGGAGGGCTCAGCTTGCTCTCACGCTCAGAGAGCCGCATCACGGTCCTGAGGAGCGGAGCTGGGGGTTGGACCAAGACGGACAACCAGGCAACCGGCTTCCCTGCACCCAGGACTCGTCTCTTCATTCACTAGCGCCTGCTGTGGACGTGGTGCTGGACCTGCGGGGCGAGCGCCACCCACGGGGGTCCTGCAGTAGCACATGTGGGCGGGTTGGGGTGCTGACACCACACCTTCAGGATTTCGATACGGGGGGATGGCGCCCGAAGGGAAAGCATCTGTGAAAGGGGCACTAGAGGGCTGTGATACGGGGTCTGTGGGGTCAGGAAAGATCTCCTTGAGAAAGTAACTTTTCAGCCAGATCTTGAATGGCAATAGTAAGTTGGCCAGGGGAGGATGTAAAGGAAGGAAGTCCTAGGGGAAGCAGCACCGGTCAAGGTCATGGGTCAGAAAGGGGCTTGGGGTGGCCTTCGGGGATCACGCTGGGAACAGGCCCGAAGTGGCAAGTTCTGGCGCTGATTTCTAAAGTCATGGGGCAAAATTATTTAGGTTGTTGGGGTGGAGGGGGGTTGAATGTACAAGTGGGACCAGATGGTCTCTGGGGTAAGTCCCAAAGAATACATAGCCCTGAGGCTAGAATCCAGGCCAACTTGACACCAGTTGTTACCACCTGAATTTGGAGGGCAGACCCCGATGGGTCCTGTGGCTGTGAAGTCAGTGCCACCCACCTCTGATGATGAATGACCCCACAGGTGTCTACAGCCTGGCGTGCACAGCCACTTTGCTGGGCTTCTTTAATTTCATTTATTGAATGGTATAAAACTAGACTTTGATTGGCCACAGACCATTTTTGTGTGTTCTTGTAACACACAAAGAAAATGGTTACATTTGAAAAAGTGAAGTATTACCTGCTTCGGGTCTATAATGGAGACCAGGTCTCGCCGGCACCTGCTGAATGATTAAATCAGAAACTCCGAGCCTGCACGTGGTGCCTTCTCCCCTGACGCGCTTTATTACACGGCCTCGTCTTAACGTCTGACGGTCCACAGCACAGACTGACATGAGCGTGTGCTCCCGCCGGTAAAAGAATAGGAGACTTAAAAAAAGTGGCAGGACTCATTTTGGTGGGATCCGTTACAATGGATCTGAAACAACCCATATGGCCTTTTTGTAAAGACTGAATACAATTGCAATGGACGGTGGTGACCATGGCATGCCAGGGCCAGCCCGAGGCTGCTCCCTAAGCAGGCCGTCCCACTGGGAAGGGAGCTGTGACAAAGTCTCTGCAGCAAGAGAGAGCTGGACTTGAGGACTTAACTCGGAAGGAAGGTGGCCTAGCAGCTGTGGGCGGGCATGTCACAGCCTGTGGGCTTATCTCTGCCTCCATCACGAAGGTGCCTACTCTCAGAAAATCACTTGAAAAGTAACAAGGGCAGCTTTTTCGCTATTCCATTTATATGTCAACAACCTCACCGAGCTGGACTATTAGCCCAGCATCACAGGTGAGGATATTGAAGACCCAAGAGGTTAAATGACCTTCTCAGGCTCGGTCAGCTGAAGGTCAGAGGCAGAAGCAGCACTAAATAAACCCATCTGACTCCGAAGCCGGCTCATGTCCAATGGAAAAACCAACAGGCATAAGAACTACCCGGTCACATTCTTTTCAGTGTGATTGGTCTCAACACACACACCATAGATTGAATTCTCGAATATCCACCTGCTTTGCCTATGATCATGTCAATACTTGTAAAAAATTCACATCCTTTTATGCCTCACAAGGGGCTTCGGCATTGTTGTCACCCAATCCTCACAGCAGACTGTGGGATAAGCTGTCTTCATCCTGTATGTTCTTCTTGACCCTGCGAAGTCAAGGAACCTGCTGAGTGTCCCCTGGCTTTTACTAATATCAGCATTAGAATTCAGGGTTCTTCTTTTTGTTTTTTACATGATTGGCTTTTCCATTTTTGTTTTAACTTCAAAGAGCAAAGAGTACCTTCTCTCTCGGGGTTGGGGGTGTGTGATTACTTTATAATTTAAAACCACAAAGCCTTAAAGCCAGAAGGAACGTTACAGGGTGAGAAATAATTACTGATACGTACTACACAAGGTGGCACACGCCATCATTCACATTTAAAATGTGTTAGAGCAACGCTGCTTTTCCATCAAGTGGCCCAGTGGTGGTATGCATTCCCTATGCAGATGTGCTTACTGAAGTAAACGAAAGTGTGTTGCTCTGAAAAGCATCGGAAGCAAATGTTAGAACAGGTATTAGATGCGGCGGGGTGGACGGAGGTGAAACTTAGCAGGTTGAACTTTGGGAGACTGTGGTTGAAACTTAAGGAGAGAAACTTCTTGGGAAACCTCCCCGTGGCCTGGCAGCCCGTTGCCCCCCTTTAGAGGGATTTTTTTCTCTAAAAGAGATGAAGTCTGCCCTGGTGGGTTTGGCTCAGTGGTTAGAGTGTCAGCCTGAGAACCTGAGAGTTCTGGGTTCGGTTCCCGCTGAGGGCACATACGTTGGTGCAGTTCATCCCCTGCCCTGGTTGGGGTCAAGTGAGTGGCGACCAGTCGATGTGTCTCTCTCACATCGATGTTTCTCTCTCTCTCCCCTCCCCCTCCCTCCTGATCTGTCTGATGATAAATGCAAAAATGTCCTCGGGTGAGGATAAATAATAAAAACAAATAAATAGGAGAGATAAAGTCTGAGCTGGGAAGGGCCCAGGGCAGGGCCATCTGGCAAGCCCTGTGATCTTCTCTAACCGGTGTCCCCAGTACCCTCTAGGCTCTGCCGGGCCAGCTGCAAAGCTAGCCAAGTCCCCTTTGGCCTTTCAAGTGAATGATGCTACATTCCTGTGAGCATCACATCGAACACTTCTGGAACAATTTTACAGCCTGGGAAGCCATAATCAAAATGACCAATTGAGCAGCAAATACATGCACTTCGGCAAAAGGCTATGCAAACAGGAACTTAGCTCTCTCGTGCCATCCATAAAGTGGATGCTTGTGTGATGACATCTAGACACAGGTTATTTCTGCTTAAACAGCATTCACGGTCTCCAAGACTAAACACAGCGAAACCCACAGGGCAAACCCTCCACCCACTTTAGTACACATCCGTGTAACCACCACACGGATCGAGATATAGAACATCGCCTCCCTTCCCAAGCAGGCTCTCTAATTGCCAAGTAAGGTTCATTCCCAAGGTCCTTGCTATTCTGACTTCTATTGCCATGAATTCGTTTTGTCTGTTTGTGAACGTCATAGAAATGGAGTTGTGCAGAATATACTCTTTTGTGTGTGGCTTCCTTTGTTCGACATTGAGCCCGTGAATGTGTGTAGCAGTAGTTTTTTTTTTTTTTTTTTTCATTGTTGCCTGCTTCCTTCCATCCATCCATCCATCCATCCATCCTGCTGTTAATGGACATTTCTGTTGTATCCAGTTCGGGCCATTATGAAAGACATTGTAGAAATTATTTCTGTGGGTGTCTTTGGTGGATGTAAGCACTCGATTCTCTTGGGGACACACTGAGCTGAGGAGACACATTGCTGGGTCAGAGCATCTGTGGATATTTGGATCTTACTACAAATCATGAAATGCTTCCAAAGTGATGCAACGTACACTTCTCCCACAATATGCAAGAGTCCTTGTCAGCCCTCGGTGTTGTCGGGCCTTTTCATGTCAGCTTTGGAGAACAAGTACATCTTGAAGGCACCCAAGCCCAAGTCCCCAGACCCTGTCCTTTTTCCTGAACGTCACACCTCTATTTGTTATCGCTCGCTGCCTGGGTTTGCTTAAATTTTTTTCACGTAGCTTTCAAACTCAACATTGCCAGCGGAGGACTGCATACGTCCTTTCTGACCATTGCAATCCATTCTCTGTCCTCTGTTTCTAAGAATCTCCCCAAAGCTCAATGCCTCGCCCGTGCCTTTTCCCGGTTACTTCTGTTCCCACGGGCACTCCGACCAGGAGGACCGTGTCTCCGCAGCATTGCTTGTGTTGGGGTCCCTCCTCTTCCCGCTCCCACCACCTCTGCTCCAGCTCTTCTCCATGATCTCTTTCCTAGACTATTTTAGGTTCAATAAAGGAGGTTTCTTCAAACAGCTCTTTTTGGACATTTTCAAAATGGCTTTCATTCATTTTCTAGGCAACGTCTCTGGCTCCTGATCAAAGGACCTACAAACTCATAACTGGATTAGTTTAATATTCAAGGTATTATCGTTAAAGTGGCTAATTTTCTCTCTCTGTTAGCTCACCGAAATTCCTTCAAATGAGAAATGTAAAAATGGGTTAGGAGATTCATTTTCATAAGTGTTTGTTTTTTTTTTGGAAGTATTAGCTCTTTCTCTGTATCTGAACGATCACGAGTTCTCCCGAGGCCCCTGGAAAGGCTCTGGCGGTCCCTGGGCCCTCATGCTGGGCCCAGGAAACCCATATTGGTGACTGTGCTCTCCAAAGTCAACCTGTTAGGCTGAGAGAACCCCAGACTCCTGGCATTTCTCCTTCCATCCCCGTGTAGTAACTGCCTTCTAACCTCAGTGAATGACCTTGGACTTCCGGCGTGTCTGGTCTCGGGTTCCAGGCAGGCCCTGGCTGAAAGGCAATGGTAAAGTTCAGCAGCTCTGAGCACTGGGGTCAATTCTGGGACCCGGGACCCGCGAATCTGAACTCTGATGTGTAACTGCAGGGTCAGCCACTTCACTGCTCTAGGACTCAGTTTCCTCATCTGTAAAATGGAAATAATATTGTACCTATGTCAGAGGGTTGTTGTGAAAATGAAATGAGACTATTTCTTTAGACTTCATTCAGTGTGCACAATCGACTATTTGACATATTATTGATGCTGAAAGAAAGCTTCTACGCTGCCCATGTCCTTCATTCATACATTCATTTGTTCCTAACCATCTTATTAAAGATGCTCAGAATGTTCTCTCTCCTTTTCAGTTTTTGCCCTTTGGATCCATCTTTAAGCCTCTCATTGTTTCCCAGACTCCAACCGCAGCAGAGATGGTGATTTCCCGGGACCGTCCATGGCTTCCTCACGTCTCACCCACTGGCTCTTAGTTGGAGCCCTGTGGCTGTGTCTAACCAATGGGAGCTGTCACTCCAGGTTGAAGCATTGAAGAGCTTCTGAAATGCTTTCAACTCTCTTCCTCTGCCACAGGTCTCGTGCTCTACATAGTACAGGTTGGCAGAGTCTCTGCCAGACTGGGTCCCTTAATAACTATGTGAAGCAGAGCTCCACAGAAGATCTGTGTTGGACATGTAGCTTAAGCGAGAAAGAACCTTTGTTGTGTTATGTCTATTAAAATGTTGCGGTTAACTTGTTACTGCAGCATAGCCTAGTCCAGTCCTGACTAATACTCCAGCTTTGCTTCGATCTGTTAATGAGCCTGTTTTGGACAGTCCCCAGTCCTGCCCTTTCCCAGAGGGGTTCTCAGGCTGAAGAATGCCCACTGGCCTAGGACCTTCTTACAACCACCCTCTAACATCCTCTTAGGCTAGAACTGGTTGTGCCCGAGGAAAGATCTGGTAACGGCCCGCAACCCTAAAGAGTCTTTCTGGAGTCAGCAAGAGGTTTTAGGAACTCACTACATTTCCCCTTTTGCCAGAATTACCAGATACTCATCCAAGAAAACATTGTAGTCAATATGTCTAGACTTTTAAAAATTATTTAAATATGCCAGCAACTTCTTATATTCACTAGTCTCTCGACCTGTATGGTTATTCTTTTAAAAAAAGTTTTTTTTTTCTTTAATGATTTGAGAGAGAGAGAGAGAAAGAGAAACAATGATGAGAGAGAACATTGATTGACCACCTCCTGCATGCCCCACACTGGGGATTGGGGCCACAACCTGGGCATGTGCCCTGACCAGGAATCAAATTGGTGACATCTTAGTGCATGGGTTGATGCTCAACCACTGAGCCCCACCAGCTGAACTCTCTGCCTGTAATTGTGCTTCAATCCCTATTCCTTCACTATCTTTCCTGATTAACAATCTTCAAGTCTCAAAAGTAAGTGCCACTTCCTCCAGGAAGCCTTCCTTGATCCCCCCCCATCAGTTGTATATTTTTACGCCACCCAAACTCACCCTAGGTAACAATCAGAGTATTTGCATTTCTTATTTAATGTCTTCCCTGCTAAGCTATAAATTCCACAAGGACAGGGGCGGAAGCTGGCTCATCTACACTATTCTCTCATTTCCAAATTCTGCACCTGGAAGAGAGTAGGTGTTTAAAAATTATCCGCTAACCCATAAAAATTATCTGCCTCTATAAATAAGAGAGAGAACAATTCAGATAGCTGCCCTCCATAACACAAGAAAGCAAGCTCTCCCATTAAAATCCCATATCTAGAATGAGATGATTCTCCTTTGAGATAGCCCATAACTCATTGTACTGTAAAGAATTGTTTCCTGCAAATTGCTTTCTGCAAAGTTTAGTTCCATTTTGAAAATGTGAAATAAAATCAGATCCTTGGCTTCCTGGCTCGGCCTCCGACATAAGCTGACTGTGATGTTGGCAGTGTTTTTGTGAGCAGGACGCTAGTGGGGTGTCCACAGAGAGAAATGTCATGGAAGACCTAGCTTTTCAGACCAGACAGTCCCAGTGTTGAATGCATTTGGCGTTTTCATTCCTCATTAGCACGGCAAAGAAACATTTCAAACGGTGCAAAATACTTGGCGGAAACTTTCCATCCACCCCTCTGAGTCAACAAATGACAGGAGTTTTCCCAGGACACCGCTTTCTATTACACACTTTTATGGCAACGATAACAACCCACTACGTGTTCTTGGATGCGATCTTGGAAAACCAAGTTTTTGAATAAACCACCAGGAGCAATTTTTGAGTTCATTTTCTGGGTTGTAATAGGAACGGAAGCAACTCATCCAATATAAAAAACATGGATAATAAGATAATGTTACACCCACATATATCAGCTTTTCATTTCTTTCCTTTTTCTCTGGTACACACATACCTTTTGTTTTTTTTTTCTTTTGACTGCTACATTTTTTTTTATACATTCTAAAAAGCAACTTCCTAATTTATTTTATTTCTGAACAAGATGAATGCTTTGCGTGGTGTGTTTTTAATCCTCTCATGCACTCAAACATATATTGGGGCTTTTGGAAAAAGAATGTGTTTTTTTTTTCTTTCTCCTGATTAAGAAGGCCCGGTTCTCATATTGGTAATATCTCTGTTGTGACATCTAGAAATTCTCAGTATTTGAGAACATTTGCATTTCATTCTAACATGGAAAACTTTGACAGTTGGAGCAATTTTCTAATCATTCACCCCAGCGAATCTAAACTCGTATCTTTTTCTAGCTGCTTTCAAGAGAAATGACAACACAGCGTAAGATTTCTCTCCTGATTACAGCACCCTCTTCAACTGTGTCACTGAAAAAAAACACACAAAAAACAAAACAAACGCATGCAGATATTTGGAATAGGAACCAGTCTTGACTATTTCTTACTGCTTGTTACGCCTTCCTAAGTTCATAGAAAGACAGGGACTGCAGTTACTGCAGAGACAAGAGCGGAGATTAAATGGGAAATGCTGCGTAAATGAGTTTTCTAGTGTTTGTTTCAAAGCTCCCAGAATTTTAATCAAAGAGGCTCCAAGTTGGTTAGGAGAATGCTTAAAAACAATCCAATCCAACCACCCAGATGAGTCTTGAGTCCTCACATGTAAATGTGTTAGTTCTTCAGAAAACGGAGCCCAGAAACGTGAAATGACTTACCCCGAGCCCTCCCCAGCTGACCCAGAGTACACTGGGTTTGAGTGGGCTGTGTGAGCCTGCATGGGAGGCGATCTCTCTCAGCCTACATTTGTATATGTCCAAATGGGATGTATGAATGTCCTGGGGCTGCCGGAGCAAAGAACCCCAAGATGGGTAACTTAACAGGAGTGTGCTCTCTCACAGTTCCACAGGCCGAAAGTCAGGAAGCAAGGTGTTGGCAGGGTTGGTTCCTTCTGGAGGCTCTGAGGGAGAATCTGTCCCAGGCCTCTCTTTCTAGCTTCTGGGGCTTTGCTTGAGATCCAGGCATTTCTAAGGCTTGTAGACATCAGTCCAGTCTCTGTCTTCGTCTTCACATGACATTCTTCCCCTATCTTCTGTGTGTCTCTTCTCGTCTTTTAAGGAGACCACCACAGTGGACGTAGGGCCCACCCGAATCCAGTGTGACCTCATCTAATTACGGCTGACCCTTGAAACAACATGCATTTGAACCGCTCGGGTCCATTTACACGTGGATTATTTTTCAATGGACTCTTATATTTCAAACCTGCGTTGTTCAAGGGTCAATGCTGAGGCAGGGAATCCGCAAATGCTGAGAGGTGACTTAGGTTATACCAGCTTTTTGACAGCGCTGGTGGTCGGTGCCCCCCCCCCCCCAATTATTCAAGAGTCAGCTCTGTATCTGCAAAGACCCTATTTCCAAACAAGGTCACATTCTGAGGTTCTGGGGAGGGATGTGAACTTTTAGGGGACACTATTCAACCCAGTAAAGGAAGTGATAATGGCACATAATGCACAGGCTGGCTATGAGGATTAAATGTATGGACACACACAGTAAGTGCATGATGTGTGTCGGCCGTACCAGTAACTGACCCTAAGCCCACGCTGTATTCCTACACAGCACACAGGATATTTTCATTCTAATGTCAATGCTTTTAGCTTCTAGCGCCAAAATTGTAACCTCCAAGACAGTCCCAATAGGACATACGAGGCACATTTTGGCCCAAAACATTCTCTCACCTGTCCTGCCCTTCCCTTTCCTACTGTTTGTCTAAGTCTTTACCGACTTTTTGGAGACTGGAGGAGGGCTGACAAAATCGCAGGATGGAACTTGATTCAGGATGGCGTTTGTCTGCACCCGATAAGGGAGGCATTTGTTTTGTGTCTTTTGGAGACGTTTTCCAGGTGCACCACTGCCGTCGCTCAGAGTCGGGAGGGCCTGAGATCCGCCGCCTTTCCGTCCGGCTTCCTGTCGTCAAGGTCTGAGCAAGAGGCCTTAAGGTCATCTTCAGGCCTGACCACTTGTCTTTGCTCCACGCTTCCCATCATGGGAAGAAAGTAAATCCAACTTAGCTTACTTCATTCCAAAATCCATTTCCCGCGGTCCTAGCAGGCATTATAGGCTCAAAGATACTTCTTGAATTGTTTTACCAGCCTAATCCTGGAGCTTAAAATGAGGTTCAACCTGAAGAGGTCTGTGCTTTTCTTTCTTGCTTTCTTTTTGTCCGATCTGTGACATAGTTCCTGGGTTTAGTCGGCTTTTCAGGATCGGAGTTTGATTGATTAGTGGCTCTCAGGGTCAGAGTGGGTTTGCATCATAGGGGCTGTTGAAAACGCAGATTGTGAGTCTCCACCCCGCGAGGGAAGCATACAGGGTGTGCTTTTCTTAGGGCTCCAGGTGGCGCTGATGTCCTGGTGCACACTTGGAGAACAGTCTAGGTCAATGTTTCTAAGCACGCTTATATGTAACATATTTCTTCCCCAAGCATTTCCTTTTTTTAAAAAAGTGCTTTGCGATGCTATTAGCTCTCACTTACTGAGGGCCAACCACATGCTGGAATGACTAACCAGGCAATAGCACTAACCAGACTAACCAGGCAGGTGCTTTCATTGGCCTCCTTTGAGGGTGTGGGAGGTTAAAGAACCTGCCCAGGCCCCAAAGCTAGGAGGTGACGAACCCCAGAGCCTGGGTCCTCAGCGGCTGCTGGCGGGCTTTTTACTCATCAAACATTCAGGTTCCATTGTTAGTATCCTAGGTCCCACCTTAACCCTTTTTCCTTTATACTTTAGTCTTCATTCTGTCCCCTATCACACACGTAATATTTTCTTCTTGTTCTTGGTATCTTACATTAAGTTATGTGATGCATATCTATATCAGAATTTTTTTTTTAAATCCTCATCCGAGGATATTTTTACATTTATCTTCAGATAGAGTGGGAGGGAGGGAGAGACAGAAAGAAACATCGATGTGAGAGAGACACATTGACTAGCTGCCTCCTGCATGACCCCAACCAGGGCTGGGAACAAACTGTAACTGAGGTACATGCCCTTGGCTGGAATCAAACCCAGGACTCTCTGGTCCGTGGGCTGACGCTCTAACCGCTGAGTCAAACCGGCCAGGACTATTTCAGAATTTTTAATGAATTTGTTCATATGGTTACATTTACTCAGTTTCATTCACTCTGTGCCTACAGCCTGCCTCTTTCTATGTGAGTGTGTCTGAGTATGTAAATGACTACGTGTGCCAGCGTGTGTGACAGTGTGTAATTGTGTGTGTGTGCATGCCAGTGAATTGGAGAGTGTGTGAACTGTCCTTTCATATGGAGGTAATAACAATGTTGCAAATTAAAAAAGCTGTTCTTACTTGGCAAAATGAAAAGTTGCTAGGCGTTCTGCCAGTTTTTCAGGTTTTGGAGGGGGAATATTTTTGTGTGTGTGAAATTTCAAACCCTGGGAACCATGGACCTGTATCACCGATGCTGTAAAGACTTTTAACATATGAAATTGTTCTCACTTCGCTCTCTTCATTTGACTTTCCCAAGACACATATGCACACACACACACACACCCCTCTTCAAAGTGACCATCTACCCAGGAGGGCGGAAGAAAGCATGCTATTTGGGTTACAAAGTCTGGTCCTATGTATAAGTAGATAGACAAACACCCCAAGCCCACATTGGAAATGAAACATGGGTGTCGCGGAGACCCGCTTATACTCATGTCCCCTCCTTTCTCTCGAGGATTCTGGGCAGGATTTCACAACCCCTGCCGTCCTTAACATTTTCCTATTCCAAGGGTTATTGTTATCGGTCAAGATGCCTCTTATTTCCTGATAACATTTCGAGAAATGAAAACTTTTGCCAAAGAAAAAAAAATTACTCTCCCATGGGCATGTTGTGTATTTTTAATATTCCCTCAGATTCAGTCCACTTATCTCTCTAATTTCAAACTGTATCATTGATAGGCGGCAAAAGAATTTTCACAGGCAAGTGAAGTCCAATTGAGGGACGGTGTGTTTATCAGTTTCCTCAAAATGTCATCTAAATTCCCATTTCCCGTTCTGAGATCTGGGCTGCGGCCCCTCTTCATCGCTGGGAGAGCAAATAATTACACACTTCCAACTATCACATCTAATATGAATAAAAATGTTTCTGCCTTTATCTGTTCTAAACCAATATCCCTGGAGAATTTAAATATCTCACTCTTTTTCTGTTATCTCTTAACAAAATAGCCCCAGGAGAAACTCATCAGATAGAGCTCAGCCATCCACTCCGAGGGCTGTTGGCTGAGCCAAGAAATCAAATACCATTTGTAAAACAAAGCAAAACACTTGGAAAAAATCCATTAAAGTTGAGTTAATGACAGACCCAGAGGAGGTGTGCCACAGCATCCCACCAGGATTCCAATACTCTGTCCAGGCTCCTGCACCTGGCCACCTGCTGGCTGTGTGCCCTGGAGAGTCACCTACCCTCTGAGCTCAGTCTACTTGTATGTACCGCAGAGAAAACAACACCCCGACTCACAGAGAGTAAGACTTACACGAGATTTCATGGAAAATATTTAGCCCAATGAACGGCTCGTAGTGAGTGTTAAATAAATTTAGTTCCTATGATTAGTATTATTTTTTATTACCAAATACAGACTGTGATAACTCAAGTTGGTTTTATTCCCTCCGACTTTCTAATTGTTGCCTTTATATGTTTTCTTCCCTCTGCCAAGAACAGTTATCCTCCTTTTCTTCCCAGAAATGGTTTTATTTTTTTGTTAATCCTTACCCGAGGACCTTTTTTTCTATTGATTTTTAGAGAGTGGAAGGGATGGAGGGAAGGGGGAAGTGAGGGAGGGAGAGAGGGAGAGAGAGAGAGAAACATCCATGTGAAAGACACATTGATCGGTTGTCTCCTGCATGGGCCACAACCTGGGCTGGGGATCAAACCTGCAACCCAGGTACATGCCCTTGACTGGGGATCAAACTGGGCACCCTTTGCTGCTCGGGCTGACTCTCTAACTACTGAGCCACGCTGACCAGGGTCCCCCAATTTTTTTTTTTTTTTTTTACTTTCTAAGTCAGAGGTCAGCAAACTGCAGTCCAGTGGGCCAAATCTGGCTCACCACCTGCTTTTGTAAATAAAGTTTTATTGGAACACAGCTCATTGGTTTACATGTCTGCGGGTGCTACAGTGGCAATGTTGCAGCAGAGACCACAAGGGTCACCAAACCTAAAACATACTATGTGACTAAACTCCAGCTCCAGTCACCCCATTGCTGGCCACCTTCTCTAGGAGGGACCTCTCTGCCCATGGCACGTCCCTGGTCCCACATGTCACTGTTCTACCACGAATCATTTCCACGCCCGCCTTCGGATGCACTGTGTAAACACCATCAAGGTGGGCGCCAGCTCCCACACCTTGGGAACTCCAGGCTAGGAGAGTGGGGACCTTCAGAGAGGGCAGGCCCTGAGGGGTGGGTGTGGAGAGGGTGGAGTGGAGGGACTCTAGAATCTCAGCTTCAAGTAGGACCTTGGGAAGGGAGGACAGAGGGCTTTTGTCATGCGTGCACACGACACATACCCCACTGATGCCTGTAACAGACAAAAGCACACCCGTCTGTGCACTGAGCTGTGTTCCCAAACACACACTTTGACCTGAGCTCTTAACTCCATGCAGCCCTAGCAGCATGACAAAGGACATATGCACACAGATCACTCTGGTCGTCACAGCTCAGCCCTCCATGGCACCTGTGGCCTGTTGTATGGCATCTTAAACACAGAGGCCAGGAGGAAGACCGCATCCCACAAGCTCTGTCTTCATTTGGTTCTCTTAGAAGCAGACTCAGACAAGGATTTGAGCGTAAATAGCTTCCATAGCAGGTGATCCCAAGAAGCACCACCGAGGGAATAAAAGAGGTGACACAGGGAGTGGAAAAAGAACAACCCAATACACAGGGAAGTATGAGGTTATTGCTGTGGCCAGCTGGTGTTCAATTCCATGGGGAGACTGTGTAGAACACATGTCAGGGATGCCCTACTCAAAGGGCGAGGAGGGGCATGTGTCTACCGAGTCTGGCCTTATAGGTTGATGGCTGCTCACTGAGCATTAAATCACTAAGCAGACTGAACATGTTTCTGTGTGAGACACGTCTCTAGGGAGTCAGCTGCAAGGACTGAGAAGCCAACAGTCCCCGTGGGAGCGATGGGTTTAGGGGATCTGAGTGTTATGTTATCTGACACCACACTGCTATGTTGTCTAACCCGAGTCAAACGGCTGATGCCACCACCATACTGGGCAAGCAGGTGTGAGGGCGTCACAATTCACTTCTGATTTTTCATTCCATCTCCTTTCTGCTCCCCTTCAGATCCCCGATAACTAAGTTGTGGAACCAGGGGCACTAGTCTACTGATTTGGTAGACTGTACACTTGCTAAGCAAAAAATATGTTTAAATGAAGTGATAAGACTCTTGTTCATTTTTATTTAAAAACAAGGATGTTTGAGAATGTGCCATTAGGATGAGGCAATTCAGATCCCTCAGTTGATAGGCAGGGTAGTTCTGGCTATTAATAGTCCAGCTCAGTTAAACACTGCAGTTGCCTTTGGAAACATTTTCTTGGTTCTTTAATTCCCTTTTAAAGAAACAATCAATTACCATTACTCTACTGTTAAGAATGGGATTGAAACTCTGCACTAGTTAATGCTGTTTGTCAATCCCTTTAAAGGACTTAGTCTTTCTAGTCAAATATGCTTTGAAAATTCCATTGCCTTCAAATATATTTGCCTTCAATAATTTCCCCAGGCTCCTCTATGTACTCTTTATTTATTCAACCATCTTCTGACCCCCTGTTAGGAACAATACCTCTTTAAAGTATGAGGTGCTTTGCAAACCTTTCCATGATGCCCAGAGTTGACAGAGGAGAGATCTGTCATCAAAGCATTGTTTTTCCTTGTGATGACTTCACTAAGAAGATGTTAAATAATTTGTGTATAAAACTGAAGAGGGAGCAGTCAGTTCATCCCAGGAGGTCTGAGAAGGCTCCAAGGAGGAGATCTTTAAACCAGATCTGGAAGGGTATCAGGGACATGAGCAGCAATTTTAGCAGAGGTCACAGCGTATGCGTTATTAGTTATCTATTGCTGCGTATCAAATTACCCTGAACTTAGTGCTTTAAAGCAATGATAAACGTTTATTGTCTCACAGTTTCTGTTACTCGGGAATTTAGAAGATGCTTGGCCAGGTGATTCAGGACCATGTTTCTCATGAGTTGGCAATCAAGATGATGGTGAGGCTGGATCTGCTTCCACGGGGTGAGACGATCTGCTTCCAAGATGATGTAGTCACGTTGCTGGTGAGTCTGTGCTGGCTGTTGGTAGGTGGCCTCAGTTGTTTGCCATGTGGTTCTCTCCACAGAGCTGCTTGAGTGTCCTCAGAACATGGCAGTTGGCTTTCCCATAGCAAGAAAGAACAGGAGTAACCTAAGCTTGAAAGTCCCACAATGTCATCTCTGCTAGATCCTATTGGGTACCGGGTCACACTGTTTATTTTGGGAGGGGACTACATAAGAGCATGGATATCAGGAAGTGAGAATCATTGGGTCCAGTTGGGGTCTGGCTACTATAATATGCAAAAGTGAGAAGTGTATCGTCTTCAAGAGAAAGGGAACATGTTGCTGTCAGTGGAATGTGGGGTGAGTTAGGGAAATAGAGGCAGGAGATAAAATCAGAAAGCTTGAGTCAGGTTGTCGCCTAGACCAAGGAGGTTAGACAAAGGAGGCCAGAGCACCTGCTGGTGTTTCCTCCATCTCATCTGTTGGCATCCGGATTCTGGGCCCAAGGGCATCCACAGCAGAACTGGGTTCTCAGCGATGAGTCCTTCCCTATGAACTGGCCTCCCATAGGGATCAAGCAGTTCTGCATCTTTGAGAGGGTCCAGACTAGCTTTCCCACGCTCTCCCGTCTGACCAGCCTTGCTTCAGACCCAAACGAAGACGTTAAGGCCCCAGAAGGCAGTGACTTCTTCCCTCCCCTTTGATTTTCTATTCCTTCACGGCCCGATGGCCTGTCTTGGGAATGCTTTCAAGCCCTGTTGGCTGGGAGTGAACAGCAAATCCTGATGACAGATTCCTTGGGCTCACACTGACCCGAGTGTGAATTCTGTTTCTACTCCAGTCCCTCTGACCTTCAGCTGCCCCAGGGGCAAGGTAGGAATAACAGCACTATGTCATGGGCTGTTGAAGGGATGACTAGGATAATACATTTGTAATATCTGGCAACAGAGGCAACCATCAAACAATCCTATAAAGTCTGAGGCTCTCCATCTTTTCCTCTAGGGTCCCTGATCACATTAAGCTGAGATGAGCGCTCACCTCTAATTTATTAACCTAATAAGAATTGCTCTTTTTATTATTAATTAATTTTTGTTACAGATGTTTCTCCTATTCCCCCCACTGATTCCCCCCTCCTCCTCCCTCCCTGCCCTTTCCCCAGTTTGTTGTCCATGTCCACTGTTCATGCACACTTGCATATAAGTTCTGTGGTTTATCTCTTCCCCACCACCCCCCTCTTTAGGGGATTGTCAGTCTGTACCCCGCTTCCGCGTCTCTGGGACTACCCCCTTTCTCAGACTGTTATGTTCATTATATTCCACAAATAAGTGAGATCATATGAAACTTGTCTTTCTCTGTTCGGCTTGTTTCACTTAGGATGATACTTTCAAGGTCCCTCCATGTAGTCTCAAAGGATAAGAGATCTTTCTTTCTTACCGCTGCGTAGTACTCCATTGTGTATATGTACCACAGCTTTTTTATCCATTCGTCTACTGATGGACACTTGGGCTGTTTCCAGATCTTAGCGATTGTAAATAGTGCTGCTACAAACATGGGGGTACATATATTCTTTCTGATTGGTGTTTTAGGCTTCTTAAGGTATATTCCTAGAAGTGGGATCACTGGGTCAAATGGAAGTTCAATTTTTAATTTTTTGAGGTAACACCATATTGTTTTCCATAGTGGCTGCACCAGTCTGCATTCCCACCAGCAGTGCACTAGAGTCCCCTTTTCTCCACACCCTCGCCAACACTTGTTGTTTGATGATTTGTTGATGGCGGCCATTCTGACAGGTGTGAGGTGATACCTCATTGTTGTTTTAATTTGAATTGCTCTTTTTTTTGGGCAGGATTTTACCAAACATTTTCCCTTTGGTGCTCACATGTTGGCCAGTTCCCATAAATTAATTGTTAGGCTTGTTGTGAGGGTCCTGGGTGAGGAATGTGCATGGATGCATTGATTTCCACTGGCCTTTCAAAGTCAGGAGTGAAGCCGTCCTGAGACACAGCAATGTCCAGCGGCCACCGAGGTGGAGTTGGGTCGAAGTAGCCTTTGTTGTAGGCTAACACCAGCTGGAGATCAGGAGGGTGAGAACTGGGAGAGGAATTCTTGTTTCCTCTGGGGGAAGTGAGGGGCAGATCTATGGAAACTGAAGGTGGAGATAGGGACACCTAAGTTCAAGTCCAAGTTCAGAGTTTGGGGGCAGGTGAGATCACGTTTCTTCCTCTTTGCAGGAGAGTGAGAGGCAAACACAGAGGTGGTGCCACAGCTGGGTGAGGGTGCCCATCTTCTCCTTCCTTCTTTCCCTTCTCCCACCATTTTCCCATGCCTTTCTGCATAGGCAAACTCGAAAGGAAGAGAGATAAATGGGAGGCTTGTGAGCATTTATGGATTGCTAACTGTCTTCCCTTGATTGATTAATTGAAACCAAGTAGGCAAATAGCCAAGTAGGACCATTGCACAGAAGGAATTTTTTTTATATGATTATGTCGCTGAAGTAATATTTTTCTCTTCTAATGCCATTGCTATTCGGATGGTTCTCTTGGTGCTCACGCTCAGACGGAGGACCACTGTGTTTCTTCTGAATGTAGAAGGCAGCTGTCTGGGAGATGTTGTTTGGATGATCAGAAATAGAAGTTTCGGGGAATCGAGCAGATTTCAATGGCACGATAGCTCACATTTTTGAGTGGTCCTAGAATTCCTCCTTCCTTGCTCCTGGCATGGCCTTGTCTTGTAGCAGTAAGCATGTAGGCACGATACCGGAACCCTTTTGGCACTTACGACTGTCTAGTTCAGCTGAACATCTCAAAGGTTAGAACCATGACGTATTTATTTCTGCCATCCCGGGAGCTGGTGCAGAGTATGCCAGAGAGGAGATGAACTCAACGAACACTGACCTACTTAATCAAAGAGTCAATAGCCCCATGTTTTCCTGATGTACGCTTGAAGATCATGGATGACAAATCACATGGCAAGGGTGCCCCTACACCTACCTTGCACTCCCAGGGAAGACATCGCTAATCAACTACTGAAGAAATCAAACTCCTTCCCGACACAGCACTCTAGCCACTGACAGCCTTCAGAGAAGGTGTATGCAGCTCAATCTATCTTTCATATTTGAGTATGGAGACTGTGGCCACCTCTGTCTGTGGCCATAAGATTTACCAACCAAACAAGGTACTACTGTAACCTAATATCCAGGTTGCTATTCCTTCCCTAGGACCAACTGTGGGACTAAATCAGTGGATTCATTTAGGGTCAACACAAACCCAAAGTTGACAATTCAGTCTGATGCATTTTCTCATTTTGTTTTCTATCAATTATGAGAATCGTTGGAAGGTCGTGTACTGAAGCATCCCTGAAGACCCATCATGTGTGGGCTGTGATAGGTAGACACAGGGGAGGCAAAGGCATAGAGTGGCTATCAAGAATTTCTCTGTTGCCCTGGCCGGTTTGGCTCAGTGGTTAGAGCGTCGGCCTGTGGTCCTGAGAGACCCGGGTTCAGTTCCCGCTAAGGGCATGTACCTCGTTTGCAGTTTGTCCCCAGCCCTGGTCGGTTGTGTGGGTAGCAGCCACTCGATGTGTCCCTTTCACGTCGATGTTTCTCTCTCTGTCTCTGTTCCTCTCTCTCCCTCCCACTCTACCTGAACAAAAAAATGGAAAAATGTCCTCGGGTGAGGATAAAAAAAAAAAAAAAAAAAAAAAAAAGAATGTCTCTGTCTAGTGAGATGGAGAGCAGGCGAATGGACCCTACTGTCCCCGAGGGAAGGGGGAGTATTAAGCAAGGGAGATGAGGCTTCTATTCTATTCCTCTAAGCTGGGGTCTCAAACTTGTTTGTGCCATGAACACCTTTAGTAGTCTGATGAAGCTTGCGGATGCCTTAGCAGAATATGTGTTTATTTTGTTTTTAAATTTTAAAAAATATGTTTATATTGATTTTAGAAAGAGAAGAAGGGAGAGGGGGAGAAGGGGGGGGGAGAGAGAGAGAGAGAGAGAGAGAGAGAGAGAGAGAGAGAGAGAAAGAGAAACATCAAAGTGAGAGCACAGCATTGATCGGCTGCCTCCTGTACGCCCCCTACCGGGAATGGAGCCAGAGACCCAGGCATGTGACCTGACTGGGAATCAAGCCAGTGACCTTTTGGTGCGTGGGACTGCACTCATCCAACTGAGCCACACAAGCCAGGGCCAGGATATGTTTTCAAACACATAAAATAAATAACAGAATGGCAAAAGAAGACAGTTATATTGAAACACAGTTATCAAAACAGTAGGAAAAATGATGTGATAGTACATGTGCTTTGTCAACTCATCGATAACAAAATCGAGTGCTGAATCCAATAATTAGATTAACTCCAAAGTAGTAGTGGATGGGGTTACTTTTGGATGTATCTGCACCCACTGTGATGTGAGATAAAAATATCTATGACTTTGGTTGCTAACAGTCGTGGGAACAGCTAGCAGCACCCTGGTTTGCCTATATTCCCCAAAGAAGAAAATAGAAAACTGTGGTTAATGTTTAATAAAAAGAAACATGGAGTGTTTTTCTTATCGGTCCCTGCGCCCTCCCTCCTTTTCCTGATTCCGTCTGTAGACCTCAGATTAGAACCGTGACTCTAGGGAAAGTTTCAGTATTTTTTTTTCAGGGAAGGAGGCTTTTATTTATTTATTTTTTGTCTTTTTTTTAAAAAAATTTTTTATTAATTTATTTTTGCTACAGATGTTTCTCCTTTTTCCCCCATTGACACCCTACTCCCCATCCCCCCCACCCCATCCCCAGCTTTGTTGTCTGTGTCCATGGTTATGCATACATGCATACAAGTTCTGTGGAAGGAGGTTTTTAAAGCCGGAAATTTGGATGCTTGATTTGTAGCTATTTTTTTTTTTTTTTTTAAACAAAGACACCCACCTGTCTCCATGAGACTTATCTGGCAGGACACTAATTTCTTGCTTCCACCAATATATTCCCTATTTTCAAAAACACCATGATAAACAAATGCTCTTAAGAGAGACACTCCTGCCTGGCTGGTGTGGCTCAGTGGACTGAGCATCTTCCCAGGGATGGAAAGGTCCCGGTTTGATTCCGGATCAGGGCCCATGACCTGGTTGCAGGCTTGATCCCCAGCAGAGGGCGTGCAGGAGGCAGCCTATCAATGTTTCTCTCTCATTGATGTTTCTATTTCTCTTTCCCTTCCTCTCTAAAAAAATCAGTGAAAACATATTTAAAAAGAAAAAGAGACACCCCGTGAAGTAACTATTCTCATCACCCTGGGAGACCAGGTGAGCTCATTGTCTGCTCTGACACCAGCTGCTGTCAGGAATCAGCTGTGTCTGGGTGTCTGGTGGAGAGGATGAAGCTGTTGTCTCCCACGGGGCAGCCCCTGCCTCACTCAGAATAGACACAGCTCCGTGGGGAGGGGTCCCATGTTTCCAGAGATCACCAAGTCCTGGTCGTAAACATCTCACTCATTTTCCAACCCCCGCAACAAAACAAGCTGTTAGCCAAGCCTTGACTGTCCCCCTCTGCCCATCCAATGGCAGGGACACTGGTTACACTGAGGGCTTTCTGATGGCATTAACCCTTCGCTCTCTAATAGGAGATTTCCTGTGTGCTGAAACCCCTCCAGATTCTCCATGCACGGTGAGTCCTTAAAGGGAGGAACTCGGGTAAGGCTGGAAGTTCCATTTCCCATCTGCAGGCTTCTTTGTGGAGGGACTTGAGCCCCTGTACACTCTGGGCTCTGCCCCGGCATCCTGCGCCCATTCAGAGAAACAGGAACCTTTTCTTTTTTTTTTTTATCTTCTTCACTACAAAGGTGGCTTATGGGCTAGAGGCCACCCTGCCCTGACTCTACCCCAGGGAAAGGGATGAGCATTGGATTGTGAGTGTGGCATTTCCCCAGCTAACTCCCTTCCTGTTCCCTGTTCTCTCCTTCTCTCTCTCTCCCCACCTCTTTCTCTGCCCCAGACTTTGCCCCCTCCCCTGCCTGGATTCCGGGGGTGGGCTCCACCCAGGTGGGTGTGGCCTGTGGTTGTTCCACACCACCCATTCCTGGGTGTGACTAAGTCTTCGAATGAAGCATGAAATACAGTGATACCTCGGTTCTTGAACATAATTCGTTCCAGGAGGACGGTCGAGAACCAAATTGTTCGAGAACCGAAGCAATGAAACCCAATAGGAAATAATGGAAACTGGATTAATTCGTTCCAAGCCCCAGAAAATGCCTATTTACTGGCCTAATTTGTATATAATATGTAGAAAAACATAAGTCTCAACAAGAAATAAAAGTGTACAGTATGTCTAAGGGTTAAATTCAGTGTAAAGCGTGACTCTCTCCACAAAGCGTGACTCTCTCCACAAAGCGTGACTCTCTCTCTGCACTCACACTGATGACGCAAGCAAGGCGCGCTGGGCCGAATGAACGCCATTCGGCTCAACTCGGCTCATCTCGGAAGTTCGAGTTCCAAATATTTGTTCGGATTCCAAGACAAAAGTTTCTCGAATCTCCTGGTCGAATACCGATTTGGTCGAAATTCGAGGCGTTCGAGAACCGAGGTATCACTGTATCAGCACATTTATTTATTTAGCCACAGACCCATGGTTCTCTTCATCCATCAGCCTCATTGGTACCCAAGCCTACGGTCTGGCCTCTAGAGTCCCTGTGTCTCATTCCCAGGGGGTTCTAATTTGGGAGGGGAAGAAAAGATGCTGTTCATGATCTACCACCTCAACACAACAGCATCTACGTGACTGAATCGAGGCCTCACCTTCCACCCTTTGCTGAGTTGATGAGAATGTGACCACTCTCATGAACATATATCAAGCACTTACAATGTGCCGATCTCCATAGGATGCAGAGAACCACACTCTGGTATGGGGTCTGTAAGGCTGGGTTTATGGAACTAAAGCAGAATCAACAGGCATCGCTGTGCCCTTGATGAGACCTGGTGGAAGCCACCTCCTGAAGGCAACCCAAGTGGACTAGTTGGGTTGGATGGCAGCCAATAGACACACCTCATTGGGTGTCTAGCGAGTGGTATGTCCCTTATTGCCTGGCTGAAAACATTGGGCGCTGGGGTACCAATAGACACACCTCACAAAGAGCTGGTCAAGTGGACTCCAGCACATATTTGTGTCACCCTCAAGTCATGTCATCATTTTAGTCCTGGTAACAACGACAGCTCTTGGTTGAGAGTTTCCTTTGCACCAAAGTTGTTGATGCACTTCATGCACCATCATCTCCAGTCCGCCAGTCCATGCAGAGCTGGCTGTGTCCATTTCCTAGGGCTGTGGTAGCTCATGACACCACTTAGTGACCTGACAACAGCATGGGTTTATTATCTTATAGTTCTGGAGGTCAGAACTCCAAAGTGGGTCTCACTGGTCACATCAGGCGCTGGAGGGCTGCGTTCCTTCTGAAGGTTTCAGGGGTGAACTGGTTTTCTTGCCTTTTCCAGTTTCTCAGGCTGTCTACACCTCTTGCATTGGGGCCCCTTCCTCCATCTCCAAAGCCAGCAGGGTAGCATCTTTAAATGTCTGTCTCTCGGACTCTGACCCCTCTGCAACCCCCTTACAAGGATCAGATGAAAAACCCAGAATGATCTCTGCATCTTATATCCTCTCCTTAATCACCTCTGAGAATTTCCTTTTGTCCTGTAAGGTAACATATTCACAGGCTCTGAGTATTAGGATGAGGACATTTTGGGGGGCCCTTATTCTGTCTACTTCACAAGTCATGTTATGCACTTCATCTTTATAGGTGAAGAAACTAAAGCCCAGAGAGGGGAAGTGACTTGCCCAAGGTCACACAGCTAACAGGATGCAGAGACCAGATTCCTCCTCAGGGGTCTAGAATTCCCAGCCATCACACCACACAGCCTTTCTAAAGGGAGAGCTGGTGGAACCCGCGTGCGTGAAGAGGCTCAGAGCAAAGAACGAAGAAGTCCCTGATATAAATGTTAGAAACTAGAAGACTGTCCTTTAGGCATTATGATTTCCCTCACCGTGGCCCATACCTGTCTCTCAGCAGCCTGGGTGAGAAGATGAAGAAGCTCTGGGGTCCAGTCCAGTTCCTGGCTCTCCAGCATGCGAGTCAGGCTAGTTCATGTCAGCCCTTGGGACTCACTACCGTTATGGTAGAGTGCGCATGGTAATCTAGCGAGTGCTATGTCCCTAATTTATTGCCTGGCTGAAAACATGGATGCCGTGATTGTCCACACTATAGCCGTCCAATAAAAGGGCAGCATAACCTCCCCTACACGGTATTCGATAACCTAACGCCAAGAAGGGGTAGGGATGCAGAGGTTTCTGAGTCCTTCCCCACCCCAGAGATCCAGAGCCCAAGGAGACAGAAAACGAGAATGAGGACCGGAGGAGCCTTCCACGGTGGGGGGGGAAACAATAAGTCTGCAAAACAGTTCCTAAGAGAGAGAAAATATCTAAAGAAATTTAATTTTGTTTCTTACTTTTGAGGTCCATCAAGAGAGAGGCTGTTCATTGAATTTCAACAGCTATTTCTATAGCTGGTTTTTCCAAAGGTCAGAAGAAATTCATTTCCCATGGCTGTCTTAAGAACACAGAAACACATATCATAATTTGTCTATTAGGCTGCTGTTGGAGCTGATGGCAGAGAAAGTGAGCATCTGGCCAGCTGTGGACGCGTCACTTAAAGAACCGAGAATTGTTACGGATGAGAAAGTTTTGATAAGATTTACCTTAATACACCTTTAAAAACCTTTTTTCCTGACATTTGAAATGTGCTGCCTGTGATCTTAGCAGTGTTGGCAGAGGCCATGATGATGCCTGGTAAGACTCCCGCTGTCTGGTTAACGAATAAACTGGCTCATGGAGAAACCAGTCTCTGAACTCAAAGGGGACAGTCTTGCTGCCCCTCAACCTGTGTCGGTGTCATGCTCGAACTTGAAATTCCCTGCCTTCAGGACCCAGATACAACTGATTTGTAAAATGGTAAACAGAACTGTTTTTGTTTTTAAAAAATTTTTTTCTTTATTGATGTTAGAGACAGAGAGGAAAGGAGAGGGAGAGAGACATAGAAACATTGATGAGAGAGAACATTGATTGGCCGCCTCCTGCGTGCCCCACACTGGGGATCAGGCCCACAACCCGGGCATGTGTCCTGACCGGCAACCTCTTGGTACATGGGTTGATGCTCAACCACTGAGCCACAGCAGTCGGGCCAGAACTGTTTTTTTAGTCCGACACATGGTCACTGCACCCAAACTAGAAAATACAGATAACAGCAACAGCTAACCCCCACCTGCTACTCCACTAAGTATGTGTTTGTATCCATTCACTTAATCCTCACAACAGCCCTCTGAGGGAGGCACTGTTACGCGTCCCATGTTACAGGTGAAAGAAACTGAGATCGTTCCAATGTAAGGGGTTTGTTCTCTGTGAGCTACTTCATTCCACACACTGGAAGCTTCTGGAGCATCAATGGCGATGTGGGAGAAGGACAGTTCCAATGACATGGACATCATGACTATGGCTACCAGTTATTCAAGCTACTAACATTCCTAGAATTACAGAGTGTTTTTTTTTGTTTGTTTGTTTGTTTTTAATCTTCACCCGAAGATATTTTTTTCCATGTATCTCTACATCAAGTGAAAGGGAGGGAGAGGGGAGAGGAGAGAGACAGAGAGAGAGAAACATCGATGTGAGAGAGGCACATCGATTGGTTGCCTCCCGCATGACCCCGACCAGGGCTGGGACGAACCACAGCCAAGGTACATGCCCTTGGATGGAATCGAACCCATGACTCTTTGGTCCACAGGCCGATATCTAACTGCTGAGCCAAACCGGCCAGGGTGAATTAGAGAGTTTTGCGAACAATGTATTCTGGCTCCAGACAGCGCAAGGGGCAGTGCCCTCATCTGGGCAGTCTTCCCTCCCCGCCCCGGGTCCTGCTCGCCCTCTTCGTCCTGCGCTCAGGGCTCTCACGTGACAAAACCGTCACTCCAAAGGGTCCACCCAGAACGTTGCACATGTCTGACCGCACTCTCCGTTTTATTACTTTGGGTTTGAACGAGTTGCTTTAATTATTGTAACCAAAAGTTGAGTTTATAATTAATTAACAAGTGTCTGAAATGATCTGTTTCTTAATCGTGGGGAATGGACTATTCTGACAATAAAAATAAAGTCAGACCCATCATTCATGACCTAGTTCCTGTCCCTATAATCCAACTTCAAGTGTGATTAATACGTGTCATCAAGACTTTGAGAGTGGACCTCAGATATAGACATGGGAATACATGCATCGATCGATAGATGAAACTGCTACGATCCGGCCGTCCTGACCAATGCGGTAATAGATCAGGGCTGGCCAACGATGGCCCATGGGCCAAGTCTAGCCCACTGTCTGGGTTTTCATGGCTTATCAGCTAAAAAATGCTTTTTACGTTTTTTAATGGTTACATTTTAAGTGGTTATATAACTACCTACATTATGTTCTCAATTTTGCCTCTTGGCCCACAAAACCTAAAAGAGTTACTACCCGGTCCTTAATGGTAAAGCATGCTTGTCTATAATCTAATAGATGATCCTCTATTTTGAAGTCTTCTCATTGTTGAATGTGACATCATAGTGCCATATACCCAATAAAGTTGATGGTGCCTTTGAAACTCCAAGTACTATTATCAACAAACTTTCATCCTGTAGAAGAGCAAGCAACTGAGATACTCTCTTAAAACAAACCTGAAAGAAACGTGGACCTGAGACATCCTGAGATGTTATCATGTCTTGACATAGTCTATTGCTAGCTTGCCTTCTTCGTAGTGTTCTAGCTCCTGGTCATCTTCCCTGAAAATGCTTCACAATGGCCCTGGTCAGTTTGGTTCAGCAGTTAGAGCATTGGCCTGCAGACCAGAGAGTTGCAGGTTCGATTCTGGACAAGAGCACATACCTTGGTTGCAGTTCGTCCCAGGCCCTGGTTGGAGTCATGTGGGAGGCAACCAATCAATGTTTCTCTCTTTCTCTCCCTCCCACTCTATCTGAAAATAAATGGAGAAATATCCTCAGGTGAGGATTTAAAAAAAAAAAGCTTCACAATGGAAGCATCCTACAGCCATTGTAATAACCCAGGTCCTGGCCAGAAGCCAAGTATAATAAAGGTAAGTTTGAAACAGCTACTTTCCAAAGACTCTCAACCAACTTTAAAAAATAATGATTGTTCTCTACATGGTAGAAGCAAAGCTTTTCCCCTATTTCCTCCACCAGTTCAAGGTCAGAACTGAACTAGATCGTCCTTCTACACTGGCGGGTAGCTCTCTGACCAGCCCTTCACAGGGATGGGATCTAGAACCGTGTCATTTCAGCACAGGATCTGGAAAATCTGCCAGCGAAGCCAAACAGGCCTTAACATGCTCATCATTGTTCTTCACTGATACAGGGAACTAAACTGCTCTCTAAAGAAACTTTCTGCAACACAGAAACACTTTCTCGGTTTATAGGGTACTTGGCATAAAAGAAGATGGAGAGGTTTAAAGTGACAGAAAAACAGAAGTACTCTGAATTCATCATCGCACTTAAGTTATTTTACCATATAAAAACAGAAAGAGGGGGGGAAAAGCTTAGAGAATTAAGCATCTGTTAAACTCAAAAGGATGCGTCTCTCTTAATGACAAAGTTGAGTCTCTTGATTCAATGTGGGCCAAGTATGATTGTCTAATTCTTTATGATGGACAAGAACAGAAGATACAACATAGGCTGTGCTAGTAATCTAATCAGCAACTTGGGAGCTTCAAGTCGAGTGGTAACTCCTCGTCTCTCCCCTCGGGAAGGCTGGAAATCTCTGTGAATCAAAATTCATCATTCACCAGCCATTCTCGTCTGCCTCCCAGTGACTTTGCTTTACTACTGATCAGCTCTACTTCCACGCACCAGCTTTCTCTCCAAGTCACAGCTCTGAGAACAGTGTTTATTTATTTATTTAAAAAAAATTTTTAAAAATTTATTTTAGAAAGAGAGGAAGGGAGAGGGAGAGAGGGAGATAGAAACATCGATGAGAGAGAACATCAATTGGCCGTCTCCTGCATGCCCCCCACTGGGGATTTGGTCCACAACTTGGGCATGTGCCCTGACCAAGAATCAAACCAGCGACCTCATGGTGCCTGGGTCAGTGCTCAACCACTGAGCCACCCTGGCTGGGCTGAGAACAGTGTTTAACAGAGCTGTGTTTCATGTGTCAGTATGGTTGGTGGTATGGCATCGACAGTAGGATGTACCCATAATCCATAGGATGACATTCAAAACTTGTATCAACGCCCTTTTCTGGTATCTGTCTGCACAATGCCCTCAATTCCCTGGTCTTTCTTCCAGTAACATATGAACATGACATGTCTTCGCTCATGCTGTTTCTCTCTCAGTGATGCCCTTCCCTCAGCTTCTTCATTGCGGCTTCCATTCATCTATCAAGGCTTCGTCCAAACAGCACACCTTTGTGCGTGGTTGCTAGGAACACATCTGCTTGACCGCCTTCCCAGGCTGCTCGATCTCTGCATCCCTGATGTCCAGCACTGCACCATGGATTCAGTAAACATTGGTAGGTGCTCCATACATGTGTGTCAACATCTGTTCCTGAATTTTGGCAGCTAGATTACCTTAGTGTTTCACTGAACGCCAAGAGCCTGCCCAATTCTCTGCTGTGTGGGTAGAGACTAAATGAACTTCCTTCACGCTCCTTCTTCAACCTCATCATCCATCATGAAAATAACTAATATCAACTAATAGTTACAGGGTGACAGATCTTATTTAATCTTCCTGAGAAGTCTATGAGATAGGGACTATGGTGATCCTCATTGTGGCAGATGAAGAAACTGAGGCTTAGAGAGGTTCAGTGACCTGCCCAAGTTCTCACATCTGATACAAGGTAGATCTGAATCCACAGCCCAAAGCCAGCACCCATGCTCTTGGCCCAGGACTCTCAGATCAGGTTTCAGCTAAAGTGAGGTCATATGAGGTGAGCAGACATAGCCCTAACTTTCCTGGGTTGATAGGCCAACCTTGGAGGTATGGGGGAGATGGCTGGAGTTGCCAGCAGAGCTATGAGACTCATCAAGGTCTCCTGCTAGAATGTATCCAGAATGGAGACACGAGGGAGGCCACCAAGTCAGGCTCTGTTCCCTCCACCTCTCACCCCATTGCCATCAGCAGGAGCCAGGTAGGCTTGCAACTGGATTTCAGAGCCTAGGGCTTAGCATCCTAGCTTAGGTATGTCCCATTTCATTTCATTTTTTTTTTAAATTTATTTTTTCTTTATTGATTTTAGAGAGAGAGGAAAGGAGAGGGAGAGAGAGATGGAAACATCGATGAGAGAGAACATTGATTGGCCGCCTCCTGCATGCCCCCCACTGGGGATTGGGCTCACAACCTGGGCATGTGCCCTGACCAGGAATCGAACCGGCGACCTCTTGGTGCATGGGTCAACACTCAACCACTGAGCCACACCGGCAAGGCCCATTTCATTTTCTTTGCTGACACAACAGAGCAAGGGCAATTTGCATAGGGTGGCTCACCATCTGTGTTTCATTTGCAAGAATAATACGGTGTTCTAAAAATAATAAAAATTTATTTACATCTACTTCTCCAACCCCCTCTATTTTCTCAGCAGCAAGTGATATAAAAAATGGAGGAAATTATTCCAACAAAAATATTTGTAAGTAAATACCTCGCAGGAAAAATGAGGATGCTACTATCTAAATAATTCTGGTCCCACCCATCAAAACAAAGCAAGAGGGTATTCCTGACAGCATGATTGAATTGTGTGTAATTACTGCCAATGTTTTAAACATGATGATAATGAAAAAAGTATTAGCATTAGATCAGAGCAGCTGAAAACATTTATTTTCCTGAGAGTATGATGACTACGTCTAGCTTTCATTCAAGGCATGGGGGAAATGCTATCCTTTATTACAGAGATTTTCAATGGATGTGCTACAAGAATTTTTAAAACATGCAACACCTGACTATTTAGTCAGGGGCACTGACCTCTCTTCCCTTAGATTGTCAAATAAGAAAATGACAACAGCCAATATAAATGGATCAGCATTTGAATGAATCAGAATTATATCTAATTTTTTTTGTCAGATTGGCAAAAAATACAATATATCTTTGATGCGCTGCAGAATTTTAGTAATTAGCTTATGTGTGCCCTGAAATGAACAAGGTGGTAAACTGCTGTTTTATTACTATTTTATTTTCAGGCAGCTTGACTTGATATCATGGTTTTCATAGATTTTTTAGTATATTTCTGGAGATGCACCCTACGTACATGACAATATTCTAACTTAAATCATTTTGACGAAACACATAGGTCTTTCGACTTGCGGCAACACATCCCATTTCATTGATTATTTTGTGAGATGCTCGCTCTCACTATCCTTCAGTTTTCTTTTCTGACATTTTCAAGGACTCCTGAATCTCTCAGAGCAAATAAATGCACAGAAATCTACAAGTAAGTCCTTATGTGACACTTACCGTGGAAAGAAGGAAGGAAATTCTCTCCATTGTCACATTCGACCTAGAAATTGGGGACATTATAAAGTTTCAAAAAATTCTTTACCAGCTGAAATAGAAAATAAACGACATTCTCAGTCCTAATATTTTTCACTGTGTGTACATTTTTATGGGTAGGCTATCACTGTCCTCAGATTATCTGGAAGATATCCCATAATAGGATAAAGGTGAATTCAAACAAAGATAACGAAGCTCAAACTCCTTAAAAAGACTAATGATGCTCCCACAGTTCGACTATTAAGATGGAATTTTAAGGGCCTCTTTTATAAACTGTTTCCATTTGCACAAAGGAAAAAGAAGGAAAAAAAAAAAACACCCCAAAACTGACCATTAGTTACTTTACTCTGAGTAGTTGCAAATTGTGGTTATGTTAAAAAACTTGGCAGATTTCAGCTGATGAATTTCAGTCTAGCAGCCAAGATGATCAACTAAAGAAACCATTCATCAAACATTAGGGACCTTTATCTGATTTTATTTTGTAGTGCAGACAGACATAGTTTAAAACCATAGACAGAGCTGTCAGAATGAGGGGCTGAGTATGTTTATAGAAAAGAATAAAACAGTGCCCCAGATGAACCCAATTTTGTTTTGTAGGATATATGGCTTTTATTTTTTTCTAGACATTTCTCCAAACATGTAAGCAAGAGACATGGAACAGATTCTCAGGCTCATCCTATTCTACAGTACTTTTTATTTTATTTTTTTATTTCTCACCTGAGGATATTTTTCTATTTATCCTCAGATAGAGTGGGAGGGAGGGAGCGAGAGAGAGAGAGACAGAGACAGAGAGAGAGAGAGATATCGATGTGATAGAGCCACATCAACTTGTTGCCTCCTGCACGACCCAACCAGGGCCAGGGACAAACCGCAACCAAGGTACGTGCCCTTGACTGGAATCGAACCTGCAACTCATTGATCCGCGGGCCAACACTCTAACCGCTGAGCCAAACCGGCCAGGGCTCTATGGTACTTTTTAGAGCCCAGTGTAGTTCCTGACACAAGGTAGGTGTAAGGCAAAAAAATTAGGGTACTTGATGGTTACACAAGGGAACAACCACGCTCTCAACTAAAATAGAATCATTTCCTCTGTTTTATATACTCATGCTAGACTGTGGGTCTCAGAGTAAGTTCTCAAATAGTCTGTTAGTTATTTACTCATAAATTTACAAACTGAAGGATCATAGATCATTCATTGATCCATCCATCTATCCATCCATGCATCCATCCACCTATCCAACCAATCTTTGCTGCATGCCTCTTATTTACCTGGCATTACGTTCAGCAGTAGAAATACAGAGATCCAAGATCTCTTTCTTCAGGAGGTGTATGCTCTGGCATGGTTTCAGAAAAAGTAAATAGAAGCCCTTGTAATAGAAAATGCACCATGTTTCCAAGTGAAACTTGATACCTGTTAACACTGAGCTCATGGTAATGCATGGGCGAGACGTGGTCATTGCAGCTGCTCTCGCGACTCAGCAATGACCTTGAGGAACTGCAACGAAACCCAGCCCAGTATGAGCAAAAGTGAGGAGGTGTGACTCAGAACAGAGTGAGTGTGGAGAGTGTGGGCTGATTCTTCTTCCGTCTGTGATGCACGGTTAGAAACAGTAGCAGTTCTCACCATGAGTTGATGGGAACTGGAACCTGGCTTATCTGGAGCCATAGGAAGTTGACAAATGGTGGTGATCATGTTTGCAAAGTGCTGTCTGCAACGTGAGTGGAGGTTGTTCACATCTTGAAAAGGTGACATAGTTGGTAGTGCAGATGTCATTAAGGTAGTCATTACTGATCAGGAAACGGGCTCATAGAGGTGAAATGACTTGCCCAAGGTCACACAGCTGGCCTGGTGGGGAATTGCCACTTCTAGGCATCATCCCACAGTGTAAACGGCACATTGAAGGTATTCAATAAGTGTTTTTAATAACTATAGTCTCAAGGTTGGAAAAGACATTACAGATATAGTCTTGACTGGTTAACTGAATCTGTTCTGTGACACTCTACCAAGGGCAGTCTATGTTTGAATACATCCCACAATGGGCAACTCACTCCCCACTCTTACAACTTACAATAGCTCATATTATTTAGAATAACCATGTGCTTTATGTAGTTTGACAGATCTGATCCTCACCAACAATTCATTTGAGGTAGGTACTGTTATTCCATTCTGTAGGGGCATAAGGCACAGAGGAGGCAATTAACTCTTTGTTATGGGGTGAGTGTGCTCCCCCAAAAGATATGAAGTCCTAACCCCCAGTGCCCATGAATGTGACATTTAGAAATAGGGTGTTTGCAGACACGGTCAAGTAAACATGAGGTCATTAGAATGAGTCCTAACCTAATGTGACTGGTGTCTTAGGAGAAGACACATACACACACAGCAGGAAGAAAACGTGAAGAGAGTCAGGAGGAGGCCATGTGAGGATGAAGGCAGAGACTGGTGTATGATGGAACGTCATGGGCAGCTGGCAACTACAGAAGCTACAAGACGCAAGGACGGCTCCTCCTCCAGAGCCTTCAGCACCTGGATCTCAGACTCTGACCTTCAGAGCTGTGAGACAATATATTTTTTGTTGTCTTAAGCCCCCTAGTTTGTGGTACTTGGTTACAGAAGTCCTAGGAAGCGAACATACTCACCTAAGTAAAAACCAAGTAAATGATGGGGCAGGATTCCTATCCCAGACCACATCTCCTAAGTCTTTTTTATTTTTATTTTTAATCCTCACCCGAGGATATTTTTCTGCTTATCTTCAGACAGAGTGGGAGAGAGAGGGAGAGAGGGAGGGAGGGAGGGGGAGAGAGAGAGAGAGAGAGAGAGAGAGAGAGAGACATCAACATGAGAGGGACACATCGACTGGTTGCCTCCTGCACAACCCTGACCAGGGCCAGGGACCAACCGCAACAGAGGTACGTGCCCTTGACAGGAATCGAACGCACAACTCAGTGGTTCGTGGGCCGACGCTCTACTGCTGAGCCAAACCAGCCAGGGCCCTATATCTTAAGTACATTGAAACATGGTCTCCAAGGGGATTCTCCAATTTGCTACACATTTGAATCATCTGGGCTTTTCCTAAACTACTGATCCCTGTGCCCTGCCACCCAAGACTCTGATTTCATGAGTCCAGGCCTTGTGTGGGGTACGGGGTCCCTAAAGCTCCTCCCTACAGTTGGAGACCCACTGTTCTAGTTGATTCCACTTCTCACCACTTGGGGACCAATCAGAACGAATCCACCTCCTCTTTCCAAAGGCCAGTCCTCCTTAAACACCAAGGCCACCCTCCCGTTCCCTCTTTCTCTGACTACGCACCCCTAGGGGTCCCACTGTTGAAAGCGGGAGCTCAGCCAATGGTGCAGCCCCTGAGGACTCCTGCATCGCGGTGCCCGGGGCCTCGCAATGGAGCAGTCTGCGGGAAGTGGGGCAGCACAGGTTAGCCTTGAACATGGTGGGAAGCTGGCCCTGGCCATGGTCATTCCCACTGTCCCTACCATTTTCCACATAGTGTTCTCCCCCAGGTCACCGCTCAGCGGAGGAGACATCTCAAGGAGAACTCTCTTCTCTACCCACTCACTGGGCGGCATCTGCTGGGCAGCCAAGTCAGCTGGTAACTGTGGTGAACAGGGAGAGACGGGCTCCGGAGGCTGCACCGCCCCTAACGTGCCAGGAGGCAGAGAAGCAGCACCAGCTGAGCCGGACCCTCACCACCCTGCCAGGCAGCGGCTTGCGCACGCAGAGGTAGCGTACATTTCACGCTGCCTGCTGCTGTCTCTTCCTCGCATCCTTCTTTCCATCCCTCAACAAAATGTATTTGGAGCATCTCGCAGGCGCCAAGGACTGGGAATACATCAGGGAACAAGCTGGATAACAACCCTTTCCTCCTGGAAGTGTGAGAGGAGCCGATCAGTGAGCGCACCTGCCTCAGTTGGCCCCGCGTGGGGCACCCTGGAGAGTGAGGGTTGGAAGAAGAAAGGGCAACAGTCAAAATGGTAACGTGTCGCCACTGTGGAAAACAGTGTGGGGGCTCCTCACAAAACGAAACATGGGGCTACCTGCCGTTTGACCCAGAAATTCCACTTCTGGGTGTTTATCCGAAGAAATCCAAAACACGGATTCAAAAAAATATATGCACCCCTGTGTTCATTTCAGCATTACTTCCAATAGCCAAGATATTGAAGCAACCTACATGTCCACCAATATATGAATGAATAAAGGAATGATACACACACACACACACACACACACAGAGAAATATTAAGCAGCCACTGAAAAGAACTCTTGCCATTTGGAACAAGATGGCTGGACCTAGAGGATATTATGCTGAGTGAAGTAAGGCAGACAGAGAAAGGCAAATACCACAGGATCTCACATGTGGAATCTAAACAGCAAAACAAACAAGCAAACAAAACAGAAACAAACTCACAGACAGAGAGAACAAAATGACGGGTGACAGGTGGGAAGGAAAGGGATTAAGAAGTACACACCGCCCGTTATAAATACAGTCGCGGGGTGTGAAGTACAGCACAGGGAATACAGTCCACAGCATTGTAGTAACTGCATGGTGTCCCATGGGTCCGAGACTTACCGGGGTGATCATAAGGTGTATAATTGTCTAATCACTATGTTGTACACCTGAAACTAATATAATGTTGTATGTCAACTATAACCGAAACATAAATTTTAGAAAAGGTTATTTGCTGGTGCCCTTGACTGTTCTCACTGCCAAACTTGATCACAAAGTAAATACGTGAACGGCAGGGAAGGTACACAGGCAAGTCTGCAGAAGATAGTACATGCTGACTTCCTGAAGTACTCCTAAAAGGAAAGGTGCTAAATGGGAAAAAATAAAGATGTACATCACAGCAGTCGAGTGCATGTCAACCAGCCGGTGGGTATCGGAGCCTCCAATCCTAACAAGTGGGGTCCGCAGGGGGGCAAACTGCTTGTGCAACACCAGGGGCCCCAGCTCTATAGGGGTCCCGGACCTGTCTGTTCACACGCACAATATTCAACACCCAGACACACTATTGGAGGCCCTGTTGGTGAAGACAGGGTGACTGAACCTAAAAGCACTTGGAATCATACGACGTTTGTGGGGCTCCCCCAGTGGAACATTGACACGGTGCATACATCTGTGTTAAAGATTCTGCCCGGGCGGTCCAGAAGTCGACGTTTAAAACCACACAGAAGACAGGACGCTGACGCAGAAAGGCCCCAGAAGTCATGAAATAATTGCAGTTTCGCTGAGGGAACCTGTCGTACGCACAGGGGCCGTAGTAAAGGCACAGAGAGATGAAGACATTGCAGATGGTGAGAAACCCAGACTGGAAGTCTGCCCGATGTCCCTTTAACCCTGAGGGACCCGGAGTCACACTTCATCCTCCAGCAAGCTTGCCGCCGGGAGAGTGAAGGCAGCGCCGGTCAACAGGCTAAACCTGCCTAAATCCAGGGCCCTCGCCTTGGCGGCTCCTGCCGGGGTCAGCACCGCAGTCCGGAACCCTCACCGCAAAGTGACACTCTTCATTCACTGCCATTGATTTTCCAATTTTGGTTAAATTGCGTTGGTCTTTTCGGGGAGTTGTTTATGGATGTGGCTAGATCTGCTTAATTCAACTCCCATAATTACATCCTCATTGCAACTTAACCAAAACCCAAATGAAAAGATAATGAGCTTGAAACACATCTGTCGCCAAAACATGGAATAAGCCACTACGTTATCGCTTTGATTTATGCAGAGAGACAGAACGTGTTCTACCAGCAGAAGAGGACGGAGGTGGAAACATCACCGTGTTTCATCTTTCCCGTGTAAGAATGTGCAAGCCCCTTTGGGAGAGCTAGGGGTCTGGCAAAACTGGTGTGTGTGTGTGTGTGTGTGCGTGTGTGTGTGCGTGTGCTTGCATGCAGGCTGGGTGGATGATAAAGAGAGAGTTAGAAAGTCATTACTTGCCTCCAAAGAAGATAATATGGCAGTCAGGCAGGCATATAATAGGAAGGGTTGAAAAGAGACTAGAGGAGAAAATGAAGGAAATAGACTCAATACGTTCTTTTTTTTCTCGCTGCTTTCCTATCTTTAACTAGAAACAATCACATTTTTCCAGTGACAACCACAGTGTCAATGCAGATTTTATTCTCATGCTCCTGTGCAATGATTTCCCATTTCTACTCCTGTTCCCCAGCCCTCACGTGTAAAAATCTTAGCGTCATTTACAATTCGTTCTTGCCTATATGCCCAAACCCATACGGTTAGAATTTTGGGGGGTGCTCAAACTACGCTAGGCCATGGGATGCATACACACATAGGATGACAGTCTCTGTTCTCAAGCAATTTCAAGTCTAGGCAGCGTTGCCCACAGGGCTTTCTATGATGATGGTGACATTCTGTGTCAGTTCTGGCCAACACCGCGGCCACCAGCCACAGGGGGCTACTGAGTACTTGAAATGTAGCGAGTTTGACTGAGCACTTTTTTACATGTAGCTTCAATGACTGAGAATTACAATTTAAATAAGTACATGTGCCTAGTGGTTACTGAGCTAGACAACACAGGCCCACATAGAGAACAAGGGGACGTTCTTTAAGAAGACAGCTGGCAATGTCAGGAAGCCCATGGACAATACCACACGAGGCTACAGGTAAGTGCAGGCAGAGACCGGAGAAGGAGCCAGCCTGGGGAAGACTCAGTGGAGGAGGACAGCGGCCCCGAGGAGGTGTGTCTAACCCAGTGTCTGGGGAGAAGCTATAGCGTGGGAAGCAGAAAGGAGAGGAGAAGGCATTTCTAACCCAAAAGTTGTTTAATCAGAAAGGCCTAGGGCAATATGCGCAGAGCCCGGAAGGAAAACCCAGTTCCTGCAGGACAGATGGTACCTGTAGCGGGTCAAGGTTGCTGCTCACGCTCCTGGGGCTTTGCCAGGTCGGGAGCAAGAAAGTCCAGGGTGGGAGCAGATTTGGGGTGGACAGAGGGCGTGATGGGTAAGGGGATGAGAGAGAATCCCCAAGTTGGCTGGGTATGCTGTGTTTGAAGGTGGTCTGCGTACACACATAGGATGACAGTCTCTGGATGACAGTCGGCCACAGGGAAGACCTGGAGCTCGGGAGAAAGGGCAGGGCCAGGGGCACATGGGGGGGTTTCAGAAGCACATGTCCCCCCTGCATAGGTCAGCCACCACCAGCTCCACTTAACTCTTACATTCGATGTTACCAGTTATCCATCTGTGGAGATTTGGCTTCAGATTGCCGGCTAGAAGTTGGAATTAAAAAAAAAAGATAGAAACTCTAACTACTTTGACACGGAAACAAATGTGGAAACTTGAAAACTAGCTGGGAAAAACCGAGAGCAAGAACACGGAATGAAGAGGTGCACGTGTCACCTGGCCGTGCCGTCTGGCCTAGAGGACGGCTGAGTTCTTATAGAGACAACCTGACGAGAGAGACGCAGAGGGGTCCTGGGAACAGTGGTGTACGCAGCAGAGGGTGTGAGGAGTCAGGGTCGAAGCCACGGTGCTCTGACAGGGAGCGTCACCGATGCTGGACAGAGCCTCCTCCCTCTCCGTCTGTCCTCGGTCTTTTCTTCCTGCATCCCGGCCTCTCCTTCACAGAGGACAGGTAAGGAGAGGAGCCCATGATCACCAGGGCCTCAGGAGTAAGTGGCCACTGAGGAAACTGAGGCATCAGCTTAAATGAACTCCAACAACTCCACATGACTGTTTAGAGTGTGTGTTTTTAGTTCCCACGCTACCCCATTTCCCTTTATAGATTCCCCCCCCCCGTGCAGCAACCTGTGGACAGAAAGACCACTGACTGTAGCCCACACCTGCCCTGCACTGGGTCCTCACGAAGCTCGTGCCTTCCAGCTCACCTCCCGGTCCAGCAGGGCGGGGGACACCACGGTGACAATGTCTCCTTTCTCAGGATCGATGTAGAACATGTTGGGTGACGGCTTGTCAGGCGTCTGCTGGCGGATATTATACCGAAGGAGGGCATTATCTGTGGCCGGGTCGTCCGCGTCGAAGGCTGTCATCCGCATCACTGTGGTCCCTGAGTGGGCAGGACAGAAGGACAGACGGTGGTCACTTGGAGACAGAGACAGGCAGAGCCCCCGTCCCCCACCCGGGCAGTGGCGATGAAGCGATATGCCAACGGCTTTCCAGAGTGAAAACAGAAAGCCTTCCTCCAGCTCAGTTCTGTTTCAGCTTTTCCTTCCCACCCCCTCCCCGCTCCATCACGTTAAAAGTCCCGCCCGAAGTACAGAAATCTTTGCTGCTCAGCAGACTGACAGCTTAATTTTCCCTTCGGCTGATATGCTGCTCATTTTCAGGGGCTTTCATTCCGTTGAGGATGTGTCTGTGTGACAATGGCCTGCCTTTCAAAAGCTGCTGTTGAATACCTACTCGGTGTGGGGTCCTGGGCTGAGGGTTGGGGAAACAGGTGCACAAAGGCCCATTCCATGGGGTCCAGCGGGTCAGAGGTTAGCAGGAGAGAGAGCATACACAAATGCAAAAATAATAAAGCATGTCAAGTGCACTGAGAGAGGGCACTGATGAGCACAGAACCCCCTCATCTAGCCTGGAGTCCAGGAAAGGTGCCCGGGGCAGACGCCCAAGGGGTGAGCTGGTGGGAGCAAGGTGAAGGAGAGGGACCTCACTGGGGAAGGACACTGCGTTTGAAGGCGTGTGGGCACATGTTAATGGCACGCCCTCTGTGTGGCGGCCACACGGTCTTAGGCACTTTAACTATAAAGACAACATAAAGACGGGGGTGACATGAGGACCATTTGATATGTCAGTGGCTGATGAGGGTGTCAGACGCAGGGTCTTGCTCACACACAAGGGAGTGGGTATTGGCACTTTCAGGGACAACTGAGTAGCACGTAGTAAAAAAAAAAAAAAATGCATTCACCCTCTTGGCATCTACCCTTGAGAAACACCTGCATGAGGTGTTTCTGCAGGGTGTTCATGGCAGGATCATCCATCCCAGAGAATCATCAGGAAACAACCTGCCTGTCTAACAACAGAGGACTCGCTAATGGGATGGCATCCCCCACATTAAGGGATATTTTGCAGCGGTTTGGAGAAGGTTGTAGATCTAATGTGTTCTAGCATGAAGGACTCTCGGAAAACGATCAGGTTGAAGAAAGTTATCCACGGCGTGGCGTCATTTTTATAAACCTGACTACGCACAGAAAATGCCACCATCCTTTATGCGTCTGCTTTGCGGTACCGTTTATGTGCATCAGTGCATAGAAGAAGGTCTATATTACAGTGAGTTTCACATGGGGTAGGGTGGTTAGATCTGAGAAAGGGGAGAGGGTGCTGGCATTAAGTATGGTGATGAGGGGAGATTTTTGGCTCAGTCTGCAATGTTTTGGTCATTTTGACAAGGAGAATCTATTGCGTTTGCAGTTAAAATTGCATTTAAGAGGATCATAATTATAAGTGCTTGTAGAAACATGGTCTAGAGTAGAATCACATTTTCCTGATGGTCCTGACAATTGGGAGCCGTCATAGTGAGGTCAGGGTAACCTGCCCAACCACAATCTCAAGGCAGTTCAGTCTTTTCGGAAGACAGAGGCCCACCTTCCGATTCTGAGTGCTTCTGGACCCACGAAGTGAGACCTAACTGGTCAGAGGCAAACGCGGCGGACCTGTTGTTCCTAGCAGAAGCATTCCTGTCTGAAAAACACTGATGCTTCCAGGAAGCACAGAATTCACGGAGCTTGACCACCATCGCGGAGTTCCTCTCACTACCCTAACAAACAGTGCTTCTCAAACCATCTGAGCCTGTGTATCTTTTCCCATGAGCAGAATCAGAGTATCAGCCATTCGGTCTGATGGATCAGGCAAACGAGGGAGACCCTGACCACCCTCAGGCTGGATCCATTTGTGACACATTCTCAGTGAATGTCCTCATGAGGGCAGCTGCATCGAGATGCATTGGCCAGTGTACCTCGTTTCTTTGCCCTTCTTTGTTTTTTTTGGTATGAAATTGTCACAGGGCAAACTTCAGGGTCCCGTGCAAAGGATAGGAAGTTGGTGGCATGTGCTGCCCCCTCACCCCGCCCCTGGCCTTTGGAAGATATCAGCTAACCAGCAAGCACTCTGTTTTCGATGAAGCCACGCTGTGGGATCAGGGTTCCCCTCTCAACACAGTGGCCCACCAGCCACTCCCAGTCTATCAGCTTAGCCTGAAATCGACACTTACTTGCCTTCCTGATCTAGGAAACAAGTCTACTAGGGGAAGTCAGAAATCAGAGGCAGTTTTCAGGCCCACAGTCTCACCCAGGGACATGCTAAGTGAGGCCTTTGCGGCCAAAGGCACAGAAGGAGGCCTCAAACCCATCAAGTCCACAGCAAACAGCCTCCGGTTAAGTATGCATGACCCAGTGCCTTGCACTTTGTTAGTGTCTGATGAATACTTGGTTGATGAAATCCACGTCCTATTTAATCTGCCTTCAGTTGAAGTCAGACGAATAAGCAAAAGAGTATTAAAATAGCCCTGGCTGGTCGCTCAGTGGTTATAGTGCCAGCCCGTGGACCAGAGAGTCCCGGGTTCGGTGCCCGCTAAGAGCACCTACCTCAGTTGCAGTTTGTCCCTGCCCTGGTTGGGATCGTGTGGTGGCAGCCAGCCGACATGTCTTTCTCATTTCTATGTTTGTCTCTCTCTTCCTCCCTTTCTCCCTCCTTCTCTATCTGAAGATAAATGCAAAAAATGTCCTTGGGTGAGGATAAAAAAAAGAAAAGAGTATACAAATAAAGTCATCATGGTTTTCAACTGTCATGGTTTGCCTTAAACTAATTAGAGGAAGAAAAAAAAAACCTCGTTGATGAATTTTCAGTTTTCACCAGGCAATTCATTGATAGTGTCTTTTTTGGCTGTTAGTTTTACAGATTTGATAACATGATATAATAAAAGATAATAAAAGGAATGTTCACAAGGTTACACAATTTTTTTTTTTTTGGTAAATCTTCACTCAGGGATGTTTTTCCCATTAATTTTCAGATAAAATGGAAGGGAGGGAGGGAGAGAAAGAAACATTGATGTGAGAGAGGGAAACATTGATGTGAGAGAGGCACATTGATTGGTTGCCTCCCACATGACCCCAACTGGGATCTGCGATTGAACCTATAACCCAAGTACGTGCCCTTGACAGGGAGTCAAACTTGGACCCTTTGGTCCATGAGCCGACCGACCCTCTAACTGCTGAGCCAAACTGTCCAGGGCGAAATATTTTACATTTTAATGAATCGTTAGTGAACTTGGTCTTCAGCCCTGCCTATGCCTTCACCCAGACGAGGAGGATACTGCTTGGATTTCCTTCCGAGGCCACGCCTAGGAGACTGAATGGTGTCTGTCATGCAAATAGGTTTGCAGCATCAAGAACAACTTTGAGGTTACACACCAGCTTAGGTCTTTACTAGCTCTGTGGATTTGGACAAGTGACTCAACCCTCCTTGAGCCTCGATTTCCCATGTACAGCATGAGGGTATCAGCAACACTTCCTTCTGAGCTATTGCAAAGATTTGATGGGATAACATAGTAAAGGACTCGGTAAGGTGCCTGGTGCGTTAGTGTTCTGAGGGGGGTGACTTCTATGATCACATCTGCCCTGCAGGCAATGGCCGTAGACAAAGGTGCTCACAGCCCAATTGTCCACAGAACCTGGAACCCGGTGCAGTAGGAAGAGTCCTGGTTCCGATCACCACCTCCCAGTCTGTGCCTTTTACCTTGCCCATGGTCTCAGTTCCTAGATGTGGCTTTCTACTGTGGAGATCACAACTCTACACACACACACACACACACACACACACACACACACACACGGCAGTCTATGCTACTTCTCCATGTGGTACTATAGTCTCCCTGTAGGAATAAGGTTCTTTTCTGAGACCCAGTCTTTTTGGTGGGTCCAATATCCTGCTCTTGCCAGCCCCTCCCCTGGGGGCTGGGGCATGATTTCCGTATGTCCAGGCTCTACAATGACTGGATAAATCTTCTGATCCAACCTTTCCTAAATCATCTGCAAGGACTCCGGGTCCACGGGCTCAGCAGAGAAACAGATTTGGGAAACGTGTTGTAGCCCCGGTTAGGCAGGTGTTCCCTCCGAGAGGACTTCCTGGGGTTCCCAATGAGCAAATGCATATTGAAAATCTCCGAGAGCGCGTGGAATCTGCTGCACTTTCCAAACTTCTCTGCTGATGCACCTCTTCCTTTAAAGAACACCTTTATGTGATGGGCCACGGAGTCCTAACTTTGAGCTCTTGGAGGATACAGACTGTTTCGTTCACTGTTGTCGTACGCTCAGTATCTGGCACGTAGTAGGTCCTCTATCGATGTCGTCTGAGTATAACTGCATTCCTGTAATTTCACTGTAGCTTTGCCTAATCCCACAGTCACCAGAAGCCATGCACAGCTTGGCTACAGAAAAGAGTGGACAGGATTGTCTGGGCATCTTTCACTCGCAGGCAGCTTCACTGCCTCCTCTGCGCTCTTTCCCCCCCGTGGAAAGTCATACACCAGTCCCAAGCCAGGGCGATGGTCAGCAGGTAAGCATCAGGACAGCTGCCCCATTGCCCGTGGGTGGCATCTCTGTCTGACCCCTTACCTAAGCCCACACCTGGACTCTAAGAAGAAGGGCTCATTCATTTCCAGCAGCCCAGCAGCCTCAAATCAACGCTCATCCTGTGCCTGTGCGTACCAAGTTCTTTTTCCAGCTATAGACCTACCTCGTGGCCATGACCGTCAGAGCACAGACATGAGAACTGCTGCGGATGTGACGTCAGTGGCCCTGGACACGATAGCAGTCCGTTCATGTCAGCACCAGTCACACCAAGCTGGGGTTGCTTTCGGACTGAGCAGGTGGACACAACTCAGTTCTCTCCTAATCATCCTTAACCTGTTAACCGGGGAATTCCCTGGGAATTCCCTTTTTACTATATGCAACGTTTGACGTACAGTGATACCTCGGTTCTCAAACGCCTCGGTTTTTGACCAAATCAGGATTCGAGAAACTTTTGTCTCGGAATCCGAACAAATATTTGGAACTCGAACTTCCGAGTTGAGCCGAATGGCGTTCATTCGGCCCAGCGCGCCTTGCTGGCGTCATCAGTGTGAGTGCAGAGAGAGAGTCACGCTTTGTGGAGTCCGCTTTCCTATTGGGTTTCATTGCTTCGGTTCTCGAACAATTCGGTTCTCGACCGTCCTCCTGGAACGAATTATGTTCGAGAACCGAGGTACCACTGTATTTATACGTCCCGCTCGGTTAACAGGTTAATAGTGGACAGAGAGATCTAGGAGTGCAAATTCAAAGCAGAACCATGTTAGAGGGACGGCTCAGATGGGGGCTCCTGGCCTCATCACTGGGCAGCTGGGCATCTTCAGGCAACTCCTTTACTTTATTAAACCACAATGTTTTCATTTATAAAACAGCATCTCTGTTCATGGGCTGGTGTGGGCATTGAATGAATGAAAGCGGTTTCTCACTCTTTATTTCTTCATCATCAACGCTCCACGAGTCTTTTAAGACCTGTTTTCCTCCATGCCACTTCCCTCAATAGCTATACTGGATATCCATGTATGTCCTGTGGCTCCTTGGAGGGCCACAAACCATTGTCATATCTAATTTTTCTAATGTTTCCCCCCAAGCACCAATTGTCTCCCCCTGGGGGGTGATTGTCCCCATTTAGAAAGTATAAAATAATGAATATAAAGTCCAATGCCTAGTCAATGGTAATTATTCAAGAGATGTACTTTTTATTGTTATTTTTATTGGCTACCACAATCTGCAGCTCAGTTCTGGGGGGACCCATGGCTGTGTGCAATTGTGGTGAGCAAAATATCATGTAGGACCCAACCACTGAGAGTTCGACTCATGCTAGTTCTAGGACTCACGCTCAGGATGTATAGGAGCAGAGATTAATTAAAACCTCACCAGGAAACAATTCTGTCTTTGCTTAGACGAGCCTAGGAACTCTGGTGGAGTGCATGCGTGCGAGGGTGAGCTTTCTCTGGTCTTATCAAGGTTTCTGTGTACACAGGAATTAATAGAAAAACTGTCACATGATTTGTTGACAAAAGATAACCAAAACCAATCCGATAGCTATCCACAGGCAGTCCACATTCTGCAGCGTGTGCATTCCTGAGAAGTCACCCATGAAATGAATCGTAAATAATGTCTTATTTTCCCATTGACCTACATTAGCGTTTCAGACCGCTTTATCTTCATTTGAGGGAGTGTCCAAGTGGAAGCCGCTACTCATAATTCACTTTAAGTTTTCCTGTTTATCTCCAAGACACTGTCCTAGCAGGTGGGGTGGGAGAGAGAGGCTGGCTCTCTGCTCTGTGCGTGGCGGCTGTTAAAGACAGACCCGTCTGGATGCTCAGAGAAGCGCTTCTGCTCGACTTGGAGGAGGAGGAAAGGAGGAAGGCAGGGTTGGACTTAAAGCAAAGCCTTGGAGGGTCAGCTTTGTCCCCATCGCTCCTTTTAGGGTGCTTCCCTGTATCACCCATTGTCTAGGGATTGTTATTCACCAGCGCAAAGATCCTCTCACTTTTCATATGGTGGTCAGGCTGTGCTTTAGACTCAGAGAAGTCTTGATCATGTGACTTTTGATGAAGATGGCAATGACTTTGACGGCAGCCCAGACCCACTGGCATGACTCTCTGGCGCCACTCTCAGAGAGGGGTTATGGGAGTTGGGCCAGGACTGAGATGTTCAAATGCTCGCCCCACGCCCACAGGTAACTCACAGGAGTAAAGTGATTTCCAAACAGTTAGGAGAGGCGGGGCCTCTGGCAGAGCGGAGGATGCATGTCCTACTTAAGGGCGCAGTGATCTTTTAGTTCAAGGCAATGGCTGCATTGCTGAAATGCAAGTCTGGAGGAGCAGGAATTTCGGTTTTTCAAGAAAAGATGGGGATTTGGATTTTCACATAAACTGTAAAAATAATGACATGTTGGATGTTAGTCCAAATTCAAAAATGAAAAGACCACTGAGTGAAACTAAGAAAGTCAAACAAAACGGGCTACAGTGGACTTTGGCCCCAGGCTCACGTCTCAGACCTTGGACTTGGACTGTCAGTAGAGCCAATTCTTTCCCCCAAAGGCGTGAACAAAAACGTTGGTAACGTCTACTCCAGTGATAGACTGCAGCTTTAAAAAACAGCTCACCCATTCCCGGCAATTCTCTCTTCTTCCTTTTGAAACAGGGAAGTTTTCCCATGTGGTTCTAGGACCCAGCAAAGCAGGAGGTGCTAGAGTTCTAGCGATGTAAATATGGAATGCAAGTTTCATGCACTAATGTATTTGATCCTATATCCAGGAGGTATGTTGTAAAGTTAAGCCCATTGTACAGAAGAGAAAATGAAGACAGAGAAAGCCACAGAGCTAGTTACCCAATGAGCCAACACTTGAATCCTACTTTGCTAAAGAGACCATGGCCCGGATTGTGAGTTGCTATCTAGTACCTATTTTTTCTTTCTTCCTTAGAAACATAACCCTGGTTTTAGCTGTCCACGTTGCTGAGTAACTGAGATACTAGCTGTCCCAGCTTCACTGACAGCTACTGTTGCCATGGACTAAGGTTGAGACAATGGATATCATTAGATGTATCGGGTATGAGACTCCTGGGAAGATTCCTCACAAAGGGGTCTAACGAAAAAGTATGTGCTTTTGTAACATCATCCCCTATTCCTGCTACATGGAATACAATGTGATGACTGTAGATTCAGCAGCCATGTTGGACCATGAGGTGGCCCTTCGAATGAAAACCACTTGATGGGAAGGTAAAGCAGGCAGATAGGTGTCTGAGTCCCCGAGTCTCTGATGACTGTGGAGCTTCAAGAGAAGCCTGAAATGCCTCCCTCCAGTTTCGTTTACATGAGCAAGAAATAAATTCAGAATCAAGCCAATCTTGTTTGAGCTATTGTCATTTTTTGGATTTTCTGTTCCATGTGGACACAACTAACAAATATGGGAGAAAATAAATAAATACATTTTATTACCTACTTAGCATCACCCTGGAAAGTAAATGTTGCTTTAGCCTAGAGATCAATAAGGCTTATTTAAACAAAAAGTATAAGTGCCCAGTCAATTCCTCAGGTATGTTCAAATATTCAATCACCTAAAATGCCTTAAATCCAGAGACACTCTTTCTATCAGCAGGAAATTTGTCCCATTAGAGGTCTCAGCAAATCACACTTCCTATGACTATACTCTCATATTGTCCCTTCCCACAGTGACTGTGGCTTTAGCTATTCACTTTCTTGGACCAATGGGACACATGGAGACACTATACAGAGAGGCCTGGCCATGTTGTGCATTGGAGTTTGTCGCTCTGGAACCTGGCCACCATCTAGATATCTGGGTTCTGCTGCTGGAGGGGCCACGTATCTGGGAACTAATGCTCCCTGGCTGACACCCCTAAATAACCATCAGACATGTAAGCTGAGGCCTTCCTTGGACCATTCAGCCCCAGCTGAACTTCCAGAAAATGCAGCCATGTGGGAAACCTCAGGCAAGACCAGCATAAGAACCACCCCGCTGAACTCATCCCAACTTGCAAAATCACAAGCAAATAAATGGCGATTGTTTCGAGACACTAAGTTTTGGTGTGTTTTGTTATACAGCAGCAGATAACTGGTAAAGGAGTGTTAGTAAATTAATCTTCGCAAACAGACTATAAACTATTGCAATAATAAAGAACCAAAGAATTTATATGTATATATGCACAACCAATAGATACAGACAATAGTTTGGGGAAAGCAGGAGGTGGGTGGGAGCGGGGAGGAGGGGGTCAATAGGGGAAAAAATGGGGGGAAGCATCTGTAATACTTTCAACAATAAAGATTAAAACAAAAAGAACCATGCCCTGGCTGGTCTGGCTCAGCGGTTAGAGCGTCGGCCTGCGGACCAGAGAGTCCCGGGTTCGGTTCCCACTAGGGTAGTTGTTCTTAACATTCCTAATGCTGTGACCCTTTAATACAGTTCCTCATGTTGTGGTGACCCCCAACCATAAAATTATTTTTGTTGCTACTTCATAACTGTAAATTTGCTACTGTTATGAATTGCCATCAGAAATATGTGTTTTCCGATGGTCTTAGGTGATCCCTGTGAAAGGGTTGTTCCACCCCCAAAGGGGTCACGGCCTATAGGTTGAGAACTGCTGTGTTAGGGGGCACGTACCTCAGTTGCGGTTTGTCCCCAGCCCCGGTTGGGGTTGTGTGGGTGGCAACCACTAGATGTGTCTCTCTCACATCGATGTTTCTCTCTCTCTTCCTCCCTCTCTCCCTCCCACTCTATCTGAAGAAAAATGCAAAAATGTCCTTGGATGAGGATTAAAAAAAAAGAACCATTTATTTTGAATGGAATAGTTGTCATTTTAAACAACCAAATGGCACAGCATATTTAGGGGGTAGACTAAAATAACAAGCAACAGATACAGGTGAAAAACAACGATGAGAATAAAATACAAACTATTTCCCAAATGTTGGGCTCTGGGGGCCACTGAAGATGTTACTACTCAATCACCACTAAATGCAATACGTTGACCACTGAGTATTTCAATTGCCTAAGGGCTTTTTTTTTTTTTTTGAACAATACTGAATCAAACTGGAACAATGTATACACTCCTGATACAGATTTCAGTTGAGCAAGTACCTTCAACTAGGGAGACAAGTGTGTCCTTAAAAATAAGAATGTCTTCAGTGCGGAGACAGCTGCTGGCTCCCTGTAATCGCAGCCATGAAGGCCTGTTGCAGCGCAATTACCGCGGGCCGGGTTTGAAATGCTATAGTCTCCTCCGCTCACATTTGCTTTACCTCCCTGGAGCTACCTGGTTTCTTAAGTACAAATTGACAGGCAAATATGTAATAAGTTATGACAAGCTGAGCAACGGTTGTCTCCATCTGTTTTCAAAGGTTGTTTATTTTTATTCTGATTCGGAGATGTTGGCGACAGAGCTGCCATATGGTGATTATTTCAATCCTTCCATTGCTCCCGCTCACCGTTCACTCTTCACTGCTGGGGGGGGGGGGGCTGTTTAATTGGGAGGCAGCAGGCCAGATTTGAGGAAAGATACCTGCTTTTGAGAAATAAGGTTACACCCGGCGAAACCTTGGGTCCCTCCTATCGTGATGAACTTGGTTGCTCTCATTTCATCCAGAAATTTAAGATAACCTTTTTTGAAACCTATTAAAAAATTTCATGGAATCCTTTTCGCTATCATTTCTTTCTGCGCAGCTCTTTTAAAAGGATGCAGGAGACTCTATGCTGAATTAACTGATCCAAACACTTCAAAAAAAGCAAGTTTAAATGGAATCTTTATCCCTAATATGCCGAAGTAATAAGAAGAAATCCTTGTGTTGGATTAGCATACAGTAGCTGAAATTCTCAAATATGAAGATATTTTTCCAGAAAGCTCTAGAAACAACAAAAAGAAATTGTGTGTGTGTGTTGGGTGAAGTGGGGTGGCTATTAGTTTGTTTAATCAGTTCAACAGATTTTTATTTTATTTATTCATCCTCACCCGAAGACATTTTTTCATTTATCCTCAGATAGAATGGGAAGGAGGGAGGGAGAGAGAGAAACATCAATGTGAGACAGACATATCGACTGGTTACCTCCTGCACAACCCCGACCAGGACTGGGGATCGCAACCGAGGTACATGCCCTTGACTGGACTTGAACCTGCGGCTGTTTGGTCCGCGGGCTAACAATCTAACTGATGAGCCACACCAGCCAGGGCTCAACAGATTTTTAAAAAGTACAGTAGTTCTAGTTCTCCTTAGAACTAGACTTTTCAATTAGGGTTACTTTATCCTCCAGGGAACACTGGGCAATGTCTGGAGACATGTTATGGTTGTCACAACCGGGGTGGGGTGTGGATATCAGCACCTAGTGGCGGGAGGCCAGGGGTGCTGCCCAGCACCATGTGATGCTAGATGGGCTCCACAGCAGAGACTTACACAGCCCAAATGCCCATCGTGCTGAGGCTCACAAACCCCATCTTAGAATCATTTGCACCCGTGTCCCTAAAAGTTATAAAAATCCCAGACTCAAACAACTAAACCACAATTTGCCCTTCTTGTTGGAACTCTCAGATCGGAAGCTCACTGAGGGTAGAGATCCAGTCTCTTCTCTACTTATTCCCCACACAATGGCTCAGATAGTAATGCCACTGGATATGCAAATTCTACATAATATATAATGCTTAATATGGTTAGTTTTGCTGATTAAATTTTGTACTTTCAAAGCATGAAAATCTTCAAGGGCACCGGGATAAATGCTTTGTGGGTAGTAAAACTTTAGTAAACATTTGCTGAATGCATGAGTGAATAAATAAATGCATAAGGTGAATGAACACATAAAAAGGAATACTTTTACTTATTACAGATGAAGGTAACGATGGTACAATAGGAAGCAGATGAATAATGAACATCTGACTGGCACTATGTATTAATTCCTAGGTAAATTCTGAATAATAGTCCTACTGTCCTTGTCATTTATATCTATTTTTTTAAAAATATGTTGTTATTGATCTTTTAGAAAGAGGGGAAGGGAGAGATAGAAACATCAGTGTGAGAGAGATACATCGATTGGCTGCCTCCTGCACGCCCCCTACTGGGGATCAAGCCTGCAACCCGGGCATGTGCCCCAACCGGGAATTGAACCGAGACCTCTCAGTCCACGGGACGATGCTCAAACCACAAAGACACACTGGCCAGGCTCATTTATATCTATTTTAAGGGCAAAGGTGAAGCAATTTTGTTATTTAAAAACATGCAGTAGTTTAGGCTAGGCCAGTCTGGATAATAAACCAAACCTGAAATTTCAGTGGCTTAACACATCACATTAATTCTCCCCTCAGATTCAGTCCATTTGAGGGACTCCCTTTCGAGGGCAATTTCTCTCCCAGCTGTGATGCTGGGGTCCAGACCCTTGCATCCTTGCAGCCATGTCATTGGGACCACCTGGTTTGCTGACTGTTGTTGATTCCAAAGCCACGTGCTGACTCAGACTCATTAAATGCTGCAGCCAGACCTGGCGCTCATCACTATTTCCTGCAGCCTGTTGGCCAGGTCTGGTGTGTGAGGCCAGCTCAAGAGCCGGGCCGGTTTCTCGGGCCTGTGACCTGTGCAAGTTACCCAGAGTGCTGCTCTCAGAAGGGCTTCATACCTGGTTGAATGCTCTGCTGTCACCCTCTTGACATTCTTAATAATCACCGAACAAGAGATCCTACACTTTCATTCTGCAAGGGCCCCCACAAAATGTGCAGATGGTCCTGGTCAAGAGCCAGAAGCCAGACTGCAAGGGGCCTGGGAAATGCACGGGGACTCCAAGACTTGCAGGGGCTGTGGGATCCTCAGTCAGCCATCCTGCCTTCTGCCAATCAAGCCATGATGCAGAGGCTTCATTTCCGTCCTTAGGGTCCTAGCTGCTCGTAGAACTCTTGGCTCCCCCAACAGTTTTGCCACTATTAGGTGAGAAGCATTACGTTGTAGCACAGAAAGTCCGACAGGGCTGCTCGCTCAGGCCGTGGCTGCTCTGGGAGACCTGCTCAGGCTCACACTTGACTTGTCCTGGCTCCCAGCTCTTGAGCTTGATTTAGACACCAGAGGGCTGCTATTTTGCAGGCCTCTGCCTTTATTTGCTAGACCCCTCCTCACCTTCTTTTTATTTATTTATTTTTCCCTTTATTGTTTTAGAGAGAGAGGAAGGGAGAGGGAGAAACATCAATGAAAGAGAACCTCAATTGGCCGCCTCCTGCTGCCACCCACAACCTGGGCATGTGTCCTGAGCAGAAATCAAACAGTGACCTCTTGGTGCATGGGTCAATGCTCAACCACTGAACCACACTTGCCAGACTCCTTCTTCTTCTTCTTAATTAGATGCTTAACTTCTGCCGAGTTCTTCCCTTGACAATCTGCGTCCTCCCAGATGTGGGTCACACACCAGTATGACATTGAGAAAACATAGCATGGGGCTATGCGTTGCAACCCTGGCTGCTTGTTTGAATCACGTAATGAGCTTTAAAACACTCCTCATGCCTGCAACTCACCCTAGGAGATTCTCAATCTGCTAATCTGGAGAGTGAAATCCTGGGAACAGATAGGGGCCAGGCAGATGTAGACTTTGACCCTCTACTTGCCGGTTATGTGATCTGAGCAATATACACAAGCTCACACAGCCTCCGTTTTCTCACCTGTAAAATGGGCTGACATCTGCCACTGTGTAAAGTTGGTTTGAAAATGCACGTAAAATATACGGGGCCCAATGGCGTGGCTTTGCTGTAATTCCACAGAGAGGGAAATGAATGCGTGGAACTAATACGTGTCAGGAAGAGTCCTTATAATAGCCCTGTCTGGGTAATGAGGCTATTTCCACTTTTAAAGAAGGAGGACCAGAAGCTCAAAGAAGACAAATAACCTGCCCAGGATCACTGCTGGTAGGTGGCTGAGCAGGTACTCAGGAGGGCACAGAAAACTACACAGATGAAACCTAGTGGTTTCTCCAGCTGGTTAGTGGCCCATCCAAGATACTGGTTCTTCCCACTCCTTTGCAGGACACCTCATGTCATGGCATCTCAAATTGCATTTTTCAGGTGGAAGAGCTAATTTTCAAGAACTCTCCCTGCCAACTGTCTAGAGAAAACCCTTGTTCTGACCCACTAGAGCTTGTCTAGGGCACCTTTGAGCCATGTCGGGGAGCCCAAGAGACAGGCAGGGCCTGCGTGCCCGAGCTGTGGTGCAGGGCAGATGATCAATGACCCCAGCACTGCACCTGTTAGGTAAATAACCTGCCTGCAGTCACAGGCATGAGCAATGAGGGGCTGGAGGGGCAGGTGATTACCACAGTAACAAGATACAAATGAGCCAGGATGCTGAAATACGGCACATCGGAGACCCGAGACTCTGCCTTCAATGGGAAGAAAGTGCCGGCAAATTGCTCGTAGAGCTATAATGTTGCTGATTTTGCAAACATGTGTTCTTCGACTTGATAAGTAAATACATATTGGGTAATATGGGGATGTTGCAAGCTGTTGTTTTATGGCTGGCAAGTCAGCTGCCTGTGATTGATGGTAGCAATGAAAGTATTTATAAAATAACACTGAATTAGGAGGAGTTGCTTTATGAGTCTGGGGAAATGGATCTTTTATGAAGAAGGAAATTTGATCAAGGATGTTTATCGGGGTCACAGAAATCTGAAATTAAGCACGCTGGGATTGAGATCTAAGAGGGGGCCCTCAGGTACCTGGCAGCTTCTCCCTGACGACCTGCCCCTGTGAAACTGGAGTCGTTTCCACATGTGTCCATTTCTCTCCGCAGTGAATGTCCCATATGAAAGCTGCATTTCCTCCTCCAGGCCACCAGGGTGCCACTCAGGGAATAACAGACACGTGAAACGAAACGACACACATTTGGTTCCCTCCTGTGTCTCCCTGAATGGAGCAGAGTCGGGCACATGGTCGGTGCTCAGTAAATATTTAGCTATGGAAGGAATGGAGGAGAGACCCAATAGCATCGGGCTCACTCCATGTGAGTATTTCTCTTTTCATTTATTTTTTTGAAAGTGTCTTCCTCGTATATACATTTCAGCCTCTTGATGGAGCTGCCCGTCCAGCCTGCAGGGCCCTCTTCCTGGAAACGGTCTGGCAGCCGAGAGACCGAAGCACCTGCTCCCCAGGCCCAAGGGCCAGTAGGCACATGACTCAGGCTGGTTCCATTGGCGTCTCCCCTGCACGGGAATGGGGCTCATCCGACGGGGCTGTTGTGTAGGTTACATGAGTTAATATACGTAATATTCAGCTCCGGGCTCGGCGTTCTTTGAGAATATTGTTCTTCACACGATAAGCGAGGCCTGGTTCAGAGGCTCTACTTTTGACAAAGTAGCAGTCTTAGGTGAATGCAAGACTGACTTTTCCTAGGGCAATCTTAGCTTGTATAAATAGGAGTACACTACCAAGTACTAGGTAGTCATCATTTTAACTTAACATTAAGCCTCACCAATATTTCAGGGTTTATCCCATGCTGCACTGGGGAACTCAGAGATCATTAAAATAGAGCCCCCTTCCTGCAAATTGCTGAATTGCTCTTGGTTTTCCCCTTGGCCTTGTCCGTTGTTTCTGAAATTCTTCTTGTTGGCCAAGATCAATTCATAAACGTCCATGATAGCCCTGCAAAGGGGTGGCCGATAGAGCTGCCTTTCCGGGCTGGTGTCACAAGCAAGCAGCGGCGTGGGAATGCTGTGCTCCTACAGGGCCTCCTGAATTTCCTGGCTTCTTCCTCCATGTTCAAGGTCAGCAGTGTAGCATCTTCGCATCTTTCAACCTTTGGCCTCTGCTTCCATCATCACATCTCCTCTGACTCTCACTCTCCTGCCTCCCTGCCTTGTGGCAGAGGGTTCTGGAGGCAGGAGAGACACAGATGGTTGAACGCTGAGCATGTGCGAACGGGTGTGTGGATGTGGGGTGCTGCTCTACAAGGAGAGGCCCACACGGGTCTGCAACGGGACCACTTGTCCTGTGACAGTTGCCTGCTGCAAAGGAGAATTACCCAGAGACCGTGGCCAGGTTTTATAAAAATGGTAGGAGTCATGTTAACATGACCCTCCCTGGGCATCGCTTCCGCCCGTGTCACCTTCGGGGCTTGTGCAATGAACCCTCTGTGATTTGCACAATCCAAGAATCTTAAGTTTCAGATATAAGCTGTGCTTTCACCCATCAGTCCCGTTCCCACTCCAGGAAAATGAGAAATTCCGCCTGTGTGTTGTAAACGCTCGTTTGTTCAACTACACTCTATTGGGGCTGACTCTGAGGCAGACCCCGTGCTAGTCCTGTGGCTATCTAGATGAAAGGGACAGTCTCAGCCCTCACCTGGCCACATTCAACTGGGAGAGATGGAGATGCTCAGACACACGACTGCAGTGCAGTGTGATTCATTCGCTGGGAAAAAAACCACCACGTTCAAGGTCACTCTGAAAGCATCACGTGGCCACGTGGCAGGGCACTGTGGATCCCAGTGGTGTAAGGTGGCTTATGAATGAATGTCATTAGCTGCTCCCAGCTGTGATTTAAGGCAGGGACGGCCCTAAATTGTTTTTTTCTGCATTACTGACTGTGCAGGTTCTGCTCGGCCCCTGACGATTCCATTGTTACTTAGCATTTAAGTCTTTAAAACATTTCCTTCCGCAGAATAACTTGCCCATGTATTGAGCGCAATGAGGCATTAAAGCCTGAAAAACGGCCCCACTGGCTACCTTCAAACACCCCCTCCTGCTAGGAGAGTGGGCGCATTAAAGACTTTTAAGAGCCGGGGACTCTGGGGCTCTATTTGCAAGTCAAGTTGAAAAAGCACCGAGTTAAAAGTCCTGAGCACCCATCATGTCAACCACCGCCTTTCATGCGGCTGAACATTCAGTGTTTCCTGAATTCAATCTCTTCAACACACAGCTGCCCCAGACAAGGCCCAGCAGGACTGGAAAGTACTGCAGCCCCAAAGACCTCAGTAGAGAAGAGAAACACCCAGCTAAGTTGCAGGACCCCGCGCCGCTCATGCCTCCTAAGCAACTGGTTTCATCACAAGGTGAGCGGTCCGGGGCCCGTCCCTGTGGGCAGTGGAAGAAAGGAATCGGCAGCAGTTCAACGAGAGATTAAAGCTCATACTGGGAGGTGATTTGCAGGCAGTTAAGTGGACAGACAAGGGAAGAGGGAGACAGTGAAGGAAGACAGAAACCGGAGAGGCAGCAATCTTTGCTCCGTCTACTGACGATTTGCATATGTTGCCCACAGAGTGGCCAGATTTCTGTCCCCTCGGGGCTTATGTCCCAGTGATGGCTCACTGGTTGCATTCATTTTCTAGGGTTGCTGTACCAAATGAGCACTACCGAGAAGCTTGAAATCTTAGAAATGGATTCTCTCCCCATCCCCGAGGCCAGGAATCTGCCATCAAGGTATTGGCGGAGTCCTGTTCCCTCCGAGGGCTCCAGGAGAGAAGCTGTTCTTGCCTGCTGCAGCTTCTGGAGCCTGTGGGCATTCCCTGGCTGTGCCCCTTCTCTGCTGTCTACCCATTGCCTTCCTCTGCCCATCTGTTCTCTCCTCCTGCCTCTCTCTTTGTATTATTATTTTTTAAAATTTTTATATATATATATATTTTTGTTGTTGTTCAGATAGAGTGGGAGGGAGGGAGAGAGAGAGAGACATCAATGTGAAAGGGACACATCGAGTGGTTGCCACCCGCATGACCCAACTGGGGCTGGGGACAAACTGCAACTGAGGTACATGCCCTTAGTGGGAACTGAACCCGGGTCTCTCTGGACCGCTGGCCGATGCTCTAACCGCTGAGCCAAACAGGCCAGGGCATTTTTAATGTGTTTCTATTGATTTTTTAGAGAGAGAGGGAGAGAGAGAGAGAGAGAGAGAAGTATCGATGCACATAGATTGGCCGCCTCCTGCACGCCCCCTACTGGGGATCGGGCCGGCAACCCTGGCATGTGCCCTGACTGGGAATTGAACCGGGACCTCTCAGTCCATGGGACAACGCTCAATCCACTGAGCCACACTGGCAGGGCAGAAGACCTCTGTGATTACATCCTCAATTATTATCGCCCCGTAGTCCAGGACAATCTCAACTCAAGATCCTTAATTTAATCACACCTGCAAAGGTTCTTCTTCCTAATAAAGTCACATGGATACCTTCCAGCGATCAGGGCTCGGTCTCTTTGGGTAGCCATGGTTCGGCCTAGCACACCGACTGCTCTTGCTGTGGGGGAGCAGTGCACGAACTTGACCTGTGGAGGTTCTGTGCCCACGGGGGATAGCGGTGGCTGACTCAAGACCCATGGCTGGTCCCTGGCGGAATAGCACTGGGACCTGGCATCTAACTCAGAGTCTGTGCTGAGCACATATCCTACAGCCAACACCGAGGCGGACAGAGGCAGGCGGCAGAAAGGGGGCAGGCACAAACAGGACTAGCGCCCGACAGACTGTCTCGGGGTCCGTTTCCCAAGGGCTCCTACCCTCAGAGGTCGTGCATTTCGTTCTCGGGGTCAGCTAATGATGGACATGTTTTCCGGGCTCGATCCCCAAAGACACGCGAGGGGCCAGCGCCTACCTCTCAAGGCGTCCTTTCCCGCGGCAACTGTGTTCTCATTTCAGAAATGCAGCAGCGTGGCCCGGGGGGCCGATGGGTGACGTGCACGCACGCCTAGGGATTTAGGGGGAAGGAAATACCTCTGTCCCAGAGGACACCTGTTTTATATTTTTATAAAAACAGACAAGACAAGCTTCTTTTCCCCCCATTTTTTTCAAATCTTTAAAGAAAGAAAAATGTGCACACTGGAGTTTTGTTTGTTTGTTTGTTTTTCCCTCTTTGAGCCACAAAACACTTGAGCAGAAAGAGGCTTGGGAGTTAATCAAGTGCAAGAGACTCAATAAGAATGTTTTCCTTGAATGGCAGTGGATACGGGTCAAATTTCCTCCCTGCACTGAGAGGCAAGTTGTATGGAGAACAGTGAGAACCCGGGACCCTGCCCTTGCATTCTGTGCTACGCGGATCAGGGCTGGAGTCCTGGGTCATCCCGGTTCCCATGGTGTCGGAGGGAAACAGACAAGCCAGCGCCGGTCAGGGAGGGGGAGGGGGAGTAGTCTAAGTGGCCAGGATGCTTCTATGTAAGGATGTGTTGTCGTACTTGGACCTGTCTTTCCTGAGAATCTTAAGTCTTCTTTTTAGGACTTAAAGGGAAGAAAGAATACAAACCCAGAAAAGAGGAACCAGCCTCACATGACTGGAAGGTGCCTGTCAGCATGTTACTTTCTAATACTTAAATGATTTCATATTTAAGCGGACTCGGTCATTCCACATGACTCCCGGTTAAGACCGGTGGACGGACCTGGGGGAAGACATGGCAGGTTGGAGCCATACAGCGACAGGAAGTCCTGCCTGGTGAGACCACAGGCTGCATGGCTGAGCACGTGTGCGTAGATTGAATGACGCTTGCTGTGGGGTCTTAGAAGGAAGTCCTGCCTTTGGGGGCGGGTAAATTACCAGATGAACTTTGGGGGAACCCCTCAACTTGCAGCATCTGTGATTCTTGCAGGGTACACAAAACAGTGTCAGCGGTATTCAAGTTCATGGTGCCAAAAGGGCATGGAAGGGGGAGAGGAGAGAGTTTCTTAGATGCTTCCTCAGCTGATAAACTCGCAATTTGTGCTGACGGCCAGAGTGAGGAACGGGAAGGGAGGAGGAAGACAGGCGACTCTGTTTCCAGCCTCATTCACTTATTGCACAGAAAGGCACACAAGGTCATGCACAGACCATCAATTCACACTTAGCTGAGTAGGAGGTTTGCTTTGAGCGTTCTACAGAATTCCTCCGATGTTCCGGCCGCACACGATCCAGCATCTCACTTCTCCTTTACCTCTGAGTTGCTCTGATCAATTAAATGCGGCCCCCATTGACATGAATCTCCATTTAAGCCCCTGTGAAAAATTCCATTTTAATAAACCAGCTGAGTGGCTTGACTGTTATGCACTCTCTTGAAAAGGGTTGATGGCATGTCTGTGTCCGTGGGGAGAGAAAGCTTCCAAAACGCCGTTCCAGCTCTCAATTCAGATTCAACTAATGTTTACTGCAGCCTCCTGCCCCAGGTATTTCCAGAAATCGTATCTCATTTACCCTCTTACAGTTCTGTAAGTTGACCTAGTTTTGTTGGTTTCTACCTCCTACTCACTTGCCAATGCCTCGTCTTCTCTCTCTTTCATGCTGCTGGTTTTCTCTCTGTGAGAGGAGAATCTTTACTGTTCTTCCTCCAACTTATCACCCCCTGCAACGGTACCATTCATTTCTGTAGCTTGTTGATGAATGAATCCCCTTCCCTTCACCAAAGGTAGTGGGGACTTTGTCTGCTTGATACTGCCGACTACAATGTGCAGTTCATTGTGTCTCTCCAGCTTGATACACTTTGGTGGCTCTTGCTAGATATGGTAACCACCCTGGAACATAGCGTGAAGAACCTTTGTCGCCTGGCTGATGTCTCTCTCTCATCCTCTCTGGCCTCGTACTTGTCCCCTGCCTGTCCCGCCATAGTGAATGTGGGGGTCATTGCTGCTAGTGACAGATCCTTCCCGTTTTCTGCCTGGGCTGCGGAAGGACTGCCCTCACCTCCTGTCGGATTGAGGTGCCAACCAGGGGTTTCCCGGGGTCCCCAGGGGTGGCCCTGCAACTTAGGTTGGCTTGTGAAATGTAAGCACAAGGAAAGCATGTCCCCTCTCCTCCTGACAGTCCCTTAGGAGGTTGTGGGTAATGTGCCAAGCTCTCTCCCTCTATACGGCCACGACCTATATTCTAGAAGGTGGCGGCTCTACTCTATCAGATTGAATTGCAGAGAGAACGTGACAAGGGGCAGAGCCCCAGCCAGTCCCTGTTGGACATTACCATGAGGAGAAATAACCCCTTTTGGGGGGGTGGACCACTGAATTTTGGGGGTTGTCTGCTATCTAGTAGAAGCTAGCTCAGCCCGGCTGATGCACTGAACTTGAACTTCCCCAAACTTGCCATGCCAGGCCACATCGGGGCCTTGGCACACACTGTTCATTCAGGGTCCGCCTACTGTCCTCTCCGCCTCGTGCCTGGCCTGCGTCACCTCAGCAACTTCTGCTCATCTTTTAGGACACTTTGTGGAGTCAGGACTCAACAGTCCTCTTTGAGCCTGCTTCTCTCCCTGGCTGCGGCTGCTCTAGTTCCCTGCGCGTTGGGTTGCAATTGTTTACTGACTGGTCAGTTTCGGCTGTTAGACTGGAGCTCGAGAGACGGGCTTATCATCTCCACAGACATGTTCCTAATGGCTGGGAGGGTACCTGATACCTGGGATATAAGTATTCTATCAACTTTCATTGGATGAATTGATAAGTGAATGAATGAATGAGTGAAAAGTATTAGAAGTGTTCTTATTCACAATTTTTAGGGGTATTGGGGAAGGCGTAGTATTCCAGGTGCTGTCTATTTCTTATTTAATCCTTTCTGCCCCCTGTAATAGGTATCCTTATTCTTCTTTAAACAGAAGAAATTGAGACTCAGAAAAAGAGAGGAATGGTTTTGAGACCATCTGGTCAAACGGGAGGCATGGGAAGATTTGAATTTAGGTCTTCGGACTCCTAAGCCCAGGTTCTTTTGCTTGTCCAGAGCTGGACACTGGGTTCCAGCAGCCTCTTTCCTAGGGCAGAGTCAGCAGAGAGAGAGAGGTCTTGCTGAACACAGCAAGGTTTCACCGGCAAGGTGGTCGCTGCTGCTTGAAGGACTGCGGGGCCGGCGTGGGGGGTCCTGAACTCGGCTCTCTCCCCGCGTGCTCCACGCTGCCCCTTCGCTCTCTGCCAAGCCAAAATGCCTTCGTACTTTCCCGTGACTTCACTCTGGTTATTTTTGCGGACTCGTGGAAGCCGTGACGTGGAAGGGACATCTGAGCCATTGAGTCTACCTTCCGGTACAACTGTAAGGAAGTGAGTTACCCAGTCTCTGTTTAAACACATTCGGGGACTCAAGCTCACACCTTACCGGCAGATAACTGCTCCTTTGGGCATGTGTGAGTACCGGTGAGACCTCGTGCACACTGAGCTGTAGCCAGTCTTCGGAAACCCCTAGTTCTGTGCTGGTTCTTCCACCTCCCCCCCCCCCCCCCGATGAACTGGACCTTTACTTGCTAGTCACCATCCTCTGATCTGGTTGTAATTCGTCAGCTTCTGACTTTAGGGTGGCAAAGTGGGCATTGGTCCTCGGGGAAGGCTCTTACACAGAGGGTCCCTTTGAGCGTGTGGTCAAGTAAGACCCCGACATTGTTTCCACCTGAGTTGCTGTGTAGCTAGGGGGTCTCACCCTGACTTAATGAGCCGGCGTTTAAGAATCTCAAGGTGTTGCCCTGGCCAGTTTGGCTCAGCGGTTAGAGCGTCGGCCTGCGGTCCGGAGAGACCCGGGTTCGGTTCCCGCTAAGGGCACGTACTTCGGTTGCAGTTTGTCCCCGGCCCTGGTTCGTTGTGTGGGTGGCAGCCACTCGATGTGTCCCTTCACGTAGATGTTTCTCTCTCTCCCTCTCTCCCTTCCTCTCTCTCCCTCCCACTCTATCTGTACAAAAAATAGAAAAATATCCTCAGGTGAGGATGAGGATAAAAAAAAAAATTAAAAAAAAAAAAAAAAAGAATCTCAAGGTGTTACATTCATCCTGTGACACTGAATCATCAGTTCTGGTTGTAGTGTGGCCCTGTCTGTTAGGACATCCGAATCCATCACCTGACATATCAGCTAGCTGTCCCTCATCTACTCTGGATGAGCTGTGATTTTGATAAGTTATCAATATCAATGTCAAATAAGATGAGTGCCTAAGAAATGCCATCTAGCCCATACTTCTCTTTTCTTTTTTGATTTGTGAATTTTCATACATACACAGGAATATATGTGCACACACATGTATATATACACACATGTGCACACATACTTATACAACATAGAGGTATAAGAAAGAACGCACACTTCTACCACCCGCCCAGCTTAGGAAGTGCCACACACGATGCCACTGCAGCCCCTGCCCATTCCTCTCAACCTCATCCCCCTCCCTTCTCGCCAAGAAAGACGGTTTTCAGGAACTGCATGTCTCTTAATCCATTGTCTTGCTTCATTGTTTTACTCCCTCTCTGTCTCTAAAAATATTGGCTTTTGTTTTTTTCTTTTTTGCACTTCTGAAGTCTCTCTAAATGGAATCATACTGAATGTATTTTTCTGCAAATTGTGTTTTTCACGGCACAGTATGTTCCGAGATCTGCTGTCTTCAGAGCAGTCCACCAGACGACTGCACTGTCATCTGTCAGCTCTGTGAGCACATAGGTTGTTTCCTCTCGTTGCTACGGCGAGCCGTGCTGCTCGGAGCATCCTGGTCCAGGCGTCCAGGTGCACACATGAACGTTCCTTGCAGGTCCGGGCCGAGGAGTAGATTGCACACCTCAACCTCAGCAGATGGTGACCAACTGTTCTTCAGCGTTCTTGCTGCAATTGACACCCCAGCAGCACTGAATGCGAGTCCCCGTTTTCCCACGTCACTGCCAGCACTTGGTATTTCTATACTCAATATCTACCAGTCAGGGAGGCATAAGATTATATCCGATTGTGGTTGTTATACAAATTTCACTGATGGCCAATGAGTCTGAACACATTTTTTATATATATTTTTGGTCATTTATGTTTCTTAGTCTATGAAATAACTGTCTCTATCTCTTAACTATTTTAAAAAAATTTTTTAGCTTTATTTTGGCTTTTTATTTATTTATTGAGTTTAGGAGTTCTTTGTATATTCTGGTTACTTATCCCTTATCAATGAAATGTTACAAAAATCCTTTCAAGATAGTGCCTTGAGTTCTTACCCCTTTTTAGTGGTGTTCTTTAAAAAAAAAAACACAAAAAACAACACACACCTAAGATTTCATAGAAGAACTAGTCATGAATTAGGCTGGTATCTATATATCATATGCTCCAGACATTTCTCTTCTCTACCAGTTGAGTAACTCTATTGAACAGAATATGGTCGTAATCCATTTTATATTAATTCATTCTACACCTTTTCTAGAACTCAAGGGAAGTTCACAGGTATGTAGTTTCTAGACCCTTCCCTTTCCCTCTCTCTGTACCTCACTTGCTCATCTCTCCTCCTGGGATGGTGAGAACCGTAATACAGATGGTGCCTTTGCATTTCCACGAAACCATCGTCATTTCCACAGGCTCCCGCCACTTCTTCCTTCGCAAAGCAGTCGCACGTCTAGGAACCTGTCAGCCACTTTCCTAGGGCCCTGGTAGGCACAGCGAAACCGAACTGGAAAGTTTAATTACTTAGCTTGCTTCCAGATAAAAATGCAAATAAAAAAGTTTTCCGTTTCACCTGTGTCTGAGCCACAGGCAAAATTAATTAAAGTCAATAGAGGAAAGTAAATAAACATTTTGAAATAAAGGAAACAAACATTCCAAAGCAAGAGGTGAAGGCTCACGCAACATGAGAGAGTCAATTATTTACAGTCATGTGTTTCTGCCCGATAACTTCGCGGGTTCCCTCCGTCCTCTCCCCCGCTGGGACGCGCACTAAGAAGAAAGGCCTTAGAGTTCTTTAAGGAATAATAAGGTGATCAGGATGGGTTTCTCATCAATGACATTGCCACCTACCAAGCTAACCACAGCTTTGGACAAAAATGCCAGTGGATTTTCTGAGTTCTATTATTTTCATCCTGATGAGTTTCCTTCCCCCTCACCCCCTCTTTCTATAAAACTGTGAAATGAGAATTCAGTCCATAACTTGGCTGTATTTACAAGACAAGAAAGTTGCTATTGTGCAGTGTCCATTTGGGTATTTAAATTAGGGCTAGCCAGAGAGCAAAAGCTAAGCATTTACGTTGGAATTGACAGTAGAGATGTCAAATAATAAAAACAAAAAAATTAGAAAAAAAAAACATGAGAAAGGTCATTTCCCAGTCTGTAAACAGACGCTGCTTTTGCAGGCTAACATCTCCATTTCTCGACACCACCCAGGGGCTGTTTTCTTATGGCTACAACCCTGGTGTGAAGCTGAGATCTCATCAAACTTGGGCTGAGTCAGGGGAAGAGACAGCAGGTGTTAGAGCCCAGGACCAGGGCACTGGACATCAGAAGGAGCCCCACCACTGGGAATTTCCCTAACAGAACCCAAGTGCCAGGATGTCAAGATAGTCCTGGAAGAAGGCTGATGCTCCTTTGCTCAGGTTTGCAAAGCAATAGGAAGAAAGGACTCCGAGAATGGGAAATGGGTAAAAAAAAATCACAGTGTCCTATAGCTGTTAAAGAGACACGGAGAGAATGTGTATTGTCATAGAAACACACCCACACTATTTGCAGGGGGTGAGCACGGAGGAAAGTTTTAAGCTAAGCTACATCCTCTCACTCCGTGTTTTTATAAAAATCAAATCGAAACAAAGTGAAGCCCTATTTGTAGATATGCATGTATAGGTTTTTTTAAAAAGGAGCATATTTATAGAAAAATACACGGAAATTGTGCATGGCGATGATGTTGGGACGTGTTGGGGTGGGATTGGAGGAGGTTTTCCTTCTGGGTTCATTTCAGTTTAGTCGTTTCTGTGCTTTGAGTTATTGCCACACACACGAGTTAATTAAGCAATTGAAAAGGCTGGACTGAAAAAGTAATTAGTAAGTACACAAACAGATCAGCAAAGTGAGAGGCCAAAGAACCGGGAGTCAAAAGCCAGAGGAGAAGCGGATCTGGGGTCTGCCAGTCTGGAGGGGCGGGTGGGCGGGGACAGGGATGTAGACAGCTCTGGGCTTCCAGAGGCTCCAGGTGGGCGGTGCTGGGCAGAAGCACGCACCCGTCGGGGCAGAGGTGGTGGGTGAGGTGCAACCTCTGATGGAGTGGGAGCCCGGGGGCCACCCCTAAGAGACCTGAGCAGCCCCCACCCAGTCTGCCCCAGACCCTCTTCTGTGTCTGTCCCGGGCCGACAGCCTCACCACATATGACTAATGAGGATGGGCAGACCTGACTCCTGCAGAGAAGCAAACCCCCCTGAGGCAAGCTTCAAAGCACAAATTAAGGAGCATGGCCTAAGACCTGTCAAAGCGAAATTTGGGGAAAAGGCAGCAGCCTTTATATTTGAAGACATTTCTCCCAGGCATTTTGAGTGTGGATAGGCTAGCGGCTTAGCCAGGCCTGCTGACTTCCTCTCCTCCAGCCTCAAGCTCTTCACCCATCTCCCCGGACGGAGCCCCCGCCATCCATGTCACTCCCTGTCCCCTACTGCCATCGATGCCGTCATTGTTGAGGAGAACACATTGATGGCGACGGTGGTGATCCCGTGGAGGAGGATGCCAGCTGTCACTATTGAGGCTCTGTGTGCCCAGCATGGGGCTGAGTGCCAGATACATACTGTCCCTAACTGAGGGGCAAAGGAGGTAAGGGCAGCTCAGGGGGGTTAAGTGACACACCCGGGACCATGCAATGAGTGGCAGCAGAGTCAGGATTCGAACCCAGGCCCACCTGGTTTCAACGCCCACCCCTGCCACTCCACCTTGCTGTCCTCCACGGCAGTAGATACTAGCATTAACAACAGTGGTAATAATAATAGCTAACACTTGCCGAACACTTCATTAAGAGGCTGGCCACTGTGCTCAGGGCCTCAGGTGCTTTATTTGATTTCACCTCTGACATCCCTGACTGGGGATGGTGCGAGTGCCATTATTATCCCCACTTAATAGAGGAGGGAGCCAGAGGTGGCCGAGGGAGGGCCTGAGCCCAGGGCTTTGGCTCATCCTCTCTCCTCATCCTCACCCATGCGATGAAGCCCAAAGGCAAAACCAGGCCTTGCCAGACCCGTTGTGGTTTGCTGGCTCAGCGCCCTCGGATTCCCACATGCACATTTTGTTCTGTTTTGTTTTTTTATCCTCACCCGAGGACATTTTTTTGTTTTTTGTTCAGATAGAGTGGGAGGGAGAGAGAGGAAGAGAGAGAGAGAGAAACATCGACGTGAAAGGGACACATTGAGTGTCTGCCACCCGCATGACCCAACCAGGGCCGGGGACAAACTGCAACCAAGGTACGTGCCCTTAGCGGGAACCGAACCCGGGTCTCTCTGGACTGCAGGCTGATGCTCTAACTGCTGAGCCAAACCAGCCAGGGCCCCACATGCACATTTTGGATACATCCAGTCACTCGCTGCTCCCTGCACACGCCCTGCCCCGGACCTCCGCACAAATCGTCCTCAGAGTCTGACTATCTTCCCTCCCACAGCCCACTTGTGAGCTCCTGACAGCGACTCCAGCCTCCAGCCTTCCCTGAAGCCACCCGTGAACTCACAGAAAGGGGAGCCCCGCTCCACGCAGCCACGGCTCCCTGCACACTGTCACGGCACCGCTCATGTCTTGCTGGGATCCAGCTCTCAGGTGGTCCCCCCAAATCGGAGGCCATGTGGCTTGATTTCTGTGTCCCCAGGACCTGACACAGGGCCTTACTGCTCTCAACTGACCTTGGCCCTGACACATCTGACTTAGTTCAAGGCCCTGGACCTGCCATGCCCTGCCTTCCCCATATCGCCTGGGGGTTTCTGGAGAGCGGGGTGCGCCTGCCCTATTGGCTGTCGCGTGGCCAGCAGGCCCCAGTGCCTGGCGTATATTCGCTCCCCATCAGTGTCGCGTGGATGAAAGAATGCAGCCATCCAGCTTCCGAACAAGCGAGGGTCAGCTGCTGGAACAGAGACCAGAAAGGTCCAGAGCACTGCCACCTCCCTGCGACAGAGGGGCGAGGTGCAGTGGGGACTCAGGTCCCTCAGCCCCGCTGTGTTTGTGAGGGGGGGCGTGCCTCTTCTTCAACACCGGCTCAGGAATTAATTGGAGGCACCAGCCTGTCGTATTCCCAGAGCTTTGAAAGGTGAAATTCAATTAGTGATTTGTTTCTAGCTAGCACAAGGAAGAAAGGGAGATGTATCCATAGGGAAGCAGGGATGCTACCCTGCGTCTGCACTTTGAGCGACAAAAGACAACTAATTGAAAAGCGCTCGCAACCTGCTCTCCCAAAGCCACTGACATAAAAGATTCTGAGGACGAGCACACCGCAAAGCCGGAGGCTCTCGGTGATCCAGGGATTTGCTGATGCCAGAAGGCATTCGGGGGAAATGCAGCTGGAAGCGAACGGCGGATGAAGCATCCACCTGTAGCAATGGCCAGAGCTCCCAAGGGGGAATACACAGGAGCAGATATTTAGAGAAAAGGAGAAAATGCAGAAGGTAGTGCACTAGAAGGCACGTCCAAATTCTTGGGGCGGAGGGGCTGGCTTCTGGAAGCCAAAGAAAGACAAGTCTGTGAATGGGCAAACAGAACAGAAAGGGTGGGGCAGGAGGGCATCTGCCAGACTCAGACGCCCAAGCGGATCTGTGTTCACACCAGGCTCTGTGCATTTTAGATGCTCTGAAAATATGTGTCCCCGAATGACTTTCCAGCTGCCATCCATCGGGGCAGGTATGGGGGGTGACAGTCAATTGCCAGGATCATGCCACTTGCCTCGTTCCACCCCACGTGGTCTGAGATCAACTGCACACTGATTAAGAACTGAACTCTAAAGTCAGAGACACCTGGGTTCATGTCCCACATCCACAACCTACTCGGTCTGTGACCTTGAGCTAATTCTGAAAACTCAGCCTCAGTTTTCACATTGGAAACAGAATAACAAAGGCTCCTACCTTCTTGTTTACATCTGAAAATTAAATAAGCTAAGCAAAGACATCACCATGGTGCTGGCTACACAGAAAGCGTTCTAAGTGTGAGCTGCTGTGACTGCTGCTATTGTCATTATTTGTTTTGGAGAACCCATCAGACATTTTTTAAAAAGCTGTTAAAGCTACAGTTTGTAGAGCAAAGAATACAGAGATTCTCTCACAGAGGCATGTGTGTTTGTTTGGGAGCCCCTGAATCTGGGGTGGAGAGCAGGGGCACTTTGAAAATGGGTCCTCCACGTGATGCTACAGGCAGAACAACAGTCAGTGTCACGTGATGCTATGGGTGGAACAACAGCCAGAGTCACGTGACACTACAGGTGGACCTGCAGTTGGTGTCATGTGATGCTACAGGCAGAACAGTCAGTGTCACGTGATGCTATGGGTGGAACAACAGCCAGAGTCACGTGACACTACAGGTGGACCTGCAGTTGGTGTCATGTGATGCTACAGGCAGAACAGTCAGTGTCACGTGATGCTATGGGTGGAACAACAGCCAGGGTCACACGATGCTACAGGCAGAACAACAGCCGGTATCATGTGACACTACAGGCAGAATACCAGTTGGTGTCACATGATGCTACAGGTAGAACAACAGTCGGTGTCATGCACCACAAAAGTGCTGCTAATTCCTTATCTCCTTCATCCCACTTCCAACCATTAACCCTGATGAAATTTAGAGAAGAAAGGGGAGACAAGTATGATACCCTTTAGCTGTTCATTGCACCATTATGTGCAGCAATTGAAAATAGAAAACCTCCAAAATTGGGGGTTTTCTAAATGAATTCCTGGAACTGCCACCTCAAGGGGAGCTACAAGGACCCAGAACAGATGCAGGGACAGTCCGCATCATTGTACATAATGACAGCAAATGGTAAACAGCCTAAATGCCAACTGGGAAAGGACTGATGAAGAAGCCTGGGTACGGCCAGTCTGTGGAATATTATGCAGCAGGTAAAAAGAATGAGAAAGATCTAAATGCAGTGACAGGGACATATTAAGGAGGGTGGGGCAAGTTAGAAGCAATGTGCCCTGTATAATTCAATTATATAATTTATGTCTATTTTGTTTATAAATGCAGACAACACTGTCTAGAAGGACAGAAATGAAGCTAATGCAGGCATGATCTCTGATCTGGAATTGGGTGTGAGGCTGCACTAATGAGAACTTGGCTTTTATTACTATAGTTTGAGAGTATTCACATGAAGGCAATTATGTTTTACTTTAGATATTTTTTAAAGAGAATCAATAAAAAATATTCAGGACCTACATATTTTTTTTTCTTAAAACACACTTTTTACAGCTAAAAAAGACTGAAAATCAATGGCCTAGATATTTAACCATAGGAAAATGGCCAAATAAATTAGATTCAGCTACTTGATGGAACATTATGTAGTCATTAAAGGTTATCATTATAATGACTGAACAGAAATCTGGGACAATGTTGTGATAAGTTAGGTAAAAAAAAAAAGTAAAATATAAAATGATGTTTACAGGATGCAGGTGGATACAGAACAGACATACAAGTAGCAATGTCAGAGGGGGACAATTATGGCAGACTTCTAATATTAACATTGAAAAGGTTTTTGTTTTTTTAAATTAAAAAGAGTCAAACTGCTGCTTTAATTTCTCTTGGACTTCCTTGGGAATGTGTTCCACGCACAACACAGAGCTTCCTTTTGAGTCAGTCTCCCAGAGGCACCCAAGCGATGCCCAGGAATGTATGTAATTTACAGGTGTCTCCTGGTTAATCTTCTTTAAAAGCTGATGCTTCTCACCTTCGATAAACCCTATAATATGTTCTGCATACTTGCAGTTACCAAATGGGGCTTCTTTTGGAGACTCTTCCATTGTTTCACAAAATGCACGCATTGAATTTGTTTTCTTTCTTTTATTAACCACAGATGCTACCATGGCATCCCCAATTCCCTTAGAGCCCACCGTAAGGTTGCAGAGATAAAGGTGAGAAGGATGTGCTCACATAAGCACCCTGGCAGAAGCAGGTGCAGCATGGTGCCACTCTGAACTGGGTGGCCGATTTTTGGTAAGATTTCAACCATTGCAAAGGCAGGCAGTGCCATTATGAGGCAACTATAGACCCCAAGCTGACAGGGCAACTTTGGGAAGATGCCCACCCCAGTTCTGACAGGTGCACAATGAAAAAAAATCTGACGTGACCTCATCCAGGAGGCTTCTCTAAGAATCCAAGAAAAATACAACCCCCTCTCCCCCGACGGAGCTTTCATTGTTCCTCATCTCACTGTGCTGTAGATACATTTTTGAACACACTTGGGATACAGCAGAGACCATCCATTCCTCCTGTCCATTCATAGTGCTCCTGCACATACGGACAGCTCTGAAGAGCCGGCCATTAAACAGACATGCACACTATAAACTGGTCTGATTTCCCAGCCTTACCTCATTCACATTGCATCCTATGACGCTCATTAGCTTTGTGATCACTCTACTAATTAAAGCAACTGTAATTTTATTCAGTACTTAGCCCATGTCAGCCACTAAGCTAGGTGCTTTTCAAAGATTATCTCTTTCTAGCCCCCCTCCTTTAAATCCTCACCTGAGGATATTTTTCTATTTATTTTCAGATAGAGTGGGAGGAAGAGAGAGAGAGAGAAATGGAGAGAGACAGAAACATCAACGCGAGAGGGCCACATTGACTGGTTGTCTCCTGCACGACTCTGACCAGGGCCAGGGATGAACCACAATCAAGGTACTTGCCCTTGGCCAGAATTGAACCCGCGACTCATTGGTCCTGGGACCAATGCTCTGCTGCTGAACCAAACTGACCAGGGCTCTTTCTATCTCTTTCAACAATCCTGTGTGGTATATGACATTATTCCCATTTTTTAGATGAGGAAACTGAGGCTTAAACATTACCTGAATAGTGAGGCTCAATTTCTCATTCATAGATGGACATCCGACGTGTGTCTCAATCTGGTGAAATGATGGTATTCCTGGAGCCACGTAAGAGGACATGGACTTAAACTAACACTTAATGTGAGAGCAAGGTGTTCCCTTTCCCAAACCTAAGTCTGACATCACCTCATCCGCACGCTTCTCCAAGAATCCCAGACAAATACATTGTTTCCCCCAAGGAGCTACTTTCTTTGTGCCTCACCTCACTGCACCGGAGACACATTTTTAGATGTTTATTCAACACCCCTTCCCCTATTTAATTGCAAACTTCTTTAAATACCTTGTTCAGATTTGGGGAAACCTGAGAAATCTGGTGATTATATATTATTACTTATGAGAATTGCTGGGCGGGATAGAAATGCCTCTCCAAAACAAGCAACCATAACAACGACAAAATCCAACAAACACAAAACTAACCGAGCAAGTGGGGTGTTTCATGCAGCACCCCACTTACTCCATGCAGGAATTATCAATGCTTTCATCCTTTAGCAGCTAAAATCCCATTATGAAGTTCTTATTGCCTGACTAGACAACGTCTATATTTGTCTCCATTTTCATACCCTAGCATAGAGCTTGGTGCTGAGTAGATAGTCAATAAGCACTTGCTGAACAAATGAGTGAATCGATGAAGGACTAAACCACCTTCTATAGAAATAAGGGTTTTTGAAAGTGATTATGAGTAGCTAAATCATATGCACAATAAAAAAACAAACAAACACGACCTCGCCTGATTTATCGGCATGCAACCAACGGTCCCAGGATCGAAGATAAACATTCACTTTTAAGAGACTATTTCAAATCCATTGCTTTAGACGGGGGTAATCGTATTTTTGGAACCTTGGATTGGAGTGTGTCTCCTGTCATTTGATGGGGCGGGGGAGGGCGTGTGACATCGGGACTGGCTGTGAGGAGGAGCTTCCAGTGGGCACAAACAGGGAACCAGAGATCTCAGTCCTGACACTCATGCATCCACAGGGGTGAGCCAAGATCGACAGGCAAGCAAACTCCTGAGCTGCGTCCGATTCACACACACACACCAGAGGCACTGGAAGGATCCCTTTTGAGATTAACCTCCAACAGAAAAATTTCAAGTCTGAAAATAAAAACTAGGGGGAGGAAAATATAAATAGAAAAAAGAAAGGATTCTCCTCTGCTGGAGGAGCATGTCTAGCTTGAAGTATGTGTTTCTCAAAGTGCGGTCCCAAGACCAATAGCATCAGCATCACCTGGGAACTTGCCTGAGATGCAGCTTCTCAGGCCCCACCCAGCCCTAAGGAATGAATAACTTAGGGGTGGGCTCGGCGATTTGCATAGTAAAGTCCTCATGATGCTGAGGCACATGCAAGTGTGAGAACCACTGTTTTTACTCATAAGCTCTGTTTATTAAAATTAGTATAGAACTTGATTTAAAAAAATTTTTTTTTCACTTCAAATAAGAAAGATATAGCTATACTTGGCATTCATATAAAATATACAAAGCCTTTGTACTGAATTGGCTACTACCTTTTGCACAGATCCTCACAAGGATCCTATTGGGTAGAAATTTGCCCCTCTACCCATTTCACAGAGGAGCAAATGAAGGCTCAGAGAGGTTGAGTCTCATGATGATAATCTAACCCCCAAGCCCATGTAATTCTGACTCATAGGACATGCTCCATGCCAGTCACGTCTCAGTCTTTAAAGAACAGAGCCCAAATGGCCAGGGTTGCGGGTCTCACAAGTGGGTTTTGAGCATCATGCTGGTTCCCTGCAGGAGACACCAGGATGTGCACACTGTGTCCACCCCCTGACAGAGCATCAGTCACAGGGGACTGTATTCACACCTGCTTCCCCCATTTGGCTCCCCTCTGTGCCGGAGCTGGGGTGAGCCTTATCTCCGCATCCCCCATGATGAACAGTGAGGGGAAACTATCAATCTCTATTCTGCCTGTAAAGACCAATTCAGGCTTTGGATGTTCCTTCTATAAAAGGCCCTCTCATTAGAACAAAATAACAACTCCCATCACATCGCCCACTGAATGCTCCACTTGACTTGCAGTAACTCATTTTGTCCTTAAAACAACCATGTGACGCCAGTACCAGCATCCATGTCCCCATTTGACGGGTAAGGAAACCAAGGCGCAGAGGGGGTAAATGACTTCTGCACCATCACCCAGGGAGTGAGTTGCAGAAGAGGCTCTTGAGCCCAACAGTCCTGCTCCAGAGCCTTGGTACCAACACAATTATCACCCAACATCAACATCTAGATGGAGGATGACATGAGAATTGGATACGGAACCAAAAGACTCCGAAAGAACACATGGTAGAAGTGAAACATCAAAGATTTAAAATTCAGGCTTGTAATGACTAAAGGAAAAATTTAATTTCTGTTTGTTTTTTCAAAACATGAGAATTCTTAGGATTTACTCTCTTAACAACCTGCATATCATACAGCAGTGTTAACCATAGTCATCATGATGTGTGTTATAATCCAAGTATTTATTTACCTTACAACGAAAATTTGCACCTTTGACCACCTTCCTTCAATTCCTCCTCTCCCCACTCTTCACCTCTGGCAACCACAAGTATGATTTTTTTTCTATATACTCCCCCCACCCCTTCCCCCCAATTCCAGATACAGTATTTGTCTTTCCCTGTCTGGCCTATTTCATTTAGCACACTGCCTTCAAGGTCCAAGGTCCATCCCTATTGTTGTAAATGCTAGGATTTCCTCATTCTTTTTTTTTTTTCTTCTTCTTTACTGATTTTAGAGAGAGATGAAGGGAGAGGGAAAGGAAGGGAAAGGGAGAGAGAGATAGAAACATCGATGAGAGAGAACATTGGTTGGCCACCTCCTGCATGCCCCCCACTGGGGATCGGGCCCACAACCTGGGCATGTGCCCTAACCAAGAATCGAACCAGCAACCTCTTGGTGCATGGGTCAATGCTCAACCACAGAGCTACACTGGCTGGGCGGATTTCCTCATTCTTGATGGCTGAATAATATCCCATTGTGTGTATATATTTGTATATTTACAACTTCTTTATCCATTCATCCATTGATGGACACTTAGGTTGTCTCCACGTCTTAGCTATTGTGAATAGTGCTGCTATGAACATGGGAGTGCAGATATCTTTTGGAGTCAGTGTTTTGTTTCCTTTTGGATATATTTCCAGAAGAGAAATCGCTGAAACATATGATAGTTCAATTTTTCAATTTTTGAGGAGACTCCATACTGTTTTCCATGATGACTGTACCAACTTACAATCGCACCAACAGTACTTGAGGGTTCCCTTTTCTCTTGTCTTCTTGATAACAGCCATTCTAACAGGTGTGAGGTGACAGTTCATTGTGGCTTAATTTGCATTTTCCTAATGACTGGGGATGTTGAGCATCTTTTCCTGCACCTGTTGGCTTCTTGTATATCTTCTTGGGAAAATGTTTATTCAGGTCCTTTGCCCATTTTTAAATTGGATTATTTGTTGTTTTTTTGCTATTGAGTTGTATTTCTTTAGTTTGAACATTAACCCTTTACCAGATATATGGTTGACAAATAATTTCTCCCCTTCCACTTTGTTGATTATTTCCTTGGCTGTGCAGAAGCATTTTAGTTTGATGTAACCCTACATTTTTAATTTTTTCCTGGTGCTTTAGGTATCATAGCCAAAAAGTCATTACCAAGACTCATGTGAAGGAGTTTTATTCTTATGTTTTCTTCTAGGAGTTTTATCATTTTGGATCTTGTATTTAGGTCTTTAATTCATTTTGAGTTCATTTTTGTGAGTGGTGTAAGACCAGGGTCCAGTTTCATTCTTTTTTTTTTATTAATTTTTTTTTTTTTTAGTGAGAGAGGACGGGAGACAGAGATAAAAACATCAATATGAGAGAGAAACATTGATCAGCTGCCTCCTGCATGCCCCCTACTGGGGATCGAGTCTGCAACCCAGGCATGTGCCCTGACCAGGAATTGAACCTCGAACTGGGACCTCTCAGTCCATGGAACTGATGCTCAATCCACCGAGCCACACTGGCTGGGCTGTTTTATTCTTTTACATGTGAGTATCTAGTTACCCCAAAACTACTTATCAAAGAGATTTTGTTTTCTCCATTGAGTATTCTTGGATCCCTTGTTAAATATTAGTTGACCGTATATGCTTGGGTTTATCACTTCTGTTCTGTTGTTTCATCTGTTTTTATGCCAATACCATGCTGTTTTGATGATTATAGCTTTAAATCAGGAAGTGTGATGCCTCCTGCTTTGTTATTTTCTCAGAATTTCTTAGGCTATTTTGGGTCTTTTGTAGTTCCATATAAATTTTAGAAGTGTTGTGTTGTTGTTATTATCTTTTTACTTCTGTAAAAATCCCATTGGAATCTTGATAGGGATTGCATTGAATTTATAGATGCCTTTTGTCTCTGTTTATTTCTCTTCTTAATTTTTTTTAAATCAATGTCTTATAGTTTTTATTTTTTTGTTTTTTGTTTTTTTTTTTTTTATCCTCACCCGAGGACATTTTTCCATTTTTTGTTCAGGGAGAGTGGGAGGGAGAGAGAGGAACAGAGAGAGAGAGAGAAACATCGATGTGAAAGGAACACATCGAGTGGCTGCCACCCACACAACCGACCAGGGCCGGGGACAAACTGCAACCGAGGTACATGCCCTTAGCGGGAACCGAACCCGGGTCTCTCAGGACCGCAGGCTGACGCTCTAACCGCTGAGCCAAACCGGCCAGGGCTTTTGTCTCTGTTTATTTCTCTTCTTAATTTTTTTTAAATCAATGTCTTATAGTTTTCAGAGTAGGTCTCTTTCACTTCTCTGCTTAAATTTATTGCTATTTTATTGTTTTTGATGCAATTGTAAATGGGATTGATTTCTTTATTTCCTATTCAGAAAATTTGTAGTTATGGTATAAAACATTAGTGATTTTTGTATGTTGATTCTGTATTCTGTAATTTTACTGAATCCATTGAATATATATAACAGTTTTTTGGTTGAGTTTTTAGGATTTTCTGTATATAAAATCAAGCCATCTGCAGACAGAGACCATTTTTCTTCTTCCTTTCCAATTCTGATGCCTTTTATTTATTTTTCTTACCTTACAAGCTAGGACTTCCACTACTATGTTTAATAGGAGTCATGAGAGTGTCTTGTTCCTGATGTTAGAGGAAGAGTCTTCAACCCTTCACCACTGAGTGTGATGTTAGCTGTGGGCTTGTCATATATGACTTTTGTTATACTGAGATATGTTCCTTCTATGCCTACTTTGGTAAGAGTTTTGTTTCTTTTTTTTTTTTATCATGAGCAGATGCTGAACTTTGTCAAAGCTTTTCAGCATCTATTCAGATGATAATATGATTCTCTCCCCCCACCCAGTTCTAATGTGATACATTATATGCTGAATGAACCATCCTTGAATCTGAGAGATAAATCTCACTTGATGGTGGAGAATGATCCATTTAATGTACTGCTGAATTTGGTGTGCTAATATTTGAGAATTTGTGCATCATATTAATCAGAGATATTGTTTTTTGTTTCTAGTAATAACATTTTTGGTTTTGATATCAGAATAATGCTGACCTCTTCAAATAAGTTTTAGAGTATTTCCTCCTCTAATATTTTTTGGAAGAGTCTGAGAAAGGTGTGTGTTAATTCTTCTTTAAGTGTTTGGTAAAATTCACCAGTAAAGCTATCTGGTCCTTTACTGGGTGATTTTCTGTTACAGATTCAATCTCTTTACTAGTAATTGGTGTCTTCAGACTTTCTATTTCTTCCTGGTTCAGTCTTAGTAAATTGTATGTTTCTAGAATTTTTTCATTTTCTTCTAGACTGTCCAGTTTATTGGCATAAAGTTAGTCAAAGTCATGTCTTATGATCCTTTGAATTTCTGTAGTATCAGTTTAATGTCTCCTTTTTCATTTATAATTTTGTTGATTTGGGTCCTCTCTCATTTTTCCTTCAATATTCTAGCTAAAAGTTTGTCCATTTTGTTTCTTTTCAAAGAACAAACCCTTAATTTGGTTAATCTTCTCTATGATCTTTCAACATTCTTTTTTATTTATTTCTGCTCTAATCTTTATTATTTTGTTCCTTTTGCTCACTTGGAGCTCAGTTTTTTCTTTTTTCTTTTCTAGTTCCTTAAAACACAGAGTTAGTTTGTTTATTTGTGATCTTTTTGTTTTGCTTCTTTTCCCTTTTTTTCATATTAAGGCTTTGGTCTATAATCTTACACTAGTTTGTTCTATACACATATATTTTTAAAATATACTTAAGATTATAATTTGTAGCTTGTGTTCTGCCTCATTTTCTAAACAATTAGATATATACATATCATTAAATGTTTTTCCTAGTCTGGCCGGTGTGCCTCAGTGGTTGAGCATCGACCCATGCACCAAGAGATCACTGGTTCAATTCCCGGTCAGGGCACATGCACAAGTTGTAGGCCCAATCCCCAGCTGGGGGAATACAGAAGGCAGCCAATCGATGTTTCTATCTATGCAAGAAATGAATAAATAAGTTTGGCTTTTGTTTCTAAAAAAAAAAAAAAGTTTTTCCAAAACATTGCTTTATTCTCTCTGGAAAGATTTTTTATTTATATTGGTTTTATTCCAAAGTTATTTTGTTATATAACCAAAAACATTCATAAGGTTATTCTGGACACTTTATTTCTTGCTTTGTTTTTTTCTTTCTATGCCAGCCAATTAAAAAAAAATATGGGCAAGAATGAAAAGAGATGAAATCCTTAAGAACAAAATCCAGAAAAAACTCATAAAAACAGAGATTTTCCTATAAATAATTTTTTACTATATTATATTTGGTTCTATAACAGAGGCATACATACATACTCCAGAATATTGATTTAGAAATTATGATGCTTCCTTCCAACCAACAGATGAGTACTTAAGAGCTGGAAATCTTACTGTGCTCTAAATAATATAACTTTGTTTCTACAGGTCATGGAATTTTCACATGTCGTTTAGCACTCGCAAGAGACAGGGCATCTTCTCAGAGTTTTCCGCCTCACAATGCCATTCCTCCTCTGTCTCCCTGTGGCCTGTTTCATTGTGCCACCTCTGAAGAGTTAATTGTGCATGGGCCCCGAGTACCTTGGCAGACAGGCCACTGGGGAGTCCTTTTGCTTCTTAATGTCGGCATTTATTGCTATAAACTTCCCTCTTAGAATTTTTTTTTTTGGATACACAAAGCAATATTTACAGAGCAAGCACCTTCCCAAAAAGTCAAAATATTCCTGCTTTGCATTCGTGCTGTACCTGGGTTTAAAGGACATGGCAAATAGGTGCAACCAGGCAGGACAGCCGTGGGTGGGGACTTAACGATTCCTGCCTGTGAGTTATGTTTCTCTTGGTGCCATCAGATCTTTACCATCAACCTCATCATTTACTTTTATTGACTATCCTCTCATCTCAGATCTCAAGGAAGCATCTAGGACTCCTATCCCTGAAGCCTTGACATTGTAGCTGAGACCATCCATCCTAGACCATTAGAGATCACTGTAGAAATGAACTGCATCGGGGCTGGTTCATTTTGTCCCAAGGAACAAAGTAATCTGAAATATAACTATGGAAGCCTGCAGAGGACACACATTGCCCTTGATCTATTCTTGACACTCAGGAATGAACCCAATCTTCCCTCTCTCAAGGATTTCCAGGATGTCAATGAGTATCCAGGAGCGTGTTTTTTCATCATTCCTTCTATAATATCTTCGGTTTCCATGGGAAAAATCCTCTATTCTTCACTTGCTGCTTTGTCAAATGTCTTCAATAACCTGCAAGTCACCAAATCCTGTGACTTTTCTCAGACTCTCCTGGAGTCTTCACTGTGTCAGCAGTGTTGAACCAAGCCCACCTCCTCCTCCCAAAAACTCTCCTTTAATCCTTTCCCCATTCCCTCCCCCTCAAGTGCATCTTCTCCAGCTGGGCCTTCATCAGGGAGTGACTATACCCTCTTATTCTTCACTCTGCCACTTCTCCCTGGGACAACGTGTTTCTATAAATAATGATGATAATGAAGAGGAGGAAGATACTGGTAATATCATTAATATTCACTGACTCTTTACTAGGGCCAAGCACTCTTTTATGTTGACTCACAGAATACTCATTGTCACTTTCTGAGGAGAACACTATTATTCTGCTTCCTTCACACGTGGAGAAAAGTAAAACTCAGAGATGTTAAGTAAGTTGTTCAAGGGCACACAGCTAGGGAAAAGGAGACCAGGTGTCTGGGCTCCGCAGGCTGTACTTTAACCAAATGTTTTGCACAGACCTGTTGCACTTCTTACTCTTGGCTGCTCCTCCAATCTGGAAGACGGTATCCTGATCTCTGGGCCTGCATGTCTAGCTGCCAGTATGATGTCAGCAAACTTACCCTGTTTTTTTTTTTCTTCTTCTTCTTTATTTGCAAATTGGCCTTTCCTTACTGACTTCTTTATATATCAGTGATGCCTCAATTCCCCTAAAGCTTGGCTTAGACCTTGGCATTAAACACACACACACACACACACACACACACACACACACACTTTTCATTCACTCAGCTCCATTATGTCCTGTGCATAGATAGTTGGGCAGCCTTCTTCCTATCATTTTCCCTTGGAAAGATCTGCTCTAGGCAAACTCATGTTAGAGTGTGTGAGCCCAACAGGCTTTGCACACTCCCAAGCCCACCCTTCCTCGTTTCAAATAAGCAAACTGGGGTCCAGAGAAGAGGAACAACCCACAGAGACCACAGGGCGAACCAAAGTGAGAGCTACAATTTGGATCAACACACCTTCACTTGGGAGCTTCCTGAGAGATGTAACAGGTCCCGCTCGTATTTCCACGCTACCCGAGGCCTAGCACAGTGCCTGGCATACAGTATGTGCACTTGATTTTTAAAAAATTGCCCATTTCCAATTTTGTATTTCTGCTTCTATTACTCTTTAACCATCTTGATCATCTCACACTTGGTTTGTTGCAGGAGCCTCTTGACCAATCTGCCTGTTCTAATATTCTTATTCTTCCTGTTCAGAGAGATGAGACTCATCTTCTTGAAGTTATGATTTCATATGAACCCCTTCTGCTCAAACATCTTTAATTGCATTTATATGCCCATAGGATGAAGGATAAAACTCTTGGTCTGTTGTCAGGGTTTCCCACAGTCTGGCTCCAGTTTCGCTCACATGCTTTCTCATCTAACTTCTTGTGACACAAATGACTATACATATGACTATACAGCATGCATACTATACATAGGACTATACATTATACATACTATACATATGACTATATATATGGAGAGAGAGAGAGACAGAGAGAGAGAGAGATAGAGAGAGAGGTGGGTTAGGTTGTGGTGGTGGTGGATTTGTTTTCTTCAGAACATTTCCTTACTTCTTAACCCCCTTCAATGCAGGTACACTACCATTAGGTGGCAGTAATGTATCACTAGATTGAACTAAATCACCGCTTGATAATTTAAGAGATGGGCACATATGGTCCCCTTTTACTTTATTATATATATATAAAAAAGAAACTTTTTAGAAGCCCAAACAGCACAGCTTAAGGACTTATAGTAGGATTTGTTATATGAACTCCTTCATGAAGTCATCAAAGTGTATTCAAGTTGCCCAGGTATTTCTCAGCATCTCCCCTATGTTTTAGCCTACTAGGCAATTAAGTCTGTCAAACTTTGTTTAACTTAATTGTAGGGGAGCCCTCTCTATCCGGAGCTCTGGTTTCTTTCATAACCTCCAAAGAGAGGAGAGGTGGAGACAGAGGCCCCGAATAGCCTCTGCGCTAAAATGGTGCTAAATCCGCGTTCAGAAGAAAAGACATCTTGACTCAGCACTTCTCATTTTCTGCCTCTCCTGTTCCTTTCGGAGGCTGGAAATGATTTAAACTACTTTATGAAACGGGAGGCAGGGGACTGGAATGCTGAACGGTGGAAACTGTCTCATTAAGCAACTTCCACTAAAAAAGGCTCAGCTGACCCATTTATGTCTAAGCACCTACTTCTAAATTTAGTGAATGCACCTCCTTGTGTATTGTTATACTTAATACAATGTTTGGGGGTGGGTGGGAAGGGAACAATTCCTTGGGAACTGTGGGTTGCCTTTTCGCGTGGGTCAGCAGAGGTACCCATGAGCTGTGGGATGCCGGGGTCCATTTGTAGAAAGCAAGGGTCTCCCAGAGCAACTGCACCCGTGTAGATGAGGAACCTAGAATGTTCTAGACTAAACACTCCTTCTTGCCTTCCTTTTGACAATTTTGGAGATGCTTGGGATAGCTTCTAACTGTGAAGTGTGGAAATCTCCACCAGTCGGGTTGACTCAGTCAAGTGATGATGGCAAACAGAGAAAGAAACAGCAGTAGCAACAGCAACACGAGATGGGGAGAGAAAAACATGATGCTCTTTCTCGCCAACGAAACGTGTGGGGAGGAAATAAAGCCGAGTGAAAACTGCTAATGCCGGGAAGGCTAGGGGTCTCGGACCCTGACTCCCTCGTGTCTGCAGCCAGGGGATCAAACGCTGTCACAGAAGTGGGCACAGCTTGAGGATAAGTGTGAAAATGGCAGGAGCTGATTTTCTAGGCCAGGCATTTATTTTAGGAAAAACTTAGGAAGCCTTTGTGAAATAGCCTTTCTTTCTTCTGCATAAGAATAACTCAACTGGGTGGAAATGTTGCAGCTATTCACCTTATAAAAATTATTTAACTTCTCCTAGCTTCAGTTTCTTCATCTGCAAAAGGGGACCACGATTACCCATCTGTTGGTGTCGAACAGGGATGAAGTGAGAAAGGAGAAGCTGGCGTAGGAGGAGTTTATCCACGGGAGTCTGGTCAGACTCCACTGCCATGGAAAATAAGTCAATGAAACATATAAATATATAATTAGTCCCCGAGAGGCAAAGTCTTCAGACTAGCATGGCCTCATTTGAAAGAAATCCTAGTCCTACGGATTAGGAACATGGATAGACATTGCCTAAATCTCTTAAGAGCTTTGATTTCTTACCTAAAACTTGGGAATGGAGGCATTTGGGGATTTCTCTGTGAACTCCGTCACAGGAAAGCCCTGATTTACTAATTTGGAAAACTGTACGTCATGTACTTCTATCCCCATCGCTAGGGACTCAGAGCCTAACTACTGTAGACACTTAAAAGGCAGCTAGTATGTGGTTGAACTTTTTTATACCTTCAGGCAAAATAACTGCAAGCATGTTCTCAACAGAACAGAGTATTGTGAGTGAAACAGAAATGAATGGTAGCCCGAGAGTCATACTGATTCTAGCACACTGCCCAACGAGATCTCCTCCTCTGCTTAAAGCTGGTGTTTCAGCCCGCTGTTCATTACTATTAACAAGAACATTGACGAGGGCACAGATGAGGAGCGTGACAATCTCTGGGCACTGTCATCTTGCCACGGGATCTTCACAAGGGGGAACGCACAGTGACTGGTAAGAGCGGGACTCCGGGACCCAGTGGCCCGGCTGTGAATCCCGGCTCTGCCACTCAGCAGCTGGGCAACCTTGGACAAATGATGTAACCTCTGGGTAAAGAATTTAAAAATCTTTTTATGTGATTCTTATGGACAAAAAAATCTAAGAGGTATTGTGCGAGGGCAAGTTCCTTAATGTCTGTAATAAGCCTCAGTTTCAACATCTGTAAAATGGGAAAAGCATAGCATGTAGGGTACCTTATATGATAGTGTGGAAGAATAAGTGAGATAGTGAAGGTTCATTGCTTAGCATATTACTTGGTGCATGGCAAGGGATCGATAAACATGAGCTTCTTCCATCTGGTCATCTTCATCATCATCACTGCTATTGTCACCACCATCATGACAGTTGTCACCACCATCATGACAGTTGTCACCAACATCACGACTGTTGTCACCATCATGACAGTTGTCACCACCATCACGACTGTTGTCACCACCATCATGACAGTTGTCTTCACCATCATGACAGTTGTCACCACCATCACGACTGTTGTCACCACCATGACAGTTGTCTCCACCACCATGACTGTTGTCTCCACCATCATGACAATTGTCATCACCATCATGATTGTCGTCTCTAGCATCATGACTATTGTCACCACTATCATGACTGTTATCACCACCATCCCCATCATCGTCACCATTGCTGTCATCACATCAGCAGCAGCAGCTCTGTTGTAATTATCAGCATCATCCTCACCATGGTCATTGTCACCATAATCACCCCCACTGTCATCACCAGCGTCATCATGATCACTGTCACCATTTATTCCTTCAGGGAGCCCCTCAAATACTGAAACTCAACATGACGATCTTGAATTCTTGGTTCCTTTTTAATGTCCTTGGGGGGAAATGAAGTACTAGTAAGCTATAAAAAGTCCGCATGAGCTAAAAATGTTGATTTCACTCCATTTAGGCCAAACATGGATGAATGAATCTTCTTCATAACATTGTGCCTGCAGTGAAAACAAGCTACTCATATCTGCAGGTGCGCTGCTCCAAGCTTCTCGTTAGAGTAGTTTGCTCTTTATCCGAAGTAACTTGCTCCTTCTATAATTGCCTGTTGTGGGAGGGATGGCCTGAACTGGGGTGAAGTCGCCTAGATGCAGCTCGAATTCCATCAGCCATACCAAGCACCCCTGTAGGAGTAGGTCACCCACAACATCAGATTCTCAGCTTTGGATGAATTCCTTTTTGCATTCGGCATGGAAGGCGATAAGTGTTTTCTGAGTGATTTTTCTGTGACAAACTTCCACTGGCTGATATAAAAGATGCAGATCGAGGCCCGAACAGCTGTAATGCTCCAGGGTGGCTGGTATTTTGGGGGGCTTTATTTTAAAGCCCCTGACAGTTTTATCTCACTAAATAATTCAGCTGCTTAAGAAAAGCCACATGATCTTAAAATACGTCTCTGAAGGTCAAGTATATAGGTTAAAATTTTATTCTTTGGTGACTAGCATTTGACAAAATAACAGAAATGTCCTTTGTAATATCTCTTCCTTTACATCTTTGAATGAAATTACCAAGCTCAAATCACTGGGTGTTCATTTATGAACATTCTACATCTTTTCCATGCATTTCTGGCAGAGTATTAAGCTAACCTTCTGATTTCACTGTTCCCAATGAAGTTACAGATTCTAAAGGACAAGTTCAAAACGCGGCTTTGACTTGCGGTGTCACTGATCATTTGGAAAGCCCTTTGTTACATCCAGCCCAGGAACATGCAAGCCTCCCTTCACAGAAAAGCTCAAGTATTGACTTTATAGTTCTGTAAAGAAAAGCAAAGAAAAAAAAAATGCCATGCAAAAGTTTTCCAGGACAAAGCTGGATCTTGCTCATTTATCATCAGCCTGTTCAAGGTGACATGCAATTCAGGAGCAAAGCATTTTCATCCAGAACAGTATTGGCCACGGATTTCTTCGTGCCCCTCGAAGATGGGTGTTTTGGCTGACTGACCAGATGGGTAGCATTGAAATAGTTACTCACACGGGTGGAAGACAGGATGTGAAGGTCCTTGGGTAAATCTCATCTAAATTCAAGCAGAATCCTAAACTCTTCAAGGCTGATGGCATGCTAAGGTCCATCTATTTCAAATATGTTTTTTTTACAGATGAGGGTTTTGCAGATCTGTCAAATCCCATTTTACAGATAAGGAAATTGAGGCTCAGAGAGAATAAAATAGATGTGCCCATTAATACACACAATTAGCAACAGAGCCAGAGTTAGGACACAGCTCGCATTGGGGTATGGGGAGGACACAAATCAGAGCTGCTCTGTGTATTCCTCCAACCAAAAAAATACTTGGCTTCTACATTATGATCTGACCCTTACTATGTGAGCTAGACCAAATTCTTCAAACCTGCTCAATTTTAGCCTCCTCGTATAGACAGCTCTATTACCAAACCCTTCATCATAAAGATGTTGTATCAATGAAATTCCACATCTGAAAATACTCCAAACAAAGCCTGTATACCGTAGTACTGACAGGGACTCATGCATGGTTTCATCCCTTCTGATACCCGAGAACACTTCCTCTTGGACTAGAGTGTGGGACTCAACACTGTGGGGAAACCTAGGTTTTCCTGAGCTGAATCATCGGAAAATATACTTGTCGTGTTCCGGCACTGCCTCCATTCCGGCTCAGGAAAACCCAGGCATTCAGCCCTCACAGTGCTAACAGGATCCAGCAGGCTGTGGGGCACCCAGAGCCGTATCAGCGAAGCAGAGCTTGGCTTCGTGCCCCTCACGGCTGCCCCGCTTGAAAGAAGAGTGTGCAAAAGTTTGTAAACTTTTCTTATGCGTCACAAAAGTTATTCGTGATCCTTCTTCAAATTTAGAAAATACCCATGAGCGAAAAGTGCGAAACAAAAGCTACGCATGATTCCACCGCTCCGTGAAAGTCATTGTTCATATTTTGATAGAAACGTAAGTTTTATGTGAATTTAACCAAATGGATCCTGCTGTCCAGTGGTTTACTTTTCCCTGACTTAAAATGCATTGTGGGTTTTGTCTCAAGTAATTAAACAGTTATCTTCTAAATGTGCATATAGGATTCCATTATTTGCATATTCTGTTACCAGGGTAGCTGAGCATGGTTACCAGTCACAATGAGGAGAAACAGCATGCAGGGTATACCAGATGACTGCAAGCCAAGGGAGAGCTATCATTTAACTAGTTTCTTAGTCAAAACATTTCATTTTTATTAATTTTTTTAATCATATGAACGTTTTTCTGATGAAAGAACTGAAAACGCAATCCTGACACGCATCCTCTAAGTATATTATGAGGTTGAATTCCTAGAAGCATGATCCCTGGGTCAAAGGGTAAACACAGGTGTAGGGATGTTGGTAAAGGAAAAGCCCTCCTGGAACATCAGCCTCCGGGTAGGTCATGGTCATGGGCTCAGGTTTCCTCCCTTGGCCAACGCCCTCAAGTAAAGCTAAATGGGCATGCTAGGACATCAGGGCTCCTCTCCTCATCACCCTCCCTTTGCTGTGCCCACCACAGGAGGGACTTCTAGCTGCAGAGATCCCTCCCCCCAGTAGGGTGAGCCCCTATTTCCACTAGGATGGTGGAATCATCTGGGTTCCTACCCCTGTTTGTCTCTGTTAGCTCTGCTACTAACAAATTTAAATGTGGGCAAGTTACTTTGTCTGTTCTGGTTAGGGCTGATTTTTCTTCCATGAAAAGGAGATGATTGGGTTGGGTCAATAATCAAATCCCTTTCAGTGTCATCAGCCAAACAGTCTACACGGTGGCCCCCCATTTCAGTGCTACTGCCTCTGAATGATAAAAGCTTGGTTCCACGTCTTGTACAGCCTCTCCCCTCCCCCCACACTCCTAACAATCCATTCTTTATCCATACAGGGAGCAGAGCAATTTTTCAAAATGAAAATCATTCAGTGATTTCTCCTTACATCTAAAATAAAAGCCAGACTCACACATTCATTCATACCCCTTCGGGCACTACTCTGATAGACAACGACACATTGATAGCTCGTCCATACCTCAGAGCCTCTGAAACGTCTGTTCCCTCGGCCTGGCCCACTCTTTCCCTTGGCAAAGACCTTCCCCTGGCAAAGCTGTGTTTTGGGTCTCAGCCTCTGAAATTGCTATTCTCTTGGCCTGGAACATGCTTCCTGATTCAAGGTGGAATCAATTTTCTTGTCTCTGAGGCTTCAGCTCAAACATCACTTCCTTGGAAGGGACTAATCTGACCCCATTGATTCAAGGTACTCTTGGCTCATTCCTTATCATACTCTCTTATATTATGTTCTTTGCATTTAGCACCAGCTTTATCATGTTTATTGACCTCTTTTTTAAAAAATAGAATATATCTAGGAATATATCCTAAGAAGCCTGAAACCCTGATCAGAAAGAATATATGTACCCCTATGTTCATAGCAGCACTATTTATAATCGCTAAGATCTGGAAACAGCCCAAGTGTCCATCAATAGATGAGTGGATAAAAAAGCTGTGGTACATATATACAATGAAATACTATGCAGCTGTAAAAAAGAAAGATCTCATATTCTTTGAGATGACATAGAGGGACCTGGAGAGCTTTATGCTAAGCGAAATAAGCCAATCAGAGAAAGACAAATACCACATGATCTCACTTATTTGTGGAATATAATGAATAAAACAAGCTGATGAACAAAATAGACCCAGAGACATAGATAGAAAGGAGTATGGTTCAGACTGACAGACCTCAGAGGAGGGGGCAAGGAGGATGGATGAGATAAACCAAAGAACTTATATGCACATATGCATAACCAATGGACATAGACAACCATGCTGGGGGATGTGGGGGTGGGATGGGGAGGAGGATGTCTAGGGGGGGAAAAGAAGAAACATCTGTAACAAAAATGATAAAAATTGAAAAAAAAACCTGAAGAAAAAAATAGAATATAAACTCTGGTAGAGAGAGGACAGCTAGGATTGACAACACTTACTAAAGGCGTGTTGAATGAATGTGGGGAGGAAGAGAGAAGTAGTCATTGGCATCTGGGAACTGGTCTGGTCCCATTAGCGAGATGTTCCCGTTCTCCTGTTGAGCACGAATAACATCAACATCAGACAAGGTCACTGTGTGACCATGATGGACCAGGACAAGAATACGACCACTCCGACCACTTGTAATTGAATCTGAACACACACAGATCTGGACACTGTCCATGCTGTCCCCCTTCCTGATTCATCTGAGTGACCGCTGCTTCTTTGCTGACTACAGCCGTAGCCTCACCCTAGCCCACCCTACCTACGTAGGTTGATTAATTCGCAGTCACAGAATTACCCCTGCTTCCCGGAAGCATCCAATTCAGAGCAATGGTCCACTTTTAGGAACCTTCTCCCCTTAAGGCAGCTAATTTTAGGCCAAATTCTACAAGCCTTTCCCAGTGTTCTCGTACAAGGACACCCATGTTACCCCATGGTATGTTCTCCCTCTTTGCAATGAGCAGTAAACCACACTTACTGATCGACAGCTGTGTTTGTGTTGGTCTCTTACTGAAGGGCAATGACAGTGGTAAAATAATAAATAGTAGCTACATTTTCTTTCTTTTTTTTTTTTATCCTCACCCGAGGACATTTTTGCATTCATCTTCAGATAGAGCGAGAGGGAGGGAGGGAGGAAGAGAGAGAGAGAAACGTTGATGTGCGAGAGACACATCGACTGGCTGCCACCCGCACGCCCCCAACCGGGGCCGGGGATGAACAGCAACCGAGGTACGTGCCCTTAGCGGGAACCAAACCCAGGACTCTCCAGTCCGTGGGCTGATGCTCTAACCACTGAGCAAACCGGTCAGGGCTAGCATCATTTTCTTGAGTGACTGCTATGTGCCAGACACCACTATTTCCAATACAACAGCATTGGAATGGGGGTATTACTATTATTATTCTGATTTTAAAGTTGAGAACCCTGAGCTCAAATTTGGTAAGTTCCTCCCCAAGGTTCATAGCTTCGGGTGGGTGGGGGGGGTAGGGGGGACTGACGTTTGCCCTGCACCTTCTGAACTTCAAATCTTGTCCATTTCCTCATTACTGTAGTGTCTCCTTGTCCCCTCCCTTTCCTTTAGAAACGATGCTGGGTCAGGACGATACATGTAATAAATGTGTTGCTTCTACTAATTCCTACATTTGCAATGATTAATATTCCCGGAGGTTATTTTAGGTGTTCACCCCTCTGTGAATGTTTGCATTTTATTTTGTTTTTAAAAAGTGTTGACGGTATTGCAGATATCCCCATCCTCCCCGGGGTCCCCCGCCACCCTGCCCCTGCCCCTCTCCAGGCCCTCCTTCCCCGTCCCTGCCACATGGGCTTCCTGGCACAATCTCCAATAGACGGAGAGTCTTCAGCATCAGAAGAAATATTTTCAAACAACCATTCTGCCCTTTGGCGAGTGTGGTTGTGAAATGGGGAAAATAGTTAAAAACGTAGATTTGTGGAAATGATAGTGCTCCACGAAGGCTTTAGGTGTGAGAGAGTTCACTAGCTTTCTGTATTTTGCACTGTCGCTCTTTAATTTCTCTGAGCTCTTGTCTTTGAAATCTAACTACCAAACGAATCTGAATTTAACTGTTTTCTCAGAAATTAGGACGAGTCCCTGATGCACTCCTCTAGGCAATTTGGTACGACAATCCAGGAGCTCTGATGTGCACATACTCTGCCTCTTGGACCCTCGGAGACTGAAACGCTTGGTCTCTGATATTCACCATGTTCCCTCAGCCCAACGCCAGGAGTAATTTCCAGCCCGGGGAAATTTGAGATCACAGGACCACGGGGAACTGAATCTACCAAATGTTGCCTGAGTCTAATGGCACCAGGTCTATATTGCTGACTTCTTATTTTCCTTGGCTTCATTTAAGAATTTTTTTCTCTTTATTGATTTGAGAGAGAGAGGAAGGGAGAGGGAGAGAGAGAGAAAAACATTGATGAGAGAGAACATCGATTGGCCGCCTCCTGCATGCCCCCCACTGGGGATCAGGCCCACAACCTGGGCATGTGCCCTGACCGGGAATCAAACCAGCGACCTCTTGGTGCATGGGTCAACGCTCAACCACTGAGCCACACCGGCCTGGCTTCATTTAAGAATTGAAGTGTCTGAAACAAATTTGTTTGAGATGGTGTGGATGAAAACACCTCGAACCAGGCCAGGGTCACCGTTGACTCTCACAAATAATCTGTTACGTCAAGACACACCTTTAAAAACACTGACCAACGCTCTTGCCCTGCAGCTAGAGCCACCTCTCAGACAGAAACCCAACCACTGTTCTGCTTAGAACCCAAACACGGCTACAGTGGGCAGTGGAATGGAGTGGCGGAGGCAGGCTGTGGGGGGTTGTCCCCATGAGGTAGGGACTCTATTATCCCATTTAAAAGGTTAGACATCTGAGGCACAAAGAGGTCAAGTAACTTGCCCAAGGTCACAGAGTCAATAAGTGAGAGGTGGTCTCCAGAGTCTTGCTCCTCACTATTATACATCACAGCATCTTCCTGGCAGCCAGTATCAGCAACTAGTCCTCATGAACTTGTCTGTCGGGGGGGAAGAAGCGGTACCCAGCATACCTCAAAGACAGCCCGGCGAAAGTTAGTTTTATTATTCTGACTTTGATTTAATTCGGTCCCAAGCACCACGATCAGTAAACAGTTTCATCATTCTAGTCTTTTACATTAAAAAAAAAAAAAAATGGTGGTGATTTTCTGATGGAGTTTTAAACCTAATTATTTTAGGACCGTTTATCCATAAAGAGCCCTACCAATGGTGCATGATGATTTATCTCTATGGATTAACTGTCACAGTTGAGGAGCTGTGGTCTAAATCATACATTCACGGCAGACCTTGAACGCCCCTGGACGGTCTCCCAGCGGCCTGCCCCAAAGTCGACCGAAGTTCTCCAACTTTTCTTTGCATTAGCACTAACTGCAATTGCACACGAGTACAGTGCTTGGCGTATCCCAATTTGATAGGCGTCGAAAAGCACCAAGTTCTTTCAAAGAACAAACTTTATCAGTCAGCCAGCTGAGCCTAACAGACTTCCTCTTGGACTGAGAACCTCATACTGGTTCGAAAAGCACATGAAGGCTTCCGAGACAAAGAACACAGCCGAGCAGCGGGACATGTCGTGTCACTATTCATTGTTCAATACCTTGTTTCAGAAAGGCAGGTCCTTGAGAATAAACACTGCACATGGCCCAGCCTTATAAAACCCCAATACAGAGGAGCGTATGTAGAGAAATCACCCCAGAATGAAATAAACAATGAAATGGAATTTGAGCACCAGCTCATTTGCTACATTCTCCCACACAGTTTTGATTTGGAAATAGCCCCCTTGCTGACCTTTCAAACAGGGCTTCTCCCTTAGCTGTAGTGACAGTAGGAGTGGGGTAACTCTGTGGTGGGGACTGTTCTGTGCACCGCTGGTGACTGAATGGGAGAGGCCAGCAGCACTCACCGGTGGTGACAATCAAAATTGCCCCAGACACTGTCACATGGCTCATGGGGGGGAGGGGCGGTATGTGTGCAAACTACTCCAGGCTAAAATCACTGCTCTAGAATTTCACTATTCAAATGGGATTGGCTATGAAAACCTGTTCCATAAAGTATTATTATTGCGGTCTATGAGACGACATGTTCATTTATTTAGCAACTATTTATCAAGTGCTTGTTATATCCAGGTGGGATGAAAGGCTTGGAAGGAAACAGTAGTGAAAAAATACAGCGAACATGGGCTATAGCTTAATGATGGGGTGAAGCTGATTTGATCCTTTTACTATCTCTTATAGATAGATAAGATTTGTAACTATGCGAATGGGGGAAAAAAAAAACAACTAAAAAATACAATGCTTTGCAAGCGTCTTACTCCAAGCTGGAGGTTGAGCTCTCTCGCTGGATGGTGTAGAAGAGGCAATCTCGTCAATACAACTCCACCCCACATGCGTGCGTAGATGTAAATATATATCTCTTATATGTACACACACACACACACACCCTTTGTTCTCAGCGGACAGTTCAGTGTGACAAGGGACCCCTAATGGAAGTGCAGCTGTTTCTTTCTCTCATGGAAGAGTCTGGATGCAGGCAGTTCTGAGCTGGTGTGGGCTCTTCAACCTTGGGGGCCCTCGGTCTCTATTTTCTTGCCCCGTTGTCCCTAGATGGCAGCCTGTGTGCTCACCTTCTCGTCCACATTTCATCAGCAGGGGTTACAGAAGAATGACGAGGAACAGGCAGCAGCGTTTTATAAAGAGAGGTTCCCTGGACGCAGCCACATGGCCCATTGGCCAGAGGAGGCTGGGAAGTGTAGTCTTTGCTCTGGTGGCCACAGGCCCCGGTGAACTTTCTGTTCCTATGGCAGAAGGGGCGACCAGATTGGGGAAATTTCAGCCCCAGTCCCCTAAAGACATTTGCCCTTTCCTCCATTTTCTCCTCACCGTTGACATCTCCACTACATTGGGGTTTCGAATAATTACTGTAGTTCCAAATGCGTTATAATGATATCCAATGCTCTTCACCTAAAATTCCACTTCAAGTGGAACACCTGTAAATGTTTCACCACCAGGAAGCTCTTCAGGGGGAAAAACCCAACTGGATTTTTAAGTTTGCCGATTTCTATGGTGTAAATACTGCCATCGTGGCCAATACTTCTAGCTGCCGATGTCTCCGGAGGCGGTATTGGGCAGAGAGGTGCACCCTGGCCTTCATGACCAGGTGCAAGCTGGCTTCAGCGACCTTCGCTTATGAGGAAACACCCAACACAATGTCTGGTACAAAGTTGACTCTCAATCGCTTACCTTATTAAAGAATTAAAAATACATGACATGTTTTTACATCTTATTTGTTCCCTCTATACTTGAGTACCTACTGTGTGCCACGCCTTCCTGACATTAGCCTGTTAATGGGGGTGGGATTGCGGGTGAAGCATGACAGTCCCACCTCCTCGCCTGGTTTACCGTGTGGTGGGGAAAACAGACAACCAGCCTGTGACAACAGTACATGTAGAAGGACCACAGTGGCGGGCGTGGGGAGAAGGAGTAACGGAGGGCTTCAGCCTCGCCCAGGGGCACACCCAACGCTTATCAGCATGGCTGGGTCTTGAGGTGAGCAAGAGTCACGTAGACTTGGGTGTGAAGGACAGGAGGAAGCACGCTGGGCAGGAGGAAGAGTGTGAATGAAGACCCCGTAATGGGGTGGGGAGAGCATGGCGAGTTCATGGGAAGCCAGGGCTCAGTGCAGTGGCCGAGGGGAGTAAGATGGCGGGGGGTGGGGGGGGTGAAGGGAGAAAGCAAAGGCTGGAGCAGGACATAGTTAGACCCTGGTTTATGTTCCAGAAGCCACAAGGAGTCACAGAAAGCTGTGGAAAGAGGGACATGATGTCAGTGTTTTGGAAATAGATTCTCTGCTGCACCAACAAGGGCACATTAAACGGGCCCACGCCATGCAAGCATGCCAGGGATGGAGCTGGCTCACAGTCCAAGGGAGAATGATGGCATGTCTTTGGCCAGGGCTGTGGCAATAGGTACAGAGAGAAGTGGGCAGATTCCAGGCATACGGAGAAGTGACGTCAACGGGGCTGGGACCTGGGTGGGCTCGGGGGGACGCATGGGAAAGGTCTGTGTACATGACTACTAACTGGTTTCTTTGAACACTGCATGGATATTGGAAACTTTTCTTGCATTTGGGATAGAGGGAGTGAAGCAAAGATTCTGTGTTAGATTTTGAGCATGTAGACTTGAGTCCCTTGATCTTTCAATGACACTGAGGGGGCCCAGCCGATATGGCTCAGTTGTTGAGTGTCGACCCATGCACCAAGAGGTTGCCAGTTCGATTCCTGGTCAGGGTACATGCCCAGGTTGTGGGCCAAATCCCCAGTGAGGGCATGCAGGAGGCGGCTGATTGATGTTCTCTCTCACTGATGTTTCTGTCTCTCCCTTCCTCTCTCTCTCTGAAATCAATAAAGAAAAAACAAAACAAAGACCCCGAGAGAAGCATTCTTACATACCATCTCATCATACCACCGGGGGAGCGAGTTCAGAGCCAATGCACAGAGTGAACGGCATGGCTGGGACTCGAAACCGGGTCTTACAGAGCCTATGGTCTTCCCACGATATAATACAAACCGGCTCTAACAGGGTCCATCCTGAACCTGTGGAGGAGTGAGTTTAGTTACCGGAATATCCTCATTAACCTGAGCTGCAAGGTGGGACCTCGGCTTACATACAGAGAGGACCGGGCTATTGACGATGCACCTTCAAATTGCTTTGAACAATTTCTCCTGCACTGGACTAATGAGGCAGCACCGCACTTCTGGGAAAACTCTCACCTTGTAAAATAAAGTCCATCAGCTCATGCTCTGAATTTTAACCTTGCTAGACACAAAAGAAAAATAAGCAATAGAAAAGATTGATCCTCCTCCGCCCCCCGATGTAGAGAAAATACTTTTCAACAAGCCATGAAGCGCAATTCATATTTTTAGATTAAGAGTGTGTTCTGCACTGAGAAAACAAATAATCATTGCAAACTATTCCCAATATCATGATGCTGAGTCATAAAGGCATTTAAACGCTCTCGTCGCCGGCATGGTTCTTGCATAAACCAGAGTAATGTGACACGGCGGTCGCTAATGGTATAGTCAAGGAAATCGGCATCGGCCCGAGCTCGCCACATTCATCATCGGGGCTGCGCTGCTGGACTGGGGGGCGCCCTTCTTCTCGCCAGGCTACTGGAATCTTCCGGCGGCAGCACTCTCCACTCAGAGGTTTACGGGAGGAATGACACCTGTTTCTGAGCTAATGACAATGGCACTGAAGCACTTCCTTCAGTCACAGCCACGGAAGCTACCGCCTTTGTGAAAGGAGCAGGAGCATGAGAGAGCAATGTGTGGTCTTGTTCACACTGAGTCTGCGTGGTTCGTCCACTGGTCATACGTTTTCGCATCGTAAATGACAGCGCTGTTCACGCAGATGCTGAGTCAGATGTTGCAAAGTTTTCTTTCTTTCTCCCCCCTCCCCCCCACTGCTGATGCATTGGGCCAAGTTGACAAGCCCAACAAGAGGGCAGGACAAGTGTTAATTTCCTCATTTTCTGGGTGAGGACATTGAGGCTCTGAGATGATGCTTAACCGACCGACCATCTCATCCAAATGAATAAAAGATCAAGGGCTAGGACCTGGCCCCTCCTCCCTGGTCCCAGCACTCTTTCCACAAGCGTGTTCCAGGGGGGCTGGGGCTTGGTCTGGTTTTGCTCCTTAGGCTCTGGCACACAGTAGGTGCTCAGCAATCATTTGCTGACGGCTTTTCTGTGCCTCTCATCCCATGAAACATGGTTCAGCAGAGGCAAGGGGATTGGGAAGCAGAATACCAGGACTTCCCACGTAAGCATGGAAAACAGTAACACCTCCTGAGCCCTTGGTTTCTTTTCTGCAAAGTAGAATTAATCCTTGGCAGCCCCAACCATGAAGAGGAGACACAGGATCAAGTCACACAGGGCGAAGAGAGCGTCCTTCCAACGGCACACGTGGGCGGTGTTGGGACTGTTTTTTTAAGGGAGGAAAATACACCCAGAAACCTGTGTGCTCCTCCTAGTCAAGGGCATCACCTCTGGGGTGGTGTGCAGGAAGCAGCTGCAGAGACCCAGCTGCCAGTGTCCTGCCTTCTAGAACTTTCCTGCAGGCCTTCAGGAAGACCATGACATTCGTATGAGCCTTAGAGGTCGCTGCACCTTCCTTCATCCACAGTCAGAAAGACTGTGGTGCCCCCGCAGGCCAGAGCATCCTGGAGCTCAAGCTGGAGCCTCTCTGAAAGCTGAGTGTCTATGCTGCCGTCAAGGGCTGGGGGATCCCTGCTCGCTGTTCTCTGCTCCGCAAGCAAACGTCTCAGGTGTAGGAGCAGGACTGGGTCCCTGCTTTGTCATTCCACGTGGGACATATTCCTTAACCTTTCTCAGCCTCAGTGTCCTACCATTCGGGTAGGTCGTAGGATCACCTGGTCCGATGCGACGTGACGTGCTGAGCCTGTGCCCTGAACGGCACTAGCGGTGACGGCTGCGGCCATTGATGCTCTCGGCAGGGAGCTGTGGTCTTCCAGCAGCTTGTCCTGACAATTCATTTACTCTCATTCAACGTGCGGGGTGATCTGGCAGATGAAACAGGGCTCCATGGGTTGGGATCCTAGTTTGTTTCCGAGCTGCATTCACTGGGAATCATAATTTCCCAAAGGGGGGACTGGCATTATACCCACTGAGTACTGACCTCACACTGACCCTTCTCACAAGCAACTGCACCTCCACTGCAGCCCGGGGCAGGACCTCCTGGGGTCTGGGTGGTTGTGAGAGCCTCCCAATTCGTTTTCCGGCTTCCTCCCTTGCCCCCCTCTTTAGTCTGTCTCTCAACACTGTGGCCAAAAGGATCATGTTAAAACATATGTTAGATCACATCCGTCCTCTGTTCCAAAGCCTCAAGAGGTTCCTCATGTCACTCAGAGTAAATCTGAAGTTCATGCAATGACTACAAAGACCTGCACGCCTGCACACCTTTGGCCCCCTTCCTCTCTGCCACTCTTTCCTGCTACAGCACTTGGCTGAACAGAGAAAGCCATAGGAGACAGGACCAGGGTGGGAAAGAACTGCACCCACGCTCGCCTTGGGGCAACTTATTGGGTCAATCAAACCAACTAAGGAAGAACTGCATGAATCTGCCGTTTTGATTGACGTAGACAAGAAGAGCACGATAAACTCCCTCCCCCACCCAATGTCTGGAATCTGGAAAGAAGGGGGAACCACTAAACAGAAATATGACTATGAGGTTGAGAGTAATTGTTCACCCTTGGAAAGACTCAAGCGGAGAGTGAAAACTGTAGGCAAGGGATAGAGAAGCAAGATTTCAAACACCAGAAGGCAGATGCGATGAGGTTGTATTTAACTTCCCTTTGAATCAAGAGAGTCTACTATTTGTAATGTTAAAGAATAGAGGGGAAGCTGATAACAAAATAGAGCCAGAGACATAGAAAGGAGTGCAGCTCAGACTGACAGACCTCAGAGGAGGGGGCGGGGGGAGGGATGAGATAAACCAAAGAACTTCTATGCACGCATGCGTAACCAGTGGACACAGACAACAATGCTGGGGCTGGGGAGCAGGATGGGGAGGAGGGTGTCTAAGGGGGAAAAAGGAGAAACATCTGTCACAAAAATAAATTAATTAATAAACAGAAAATATTAGAGGGGAAATAAATAAGAACCAACTCCTTAAGGGGTTGCATGTCAGGGTGGGATATTGCAAAGGGTATTTTGTAGGAAGGTCTGCCTGGGCCAAGGTACTGAAACAAAATACTAATTCCTTGAAAGATAAGTGAATACTGGCCACCTTATTCTCTCTTTTTTTATTTTTATCCTCACCCGAGGACATTTTTCCATTTTTTGTTCAGATAGAGTGGGAGGGAGAGAGAAAGGAAGGGAGGGAGGGAGGGAAGGAGGGAGACAGAGAGAGAGAGAGAGAGAGAGAGAGAGAGAGAGAGAGAGAGAGGAAGAGAGAGAGAGAAACATTGATGTGAAAGGGACACATCGAGTGGCTGCCACCCGCATGACCCAACCAGGGCTGGGGACAAACTGCAACCGAGGTACATGCCCTTAGTGGGAACTGAACCCGGGTCTCTCTGGACCGCAGGCCGACGCTCTCACCGCTGAGCCAAACCGGCCAGGGCGTGGCCACCTTATTCTTGGTGTTCTGATGGCGAGTTGGGGCTCGGGCAGAGCGAAAGGTCTGAGACCAACGTCACGGTGGAGAAGTAACCACTGGTCAATCCTAATTGAGGAAAAGGAAACTGTTCCCATCACCAAACGACACAATAGATTGTTTGGCAGAAAACCAGGTCTTACACTTTTATTCATTCCCCTCATGCTCTTTTTCCTCTCTTTCATCTTCACAGCTGCATGTCAATGTGCGAGTGAGTGCGTGTGTGTGTGTGTGTTTCTCCGTGCGTCCATCCAATGGTTCATTCACCCAGTGCCATCACAGGTCTACGCCGCACCTGGTACGGGATGAACACCCTCTTGCCGGAAGGTGCTGACCCTTCTCCTTAAGGATTGGTCATCAGACGAGAGATAGCAAAAGGTACCCGTGTCTCATAAAGAAACCACATCACGTTCGACTCCAGTCAAAGGGGACAAAGAGACCTGCTCTGGACCAATCATGAACAATGGGCCTCTCCGTCCACATGCGAGGTAGAAGTTGGGAGTCATGAAGCGACTTCACAACAGACGACAGAGACTTCCCCATGAAAGCTGTTGTTCACGGAGAGTCCTGAGAAGTCCCAGCCGATCCAGGGTGCAGGCGGTCCTGCGAACAGTGAACTCCCACCAAAGGTACGCGTGTCGATAAAATCTTTTCAAATGGTAGACTCTTCAGTGCCTTCTGTGTGTAACTGTCTCGCTAAGCCAAGAAGGAAAGACAGCAGCCTTGAGGAAATATATATCGAGAGCAGATATTTCTGCCCCTTCCCAGGGAAGCTGATGGTAGAACCAATCCCCAGAATTGGTTACTAAAGATAAATGCAATGGATTGGTTCAGTGCTATGGTTATTTTAACACATAAACCCAGAAGAGTGGCTGAATGCCTTGGAAAATAGGAAGATTTGAAACAACTGATTGAACCTGAAAACAACAGACTCAAGGCACCAAATAGAATTCCCTGCAAACACAAACAAATACGTGTAACTTATGCCACAAACAAATAAAGGCAAGGGGAGAATATCAAGCAGGTGTAGAATCTCATCCATTCTTTTGTCTTACAGACTGATTTCTGATATGTTTACTTATTTCTCATTTATTCAGGAAATATTTTTGAGCACATGGAATGGTTTCACGGAGCGTTAAAAATCATGAAAAATAACTGTCATCTCTATACTGTGCAGTGCTTTTTATTTGTTAATCCTCACTCGAGGATATTTTCCATCAATTTTTCAGATAGAGTGGAAGGGAGGGAGGGAGACGGAGGGAGAGAGAGAGAGAAAGAGAGAGAGAGAGATTGATTGCCTCCTGCACGACCCTGACTGGGGCTGGGGATAGAACCTACAACTCAGGTATGTGCCCTTGACCGAGAATCGAACCAATGGCCCTTGGGTCCACAGGCTGACGCTTTAACCGCTAAGCCAACCTGGCCAGGGCTGTGCAGCACATTTTTAAAATGCAGAATCCTATCCTTTAACTTGACAAGAAAATGTTGTCAGTAAAATAATAAGCAAATCCGAAAACAACCCAGAAAAATATTGAAGTTTTAAAAAAATCTAACTGCTGAGGTCAAACTGCCAGGGACTCTAGTATGTTTTCAGTGTCTGTGGAAATAAAAAAATAAAATTTCCCATAACAGTCAACTGTTTTTGCCTCCTGCTGTTTTGCAGTAGTTCCCGGGCACTGAATCCCCTCGAGTCCCATGAAAGGTCATATGAAGCCCAATAAAAGAACTCGTTGTGCCCTCACAGAATAGCTGTGAGCAGTCACCAGGCAGTACTTCCCCTCGATTAAAATGCTGATGCCCAGCGACGGGAGCTTTCATATTAACCTCATGAACACGCATGACTCCTCTCTTTGTCACGCACACATAGAAAGACACCAGAGGCCACTTCTTTTGAAGGTGTTAGTTTGGGCCAGTGGGGTTGAACAGAAGGTCAGCGATAGACCACTCTGGCCCTTGTCACCTTTCACAAGTAAAGTGACACAGGGTGCCAGATTGGTCAGAGGCGTTTGACTAGCTCTAAGGGACATCTTCACGGTCCTGAAAGATGCATAATTATTAATGTTATTAGAGGAACAGGGGTTCATGTTGTTTCCAATGGGCCCTAGTCAACTATGTGGAAGGCGGTAGGGGGTGCGCAGACCATTAGTGTTGACTGCCCCAGGCCTGGCTACAGTGGGGACCCTGAAGGTGCCGAGGGTCACTGTCCCTGCATATCTTGCCATGTTACCTACTGCTTGGCACTTTGTATGAGCTTCTTATGTCTCCTGTGTCAAACTGCCAACATCTTAGTGGCTTCAAACAACTTAGATGTATTCCTTTATAGTTCTAGAGGTCAGAAGTCTGAGATGGGGCTAATGGAGGTTATAATCAAGTTGTCAGTGGGGCTAGTTCCTTTGGGAGGCTCCTTGCCTTCTCCAGCTCCCAGAGGCTGCCCACCTTCCTTGGCATACGGTAGTTCCATCTGACCTGTGTATGCTAGCCACATCTCCTTCTCTGCCTTTGGCCCTCAGATGTCCATATTCTAAGGACTCTTGTGATCCTTAACTTGATTATATCTGCAAAGTCTCTTTGGCCGTGTAAGGCAACGGATGCTGAGGATTAGGACAAAGATGACTTTGAAGGGCTGTTATGGTGCCCATCACACACTTGAAGAGCAAGAGGGGAGAATGCAGATAGGTTGTATTAATAAGGAGTTTAGATTTGGTAGGACAAGTGGAAGGGGCTCATAGTCATTGCTGCTTGGGGGAAAATAAAGATAATCATTGACTCTAGAGTACAGTGAGCCCAGGAGGTTGGGAGAGTCAAAAGATATGTGTGGTGGTCTTTTTTGGTTTTCTGTTTTTATAAAATTTTTCAATTGTTTTTTTTAGAGAGAAAGGAAGGGGAAAGGAGAGAGAGATAGAAACATCGATGAGAGAGAACATTGATTGGCCACCTTTTGCATGGCCCCCACTGAGGATCAGGCCCACAACCTGGGCATGTGCCCTGACCAGGAATTGAACCAGTGACCTCTTGGTGCCTGGGTTGACGCTCAACCACCGAGCAACACTGGCCGGGCTTTCTGTTGTTGTTGTTGTTGTTGTTTTTCCAAAAAATGTATTATTGTCATCTCTTTATCTTAAGTGACATTATGTGAAAAAGAGATCTAGCTACAGAACTCTTCAAAGCTCTTTTTGTAATTTAAATTGTTTATTGTTGACACTATTGCAAATATTTCCCATCCCGCCCCCTCCTTTGCCCACCTCCACCCAGCCTCCCTGCCCCTCCCTTGGTCTTCACCACACTGTTGTTCCTGTCCATGGGCTATGCGTGTATGTTCTTTAGCTAATCCCTTCACCTTCCTTTATCCAGTCTCGCCAACCCTCTGACACTTGTCAGTCAGCTCTATGTATCCATTCTTCTGGTTCTATTTTGTTCATCAGTTTATTTTGTTCATTAAATTCTACATATTAGTGAGATCATTGGTATTTGTCTTTGAGTGGCTATTTTGCTTAGCATAACAGTCTCCAGGTCCATCCACATTGTTGCAAAGGGCAAGAATTCCTTCTTTTTAACAGCTACATAGTATTCTACTGTGTAAATGTACCACAGCGTTTTTATCCACTCACCTCCTGATGGGTACTTGGGCTGTTTCCAGATCTTAGCTATTAGAAATAATGCTGCAGTGAACATAGGGGTACATACATTCTTTCTGATTGTGTGTGGTATTGATAAAGTTAAAGAGCTGGGTCAGTGGTTGAGGAAAAAGGGATGAACAGAAGGTCATGGTTCAGGAGGAGATCTAGGGTGTGGATACTGGAGTTGAAATATTAGCAAAGTCAAGGGTGTGGCCTTATAAGTTTTCTGCATGGTGAAGGGAGATACAAGTCTTTGGAGGCAAGAAGCTAAGCCTTCAAATCAGGTGCTGAAATGAATGGGATGGGATGAAAAAGAGAAAGGGCAGACAGGAAAACTGTGAACTAGGACCCAGAGTTCAGTGGGGTTTGGGGGGACCTGGAGGCAGCCGGGAGGTGTAGAGATCGTGTAATCAGATGGCACAAACTTCAGAGAAGGAGTTCATGAAAGAGAGTGGTAGAAACAAATTCTTTCAAGGGAATTTTGACCTTACATCTCAGTTTTGAAATCTTGGTGTTGAGAGGATAGGACAAAGAACCAACTCCGCTTAAAAAGAAAAACAAACATGCCCTGGCCAGTGTGGCTCAGCTGGTTGTGCATCAATAATAAAAACATATAAATAAAAAAAGAGAAACAATCTTCTCATGCACTTGACTTATAGATTTTATTTAAAAAAAACTTTAATTTTAGTCTTTGCAATATAATGTAAACTTAATGAGGGTGATTTAATGCTATATCTACCATGCCTGTAACGGTGCTGGGTCATATGAGGTCCTGTATAAGTGTTTAATGAATAAATGGATGACTAAATGGAAGGAAGGAGGAAAGGAAAAAAGGAAGGGAGAAAGAAAGAGAAAGAAGAAAGGGAAGGAATCAGGGAAGGAAAAAAGGTAGCTATGTTCATACACTGCAGGTTAATTGGGGAAGGGCTAAGTTTCTCTCAAGGTCAGGAGGAAGGACGTGTTCTAGGAGATGATTAAAGACAAAAGGAAGTTAAGAGTAGACAGTTCCAAAGACAGCACTGGAAAAGAGGACAAGGGAGAGGACTTAGCTGGAGAGAGATATATTTGAGGGAGTTAACAGACTGAAGGGAATTATTTTGGGAACGGGATTTAAGTGAGCACACTGTGACCTGGCCATCCTTCTCTGTGAGCCTTCTCTGGGTACAGGGAGTGTGTTTTATTCAGAAATTGACACCGGGAAGAGAGTGGCCACTCAGAGGCTAAGTGGCTGGTTGGAGGGGAAGAATACTAAGAACCAGAGCTAGACTCTCCTTCATAGATGGACGGCTTCAAGCAACAGACAAATGACCATTTCTCAGCGATGTCCGAGGGCTGTCAAACATTGGCTGAAACCAGTATTAGATGATGCCTTGGGCTCCTTTCCATTCCTAAGTCACCAGACGGCCAAAGGGACAATCTTTCCCCTCTCTTCCCAATTTACATGCCAACTGTTTCATTCATTTTAATGATGGGAGAGCAGAATGACCTTTTGCAAATATCACCCACAGCTGGGAACCTGATCGGCAAACAGTGGAATCACCGATGTTACTTGACCCACATTGTGGGTATGCTATGGTGTGATAGCAGACCCCAGCCGTTCAGGGAGGAGAAATAGCTCCACAGATTTAATTTTTCATTACTATGGCAACCATGAGACTTTTGTTGCAGCAAAAGGTTAAATGCAACGGAGCGTACATTAGGACGTTCAGCTAATGAATCAAGCCAAATCCTTATTCATGTTAAAAATCAATGGTGATATGGATACAGGGGCGCAGAACAAAGAGACAGCGCACAAGCCAGGGAGAGCTAACTGTCTAATCAACCTTGGGATTAAAATTGGTCTCTAACTGATACAATGATTTCATCTGTAACATGCATGAAATCACTATAATTGAAAGGGGGAAAAAATCAGACATTAAATAATAACATTCTGAGAACATTTGTCTAGAACCAAGGCTCGTTTTTTCTTTCTTGCAAAAACCATTTTTGAAAATGTTTCATTTCTACCTTTTTACCTTTGATGGGGCTTAGTGATCCTTCCCAAGTTAATAGCCAAATAATATTTATATTAGTTTACCCCAGTCCAGGCAATATGCCATCTAGTATTACCTCTTATTATGGCAGCTTCAAAAAGAAATAGCAAACAAGGGAGGTTTCCAAGGTGGAGGGTGTGGCAGGGGTCTCAGACATTCAACAGGTTTATGCAAATGAAACTAACTGACCGGATCTAAATATATTTTTGTGATGGAGCTTTGGGCCGCTGCAGGTACCAAACAAATGATTAACTATATGAATGAGAAATAGGCTGGACATAGAAAGTCTTCGGTCCATATTCCATTTTTCTGAGTGAAGTTCTCATTCATGTATTTTGCCTGCGGGTGCCTTGAAGTATTAGTCATGGTCCCTAACCAAGTTCCAGGCAGCTTAGGATGTGTTACTGTGCTTTTTAGCTCAATGATCTGACTTCTTCAAAACAAATTATTTCTTTTACATAGTGTAATATAACTGATGGGAAGAGTATTATGAAAAAAAAAAAAATTCCTGAGGTCCTAGTATATTTAATTGAAAGGGAAAATGGTCTTCAAACCATACACAAATCCTCAACTCATTAGCTCTACTGCAAATCCACAAAACCTACCAACTTCGCTGAAGGATGGAATCTTGAAAACTAAGACCCCCTACTATAAGTGTCATGACTTTTTCATGTCAGGAAAACAGGAGCTCAAGGCTTGTTCATATGGTGATGGTTTCTTTTTAACAAATAAGAAATGTTATCAGTTTCAACAACTGAAATATTATGGTTGAGGATTAACACTTAGTTTCCTGGTTTCATGAGAAGGTGCTCTGGGTAATCTCGACTATTTTAGTAGCTTATCTAAAAGAACTGCCCATGGAAAAGCATTTTAATGCCAGGAAGAACACGGACGCTGTTATTCTGCTGCAGCAGGCTCTGCTGGCTGGCCACCGCGAAGCCCTTTCCCGGCTGCTTCCTTCCGACGGCACACAAAGAATAGAGCCCAGGAAAGCCGACACTTCCACAGCCTCCTCTGCAAGTAGAAACAGCCACGCGATAAGTGGGTCCTGGGTAATCAAGGCATGGGAAGTCTGTAGGAGTTTCTGGAAAAGATTTCCTTCCCTGAGAGAAGAAAAGGACCTCGAACCTTCTCTCCACTGCCAGCTCTCACCTCACTCCCCTTCAGTGTGATCTCCATGTGTCTGGAGATGCAGCCGCCACCTAACAACCATTAGTCAGCAAATGCATGGACACAAAGCTAATATGCTGAGGAGGGTGCAGAGAGCCCACATTCTTTTTTCTTTATTGATTTTAGAGAGAGAAGAAAGAAGAGGGAGAGAGGGAGAGAAACATCGATTGGCTGCCTCCTGCATGCCCCCCACTGGGGATTGGGCTCAGAACCTGGGCATGTGCCCTGACTAGGAATTGAACTGGCGACCTCTTGGTGCATGGGTCAGTGCTCAACCACTGAGCCACACCAGCTGGGCGAGAGCTTACGTTCTTGATGACTGCTGCACTGCCTACCTCCAGTCACTTTATGAATTCATTCAAAGTATTTATGGTTTAATCTACTGTGGGCTGGTTGGATTTCTTCACTTGCAGCTCAGTGTAGCCTAAACAGTCAACCCTCTTCTTGTGTCCTTCCCTGGGCCCCACAGATTCTAGACTCTCCTGAGCTTCTTCCTTCTCCTCTGAAAGGTTTCTTAACCAGTTCCTCCTCCCGTCTCACAGTATACGTGCCCCCTGGGTTCTCCATGCGGACTTTGTTCTCACTTAGCAATTCTATCCACTTCACAGCTTTTACTATCACCTGCCTTCAAGTAACTTCTAAATCTGACTTATTTCCCTTATAACCGTGACATAAACCATGAGTCTGTAAAGGGGGGAGTGGGCTGGCGCACCCACAAGACGTCCCATCCATGCAGTGCACTGTTCCAGGCAGGAAACAGCAGGTGGCTGGCGTCACTGTGATCTATTTTCTAGCTTTCTCAGTTTTCTGAATGAAGAATTCACTCTCTTTCTGCTTCCCAAGAAGTAGAAAGTGCAAAATGTTCAATTCCGATACAATGTAATGTTTTTTAAACATCCTCACTGCCCTTTTTGACATTGTCCATTGTTATGGCACTTCGTATTAGCTTCGTTTGGGGAATCGATAATGTGACATTGCTTACATTTCCTTTGACTATTTCTTCCTCTTTTTTTAGTCCTTACCCGAAGATATTTTTCCATCTATTTTCAGACAGAGTGAGAAAAGAGAGAGAGAGAAACATTGATGTGTGAGAGACACATCAATGGGTTGCCTCCCACATGACCAGGGACCAAACCGCAACCGAGGTACGTGCCCTTGACTAGAATCAAACCCACAGCTCTTCAGTCTTCGGGTCGATGCTCTAACTGCTGAGCCAAACCAACCAGGGCTCTTAGAAGCACTCGGTAGGGTGCTGTCTGGGGTACGGAATTGTTTCTCCTCTAATCAGCATTCACCTTTGTGCCTAAAAGCCTCTTGAGACTTCAACTCCTTCTACTTCTCCAAATCCATGTCCAGCCAGACCTCTTGCTCCAAATCACACATTAGTGCTCCCTAATTGATGCTCTCACCTGGTGGCTACCTCAGTGACCATTTTAATTACCCGCACAATCATGACAGCTCAATTCAGTTCCTTGAGGGTAGGGGGTCAAACTTCATCTTAATTTGTAACGTTTACAACACCTAGCTCCACGCCCCCATGTAAGTTTCTCTCATGTTAGGTGCTTTTTTATTCTGTCCATCTGTGGAAAATGCATTGTCTTCTATTTAAATCTCATTCTTTAAAACTGATGTCTAGCTAACCTACCTCCCAAGATGAAATTGGAGTCATCAATTCTCTCAAGCTAGATTCTAGGTATATAGTAGTCACAACGAAAAACTCTTTTTAAAAAATGGACTATTCAGAGAAGAGCAATTCCTGTTATTATCTAGAGCTGAGTGTACAATACAGCTTATTTGGATCGGGAGTCAAGTGGCCAGTGATTTTAGGCGACGTCCTCACCTGCTGGGAAGAAATCACCAGAGGAAAATTCCTTTTAGAAATACCTATTTCTGGGTCTCTAAGCACCCTATCAGTAGGCCTATGGAAATGCCTTTGGGGTTACTTATTGGTGAGATTGTCTTCTGTACTACTGTGGGTTGGGGGTAGCGTGTCAGGAAGGGGGTGGGGTAAATTCCTGTCTGCGGAGGGAAGGTGCTATAGCCAGGCCCAGTGTGAAGGCAATGGGGGGGTGTCAGGGGGAGGGCCAGTGTGGAAGGATGGCCCGGACGTATCTCTAAGCTATAGCATGGCTGTTCCAGCCTGGGAATAAATTCCGCCTCCACCACCTCCTGACTGTGTGACCTCAGGCAAGAAACCACCTCTCAAGGCCTCTTCTCGTCGTCACGACAGAATCCAATAGCTCTCGCCGAGTCAGCGCAGAGTGGCTGAGAGACGTCTGGCGTGGCAAGTGTCAGGCAGTGTTACTGGTGGAGTGGGGTGGCTGCCCCGTGATGCCGGTCCCACTGCTGTCAGTGAAGGACCGGAAATACTGCCCGTCAGAGGGGAGGGGAGAGGCGTGGGTGAAAAAGGTGCAGGGATTAAACACAAAATCCCCCCAAACTCATAGACAGACAATAGTATTGTGATTCCCAGAGGCGACAACGGGGGGATGGTGGAGAGGGGAAAGGGGGAATCAATGATGATGGAAGGAAACTTGACCTGGGGTGGTGAACACACAATGTAATGCACACATGATACATTATAGAACTGTACCCCTGAATCCTATATAATTTTTTATCAACTAATGTCACCCCAATACATTCAATTAAAAAAAGGAAAAGAGAAAGAAATCCTGCCCCTGATGTCTACTCCATCCAGGCAGGGTGTGATGTCTAGTTGGTACACAGAAGGGTAATTGACCACACATACCAGACACCGTCACTACTGGGACCTAATGACTGTCTGTGTAAATAAGTAGTGTCAAAAATGACTGCTTGCCCAGATGGTGTGGGTCAGTGATTGAGCAATGACTCATGGACCAAGAGGTTGCTGGTTCAATTCCCAGTCAAAGCACATGCCCGGGTTGCAGGCCCGATCCCCAGTGGGGGGCATGCAGGAGGTGGCCAATCGATGTTCTGTCTCATTGATGTTTCTCTCTCTCTCTCTCTCTCCTTTCTTCTCTCTCTCAAAATCAATAAAAACATATTTTAAAAAAATGACTGCTTGTTTCCAACATCTGTTCTCCCTCCCTCCCTTTCTCAGATAATAATACAACTATTCAGCCAGAGAGATGGATATCCAAAATAAATATTATGTTTTACAGATTCCTTTGCAACTAGCTGTGTTCATCTGACCAATTATTTTGGACAACAGGATGTGAATGCAATTACTATGTGCAATGTCTGTGCTATTCCTCTAAGGGGGGTGGCCTCCCCTTCACTCCTCCCTCTCCTGGTGGCTGGAACATGGCTGTGGTGGTCAGCCACGTGGACCCTGTGGATGAGGTGGTACTGAGCACCAGCTGAATAACCACACTGAAGGAAGCTGGGTAACAACCCCAAGGAGCCACCACAGTAGCCCAGAAATCTTGGTCACTGGGCTTTCCCACGAGGAGAGATATAGATTTGTATCTCTCTCTCTTTAAAATTTATCTTTATCATTGAAAGTACTGCAGATGTCCTCCTCCCCCCCTTGACATCCTCCTCCCTACTCCTGTCCCCCTGCCTTCACCACGCTGTTATCTGCATCCATTAATTGTGCATATATGCATATAAGTTATCTGGTTTATCTCCCCCCCGCCAAGTTACTATATTTTAGGTCTCTGGGAGAGCAATCAAACCCATAACTATCTACTATCCATATGTACTTTTTTTTTTATCCTCACCTGAGGACATTTTTGCATTTATCTTCAGATAGAGCAGGAAGGAGAGAGGGAGGAAGAGAGAGAGAGAGAGAGAAACGTCGTCGTGAGAGAGACACGTCGAGTGGCTGCCACTCACACGACCCCAACCGGGGCCGGGGGCAAACTGCAACCGAGGTACGTGCCCTTAGTGGGAACCGAACCCGGGACTCTCCTGTCCATGGGCGTCAGTTCTAACCACTCTAACTGCTGAGCCAACCCGGCCAGGGCTCCATGTGTACTTTATGTGTACTTTTTAATTTAACTAACTTTTATGTGTACTACATGAAAAGTAAAATCCAAATACTTCGTTCAGCCATCGACTCACCCATTGTTTATTCTGGAGGCATTAGAGAGCGAAATCCTGCCAGGCCACCGATGCCGCCTCCCAGCGAGGCCCCGCCCTCCTTTCCCACTGCTTTCTTCCGTGTTCTCTGCACTGTGAACATCCGGGCACGTGCGTGCATATGCTCATTCTCCAGCACGGAACGAACGCCTCTCCTCCCAGCAAACCCCTACTTCACCTTCTGGACTCAATACAAAAACGACCTCCTGTGAGAACTTCCTTATGATCTTCTGCAACCTGCCCCCCAACAGAATGGTACCCCCCTCGTCTGTGCACCTGCAGCACATCCATGTCCAGACTGTGTAGGGGTCTGTGTGGGGCAGAGGTGTGACACACTTGACGTTGAACCCCAGCCCTTCCACTACTAACAGTGAGCTTGAGCCAGTGACTTCATCGTGTTCACGCTCCTTTTCCTGACCTGCAAAGAGTTAAACAGAATCGATCCCATTGGGTTGTTGAGCGGGTTCAATGAGAATCCACACAAGACTGAGAGTTTGGATGGCATGTAGACAAATCTCAGTAAATCTTTATGATGATGATAGGATGTATCTGTCGAGCTACCATCACCCATCTACCTGGATTTCCCACTACCTCAAGTCCCTTGTGGGCAGGGATAGCATCTCAGACGTCTTATTGGGATCCAGCACTTGGTTCCATACCAGGCTCATGCCAGACTCAATGGATGCTTGTGGAATCTACCAACCAACGAACCAATGAATGAAGGACGGTTTTCTTGGTTGAAAGGATTTCAAGTGAAACATATCATCTGCCATCTCCTAGTCATGTCCAGGCTGGGGAGATAGGAGTCTCCTGCAGATAGCATAATGAAGAACTAAGTATCATCTCAATAAACCCGTGAGGCCACAGAGAGTAGAGTGGGATGGGCATAAGGGGCCACAGGTTTCCTGGAAGGGCAGGGCCAGCCTCGCTGACGGTTGGCTCCCAGGGAGGCTGCTGTTCCCTCCACACGCTGCCCTGTGCCCCCCGCCCCTTTCTGCCCACTCACTCAGCACAGAGAGCTGCTTTGCTGATGCAGAAGACACATGGAGTGTCACCAAGGCAGTTAGAAGTTGGGGGGCATCTGCAGGTGTTTCATGAACTTAGGGAACTTTGCCATTCCCTCTCAGAATGGGAGCATCCACCAAACACTCTCCAGATGACACCTTGTGTACCAGATGCACCTGCAACTCCCCGAAGGAGAAGAATCTTTCTGGAGCAAAGGGAATCAGGAGCCGGTCCCCACAGAGTCTCCACTGTGAAGTCTCCTTCTAGCGTCCCCGCCTACCAACTGCCACCTGGTGAGGCGTATTTGAAAGAGCGATGACAAGGTCCTAGCTCACGTCACGGTGAGTCTCTCTCCTTTCTTCTTCTTCCTTTTGCACTTTGACAAAACGAATTCCCTGGAGGCAGAGACCAGAGGCCACGCTCTAACATTGCATCCTCTTGAAAGGAGTTCTCAGACAGAATCTCAGTTTGCGTAGATTCGATCAAATGGCACGACACTGGAGCAAACCCTAACTTGGAACGAGAAGTCTGTCCCCAGGCCTCCCCAATATCGCCGCCATGCCCCAACCTGCAGGAACACCCCTTGACCCTTGTGAATGTGAGAAAGTCTGACATTTTCTGTTTCCTTTCAGAAGGATGGAAACTACTCTAAGACAACTATACCTTCTTTTGATTTGGGAAAAAAATCCAATGTGGCCAAGGGCATTAAATTTACCAGGATGTGCCCTGGCTGGTTTGGCTCAGCAGTTAGAGCATTGGCCTGCGGTCCAGAGAAACCCAGGTTCAGTTCCCGCTAAGGGCATGTACCTTGGTTGCAGTTTGTCCCCAGTCCTTTCACATCGATATCGATGTCTGTCTGTCTGTCTGTCTGTCTGTCTGTCTCTCTCTCTCCTCCTCTCTCCCTCCCTTCCTCCCTCCCTCCCTCCCTCCCTCCTACTCTATCTGAACAAAAAACTCTATCTGTTTTATCCAGGTGAGGATAAAACAAACAAACAAACAAACAAACAAACAAACAAACAAACAAATTTACCAGGATGTCTATATTTATTAGGCTATGGATTTCAGTGGGTAACAGTTGCTGTCTACTTAGAGTGTGCCAGGGTAAATGCATTTTACGAATGTTTTAATCTTTCTGGAATCATATGAAGCGGGTATAACTTTCCATTTTCCAGATGTAGAAGGCCACACAGCTGATGCATAGTAAAACCAGCACTGGAAACAGCTATTGCTGCAGAGACCATTTACCTAACCACCCTGCTGTGCTGCATAATTAAAAAGAAGGAAGAGGTTTCAACAGAAAAGGTACATTTTCTCTGGGCTTTGAAGGATATGTAGAAGTTTTCTAAGTTGGGGGATTGAGAAGGATGCTAGGGTGGGGGAGGGAAGACAGTTATTTCTCTCTCCAGGTGAGTGTAACCATTTTGCTCGGGACGAGATTTTTCATTTCAATGACGTCTCAGGCCCCCCCACCAAAGCAGAGAGGGATTTCTCCAAATAGAATAGAGCATCCTGATAGCTTACACGCTGGGGAAAATGGGGTATGTCTGTAGAGTCCAAAACTGTATCCCTACAGCCTGTCTGCTTCATAAGAGAAGTCTCTGGTAGTTGGTCTAAAGCGTTGGCTGTTGACTTGGAATTTTTCAAGCATATTTGTCTTGCCTGCAACCTCTCTGCCTTAATGTCATAAGGCTGAAGGTTCCCTCTCTCTCTCACTTGCTCTCTCTCTCTCAAAGAGTAACTGTGGTGTCAGCGAGAAAGGTGACTGTAAAGGACAGAGAGCAGGACAGGGTGACCAGGTGTTGCAGCAGGTTACACTAGAGAAGAGTGTGGCCGTGCTCGGGGCAGTGGGAGCAGAGTAGGGAAAAGAGGAGGAATATTCTGGGTGCAGCGTGTACTGACTGGCAGGTGAAGAGAAGGGGTCATAAAGGTGGGCTCTGGGAAGGGAGAGAAAATAGGAGAGGGTGGCATTTTAAAGTTGAAGAAATTAAGTTGATGTCAACCTTTTCCACTGAGCAGGGAAGGTAGCATTGTGAAGCAGGCAGAAAGGTGGGTGCAAAGTCAGACTGCCTCAGTTTGCACACAGCCCCGCTACTTACGATGGCCTTGAGAAAGCTGTGTGTCCTTGAGCTAATTAACTAACCTCTCTGTGCCTCCGTGTTCTCATCTGTAAAGTGAGAATAATAAGAGCAACTTCCCCATGGGATCATTTTAAAGATAAATAAGATAGCCCAGCCAGTGTGGCTCAGTGGATTGAGCATTGGTCCATGGACCAAGAGGTCACTGGTTCGATTCCTGGTCAGGGCACATGCCCAGGTTACAGGCTTGATCCCCAGTAGGGGGCATGAAGAAGGCAGCCAATTGATGTTCTCTCTCATCGATATCTCTCTCTCTCTCCCTTCCTCTCTCTCTATGTAAAAAACAAACAAAAAAAACCCAATAAAGATAAATAAAATAATTTGTGTGAGGCACTTAGATATGACTTAGGAAAGGTGAGCTAATAACATTATGGATAAAAAAATCACTAAACTTCATAATGATGGCTAACAGTGCCAGCCACTATTCTGAAGAGTTGCATATATTCCTTAGCATAACTGATAAGAAGAATCTTATAAGGATTCTAAGAATCACGTAAGGCATGAACTATATTATTTGACTATTGTTTTTCCTGATCAGGAAACTGAGACAGAGATTAATTAGGTGGCCCAAAGACACACAGCTAGTGAGTGTCAGAGCCCGGATTCAAACCCAGGCAGTCTGACTCCAGCACCTGAGCCCCCGTCCACCTCTGTACTCTGCATCTCTTTCCAAGCTCCTGGCAGTGCTTCTAGGACATCCGTGTGGAGATGCTGTTAGGAACCTGGAAATTCACATCTGGACACTCAGGAGAGAGGTCAGAGCTGGAAACGGTTCCTTTGGGAGGTATCAGTATGGATGCCGTAGCTCAGTCGGGGGGCATGAGATTCCTGCCTCTGGGGACAAGAAAGTGTGACTAACTCAATGTTGGGGGATACTCATACAAGGAAGAAGAAGGTCTAGGAGGGAAACTGAGGCACGGTCACAGGGGAGCCAAGTGAGGACAAGTAAAATAAGGAAGATGCTCAAGAAGATCTAGTTGCTTTTCTGAGAGGTGCAAACAAATAATGGAAGTGGCCATTGAATTGAGCAATTTGGATCATTTTAGTACCTTCCCGGGAAGTACAACCATAGCAGGATGGGATCTGGGTATTTGTCAGGGAAGTAAACCGCCAACTCTTCCAAAGTTTCCAAGGAACATGGAGAAAGGGGGCGGGTGGATGAGGTGGGCGAGGGGAGGGAGGGTTGCTGTGAAGAAGAGGTGGGGAGTGAAGCTTGTCTGCGGACTGCACGGTGCAGACACCGTTTCTCTTTAAGTTTCCTGTTTTAATACTGTTGTGACTTTCTCCAAGATCATTATACCCCAATCTCTGGTTGGGGAACATTACCGTGTTGCATAATGAAATTTATTCCATTCCATTTATAAAGAATGCTTGGCAAAGGGCTGATTAGTTGCCTGGTGAGGAATGAAAGTCAGTCTTACGAGGATGTAATATGGAGGAGGAGGGCCTGGTAATAATTGGGGAAAATTCTGTTTTTATTACGGCCTGAGGCAGTGATCACGTTAAGCTAAATACACTTATATGCCGTTTTAAAATATCATTGATTATGAGATCTGAAGCCATTTTATGGGGAACCTGTAGCTGAAAGAGAATGTGCATTATTAAATTTGATGGGTTCTAAAATAATGTTAGATAAAACAGAGACCGGCATGCAATGCACCACCGTGCTTCTGCCTGTGAATATTACCCTAACCTGACGCTAAGACTCTCCCAATGACAGACTGATTGTGAAATGCCATTACAGCTGTTTAATGCTACAATGTGTTAAGTAAAAAAACTAAATGGATGTGCACAGTGAAATAAAATGTCAACGATCAGACAAGGAAACACAGTAGCTGTGTTAGGATGACAGGTTTATAAATAACTCTTTTGTTTTTAAATGTATCTATTGGTTTTTTAACCGTTAAATTTCTTTAAAAAGGAGTTAACATGAACAATAGCTTCTTTGATTGAGGCATTTCCCTTGTCTGCAGTGCTGAGGGTTTTCCCAGCCGTACTTCTTACCCTGGGCTCCCAGATGCCCTGAAATGGTACACGCGTGGCTTATGTGCACACGGGCTTGCTCTGCGTTTATCAGATCGCAAGGCAGCTCGTGACTTCACAGCAGTTAAGAACCACGAGCGAAGAGTGTTTTGAGTGACCTGTAAATCCCGGCCATGCCACCTGCCTGTGATGAGCTGATGTGTCCTTCATCCCCCACTTGGGTCTGGGTCTTCCTGTAGGAAACCACAGGACAGATGGGTGACCTGCCTCCCATTCTAAGGTGATATGGTGTGATAGGTGTCATACTTTCAGAAACCATGTTTGGACCTGGCCGGTTTGGCTCAGCGGTTAGAGCATCAGCCTGCAGACCAGGGAGTCCTGGGTTCGGTTCCCGTTAGGGGCACGTACCAAAAAAAAAGAAACTATGTTTGGAGATACCTTTGTGGTGTGAAAAGGAGACCCATTACTCCAAGGGCATGAGTGCGTTTAACTCTTCCAGAAGTGCTCATTGTTGGGATGAAGTTCCAGCGACAGGTTCACGAACAACGTGTGGCTGTCCTCAATGTCCTCTGCCTTCTATATGATTTTCCTTGCATGATCACACCATCCACTAACCTTTATTTATTTATTTGCACACCCACTATGTGTGAAACACTGTAATAGGTACTGATATAAAGAAATAAAAAGTGGAATTTGCAGTATCCTAGCTATTTGAGACATCACTTTTAAGGGTAGAATGTGCTCAGCGCAAAAGGAACTGTCAGTGTGTCTCCATAGTTAATTTTCAATGTACTCATTCAAATATGTGTTGAGCCCTTGCTGTGTGCTGAGCCCTCTGCCTCTGCTGCCGTAGGGCAGCCTGGGAGGCAGCAATCAAGCCTGCGATGGTCATACAAACGATCCTTCCAGTTGACGGTAAATGCGACGGAGACGATACAGCAGGAGATGTAACAGCAGGCAGCCCCGTGGGATGCTACTCTAGGTGGGGTAATCAGGAAAGACCTCTCCAAGGAGGTGATACTGGAGATAAGACTGGGATAATGTGGACTTGGCTCTGCAGAGGCACTTTTTCAAGCTAAAGGAGCACTTGGGGTAATGCTCCTGAAATTGGAGTGTGCTTGGCACCTTTGTTATTATTATTTTTTTGAATCCTCACCCAAGCATATTTTTCCATTGATTTTTAGATAGTGTGGGAGGGGGAAGGGAGAGAGAGAGAGATAAACATTGATGTGAGAGAGACACATCGATTGGTTGCCTCCCTCATGAGCCAACCAGGGCTCAGGATCACACTTGCAACAGAAGTGCATGCCCTTGACCGAGAATCTAACCTGGGACTCTTCAGTCCTTGGATCAACGCTCTAACCACTGAGAAAACCAGCCAGGGCACCTTCTTTGAACAGTAGAAAGAGCCTGGGGCGTCAAGAAGATGCTGAAGGAGGGCAGGAGTGTGAGCCTCCACAGCTAGGAAAGGATCAGCAAGAATCAAGTGACCCATTAAATGGGGAAGAGAAAGCACATGTGCAGGCATGCGTTGACCTGAATTTCCACACTGTGTATCCGGGCAGAGACTGGAAGCATTAACAGATGCAAAGATTGATTCGATCGTAAGTGGCTACTCCAAAGTTTCAATACCCATAGTTTATCATCGTCGTGATTTGGGTGACTAAATTGGGCAGTGGTTGGTGGGTACTAATGTTCTGACTGAATTCCACAAGAAAACAGACTACATTTTGGCAGCGAATTGCCAATGACTCAGTTGCTTGGATGTGATTACCTTGAGCTCTTTTTTGTAATACTTTCCAAAAAAGTTCAATGGAGAATTTAAAAGCAGAATTTCTAAGAGTAGTGCATATAAATGGGGCATATTTAAAAGCAACTCACAAAGACATAAAAGAAGAAAGAAAGGAGACTCTATGACTGCGTTGTACAGATAAGGCCTATACAAGATCCTGATACAAAATGGGGGGATGTGTGAGCCATTCAACATAATATTTTTTTTCTTTTTTCTCAAAGACCATTAACCCACAACCTTCCTCCTGCTAAACACTGAAATTAGAGTCCGGCATCACCTTGGTCTATAAACTGTGGTCAGACACTCTGAAATGCAACACGAGTTTTCATATTTGGTTCATTTTCTACCATTTTCAGTAGATGGGAGGAAATTGCAATCTGAGAGAGAGAAAGAGCTGGAAAACATAAAAGCTTTCTTTTTTTCTTTTTTTAAAGAGTAGAAACAACAAATAAATACCCACTCCACACTTGGATGTGGCTTTGATTCTGTTAATAGTTTGGATAACAGTGAGCTCTGTCTACTTAGACACCCATGAAAGACACAGACGCTGAATTTCATTAACAACTTGGCATCTCTGCTTTACTTCGGCTGATAAAACCGCATGTTCTACATGGGTTGCGCTTATAATCTGCTTACCTGTTAACAGGATCTGTGCTTGGAACTCCAAGGGACCCCTTCACCAACTCACTCACATGCCCAATGTCAAGTGCCTTTTGATAACAGTTGGTTCAGACAGAAACTAAGCCCCACTAACCTGCTTAAGGAGGCTTTAAATACTGTCCGGAAAAATTTCTGAGCTCGTGGTCCAGAAATTCCGTATTAACATGTATAAGCAAGCAGACACAAGTCAGGATTTAGAGGAAGCCACTTAAAGACCCGAGAATGAATGCTATTCCAAGAACCAAATCCCTTCTGTCTTGTTGAGGAATGGCAAGACGGCGCCACTCAAGAACCTGCTTCTGGGGAGGAGATGAATGACCGGTGCTCACATTCTATGTAACCAGGGAGGGAGTTTCACGGTGTGAGAGATGCTATTTTCGGGCAGGAAATGGACTAAGGAAAAGTATGTTGGTAATGTAGTCATGGTGAAGCATAATCAGTGGGTAGATTAGTGGAGGGATCAAGATGGATGGTGAAACTCACGGCAGTGTTTACTGAGATCTGCGTCGTCGGCCAGGTGTCTCTAGGGAAGCGTGTACTGAATGCAATCCAAGCTGAGCATTTCACACCCGGGTACAGCCCCCAGACCTGAAATAACCTCCCCGAGGGGCAGTCCTTCACCAGTCACTGAGGGGAATCGGTGTAAAAACAACCCCGTTTCCACATCTCTTTCTGAAGCCTTTTTTTTTTTTTTTTTGTAACACTCTTTTCTAGTGTTTCCTGGTGGGATTTTGCTCCCGTCTTCTATAGAAGTAACTATTTGGATAATCTTCCATTATCATTTGCCTTTCCTTGTCTTATTTCGTCACTTCCTAATGGCGTTTTCTACAAAACAAATACAAATGTGATTCAAATCTTTGCCTCCTTGTCGGCTTCTAGAGAAAGCAGAAAGAAGATTCCTTCACTCCCTCCCCCGCCCTGCTTCAACCACGCTGCTGAGAAGCTCCGGTCACTCGTCCCCGAGGATGAACAGTGGGGGTAAGTGAAGGAGGCTGTGTTCCGATCTTGGGCTTGGCATTTGCATTCCTCTTTCCTCTTAGCCTCTTCTGTGTTCCTCTTGCCTGGTAGCTCATTCCACTAGAGACACTAGAGACAAGACATATGTCCACCCAGGCAGCATGAGCAACCACCACACGCTGCTCAGAGTGCTTGCTCCAACTAAATGTTAACTTGCCCAAGTTCTTTTTCAAACGATAACTGCTGCCTTCCTTGTGCTTCTACTAACGTTACTTAAGTGTATGGTGTGTATGTGTGTGTGTGTGTGTGGTTGTGTGTGTGTGTGTGTGTGTGTGTCTATAGAGGGTTCTCACAGTTTTGACGATGGAAAATATAGACTTCTTTATTGTTTAGATGACTTGTTCTAATAATAACCACACGAATCGCATGACTCATGAAAGAATGATGAAAGAATGGTCCCTATGTCAGAAGAATGAGGCCAGGTGCATAGGCAGCTGCAGATAAGGACTCTGAAAATTGTCCCAACTTTGGCCAACTCCTCTGGTGCTGTCGCTGCAGGGGAACAGAAGTGGTCCCTCCACTCAGATGCCAGCAGGGCAGTGCCACCATGGGAAAAGACCCCAGGAATCACTTGGGGTGATGCTGGAAGAGGGCTTAGGAAAACGGAAACACTCCGAAGAAGAAATCAAGAAGCAAACAGAAACTTTGCCCTTTTAAAATGCCATGCATAGTCAATTACGCATTTGTGAGTCAATTACGCATTTGTAAGTCAATTACAAAAAAGAAAACAGATGAGTTTTAAGTCTTCTTATGCACAATGCTGGAAAGGGCTTCAATTTAGGAGAACAATAATTTAAAAAACTGGTTTTAGGTCAAATGAGAAGGAAAGGCTTCCAAAATGCCTCCTGGGAATTAAATTAAAAATGAGTAAACTAATTTTATGTGCAGCTTAAATAAAACTCCCCCTGCACTGCTTAATGGGCACCTACCTTCTTTGGGTACATTCTAGAGAAAACACAATTTGCAATTATAGGCTAAGGAGAGTAATGAATCCCTACTTTTTATTTGTATTAGAACCAGTGATTAGAAGGAATGTTTTTCTGAGTGAGAGTCACAGTAAGTTAGCTAGAAAACATGGGCAGGGCTTTTCCCGAACCCTAGAATAGCAGCCGGGACATTTCCTTCAGTTCAGGAGCCAAATGATTTATCTTTTTTTTTTTTTCTTTATTGATTTTTATAGAGAGAGGAAAGGAGAGGGAGAGAGAGAGAGGAACATCGATGAGAAAGAACATCAACTGGCCGCCTCCTGCATGCCCCCCACTGGGGATCGGGCCCACAACCTGGGCATGTGCCCTGACCGGGAATCGAACTGGCAACCTCTTGGTGCGTGGGTCAACGCTCAACCACTGAGCCACACCGGCTGGGCCAAATGATTTATCTTTAGATAAAGAAGGTGCCTAGCACAGTGCCTGACAAAGAAGAGGAGCCTAATAAACATGTAAAATGAATAAACCTAAAGTAGCAAGGTTTTCAGCTGTGTTTATTGTAAGTAAGTGGACAGAAGAAGCAGAGACCGAGGCAGCTGTGTTCTCTCTGCCTTGGTACTGAAAGGGGCGGGGAGAACAACAGACCAGAGAGCGGCTCCTAGTGGGCACCAGCCAGGGTTACGAGAAATGTCAATCACCCTGTGCAATGGTAACCGTGGTGGCTTTGTTCTGATTAAAGGGAGCCCACTCCGACCTGGCTGGGAGGTGGGCGCCCCGGGAGTTTACCGCGGGAACGCTGTCCGTGCTCCTGATCTGAGGACCAGGGGGACTCCTGACATCGTGGAAAGATGAACCTGATTATGGGAACACTGGACCATGACCGTGACTCACTGGCGACCAGCCCCTGCAGCCCCCTGGCCACATTCCTCCCCCCTTTGCCTGTAACCAATCTACCCGTTTTTTCCCTTTTTACCCAACTGCCCTTCCTCAGGTAGTCCTGGTTTCTCTACCCCTGAAAAGCAGCTGGGGTGAGGGGGTGAGCAGAGCAGACTGTCGGGATGACCCACTGCTCCCCCATACTGCTGGTGATACTGGAATCGAGCTCATATGCGATTCAACCTGTCTCTGCTTCATTGGCTCAAGTAGTGACTGGCGGCCCGGACCCGTTCATCCGGTTTCAGAACTTCCAGAATGCTAATAGAATTGGCTAAACAAATCCACATGCACCTGAGCTCCCCGAAAATACAGTCTTGGTCTGCTCCGTTCACGGCCGAGTCCCTGCTCTCGGGCAGCCTGGCACACAGTAGGTGCTCACGATTCTCTGTTGAATAGCCGTGGGAAAAGGAATGAAAGACGCTTCGAAGGTCAAGGTCAGTGATAGAAAATGATCTTTTAGGAGGAGTTTAATCTACACATTTTATTCATTTACTTTCCATAAAGCAATTACGGTCACGTAATTGTCATTAGTTGGAACAATAGCAGCTTACGAGTAACGCGGCAGACACTTCATAGCCAAGATCTCTTCGCAGATTCACAGTCTATGGAGGCAGAGTCTGTTCTCTCCATTTGATGGATAAGGACTTGATCAAGTGTCCTCAGATAGAGAGAGAAAAAAAAGGCAAAGCTGGGATTTTGTCTTTACCTGGGCTCCCCACCAGAGCTGAGTCGGGGACCAGAACGTGGGCACAGGTGGTTGATTTGGGGGTGGACTCAAGATGCAAAGTGAGGGAGCAGGAGAGGAAGGAGAAACCTCTGCATAGACATGTTCTCTGCAGGAAATGGGCTCAGTCCCACAGGGCACCTCTGAGGGCTCAGGGAGAGTACCTCTCAGAACTGCCTTTCCCAGGACAGGGCCCGGGCATTGATCCACTAACCCCTCTCCCCCGCTCGCTGGTAGCTACTCTGAGACCATTAAAATCCCTGGTTCTGAGCCTCCGTGTGTCGGTGTGCAGTTCCCTTGGCTTTGGAAAAACACTTGCAGTGGTAAGATGCTGGTGTAGAGAGAAGGGCGCCCACCACCACCAGCTGAGCTCCCAGCAGGCTGAGGGCTCCCGGAAGGCAGGAGGACCCCAAAAGTCTGCTGCCTGCTCGAACTTCTTCGTCTGCGTCCTGCTTTAGTTTGCTGAGCTTTTTTTTTTTTTTTATTATATATTTTGTTCAGATAGAGTGGGTGAGAGAGAGAGAGAAACATCGACGTGAAAGGGACACATCGAGTAGTTGCCACCCTCACAACCCAACGAGGACCGGGGACAAACTGCAACCGAGGTACGTGCCCTCAGCGGGAACCGAACCCGGGTCTCTCTGGACCGCAGGCCAACGCTCTAACCGCTGAGCCAAACCGGCCAGGGCCGTCCTGCTTTAGTTTGAACGAAGCAGCTGCGCTTTCTCCTTCTGGGAGCGAAGCCGAGAGGGACCCGTGACAGCGAGCAAGGCTTCTGCCTCCAAGGTGCTTACAAACCTGGGTCAGGGAAAGGCTGGGGCTGGGAAGCATTGGGAACAAGGTATTCTTGGTGGAGAACGACTGAGGACCTCCACACAGACGGTCCTTACAAAGGTCAGAATGCATGTTTGTTAGAGTATCGGCGTCCCGGGCTGCTATACTGAAGGGCTGCAGACCCAGCGGCTTAACACAGCTCAGGTCTTCTCTTTCTCAGTTCTGGGGCCAGAAGCCTGACAGGGGTCGGCAGGGCTGCCTTCTTTTCTAGCGGCTCCAGGGAGAACCTGCCCTCTTGCCTTTTCCAGCTTCTAGAGGCTGCCTGCACTTTTTGGCACAGGGTCACCTTCCTCCGTTTTCACAGCTAGTGGCTCGGCACCTTCTCTGGCCTCCGACCACCTGCACCCCCTTTTAAGGACCCGTGAGATTACACTGGAGCCACCGTGACAATCTCTCTAAATCGAGATCCTCGATCACATTCCAAAGTCCCTCCTGCCATCTAAGGTGACATCATCACAGGTTTCAGGGACTAGGGTGTGCACATCTCTGTAGGGCTGGGGTAGCTAGCGTATCCATTGTCTTTATTTTTTCCGAAGAGCATACATGGGACTGTTGATACGGTTGTCCAGGAGCGAGGACTGGGACTTGAGAAGAGAAAGGGAGACGTTTACTTTCCGTATTGTGCGGGTACCCTCTGCCCCCTTTTTATTATCTGCATCTATTACTTTGCTTTTGCTAAAAACGAACAAACAAAAACAGTTAACTGGGTATTCTGGACCCTGAGGTTATGGGATACTTTGTTTTTTGCTTTAGACATTTTTGTATTATAAAAACCACCACCAGACCAGCGTTTTTAAAAAGCATAGTTCACCTGTGAGCATAGGTAGCTAGATGTTGGGAGAAGACGCAAAGGGAAGGGGACATTGAACTTGGGTCGAGGAACTGAGTCAGACACGAAGCCTGTTTGCTTCTCCAGGAGGCTGCAGCTTCAAGCACATCCTGGGGGGCGTGGGGGGGTGTCACAGCATTGCCTCACCAAGGATGAACACCCCTCCCTTCCTGCTCTGATACCAGATCGTCCGGCGCTTGGGGAAGGTAAGCACACACACGCACAATGGCACACAGGGAGGTGCTGGACCACAAGAGGCCTGTCAGTCAAACCTGGGAAAGGGATCATTGGCTGGGGGATAGACCCATCGGAATCCTGTGAAAGCTTGGGAAGTTGATTGGTTATTTGAAAAAGCTCCTGGTTCTTCCTGAGCCAATAATAATATAAACCCAGCTTAACAAAAAGTCTCTCTCTCTGTCTCTTGCTCATGACCCATGCTGCCCCGTGCATTCGCGCTCTCTCTCCTGGGAACACAGGCAACCATGTGGGTGTAGCAGCCATGTCCAGAGGACGAGGCCCTAGTATGAAACAGAAACTGGACACTAGCCTCTGCTTTGGCCGTGCTGCTGAAGACACAGCTGGACTTTTCCATGGCAGGACCGGAGAGGGGACATTGGAAACCCAATGGGGTCTATTTCCACCTGAATACCTCTTGCCACAACCTCCCGTGCGTGGGTCCTTGGAATGCTTTCCTCGGGACCCCGTGAAAGAACACGCTTTCCACAGCATCGCATCCATGACATGAATGCCCACGTGGGCACGAGAGAGAATGAGGAGCTCCGGACACAGTGCCCTCGAAGACAGTTGGTGGAGAAGCAGGAAGCAGAGTACCCAGAGAAGGCTTCCATCATCCGAAAAACACCACAGACGGATATACTTGCTTACTTCCAAACAAAAATGCCTGGGAAGACACCATACCTAGGGGCTGTCCTGGGGAGCGGTGTGAGGAGGATTTAGGCATAATTCCTCACTATATACACCTATGAAATACTTGACATGCGTGTGCAAAGCACCATTATATGCACATCTATACATGTATGTATATATGTGAATATGTGTACTATCTATGTACATGTATTTTAGTCATTCCCATGTACATATGCTACAATACAACGAAGCAGCATTAAGTCATGCGCTCAGAACTAACAGAGGTTGAACACCCTTCATCAAGTTCTTTTTCTGGCCCAGGCTCTGTGTTAACTAAGCATTTCACATGGATCACGTAATACCTTCTCAAGACCTGTGAAGTTGTTCACCCTCATTGATAAGGAAACAGAGACAAGGACACAATGATATTGTTATAAGAATAATAAATGAATGGATGAATGAATGGATGAATGAATGAATGGACTGATGTTTCAGGGGAAGTGCGGAATGAGGCCAGGCAGGTAGGGCAGGCCAGTAGGAAAGCCGGGATGAGAAGTCAGGGAATCTGTTGCTATGATCCATGAAGGAATCCATTTGCTTTCAGTGGGCAGAGCCAGAGATGCCGAAAGTTCTGAAATTTGAAGGACAGTCCCCTCAACAGAGGATTATCCCATTTTGTGCTTGATTTTCAGGATCCCATCCAGTGTTCAAGGAGGTAAAAAAGTTCTTTATACTTCTGAGTGAAGAACCAAACTCTCTATGGAAATAAGAGATCTTGTGTGTGATTTTAATCTGCACTGCACATATTAGCTTCATCTCAGGCTCATGTACCTCCGCATTCTCCTGTTCCAGTGTCTCTTCTCCAGGATGGTTTCCGAGCCATCCCACTTCCCCTGAATCCAAGCTGATGTACTATACATTGGGGCTCAGCCCTGGCCGGTTTGGCTCAGCGGTTGGAGCGTCGGCCTGTGGACCAGAGAGTCCCAGGTTCAGTTCCCGCTAGGGGCACGTACCCAAATAAATAAATAAACAAACAAATCAATAAATAAACAAATAAATCAATAAATCAGGGCACACATTTGGCTTCGTTATTTTCTCCCATGCCTAAACATTCACATTTTAAAATACGTACTATTTTATCACAAATGACTCTCCTTTATATTGAAGTCATGGCATACTTATGAAAACTGTTTTCAAATGTGTAAGTAGTAATGCTATCCACGGATCTTATTGTGGGGAGGGAGGGGCATCGGCGGCTCTTCACCAAGGCTTGTGGAATCAGTGCAAGGTGGCCTGTGAATGACACTGCCCGACCCCCCCGACGGTATCCGGGTGTGGCTGCCGCCTTCTCCCAGCCCCAGGGCTCCCGTGGGGGGACCTCCATTGTAGAAAATGAGGACGCACTTGGAACCGGGGGCGGCCGGCACAATTCCCGCTTTGCCCACCTGTCCTGAAGAAGCAGTGTTTCTTCAGAGCGCTGGCTCCTGCAGCCCACCTCGGCTTTTTAGTCTCGTGAGACATTATTTCATTATAACAAAATGGGGCTAAACTGGACCGTTAGCGCTTGTGTTGGTGTGGTTGCTAGGTAACCGATTTGCCCCTCGGGTTTGAGAGGCAGCTGGGGGTGCTGCACATCACATTATGAATCAGGGTGGTAAAGGGAGCTCAGACATGTGCTTTAAGACACACTGTCCTTCAGAAGGGCAGATGGTAATTGGCTACTGATGGCATTAAAAAATTAGGGTCCAAGTTAAATTTTAAAAATGTGGGTACACAAACAAGGAGAAAAGGAACTACAACATCCACGTGTACGGGGAGTGGGGTGGAAAAGAAACTATAGCCTCATTGCTTAAATTATGTAATACAGCTTCACTCGAAGAAGACCGAGACACAAACTGCTTCCTAACAGTGATAACGACAGAATTTTCGACTTCCTGCGACGTGTCGGGCACAATGTGGGTGCTTGGCTGGCGTCATATCATCTGAATGGCACCAATCTACAGGGTAGATATTGTTACTAGATTTTATTTTTTTGTGGTACATGCCCCTAGCGGGAACCGAACCCAGCACTCTCTGGTCCGCAGGCCGACGCTCAACTGCTGAGCCAAACTGGCCAGGGCTATCACTATTTTATAAATGAGAAAAACGGAGTGCAGGACCCAACCTGAGTTCATTGCACGCAAATCGTGCCAAACTGGCAATCCTTTCCGGAGAGAGTTACTGGGTTCGGTGTATTTTAATTTCAGCAAAAGGCAGCGGTCTGTGCTAGTTCTGTGGATTGGTACATGCGATTTGGCAAAGAAAACCTGATGGATTTGAGGCGGCCTGGAAAATCGCATCCCCACGGCGCGAAGACAAGATGTCCAGGGAGCTCTCCTGAGGGCGGACCACTGTTCTCTGTCCTGCTCGTCAATAATTGGTGAGGATGAGCTTGTATAAGCACGGCGTTGAGGGAGGCAGAACAGAAGGCCAACAGGAGGCGCTCTGGGAGCCAGACAGTTCAGCTGGGTGAATAATAGTAATAATTATTCTCATCATCATCAAGGAGAAGAAATAGGATAGTTTACAACTGAACCGAAGTTAAAAGTGACTTTCTGGATGGCAGAAAATCAAAAATTTGATCTCTAACAGCTGTGTAGACTATGCGGCAAATACAGAATGAGAAAGAAGAGATGACAACATCCGTATTCAGGGATCTCTCTCTCTCTCTCTCTCTCTCTCTCTCTCTCTCTCTCTCTCTCTCTCCTCTGTTCTATATAATCATTCCTTTGGTGATTGCTGGAGTTCTAGGATTCTTGGTCAAGACCTTGAACCCTGGAGTCAGCCTGGGTTCAGATCTAGCTCTGCTGCTTACTAGTGTGTCACTGGGAAAGTTTATGTTGCGAGGACTAAGTGAGATTTGTGTATCTATGTGATGCAGGGGAGAAAGTGTGTGCTCAGAAAGCAATAGTGATTGCTATCATCATTAGTCATAGAAACAATACTAATAGACTGGTTTATAAGACCAAAGTTTAAAATAATCCCCACAGGCTCGTGTGAACCTCAGGTGAACACGACAAGGCATTCTAAGCAACACGGACGATTTGTGGGCCAAATGGAAATAGATGGATTTATGGGACTCAGTTCACACTTGACTCAATGCACACTCTTGTGTTGGTCTCTGTTTAGCCTCTGTGTTCAGGGACCTATTGGAGCCTCAGTGTGGTGAAGGACCAAAGGATGGATGACACAGGTATGAATGGTTTGTACATCTTAACAGCACAGGAGAGGACCCAGGTTGCCAAGTGACATTAGTTTAGGAGACTCCATTCAGGTGGAAACTGTCATTCACAGAATTTACATCCTAACCGGGACCCTGGAGTTGGGCCAGCGGGTACCCCTCCCAACCCGTAGGCTACTGTTCAAGGCGTGAGAAACCTGCCTGAGAACGCAGACAAACTTCCCGCGTCTGAGTGCCAGGAAACCAAACACTTGATCTCCAACAGCTGTGTTCACCGGGAGGCAATTTACAATGAGAAGAAAAAGGGCAGGCGTGCAGACGTTCCTGGATCGATTTCTTTAAAAGTCATTCCTTTTGTGGCCATCAAGGAGTCCTGGGATGCTCTTTACGTTTTCTCAGATATCTATTAAATCCTTTCCACAAAACCTTAATGAGTTATCTCGGCCTGAGGGGGCCCTTCCTCGGATTACTTGTAGGAACTTACGGTAAGCATTACGAAGGACCAATTGAGAAAAAAGATGTCACCACTAGGCATCATATGATCATAGGAGATTAATAAGGTACTGTATTGCATCATACTTTTTGGGCATGTCCTATTTATGTCCTTTGTATAAGCTTGAGAACGTCTTTGAGTGAGTTAGGTACAACCCTCATTTGTTTGTTCATTCTCACAATGGCTATTTATTTATTTATTTAATCCTCACCTGAGGACATTTTTCCATTTTTTGTTCAGATAGAGTGTGAGGGAGGAAGAGAGGGAGGGAGGGGAGAGAGAGAAAGAGAGAGAGAAATATCAATGTGAAAGGGACACATCAAGTGGCTGCCACCCGCACAAGCCAACCAGGGCCGGGGACAAAATGCAACCGAGGTACATGCCCTTAGTGGGAACCGAACCCAGGTCTCTCTGGACCGCAGGCCAACACTCTAACTGCTGAGCCAAACTGGCCAGAGCTGTATTTATTTTTTAACTGATTTTTTGAGAGTGAGAGGAAGGGAGAGAGAGACAGAGATAAAACATTGATGTGAGAGAGAAACATCAATCCGCTGCCTCCTGCATGTCCCCTACTGGGAATCGAGCCCGCGACCCAGGCATGTGCCCTCACTGGAACTCAAACTGGGACCTCTCAGTCTACGGGATGATGCTTTTTCAAAGGTGGTCTCAGGATGGTAGGACTCCAACCAGAAGACACTCCTACTGCATTCTATTGGTTACAAGTGAGTGTCTTTTTCGCTTAGATCGAAGGGGATAGGACCAAGTCCCTGCATCTCAATGAAAGGCGTGTAAAGGTCACGTTGAAGACCATGTGAGCGGGGAGATTGTTTTCCCTTGAAAAAAGCAAACTGATACATGGGAGATGCCAAACTAACATACTTGGACTAGCATTTATTTGTAAGAACCATCTTTAGTAACCAGACTTTCATGAACTAACTTTTTATATGAATCCTCCACCTCATCATTACAGAACGAACATATTTCAAAAACACTTGACAGCTTATAAAGTGTTCGTAATTGATCATCATAATGAGCCCGCTAATTATTAGGACACAATAGTATTGCCTGTATTGTTTACGCAAGAAAACCAAGACCCACATGTTTATAGCTAAAAAGGGAACACACTCAGGATCTGAATCCAGAATTAATTTTCGTTCTTCAGAATCATGCCACGGCTGTGACCAATCACACTTTGCAGTCTGATGGTCTTTGTGCTCTTTAGAGGGGGCACAAAGCATTTGAACAGTCTACGGCTTTGAATATTAGCTGCCTCGTTTACATGAGGACACGAAGAGCCATCGTTTTAAGTAGCATCCGTTATAGACTGAATATAAAGACTATTTCCAAATTGCTTCTGACTTTTTTTTCCCCTATCCTATCTTCGGCAAATAATTAAGGGTTAGCAACTTAAAAATTAATTCTAGTGGTAGAGCTGTGCCTCTGGTTTAATGGATACCATAAATCAATCCCAAGAGATACAATCTATTTTAAGAAGGCTACAGAAAAGGTTCTGTTTCAAAGAAGGCATTGTATTATTTCTCTCTCTTCACAGTAGCAGCCCGGCCCTCATATTCCAACCTCTGAGCAACTTCCAGCATCAATTACGAACGTGTTAGAAATACAAAAATGCAAATGCTCAAGACTCATCCCAGGCCTGCAGTGAGGTTGAAATGGTGGCTCCGTAAGAGAGTGGTCCGGCCTGGCTGGTGTGGCTCAGTGGTTGAGCCTCAGCCCCATAGACTGAGAGGTCCCGGTTGGATTCCTGGTCAGGGCATATGCTCAGGTTGTGGGCTCGATCCCCACTAGGGGGCATGCAGGAGGCAGCTGATCGATGTATCCCTCTCACATGGATGTTTCTATCTCTCTCTCCCTAAAAGATCAATAAAAACATATTGGAAAAAAAAAAAAAAAGATAAGTCGGCATCCTAATCCTATGAATTTGACCTTACTTGGAAAAAGGGTCTTTGCAGATGTAATCAAGTTAAGGCTGTCAAGAGGAGATCATCCAGGAGGATCAAGGTGGGACCTAAATCCAACGTCAAATGTCCTGAATGGCAGTGGAGGGGAGGGGTGTAGGTGGAGGGGGAAGAGGGTCTATAAGGGATAAATGGTGATGGAAAAAATATTGAATAAAATAAAGGGGAAAAAATACTAGTTACCTATTTAAAAAACTGCAAAGGAAAGGAAGATGTGAGACAGGAGAGCAGGCTATGGGAAGACGGAGCTGGGGATTCAAGTAATGTCACCACAAGACAAGAAAACTGGGGGCCACTAGAGCTGAAGAGGCAGGACAGATGCTTCCCTTGAGCCTTTGGAGGAAGCACAGCCCGACCAACATCTTGGTTTTGGATCTCTGGCCTTCAGAACTATTAGAGAATAAGTTTCTGTTGTTTTAAGGTACTGACTTTGGAGTGATATGTTAAGGATGCCCTAAGACATTAATGCCTACTAAGTAAGAAACCTGGGGAGTGGGCCAAGTGATTGGTATTTTAACACACCCTCCTGGCGCATGCTCAAGGTTGAGAACCACTGAGTAATTGAATGCACAGCTCTGTGTATGACCGCTAAAGAGATGGGCACTTTTTCTCCAGGACAGCAGAGGTCTTTGTTGGACCTGCAAATAGACCAGGTGTGGACATCAAACATCTGGAACAAGACTGAAATCTGAACAGGAAGTGAAGCTTTTTCTCTGGGGGATTTCCTCATTTACAACAAACTTTCTTTTGCTCAGAACAGGGACAGAGCAATATGCCGGCACTGCAATATCTATAAGTAGGTATAAGACTCGATTCTTGCCACTGAGAGTTTGGCCAAGGCATTGGAGAAACAGGACAAGTAGAGACGAAGATACAAATTCCATCTCTAGCTTCATGAGAGCATAATGTCTTCAAAACACCACTCATAGCTTATCACATAAGCAACTCTTGAAGCTACAAGTGTATCTCTAACTGAATTCCTCCTAAGCACTGGGGTGGTATGAAATCAACACTGGCGTGCGCTCTCATTTCCAAACCACAGAAAGACGCTTCCCAATGAATAATGCATCTTGCTTCTCTCCCACGCTCGTGCTCCTTACGGCTTAGTTTGCATATCAAGAATAACTAGACTTTCTAAAAGTCACATCAGAGCAGGAGGATGTTCACTTGTGAGTATGCTTTCTAATGCTTTTTTTTTTTTTTTTTTCAAATTAGAGCTTTTGAAGCTACCTTGACAGAATCAAAACATGTCACAGACTGAGCAAGAACATACGCCAGCTGCTGAGAAAGGCCCCTGCCTTCGACCACAGGGTTGAGCTCCCCGACGGGCTGCAATTCAGTGCGAGGAGGATGGTGGGACTGTCTCGCACCTGCTGGACTTCTTCTTGATCCAAGGCTGCTTGGATCCCAGATCCTCAGCAGCTGTGTGACCCTGGGCACGTGACTTCACCTTGCTGAGGCTCAGTCTCCTCAGTAATAATACGGGACAATAGGAGCTACCTTACAAAGTTGGCATGAGGATTAAAAAGTAAAAACGTCAAAAGTGCCAATAGCAAAGCCTGGCATTATGTTGGTTATTTCTTCTCTTTAGGCCTTTTCTCCTCCTCCTCCGACTTCTTCCCCCTACTTCTTATCGTCCTCATCATCACTGCCGCCATCATCGTCATGTCGCTTCATAACCCTGCGGTCGCAGGGTTTACATCGGATTCTCTCTTTTCAATGTGCTGTGTGACCGTAGAAAAGCCGTTAACCTCAGCAACCTCACCTGTACATGGCTATCATACCTTGCTGAGAGGTGAGGATGAGAGAGAACTCACTCAAAGATCCTAAGACAGGGCTTCAGCCTTCAGAGACATTAAATAAAAGGTGCCACCATATTTTGAAATGAAATCATTATGACTCAACACAGAGGAGAAGGGTTTTAAAGGCAGGAGATCAGCAAAACAGGGGAAGAAGGGACATGGCTCTCCCTTCCACAGCCTTGGAAATGATTGGAGGGAAGAACCGCTATCTGGCAGATACTATGCTAAATGTGTGATCGTCCTCTCAATAATCGTATGATGTCGGTCATGAACGAGCTCATGGACCAGATCGGGAAATGGAGTGAAATAAATTCATCATTATTCATTATTAATATATCATTAATTCATTATTAATTAGTCCCCCATGTGGAAACTAATTAGAATTCAGGTTCCAGCTGACCTCAGCTTTTTTGTTGTTGTTGTTAATCCTCACCTGAGAATATTTTTTCCATTGATTTTTTTAGACAGAGTAGAAGGGAGGGAAGGGGAGAGAGAGAAACATCAATGTGAGAGACAAATCTATTGGTTGCCTCCTGCACATGCCCCAACGGGGGCCGGGAATCAAACCTGCAACCCAGGTACGTGGCCTTGACCAGAAATCAAACCCATGACCCTTTAGTGTGCAGGCCGATGCTCTAACCACTGAACAACACCAGCTAGGGCTGACCTCAGCTTTTAACCACTACACAGTACCCATCATATGGCCACTAACACCTGTAGCCAGGTATGACTACCGACTTTTCTACTGTCTTTTAACAGTGACTGGGCTGAAGGAAAACTCTGTAAGGATGGTCTGTCTCACCCTTCAGCATGGGAGAGCTGGACAGAGGGTATCAAATTTTGTATAGCTGTTGCTGCTGGCAAGAGAAACCGCTTTGAAAGTAGGTGACGTCTATCCATGAAACTTTTCAGGAATCACTGATGGAGGGGACAGGGGGCCACTGCAACAGACCTCTGGAGAACTTGGGTTTCTTGCCAGTCACTGGGAGGCGCTACATTGGATCTTCCTTGACTTTTCTCTTTCTCACACCACACAATCCACCAGCAAAGCTCTCAGCTCGCCTTCCAAATACACGCAGAACCTGACCATCACTCCTCATGTGCTTGCGTGGCCCGCCCCTAGCTCAATGTGCTGTACAACTAAAGTAGCTTCCTCCCTGGTTTGCTTGCTTCTGTTCTCCTCCGCTTTAGCCTCTTTTCCAGACATGTGCCCGGGTAGCCCTACAAAATGAAAGTCCGATTATGTCACTCTTCTGCTCAAACTCCCAAGAGCTCACCTTCCCGTGTGAGTAAAAGCCAGGCTCCTTACAATGCCTGCAGGGGTGGAAATGATCTGCTCCCACCGCTTCTTCCAAACTCACCTCCTGCTTCCCTCTCCCTTCTCACGTCACTCCATCCACATTGACTCCGTATTGTCCCTCCAACACGCCAGATGTACTCCTGCCTCAGGACCTTTGCACAGTCCCTTTCCTCTCTCTGGAATGCTCTTCCTCCAGTTATGGATGTGACGCACTGTCTCACCTTTTTCAGGCTGAGCTCAAATGTTACTTTCTCAGATGAGCCTTTCCTGCCCACTCTATGAAACTGCACCAAGGCCACCCTTACCCCCTACTGCCCTTGCCATGCTTGTTCTTCTCTATAGTTCTCATGACCTAATGCACTCAACACATTCGTGTTCATGTTGTTTGTTTGTGTCCCTCTACTAGAGGGAGACATATGTTCTCTGAGGTCAGAAGCCTCGCATTAAGTGTTTATTGAATGCATGATTGAATGCATGAATGAATGAATGAATGAATGAGCTTAGCCTGGTTCCCTGACATCAGTAGCGATACCACCACCACTGCATACGTCCTTGTGCCCCCTCCACACAAATCCTTGAGAAAGCCAGCCTAGATCCTAGCAGATAGGGTGTTCCAGTAAACATGAACTTTGTTTCTGAGTCACTAGGCTGTAACAGAAATTCGGGGCCGGGTTCTCATGCCATCTCCAGAAAAAGAATCATTTCGGCTCACTCCTGAGCCAGCCATTCATCATCATAAACAAGCACATATACTTGGAAAGATCCCTCATGTTCCCCTCCCGAAGCCAAGAATAATAGTCCCATGAGAACACTTCCTTTCCCAGACCACAAAGGCCAGTGCAGAGCCAAGTGCCCCCCACCCTCAGAGGTGGCATTTCCACAGGCACCTCTTGGCATCCATTTAGCATCAGCTGCCCAGCTGTTGACATGGTCTCAGGAAATACCCCAGGTATATCAGGGGGACATGCTATCAGGACATTGCAACACTGTGATTTTGCTTTAAATAGTATATTTTTTTCTAGTAGGAAACTTTCTCTGGCTGTTGAAAGTGCTGCTAGCAAGTCTGAGTTCCCAGGCCTGGGCACCAACACCCAGCCCGACGCAACCTAGTTACATTCCCTCCTCTGTCCTGACCCAGATTCCCTCCATCCTCCGGGCCAGCTGAGGCCTCCCTGATTCCGAAGCTGCTCCCGAAGCTGCTCCCACTCACACTGAGCTTTCCCTGTTCCCATTTCCTGCATAATTTAAAGACAGCATCGGATAATCTAGCGTGCAACTGCAGAAGCTCTTGCGTTGTTGTTCCTTCACCTGTGTCGCTTGCCTTTGAACCACACTGCAGTCTTGGAGTCTTTTATTGTTCATACCTTGACCTTGGGCTGGGCCTGGGGAAGCTGTGGTCCCAGATGAGGGTCCGAGGCTGTGGGTGAGAGCGGCCCAGCCCAGCAGTTCCCGAGCACGCATTGGAGAAAGGTGGCACATTGCCGTGATGTTCTCGCTGTGCGTTCTCACGGCGGAATGGCTTCAGCCGTCTGTCAGGGGAGCCATTTCGGCGATAATCGGGGCTCCAGAATGGAATTCCCTTCTCTAAAACCTACTCCGTGGCTTTCAGAATCTCAGCCCATCATTCATAAGGTCTTATTTACTCGTGGTGACTTAATGGATGATAATAACTAATATAGAAGCTATAAGTAACTAGCATTCATTATTATTTTTTTCTTTATTGATTTTAGAGAGAGGAAGGGAGAGAGAGAGAGAAATGGAAACATCGATGAGAGAGAACATCAATCGGCCGCCTCCTGCATGCCACCCACTGAGGATCGGGCCCACAACCTGGACATGAGTCCTGACCGGGAATTGAACCAGCTACCCTGCGATGCACGGGGTCTCGTATCCTGTTCCAATGCCCCGCATACATTTTGAAAGACCCCAGTGGACATTCTCTTGGTGGCAACAAAATAACTCTCATCTGCGTATAATGACCTGAGTCTAGAACTTAACTTGGTTTTACATTCAAATCCCCAGGTTCTTGTACCACTGAATACACTGCATTTCCTCCGACGCAGCCAGTCTCTCAACAGAGGGGGGCTCGATTTACGATGGTTTGCTTGATTCAGAACCTACCAGTCCTGGGAAAATCACTTAGTCGACGTTAGTGCTGAATGTCATTTGAGTGACCAACACCAGACAGACCTGTGTGGATCCGTACTTGCAGCTGACGCGTCTGTGGCGAGTCTGTGGAGGGTTACGCGCCAGGACAACTTCATTCCATCTTCCAGGGTGGCTGTGCCTGAACATTTACGTATTAATCTAGCTATTCTATTGAAGGTTATTTTTTTCCTTTATAGTATACTTGTGGCTTATTAATTTTTAAAAATGCATGTAGGAAGGTTAACATTTTATGACTGTCACGGGGGGGTGGGTACTACCTGATGTCTTAGAAGGTGTTTATTAGCCTCTCAGAGACCCCGGGCCAGCAGGTGGAGAATTGGGTGGGAGACACCAGCCTGGGTGGGTTTGCACTCACCCACGAGCCCCACAGGCAGATGCTGTCGCGTGGTTTGAATCAGGAAGAGAATCGTCGGAAGGCTAAGCAGAGCGAGCCTAGTACAGGAGCTGGCCTGCTAAGAGCCAGGTCCCTGCTCAGCTCCAGGGCTGAGCGTCAGTGGGTTTCGTGGGAGCTTGCTCAGTCGCAGGTGGCGAGAGCAGACACCCTGGTTGGAGGCTCCTCCTCTCCTGCTTCAGCTACTCCTGCAAGGAGCCATGTGCCCCAGAGGTCTGGTCAGACCTGGAGAACAAGCATCACCTGTGCCCTGGAACCCCAACAGCCAGCACCCAGAGCCAGAGCCCTGGTGACTGACAGGGAGGGGGTCAGCACAGGCATCTGGAGTGTGCTCGTGTTCCCTGGCTTTGATGACTTAAGTGGATATGGGACGGCTTGGCCAGTACCCTCGGCGGAACAGAGAGCTAGCCATGGACGTGCTCTGGGGCGGGGCGAAGAGAACACGGGCCACACTTTCACTCCTGCCTTTACAATCTCTGCTGACCCCAGGAGGACAGTGTGACTGGTGTAGTAATGAGGACCCTAGCTGGGGCCCACCCCCATCACTGCTTGGCTCAGTTTTTGTGCTGGGGTGGACTGATGTTTGTTTCCCAGAAGTTCCTAGCTCGAAGCCTTCACCCCCCATGTGATGGAATTCGGAGGTGGGGCCTGAGGGAGGTCATTAGGATTAGATAAGGTCATAAGGGTGGGGCCTCGGGGATGGGCCTGGCATCCTTATAAGGACGAGAAGAGACGAGAGCTGTCTCTTCGCCGCGCGAGGGCACAGGAAGAAGGTGGCCATCTACAAGCCAAGAACAGTACCCTCATCAGACAGCAAACCTGCTGGGACCTGGATCTTGCCCTTCAAGCCTCCAGAACTGAGGGAAATATGTGCCTGCTATTTAAGTCCCATCTGCGGAATCTGATTAGAGCAGCCCAAGCTCAGACAGGTGGCATGCAGCTGTGAGATGGGACAGATGCGGGAAGAACATGCAGAGGAAACGTATATAAAGAATGAAGATGCCTGTGGATCCTGGGGTCTCTTTGATCACAGGAAGAGCTTCAGCTCTGGCCGCCATCGTCGAGTGCTCTTTGGCTACCGCTCTAGAAAACCAAGAGCAAACCTGGCCTTTTAAAAATTTCTATCCAGATTGATTCTGGAGGGTGAGCCAGCGGTGTGAGACGGAAGCTTCACCGAGATGGATCAAACCCTGCACGGAGAAGAGACTGCAGAGAAGAGGCCCATCCGTACATGCGCACATGCCTACTTGCCTGAAATCTACAAGGGCACACATGGTGGCGTTGACAGTGGTCATCTCTGGGTGGCATGACTATGGTGATTTTACGTTGATTTTGCTTATCTGACTTTTCTAAATGTCTACAATTCACATACTAATCTGTAATAATGATATTTTTCTCTATTAAAATAATGAAAAGCCATCTAGGTGATTCTGCTGGGTGCCCACATTGGAGAACCAGCTCATTGAATGGGGTTTTCTTAATTTCCCGAGTATGAGAATCATTGGAGACAATCAGCTCTCTGGATGTGGCTGTCAGGGAGAGAGGGGTGGAATTAATAGGGTTCAAACCAGGAGTCCTATTTCAGTGACCTCCAGCAATTCTTGTTGGTAAAACCTTTTTTTTTTTTTATCTTCACCTGAGGACATTTTTGCATTTATCTTCAGATAGAGTGGGAGGGAGAGAGGGGGAAGAGAGAGAGAAAAACATTAATGTGAGAGAGACATATCGACTGGTTGCCACCCACATGGCCCCAACTGGGGCCGGGGACAAACTGCAACCGAGGTACGTGCCTTTAGCAGGAACCGAACCTGGGACTTTCTGGTCCGCGGTCCAACGCTCTAACTGCTGAGCCAAACCGGCCAGGGCTGTTGGTAATATCTTTACTGTGGAAATGATAACTCCTAATCACATCTCAAAATGCACATCACCTTCAGGCAAATTAAAAATCTCTGTGGATGCTGTTATGAATAAACAAAACATACTTATCGTGGAAATGGGACACGAGCCCAGCTGCACAGGGCCCTGGCTGTGAGCACTCGTGGGTCTGTCTGCTGGCACATTTGGAGATTTGGGGCTATGCAGGGTTCGGCGCACTTGATTCTCATCCTGAAAACACTGCCCGCTGGCCCTCCGGGGAGAGCAGAGGGCCGCTCCCAGCGCTCATACTTCTGAGCCCACAGACTTCCTCATGCATCTGCTCAAAGCTGTCGGAAGGGACTTAGGCATGGTGAGTGTGTTTTGAGTTTCTCAGCTGCAAACCCAGTGTCCGAAGACGTTCTGGAGTGCCCCCAGTTTCTCGTACCCTTAGTCGCAGTCGTTTGTTTGCGTGAGCCAGAAGCCAGAACTCAGAGAGGGGGAATTTTGCTGGGAAAATGACAAGCATAGCTGAGGCCTGAAAAATGTCCCAGCTGCAAGGATCAGATAGAGGCGCCTTCCAGTAAAGTCAACCTTCTTATCACAGAACAAAGATAAACAAACAGCCAGACTGGGATCCTATTAGTCAAAGCGTCCGAGAGAAACCCCAGATTTTGTTGCCATGATACCTCTATGGATACCTCTGTTCTGATTTCCATGCGGGGAGAGGAGAGGGGGTTCCACACCTCCTCAACAAGCCATTGCTTGAGATTTTAACTCCATTCTGATGCTATCTACCTGGAGACAGCATCAGATTCCACTTGACCTGTCCAACTCGGGATGCCAAGTGCAAGTCCAGGCTGTTACCTGCGCTTCTGACTGCCCGCCTGTCAATCAGAGGTTCCCACGACTCCCTCCTTGAGTTGATTAGTTTGCTAGAACAGCTCACGGAACTCGGAGGAACACTCTACTTACTACATCACCTGTTCATTGTAAAAGTGTAATCACGCAGAAACTTCATTTCTTCAGTATGATCTGTTTTCCCTTTGTTTCCAACTGGTCTCATCCAGCAAACTGACTCACCCACCTCTCTCTCCCTGGCATGTCCACTCTCTTCATCACAAAACCCTTGGAACGACTCAGGTCTATGGACCACGAAGACAAAGTTTCAGTTAAACTAGAGATAACATCTAGGCCTCAGTTGTGTATCAGCTCCAGACCCAGATAAGTGGGCAACCCCTCTCCCTGCAACCATGCCCTTGGTGAGGCCGTGGACCAGATTCAGGGATCAACTGTCCTCTACCCTAGCAGCAACCAATTAATATAAACCATGATCCTAACTCCTCATGCTGAATGATTTTCTCCCTAGCTCCTCAAAGCAATCGGGGATCTGTGTATGATTCACCTGAGACTCCAGTTTTGGCACCATTTCCTTCAAAAGAAATCTTTACTTTCTTGGCTGCAATCTCCTGTGCGAGTTTGTTTGGGCCGTGATGCTTGCAGGCAGACAGACCTATTTAGTTTGGAAACAAGAGGACCTAGAATTTCAAAATGGTGGTAGAGTGAATGGAAGCTACACAGACCGTCTTCCAGGACCAAACTGGAATTACAACTAAAATAAAGACAAATCGAGGGGAAAAAGCAACAGAAAAGCAGCTTGTGAGGATCATATAACCAGGGACACTGACTCAATCCTGGTAGGATTGCAGAGGCGCCAGAGGGGGGCTGGGAGACCACAGACAGCAGTGGCCTTAGCTGTGAGCAGCTCCCTTGGGTTACACTCCCAAGCGGCTCCACAGCGCAGCACTGGGACAGATGCTAAAATAGCCACAGCCACTCACCTTGGGCTCCAGCAAAGGGAGGGCAGACTAGATTGGAACTGTGTGAGGACATTCGGGATTTGGAGGGAGCTCAGAGCTTTTGCTGAGTTGCAGCCACACAGGACAGTGGCCATCTTACTCCTTCCCAGGGCTCTGGAAAGAGGTAGTGGCCCCTCCCTTGGAGATTCAACCCCACCCAGGTGGGCCATTGAAATGCAAATTGAGGCTCACTAACAACCAGCATCTGCCCCACCCAGGAAATCCCCTTATGCTGAGCACCTAAGGGAGTTTTCCATTCAACTGAGAACCCAAGGCTCTTCAAGTAACTGCTACTGATAGCCTCCAGGCAAAAAGCTAGAGGATAACTGTACCATTCCTGGGCTAGCAACTCTAACCAGGAAAGTAAGACTTGACAATGGTGTTTAACGTGGGTCCTCCCTTGCTCATCCAAACCCAGGAGATGGAGCCACAAACAGCAGAACACCAACACCCACAGGGAAAGCTTGGCAGGCTCCAAAGCCCACTGTGATAGCCAAAATGGTGAAACAGAGAAACAAAAGCCAAACAAAAGAACAAGAGAACTCTACTGAAGATGAGATAAATGTGGAGTAGTTAAGCAAGTTAACAGAACTAGAATTCAGAGCCATGATCTTGAGGAAGCTTAACAGCATGAATAAGGACATAGAGATGCTGAAAATAAACCAATTGGAAATTAAAAACCACCAAGAAGAGATAAAAAATGACATATCACAAATAAAGAACACATTGGAAGGTCTAAACAGCAGAGTAGAGGAAGCTGAGGACCGTATCAGTGAATTAGAAGACAGGGTAGAAAAAAATCAACCAATCAGAAAACCAAAAGGAAAAAAAGATTAAAAAACAGGAAGACAGCTTAAGAGAACTGTGGGACAACTGGAAACATAATAATATTTGCATCATACGAGTCCCTGAAGAAGAAGAAAATGAGCAAGTGTTAGAGAATATATTTGAAGAAATAGTGACAGAAAAGTTCCCTAATTTGGTGAAGGAAGAAGGCATTCAAGTTCAAGAAGCACAGAGAGCCCCAAGTAAGAAGAACCCAAACAGGCCCACAATAAGACACATAGTAATTAAAATGACAAAAATTAAAGACAAAGAGAGAATCCTAAAAGCAGCAAGAGATAAGCAACAGGATACCTACAAAGGAACCCCCATAAGGCTCTCAGCTGACTTCTCAACAGAAACACTACAGGCCAGAAGGGAATGGCACGAAGTAATCAAGGTCATGAAAAACAAGGATCTGAATCCAGGACTACTCTACCCACTAAAGCTGTCATTCAAAATAGAAGGTCAAATAAAGAGCTTCCCAGACAAAAAAAAAGGCTAAGGGAATACATTAGCACCAAACCAGGACTGTAAGAAATGTTAAGAGGACTGTTGTAATTAGTAGAAGAAATAGGAAGAAAAATATAACCAAACTAAACAAAAATGGCAATAAATAAGTACATATCAATAATTACCTTAAATGTAAATGAACTGAATGCTCTGATAAAAAGACATAGTAGCTGATTGGATAAGAAAGCATGACTCATCTATATGTTGTTTATAAGAGACCCACCACACAACCAAAGACTCACATAGGTTGAAAGTGAAAGGATGGAAAAAAATCTTCCAAGCAAACGGAAAGGAAAAAAAAGCTGGGGTAGCAATACTCATATCTGATAAAATAGATTTCAAAATGAATGCCATAACTAGTGACAAAGAAGGCCACTACAAAATATTGAAAGGATCTATCCAACAGGAAAATATAACCTGGATAACCATATCAGCACCCAATATAGGAGCACCAAAATATATTAAAAGTCTTCTGGAGGACTTCAAAGGAGAAATCAACAGCAATACAATCATAACAGGGGACTTCAATACCCCGCTGACAGCACTGGATAGATCCTCTAGACAAAAAATTAGCAAGGAAACAGAGACTCTAAATGAAGCACTAGACCAAATGGATTTAATAGATATCTACAGAGAATTATACCCCAAAACTACAGAATTCACATTCTTCTCAAGTGCACATGGGACATTCTCAAAGATAGACCACATGTTAGGACAAAAACTAAGTCTCTACAAGTTCAAGAAGATTGAAATCGTATCAAGCATCTTCTCAGATCACAATGGCATGAAACTAGAAATGAGTTGCAACAAGAACATGCAAAGACATTTGAACACATGGAGGCTAAATAGCATGTTATTAAACAACGAATGGGTTACCAAGGAGATCAAGGTATAAACTAATAACTTCCTGGATACCAATGAAAATGAACACACAACAACACAAAATCTATGGGATGCAGCGAAAGCAGTTCTGAGAGGGAAGTTCATAACACTACAGACCTACCTCAAGAAACAAGAAAAATTTCTAATTGACTGACTAACCTCACAACTTAAAGAATTAGAAAGCAAACAAAAAGAAAACCCCAGAGCAAGTAGAAGGAAGGAAATAGTAAAGATCAGAGCAGAACTAAATGACATAGAAGCCAAAAAAACAATTCAAAGGATCAATGAAACAAAGAGCTGGTTTTTCAAAAAGATAAACAACATTGATGGACCCTTAGCTAGACTCACCAAGAAACAAAGAGAGAGAACCCAAATACACAAAATCAGAAATGAAAGAGAAGTAACAACTGACACCACAGAAATACAAAAGATCATCAACAACTACTATGAACAATTATATGGCAACAAATTCAACAATCTAAGTGAAATGGACAAATTTCTAGAAACACACAGGCTCCCAAAACTGGATCGGGAAGAGATAGAAAACTTGAACAGACCAATAACAACTAAGGAAATTGAAGAGGTAATCAAGACTCTCCCAGCAAACAAAAGCCCACGCCTGGACGGCTTCATGGGGGAGTTTTACCAAACATTCAAAAAAGAACTAACACCCATTCTCCTTAAACTATTTCAAAAATTCAAGAAGAAGGAAGACTTCCAAACTTGTTTTATGAGGCCAGCATAATTCTAATTCCAAAACCAGAAAAAGACACTACAAAGAAAGAAAACTACAGGCTAATGTAGTTTTGGCGTCTGATGAACATAGACGCCAAAATCCTGAACAAAATACTAGCAAATCGGATCCAGCAATACATCAAAAAAATTATTCACCATGACCAAGTGGGATTCATCCCAGGGATTAAAGGCTGGTACAATATTTGCAAATCAATAAATGTGATACACCGCATACACAAAATGAAGAATGAAAACCACATGATCATATCAATAAATGCTGAAAAAGCATTCAACAAAATCCAGCTTCCGTTTCTGATAAAAAACTCAGCAATGTGGGAATAGAGGGATCATATTTCGACATAATAAAGGCCATATATGAAAAACCTACAGCCAACATTATACTCAATGGGCAGAAACTAAAAGCATTTCCCTTAAGAACAGGAACAAGACAGGGATGTCCACTTTTGCCACTCTTATTTAACATAGTACTGGAAGTCTAAGCCACAGCAATCAGGCAGGAAGAAAAAATAAAAGGGATCCAAATTGGAAAGGAGGAAGTAAAACTGTCATTATTTACAGATGACATGATATTATACATAGAAAACCCGAAAGACGCCATTGAAAATCTACTAGACTTAATAAATGAATTTGGCAAAGTAGCAGGATACAAAATTAATGTCAAGAAATCGACAGCGTTCTTATACACCAATGATGAACTCAAAAACTGAAAAAAGAGAAACTGAAAAAACAATCCCATATACCATCATGACAAAAAAATTAAGATACCTAGGAATAAACTTAACCAAAGCAGTAAAGGATCTATTTGCAGAAAACTACAGGACATTGAAAAAAGAAATAGAGGAAGATATAAAAAAGTGGAAGCACATACCTTGTTCATGAATTGGAAGAATTAACATTGTTAAAATGTCCATATTACCCAAAGCAATCTATAGATTCAATGCAATCCCCATCAAAATACCAATGACATATTTCACAGAAATAGAACAAATACTTCAAAAGTTCATATGGAACCAAAAATGACCCCGAATAACTGCAGCAATCTTGAAAAAGAAGGACAAAGTAGGTGGGATCACAATACCAGATATCAGGTTATACTACAAAGTGACTGTAATCAAAACAGCCTGGTACTGGCAGAAGAACAGGCATATAGACCAGTGGAACAGAATAGAGAACCCAGAAATGGACCCAAGACACTGTGCTTAATTAATATTTGACAAAGGAGGTAAACGCATACAATGGAGTAAAGATAGCCCCTTTAATAAATGGTTTTGGGAAAATTGGACAGCTACATGCAAAAAAAATGAAACTAGATCATCAACTTACACCATACTCAAAAATAAACTTAAAATGGGTAAAAGACTTAAATGTGACCCATGAATCCATAAAAATTCTAAAAGAAAATGTAAGCAACAAAATTTCAGACATCATACGCAGCAGAATTTTCACTGATACATCACATAAGGCAACAGAAACAAAGGAAAAAAGAACACTTGGGACTACATCAAACTAAAAAGCTTCTGCACAGAAAAAGAAACAACCATCAAAATGGAAAGGAAAGCCACTGTATGGGAGAGCATCATTGCCAATGATACATGAGATAAGGGGTTAATTTCCAAAATATATAGAGTGCTCATTACAGCTCAACAAAAAGAAGACAAAGAACCCAGTTAAAAAATGTGCAGAGGAGCTGAATAGACACCTTTCCAAACAGGACATACAAATGGCCAAGAGACATATGAAGAAATGCTCAACATCACTAATCATCAGAGAGATGCAAATTAAAACAATGATGAGGTATCATCTCACACCTGTCAGAATGACCACCATCAACAAATCATCAAACAATAAGTGTTGGCGAGGTTGTGGAGAAAAGGGGACTCTAGTACACTGCTGGTGGGAATGCAGACTGGTGCAGCTACTATGGAAAACAAAATGGTGTTACCTCAAAAAATTAACAATTGAACTTCCATTTGACCCAGTGATCCCACTTCTAGGAATATTCCCTAAGAAGCCTGAAACACCAATCAGAAAGAATATATGTACCCCCATGTTCATAGCAGCACTATTTACAATAGCTAAGATCTGGAAACAGCCCAAGTGTCCATCAGTAGACGAATGGATAAAAAAGCTGTGGTACATATACACAATGGAGTACTATGCAGCTGTAAGAAAGAAAGATCTCTTATCCTTTGAGACGACATGGAGGGACCTGGAAAGAATTATCCTACGTGAAACAAGCCAATCAGAAAAAGACAAATACCACATGATCTCACTTATTTGTGGAATATAATGAACATAACAGTCTGAGGAATAGGGTATACCCAGAGACGTGGAAGTAGGGTACAGAATGCCAACCCTCAGAAGAGGGGATGGTGGGGGAAGGGAAGAGATAAACCACAGAACTTATATGCATGTACGAATAACCAATGGACTTGGGCAACAAAGCCGGGGACAGGGTCGGGGGGGGGGGGGATGGTGAGGAGGGTGTCAATGGGGTAAAAAGGAGAAACATGTGTAACAAAAATTAAAAATAAAATTTAATTAAAAAAAATAAAGTGTATAACATGATAACAACAAAAAAAGAGGACCTAACTCAGAAACAGCCAAAGGGGAGAGATGCAGGGGCAAGGGTAAGGACAGGCATGCCCCCTCAGAGTGTACCCCACTCAGCACCCTCCCCAGACCCCCGGGTTTCACCAATGTGAAGCTCTTTCAACCTTGTCCTTTGGGTTGTTATGGAGGATTCTTTACCCAGGCATGATAGATCAAGTCATTGGCCACTGGCTGGTGTGGCTCAGTGGTTGAGCGTTGACCCATGCACCTAAAGGTTGCCGGTTTGATTCCAGGTCAGGACACAGGCCCAGGTTGTGGGCCAAATCCCTAGCGGGAGGCATGCAAGAGGCAGCCAATTGATATTCTCTCTCATTGATGTTTCTCTCTCTCTCTCCCTCTCATTTCCTCTCTCTCTAAAATCAATAAAGAAAAAAAAAAAGGAAATCTATCTCTAGTCCCATCTCCTCCCCGGAAGTCAGAGGAGAGGACTGACATTTCTAACCTTCTAATGACACAGTTGGCTCCACTGGTAACCAACCCCTGTCCTTCCCAAAGTCACCTCCTTAATATAACAAAAACACACCTTTATCACTCTTAACACTTAGGAAATTCCAAGGGCTTTGGGAGCTGTGAGCCAGGAACCCTGGAGGAAGAGCAAATATATATGAGAAATATATTTGGACCATCAAAATGACCAAGTAGATATTTTTCTCATAAATCAAAATACTGCAGTACCCTGTCTGAAGGTAGATGTAGGAGACAATATAACTGGTGGACTTAGGGGCCATGTCACCTCCCTGCTGAAGGAATCAGGATGTCTTAGTCCTCTGACTCAGACCCACTGGGAAGTATAAACACTGCCGTCTGCCAGGTCCCAACCCCTGAAGACTTTCACGCGTGGGGCTCCAGCGGAGTCCTGAAACACATGTTAAAGTAATCACTCTGGGATACAAAAACAAGCAAAGTGACACTATGTTTTTTTTTTTTTTTCTTATCCTCACCTGAGGACATTTTTTCACTTTTTTGTACAGATAGAGTGGGAGGGAGAGAGAGACAGAAACATCGACGTGAAGGGACACATCGAGTGGCTGCCACCCTCACGACCAACCAGGGCCGGGGACAAACTGCAACCGAAGTACATGCCCTTAGTGGGAACCGAACCTGGGTCTCTCCGGACCGCAGGCCGACGCTCTAACCGCTGAGCCAAACTGGCCAGGGCGCAAAGTGACACTACGTGGAAGCAACCAGATAAGAAGTCCAACATGTGGCCCTTACCGGTGTGGCTCAGTGGTTGAGCATTGACCCATGCACCAAGAGGTCGCCGGTTTGATTCCCAGTCAGGGTACATGCCCAGGTTGTGGGCCTGATCCCCAGTGGGGGGCATGCAGGAGGCAGCCAATTGATGTCCTCTCTCATCGATGTTTCTATCTCTCTCTCCCTCTCCCTTCTTCTCTCTCTAAAATCAATAAAGAAAAAAAATATTTTAAAAGATGGAGGGATGGAAAATCAGACTTATTGCAGAGCTCAGTTTCGACAGAGCAATTAATTGTATGTAGAATATTTTTGGGTCAACCGGGAAAAATAATTTATTTTTCTTATAGAAGAATGGAGATTGTTAACGAAGAAAAGCAAGTTTGAAAATGGTATGTATGGTACTATCTTATGTTGGTCAAACAAACAAACATACATATTTGCCTAGAGTAACAGGTCATACACTAAGGTGTTAAGATTGTTCGTCTCCGGTGAGATGACTAAGATCTTTTTTATGTTCTTATTTTTGCTTATCAGACTTTTCTAAATTTTTACAAAGTGCATGTCATTTTTTTTTGTAATAATAAAATGTCTTATTAAATTAAAAAATAAAAATAGCGTGGGGGGCGGTTTCCGAAGCATAGCCACGTTGGAGAACCAGCCCTTGGAGCAGAGATGTCTTAATATACCTGAACCTGACTGTCTCCTGGGGCACCTGTTAAAAGTATGAGCTCTCAGGCCCCTGTCCTGCAGGATGTGATTGGCTTTGGGGTGTGGCCTGGGAGGTGTGTTTTTACAAGTGCCTGATCATTTCTATTCTCAGCCCAGGATAACAAAACTTGGCTAGACCAGAGCTTCTCCCACTTTATTAGCAAGGGAATCTTCTGCGGATCTTGTTAAAATGCAGATTGGGATTTAATAGGTCTGCGGCAGAGCCCCAGATTTTGCATAACAACTCCCAGGTGATTGTGAGGCTGCTCCGTCCAGACCATACTGGGGAGAAGCACTGGAAAGGACAAAGGACGGTGAGACCAGATGACAGGAAGAGCAAAGTTTTGGCTCACCACACAAGCTCTCCTTGTGCCCTTAGAAAAGGCTCTGCTGTGGAAGCAATCTGGAACAGGGACACCAGTGAAAATGCCTGCGGTGACCATGGAGAGAGAGTGAATAGGTGACACAAACAGAGTGCAAGGCAACAGGGCATGGTGGGGACTGCGGCCCTGATCCACAGCACCAGTTGGTGCTCACCACCTGCCAGGGGGGTGTCACAGGCAAGCACTTGTCCAGTATTATCAAATCTTCCCTCTTTGCAAAAGAACCCAGAAGTGTGATTCTGAAATGGAATCTATTTTCGAAACACTGCCCAGGCCAAACAAAAAGATGTCAGCCAGCTCGATCCCGCCTGGGGCCATCAGTCAGTGCCGGATTGTTGGCTTCACTCAGAGTAGCAGTCAAATCCCCCAGTCCTGATAACTAAATGCCAATGCGTCTACAGGATAAAGGTTAACCAATAATTATTCTTGCTGAAATTGAAGGCAGGAAACCAAACACAACAGAAATTTCTGAATATTCAACTCCTTTGTGTGAAAATCAGCACAGTGAGAATTCACTGCAGCGAGCGCTGTGCTCCGGCATGCTATGTAAACATTGCCCCAATGCACATAAAGGGTCCAAGAAGCTGAAGTGTCAGGGGCAGCTGTTGTCAGCCAGTGGGCATCGTAAGATGGGCATGTTAATCACCTCCTCTCATATTAAGTCCCCCACTGTCCACTAAGCCATCACAAGTCAGACATTCTCAACCATGTCCAAGACTCGTGATGAGCAGAAAAGTTCTTGGGATTAAAGAAAAAAGTCAAAGCATCACAAGAAAGCTAATTCTGCAGCCCTTAATGAATCCCATTTACATTTTTTCAGCTCTTTGGTTTCTGAGCACTATTTAAGGGGGAGGTTTGTTCAGTTCATTTACTTTGGTTTTCTAACTGTCCAAGGTGACAATGCTCAGCAGCATAATTTCCCTTCTGTGCCTGAATCAATAAAATACACTGAAAAGCTAATATCTATTTTGAGCTCCACTGAGGCCCAGAACCTTCCAGAATCACAATGGAAATAGTAAGCAACAAGAAGTGAGCCAAGACCGCTGCAGGCATTTAGTTCTCAGTGGAGAAGAAGAATCTTCAAACCCACATCTCATGCTTTCTTCCTGAAGAAGACATAATCCTCAAAATAAGTAATTACAGGGTTAAAGGGAACTTTCAGGTGAGCCAAGGAATGGATGCTATACCTCCCTCCTCTTCCTCTCAGACAACATATTTGGATAAGTTCCTGGGTCAAATATTGGAGGTTGATCTAACATCCATTTCTGGCCACTGTACTTCCTTTCCTGCCTATATGATAGAGTCTAAGAAAACAAATCTTTGATTTTCCCATCCTCCCTTGAAACTAGGAGTAGGTAGATGGCATAGTTCTGGCCAATGAAATATATGCAGAAGTCTATTGTAGCAGTGGGCTAAGTATGATGTTTCAGGGAAACTTTGGTTTTCCAGATGCAATGTAAAAGAGGGCATAGACACCTCTCCTTTTCATTCTCTCTACCTTGAATGCAGATGTGATGGCTGGAGCTGTGGCAGCCATTTTGCAAGCTTGAGGGAAAGGATTAAGAGAATTACAATGAGGCCATCCTTGACATCATTTGAAGCTGAATAGCAGCCATCAAAATAACCCCCACATTGTTTGAGCCACAGTGGTCATATTTCCTGTTATGTATAGCCAAATATCCTAAAATATATAATTCCTCATAAAAGTAGGTAGACATACAAAAGCTTACATGGAGTGAGGTGGCCACACAGAGCAAGGATGCCATATTTCACTGTAGCTAAAATTGGCTTCTGGAGTTCTCAGTGGAGGGCTTTGCTAATAACTCTACCAAGATAGGGTAGGTGGAACTGAGAATCCATCTTATTGCTACCCAACACTTCTTTTTTTTTTAATCCTCAGCCAAGGACATTTTTCCATATTCTCTTCAGATAGACTGGGAGGGAGAGAGAGAGAGAGAGAAACATTGACATGAAAGGGATACATCGAGAGGCTGCCTACCGCATGACCCAACCAGCGCCGGGGACAAACTGCAACCAAAGTACGTGCTCTTAGCGGGAATTGAACCCGGGTCTCTCTGGATCGCAGGCCGACGCTCCAACCGCTGAGCCAAACTGGCCAGGGCCCCAACACTTCTTTTATACATGAGTTTTAGTATCATACCAGCACGTAAACCTTCTCCCACTTAAAAGAGTTGTTATTATCAAGTTCAATCTTGAGCCATGGGAAGAAAACCAGATTAGTGTCCAGGTGTCTCTAAATACTGTCTCTGCCTCTAACATTCCATCTTCAGAATCTCCATCAAAATCTCATTCTTCTGTGGCCAGTGGTCCAGTTCTGGTTTATCTGAATGATTCTGATGCTGGGTCTGGCCATGCATCCTTTCTCCATACTGACGGAGGCTGCTTAAGTACTGTCATGGTAAAGGATCCAGGGTTTTCCAAATCAGCTTCTCTTCAAATAAATAGTGGCGCGTGTTTACTGAACATGGACATGTTTCTAACTAACTAATCCTCAAAGCCCTAAGATGTAGATAGTATTGCTTACTCCATTTTTCAGACAAGAAAACTAAGAGCAAGAAAGCTAAAGTGACTTCCCTAGCACCCGCAGCTAGAAAAGAACATGCTGGGGCTAGACTTACGGTTTGCTTGTCATCACAGTTCATACTCCATACTGTTGTGATAAACTGCAACTTGATGACTAAAGTAGCTTCAGATGGGTTCCATGTTAGAAAAAGTAAGTATAAAGGTGTCTCAGTTCTTTCTCCTTCTCTCAGTCCAAATGGGGGTAGTGAGATGTGGTTAGAATAGCGGTGGTGGTCAGTGTTCACCAAAGAGTCTTCCCTGCATTCCCAGCCTCCCTTGCAACTAGGTTGGGGCCACGTGACAAGTGCTGGCCATTAAACTGAGAACAAACCTGATGTTTCTTTCCTGGACTGAGGGAGGTAAAAGCCAAAGGTTACCTTCATCCCTCTTCCTCTGCCATAAGTGACCACGAAGACCACATGTTCCAGATGTATTAACTACAAGATGAATGAGGGTTACCCTATATGTAGCCCACATTTCATTATGAAGACAGAATTTGATGTTGCTAAGACACTGAGATTCTGGGATTTTTAAACATTTTGTATTATTGTATCCCGACTAACAAAATGGGCCACTGAAATGTGATCAGGCCACCTGGCTTGTAGCAATTCAGCAAAAGAGGAGATCGTAATGTGGAAGCTATTGTTAAAGGAGATCCATTTATCACTGGGGTTATTCTGTATCCAAATCATAGAATGCCTTATCTGCCTAATGAGGCAGACCGTTTCTTAGAATTACCATGAAGATGTTACTTGCATTACAGAATGTGGCACTACTTAATGGAAATGATGATCCTCTCTAATTTCCACTAATACTTCCAGCTGCTGCCTCTCAAGAATTTTACACATTGGTCCCATATTTTTGTAGGGTGAAATGTTTGCAAGATATATGTCTGAGCATCTTCGTGCTAACGAATGCAATTTCATGACCCATTACACTTGCCATGCACACGTTGAGACTGTGGGGTGCCTGAGCTGGGAGTTGGCTGGGGTTTGCCAACTACCCGGTTCTGACAGTACACCAGAAGAACCTATGTAAAATAAAAATACACATTGGTGATTCAAATACTTATTGAGCATATGCTATGTGTCAGGCATGCTTCTAGGGGCTGGCGGTGCAGTGGTAATAAGACAGAGTCCCTGCCTCATGAGGTTTGTATCTGATAGATTGAAATGCACTTTGGAAATGACAGATGAGTTCATTTGAAGGTGTTTAGAGAATCTAAAAGCCAAGTGTGTGTCAGAAGAGAGAGAAATGAAAGATTTTACCATTACCCCAAACTGATGCATATAAAAGTCTTCACCATCTGGCCCTGCACCTGTCTAGTCCTCTCTCTCTCTCTCTCTCTCTCTCTCTCTCTCTCTCCCCCTTCTCCATTTACTTTGCTCCTGCTCCCCTGACCCACAAGCATTTCAGAAGTCACCAAGCTCCCCGCTCCCCATCCTCATGCCCCCGTCTAAGCTGTTTCTCCGCCTAGAATACATATTCTTCCCCTTCCTTCTTAGTGTTCACATTGTCAGTGCCTCTTTGTCCTTGAGGCAGTTCAAGGTGTTGACTGCTGCAGGAAGCCTCTTTGGATTGCTCTTGGATGAACCATCCTAGGGACTCCACATTGTTCTGTGTATAAATTTACCTGATTAAGGTACTCCCTTTCCTTGTTGGCATGGAGTTGTTGATGGAGACCTGAGGGGTGCACACCTTCATGGGACAAAGAAAAGAACCAGCACCTGCTTGTGCCCAAGGCGTGAGATGACTGGCAAGGTTGGGAGGCTGGTTATGCTGAGCATTTTGATCAAGCCAGTCAGTAAATATGTTGAGGATAATGACAGGTTTCTCGCTGTTGGAAAAGGTATTTATAAGCATAGAAAGATGGGGTGGCTAGGAAAAGCCCTGAGATACTGGACTTGGAGATACTGGTGTGAACTTGTGTTTTAAAATGTGTTTATCTCTATATACCTGTGTCTATGGGTGTATCCTCACTCTTTCTGCTGACAGGGCCTAGAACAGAAGCTATGACAGGTTTCAACTGTATCTGTCTTGTCTGATAGCTTCAAAAAAGTATTTGGGGGCAGAAATACAAACAATGGGCCTATGGTCAGTAATCAGTGAGGGTTAACTTCCTTCCCCAGTTCTGTATTTTGAGCATCTTAAAAAAAAACACAGAAAAGCACATAGAACAATACCATAGAAGTTTGTACACCTGCCATCTGGAATTGCCAACTGTTAACATTTTGTCATATTTGCTTTGACTTTATTGTAGCCAAAGGAAAAAATTACAGATCTAGCTTAAGTCCTCTTACCCACAATTCCCTGTTCTGTCCCCATCACCTTTACACCACCAACCACCATTGTGTTAGAGGATATAGCCTTCCAGTCCATTTCAGGCCATCCTAGGCATATATTTAGTTTCCATAAAGAATATGTTATATATTTTAATTAAATTTGTAATAAATTTAATCATATAGAACAGTGGTTCTCAACCTTCCTAATGCCGCGAACGTTTAACACAGTTCCTCATGTTGTGGTGACCCCTAACCATAAAATTATTTTTGTTGCTACTTCATAACTGTAATTTTGCCACTGTTATGTCTTATGCGACTCATGTGAAACGGTTGTTTGACCTCCAAAGGGGTCGCGATCCACAGGTTGAGAACCGCTGATATAGAATATGTCCTAAAATTGGCTTTCTTGTTTCTGAGCTCTATGTTCAATGGAAAAACTATATATTTATTTAAAAGTATCTTTAAACATATAAACGCAAACTATTTGGTCCACTCTTTTCATGGTTACATCATGGTTATAATGGGGAAAATGTGTAATGAATGATTATATCCTTGGGTGAATTTATAACTGGTTGATTAACTTCACCAAAGCACTATGTAACTGATCTCCTGTGGTGTGGTAGAGATCTAGAACTTTATTTAATAACCGTATCATCCATCCATTCATCTATTCAATGATTATGTGGGTCAGGAATCAGGAAGGGCTCAGCTGGGTGGTTCATCTCGGACTCACGTAGGGTCCGCTAGGGATGGAGAATCCCTTCCAAGACAGCTCCTGCAGTCACATGGCTGGTACCTTGCTGCTCTTTTGGTCTCTCACTTCACATAGCAAATCATCTTTCAAGGCCTCTACATACGAACTTAGCTTTTCCAAGGACAGTCTCCAGATAGTCAAACTTCTGATGTGGTGCTGGCTTATACCAGAGAAGTGTTGCAAGACAAGGAAAAGAAATCTGCCCATCTCTTTAGGCCCAGACTCAGCAACTGGCAAGTGTTTCTTTCACCAAATTCTGTTTGTCAAGGCAGTCAGAGAGCTCACCTACATTCAAAAGGAGGAGACACAGATCCTCAAAAAATTTGGTTCCATTTATAATCTACCAGAGACTCCCCAACCCATCTCTAGCCTCCTAAATCTCTCCAGAGTATGCCTTACCCTTATCATCTTCACCATGACTACCTTAGACCAGGCCCTTTCAACATGCTAACTGCCCATCTAGTGCCCAGTTTGTCCTTATTCCCAGCATTCTCCATACTGCAGTCAGAATGCTTTATTCCAAAGCAAAAATGTCCTATCGTGTTTCTACTTGAAATTCTACTTGGATGTCACTGTGCAGTATCATCTATTTCTCTTTATGTCTTGTATGGTTTCCATTACTTTTGGTAACAGCATTCTCATTTTCCTTTTGTTTCCACTTTTTTTTTTTTCCATTCTTAAGCCTCGTAGTTCAAGAGGGCTGGCATCACCTTTCCCCAACCCCAACTTAGGTGTGGGCATAGGACTCAGATCTGGCCACCTAGAATCTTCCACACCTGTGCACACTTGGTAATTTCAGAGATGGTCACACACACTGGGCTCAAAGTGTTACATATAGGACTATACAGAATCACATGTAAATAATGCTTTTGGAAAGCGTGACAGCGGCCTGGAGAGGCTAGGGCAGTGGGCCAATGCCGGGTGGCCATTGTCTGCTACCACCAGAGGAAAGGGGAACCAAGGAACCGAAAAACATTCCTGACAACCATGAGCTCACCTAGACACAGCCATTGCTGAAGTTCTTCTTGCTTTTTGTTTCTTTTTTCACCCTTACCCAAGGATATTTTTCTAATGATCTTCAAATAGAGTGGGAGAAAGAGAGAGAGGAAGAAACATCGATATGAGAGGGACACATTGACTGGTTGACCCCATGACCCCAACTGGGCCGGGGATGAACAACAACCAAGGATCCTGCCTTTGACTGGAATCGAACCTGCGAGTCATTGGTGCGCAGGTCGACACTCTAACCACTGAGCAAAACCGGCCAGGGCTCTTCTTGTTTTTCTTTTTAATGAATGAGCCAACACCATCCTTTCTCTGCTTAACTCGCTGAGGCTGGATGTCTGCCCTTAGGAACCAAAGAGATCCTAACACCACCACTTCACATGAGGCCTGCCTCTCTCCATCCCCTGGACTGTGTCGGCCTTTCAGACTAGTCCCTGGCATCCCCGTGACTTATGCCCAAGTTACACTCTTTAACTGTGTTCCCAGGTCATGCCTTACTGTCTCAGGTTTGTGCCCATGTATTCCTTCTGCCTGGAACAAGCTTCCCCCAAGTTCCACAGGAGATTCTGCTTACCTCTCGAGACTCAGCTGACCCATTACCTTCTACCTGGGAGCTTTCCAAATCTTTTCTCTGCTCCACACTTTGCCCTATCAGCTTGCTGTGCTCTGTGTTCTGGGGGCATTTACATATCTCCTTCCAGCAGTCGGCGTGTTTGGTTAAGTTTGTATATATGAGCCTACTTTACCCCGAGCTCAGCTAGGAGTCTGACTTTGTCATATCATCTTTTGAGTTCCCAGGGTCCCCCACCACAGTTCCTTGCACACGACAGGCATTCATCTGTGGAATGACTACACTTTTTAATCCCCAGATGTTTGGTTCCAGAACTGCTGTCATCACCACACACTTCAGACCCTCCTGGCAGAGAATTAGACAGACAACCTCAGCCCACGTGCTCAGTCCCTTATCTGCCGTAAGTTAAGGGGGCCTCGGCACTTTTCTAAAAAATTAATTTGTCCCTTAATTAAGAAACATGCTCGCTTCTAATTAAACAACCCTCTACGTAATGTAAACAGATCACAAGTAGCTGAACAGCTTTGCCTGGCGTCTCTGCGAGCAGGATAGTGAAGCCGTTTCAGCAGATCCGCTGGGAGGCTGGGGAATACGCGGGATGCTCTGACTTGCACAGACGGATTAAAGGACTTTAAACAGAGGGAATCTGTTAGCTCTTAATCCCTGCCTAGCAAATTAAATTGCTGTTACATTATATCATTACCTCATTTTCAGAATTTCTTGAGATGCGAAATCCCCACCGTTATTGGAGAGTTGACTCAAACTCTTTGCGGCGCAAATCTATACATATCGTGTATCTGTGCATGCGTGCTGCCCACGTGGAGATGTGGCAGAGTGCAGACGTGCTGACTAGGATCCAGCTGGCTTGCAGCGGGCTCTCATGGAACAGTCCATTCATACCAGGATAAGTCGGAGTTTGAGGGGATGCAGGAGGCAAGGTATCATGAGAGACCTGTCAGTCTGTGATGCCATCGGGTGTGCAGAGAGCCTCCAGAGACAGATGAAGGGTTTTGTAATATCAAATGCTAATGGAGGAACACACAGCCCAAGGTGTATTAGTTAAACTACCTCTACCTTGAAACAATTCACTGGCCTGGATCCTCTCCTATCTTGAAGGGGGTGTGGCTTCTAACTCAGATGTTCTCCCCACCCAGAAAATGCAAAATGCACGCCCCGGGAATACTCTAGTTTGGGGACAGTTTTCTACATACCTATTAAATTATTTGGTCAAATGTTAGTGAACACGACATCACACATACTAACAGTTGACTTTACCAGAAAATAAAATGTGGTCTCTCTACAGGCATAAATGAAAAATAAATAGCATTTTTCACATTGCCAAAAATCAGGTATCTCTAAGAGATTAGGAACCAGTGGGTTACGGCTGGGAATCCGCTCAAAGGTTACATGGTTATCCATCCACAGTGATTAAGTGGATACAAAGAAACCCTCTACCTTGAGCAAAATGCAGTGGTATTTAAGTACATCTGTTGATTCTTCCCAAATTCCAGAACTTGTAGGCCAAAGGGCTAGACTGAGGCCTTTCTCCATTCAAAGCATGGGGTCTAGTCTTTGTGACAGGGGCCAGCAACAAGAACATGCAAGAACATACATTGTTCATGGAATATCTTTAGCTTGACCTTTTAGCATGCCCGCCTCTCCCTTCCCCGCCCTACTCTCTGTCCTTGGAGGCTGGCCTGAGTGTATCACACAAGCCCTCTGACTTTCTGCTGGAGATCAGAAGGTGTGGGAGCGGAGTGAGGTCAGGGTGTTTATTTCCCGGGACCCCGCCCTTCTGGGTTGCCTTGGGTTGGCTGTATCCTGGGCTGAAGGTCTCTGCTCTCCCCCAGATGGCCCTCGGGGCTAGGGATGATAGCAGCTCTGTTCTTACAGGTGAGGGGCGACACCTCTCTCTCTTGCAATCCCCCCTTTTGTAAAATAGGCCCTCCTACATCTGTCCTCATTTGAGGGTGCGTCTGTTTTTTATTGAGATGCTGCTAAACACGGCAGATATTTTTCAATATCATTTTTCAGATGTTTGCTCAATATCATGAACATCTCCGAATATTCCCAAACTCTGATCCTGGAAGAGTTGTCAAAGCCAACATTACAATCAGCAATGAAGATGACTGATTCTATTGCTATGGCAACAAACCATTTAGGGAAAATAACTGTATTGCTTTATTTTTGTAATATTTTTGTTGATCTTTTCTAAAGATTCTATTTGGCTTTGCAAAATGTCCATTGCTTGGCTTCCCTGGATCCGTGTTAATAGGCAATGAGGACTCTCTTTATGTGGTTTGCTAACTTAACACAGTTTAATGGCACTATTTGTTTGTCTTCTTGACTGCTCTATATGGTTTGCCCAGAAAGCAGAGGTAAGTCTTCCTGTATCTTCTATGTCTACAGTAGACCTGGTGCATGAAGGATTCGGCACAAATATTTTTTGTACTGAATTGGGGGGCAGAGAGAGAAACATTCTCATGTCCAGCAGCATGGCACATAGATCAGAGCCTTCCTGTTTGAGATAGGACACAGTGGGTATGAGAGCTGACTCTGATACCACACTGCTTGGCTTTAAATCTCCACGCCACCTTACACTAGTTGAGTGACCTTGGGTAAATACCCCACCTCCCTGGAGACTCTGTGTTCTCATCTATAAAATGGTGATGTAACAGAACCTACTTTAGCAGGTCCTAGCAAAGGGTAAATGAGGGAGCTACGTACCGTTGTAGTACATTGTTGGCCAGTGGTGAGTACTCAGTAAATGCAGTTAACCTCATCTGATCATCTACTAGTGGACTGACTAGCCTAGATACTGGACCACCCCACCTTTCTCAAAGTCCTCCCTATGCATTTCAGCAGTGTCTCAAGTAAACAGCTGGGAGATGATGAGGTGCTGTTTACTGAACACCTATTCCTTTATGGATATGTGCCTGTGCCTTTAAATACATTAGCTCTAATCTTCTTATTTATTGATTTGAGAGAGAGAGAGAGAGAGAGAGAAACATTGATTTGTTATTCCACCTATTCATTAGTTGATTCCTATATGTATCCTGACTGAGGATCAAACACATAACCTTGGTATAGCAGGATGACACTCTAACCACTCTGCTACCTGGCTAAGGCCATTAGCTCTAAACCTTTTTTTTTTTTTTTAAATATCTTTACTGTCCGGCCGTTGTGGCTCAGTGGTTGAGCATTGACCCATGCACCAAGAGGTCGCCAGTTCAATTCCCAGGCAGGGCACATGCCCAGGTTGTGGGCCCGATCCCCAGTAAGGGGCATGCAGGAGGCGGCCAATCAATGTTCTCTCTCATCGATGTTTCTATCTCTCTCTCCCTCTCACTTCCTCTCTCTCTAAAATCAATAAAGGAAAAAAAATATATCTTTTTTGTTGAGAGTATTACAAATGCTCCTCCCCTTTCTGTCCCCCATTGCCCCCTCCACCAGGCTCCCTCCCCACCCCAGGCCTTCACCACCCTACTGTCCATGTCCCTGGGCAATGCATACACGCATGCAAGCTCTTCAGTTAATCTCTCCCTGCCCTCCCCCCTTCCCTCTGAGACCCGTCCGTCTGGGCCCTGCTTCCATGCCTCTGGACCTATTTGTTTGTCGTCTATTTTGTTCATCTGATTCCACATGTACGTGAGCTCATGTGATGCTTGTCTTTCCCTGACTGGCTTATTTTGCTTAGCTCTGATCTTTATAGCCTTTCTGCAGCGTAGGTTTATAACGTTCCCAGTCACCCAGAGGAGAGTTTTGGAGCACTGTCCCTTCTGAAATCTGTCCATCTTCAGAGTTCTTTTACCACGCAAAGATTTTCCATATTTTGGTCATACAAGGACTACTTTATATGTGAGTACTTCTGGTACCCTTATTTATTTATTGTTCAATCTACTTGAAATTGATCTTTCAAATTTAACCTAGTTCTAAGCAACGGTATGAATACAATCATGGGAATGATGTAGTAGGCATTGTTCCGCTATCCATCAGAACTAATAGCTAATAATAAAAGTTCACCACAATGCCACCTACAATGATCTTCTCTATAGGCAGAGGTATAGAATGCTTACTGGAAGAAACACTATTTTCAGAAAGTATTTATGTGACAGGAATGAGAAAAAGAATATACAATAGGCAGCATGTAAGGACAATGAAGTGGAGGGCATGGGGGTCCCTCTTCTCAGGCTTGGAGACCTGGGTATGTTTGTCCCCCGAAGGGAGGGACATGATGGAGAATGTGACGGAATTAGCAAGAAGGAAAGGAGGATCATTGAAAGGGCAAGGCAACAGAAGAGTCAACAGAATATAGAGTTAAACATACAGGACTTAAGGAAAGAAAAGGAAGCTTTCCTTCCTGAGATATTTGAGAGGCAAGACATGCTGCAGGTTTAGAGAAATACAGGCAGAGATCCGAGCTTGTGGAGATCATTCCAGAGGGGCTCAACCATGTTCTCCAAGTAGAGGGCAAGACGGGCAGCAGAGTGGGCGAGACGAAGCCACCAAGGACCTGGTGCTGGAGATGGTGTCACTTGACTGGTTTCACGAGATGTCCCACGTGTGTAGCGGGTTCACATGAGGCTCACTGTTTGGGGGCGGCTACTGTTTCTAGAGAAAGGTGTAGAACACTGGAAATCCCTTAGCTTAGAGGGGTGTACAGATGAACAGGAGAAGAGTGAAGACTAGAAGGGACTCTCTAGTCACGCTGAAAGGGGAGAGATGGGGCGGGATCTAAGTGCCTATATTTTAGCATCAAGAATGATGGCAGATGGCATGTTCGGGAATATACAGGTGGCATTTTTAGGGAGATACACTGTCGTTAGGAAATGTGTACATGTTTAAGAAAACAACAACTGGACTAATGTGAACAATTCCGTGGTGGCTGAGGGGGAAGACAGCTCAGGGGCAAGGTGTGTCCCAAGTTATGACCTACAGCATGCACACGTTCTCAGCGAACACGAACCAAAGCTAACCCCAAAGAGTGGGGGCTTGGGACAACCAGCACTAATATGCAATGTGTTAGTTTCATGTTTGTCTCATACACATGGACTTACAGAATGAGGAAGGTATAAAAACAAGAATGTGAGCACTGGGCTCAGGCAGCTGTGGTATGAGAACCGAGCAAGTCACTGAACCCATAAAATAAGCATAAGGATGCCCGTGTAAAAGGGGATTTCAGCAAGTTCGCAGGGTACACAACTAAAATGCATGAATGCTGAACTCATAGAAACGGAGCAAAATCGTAGTTACCGGGGGTTGGGGTGGGGGACATGGGAAAATGTTGGTCAAAGGGTACACACTTGCAGTTAGAAGATAAAAATGTTCTGGGATCTAATGCACAGCACAGTGATTATAGTCAATAGTACTGTGTTGCATACCCCAAAACTGGTAAGAGACTAGATCGTAAATGTTCTCACTACAATGAAGAAACGATAAATGTGTGACATAATGAAGGTGCAGGCTAATACTACAGTGACAGTCATACTGCAGTATATAAATGTTTCCAGTCAAAACAGTGAATATCTTCTTTATAATCATTACTTTTTTTCCTTTATTGATTTTAGCGAGAGAGGAAGTGAGAGGGAGAGAGAGATAGAAACATTGATTGGAGAGAACATTAATTGGCCACCTCCTGCATGGTCCCCACTGAGGATTGGGCCCACAACCTGCGCATGTGCCCTGACCGGGAATCGAACCGGTGACCTCTTGGTGCATGGGTTGACGCTCAACCACTTAGCCACATCAGCTGGACAGCACAGTGTATATCTTAAAAACTCACACACTGTTATAGATCACAGATCTTAATAAAAAGAATCAATCTCATTTCTCTGAAATAGCAATAAACAATTCAAAAATTAAATCAATAAAGTAGTTCAATTTATAATTTTATCACAAATGAAATCTCTAGAAATACATATAAGAAAAGAAATGCAAGGCCTGCATACTGAAAACAAAAAAACATTGTGCAAGGAAATGCAAGACTTAAATAAATGGAAAAACATTCTACGTTCATGGATCGGAAGGCTGGATATCGTTAAGACAACAATGCTCCTTCAATTGATCTAAGATTCAGCACAATACCTGTCCAAATCCCAGTTGCCTTAATGTTTTTATACAAGTTGGCAAGTTGATTGTAAAATTCATATGGACATACAAAGGATCCAAAACAATCTTGAAAAAGAATTGTGAATCAAAGACACAGAGATACTACTTGACACACACCAGGATGGCTAATGAAAGACAGTCACTGGAGAGTAGAGGAATTGGATCCCCCCTACACTACTGGTGGGGATGTCAAATGGCACAGCTAATTTGGAAAACAGTTTTGCAGTTTCTCGAAAGATTAATATAGTTATCTCATGACCCAGCCATTCCACTCCGAGGTATAAACCCAAGAGAAATGAAAATATATGTCCACGTAAACACCTGTACACGAATATTCATAGCAGCATCATTCATAATTGCCCAAACTAGCGATAAGCCAATGTCCACCAAATTAGGAATAGATAAAATATAATAAAATGAGAATGTAAAAAGGTCAATAAAATAATCCATACAATGGACTATTTAGCCATAAAATAAAGCCCTGATACATGCTACCACACAGATGAACCTTGAGAGCACTATGCTGAGTGAGAGAAGCCAGACACAAAGGACACATATTATACGATTCCATTTATATGAAATGCCCAGAACAGGTCAGTCCATGGGACCGGAAGTAGATTAGTGGTTGTCTGGGGCTGGAAGAGTTTGGGGAGAAATAAGAAGTGAAGGCTAATGAGTTTGGGGTTTCTTTTAGGTAGTGATGAAAATGTCCTAAAATTGTAGAGCGTGTGAATTATATTGTGATAAAGCTGTTATAATAAAAGAAATGAAAAGAAAGAGGAAAGAGGGCTATAAGAATTAAGCATGCTGCTGGCCAAATGTGCATAATACTGCACATGATATGTGTATTTGTATGTTTTTATCTTCACCTGAGAATATGTTCATTAACTTCAGAGAGAGAGACAAACATTGATTGGTCACCTCCTGACCAGGATCAAACCACAACCTAGGTAATGGGCGGAATCGGACCCACGACCTTTTGGTGTACTGAGCCACACTGGCCAGGGCTATTTGTCCTTTTGATTATGCTTATGTATTGAACACTCTCAAGAGGGTCATGCCATGACCTTTTCTGTTTTCCAACTCACATAGCCTAAGACTTCTGGAATGGCAGACAGTCAGGAGAGGTTCTGTTTCCAAACAAGTATGCTAGGGGGCCTACCAGGAAGGGTCACTTCCAACACACAGGATCTGTGTGCATTTTGCAGGAGAATATTTAGGGAGATGTTGAAAACACGTGCAATCCTGCCTGGCCGGTGTGGCTCAGTGGTTAAGCATCGACCCAGGCATCAAGAGGTCGCCAGTTCGATTCTCAGTCAGGGCACATGCCCAGGTTGTGGGCTCGATCCCTAGTGGGGGGCATGCAGGAGGCGGCCAATTGATGTTCTCTCCCATCGATGTTTCCATCTCTGTCTCCCTCTCTCTCTCTAAAATCCATACAGAAAAAATAATTAATGAAAACAAAAACAGGTGCAATCTTTAGACCACTGGCCGCTGTGCTGTTAGGTCAGCTAAGGTTTTGTCGAACTTCATCAATGATGGCAGTTTCCCGACCGCAGGATGATGTTATTTTGTCAGTGTTTTCTCTCAATTCCAGCGTCTTGTGAAAGATGTCGACTGTAGGAAAGGGAGGTAAACTGTGGGAAATGGTGTTGCTACTTCTGAAAGCTGAATAGGCCCCGGGACTTGCCTGTGAAGATCCCTAATGCAGTCAGCGTGACCTCCTCAAAGGAGAGTTCATCATAATTAGTGGCATCGCACGAATATCAAAAGAATTATTAATTATGGGAGCTTCATTAGGCTGCATTGCTAAACATGTCCTGAAAAGGGCTTCTGATGCTGTTCTTATTCTAGGACGCTGTTGGTACTGGGAATACTTGAAAATGATCAGTTGGCCATTCATTTGAAATGGATGTTTTGACAGTTGTTTAACAGTTTATGAGTCTGTGTGTTTCTCTCTGTTTCTGTTGGCTATGTTGGTTTTCATTTTGGGGGAAAAGCAACCTCACTCATAATTGACGTGTAAGAGAATGCAAACCCCACCCTGCATTTGTTTTCTATTTCTGCTGTGAAAAATTGCCACCGGTTTTAGTGGCTTGAAGGAACATGCATTTATTATCTCACAGGATCTGTGGGTCAGGATTTGGGGCACAGTGGGGCTCATCTAGGTTTCCTGCTTTGGGTCTCACGAGGATGAAATCAAGGTATCAGCCCTGGCCGGTTTGGTTCAGCGGTTAGAGTGTCGGCCTGCGGTCCTGAGAGACCCGGGTTCGGTTCCCGCTAGGGGCGCGTACCTCGGTTGCAGCTTGTCCCCGGACCTGGTCGGTCGTGCGGGTGGCAGCCACTCGATGTGTTCCTTTCACATCGATGTTTCTCTCTCTCTCTCTCTCTCCCTCTCTCTCCCTCCCACTCTACCTGAACAAAAAATGGAAAAATGTCCTCGGGTGAGGATAAAAAAAAAAAAGAAAGAAATCAAGGTATCAGCAGGGATGTGTTCCTCACCAAAGGCTCAGGGGGAAACCCTTTCCCAGCTTGTTCATATGTCAGCAGAACTGATTTCCTACTCGTGGTCCAACTCCATCTTCAAGCCAACAGCAGGTAGAGCCTTTCTGAGCTTTGCAATTCTCAGAACTCACCTCTGGCTCATCTCACTAACTCTCCTCTCCTGCTACTCTCTCGCTCTTCTGCCTGACTCTCCTACTTTTAGGGGCTCGTATGATTATTCGAATCCACCTGGATAATCCAAGCTAATCCCCCTATTTTAATGTCAGCTGATTACTCATCTTAATTCACATTGGCAAAGGCTCTTTCTCCATGTGAGGTTATATAGCTATAGGGGGAAGACCAGGGGGTGGAGCTCGTGGGATCCCAAATCCTGCCCACAACACTGCGATGGTTCATTTTATGTGTCAACTTGGGGGGCCCCAGACATTTGGTCCAATGTTGTTCTGGGTTTTCTCTGTTTCTGGAAAGATTAACATTTGACTCAGCAGACTGATTAAAGCAGATTGCCCTCCCCAGTATGGCTGGGCCTCACCCAATCGATGGAAGACTCGAACAGAACAGAAAGGCTGGTGAAGAGGGAGCTCCTTCTGCCTGGCTGCTTTGAGCTGGGACATTGGTCTTTTTCTGCACCGAGACTTGAACGGAAACCATGGCTCTTCCTGGCCCTCGTGCCTGCTGGCTTTTAGATTGGAACCGTATCCCTGGCTCTCCTGGGTCTCTGGCTTTCTGACTGCAGATCTTGAAACTTCTCAGCTTCCATAACCATGTGAGCCAGTTCCTTATTTCATATATAGAACATATAATAGATATCTATTTCCTGATGCATAATACATAATAGATATCTAAGTCCTAATGAAAACCATAGGCATTGTCTCCTTTTCCCTCCTTCCTCTTCCTTGAACACAGGTACAGCTGGGATGTTTAGAGCTGTGACCATCTTAGAGCCACAGAGAAAGGCTGAAGACTCGCAGAGGGGCCGACTGTCAGGTGGCTAACTAATGCACAAGCGGCGGCCACCCACCTTCAGCTTCTGGAAATACAGTCGGAGGAAATCAACCAGAGATGATGAAGCCCCTTAAACTGCTGTTTGGGTACCTGTAGCAGAAAGCATTCCTGACCGGTACTTTAATAGGTGAATTTAATTGTGTCCAGTATTTCTTGGCTTTCAACAAATTTGCCACGAATTTTTCTACCACAAATATTTTCACTGCACAACTAATCGGCTGTAAGCAGTTTTGCCACAAAAGATAAAATAACAACAACAACAACAACAAAAGAGGGGACATTAAAAAGGATAAATGAAATCTGAAAAACTAATACAATGAAAAAGACTTTATTGCAAAAGAAATGAACACGCATTCTATCTTGTCTTGCCTGTTGATTTGTCTTCTCACTCAGCATCGCACTGTTTTGCTTTTTTGCTACAAAGTCTCCCTAACAGAGGTGTCAGTTGCCACCTGAAGACTCAATAATGAATGTTCTCAAAGACTGCTGTGTGAGTGGCCACGTCTTGTATATTTGCCACAGCTTGGTCAACTTGGGGTTTTGACGGGAGGGAGGGGTGACTGTGTTCACTGAAGGAATTACAAAAAAGATGTGTTTCCGTGTCCTAAAATAGTATGCAGTGTGGCTCTGTGCTCTCTGTTTCACACGTCTGTAAGCTGTATATGCATCTTCTATCAGGTCGATATACATAGTTGTTAGCATCTGGTACTTTCAGACCATCACGCCTCCTCGTCACTGTGGAGACCATTACGTGAGGGCTCAGGGGATTATAAAATAGAAAAGTGGTCCCGGCCAGTATGGCTCAGTGGATTGAGCATGGCCCCATGGACTGAGAGGTCCTGGTTCAATTCCTGGTCAGGGCACATGCTGGGGGAGGGGGGAAGAGGATGGGGTGGGGGTGGGTATGTAGAAGGCAGCCGATTGATGTTTCTATCTCTCTAAAAAAAAAATATATCGCCCTGGCCAGTTTGGCTCAGCAGTTAGAGCATCGGCCTGCGGTCCAGAGAGACCCAGGTTTGGTTCCTGCTAAGGGCATGTACCTCGGTTGCAGTTTGTCCCCAGCCCTGGTTGGGTTGTGTGGGTGGCAGCCACTCGATGTGTACCTTTCACGTCAATGTTTCTTTCTCTCTCTCTCTCTTCCTCTCTCTCCCTCCCACTCTATCTGAACAAGAAATAAAAAAATGTTCTCGGGTGAGGATAAAAAAAATAAAAAATAAATCAATAAAAACATATTTAAAAAATAAAATAAAATATAAAAGTGGGAACACTATGAGGACTTCAATAGAGAAATGAAACCAAACTGACGACGAGCTGAGACACATTAGGTCTGCCAAAGGTAAACTAAACCGTCCACCTGTTATTTTATGTTTTTCGGCGTAGCCACCACACGACCCATCAGGTATGTGGTGAAAATGTTTGTTTGTGGTGGAAATGCTTGTAGCGAGTACATTTTTTTTTCCCAATCCGCAACCGATCTACCTACCCTTGACCAGAATTGAACCTGCAACTCTTAGGTCCGTGGGCTGACACTCTAACCACTGAGCCACACCGGCCAGGACACAGCAAGAAATGCTTAGGGTGAAAACACCTGTAGAACCAAATTTACCTCTAGATCCCTGATTACAGTTTTTCTAATTCTAGAAATCTTTCCTCTGGTAGCATCTGCCCTTTGATTACGTAGCTGGCCCTTTAAGTTGCAGTCAGAACCAGGCCCTGCTGGACTGTCTCAGGCTATAAGGAAGAATCCCCGTGGACAGACACGGCCTAGAGAGGCTTCGCCTGCAAGCTCTGAGCAGCAACCACACTGCAGTAAGCGATACAATAAACATCTCCTGCTGAGCTGCACAGCCTTGGCCGGGAGCCGCCCCGAATGCCTACCTCAGAGGCCACCGAGGAAGTTAAACACCTGACCATGGAGGACAAGCAGGGATCCTGAGAAGGAATCAACCCACACCGAGGCAGAGGGTATGCGGGCCCTGTGAAGGAACAGGGGACTTGAGGTCAGACAGACCCGACCTTGCATAGCCCCTCCTCTGCTCCTCTGAGCTGTTTCCTCCTCTGGAACCTGGAGATAATGAGGTCGGCATCCCCGGGAAGATGAAATGGAATGACAGATCTGGAGCACCCACCCCGATGTCTCTCACACATGGGAGGCAAGCATGATGGCTTGTCGGGGGCAGAGACGTCTGTGTTGTGGCACCTGGTTGCCGGGGGCAAAGGGGATGGTAAGGGGTGGAGAGGGGCTGACGGCTTTCGCCCACACATCTTGCTAAAATAAGTCAGGAGAGACCGTACGATGGCTGTTTTCAAAAGCTGTCTTTCATTAAAGCTGACATCCCCAGTGCCCCTGTCATAATGGAAACGTATGGACTCAGGCTGACAAAGTAAAGGTTTCAGATTACCTATGAATACATGGGCAGTGATGGAAATTGATGAAAGAATATCTAACTTGAACCCTTGATGGGTTTCCAAAACCTTGACATTTTTGCGGAAACTGGATTTCTTTTTTCCAAAAGCATTTTTGGGATACCTGGTGAGCAAACTGCTTAGGAAACACTTTCTAGAAATTCTTACTTGATCAATTGGAATCTTTATTGATGCAGATGCCTTAGCAGAGGTTCTCCACCTTCCTGATGCCGTGACCCTTTGATACAGCTCCTCGTGGTGACCCCCAACCATAAAATCATTTTTGTTGCTACTTCATAACTGTAATTTTGCTACTGTTAGGTCTTAGGCGACCCCAGTGAAAGGGTTGTTTGACGCCCAAAGGGGTCGCGACCCACAGGTTGAGAACCGCTGCCTCAGGGTGAAGGAAACACAAAAGCAGATGACAAGTAGGTGTGCTACAGAATAAACAAACAAACCAAAACAGGGAGGGACCGTTTCATGAGGGGCCGCCCTGTATCCGGTCCTGCTACCAAGAAATTATATATATATTATCTCATTTAATTCCTATAACAAAATTGCAAGATAAGTAGAGCACAGGTATACTTTACGTAAGGGACACCTTCTCAAATATCTCCAATAAGTAAGAATGTGCATAATCCGAGACTGATCTTGACAAAGAATGGTGTGTACTTATTTTATTAGCTACAGTGGTATCAACAGTGGTAAGAGCAGATTTATTCAAAGAGGTCCGACTCTGGCGATAAAAAGGAAAAAGTACTGATACACGCTCCATACAACACAGATAAACCTCAAAGACATCATGGTGCATGGATGAAGCCAGTCACAACAAACCACATACTATGTGATTCCATCTATGTGAAATGTCCAGAACAATAAAATCTATAGAGGCAGAAAGTGGATTTGTGGTTTCTGAGGGCTAGGGAGATTGTAGGGGAGAAAGAGTATAAATGGGAAATAACTTCTAATGGATATAGGATTTCCTTTGGGGATGATGGAATTATTCTAAAATTGATTGTGGCAATGATTGCACAATTCTGTGAATAGTATACTGAAAAAACATTGAATCAGCCTGGCCAGTGTGGCTCAGTGGATTGAGCATCATCCCATGGACTGAAAGGCCCTGGTTTGATTCCTGGTCAGGGCACATTGCCCAGGTTTTGGGCTCGATCTCCAGTGGGTGGGTGGGCGGGTTGTGCAGGAGGTAGCCTATCAATGTGTCGCTCTTACATGGATGTTCCTATCTCTCTCTCCCTTCCTCCTCTAAAAAAAAAAAATCAATAAATATATATTTAAAAATAATAAAAACCATTGTCATAAACTTTAAGTGGGTGAATCAGTGAATTGTATATGTGAGTTATATTTCATCAAAGCTGATATATGTATATATGCATACATAGATATAAATATAAACATATGAGAGAGAGAGAAAACCCTGCCAGCCATTTTGAAATTATGTAGTTCTTGACAAATGCTGAAAATTTGGGAGATTACATTGTTTCTAAATTTGTGCACAATGGAGATTTTGTTATTATTTCCACATTGCATCACTTCAAATTTTCCTAATTCAAACTCATACAAAATGCTGCCACGGTAGATTATCAGCAGTTCAAAACGAGGAAACAGAGACCTGAATTCACAGAGCTGATAAGAGAAGGAGCCAGGATTGGAATTGAGCTTTGCTGGTTGGTTGGAAGAGTTCTTCCCTCCCCTGCAAGATGCAAGGTGCTAGCGTGATGACCCTCTTGAATCTGTTATCACTGAAAAAGAAAGCAGTCGGTAGCTGCCAATATTCATGGCTTGTGTGCATTTTGCCAGGCACAGTGCTCAAAGCTTGATACCCATTTTGTCATTGAACCCCTCTGCTACCCTTTGGGGGCATAACTGTCATCCTCATTGTGCAGAGGAGTTATGCAGAACTCGGAGAGGTAAGACAACACGTTCAAGGTCTCCCAGCTAGCAGTGGAAATGAAACTGGAAACCAGGTCTTTGGGACACAGGGACCAGTGGTCTCAACCCTTGTGCTCCACTCTTGTCAAAACGGATTGCTGTCCCCGATGGGCTGATGGGTGCAGCCGGGATGCATTTCCAGCTGACTCACTGGCAAGAAAAAAAAGACGAGTGTTCTCTGAAAACCTTCTAGAGCCCTTCTAACCTCCCCATACATTTCCTCTCCTTCACTAGTTCTCAGGAGGCGGACAAGGGGCCAGCACACTGACCTAACGGCAGCTGCATGATGACGCCCAGTCCCGGGGTGTGTTGGGGTCTTCAGTGCCGGGCTATGATCCGCAAGCGCTGCGACAGGAGGGGACCAAACCCACTGCGCTCAGAGTTTCCATCATCGGGCACTTTATTTTTCATCTAATAAAAGCATCGAATGACAGAGACCTCAGAATGCTTTCTGGAAAGAACTCTAAGGTAGTGGACGCGACAAATACCATTTTTTTTTTTTTTTTCCAATAAGGGCTCCATTTTCTGATCCCTGTACAAAAACTGGTGGCATGAAACACGAACAGAGGAGAGTGGGTCTGAGCGACCCGGCAGCCCAGCCAGCGTGCTCGTCTAAGGCCCGGCTGGCAGGAGACTTGTCCGGCTATCGTCCTCACTGGTGGAATAACAACCCGCTCTCATTTCACCTTTTCCTGGGACATGGTTTCCATCCTCAAAGCCACCTCAGAAAGCACAGTGGCTTCCTGAATGCTCCCCACCACCTCCTCGTTCCAGGCGGCAAGAACAGGTGGTGGGAGGAGGTCAAAGGGCACTCTTCCCACCTGAGGTTCCCAAGTCGCCCGGGGAATCTAGCACAGCGCATGCGCCCGCTCCCTGGCTCCTCCTTCATCACCTGGCCGCAGCCAGCTGCAGTGGAGGCTGGGAAATCAGGGTTTATATACACACGCTGCTGCTGTAGTACGTTGGGGTCTGTTACCACAGGAGAGCAGCGTGGATGTTAAGGATGAGGTCTCTTCTCCTGAAAAAAAAAAATCTCTTTTCTAACTTTTTTAAGCTTCAGTGTCCTCATTGGAAACATGGAGATGAGCACTGATCTATCTCCCTCCTAGGGATCCAGGGATGAGTCAGTGAAGTCATGCATAGGAAGCCCTCAGTATAGGGCCCAGCACCAGCTCCCACGCGTGAGGTGCCCGCTGTTCCCTTCAGCTACCAGCTAACTGACCCTTGTTGCAGGAACAGGTTCTTGCCAGAGCTCACCACAAAGGGATACTGCCCAGTGCATACACTCTGCTTCATAACCCTCTCTTCATTCTCCCCATCTAGGGCAGGTTTTCTTCACCTTGGCACTACTGACATTTTGAACCAAATACTCTTTTGTGGTGGGGCTGTCGTATGTACTGCCGGAGGTTTAGCAGCATCCCTGGCCTCCACCCACTAGATGCCAGTTGCACCCTCTCCTCCCCCAGTGTGGCAACCAGAAGTGTCCGAGGAGGGGTGCGAACCATCCATAGCTGAATCACTGCTCCACAATGTCGGAATTCCTATGTCTCGTTAACAGCAGCAGCAGGGGTCTCTTGGGTTATCTGTTTCAGTTGCATGGATCAACGTTTGAAGTTAAATTGGGTCGAGCAGACTTTCCCCGTCTCGTGGAAATCCACCCAGCCGTTCTTGCATGATGCGTCACACGCAGAAAGAACCTGATGAACTTCATTTCACATATCTACATTGCTATTCGAGTCATCCCCTCGAATCCTGGCTTGTGACTTGGGTGTGAGCGAATGAACCTCCTCAGCAAGAGAGAGGGTGGAGTTGCAGAAGCACAGGGGCAGGTGGCAAACGGCTCAGTGAGTCTGGTCTTGATGGTTAAGGGAATACGCCTGCGGGGTCCTCCATCATTCTGAAAAGGGACCTTTTCTAAGGACACAGTGGCCAACCACAGAAGCCCAGCCTTCCCAAGGAAGAGGGTATCTGTGTTAGCAGCCCCTTGTTAACCACAGACCTAGCAGAGAAAAACTGTGATAACAGCACGAAACAAAAGTAGCAAACCAGGGCAAGAAGAAAACATTGAAAATTCCGCCAACCGAACTTTTGAGCAATCTTTGAAAACAGCCAGTCCTCTGAATAATAAAATAGTTTTGGGGATGATGCTCGATTTATTAAAAAATTCAGCCATAATTAAAGCAAGAAAGGTGTAAGTCTATTAAAATTGTGTCTTTGATACTGGAACACTCCATGCATGACCTATATTTTATAACATATATACTTGAAAGAAATTTTATATGCTCTCTCCCCATTGAACTTAGAATAACGAGTCTCTTGTATTTACTTAAGAAGAGGGACAGCTTCATACATAAATCACCCAGGGTTTAGTTTGCATTCTGTGGATATATTAAGATAAAGTGATGCAAAGGTATTTTTGCAGACAGACAGAAGCAGCTTCTCTGGACTCTGCCCTCTGACGGGACGGCATTCTTAGCAAGACGGGGATGCAGTAAATGCTGGTTTATCAAGCTCTCTGTTTATTTTAAAACCTTTCTAACTGACATTTGTAGACATCCTGATGGACAGCCAGCCACACCTATGAATCTTTCAGTTTTCCTGGAGCGGCTCCCAAATGACCGCTAGGGGGAGACTCTGTCAGTCACTATGGGCTACAGGAAGGTACCTGAGGAGCGACATTGTGATAAAATGACTGCAGACAGCTGCCGGGGATTCTCTCCCTCCCTCCTGCCCTCGCTCTCCTTCATCTCTATACACACACACACACACACACACGTATACTTACACTCACACACAAGTGTGTGTGTGCGCACACTCGCACACGGCACAGAAGGGAGCGCTGTCTGCATTCAGGACTGCAGGTTTGGGTCGATGGTAACATTTTCGTGGGTGACGTGGTTCAAGGACAGAGGGTGTTGTAGATGGAAAGGAAAGGAAAGGGCACAGGAGTTCGTCTGAATCCAAATTCCAGTTTCATCACCCACCAGCGCTGTGACCTTGGGGAGGAAACCTAACCTCCCTGAGCTTGTGTTTCCTCGACTGTAAAAGAATCGTGAGGATTTCATGAAAGTGTAGGTATGGCGCCTGGACCCCTCTTCAGCACTAGAGAGATTGTACTGGGGGTTGTTACTGCTGAGCTGCTGCCCGGGGTCACTTCTCATCTCCCGTCCTCAGGGCTGGCGAGGAGCTCCTGCCTTCCTCCCGTGCAGCAGAGACAAGGGCCCCGGGATGTCGTTGTCACCTGCCTTCATTCGTCCGCACACTCTGTGCACCAAGGGTGCCCGTCTGCTTTCTGCCCCCCTGTGCCCCTTCCTTACTGCGCAGCAGCGTATCTGGTCCACGGTAGGCAGCCCAGAGATCTTGTTGAGGAAGAATAAATTGCCAGTAATAGGCGTGGTTACCCCACATCTGCCCTGCACTGTCAGCAGTCACCTTTGAACAGTAAACCGGATTTTACCACTCTCCTGCTAAAACCACCCAAGGGCTTCTGACTACATTTAAAGTATCATAAAAACTTATGAAGCTGTAATCCAGGGTCTGCCAACTTCTTCACAGGGCCAGGTAAAGAATATTTATTTATTTCAAAATACTCTAAATATTTAAATACATAGGTACAGAGGTAGTATATATTTTTGGCTTTGTGGCACAGAGTCTCTGTCCCAATTCCCCACCTCTAGCCTTGTGAGGAAACAGCCGTAGTTGATGCTTCATAAGCAATAATGAGCAATGCTTAAATGGGCATTGCTGTGTTCCCGTAAAACTTTATTTAAAAAAACACACAGTGGGACAGATTTGGCCCATGGCCCATAGTTCGCTGACTTCTGTTCACAATGACCTTGCACTCCCTATGTCCTTGAACTCACCCAGCAGTCTTCTTGCGGACCTTCTCCTACCCGCTGGCCTCTTCTCTCTCCCTCCATCTGTGATTTCTGCCCCAGACCTCCACACTTTCTAATCCCTCTGCCGCAACATCCTTGCTGGACACCGTCACACGGCGGGCTCCCCTCACTGGTCTTAGCTTGTCGCCTCCTTAGAGAAGTCTTCCTTGACCTCATTGTCATTCTATCACATTGCCTTATTCTATGCTATCCGAAGGACTTAAATGATCTTGCTTATTCATTTCATTGTTAATTATAAATGTCTGAAAAACGGAGTCCTAAATAGTCTTGGCTGTAGACCCAGCACCTGGAACATTATCTGGCTCATAGAGGGCACAGTAAATATTGGTTGAACGGCTTTGCTGAATGAAGTAGCCATCAGGACCTGACGTCCGGGTGTCCTGGGGTTATCACGGTTCAATGCCACGGTGAATCTGCCGCTCTGGTTTGCCCCCCTGGAGCACGAGACATTCCTGGGCTGTGCGGAGGGGACCCTTAGGTCCCAGGGAAGAATTTCAGCGGCACCGGTGTCCGCCGCGTTCTGGGTCGTGACGACGCCAGGACTGTTTTCTTTCATTTTACAGCTGCTCGGCTGCCACCTGATTCCCACTTTGGCTGGAATCTCCCATCAGATTTATTCTTTCAAAAGGCTACAGAACAATCACTAAGTTTCTGAAACTACCAGTTCTTTTTGACCCCCGGCCCCACATTATTTTTTTTAAAATTAAGTTAATTAACTGATTTTTAACTTAATTTTATTTTAAAGTATTTGATGTCCAACATCCTCCTGTCTGCCAAATGCGAGTGATGGAGGATGTCCAGGCCGAGTCTAAAATACATCCAGCAAATTAGTGGGGCCGGGCTACGAAGCATTTGCTTTTACGAGGGGTCATCTCCGTGTCCACAGGAGCCATATATTCCCAGCTCGCCAGGGGATCCACGGAGCCTAGAATGCGAAGCTCTGACTGCGAATGGATGCCCGGCAGAGAGACACACACAGGCTGGCCAGGAGCGGACTTCATGGGTAGAGAGGACAGTGCGTCAAGAAACAATGTGGCATCTGTCTCTCGCACTGGTGTCCCACCCCATGGACTCATATGCATTGAGGTGGAGAGAAGGCTATGAATACAAACGAGAAGAGCCCTGGCCGGTTTGGCTCGGCGGTTAGAGCACTGGCCCATAGACCGAAGGGTCGTGGGTTTGATTCCTGATCAAGGGCATGAACCTGGGTTGCAGGTGCAATCTCTGGCCCTGGTCAGTGTTGTGTGGGAGCCAACCAATCAATGTGTTTCTCTCACATGGATGTTTCTCTCTCTCTTTCCCTTTCCCCCACTCCATTTTATCTAAAAATCAAGAGAGAGAAGAGCTGTTTGCAAAGTTACCTGCACTGAAGATGAGACATGCAGTTTCACTGGTTCGGTGTCCTTTCAACAAAATAACGGGGTCCAGGCATTCTCACTGTCTCACTAAGCCCTATGGTGACTTGAAGGCCCTAGTGGATAAGCAGCAATGGGTATAATAATCTGTGCAATGGCAACCATCAGGGAGGGGCTGGGATTTAAAGGAGAGAATACCTATTGGCTATGACCAGGGTTTGACTGGCTTGGCGCCCCTATACCACATGACCTGGGGACCCCCAGACATGGTGAGGAGCAACATGGTATAGAGATTTTGTTTCTTGAGCCAAGTTCAGATAACGCAACATGTTTGATTTACTTTATTTCTGGAATGTCCCCTTTGGGAAGGTGTCTCTGATTGGATTGTACAGCTCTTTCATAAATTTTGGTTTATGATCAACTGCGCTGGAGTGAATTCAGGTGCCGCCTATTCCGCCCTAAATGATACTGCATCATGTCAACAACATCGGCTCCTGGGCACTACCACCCCTTAGCTAAGTCCATGGTGATGCAGAGTCAACAATTTCAGTCCTCTTCCTTGACCACAAAATCCAGGGAGAATTCTAGAGCAAGGCCGTTTACAACCTACAGATACAGTGAGCGAAATGACCACGAAAATTGGAGATATTGGATGTCGTTCAGGAAAACAAATAAACAGAAACGCCTACCATACGTTGAGGTCTGAAAAGAAAGACTATTGTGTCTTCCTGCATGAGCTTGGCCAATATAAAATATACTCCAGTGATTAGATGCATCACCCTCAAATCCATCAAAATGTACTAAACATAGCCGGTATCCCAACAACTCCACTTGTGTGTATTTATCCTAACAAATTGTCACGCAAGTGGGAAGAGATGTGTTTTCCACTGCGGAACTGATTATAAGTATGGAAAAGGGACGATGACTTTAATCAATGGGGAATGGACTAATTAGACGATGGCAGATCTAGACGCTAGCTGTTTCAAGCAATGCTATTATTGACTGACCCACAAACGTCCATCGGACCCCGCAGAGTGGAGAAAGTGAGTCACAGAAAGGAATGCTGAGCTCCATCTCCGGAAAACTGTGCCTACGCGTCCTTGAGTGTAGAGAGACACACGGAGGGAGCCCCGCAACTCCGCTCACCAAGAAGGCAACTTCGGTTTCCTCTGGATGGCGAGACTTGGGGGTGACTGCATTTTTTAGTTAAAAGAAGCTGGCAAAAAGCTGAATTGCTTTGTTTCCAAAATAAATCTATCTGCTTAAGAAAACAATCAACCAACCAACCAAACACCCAAAATAGCCACATGTTTAATATTCTAGAAGCCCATGGGACTGGCCAGGAGAGCTGAGAATGGCAGAAATTACAGCATGAACGTCCAAAAACAACAATGAAGAAAAACTGGACAGTTGGTGGACCAAAAAGCCACATGGCCGATACTGCCACAAGTAAACAGGTGACCAGAAAAGGTAAATTACTTCCAGGTCATACCAACCAAACAAGCATTTATACTGAGCTAGGTCTCAAATATCAACCATCCAATGTCACAACCATTGTTGTTTGGACTGAGCTGTTTTGGAAAATAGCCACAGCTAAGCAAAGCTGAGCTCTCGGGACAGCCATATGTTCCAAAGCCCACTTGAGCACAGTTCTTCCACATGTCTGGCATGGTAGGACCTGTTTAAAAATTAAAGCAACTGAGTCTTGAAGAATGGAGACTCAGGTAGACCCCAAGGGAAAAATAAAGCGACCCCCCTACTTCCTCACAGCACCTTGTCAGAGAACCTAGCTTTGGTCCCTCCTGGGATCAGGCATCCTGCGTGGGTACCTTGAGAAGTGTCAGCATCTCAGCAGTAGGAGTCATGCATGCACCTCTAGGTCCTGAACCGTATTTAAAGAGAGAGGTCGCTCTGGCCAGTTTGGCTCAGCGGTTGGAGCGTTGACCTGAGGACCAGAGAGTCCCAGGTTCGGTTCCCACTAGGGACACATACCAAAGAGAGAGAGAGAGAGAGAGAGAGAGAGAGAGAGAGAGAGAGAGAGAGGTCAACATCACATGCCTCTTTCTCAGATGTGCACTGTGGGCACTAACACTTCCTCCCGCTGCCTCCTGTCCCTGACATCCCTCAAAGCCACCCCACTTGTCCAGGGGCTGGGTGCCCTTCTCCCAGCCGCCCCTGCTGACATTCAGGGTGGCCAGAAGCATGAAGGGAGGAGCACAGCTGAGGCCCACCCAACAGCCAACTCCTGCACCTTGTTGGCACACTGTCCCTGAGCTTCTGGAACCTAGGTGGCCGTGTCCACAGCTGGTTGAAAGTGCCCAGGAATTCAGGTCCCTCTGGTGGGCATGGGGATGGAATCCCAGCTCCCTGGAGGCTGTGTTTTATGTCATTTCCTAGAGCCCCTTGCCCCCATCCAGGGGTCAAGCTCACAGTTGCCCACTATGGTAGCTGACTTAACGTGGCATCTTGAATTGGCTGGCTTCCCTTTCTTGTAGCATTCCTCAGCTGGCACCTTGCACCTTTTAGGCGAACCATGTGCCCTCGATCCTCATACCTGGGTCTGCTCCTGAGGAAGCCCTGCACACCAGTCCTCATGTCCGCCTGCTCAAAGTGTCCAGACGACTCAGTGGCAAACCCTGGGAAGTGGGCGCCAGCCAGCACTGTGGGGCCCTGGCACGCGTGCCCTCAGGAACTTTGTTTCCCGCCCCTCTACCCCTAACTGAGGTCTTGGCATGCTTCAAGCATTCAGAGCACAACAGCCTCACTCAGAGCTCTGGCTGGCCCCACGGAGCAGCCAGGGCCCGGGCTCAGGTCCCATAAATCAGTGCCTACGACTCCACCAAAGCAACAGCTCATAACGTGCAGAGTTCAAAGACCATTCCTGTCCGCGGATCTCCCTTCACCTAGTAATGATTCCCCCAAACACTACCCTGGAGTTTAGTGCTGAGCAGCTGGAAACGGTCTCCTGTCTGCACAGACGGATAAGTACAGGTGACCCTCCTCGGTGATGGATTGGTGCAGACGGCATGCGGGTACACTGGAACATGAAAATGATCCTTGGTTTGTTGGGAGATGAATGTTCCTTCACACAAACTGCATGTTCCTTTGCCTTCCCTTCCCAAGGGGTTCGCTGCCCGAATAATAATTGCAGCATTAATGACACACTGGCGTTTCCTGCACATTTATTATGTTCTGAACAGATTCTCTCATTTAATTCTTGCATAGAGTTCTCTAGGGTGGATACCGTTATACACCCATTCTATCTCTAGACAAGGCAACGGAGGCTTCTAGAAGGTTCAGTAACCTTCCCGAGGTCTCGCCTTGTTAAGGAGGTGAGTGGAGCATTAAAGCCAGCTCTCGGCCGCAATGCGGGGCACAGGACCTGCTCCGTCATCTGCGGGGCTCAGTGAAGAATGAGAATGCAGGACCCCTTGCTCAGCAATCAGTACAATTTTAAGACGGTGATGGCAGAGGATGTACCAAGCCTGGGCCCCTCTGGGAGAGGGGCTCTTAAGGCTGTCAGACCACAGCCCTGGTTATGTGGATTTGGAAGACAGTGATGTAAGTGAGGACAAGGGCCCTGTGTGTAGTGCTGTTTAACGCTGGAGACCACACAACCACTCACACACGCTGAAAGTGACTCCCTGAGCCTGGGTATTTGGTCAGAGAGCTGGTCGCTCTCCATCAGAAGCTAAATCAGTGCATCTGCTAGAACGTCACAGATATTTCCCCCCGGCTGGGCCTGCAAAGGGTCCATCGTAAAGAATGTGAAAGAAGGTGGCCGACCCCAACTTCAACATGGTACATGGGAGAGAGCCCGTGTCTGGAAGCCAGAGACATGAACACAGATTCTAGCTCATTGCCAGCTGGTGATTTGGGGGAAGTTTCCGGACGTCTCTGAGATTCAGTTTTCTTATATGGAGGAGGGGAGAGGGGGACCGCCTCTCGGAGCAGGATCTGTATCATGAGGGAGTGCTACCCTGTCTATAAAGGTCTCAGTGCAGTGAGTGCTCCTCACGGTTGAATGGCTGTTTTCACCGTAAAGATCTGGGGACAACTGAAAGAGCACGTGACGTGAAGGTGGATAACACAGGCTGAGCCTTGAGCACTGCCTCCCATGTGTCATTGTGTCCACCGGGCAGGGTCACGGGATTTGTTCCAGGGTCCGCATTCTCTTCTGGAAAAGTGGATCCAGAACCATGCCTTCCGCACACAGGATTCCGTGAGCCACAGATGAGTGCGGACTGGGAAACTAGGAGAGGCGATCATTTCTACAGCGAGTCTGTGTTTGTTGTTATAACTTATAAATGGTGGAGGTTGGGGAGGGGGTTTAGAGAGGGACACTGTCGTCCTTCCCAGACGACCGCGGTCCTCATGGAAGCTTTGGGGGCCCCCTTGCCTGAGATCTCCTACAGGCGCTCAGTAATCTAAGTGATTTTGTCCTCTAAAAGTTTTCCACGACATTTCCACATTCTCAACCAAAGTTCGACTGACTCCATCCCAATTTCTGCTTTGCAGTCAAACCCAGAGGGTGCAGAGAAAGAAAACAATTCAGGCCAAATGCCACATCGCTGGTAGAACCTACTCCACACTGATATCCAAGGATTTATGTATTTTTATAAGATATTTCCAATTACAAATAGAAGTTTGAGATGGTTTATGTTTTCCCTGAGATGCATCTACCCTAGCCAAATTGCTTTGTGCTTTAAGAAATTCAATATGCATAAAGGATTCCATTTTCTTTGAAAGTATGACATGTATATAAAACATTAAAATTTGAAATTCTTTCTGAAACTTTAAGGAAGGGCACAGTGGGAGGTAAATTGAACATCATTGAATCGTATACACATACAATATACAAAGACGCGCACGTGCCCACAGCCGCCTCTCACGTCACAGTTGTCATTTACATTTAGAACACTTTCCCGGCCCATCTTGGATTCCAGTCACTCATATACAATGCTCGCGTACCACAGATGGAAACGGAGAATCATTTTTCTGCTCTGCTCAGGCTCTGCTCTCTTTAATAGCTTTTCCCATCGGTTCTCCTAACTTGTTCTGAGCATCAGCTTGTTTAAGATTTCTGTAAACATCAAACCCACATTCCAGAGCCTCTCTCACCGAAAGCCATCTCTTCATCACAAGCAGCCTGCTGAGAGAGGTGCCACAGGAAGTTCTGCCCCGAAGTGATCTGACCCACCTCCTCTGCCCCACCCTCTCCCCCAAATGCCCTCCAGCTCACACAGGGAATTCTCTCTCCTTTTTACAGAATGCATTCAAACTCCAGAGGAGAGAGGGTCACTCTTGCCCCTGGGTATCTGATGAAGTGCCCAGAGACCCAGCTCCTTGAAGTTGAAGGAAGGTTTTAGGCATCTTACAAACGATTATTCACCTGGTAGTCTAGACAGGTTACCATGACAACACTTGCAGCACCTCATGCATCTACATGTTCTTGATACATCCATCAATTCAGCCAAAGAGGGGAAAGAACCAGCTGAAGCAGCTCTCAAGCTTCCATCTGCGTCTGGCCGCTGAACGACTCCTTTACTTACCTGTGTACTTGCTTTGGTTTCCTCTAGACACAGCCCCAGTGAGACACTTAAGATGGCGCCTTTTCACTTAATTGCATTCTAATGCTTAAAATCAAAGTCCAGACTTATAATAGGGATTTTTCTTTGCTCTTCAGTGTCTCAAGTATTCTACTTGCGACTGATTTCTGCTGCTGGTGGCAGAATGCTTTAATTAGTACCTACTGAGCCAGAAAAGGGAGCTGTAAGTGGTAAAACCATCCCTGACAGGGAGGTTAAAGGTGGGGAAAAGTTCAAAGGAGGTCTGTCGTGACTTGAAGTCATTTCCATAATGGTAGGTACGAGTACTGCCTTTGGCCCTTTGACTGGAGACAAAGGTTTCTCCGCGCACATCTAAAGAAAGGGGAGAAAAAGAGTCTTCCCTCTCTCCCCAGAATGGTTCTGCTTAAAATGCTGCCATGGGAATAAATAACTGAGGATTTGCAGCAGAGACTGTCCTCTTCTTCACAGCTTCACTGCTTCGCAGAGTTCAGAGCTAGACATTTACGTGGTGTCCCACTGTCACCACGCATTAGAGACGTAGATGCTGGTCATCCTTGAAGGATCAGACCACCTTTAGAGACAAGGGGAGTATTTTCAGAGCTTGCAACACCCCAGTCATGTTCTGAGTTGCATCTTTCCAGCTCTTGCTCTATCCAGGGAAATAATGTGTCAGTGTTGACACACACCAACAACGGGCTGGAGCGGCTATAAAACAGTCTGCAGAATCCCCAAAGATCAGAGCATGCCACTTCTCAAGCCGTCATGCCAATGATAAGCCATCTTAACATACCTGTAGGGGATCCTTCCATGACATGGCCAATGTAGGGGCCTTCTCGAAAGCTTGGTCTGTTGTCATTCTGATCAATCACAATGACTTCCAGAGGGACCGGCCCCTCAAGAGTTCTGCCGTTGACATCGGTGGTCTCCACAAATAGCTGTGGGAGCAAAGAGATTGGAGGAGAGCGTGGTATTAATTCATTATGAACATTGAAACCAGGTTCTCTGGAGAAAGTAGGTTACATCAACAATTTTATGAGCCCTTGGCAATATTCAAGCTTTGGTCTCCATGGACAGTCACTGGGACTAGAATAAAACCTAAACATTAGAGAATAAAAGACAAAGATCAATTCATGTTAGGTCCCCCTTGGGAAATTTACAATTAATTTATCAAATCTGCAAAGGAAGTCCCAAAAAAAAAAGAAAGAAAGAAAGAAAAAAAAACCACTCATAATCAGCCATAGCTGAGAAAACGTGCTTACATTGTTTCTGTTTTTCCAACATCATTATGCTTAAAAGAACTGTTATGCTAATACAAATAATTGACTAAGCAGTTATGAACAGAGTGCATTAAGAAATAACTGTGTTTATCGTAATGTTTGGGAGAAATTCAGGTCAGTAAGTGTGTTTAGAGAGCCTTCCTGGCACAAAGAAGACATTTTCTGGGTCTTGCCCACCGGGCCCTTATAATCTAGGGGGGAATTTCATAATTCCATTAAAAACTTCCAATGCAGAAAGCACTACTTTCAGACCTCAAGTATGGGGGGGAAAAAAAATAGTGTAAAAACACTAGCTTTATTGTCTTGGAAACAGGGAATTAGGTCACAATATTTCCAGTGAATCTCAGTAACCTCACGCTCTCATTTTCTGGGTCTGATCCAGCCTTGATTGAACTCGGCAGTGACAGTAACATGTCTCCCTGGGTATCAGTGGTGATCCCTGCATGGGAGGGCAGTGAGTATTTAGACAGAAAAAGGGTCTCTATAGTTGGAATCCTTGGAAAAGGGTCTCTGCAGCTGGAATCCCAGCACAACATTAAAAACACTCACTATTAGAAATAATAACCAATATTATCCAGTGCCTACCTAGGTGAGGCTCTCTAGTGTATTATTTACCTTGGTCCTCATAGTAGTCCTGTGGCCCTTTTGTGAGGAGGGAATAAAAGCAAATGGAGATTATATGGTGGAGTCTAGATTTGACCCCGTGAAATCAGGCTCCAGAGATTACATTTTTAACCTCTCTAAAACAATGTTTCTCCACAGTTAATGCCTGTCACATAATATATCTCAAGAATGTTATTAGGCCCTGGCTTGGTAGCTCAGTTGGTTGGAGTATTGTCTTGATATGCCAAGGTTGTGAGTTTGATTCTCGGTCAGGGCACATACAAGAAGTAACCAATGAATGCAAACAACAAATCTCTCTCTCCCTTTCTCTCTCTCTCTCATCATTTATTGTTATCATTATAAAAACTAGCCCAGCCCTGGCCGATGTAGCTCAGTTGGTTGGAGCATAATCCAGTACACCAAAAGGTGATGGGTTCGATTCTTAGCCAGGGCATTTACCCAGGTTGTGGGCTTGATCCCCAGCTGGGGCACATACAGACTAATGTTTCTCTCTCACATCAATGTTTCTCTCTCTCTTCCTTCCTCTCGCACTCTAAAGTCAATTAAAAAAAAAAAAATAGCCCAAATTAGGAAAATAAAGGAGAAACACTTTTGTTACAAATCACCACAATTGTACCCCAGGTGATGGCATTGCAAGTAGGTATCATCCTGTTGGAAAGCATCATGGAAACATTTAACAAAAGCTATGGAGAAGCCATGTACAATGTTCCATTTGGATGCCACTCCTGTTCTATTTGAATTAGGTTGTTCTACATATATGAAAATATTCACTGGAGTGTTATTATTAATAATGAAATAAACTGGCATCCACTAAATGTCCAGTAAAAGGGGATCAATTGAATGAATGTTAGTGTAACAACGTGCTAGAATACAGCCACTAGATAAAATAATTATTAAACCTTATTAATCTACTTAGAATACTGTATGAAAATACACCAAACAACATGTACCTCACACATATGTAGCATACACATATGGACCGATATCTGAACTTAGCAAGCAAAAATGAAAGCAGGTATGCTTGGGTGGAGAGATACATTTTTCATTTTTTTCTTTAACATTACTAGCAAATTCTCACACACACACACACACACACACACACACTTTGATTTCTGGGGCAGACAAAATAACTCATGTGTACTTTAATTAACAAGAAATTACAGGGGCAGAGCCATTTAACATTTGCATAAAAAGAAACTCTTAAATATAGTTCACTCTTACACTTTTATGTTGCTTTTTAAAACTACTATGAGAATACTTCTGAAGGAAGAAAATTAAAACCCAGCCTTGGGGGAATTCCATGCAATAATGAAGGTCTAGCCTTTTGTCCTCCCAAAATAGCTAAATAAAGCTGACTTTAACCTAACCAAAAAACCTATATCTAAAGCCAATATATCTTGGACCTGAATCTTAGGCTTCCCATTTGTTTGCAAACTGGCCCCCATACATGGAGGGCACGGAGGGATTGAAGAAAGAGGCAGACTTCTCCAGATTCATAGGTGGCAGGTTGAATAAGCAAGGGAACTGATTGATATATGAGGCTTGTCTTGAGCAACTGCAGACAAGTAGATTTCTGTGCCCACCCACTGGAATCTTAATGTTAACCGCTCACGAGTTAACTCGTGTTTGCACTTGCATTAGCTATTTCAATGTTTGAAACTCAGGGTAATGCTGGATTATTGTATTTGTGACTCTTCACCCTGAGGGTCGAAGTTCGAAAAACAGCACCGTTCTATACTCTTGAAGTCGCTAGGGAGTGGGTATCTGCTGGTTCAAATGAGCGCAGCTCAGAACCTGACACTTCTCCTGGTCCTTCTAAAAGAGCTCCTCACATTGATTCACCTTTTAGGCTAACAGGGCAACTAACAGACCACGTTTTAGAAAAAATAGTCACTGGTATAAAAAACAAAATCCAACTAGAACGTGTAAAGTGTGTGTTTCAAAAGGTGATTGCTATACAGTCTACCGCACAAAAAAATTACTAAAATATATAATATGTATAAAATAGAATATGTAGCAGATATGTACAAAGTCTCATTTAAATTCATTATGTGGGAATAAAGTATACTGAAGTTTATTTAGATGGTTCCACTTTCATAGCAATTACGAAAAAATCGCCGGTGACATGAGATGACTTCTGAGTAAAATTGCCGGGCCACAATGTGTTAAAAGTGTCTGCAGAGGCCTTAACTGAGTTCAGTTACACAGACCATCCAGATAGTCTCAACAACGGTTACTCTCTCAAGTGCATCCTTGGAAACAGCTCACTCCTGAGAACGGTGAACAGAACACACATCCCAAGGACAGGAGAGGCGGTGAGGAGCCTCTGTCCAGCTCATGGTCAAACGCAGTCACATCCTCTTGATGACCTCTTCCTACATTTCCACTTTCTGCAAGACTTGGGTAGTGTGAGAAGTTACGTAGAATAAAGGAACAGAATTCACATTTGCCAAGTATGCAACCATACTAGAACAGGGAGGGGCAGACTCCAGACCCATCCCAGATCAATGGAAAGACAGAGGGACACCAAGGAGATAGCATCAACGACGATGGATGAAAAGTGTTGAGCTGAAGCTCATAAAATGAGTCATGTAAGTAGATGACCTGATAGCATTCAATGTTATACCGGTACCCAGGGTTTGACTCCTGGATTTTTTTAGTGGAAAATAATATTTAGTGTTTAATAACAGCAAAGTGCTCTTAAGGTGCATTTATTAATTTTAAAGTCAACTTAACAGAATTTCATTAAGGACTTCCTACACGTCAGCCCCTACACTGAGTGTTGGCTATCCATCCGTTGACATAAAAGACATTCTGGCATGAAGAGGCAGATGGTAAATCACGTAAAATACAGGAATGAGATCATTTCAGTCAGAGATCATATGAAGGGATGAAGCAGGCTGATATAGTTAAGCTACGTGGTCCAATATGGCAGCCACTTGCCACATGAGGCTATTTAAATTTAAATTAAATCAAGACAAATAAAAGGACATCTCCAGTTCTTCAGATGCACTAACCCCATTCAAGAGCTCCATAGCCACACGTAGGTAGTGGCTACCACATTGGACAAGCAGACACAGAATCGTGCTGCCCTTGCAGACTTCTTGAAGCTCAGTGCTACAGAGGGATTGAGAGAGAGGAGGACTGTGAGTGTGTGTTGGCAGGAGAAGTACAAAAGGCTTTTTCTCTGTGAATTTCTGGGAAAGCAGACATGAGGGAGGGAAAAGGATTCCATGGTTGTTTCTAACAAGAGAAGCCATAGTAGACTGACTAAAATATATAATAGGAAATGGTAGTGCTCTACTAAATAATGCAGGCATTTTCAAACAGGCTATTAATACTGTGGATGAAAATTTAGCATGCATGAAGAAATTACTAGTAAATACGACCTTATCTACCCAATTACTTATGATAAAGAAATCCGACATTCTTGTAGCTTTCTTTCCTTTTTTAAAAAATATTTTTTCTTTATTGATTTTAGAGAGAGAGGAAGAGAGAAGGAGAGAGAGATAGAAACATCGATGAGAAAGAACATCGATTGGCCGCCTCCTGTATGCCCCCCACTGGGGATCAGGCCCACAACCTGGCTATGTACCCTGCCTGGGAATCGAACCACTGACCTCTTGGTGCATGGGTCGACGCTCAACCACTGAGCCACACCACTGGGCCATTCCAGTGGGTTTTCAAAACTGTGCTCATATGAAGGTAAGCGCCACAGTTAACAAATGCCAAACTTCCTGAAGTGGGGCTCTTAACTTGTAGAAGGTACCTCTGGTATCAGACAATAAATGTTTTATGATGTTCTCACCCTCCTTTCCTCTTCTTAATTGAAATACCTTAGTCTAAAAAGACGGAAACAATGTTTGTTTCCTTTGAGTCCCAGGATCTATTCCAAGGACGGTGTTCAGGGCTCCGGAAACAAAACAAACTGGAAGGCATTCGAAGAGAGGCCTTCTCAGGCCTGTCCTTTATGTTTGAAGTGAGATGCCAATTAGTAGAAACCTACTGTGAGAAACACAAACAGGTAGCCATGGGCAGGAAGCAATGCAATAATTGCTTAAAGAAAATGGAAATCACCCAGCTTCTCACTGACTATTTCTGTACTACATCCTAGGACGTCTATTCTTAGTTGGAGTGGTTGATCTTCTTGGGAATAATGAGGGGTGACATATAAAAGGCCTACTGTGGAACCAGAAAGAGAGGAGATGCTCAATAAATTATATCTAGAAACAGTTGCCTAAGTTTGTTGAACAAGTAATTGCCTAGTAACTTATTCCATGGTAAGTAGCCTGAAAAAGTGATGTATTTGACCAACCTGTGTGTGGTGTGTTCTAGGACCTTGATATGCAAAGTACAGTCCTGGGACCAGCGGTTCTGGCGTCCCCTGGGGATTAGAAATGCAGACTCCCGGGCCCTGCTCAGAACCTACTGAGGAAGCCCTGCATTTCAACCCATCTGTAGGATCCGGGTGCACATTACTCTTTGTGTGGTGCTAAACTGTGACTCAGGGATTAGAGAGGACAGCCCAAGGGCCTTGTAGAGCTTGGGAGCAGCATTCCCAGGTTTAAATGCGTGAGAATAACTTCCAAGCAAAGGCAGAGTCGTACCGTCTGCTGAGAATCCACTGCACACCTGGGCTCACGTATCACCCTGACACACGGGCCTGGCAGAGTAGATGTTTTCTGTGGATCAGTCTGGAGGAATCTTTGCACACACAGACACACACACATAAACACACAATCACACACAGACACACACATAACATCCAAACACACAGACACAAAGAACAAACATACCCCATGCACATTACATACGCACACAGATATCAAACACATGGACACACGCAAATCAGTTACTCTAGTCTTCTGATCTGCAGTGGTGCTTAATGAACACTCAAAGTGTATTTTGTCTGATCACTTTCTGTAAAGTTGTGAAACAGAAAGTGGGAAGAAGGGAACGGCTTACTAATGGAAAAGTGAAAAGTTGCAGAACACAAAAGCAAAGAGAGAGGTCCCAGAGGCGGGAAACCTCACAGGGCGCGGAGCACAGGGGGTGGATGGAGCACAGGGTTGGTGGAGCTCAGGGTTGGTGGCGCTGTTGCCTTGGCCCGGGTGTGAGTTTTGCAGTGTCATTCTCCCCCACTGAGACACGATACCCCTGGGAGAAGTAAACTAAATAAGTTTTATCATTAGAGGGCCCAGGGGTCATGTAGGGAACTTGTGAGGAATCTAGTTGAAACCGGCATGGAGAGGCTCTGGTTAGTGGTCTCCTGCCCATCTTTGGAGAGCTTAGCCCATCATGGGGGGGAGAGAGACCACTGGCTTCGGTGGCAGTGATGGAGGGGAGCCCCGCTTACGGAGACACATCCTTAAAGCCCGAGCAGAGGGCTCAGCAGTGTGTAGAGTGAGCCCTGGACCTGGATTCAGGAGAAAGCAGTCTGTCCTCCTGATGTACAGGATCCAGGCTCTGAGCAGGGCACACCCCTCTTTGCACCTTAGCGTCTATGTTATTAATAAGAGTCTACCATAGTGACCTCATAGGTGAAAACGGCATGTAAAGGTGTCTGATATAGTTCTGCTGGTGTTGCTCATGGTTGAGCATTGACCCATGCACCAAGAGGTCATCGGTTTGATTCCCCGTCAGGGCATATGCCCAGGTTGTGGGCTCGATCCCCAGTGGGGGGCCTGCAGGAGGCAGCCAATCGATGTTCTCCCTCATCGATGTTTCTACTTCTCTCTCTCTCTCTCTCCCTCTCTCTCTAAAATCAGTAAAGAAAAAAAAAACATTAAAAAAAGGTGTCTGATATGAAGTGGGATCTGAAGTTTAACCCAACTCTTACTGCCCAGTTTTTAAAGGGCCAGCTTCTGCCTTTCCTAGAGAAGGCAGAACTATTTTACATGGTAAATGATTTAAGCAAAGTATTCTTAGATGGCATTATTGGAGGTAAGGATATTTGAGTGACTAGGAAGTGTGATGAGTATAGTTGCATGTTGATCATTTTGCTCTAACCCTTGTGCAGAGAGTGGTCCTTCTCCTGGGACCAGAGCAGAGACTCAAAAGCCATCCTCTTTCTCAAATGAAACCTCCTCTCCTACCTCCAGCCACTGTGTTAACAAGTCCCACCTACAATTCTGAGTCTCTCTTAAACATACTGTCTTCCCCATCTCCGTCATCATCTCCTGAGGTTAGCTTCGGTCACCTCTCGCCAGGGTACCCAATGATTCTACAACTACGACCGACCATTAGTTTATTCTCTAAAGGGTTGGGGAAGGTTAATCTAGTGTGTCAACTTGACTGGTCACAGTGTGCCCAGAGTAAACATTTCTGCACGTTTCCAGATGAGATTAACATTTAAATCGATGTCTCAGTAAAAGATCCACCTCCCAGTGGTGAGTGAGCATCGCCCCATCTACTGAGGGCCCGAAGAGAACCGAAGGCAGAGGAAGGAGAGTCTGCTGCCCCCATGAGCTGGGCCGTCGATCTGCCCTTGGTGCTCTTGATCCTCAGGCCTTCAGACTCAGCCCAGCTACTGCACCAGCTCTCCGGGGTCTCCATCTGCAGACGGCAAATCAGGGGACTTCTCCGCCTCCAAAACTGTATGAGTCGTTCCTTATAATAAATCTCTTCATGTAAACATTTATATATTTTCATTTTATAAATTTATACATTTATGTTGATATTGATATTATACACACACACACACTCACACACTCACTCACACATACATATATCTCCATCCTATTGGTTCTGTTTCTCTGGAGAATACCGGCTAATACAGGCGTCTAGTGTATCTTTTCAAAATGTTAATTTATTTATAGACACCTCCCAATTATTTTTACTCTGAGGACTAACAAAATATTTTCTTACTTTGACAAGTCTTTTACAATTTGGCCCTGGGCCACTTCTCCCAAACTCATTCCATGTCATGAGAGACCCTCCTTTTCCTTATCATCCAGGTACACCAACCTTTTTCTCGGTTCCTCCAACTCATCCCATTCCTTCCCAACAGGGGCATTTTTATGTGCAACCCCCCAGGAAGTATGAGGCCCCATCTGCTGTCCTCTGGTTAGCTCCATTCACCCTTCGGATCTCGGCTCAGATATTACTGGCAGAGAAGACCCTCATGACCCCTCCACACTAGCTACGGCATCCTAGATTTATGCTTCCAGACTAGCAGTACCTTTTTTTTTCTTTATTGATTTTAGAGAGAAGGGAAGGGAGAAGGAGAGAGAGAGATAGAAACATCGATGAGAGCGAACATTGATTGGCTGCCTCCTGCATGCCCCCCACTGGGGAGCAGGCCCACAACCTGGGCATGTGCCCTGATCGGGAATCGAACTAGCGACCTCTTGGTGCCTGGGTTGATGCTCAACCACTGAGCCACACAGGCCGGGCCCAGTATCTTTTTTATAACCTTGTTCATAATAGGTGATCACTTATTTATTCACGTGACAATTCAATTAATGTTTACCTCTCCATTTGGCCCCATGAAGTCAGAGGTGCGGTAATGTTCCTGCCCGTTAGCAAATCCCCAAGACTGACCCCAGTGCCTGGTACATAACAGGCACCTGATTGACTATTCATTGCACGAAGCCCTCTGCTAAGAGGCAGTGCCCCTTTAAGAGAGTGGAGTACAAAGTTTTGGCCTCAGCTCTGGCCATCTGTCCTTTCTCTCCATCCCTGGCACATGAGAGCTGACCGTCGGTCCCAATTCCCTCAACTGCAGGCCAGTTGACACTTAGTGCGGTCTTAGTTCATGAAGGAGACGACTGTGGTAGACAATACCGCGGCACATTAAATTGATTTCTCGCTTTTGAAAAGAAGGGAGTAATATTTATCTGGTATTCAATACATGTCTGGGCTTCTTATGCATCATCACATTGGGCTCAAAACAACCCGGAGAAATACCCACAGCACGAAGCGCAGAGAACTTAAGTCCGGTCTATGGTCAGAAGCCAGCGTGTGCTCTGGCTGGCACCAGACAGGTCTGACTCCAAAATTCAAGCGTCCCCGCATTATGCTCTGAGTTTCAAAATCATTGAAAATCATAGACTTTCCTTACATGTTTGTTTTATTCTCTTTACTACCTTGCTATTTACTTAAGAGGCTTTACATTGGTTGCTAGGCTTCACTGGTGCCTTATCTGAGGCAAGAATATCTATTGACGTAGGCGATGATGAGCACATTATACAATTTTCCAAAAACACGTGAAAACACGTATTAAAACACATGACGAGCCACTGTGTCATGTAACACTCTGCCACAAACGACAGGTTGGGAGTATTACAGTGTCAGCCTGCCTATAACATGTTCTCTTTGGGGATGTCACAGACGCTCTGAGAAGAAAAGGAAAACAGTTGTCTGTCTTATAAATGTGGCTGTCACATGACCACGGTGAATATGGTGGGGATAGGGAACAGTGTATGTCGGTCACCCCTGATCTGTTTAAGGCAAAAATACTTTATCCAAGAGCAGAGACATGAAGGTACAGCGTGAATGAGAACTAACTCCACTTGGGGAGCCGTGGTCGGTGGCGCCCAGTGATTAGGATGGACCTCGGAGTCTTGTGTGTAGGAGAGAGGGGCTCAGCCTCTGAAGCAGGGTGCAGGTAATGAAAAGCCACGGGAGCCAGGGCGGGAGCTAGGCTGCCAGAGTGGCTGAGGTATGAGTGTAGGGTCCCCTCGGCCACCCTTGCAGCATCCCAGCACCTGGGTTCCTCTATTCTCCTTCCACACCTTGGGGGCACCTCCACTAGAGGTGTGAATTATCAAGTCACAACAGGCACACGGATGACTCTTCAAACCAATTAATGCACCATAACGATGAAGAAGGACTGTACACAATGCATAGCAAGACTCCTTTTTAAAAGAATAGGATGGATGGCCCAGCTGGTGTGGCTCAGGGGCTGAGCATCGACCCATGCATTAAGAGGTCGCTGGTTCGATTCCCGGTCAGGGCACATGCCCAGGTTGTGGGCCCGATCCCCAGTGGGGGGCCTGCAGGAGGCGGCTAGTCAATGTTCTCTCTTATCAGTGTTTCTGTCTCTTCCTCTCCCTTCCTCTCTCTCTAAAATCAATAAAGAAAAAATATTTTAAAAAATAAAATACAAAAATAACAGAATAGGATGGAAGTAGAGAACAGACTGACAAACCTCAGAGGGAAGTGGGGTTGGGGTGGGAAGAGATAAACAAAGAACATACATGCGTATGTGCATAACCAATGGACACAGACGACAGTGCAGTAAAGGCAGAGTGAGGGGGGTGTGGGGAGGAGGGTGTCAATGAGGAGGAAAGGAGGGACATCTGTAATACTTTCAATAGTAAAGATAAATTTAAAAAAGAATAGGAACATAATGAACCAAATATAAAGCATGTCCGAGCACGCTGGCCTTGAGCATCACAACAAACTGTTAACATCTTGCCCTTCCTTTGCCTCATCCTCTCCTCTGCTTCTGAAAGACGCCATTCAGTCCGACGAGATTCGAGTCTGTGATCAAACCCAAAGGGATGAACTGGTGAAAAACAAAATGCGCCACAAGGGTTTTTTGAGTGAAGGCCAAAATGAAGAAGCTGGCTCTTCAAAGCCAATACCTTTTGTAATAGGAGATGGCCCAAGCAACAGATGTCAAACCCGGATCGATGGGGCAGGAAACCAAGCGAGATACACACAGTCTGGAGATTCACGGGTCATTCCGAAGTCAAACAATTTACCCACACTTTGACCTATTGAACTCGGATGGTTCTGCTTCAGGGCAAGTATTTAATTGAAATAAAACACACACACACACACACACACTCACACACGAGTAAATTACTTATTTGCCACGATGTAGTAAACATCTGGTTGATGGCGTTCACGCACACATGCTTTTCGGCCACATGAGTTTTGATCACATCAAATGAAGAGACTATATGAGCTAAGACTCCAACATAATGTGACCCAGTTTTTCTTTTGGACACAGATGTCTCCTCCCCAAATGAGTGAGTTCCCCCCAAGTTACCTCTTTGGGGCACTCACACATGTCCTGACACGAATGCGGTGGTTTGCACTATCTCTGAAACACCTCTTCAGGAACTTCTGTTGGAACAGTTTAAGAGTCACAAGCAAAGACGGGTCTCATTCCCTTCATGACAAACATCGCCTTTTACAATAGAGAATAGTTATACTCGAAATACAAAGTGATCCCTGGAAGATTCCTGTGTGCAGTTAGGGTGACACGTCAGCCTAACAACTAGTGGACAACTCCAGTTGAACACGACTACAAGTTCAGATGTAGAGACTCACGCAATACCTTGAAATATGTACGAAAAATAAGATGCCTGCATTCGCCTTCCTAGCGGACAAAGATAAAGACGAGACCAAGTGATTGTGGAAATGTGGGGACGCAAGCACCAGGTTCCATGCTAGTGAAAATTCCACCTGGTTCGGTCTCTCCGGAAAAAAATTTGGAAGTATAGGCGTGTCTTGAGACCCTCAAAGATCTTTTCAAAAAAATTTTTTTTTCTTTAATGATACCAGAGAGAGAGAGAGAAAAGAGGGAGAGGGAGAGAGAGACAGAAACATCGATGAGAGAAAACATCGACTGGCCACCTCCTGCATGCCCCCCACTAGGGATTTGGCCGGCAACCTGAGCATGTGCCCTGACCAGGAATCGAACTGGACACCTCTTGGTGCATGGGTCGATGCTTAACCACTGAGTACACTGGTTGGGCGAGACACTCAAAGATCTTAACAGCTTTAAAAAAACCTGTAAAGATACCATGGAAATGAAGAGGCTAGCAGAGATATTTGTGTCACTATGTTCTTATGAGTTTATTTATAACAGATGATCTCTAAAAGTTGAGAGTGATTGGAAGGTTTTTTTTAAAAGAAAATAGAAAACAGTCTTTTCTACTCTGTACATAATTTTTGTTGTGATAAGAAAAAGAAAATAATAAAACTAATCCTAACTTGTTTGATTAATGTGAAACTTAAATTGCCTTTGCTTTTTGCATCTGAGTTCTTGCATGTTTAATTAATATAGTATCATACTCATTTATTATAGACTCCTGTGGTAGAGACGGATGCATTCCGCATGTAGATGAGAACATGCTTGCGGCTCGATTAAATCATAAACAACTCAAAGGTAGCAACGCTATTTTCTTGGTATTCCTTCTATATCTAATTAAGTGCCTTGAATAAAGAAAGCGCTGATAGATATTTTTATTGACTTCTTGTTTGCAATTCTTACACTCTCCCCACCTCCCAACATCTCCCAAAGATCTAACGAGGCTTCTCTACTGAAGATACCCTCATGGATCGCTGAGATTACAGTAGGTTTTGCATCAGAGAGCCTGCCTTCAGGATCTGTCTCTGCTCCCTGCAGAGTGGATGTGACTGACCGTGGGTTGGCCTTCCCAAAGATGTTTATGTCCTGATCCAGAACCTGTGGATTTGAGGCTGCCGATCTGCTGATCTTAAAACAGAGAGCGCAGCCTGGGTTGTCCATGCGGGTCTACACGTGATCACAAGGATCCCTGACAGACAGGGAGAGGGTGAGGTCCGAGTGAGGTGATGTGAGAAGGGACAGGAGCAGCCATGGATGGCTTCGAGGCTGGAGGAAGAGGCCAGGAGCCGAGGAGTACAGGCAGTCACTAGAAGCTAGACAAGGCAAGGGCCTTCCTCTGTAGTCTCCAAAAGTAAAAGTAGGCCCTGCGGGCACATTGACTTGAGCCCACTGAGACCCGTGTTGGGCTCTAACCCTTTAGAAATGCAAGGTAACAGATATGTGTTGTTTTCAGCTACAACATTTTTTTAAGTTGTTTTTTCTTTATTGATTTGAGAGAGAGAGGAAGGGAGAGGGGGAGAGAGAGAGAGAAACATCGATGAGAGAGAACATCAATTGGCCGCCTCCTGCATGCCCCTCACTGGGGATTGGGCCCGCAACCTGACCAGGAATAGAACCAGTGACCTCTTGGGGCGTGGGTTGATGCTCAACCACTGAGCCCCACCAGCCGGGCTTCAGCTACTACATTTGAGATCACTTGTTACCGCAGCAGGTGGAAATGAACACCGTGGCCACATACTTTATTTTTCACACTGGAACCCATTTTGGAATGTAAATAGGTACTATAAACAATAAAGCCGAAACAAGAGGCACAGAGCAAGATTGTCCTGGGCGAACTGGGCCACACGGTGACATTCTCTTATTAGGGGCCTTCACTTTCCAGGTCTCAGCTTGGTCACAGAACCAAGGTATTTAGAATAGCACTCCCAGGTTTTCGTTGTCGTTGTTCAAGTAATAAAAAGATACACGACCGTGTACAGCACAATTCCCAACACAAAGAAAATTCTAAATGAAGGTTTGTTATATGGGAGGAGGGTTAGGTGACCTTGGCATTCATTCCCTCCCAGTAGACCTTTATTTAGGCTTTTGTAAAAGTGGAAGCCGTACCCTCGACTCAATCCTTATTTGTCAGTCATTGCCCTTTTGAAATTGCTTTTCTATTACAGTAATCCAGGTTTCTCTCTGACACTAATCACTGCATTTCAAGTTATTTTTCTTAGCTTTATTCATTTATCAAAGTTGAATCTCATTACGAACCAACTCCTGGAGAGTTCCCAGGGAAAAGGTACTTCACTTGAAGCTTTCTGCAACATTTCTCGCCTCCATGTACACAGCCGTGTGTGGAGTTTCCCCCTGGATGGGCTGAATGTCGAGTTGATAGCTCTCTCTAAAAGTGATCGAAGGGGCAATGAACGTTTTACACTTGTTAGAGTATTGATTAAAGATCTTGATACTATCATCAAATGTTCTCTGAAAAGCTGGCCCTGCTTAGAGCTGCAGTATTTGCTTTGTCCATTTGAAACGTTAAAATCCATTTTCTCCCAAATGTAATGAAAAAAAAAAAATTTTTTTTTTTTTTTCTCATGGAGGCATGCTCACGACCATACTGGACTTTGAGGGCATTTTTCTATTTAACTCTGGATTAATTAATAATTAATTAATTGCTTTAATTATGTGGAAGAGAGCTATGCAGATATAATAATTTTATTTAAGCAGTTCGGGTAAAGAGTCAGTGAGTATTCTCTCCCCCAAGAGGGGGCACAGGCTGAAATTTCTAATTGATTCAAGTAGAATTTCTATAAATCATGGATGTTGGAATTATGCCAGATTCATGAAGCTATGTACCAGGGTTAAGGGGATTTTTGTCCTAAGATGACAAATAGAATACTTTTGAAAACAAAGCCATGGGAGAAAATTAATGGGGATTTTATTTGCACCTACCCTTCTCCCTCGCCAAAAAGTGAAATTCTGAGGAACGGAGTGAAAAGGAACACTTTTTTATTTTACAGCTCTAAAGTCATTTTGTTAAGTAGGTATTAAAATGTGTTTTATAAAACATGTTCTCCAAAAATTAAGGTTGATATATAAAAGTTTAAAGTATAGCCTGTAAATTCCAGGTGGATTAAAGTATTAGGAGAAAAAGCCATTGAATATTTATGAAATAGAGTGGGAAAGGCCTTTCTAAACCAGTGTTAAAGGCATAACTTATTCTGTGAATTATTGAGAGTAAACTATTTAAGTGCATGTTTTTGTATGGCTAAATAAACAGAAAACTGAGGAAATATTTGCACTATAGAAAACAGGGGCTTACCACCTTGAATATAAGAAGAGCTGGTTAAAAATCCATGGAGGAAAAACAGCGATTAGCAAAACAAGGAAATAAAAAGCAATAAGCCTATTGAATGAAAATGAAATAGCCTTTTGCTTATAAAACTGCCAAAATAATTAGAAAAACCTACTAGTCAGTATTTTGCAGATTTGTGAGGAAAAAAAATCTCATACGTTTCTGATAATATTAAAACATCTTTGCGGAATGCAATTTGGCAGTACCCATCACAAGCCCTGAAAACACGTGGTTTTACTTGTAGAAATTCAACTTCAGGGCTATGTGTGTGTGGAGGGGGCAGGGCGTGTTTAGCGACATGAAAACTCATTTCAATATTGCTTAAAAATAAGAAAATTTCAAAACAACACAATGCTCTAACAGGATATTGAATAAATAAACTATGGTATCTGCATAAAGTAGAATACTATGTTATAGAAATCCTTTAGAGGATGGAAAAATATATTACTAATGTGGTTGGTATTCATAATATAAAGTCGAATATCTGGTTGTAAATTAGTATGCATTATATATGCAATTTTTGAAAAATAGACAAAGATATTATACCATCAAGAGTGTCTTGAAATACTGAATGGTTTCACTGCGGGTGATTTTTTACTTTGCTTCTCTACACCTTTCTGGATTTTCTAAAACAGGCATGTGTTCATTTCAGAGTTAAAAAAAATTTTATAAAATGTGTTTTAAAATTGCAGCTTACTCAGACAATGACTACAGATTGGCGATAGTTGATACCAATGGGGGTCTGTGGGAGTCTGAAATTTCAGGACATCTAACATCACTCAGTATTGATGATTAATTAGAAACCAGCGAACACCAGGTATGCAGGAGATCACCAGTGTCACAGTAATTACAGTAGCATACGGAGTAGTTCTTAGTCTTCACGGGTCTCTGATTTTTGGACGAAGCAGAGTCTCAATGCACTTGACAGAATTTTACATCATGGAACTTGGTCTCATCAGCTTTATTTCTGAACCAGCACAGTTATCAGTGTCCGCTTCTCTGAAGCTGCACGTTTAAGCTCGCTGATAAATTCTGAGAACCAGGAGCGATTGGAGGTTCCAAGTGTGGACTTTAGACTCAGGAGACTTGGCTTCCAGCCCCCGTTTTTCCCTTTATCAGCTCAGTGATTTTAAACCTATCCGTTAATTCTTAGAATCTCAATGTCCTCATCTTTAAAGTGGGAGCATGGGACGTAAATCACAGGGTTGTTGTGAGGTAAAATATATGAGGTTCATAAAGCATTTAGCAAAACATCTAGCATATCATGTGCTCAATAAATGGTAGCTGCCAGTATCCTTAACGTTTTTTGTTTTTGTTTTTTTAATTTTTTATTGGTTTTTAGAGAGAGAGGAAGGGAGAGGGAGCGAGAGATAGAAACATCAATGAGAGAGAACATCAACCGCCTACTGCATGGCTCCCACAACCTGGGCATGTGCCCTGACCAGGAATCGAACCAGCGACCTCTTGATGCATGGGTCCACGCTCAACCACTGAGCCACACCGGCCGGGCTCCTTAAAGTTTTTTTGTGAAGCAAGGAAACGATTGCTCTAATGCTCCACTCCTGATTTGGTTCACAATCTCAAGCATCAAAGTCTTTGGATGTTGCAGAAGCTGCCGGCATGAAGTTGCAGCTCATACGGAATCAAGAGGAAACATCAGCCTCTTGGTGGCAAGTCCTCTGTCTGGCTCTCCATGTGACTAGTGGGCCCAGTGAAGGGCATGGGCCCCACCCAACTCTCTCCCTCCTGCCTTGCTCCCACCCTCTTCCCAGAACCAATGATCTGAAGAAGGTGCTAAGTGCCCAGCCCTAGGCTCACTCTCTGGGGACTCAGCTCCGAGGTGGCCTCGGGGTCTCTCTGGTCCTCATCACACGTCCAGTTCCCATCTCTGCTGTATTGGTCCTACTGTGTGGGCTCTCTGCTGTCATCCCCCCTGGTCCACTTACACTTTGGGTTGGCCTCAGTTCCCACGCCAGTGTCTTTTGGAACAGTGCCGAGGATCCCTGCCCTTCCCAGTACCAGACTCCCTTCCAGAGGGGGCCCTCTTCGGTGGCACACTCTAACCTCAACGGCTGTGAGGGGGATGCTTTCTTTTTAAATTAAATGTATTTTGACATAGACGTTTTTATTCCCACCCAGGTGTGAGAAATCATGGAGATGCCATAGAAGCTCCAGTTTCCCCCAGGGGTAACACCTTGCAAAACTGTAGTCCTGTATCGTGAGCAGGACACTGACGTCCATATCGTCCTGGGTCTTACCAGACTTCCTCGGCTTTATGTGTACGTGTGTGTGTGTGTGCGCGCATGCACACGTGCCTGTGTATTTACTTCTATGCTTATATTCATCACCTCAGTCAAGATATAGAACAGTTTTATTTGCAGAAGTCTCTCTTGTGTTGGAGAAGAATACTTTCAATTATTTTTTTCTTTTTTTTATTAATTCATTTGAATTTGTAACAGATGTTTCTCCTTTTTACCCCCAGACACCCTCCTCCCTATTTCGCCTGTCCCCCCTGTAGCATTGTTGTCTATGTCCATTGGTTATAGTTCTTTGGTTTATTTCACCCATCCCTCCAACCCCCCTCCTCTGAGGTTTGTCAGTCTGAACCATACTCCTTTCTATGTCTCTGGGTCTATTCTGTTCATCAGCTTTTTCTCTTCATTATAGTCCACAAATAAGTGAGGGCATGTGATATTTGTCTTTCTCTGATTGGCTTATTCCACTTAGCATAATACTCCCCGGGTCCAATTTTTAATTTGCATCTCACTTCTGGGTATATGTCCAAAAGAATGGAAAGCAGGGTCTTGGAGAGAGATTTGCGTACCTATTTTCATAGCAGCACTATTCACGCTGTTGAGAAGTGGAAGCAACCTCAGCGCTCACGCACAGATGACTGGTAAAGAACATGTGGTCTAGACCTCCAATGCAATATTCAGCCTTAACGAGGAAGGGGATCCTGCCACATGCTACAACATGGATAAGCCAGTCACAAAAAAGACAAACATGCTGTGATTCCTCTTTAGAAGTATCTAAAGTCGTCAGATTCATAGAAACAGAGAAGAGAACGGTGACTATGGGGGGCTGGGGAGAGGGAAACGGAGTGTCCATTTAATGGGCATTGAGTTCCAGATTTGTAAGACGGAAACGTTCTGGAAATCTGTTTCACGACGATGTGAATATAGTTAACATTACTGAACTGTACACTTGAAAATAGTTAAGGTGGGCCCTGGCTGGTGTGGCTCAGCAGTTAACAGCATCGGCCTGAGGACCAGAGCGTCCCGGGTTCGGTTCCTGCTAAGGGCACGTACCTCGGTTGCAGTTTGTCCCCTGCCCCGGTTGGGGCCACGTGGGTGGCAACCAGTCGATGTGTCTCTCTCACATCGATGTTTCTCTCTCTCTCTCTTCCCCCCTCTCCCTCCCACTCTATCTGAAGATAAATGCAAAAATGTCCTCAAGTGAGGATAAAAGAAAATAGATAAGTGGGAAGTATTGTGATGTGCTTTCTTATCATAATTTTTTTAAAAATTTGCATGGGAATCACCTGAAAACTTGAGGAATGCAGGTTCCTGGGGCCCGGCCCTGGGATTTAGCAGGTTCTCAGTGGGGCTTAGGAATATGCTAAATCACCCCAAGTAGAACTAATGCAATGGCCTAAAGACTGCACTTTGGGAGAACCTGCTCTGGGGAAGCTCAAGTCTCCTCACTTTATCATGGAACAGCAGGTGCTGAGACCCAACAGAGACTTTCCCTGGTTGGGACAGCGCGGCTCGCAGAATATAGGTTTGACAAACTTGTTTATTGCACATAAGACCCTCATGGTAATGAGCAACACAAATAATTAGGCCACCTGACATCCATCACTGCCAGTATGCAGCTGAGTTGTCCCCTTTCCCCTCTCATATGTTTTTCCTTAAGCATTTCAAACTCAGGCACTGTCTTTGTAGGAGAGGGATCGTTATTAGCTGCTAGGTGACGGGTTGTATAGTGACTACATTGAAGCAACCTGGAGCCCATCAATCTGATGACACCCGATCTTCTGTACCCACATCCAGCCCATCTGCTGGTCCCATCAGCTCCACTGTCTCTGTCCTGAATCTGACCATCTCTCACAATTTGTCAGTTACCCTCTCGGTTACGGCATCAACTCTCTCCCATGTCAAGTTGAGTCTCTCTTAATTACTCCCTCTGCTCCTGCTCTTGCACCCACACTCTATTACCCCCCCATTCCCAAGTTACCTTAAAAAATGCAAATTGGACCTTACACTCTTCTGCTTCCCAACCACCCCACATCCACTGTGTCCGAAGTCCTCAGTGTGACTTATGAGTCCTTGACAGGACCTTGGATTTGTCCTCGGCCACATCTTGCCTCACGCTCCCGGAATCATTCCAGTCTGTGTTGTTCTTCAAACCTGCTGGGTTAATTTCCATTCCGGGTCTTTGAAGACTGTTTCTGCACTGACAATGCTCTTTTCAAAGACATTATCATGGCTTTGCTCTCTCATTTCATCCAAGTCTTTCCCTAGAACTCAGGCTTTCCTTAACGACGTGATCAAAACTAGTCATCCCTCCATCAGTGTCCATACCTTATCTCTATTGTTTCCGTGGCTCTGGTTGTCACAGGCTGATTATGAAGCTCTTTCTTTTACTTCTTTTTTAAAAATATGGTTTATTGATATTTAGCACGAGAGAAACATTGATGTGAGAGAGAAACATCCATCGGCTGCCTCCTGCACGCCCCCTACTGGGGATTGAGCCTTGAACCTGGGCATGTGCCCTGACTGGGAATTGAACTGGGACCTCTCAGTCCACAGGAGGATGCTCAGTCCACTGAGCCACACTCGCCGGGCTGCAGCTCTTTCTTTAATGCCTGCCTCCCCTACTACAGTGTAAGCCCATGAGAACAGAGACATTGCCTGTCTGGTTCCCACAGCACAGAACATTGCCTTTCACACAGTAGGTTTTCAACAAATGGAGCAAATGAACAATGGCTGAGCTAAGGACTTTGAGTTTATAAGGAAGTCTCTTTTTTTTCCTAGAGGACAGATCAATAGACAAGAAGAAGTGACACCTGTCTGTGGAGAATTCCCTGAGGGCAAACCCCGAGGAAAGGCGGTGCATTAAAGAATCAACAAAAGCACAGGCTGCCTATTTCAGAGGAAGAAGCCAAGTTCAGTGAAGTTGTGACAACTGTCTCAAGTGTACAAATTTATTTTACTTGAGATTATTCATTATTTGGCAATGACTGATAGAGCATGATTTTGTTCTGACACGCACATTACTAATAAGCATATTAAAATGAAAGAAAATAAAGGAAGTGGAACTTCATATAAATTCTAGCTCGCCAAAGTGATCCCATCTTTTCCAGCCTTTATAAATGAGGCAATACAAGTGAAGGGAATGACCTCATATTTCTTGCATAGATCCCCTTTTACCATTCTTACAACCCTAGCTCAGCAGCTCTTTCCAGATTCTTTTACCTAGACACGGAATGCCTCAGACGGCCAGACTTGACTGTGTTGTGATCAGATGCATTCTGTTAGATTCTTCTGGATTTCCACCCTGATCGCTTCATCTGCTCTTGTTTGGCCAGAAGCCTGAAGCCCCACCCCGGACTGGTGCACAGTTCTGTACTTTCAGAATAGACAGTCCATATTACAATCAGCCTGCATTTGGCTCTGTTCAGAACCCCCCTGGCACACAGACACCCCACTTCAAGTATCTTGGCCAGCCCAGAATGAAAGTGCCAGTGTACAGTGTGATTTTGTTCCTGATGTCACTCTCCACGTGCTTCTGGGCCATGCAGAGAGGAAAAATGGGAGTCTAGCCTCACCCCCTAGATTGGACTGCATGTTACTACTGTGAAAAGGGTAAGTGCTAATGAAGGATGATACGGCTGACATCTCCCTTCTCTTATGAGTTATGTTAGGCGGAACCGTATGAAATTGCAAGTTTTGTAGGTCAAAGATAATCAAATATTGGTCATTCCAGCTCCAGTCCAGCCTGCTGTCTGCTTTTGTAAATGAAGCATTGGAATATACTCCCCCTCATTCATTTACAGATTGTCTAAGGCTGCTAAGAACAGAAGATTTGAGCAGTTGCAGATTTTGCATGGTACACAAAGCCTAAAATATGTATTATCTGCTCTTTAAAGAAAAAGGTTTCTGACCCCTATTTAGAACATATAGTGCAAAAGGAGGAAGCAGGAAAATACCCAGGGAGAAATAAAAGTTTTGATGTAGGCTGGCTGGTGTGGCTCAGTGGTTGAGTGTCAACCCATGCACCAAGAGGTCGCAGGTTCGATTCCCAGTCAGGGCACATGCCCAGGTTGTGGGCCCGATCCCCAGTGGGGGGCATGCAGGAGGCGGCCAATCGATGTTCTCACTCATTCATGTTTCTCTCTCTCTCTCCCTCTCCCTTCCTCCTTCTCTAAAATAAATCAATAAATAAAAATTAAAAAAAAAAAGAGTTTTGGTGTAGATTACAAACATAACTTCACAATTTAAGGTCTCTTTAAATAAACTCTCCTTCTCATTATTTATTCATTCTACAAATATGTTTAATGCTGTTATTATACCATAATTTCTGCACAGGATCCTTGATGCACGATAATTAAAAAACAGAATCTTAAGATTTTTTTAAGTTCATCTAGAGCCACCGTTTAGTTGCAGGGCTGGGGAACCTTTTTTCTACCAAGGGCCAGTTGGATATTTATAACCTCATTCTCGGGCCATACAAAATGATCGACTTAACCATTAGCCGGCTATATTCGGTCAGGCTGCTTTGGTGAGGCGTGTGATGTTCGCTGGTATTGATTTCTTGGGCCTTATACGGCCCACGGGCCAGATGTTCCCCACCCCTGGTGGGATCAAACAAGCCTCCTGTAAATAATTATTGAACAAATAAGGACATAATGAGATCTCATTTAGATTGTGGTGGAGGCTGTTCAGAGAAGACCTCTCTGGTGGAAGTTGATGGGAAGGGGAGGGAAAGAGCCTGTGCATGTCCCTGTGCCTTTGAAACACTGCACAGAAGCCAGAGGGACCGGGTAGAAGGACAGATGTGGACAGAGGAGGTGGACAGAGGAGCTGGGCAGGCAGGTCAGGGCGGCTCCTATAGACAAAGTTGAGCAGTTTGCCCTCTTTACTGAGGCAACTTAACACCCCTTAAAACCTCTCATGGAGCCACTAGGGAAAACTGTTTGAGAGTTCTTCAAATAGTTAAGCAAAGAATTACCCTATGACCCAGCAAATCCACCGCTCATCACATACCCAAGAAAAATGAAACGCAGGTCCACACAAAGACAGGCACCTCTAAATGGCAGCATTATTTATAAGAGTCAAAAGGTGGATTCAGCCCTGGCTGACTTGGATCAGTGGTTAGAGCGTCGGCCCAAGGACCAGAGAGACCCGGGTTCGGTTCCCTCTAAGGACACGTACCTCGGTTGCAGTTTGTCCCCGGCCCTGATTGGGGTCGTGTGGGTGGCAACCACTCGATGTGTCTCTCTCATGTCGATGTTTCTCTCTCTCTCTCTTCCCACCTTCTCTCCTACTCTATCTGGAGATAATGCAAAAATGTCCTCAGGTGAGGATTAAAAAAAAAAGGTAGATTCCACCCAAATGTCCATCAACAGTAAATGGATAAACAAAGTGTGGTCTATGCCTACAGTGGAGTATTTTTATCCATAAAAAGAAATGAAGTGGCTGATTCATGGGACAACATGGAGACACCTTGAAAACATTATGCTGAGGGAAAGAAGCCCATCATAAAAGATCACATATTGTTTGATTCCATTTCTATGAAATGTTCAAAAGAGGCATGTCTATAGAGGCAAAAAATAGGTTAGAGAGAATGAAAGGGATGAAAAATGACTGCTAATGGGGGAGGCATTCTTTGGAGGTGATACAAATATTCTGACGTTGACTGTGGTGAGGGTTGTACACCTCTGTGAATATACTTAAAAACCACTGAATTGTAGACTTTAGATTAATAAATTGTATGGTGTTATGACTCTGTTAAATTAACATTTGTTAAGTAGAGCATGGGATGCTGGATGGTGAGCTGAGGTTCTGCAACGAGAGAATTGAAACAGAGTTTTTCATGCACAGGTCCTAGAGGGGGTACACGGCAAGCCTCGAAGGGCCACACGGGGGCGCTCAAGGCAGCGTGCAGACGGAGAAAGCGAGGCGCCTGAGCATGTGCCTTTACCAGGGCCCATGGGTGGAGTGCTTTGGGGTTCCCAGGCTAAGGCCAAACTGGTCAATTCAGACCAAATGAGTGGGGTTTGGTAACATCACAGGAGTCTCATCTAAGAGGTGCATGAGGGGAAAACCCTCGGAGGCAGCAGAGACCATTGATCGCCAGGGCTGCTGGGGACGACATTTGCTTGTCACTCTGCAGGCTGCTGACTAGTGTAAGAGGAGGCTGCTCTCAGTCTGAGGTCCCTGCAGGCCACTTGGCCAAACAAAATGGCAGCAATACCATGGAGTGGTCGAGTTAAACTCTCAACCTATAGTGTGCAAATCAGACCTCAATAAAGTGGATAAAAATCAAGCCTCTCATAGATCAGGAGGGAGAGGACAGAGGTGAGGGACTAACTCTGATTTGCCTGTGAAAGCCCATCTGAAAGCCAGGTGGACATTGGACGGCAAAGGTACAAGAGGAAGCTGGACAACCTAGTTGAGAATCTACTGCAGGGGTCAAGGGCAAATGGTAACGGCTTGCACTCCGGTAGTGATTTTCTCTATGAAATCATGGTGAGAGGACCTTGTGTTTCTTCAGAACGTTTAGACAATGGTATGTCCCACTTTGGCTTTGGAACCAGAGGCCGAGAGCGAGAGCTACTGGTCTCCACCCTAGATCTGTCACAGCCGTAGCTGGCCGGGAGACTCAGCACAAGACCACCTCCATCCTCTCATTTGCAAAATGGCAATAGCCACACCTGACTGACCTCCTTCGTGGGGACAAATGAGATAAGTGGATACAAAGGTATTTTTCAGCATCGAGCAGTATGTTCAAGGTGAATACCAAATTTCAGAGAATTGAAACTCAAGGATAAACACTCAATACCAACTAAATTAAACGAAGTGTAATCCTTCTCGGAAAATTCAGGACAGCAGTTCTAAACTCCTGAGGGCCTCGGAAGCATTGTTATGAATATCGATGATTAATTATAACCGTAGGTACTGAGAGATCGGAGACAGTTCTGACATTGTAATGACTGCATCACAGGCTGGAGGAACACATTAGTAGAAGAAAATCCAGATATCGCATCCTTTGGCAGGCTTCTCAACCCTCCCAGAGCTGACCCCCCCTCTGGGTGCCCACAGCCCACTGCAGACACCCCTCGGACAGCCCTGGGGCAATGTCTGCAGGTATATGTTGCTGCAACTCCCACTGGGTCCAGAGTTATTTTGAGTGTAAAGACTGGCTTTATATTCATCTCTGTCTCCCCAGTGTCTGGCATACATAGGTGCTCGGTATTTGTTGGTTGAATAAATGAAATCAATCAGTGAACAGATGAGCAATCATTGAATGATAAATGCACCAAAAGAGATTTGTCCTGGTTTTACTGAGAAATAAGACATGAGCAATACACCTTGAAGCTAGAGATCCACTGGTACTTTCTGGCTGCTCCGTACCTATTGAAGCAAAGGCCTCATCAAAGGATGTCCTTGTCAGCCTTGTATATCATTTCCATTTCCACAGAGGGCAGCAAGTGCTGCTCCAGGGAGACACTGGCTCGTAAATGTCAAAGGCTTAATTTCATCCCTAATCCCATTGACAGACATTATGTGTCTTTAGCTGGAGGCCTAGGTTTTACTCCTCAGTTGCTCCTAAACTCTCTGTATTATCCCAGTGCTCTGGACTGACCGACCACATTCCCTTCTTTTCCCGAGGCCAGTAGTTTTTCACTAAGTGAGTTTCCAGTGTACAATCAGCCATAGTGAATTTTCTGCTCCCTCCAATTGCCTAGCAGAGCTGATCCAAGGTCTGTTTTTCAGTCTGTCTCTGCTTTGGTCTCTAAACCAGGCTCCTACCTGCTGACCCATGGACTGAATCTGGCCTGGTAGAGTCAAATGAGGTTAGTCCTTACAGTGTTTAAAAACTTGTTTGCCAACGTTTTAAAGCAAGAGTGTTTAAATAAGATCTCAGATCTCCAGAATTTCCAGAAAAAGAAAAAAGAAGGTGTTACAGCCCAGTGGCTATCATTCCTACATGGCAACAGCCTGCTAAAAAGAAAGTTATTCTCCCTTAGACAGAACCCATGCCCCCTGTTTTCTCTCTGGAACTAAGGCTGAATGAGGTGTCTGTTTATTGCCATGCCCGGATTTACAGTCACTTCTTATGCCTGCACTCATTTGCAATAACTTCCTAAATCATGGCTATTTGGGCTTACAACACTTGCAGTCAATGGATTTCGACTAATCTCCACTTCCTCTTACATTCCAAAGTTAGGAAATTGTTCCGTAGTTTGGGTTTAGGATTATGCCCATCATCTCTTTCTCTAGTACCTTAGCGTTTTGTGAGAAAAATAGCTGTGTAGCCATTAGCAGTCCCAGTTACATAATTCCATCGCCAGTGAATGGGGTGGGACATGCCTGCAAACCGAGCAATTTGCTGTACTACTAATTAATTCTGCGAAATTACATTTCTGCTAAGAGTTTTCTGGCCAACTCCGTCAAGAAAGTGGTCCAAGACAAAGTCAACTTTAGAAAGGTCATTCCAGGTGACCTGACGTCAATTAGCATATTAATAATGGACAATTGTTTCACATGGGATTGATGACTGTCTTTTGCAACTTCAGGCCAGGCCCTGTAAAAACTGGTTTTTTAAAACAATAAGGCAAGACATCGGCAAGGCCCCTAATGTTCAACCTCGCTCCATTTGTATTCCACACACTTTGTCCATGAACTCTATGAAATGTTTCATTAACCTTCAGTTCCCATTAAAGTACTACCTGGTAGTAGCATAAGGCTTAGGTTTCCCCGAGCACATCTTTCATGACTTTGTACTTTCTGAAGATTTCAAATTCCAACTAGGATATTGGCCTTGGGCTATTTAGTCTTCTCAGACTTACTCTGAAACAGTTGCTAAACCCTTGTATCCTTAAGTCAGTTCAGGAACTTGAAACTTTTATAACCCAAGCCAGAGATCTAAGGGGAGCCAATTTGAGGCTGATTGCCAGGCTGGCAGTGATATTCTCATTCCTTGTACTTGGTCTACGCTCTCTAATGTGCAACTAGAAATAATGCCACAAGCACCTCAGAAGCCGCTGATTTTTCTTACTCTTTTGATTTGCAGTGCTGATTATTTGAAACAATATCTTCAGAATATTTGATCAGGATAAAATAAGTTCTCATAGAAAGAATAGGGTTTTTACATTGTTTGTTTTCATTGAAGTGAACAAGAAAACACTCTTAGGTGACACACATTTTTAAAATTCTTATCTGATTTCTGTCATTTGTTCTGATCTATCTGTCTTAGTCCTACATTAGAGAACTGCTGTATTCTATATCTAACCTACCACCCCTATGAATGTCTCGGTCTCAAAACAGTTGATACTTTGCCCAGATGGGTCTTGGACAAGAAGTCCTGTTTCTTGGACTGGTTCTTAGAAGATCATGATCCAATTCACCACGATCAAGTGGGATTCATCCCAGGGATGCAAGGCTGGTACAATATACGCAAATCAATAAATGTGATACACCACATAAATAAAATGAAAGATAAAAAACATATGATCATATCAATAGATGCAGAAGAAACATTTGACAAAATCCAGCACCCAATTATGATAAAAACACTCAGCAACGTGGGAATAGAGGGATCATATCTCAACATAATAAAGGCCATATATGAAAAACCTATAGCCAACATCGTACTTAATGGGCAAAAACTAAAAGCATTTCCATTAAGAAAAGGAACAAGACAGAGATGACCACTTTCACCACTCTTATTCAACATAGTATTGGAAGTCTTAGCCACAGCAATTAGACAAGAAGGAAAATAAAAGGGATCCGAATAAGAAAGGAGGAGGTGAAACTGTCATTATTTGCAGATGACATGATATTGTACATAGAAAACCCTAAAGACTTCATAAAAAATCTACTAGACCTAATAAATGAATTTGGCAAAGTAGTGGGATACAAAATTAACATCCAGAAATTTATGGCATTCTTATACACCAATAATAAACTCACAGAAAGGGAAACTAAAAACATAATCTCATTTACAATTGCAACAACAACAACAACAACAACAACAACAAAATACTTAGGAATAAACTTAACCAAGGAGGTAAAAGACCTGTTCTCAGAAAACTACAGGACATTGAACAAAGAAATAGAGGAATATATAAAAAAGTGGAAGCATATTCCATGCTAATGGATTGGAGAAATCAACATCATTAAAATGTCCACACTACCCAAAGCAATCTATAGATTCAATGCAATCCCTATTAAAGTACCAGCAACATATTTCACAGATATAGAACAAACACTCCAAAAGTTTATATGGAACCAATAAAAGACCCTGAATAGCCACAGCAATCTTGAAAAAGATAAACAAAGTGGAAGGGATCACAATACCAGATATCAGGTTATACTACAAAGCTATTGTAATCAAAACAACCTGGTATGGCACAAGAACAAGCATATAGATCAATGGAACAGAACCGAGAACCCAGATATCAACCCAAGACAGTATGAACAATTAATATTTAGCAAAAAGACAGTCTCTTTAATAAATAGTGTTGGGAAAATTGGACAGCTACATGCAAAAAAAAGAAACTAGACCACCAACTTACACCATGTGCAAGAATAAACTCAAAATGAATAAAAGACTTAAATGTAACTTGTGAAACCATAAAGATCCTAGAGGAAAATGCAGGCAGAAAGATCTCAGACATCATATGTAGCAGAATTTTCACTGATACATTGCCTAGGGAAAGAGAAACAAAGGAAAATTTAATTAAGTGGAACTACATCAAACTAAAAAGCTTCTGCACAGCAAAAGAAACCAGCATCAAAATGAAAAGGGAGCCCACTCTCTGGGAGAACATATTTGCTAATGATACATCAGGTAAGGGGTTAATATCCAAAATACATAGAGTACTCGCACAACCCAACAAAGGAAGACAAACAATTCAAATGAAAAATGGGCAGAGGACCTGAATAGGTACTTCTCCAAACAGAGATCTCTTATTCTTTGAGACAACATGGAGGGACCTGGAGAGTATTAGGCTAAGCGAAATAAGCCAATCAGAGAAAGACAAATACCACACGATCTCACTTATTTGTGGTATATAATGAACAAAATACGCTGATGAACAAAATAGACCCAGAGACATAGAAAGGAGTACGGTTCAGACTGACAAACCTCAGAGGTGGGTGGTGGGGAGGAGGGATGAAATAAATCACAAAACTTCTACGCACATATGCGTAACCAATGAACATAGACAACAATGCTTTATGGAACACAATGATCAAAATAAGCTTTCGACCAAAAGACATCCAGAGTCATGGAAATAGAGAACAGACTAACAAACCTCAGAGGGATGGGGGTGTGGGAGGAGTGGGGAGAGAGATAAACCCAAACTTACACGCATATATGTACAACAATTGACATGCACATTAGGTTGGAGAAAGCAGGAGGGTGGTGGGAGAGAAAAGGAGGAGGGTCAGTGGGGGAAAAGGAGGACATCTGTAATACTTTCAACAAGGAGGACATCTGTAATACTTTCAACAATAAAAAAAAAATAATAATTAAATTCAAAAGAAAAAGATCATGATCTGAGATGACCAGAGACCCGTCCAGGTGGGACCAGCTGTACCACGTGCGATGGATTCACTGGAGAACTAACCAAAGCCTACTTCCCATGATGTCTGTCCCCTCCGGCAGGTGGGCTGCATTAATCACCCCATTTCCTGAGAGCGTGTGGAGTGAGCAGGTGACAAACTGGAAACAGCGATTCGTTCACTTATCCCCTAAAGTTCACCATTGACCCGATCATTCATTTAGAGCCTACTGAAGCTTTTCCCACCCTCCCGTCCTTACATCCATAAACAGATCCTCTCTGTGGCTGTCTGCTCCCTCGCCTGCATGCTTGGCTTCTCCTGCCTCTGTCACAGCCTTCCACATGTGACATGATGCTTTATGAGACTTGTTTTACTCCTTTGCCGCTAGTTTTGTTCAGTCATTTAAATCTTATTTTCCCTTGTTCTTGAGAGGAAAAATATTGATGATTTCAATATTTCAAATTTCTCTTTCCAAGAAATAAATTGTGCAGAAGCGGTGTGCTGTTCTCTGACACTCAATGCAGTCCATGTTTTATGCACACGGGAACCAAACGGATGTGCATGGCAAGAGAAGAGGAACGAGCTTCTCCTCCGCCCCACCCCTGGCTCTGATGACTTCCAGGTCTCCACTTTGCCAGTAGTCAAATGGGAATGTCACCCCTGGCAGGCAGTGGGCTCTGGGAAATGAAGGCCGACAGAGAAAATATCATGCAGAATCCTAGAAGGGAAGCCCTTCACACCCAAGCCTGTAGACCTGTGTATCACAGTAAAACGTCCCTCTCAATTGTTGTTAAGTGAGAGAGAACAAGAGTTAAGAGAGGAACCCTGGCTGTTTTGGCTCAGCGGTTGGAGCGTCGGCCTGCAGATCAGAGAATCCCAGGTTCGGTTCCCGCTAGAGGCACGTACCAAAAAAAAAAAAGGAGTATTACTTTGCAAACTGTGTCTGCCCAGAGGACACGGATCCATCTTTTAAACCATGCCTAGGTGTTGCCCTTTCTGAAATCTATCTATTACTCTACCTTCATAGAGTTTCATACATGTCTCAATGGAAAATGATTGAATAATTTTTTCTTTTCTTTTTGTTTCCATGGACCTTTTAGATGTAGGGACAAGGTCTTACCTATCTCTGATTTCCTAGGAGCTGGGGCAATCATTTGGATTGGACCAAATGTGCCCATAAGATCTCAGCAGTGACTTTAAGATCTCTGTCTGACCCATGAGAGAGAAAACTGCTTGTCACTCAGAGGATGTGTGACACCTGGCCATTTGTTCCCGGCAGACGTCCCCAAGATTCAGTCGGACAATGCTGGAGCTCTCTGAGCAAACGCTCCCTCGGGTCCCCGTGACACCGCGTGAGAGGCTGCATCAGGCAGTCAACTGACCGAGGCTGGGAAGGGCCACTCAGCAGAGTCAGGGTGCCACACTGAGATTCCTTTCCAGACTGTCCCAGAGGCCGACTGGCAACTCGTGTCACACAGAATCAAAAGGTTTCATTTCGGAGTCTCTCATTCAATCCCACCTCAGAAAGTTCTTACTCCATTGTGTATATGTACCACAGCTTTTTGATCCATTCGTCTACTGGTGGACACTTGGGCTGTTTCCAGATCTTAGCTATTGTAAATAGTGCTGCTATGAACATGGGGGTACATATATTCTTCCTGATTGGTGTTTCAGGCTTCTTAGGGTATATTCCCAGCAGTGGGATCACTGGGTCAAATGGAAGTTCAATTTTTAATTTTTTGAGGTAGCACCATATTGTTTTCCATAGCGGCTGCACCAGTCTGCATTCCCACCAGCAGTGTATTAGAGTTCCCTTTTCTCCACACCCTCGCCAACACTTGTTGTTTGATGATTTGTTGATGGCGGCCATTCTGACAGGTGTGAGGTGATACCTCATTGTTGTTTTAATTTGCATCTCTCGGATGATTAGTGATGTTGAGCATTTCTTCATATGTCTCTTGGCCATTTGTATGTCCTGTTTGGAGACCACCTCAGAAAGTTTTAATCGTCTCAACTCCATGCGACTGCCTGGCTTATTGCTTTTAGAGGATGAAGAACGGATAACCGAGTTTTAACAGTAGAATTGATTTTTAATCAACAGTTAAAGTTCAGGTAGCCTCCAAATGCTAAAGTTCACCAAAAGGACACAAGACATGGAATGATTTGATTTAAAACTTGTAAGAAAGAGAGGAGGCAGATCCATTTTCCTAGACAATGTGCACCCAGGAAACACAGGAAGAGCTTCCTCCAGGGACGTGAACCTCATGTCACCTCGTGTGTTGCAACAGCAGCAGAGTGCAATGCTCAGTCTAATTTATTATTTAAAAAAATTTTTTTTATTGATTTTGAGAGAGAGAGGAAGAGAGAGAGAGAGAAACACTGATGAGAGAGAGCATCAATTAGCCACCTCCTGCATGCCCCCCCACTGGGGATCGGGCCCACACCCTGAATATGTGCCCTGACCAGGAATTTAACCAGTGACCCCTTGGTGCATGGGTCGATGCTCAACCACTGAGCCACACCGGTCGGGCATGCTCAGTCTGTTTTAGATTCTGTTATCATAAATACACAGTCTTTTCCCTCTCTCCAATGACTCTATGGGATGGGTACCGTTCTCGCCCCATTTCACAGGGAGAAAACAGGCCGACTGCAGTTGCCTTCGGTGATCTCTCCAGTCACCCAAGTCCAAACAGAAGCCATACAGACGACCTAGGAAGAGGCTGGGATAAAGCTGGGATTCCAGTTCCCGCTGAGCTGCTTCCTAACTGGGGGGCCTTTTGCAAATTGCTCAGCCTTGGGGGCCTCAGCTCCCTCAGCTGTGAACGGAGCCTTGCTGCAGTGGGCTGCGCACGGCTGTTCACGGGCTCTCGCCACCGTGCACCTCGAAGAACACGCAGCCTGACCCCAGTGACTGGGGACCTGGCCATGCAATTTGCTTTGGTTAATGAAATTCAAGCAGATACGACGCGAGCGAAGGTTTTAGACGTGTTCAGGTAGTTGGCCTGGCCTCTTCAGCTTCTGCCATCCGCTCTGGCAGGGATTCTCGACCTCAGCCCTACGGACGTTTGAGGTCACTGCTGACATTGTAGGGGACGGTCCTGAGCACTGCAGGACGTCTAGCGGCATCCTGGCCTCTACCCACCAGATGCCAGGAGCAACCCCCTCCTCCCAGCTGTGGTGACCTACATCACCCCCAGGCATTGCTAAATAACCTGTGGGGGGCGCAAAATCACCCCTGTTTGCGAATCAGTCTGCCGTGTTCTTCTAGCGGGGCAGCCACTTGTTCGAGGAGAAGGAGGAGACACGGAAAACACATTGGAATCCAAACCCACCCAGAGCCCAGCCCAGCACAGACGAACCTCCGCTAACCAATAGATGTGTGAGCAAAAAACATAAATGCTTGTTGTAAGCCACGGTGATTTTCAAGATGTTTGTTTTACAGGAAAAAAAAAAAATCCAGCTGACATTCTAGCCACAAGGACAAATTCAAAGACATGATAGAAGCCCATGCAGAGTGCTGAGCACAGGGAGGGCACAGGCTGCTGGCATTTTCTCATTGCTAGGTTGTTTAGATCATATGCAGGGAGTTGGTTTGTAACGCATCACGCCTCTCCTGCAGCTCTACCCCAGAAAGCCTTCCCAGCCGCCCTCATGGGCCACACTCCCTCGGACCCTCTGTATCTGACCACCCCCTTCTGTCCTGCTCCCGGTTCTGGAGCCATATCCGCAGCCAGGCTCTGGGCAGGAGCCTCGCCTGTCCTTCCCATCACCCCTCCCTTCTCCCAGTTTATGATAAACAAACACGCAAGAGCCTTGACACATATACAATAGTTCAAACTTCGATTCCCGCTGGCCTTGGTCAGCATACCAACCACGTCGGTAAGTATTCAGTATTTGTATGTATGTAGGTGTTCTAATATTTGACTTCCAAATATTAACTGCTCACATGGGCAAAGACCGTCTTGTGCCGGTTTCGCCCTCTGTGCCCGGACGGAATCCAGTTGCGGGTGTGGAATCCTGGCAGACTGAACGCACGGGTGAGTGAGCGAGCTGAATCGACGTCCGCCCCTCTTAGCAAGCGCACTGATAATCTGGAGCTAAGCTGATGATGACCTGAGGACCTTGTTGAACTCACACGAGATTCAAATGGGTCACCCAGAGTAAATGTCACTAGGTAATCCGGAAAGAAACACTCAGAACCCCATGAGAGGGAGAATGCATTGAGTGAAGGATAAATGTTTTCTTAGAGTTTAGTTTTTTTTTTTAATCCAGAGTTTGCAACATATTCAGTGACCCTTTTATTTACCCCCAATAAGCTCTTTCACAAAGTCCAAATCGGTGATGAGGTCTTCGTAGTGTTATAAAGTCAGACAGCACCTATCGCCACTTAGTGATTCAGAAAAGGAGGGGATGATGTCAAAGGAAAGAATTGGTGTACATATAGGGGGGTGGGAGGGAGCTTTAAACATGCACATGTTTAAAAAATTGTTTTCTTTATTGTTTCTTTTAGAGAGAGAGGAAGGAAGAGGGAGAGAGAGATAGAAACATCGATGAGAGAGAACATTGACTGGCTGCCTCTTGCATGGCCCCCCTGGGGATTGCGCCCACAAACTGGGCATGAGCCCTGACTGGGAATCAAACTGGCGACCTCTTGGTGCATGGGTCAGCGCTCAACCACTGAGCCACATCGGCTGGGCTAAACACGCACACATTTAACTCTAGGGTTCTGCGCTACTGTTCAGTATTTGCTTCTTCGCTTGCTGCATAAATTAGCCATGACATCAAAGTTTAGTGCAATCGATTCAGCTTCAGAGAAGTAAATTCCACATATGTGCCGTTCTCAGCTCTACCTCGCTTTGCCAGAGGGCCGAGGGGTCTGCCTTGGAGTCAGTGGAAATGCGGATAAGAGGTCACCTCGCCTTACTCGGGCTTCCGTGTGGAGATACGTTTGGGACGAGCGATGATCACATTGATGAGTATTACGCACAGAAAGGCTACCATTGTGGTGCCCATCCTTCTGCACGTTTAACTGTCACTCAACTGTTAGCTGTTGTTCCTCACTGTCGCTTTGTAACTTTGCCAAGAGTGCCTGTTTCATGATTGAGGACACGCTGGGTGGAGCCGGATTCAAACTCTCAAGTCCTTTCTAGGGTTTACCACACCGCCCAGAGCAGAGGTCGAAGGAAGACCAGAAGGCAAATGACTGAGAACCCACAAGAACTATCAACTAAGTGGAATATATTGTAAAAAATAAATAAATAAAAGCTGTGCACAACCCCATTTCGGGCACAGGGCCCCAGAGCTCCCGGAATGAGGTTGTATCATCTGCAGAGTTTGGAAGGTAAAAATCACCATACCCTCATGTGAAGTGAAGACCGCAGCAAAACTCACTCTTGAAATCAGTAGGATCGCCCAGAACGTGCAGTATGGAACAACCACTCAGTAAGTCCGACGCGGCCGCTTTTCGCTCTGTTGTTAGAACAGCTGGCTCACCTTCCTTCAGCTGAGCCCAAGATGAAGCTGTGGGCTTGTGTTTACAGGATGTAGATAAAAATTAAACAAACAAAAACAAACAAACAAAAAACAAAAGAAACCATACTGTATCTTAGATTCTCTCTCTGTGAAGCCACAGCAGCGGTTGAGGTAGCTTCTCTCACTAAGGGCGTGTGTCTACTGGTGGAAAGGGGGGAAAACCGCTTGTACTATTTAAGTGGTTCTCTCTCTCCAATTTTCCAAGCAACATACTTGCCTTGGCATAAACTCCATGTGCATTTTGTGTAACAGCACCCTAGTGATCTCTGGACTTGGATTTTCTGCCTGTAATGAAGGGTGGATGGCATCCACTGGACATATATTATTAGAAAGGACCCCATAAAACTGAAGGGTGTCCATGGTATTTTCTACCCACTACGGACAGCCGTGTGATTCAAACAAATGGAAATGATTTCAATAAACCATGTAGTTGAACACACTGACATACAATCTTTGATAGTCTGCCCATCATGGGGCATATTGATCATATTCAACAAACCAGCCTGAGACTCCCCAAAGTTGAGAGGGGTTCTGTCCGGAAAGCCTGCTGATTTAACTTTACATATTATCCCAGCTATCTTAGCTCAGAAAATTATTTGTCTTATTATCAGTCTTATGTTTAAGACCAAATCACTTTGATATTTCTCCTGAACATTTCTCTCGTCAGCTGTCACGCATTAAGACACATTTGAAAGAACAAAAACATCCAGATTTTTGTGAACCATGAACCCCATGGGGAAGGCAGTTGGTTGAAGGAGAGCAGAGAATATTATAGATTGTCAGTTTCCCAAAGCGCCGTGGGCGTAAAAAATAGTTTACAAAAAATAAATAACCCTAGACACAACATGCCTACATAGCCCATTACATTTGGGCATCATTTTTTAATTTTTATCCTCACCCGAGGATATTTTTGCATTTTGTCTTCAGATAGAGCAGGAGGGAAAGAGAGGAGAAGAGAGAGAAACATCGATGTGAGAGACACATCAACTGGCTGCCACCCTCACAACCCCAACTGGGGCTGGGGACAAAGGGCAACCGAGGTACAAGCCCTTAGCGGGCACCGAACCCAGACTCTCTGTTCCACAGGCCGATGATCTAACCGCTGAGCCAAACCGGCCAGGGCAATTTGGGCATCGTTTTGATTAGGACAATGCTTGACAACAGCTCTTCAGATGAGATTTGACAGCAGGTAAATTACGCAGTGTGAGGGTTTAAGTTGATGCACAGAACAATGTCTTGATCATAAATAGGATTTGTGTGCTGGAAAACACATTCCGTCATTAATGAAACAGACAAATGAACTGAAAAACATCACATTTCACCAGCGTTTTAAGTAGCTTACCTTAGCAATGTAATATGGGCAGTAAGTCATGCATAAAACCCTCTAAAAGCTCATTAAGTCAGAATCAGTTTATTCAAAACAGCACATTTTTCAAATAACTATTCTTCCTTAGCCAATTCCAAAATCTATTGTTGAACAACGCCGACGAAAATAATGGAAAATAAGGCAATCGTAATTCATTATAGGCTGTTTCCCCTCTAAAACCCTCCGCATTAAATCGCTAATACCAAGAACTTTGAATATTTTCATGTGGTCAAGATCCTTGTGGGTTATCTGCTGGCACTGCCCATCCAACCCTCTATGCCCAGATTCCTTCTAAAACTCTTCCATGCCCTGGGCTCTTCAACTTTGGGCTAAGAATTGCTAAAAAATCACAGTCTGGCTCTTTTTTGAGGAGCCTTTTGGCTTTCTTGGGTTATTAGTATGGAGTGCCCTTCCTGGAAAGGCAGTCACGTGCCATCTGGCAAGTCCGTGGCAGTAGGCTTCTGAAGGCTGGCCATGCTACACTGAGTGGTAGGCAGAGAACGAGGCATACATCAAGTTGGATATCCAAATCTGCATTTGCAGTATCCATAATTTCAGAGATAATAGCACTCAACGATCTCAGGTCACCAACGCCTCTGTCAAAACATCAATAGCTGTGAAATCTGCCAGTCCTTCAGAATTCAAAGGCTACTCTTGAAAAAAAAAAGACGGATTTATTCAATGTTCCCAACAACACAAAAGTAAATGGCCAATGAGAGATATTTACCCGTGTTTGAAACAGTCCGTCAACCCACGAACATGTGCACGGGCGTCACTTGTTATTTGTGACTTAACGCCAGTCCTTTCTACAGTAGAGCCAGCTGGGGTGAGGACTGGCTTCCCGGGTTCTTCTAGAAGCTGCATCTCATGGGATCTCCCAGTGACTCCTGGGAGCTCTGAGATAACTTGAGTTCTATAGCAGGCTCGGGCATGGTGCACCCTGCCACCGAGGTTCCGCAGCTGGAGGTGCCAGGCGGGCACCTGGGCGCAGAGTTTCGGAGTCGAACTCCTTGTTTCTGTTGCACCCACAAGCGGCTCCCGTGACTGCTGCTAGATTCTGCACGAGCATTTGCAGCTCGGGAGGCAACAGAGAAGCAAAGTAAGCTTTTTTTTTTTTTTCCTCACCCGAGGACATTTTTGCAGTTTTTGTTCAGACAGAGCGGGAGGGAGAGAGGAAGAGAGAGAGAGAGAGAGAGAGAGAAACATCGATGTGAAGGGACACATCGAGTGGTTGCCACCCGCACGACCAACCAGGGCCGGGGACAAACTGCAACCGAGGTACATGCCCTTAGCGGGAACCGAACCCGGGTCTCTCTGTACCGCAGGCCAACGCTCTAACCACTGAGCCAAACCGGCCAGGGCCAAAGTAAGCTTTTTTGGTCTTATTTTATTTCATGACGTGATTTGAGAACTAGATATCAGTTTTTTGTTTTTTTTTTTTTATCCTCACCCGAGGACATTTTTCCATTTTTTGTTCAGATAGAGTGGGGGGGAGAGAGAGAGAGAAACATCGACGTGAAAGGGACACATCGAGTGGTTGCCACCGCACAACCAATCAGGGCCGGGGACAAACTGCAACCGAGGTACGTGCCCTTAGCGGGAACCGAACCCGGGTCTCTCTGGACCGCAGGCCGACGCTCTAACCGCTGAGCCAAACCGGCCAGGGCTAGATATCAGTTTTGACTTTCTCTCATCCCTGGCCCCCTTAAATACGTAACAGCACCCTGCTTATCCTGGGCCCATTACCTCTCCCCACTCCCTGTGTTGTGGTGGGTCAGCCCATCGCAACCTGATTTTCTCCAATCCGGCTCGAAAGAGGCAGGCTCATGACGCAGCCTAAGCCAATGAAAAGCCCTCTCCTGGAAATGGGAACCATAAGGGAAAGAGCCTGGGGATGGAAGGTGGGTTCTGCCTAAAAGAGAATCTTGGTCCGGCCGGTGTGGCTCAGTGGTTGAGCGTCAACCCAGGCACCAAGAGGTCACTGGTCCAATTTCTGGTCAGGGCACATGCCCAGGTTGTGGGCCAAATCCCCAATGGGGGGCACGCAGGAGAGGGCCAATCAATGTTCTCTCTCACTGATGTTTCTATCTCTCTCTCCCTCTCCCTTCCTCTCTCTCTAAAACCAGTAAAGAAAAAAATATTAAAAAAAAAACACACACACACACAAAAAACCCCACAACAAACAATAAATAAAAGAGAATCTTGAGAAGTTCCTGACTGGGATCCCCAGAACTGAACCTGCTGCTGCCCTTTTCGAACCGGCTGTCAGATTTAAATGTGTAAAATATGGCCAGCATTCGTTCGATGATGCTCTAACTGCTGACGTTACTGCTTGTCCTTCCATCGCAGGACTGGGAGCTGGTCCCATCTGCTGTGGGCAACTTGGCCAGCTCCTCTGCGTCTGTCTGCACTGGGCAGACCAGGGACAGAATGTGATCAAAGGCAGAAAACACTAGAAGTTGGAACAGGAATGTGTCATTCAGCCAACAGAAACAAACGTGGGGATGCAGTCTTCCCTCAGACACTTCCTTCATTAGGAAGAGGTTCTGTTGGTCCCAGCTGAGGACGCTGGCTGAGAAGAAAGCCTTCTGGGGGAGACTGCGTGCCTGGGAGTCACACTGACTGGGTTCAGCCCCCAATGCCATTCCTTACTGGGTGGCCTTGCACAAATCACTTCCCCTCACTGAGACTCAGTTTCTGACTCTGTAAAATGGGGATCCTATGGAAAGAAGCTATGTTTGTATATGCATGTGTGAACATGTTTGTATACATTACATGCGCGCGTGCACACACACACACACACACACTCAGTACACATGCCTTCTGAAAGTCCCCTGACAGAGGGAAGGCGCAAGGAGACAATCTAGGAGCAGGACCGGGATTTCATACAAAGCATCTGCTCGGCGTCCATAGGTGTGCCTGGGCTCTGCTGTACACACAAATAGAACAACTTTTATTTTCCAGAAGTTTTTAACACATCTCCTCGCTGCACAGCAGCCTCATTTCACACCCGGGGAGCACACACCCCGATAAGAGTGTGGTCTTGCTCCAAGTCGCACAGAAGGTCACAGAGGGATGGAAGCAGGCAGGAAAACTCCAGATGAATTTTAAGCTCTACTGACTCATACGACAAATCAGAACTCACCGCCCCGTCAAGGATCTAATTGGCACAACTGGGACATCAGAGACATGACAAAGTTCCGACGAAGGGAACCAAGACATCAGAGGAGGCCGGAGAGCAGGGAGGCTCTGTGGGGAAACACTGGACCACAGGGAGGAAGAAAGGGTACTGGCCACAGCTGTGCTGCTGCCGGAGTGCGTGGCTTTTCTGGAACCATCCGTAGGGCCCTTTCCATCTGCAAACGGCCACGGAGTCAGACTGCCGAAGCTCCTGCAGTCTCTGCAATGGGTCTGATTAGGCTGGTCTCTCCTGGGCTTTTCAAGCCTTGAAGCTAGTGGCTTGGGAGGAGAGAGATGCAGCTTCCGCCACGGCTGACACTGTTCTGTCCTACAAGGAGGTCAGCTCTCGAGGGCAGGGGACTGTGCCTGTCCATGGCCAGGAACACTGGCCAGCCCACAGCGCATGCACAGGAATTAATTTTGAAGGATTGAGGGGAAAAGGTGGGAGTGATGGAAAAAGGAGGTGAACAAGGAGCCAGTAGAGAGAGAGAGGAGGGAGCTGGCCAGGGATGAGTGTGGGAGGCACCTGAAGGACAATGGCCTTGATGGGGGACAGGGGTGGGTCTGGCTAAGGAGTGTGGACTTGTCTTACCTCCAATTTAAACCTCTGTATGACTCTCCTGTCTGCCTCCCTATACATGCATGTGTGAGCAGAAGCATGCTCACATCCATTCCATATGTGCATACATGCACACACGCGCGCGCAGTTTTGAAATCTTTGATACTTCCACTATTCATTTCCTGTTTCTCCACCAACAATCACAGAAACTAATTTACCTTATCAAAAATGCAATTACTCAGTATCTTAGACTGCTATTTATTTGACAGCCTTCTAATTTTATCACTTTTACCTAATTTGACAGGGAATATTATAGACATAACTAGTCTTTCAAAATGACTTTCACAAGGTTAGTTCACTTGTTAATTGACCCTCCGTGATGGCAATTTATGAAGCATATTAATTTCATCTGTCACTTCCAACACAAAGTAAATGTGGAAAATAGTCTATGTTTCATAAGGGACCCGGTAAAAGAAGTATGTCAGAATTCTTAATTAATATATGCACATTCTTTCAACCATTGATAGTGTTCAGAACTTTTATACCCACTCATCTGAAGCTCTGTCTCCCTTTTATAAATGTTTTGTTATTCCTTTATGATGAAGGAGAGACACCTTCACTGAGGATTATTCTGCCAGGGATATAAATCACCGCCTCGGAAATAAAGCAGCCATTCGTCTGGAAGGACCTCCAGAGTCCACAAAGGAAAAGTTTAATAAAACAAACCCCGGGGGAGTCCTAGCAGGAGAAAAGACCTCTTTCCAGAAGGCCGAAGCCAATGCACTCACGAGTCATTTCATACCCTTGGTATAGGTGCTTCTCTGGAACGAGGTCAGACACACCTCATGCCCACTTCAAGAAAGCAAGCTGGTGCCTTCAGAGGGGGTTGGACCTTCAAAGGACACCTGCTGGAGACAGAGACCCCACCACTTGGCTTTGACTTGGACGCAGCTCTTCTCATATGTTTCTTAGCACCCTCAATGCAATCTCGACCATGTCATTTCAAAATCACTCCGGAGCCCATCCATAGGCAAGCTCTCGGCATAAAGCTGTAAACAAAACAGACCCAAGCTCCATGCTCGTGGGGTTCACAGTCACGCAGGAGAAAGAGCAAAGTCCACAGCATGCAGAAGAGAATTGCACTACGGAGTGGTAAGCACCAAGACAGAGTGAGGGCCGGTTCCAGGGACGGCGGCAGAGGGAGGGGCCAGGAGGGAGTGGATCCCGGACACTGAGGACGGGATTTCCCTTGGCAACCAAGCCAGCGTGACCTGTGCTGGTTCCTGCTTCTCTCTCTTGTGGATTCCTTGGCGGCTTCCCAAATTCCTGCCTCCTCCACCCCAGCTCATCAGTTGTACTCTGTAAATTCTTGGCAAGCACCCCGTCTGGCTTCAGCTCCAGCCGAGATGCCCAGGCTCTCTCGTAGGTATATCTTCTTGAGCCTCGGTTCTGCCCCCTGCTTTCTATCCAGCTCCGGACTTTCCACCCACCAGGGAGGGGGGCAGGGGGCACCTTGTATAAGCAAAGGCTCCGTTTCTTAATCTAGCCACAGCCCTAGCTAAAATGCTGGCCCAGGGAGGGTGCTTGACATGGGTTTCCTCTGTCAACCATTCAGGTTCAGCAGTAACATTTCCATCAGGGCTTTCAAAGTAACATTGTCTTTGCCTTTGTGATCTCAAGTGTCTTTTTCCTGCCTTTGGCCTCAAACGAAAAACTCCCACTCCCTTTATGAGAAAATCAAATAAGATTTTCAAGTTTGAAGGTCTTCTTGTAGGAGCTCTCCAGATAAGACTAGGATCCTTTGTGGGGGCTTGAAATCTTACATATAAAAGAAAAACAAAAACAAAAACAAAAAAAGACAAAAAAGTCAGGACTTATTGTTAAAGCTGACTTTAATATCATTTGTTTTCTCCAATCAAACAGAGAGTTTTTTTTTGTTTTTTTTTTACTTTCCATAGGCACAAGCATTTTGCTAATCAATCCCCTAAAAGCTTCATTCCTGACTTTGAGCTGAGCACAAAATATACATGTTTAGGAAGACAAAGGCTGATCGTTACTTTGACAGTAATTATAAGAGCTGGAGTTCTCTTTGTTAAAGCAGAAAAATATATATGGAATAGTCCTAAGATATAAAAAGTATGTTAAGGCATATGTAGCCCTGATTTGCCCACAATATATTTAACAAAAGCATATTCCAGGCCATTTACACGAGGACCGTTCGACTTGTTATTGAGATCATCTATGCCAATGATTTACACACAACCATTTTTAAAAAATGCAAATTCCGAAAGTGGCACGCTGCAATGGCCTCATCAATCATAAAAAAAATACATATTTTGAATAAGTGTTGAAATGTATAATCTATACTTCATAGATCTCAGCGTGAGCACACTGCCAGAGACCACTAAAGAGCAGCACATGTATTATCGGAAAATAATTACTCCCCTGCTCTGATGTTATCACACGATAATAGCGCTAAAATGTTCTTCTGAGCCATAATGTTTCTGGGGAGAAGAAAATAATCTCCTTCATTTACTCTCATAGCCACAAAAAAAAAAAAAAGAAGAAAGATAGGTGGGGGAGTGCGTGTGTGTGTGTGTGCCTGTGTGTATCTTTCCTTTTTCCTCGAGGCTAACACAAATATTTGTTACAATACTTCTCCATTTCTATTAACAAAGTGGCCGAATTCTGCCCGCACACCCTCCCAGGCACTGAAGGAGTGTAGTTTATTTTATTTTATTGTTTTTACCCAACATAATGAAACCTTGAGGGAGGAAGTTCATGCTTACGTTTTCATGGCCTGAGAGAGTGGATGTTCCCATTAGTAAGATCCCCTTAAAATGTCAAGTCAGAGCTACCTCAAAACGCCCCCCACATCTGCGGACATGTGCAATTAGCTCTCGTGATAGGTATTTGGGAGGAGTCCTGTCGCTTTAAGATTCTATCGGGGAAGAGAAAGTGATGTTGGTTTGAACTGAGCTTTCTACCCCCAGAAGGGCTAAAAAATAAATAAATAAATAAAATACGGGAGGGAGGAAATAATCATGTGAGGGATAAATCAGGCTGTGCTGAATCCCAGATGTGTGCTTATAATGGAACTGGACTTGATCCACACAATCACCCAAAGAGGGGTGGGGGAGGGACTGTCAGGCAGGGGGTTGGGGACTGTCACCATTGGCACTCCCTGAATACTTAGGGTACCACCACTGCTCTGAATGTTAATAGCACTGCTCAACTGTGTCTTCTCTCTGGAGCTGAACCCGGGAAAGTTTATTCATTTGTTCCACTATTCTCATTTATGCGTTACTATCTAGGGGCTCAGAAAACAAACACTGTTGTTTGAGTTCTCTGTTTCTTTTCACAGCTTTACAGAAGAGTTAGAAATTGTAGCTACTGTTGCTTATGAAACACTCCTAGGTTCTAAGTACTTTCTTCTATATTCTTGAACAGTCATTCCCAACTAGGAGTAGTTGCCCCCCGCCCCAAAGGACCTATTGTGGTATCTGGAGATGTTTTGGGTTGTTGCAACTGGGCTGGTGGGTGCTACTGGCATCTAGTGGGTATAGACCAGGAACGCTGCCACCCTACAGGGCACAGGGCAGTCCCACAACAAAGAAGTATGTGACCCCAAGTGTCAATGGTGCCAAGGAGGAGGTTGAGAAACCCTGCTGTAGAAGAATTACTGTAGTGCTCAGATAAAAAATGCATGTTAAGCATTATTATTATTTCTCTGTTTCAGATGAGGACCCAGGGCCTAAGAAGTCAATGACTGCAATAGCTGTAATTTATTGCGTCTCTATTATGTGCTTGGCTCTCTACTAATTGCTTTGCTATAGGTCATCTGCTCATCAACACTGTAAGTTAAGTTATATTAACTTCATTTACAGATAAAAAGAAAATGGAACATCAAATGTCTAGGTTCACTTAACTATTAACTGGCGAAACTAAGACACAAACTCCCTTTTGCCTGGCACCAAATCACACACCCTTTCCCCTATATGCCACCGAGTCAAGGTCACAGCTTCTAAGGGGCAGAGCTGGGATTCATGATACCTCATTGCCACACAGGAAAGACAGAACCCTCCCAAAGCACACGACATATAAATATTTCTGGGAATAGATTAAAAACTTTAAGATATCAAAACTCCTGTAGACATCAAAACCCACTTAGAGTTAAAGGTCATTCCAGAGAAGGGACATTGGACAGAAGTGCCCAAGCATTAGGCTTTCTGGTCAACAGTCCCCATCAACACACAGCTGGATGCCTAGAAACAGATTTTGGTAAACATGTCAAAGGATCGACTCACTCCTTGCTTCTATTTGAACCAGGCTTGCATAGTGGGAAGTCATCTAAGGCAGGGAAGTCCTATTGACATTGGGGCAGAGATGCCTGGTCTGGAAAGTGCAAAGCTCATTCCAATTACACATACTTGGAGCTTCAAGAGGAGGCTCCTTTGCAAAATATGCAAAGTGGAAAAGTTGGGCCATGAATAGAATGCTTTAAGACTTGATGAACTGCATACACACGAGAGAGAGAGAGGGAGGGAGGGAGAGAGGGAGAGGGGGGAGAGAGAGAGAGAGAGAGAGAGAGAGAGAGAGAGAGAGAGAGAGAAAGCACGCTATTGAAGTCTAGCTCACCCTTATTAGCAGTTTCAGTGAGGTGGTTGAATTATCTGGATTTAATTATTAATCTATTAACCCACAAGATATCTGCTCAATGCTTTGCTTATTAATGTCACATGCACTTTATCCTTTGTACAATACTATAACACAAGAAGAATTAGTACTATTCTTCATATCAGTTAACTTGTGTCGAAAGGCACAGATAAAAGGTTTTCAGTTATTTACCCAGCTGGCCAACATCTCATCCACATATTGAGAATCAGTATCTATTCTTTGACAGTCACTCTGTATTCACTGTGTCAGATCTAAGTGGCCAGCTCATAGAGTCTGATTTTCCCAGATGCATTATTATTTTTATCTAGATCTCTAGGGAATCTTGCAAACCCCAAGAGAAACTGGAATAGTCATCTCAAGCTCCCTCCCTTCTCCTCAACCTGACCACTTAACCAGTGACCTGGTCCCATTCAGACTCCTCTTAGAGTTACCAACACAACTTTGTTCTCAAGCTACGATCCTGCCCCACCCTCTATTCCATTCGGTGGGCTGTTCCAGATTGAACGCACACATCCAGTCTCATCTACTCCCTGCTTCAAATCTTTCAGTGGGTTGCCCGTTCCTTCAAAATAAAACCCACATTTTTTAGCGTGGCTAAAAATAATTCACCTCCTACTTTCCCTTCCAGCCGAATGTTCTTGTCTACAGTCTGGTCTCAATGCCACCCCTAAGATCATATAAGAGTACTTGGAATTTCCAAAATAACTGTGATGTTTCATGCCTATTACTTTTGCACACCTTGGCATGGTTCTCTCTCCACCCCTGATACTTATAGACGCGAAAGGGTTGTGTTCGTTCTACAAGACAGGCCAGGTCCAAGGCCCTCGGGAGAAACCTTTCCTGGTGATTGTGAAGGCTTATCCCTCAAGGCTTCTCCCACTAAAGAGGCCCATCTAAGCCTGGCATGAGAATCCTGTACCCTTGTCAAGGTCTAGGTTAAGGGTGGGTAGGTTTCAGCAATTCTTGCCTATGCTGAAAACTCCGGGGGAGGGGATGGCGAAGATGTTCCCCTTCCCATCCCCCCTTCCCCCAAAAGACAAATAATAGAGAAGATAGCCTGTCTTTTCCCTCTGATGTCATCATGTCAGCAATTGACGGAGCCACCTGGCACCCAACCGAGAGAGAGCGTGAGACTGGAAAGGACAGTGGCCACGATGGAGCCGAGATGGAAAGAACCTAAGGCCTTGATGAAATTTTTGAGCCACTATAGTTACTGCGCCTGGGAGTTTGCCCTTCTTCTGACCTCCCTGTTTGGTGCAGTGTCTTTTTTCACTTAAATTTGGATCAGTCTGAGTTAGAGATTTCTCTTACCTGCAGCTAAAAGCTTTCTTGCTTCATCGCCTTCCCTGACATCACCGCTCTTACCACCACTTGGCGTGGCGTCCTTCCTCGGTCTCCCTTCCTTCCCCACTGTGGCATTTATGTCGCAATTTTCCACTCACTACGAATCCCTTAACAACAGGGGCCATGCCCTTATCAGTCGCTTTTCTCCTAGTTCCTGGTAAATAGCAAAGTTTAAAAAAATTTTTTTTTTTTTTTTAGAAAATCAACTTTGCTGAATAACTGCACATTAAGAAATAAGAGTTGGGGAAAAATTTATAAAATATATATATTTAATTGATTTTTTAGAGAGAGAGAGAGATAGAAACATTGATGAGAGAGTGATATGTGGGTCGGCTGCCTCCTGCTCACCCCCTCCTGGGGACTGAACCTGCAACCCGGGCATGTGCCCTGCCTGGGAATGGAACCGGGACCTCTCAGTCCACGGGACAATGCTCAATCCACTGAGCCACACAGGCCGGGTTACTGTACCTTTTCTTATACTTACTTATTTTGGGGTTCATAGGAGCCCTGTTTGTGTAGTGTGAAAAAGGTCTTCTTGACTTAAATGTTGGGTCCTGGCAATGTTATGAGTCAGATTCAACCAACACTTACTGATTTATTCTGTACCACAAACTTCCTCATTTTTTGCCTGATTCGATTGCCTATAATGTCAGTATTAGATTTCCCTTTTACAGATATAGAAAACTAAGGCAAGAGGTAAAAGTAACTGATAAAGGATGCATAGTGAGGAGACAGAAGCCAGGCATAAAATGAAAGCTTTGGCTTTAGGTTAGGAGCGTTTCCTATGGCCTCATGTGGTGAACAGCCATGAACTCTGAAGGATGACTCTGCCCCAAGTATTTTTTCTGTGTTACATCACCTTGCAGAGTAGTCCCTCCTTGTCCTTGGTTTTGCTTTCCTCAGTCTCAATTATCTGCAGTCAACCACAGTCTGAAATATTAAATGGAAAAATTCCAGAAATAAACAATTCTTAAGTTTTAAATTGCTTGCCATTCTGAGCATTGTGATGAAATCTTGCACCGTCCTGTCTGTCCCATTGGGACCTAAATCATCCCTCTGTCCGGCGCTCAGTGAACCCACCTTTAAATTTAAGATAACATTTTCTGTTCCTACTTTCCAGGTTTGAAAAAAACCAAATGGAAATATTGACATAGAAGTATGTGTAGTAAAAGCCTATATAAATAACATGAAGTGTATATTTAGCAAATGTAAATATGTTGACCTATTTCTTCATGTCTCTAAACACGTGAATCTAAACACGAAACTCCGTAACTTTCTACTGCTTCTGACTACAAAGCAGCATTTTCTAAGTGAACCTTTTTTACTAAATAGCTTCGGTTTTGCCACTGTCTGTAAGATCCATGAGCTCAGCATTGATTTAAAAAATGGTCTTTAATGATCCCCATTTCTTGATATTTACACAGTTGGGGAATATCCTCCCCTTGAGTGTGGGCAAACCTAGTGACCTTCTTCTAATGATTAGAATATGGTCAAAATGATGGGATGTCATTCCTATAACTAGGTTACGAAAGACTGTGAATTCCATCTAGCTGGTATTTTTTCTATCACACATGATGAAGTAAGAGGCCCGCATGGTAAGGAGCAAAGGGTGACCACCAGCCAACACCCAGCAAGAAACAGAAACATTCAATCTGCCAGTCCACATGGAACTCAGCTCTGCCGACACCCATGTAAGCTTGGAAATAGACCCTTGTTCAGTTGAGCCTGAAGACAATTGAAGTTCTGGCTGACACCTTGATTGCAACTGATGAGAAACTCTTTTTTTTTTTTTTAAATCCTCACCCGAGGACATTTTTCCATTTTTTTGTTCAGGTAGAGTGGGAGGGAGAGAGAGGAACAGAGAGAGAGAGAGAAACATCGATGTGAAAGGAACACATCGAGTGGCTACCACCCGCACAACCAACCAGGGCCGGGGACAAACTGCAGCCGAGGTACATGCCCTTAGCGGGAACCGAACCAGGGTCTCTCAGGACCACAGGCCGACGTTCTAACCGCTGAGCCAAACCGGCCAGGGCCTGATGAGAAACTCTTAAGCAGAGCTAAGCCATGCTGGATTCTTGATCTAAAGAACCCGTAAGTTAATAATTGTGTGTTGTTTTAAGCCACTAAGAAACAATTTGTTATGCAGCAATAGCTAACTAATACAAGCTCCCTGAATTTCTGGCACTTCAGATTACAGTAACAATGACTGGTGTTTTCCATGTCAGCCTTTTTCATCGGCGACTCTGGTTTGATCATGAGTCTATACCTAAACAAGAGCAGAATAACAGCTATTTTGGTAAACACTAAAATGAGGGTCTCACAAAGTGCTGACACATAGGAGGTGCCCAATAAATGTTTGTGCAGTGAATGATGAGTAATGAAATAGAGCAAGTAATCGCTAGTGAAGCTGAATGACAAGCCAGGGAAAGCAGGTGAGGGACGGGGACCTGGGGGGTAGATGAGGGTTCCTCCTACAGAGAATGAAAAACAGGAAGAGCGCACACACTGTAACCATGGACATTCTACATCTTCGGGGCCATGACAAGAACCGGAAGTTGATGACAGAGTTGCGTCATCTTTGTGTACCATCTCTTACAACCTTTTGGTAAATTTATCTCTTTGTTGTTTTGTGGCCTCACATGGAACCCTAAACAACTCAAACATCAAAAATAAGGGAGTGATAAAATAAAGAGGAATTCTGTGGTTGTTTAATGACTGCAATTATTTTAAAAATGATGATACAGGTGACTTAGATATGACCTCCATTCTGATTGTATAAAACAGGTTACAAAATAAAGTATATGCTATTTTCCTGAAATTATACATGTATTTACATACTAAGAAGTTGGGAAGGAGATACATCAACATTGCTTATCTTGGAGTGGTGGGACTATGGGTGATTTGTACTCTTTTTATACTTTTTAGCATTTTCCAGTTTTTTTTTTCCTTAAATTTTTTTTCCTTGATTGATTTTAGAGAGAACAGAAGAGCAAGGGAGAGAGAGATAGAAACATGATGAGAGAGAACATCAATTGCTCGCCTCCTGCATGTCCCTCACTGAAGATCAGGCCCACAACCTGGGCATGTGCCCTGACCGGGAATCAAACCAGTGACCTCTTGGTGCGTGGGTCAACGCTCAACCACTGAGCCAGACTCTAGATTTTTTTTTAAAAAAACCCACAAACATGCATTAAAATAAGTAACTTTTACACTCAGAAACAATAAAGTTTATACATATTTATTGCTAAATACAATAAACAAGGTTGATGCCCTCAAGATAACACATTCCTGTTAATACTATTATTGGAAAAGACATCACATTGTGGAGAGTGAAAATCCCTGCAGCTCATCTTTCTGAGGGACCCCGGAGATGGAACACTCGTGCGCAATCCTCTGTGAACCTGATTTGGATTGAGGGATTTCAGGCTGGGGTCATCTGAGCTCCTAAACCTTAGGTCCTTCCAGGCTCAAAGGCAAATCAAGAGAGGATGGTATCCTGGCTGTTTTAAAAGGTTTATAAATAAAATCAGTTCATATTAGCTGTTTCCATAACAGAGCCTTACTTCTTGGGGGTTTTAAGCCCTTAGGAAGCTTGGTTTTAGCTCTGTGACAGTATTCTCACAATCACTCAGTGCAACAGGATGAACTGAGGAGTTTGCTTAAAGTTCTCTTTCCCTCTGTGAGGGATTATGTTTGTAGGTTTGGGGCAGAGCCCAGCAATCCATACTGTACCACCTGCACTCAAGAAATGTCGATACCTGTTGTCTAAGGGCTACCTGTGAGGAGATTCTGCTTTCGAAAGCTATCATTCTTGCTGGCTTGGTGCATTCGAAGATAAATATTTTTATCTGCATTGGTATCTTCCACATTTTCCCTTTTGAACTGCACAGATAAGAAGACAGAAACATGCTTTCTCAAGAAGAGTTCAGATATTACCCTAAAATAGTTTCAGGCACCCAGCCGGTATGGCTCAGTGGTTGAGCATCGACCCATGCACCAAGAGGCCACTGGTTCGATTCCCGGTCAGGGCACATGCCCAGGTTGTGGGCCTAATCCCCGGTGGGGAGCATGCAGGAGGTGGCCAATTAATGTTCTCTTTCATTGATGTTTTTTTTTTCTATCCTTACCCGAGGACATTTTTTTTTTCCTTTTTCTTTCTTTCTTTTTTTTTTTTTTTTGCATTTATCGTCAAGAGGGAGAGAGGGGAGAAGAGAGGGAGAGAGAGAAACATCAATGTGAGAGAGACACATCAAGTGGTTCCAACCCACACAACCCCAACCGGGGCCAGGGACAAACTGTAACCGAGGTACGTGCCCTTAGCAGGAACTGAACCTGGGACTCTGGTCCATGGGCCAATGCTCTAATTGCTGAGCCAAACCGGTCAGGGCTCTCATTGATGTTTCTATCTCTCTCTCCTTCTCCCTTCCCCTCTCTCTCTAAATTCAATAAAAAAAAATAAATTTTTTAAATTAAAAAAGCAAAATCAGTTTCAGCATTTAAAAGCCTAGCTTGAATGTCCTTCAATTAGTCTATTTCCTGCATTCCTTTGGTCACATGTCCATTTCTCACCCATGCAGTGCACAGTAAATATTTACATGCTGGGCGTTGTGCTGGGGGCAAGACGCACCAGGATTCACACAAAGCCTTATTTGACATTGACATCTCCTTGACTGGTTGAAGTATGTCAAGTTCTATTGGACTGAAAGCCTGGCATGTAATACCTACCAGGGACTCTCCAATACTCTGGCAAAGGCATGTGACTTCCAAGACCACCGAGAACAGCATCTGGCAGGCAGCAGACATTCAGAGAGTGTTCGATGAAAACCTGGGTGCTTGCGCCTGGGAGATCCGTTAGAACTATTTGAGAATGGCTGTGCTCACATTCATCCCCTCCCCTCGACTCCCCTCCCTTATTCACAGCTTCTTGACGATCCACAGCCTTCCAGGCACCCCTCTCTTGCATTCCGTCTCCCACAGACCGACTTCCACATACATACCTGCTTTCACCGTGTCTGTACTTAGAAAGCCTTCAGTGGCTCCTCCACTTTCTCCAGCAAATGTTCTCAATCTACGGACTATTCCATCCCATCACAAAACTGGGTTCCATCATGATGGGAACACAAAGCGTCCCTTCCTCCCAGGAGGATGTAGATTTACAGGTTCTTGGTTCTAACTGCAATCTGTTATTGTGCTTAACAGTTGGAGTAAGTTGCCGAATATTCAAATTAGTAAGACTGGTTAGGGCGTATTTTATTATGAAACTATTACCCCCGTCATGAAAATTGTGAACCCTACTTAGGTCACTGGGATCCCATCAAAGATGTGTGAATAGCACTGATTGAGAACTCACAACCTCCAGCCTGCAGAGTAAATGCCTCGTGTTCCCACTACCATATCCTCTACGTCACTCTTAGGCAGACATTGCTAACAGATCACAGACCAATTCCATCCCCCCCCCATCTTACGCCATTTTCCTTTCTAAACACACCGCCCCTTAAACCATTCTCACTACTTGTCAGCCTTACTCTTCCTCACTCTGAACTGCTTATGAAAAATCCCATATCTCGGCCCTTACCTTTTGGGAGCTGACAACAGAATATACCTCCTGACTGTGGCACCGCTCGTGGTGAACTAGGGTACGATCACGAATCTCAGTGAGACTCGACTTTCTCATCTGTACAATGGGGATGGCATTTTCAGTCATAGGGAAATTATGAAGAGTACAAGAGAAAAGGCAAATGAAATGCTTGACGTAGTTTGTAAATGTGAGAAAGAGGGAGAAGGCCATTGAGGGGTGAGAAGCACAAAGAACAGGAGGGGAGGGGAGGCATATCTTGAAACTACAGTCTATGATAGGATGGAGAGCATCCTCACCGAGAAAAGAATGCTAGGGCTGCACAAAGCCGCTGCTCAGGGACATTTACCCTGTGACATCACCTGTGCATAGAATGTTACAGAAGCTTCTCCAACAGAGATTTCATTCAAGGACCAGAATTTAGTTTTTTTTTAACTTTTTTATTTATTTATTTATTTATTTATTTATTTATTTATTTATTTATTTATAGAAGAAGGGAGCGAGAGGAACATCGATGTGAAAGAGAAACATCGATTGAGTGCCTTGTGCACTCTCTCCTGGGGATCGAGCCTGCACCCCGGGCATGTGCCCTGACTGGGAATTGAACCAGGACCTCTCAGTCCATGGGAAGATACTCAATCGACTGAGCCACACCGACTTGGAAAATTAATAGAGTCATCCAGACACAACTTTAGGTCTCACTACTAAAAGATAGTCTATCAGTAGAAGTCAGATGATCCTTGGTTTCTCACTATAAATGAATACATTTGCATTCTGGCTTACATATTCATCTCTCATAAGTTTAATTAGCAAAAATCCATCCCCAGGATACAAATCACCTCTGGATGTAGACATCAAATTAGACTTCTAAGTCTATAAAGAAAACGACTGTACCCTGGTCTGTTGATACAGTAAGGTCTTGTTCCTAAGTGACCTTGTCTCAGGAAATACCTGACCTTCCCCAGATGCTAACTAACCACACTGGGCCACAACTGGGACTTTGAGCTCCCTTGTCTTCAGACGGCACGGCTGCCAAGCTACCCTCATCTGCACATGCTGTAGCTCTCCAATTAGAACAGGAGCCTCGGAGGTCATGGGTCAAGTCAGAGGTCTTTGTACCGTCAGCCCCTAACCCAGTAAGGATTCAGTAAATGTTTGCTGCAAAAAATAACTTAATGAAGGCCCTTTATCTATGGCAAGGTCAACCTCTGACCTCTTATCAGAGGATTTGGTCCTTATCAGATATATATAGTACCAAAAAAAACCTATCATAAAAGCTCAATGCATTTTCTATCACTGATAACCCCATCCTTAAAAAGAATACTTTAAAATAGAATACAACGTTGCAGTCATTACTGCTGTGATGACATGTCATGTAATGTTCATTGCCCCCTATGCAATTGATCCAAGGACCTACTTAGTGCCTTCAGCCCAAGGAATGTGTTTACAGTCATGTGCCCTTTGGCAGGGATATATTGTGAGAAATGGGTAGGGAAGTTGTTATACGAACATCATAGAGTGCACTTAGACAAGCCTAGATGGTGCAGCCTACTGCACGCCGAGACTGGATGGCACAGCCCTTTGCTCCTAGGCTGCAAGCCTGCTCGGTATGTTACTGTGCAGAACAACATGATGTTAAATAAAGCACAAGAGCAAATGCTGCAATCAAGAGACGCAGTCAACACTGGATGTGCGAGGCTGCTGCTGGGGCACCGGGCATACTGCTTTACAGCAAACTTTTTTCTTTTCTCAGTAGAAAGAGCGCACTCTCAAATGATTATAAATAGTATAGCATAGGAAATACATAAACCTGTAACGCCGTCATTTATTATCAAGTTTTATGTCCCATACATATTGCATGTGCTGCACTTCGTTGTTGTTAATCCTCAACTGGGGATATTTTTCCAGTGGTGTTTAGAGAGGGTGGGAGGGAGGAGGGAGGAGAGAGGGAGGGAGAGAGAGAGAGAGAAAGAGAGAGAGAGAGAGAGAGAGGTGAGAGAGACACATCGATTGGTTGCCTCCCACACGATCTCGACTGGGGTATGGGATCGAACCTGCAATCCAGGGACATGCCCTGACCAGAATCGAACCTAAGACCCTCTGGGCCAAGGGCTGATGCTCTCACCCCTGAGCAGAACTGGCCGGGGCTGTGCTGTACTTTCATATGATGGCAGTGCAGGTTTGTGTACACAGCATCTCCACAAACACAAATGCTCATCACAGATGCCTTGTGCTATGATATTACCATGGCGACAATAGCACTAGGCGATAGAAATTCTTCAGCTCCATTATAATCTCATGGGACCACCATTGCTGATGGCTTGTCCTTACCAAAATGTTGTCATGTAGCACACGGCTCCAATGATAGGTCTGACTATGTATCCAATGGCAAAAACCACAGCATCAAGGATTAGGACCTACTTACCCCATATAGGAACTGTAAAACTGTTTTCCAAGGGGAAACCTTTGTTTCACTGAACAATTACTTAATTCTTACTAAATATATTCTTCCATGTAAGTACCGTTAACCCTTGAACAACACACAAGTTGGGGTGCTGCAATTGAAAATCTAAGTATTAATTACCACTAGTCAGGCTTCCCCATACGCAGATTCCCAACCTCAGGTCAAAAACACAGTTGACCATGCCCGGCCGGTGTGGCTCAGTGGTTGAGCATCAGCCCATGCACCAAGAGGTCACCAGTTCGATTCCCGGTCAGGGCACACGCCCAGGTTGTGGGCCCGATTCCCAGTAGGGGGCATCCAGGAGGCAGCCGATCGATGTTCTCTCTCATCAATGTTTCTCTCTCTCTCCCTCTCCCTTCACCTCTCTCTCTAACATCAATAAAGAAAATATTAAAAAACAAAAACTTCAGCTGAGCCTTGAACAGTGGGTTTGGACTGCGCAACGCACCTATGAAGAGAAAGAAAATCAGTGTACGATCAGGCTACACTAACAGGACCACTCAGTCTTCAACAATACTGATTTTCTAAATACGCTCTGAGGGACAGCAGTGCTCATTGATGGATTTATAAAAAAAACAAATACCCCCGCGATTTCCATTCAAATATTCGTGATATTTTGTTATGCAAAAGAAATTGCCAACTCGATGAGACTGTCTGACCGGCCTCATCCAGGAGAGGCTGAGTTCCTGCCTTTTGCGTTAGGCAGGTTGTTCGGAACAGAAACAGGCTGCAAGACAAAGAGAGATCCGAACTTGATGTCCTTGTGGCCGGAAGCTGCTCGCCTTAGTTTTAAAAGCAACAATATTTTTTTTCTTAATTGATTTTTTTAGAGATAGAGGAACGAAGAGGGAGAGAGAGAGAGAATCATCGATAAGAGAGAACATCGATTGGCCGCCTCCTGCATGGCCCCCCAATGGGGGTTTGGCCCACAACCTGGGCATGTGCCCTGACCGGGAATTGAACCAGCGACCTCTTGGTGCATGGGTCAATGCTCAACCACTGAGCCACACCGGCTGGACTAAGAAAGCTGCTCACTTCAGGACCACACTCCAAGCAACTTCAGCGGAAGAGACGGCAGGGACAACAGAAGTAGCAGACTGACATCAGCCACTGACAAGCGCCCCAGGGACCCCAGAACAGAGGTCAGAAAGGCCGACCACCGGGTAAAAGGAGAAGAAACTACAAACAAAACCAGAAACATCCTCTGAAATGAAGCCACTTCTAAGAGCTTTATGGTGTGGAAGAGAAAGCACCGCTAATTCCTGTCGTGATTACAGCTGTATATTAATTGGGGTTTGCCGCTGTCTGAACTCACGCTTCACTTGACAGCTACCGAGTCGTGAGAGCGCCCACAGAAACCGACGGCATTGATCTGTCTAGCGACAACCTGCCACTTCTTAAAAGTGTGCTTTCTGAACTCAGTGTAAACAAAGGTGGAGAACGTAAGCCGGCAGTGGAAAATACCTGGAGGACATTACAAGTGAACTCTATTATGTAGATGAATTCATTCCCTCATACCCGTGGGAGCAGCTATGATTAAAAGTGATGTAATAAATTTGTATCTTAAATAAAAACAACTTTGGGGAACTTTGATCGGATCAAGGTGACTTTAGCTACATGGGAAATAATCACAGAAAACACTTTTTGCATATACATTGAACCAACGGGACAAGATGTATTAAGAGGCAACTCGGAGTTTTTTTTTTTTTTTTTTCCTGAATAATTCAGGCGAACGTCCCACTTGGCATAAATTCAGGTCAAAGTAAGTTGGAGGTGAATTACCCTCCTTTCCCTTGTTGTAACCTCTACAGGTTTTGAGTTATAAGGAGCCAAGGTGAGTTTTATTTTTAGTTACATCAAACAGTGTGAGGGCCACCAGGCAGCCTGGCTTTGCATCTTTGGAAATCATTCTATTAAAGTCTACTTCGGGTTGTCTTTCCACTGGGTTAACAACGCATTCTCGGAAATCGCAAATGAAACAAATATCCATGTGTGGGTCCCACACCAGAGTGGGGCCCATGTACCTGCATTTTTATAAAGCGCTCCAGGTAATTCTGCTGTGCACCCGCAGCTGCTAAACAGAAGCCTACAGAGAAGTCATTAACAGACACCAAAAAATAATGAGATGAATATAATTGGGTCCTGAAGTTGATGCTATGATTTCTAGCAGTTGAGGCCAGTAGTGTCCAAGGTTGGGTGGTGTCTTGTTTGTTTCTTGACAACCAAATTAATTCCCATTCATATGCAGACAGTGAGCTCTTCCTGGTCCTGGCCTCCGGCAGAAATTTGTCTTGTTCCTGCAGACAGGGGAGCAGGTACCAGCCTGCGATGTGTCTCATTTCTGTCTCCCGAAAGGCTCACTTGACGAATATAGGAGTTTCACATTTTTCTCTTTCCAAAGGGCAAGGCATGGTGGTGTTCCAACCCCTTCAAAGAGCTAGAGAGAGCAGGCAGAGTTAATGTGAGCCCAGGTAGGTTGATTTTTTTCTTCTCCAGCAGTACAATGGACATCTCCATTATGCAAATCAAGGTGAATGTTTAAAAGGATGCAAATACCATTGTCTTTTCAGCCCGCTATCCTTCAGTGTGTTAGACCGCTGATTTCATCAACAGCACTCATTTCCATTCAGACCTTGCATTTCCAGTGATTACTCTGCAGCTGTTCTTTTTGCAGAGAAACGGAAATGTGTCCACTTGAGTTTTGTGAAAGGAAAAATAATTCATTTGGGGGGTATGCGATATTTGCTGAAGACTCTTTGGGAAAAGGTTAAGTAATCAGCTTCCAAACACAAGTCTTGGATGCGTGTTTTCTTCCTGGTAACTCTGCAGCGTGAAATGTCACCGTGGAGAGGCCCTGCGTGCACAGCTGGCTCCTTCAGCTGGAGGGACGGCCCCCGTGCAACAAAGGTAGCCATTGCCCCGGTGCCTTTGCACCTGCTCATTTCCCCCATGCTTCCTTTTTCTTCTCAATGAACTTGGCCAGAGCAATGAGCTTGAGACTTCATTTGATTCCCTCCACCTCCGCCTAGTGTGGATTTGGGGCAGATTATTCAACTCCTCTGCTCTTCCGTGAATAAGAGATTCCAGGGCATACGCTTGTTAGGAATTCAAACAAGCCCGTGCGTGCCAAATTCCCAGTGCAATGTCTCACACAGCCCTCAACACTGGGACCAACTAGTGAATTAGCTACCAGGGCTGGACTAACGTGAAGGGAGTGAGGCGTTTGATTTCTGACAGGAAGTACCAAAAAGCCCAGTCGTCAAGATAAGTAATATTTGAATGCAGTATTTTACACATTCAAAATCAATGCAGAAAACCAAGGATGAAAAAAATCCTCAAAATTCTAAACAAAGACAGCATCCCTCATGGTGCCGAGACGAGCCATACTGGAGCCTCGGGCAACAGGAAAATCAGCAATACTGATGCTGTCTTTGTTTAAAAGTCGGATGTTTTGTTCATCATGGGTTTATCTGTGTTAATTTTGATCTTGTCTTTATTTAACATTTTGGCATTTTGTTCTCTGTGGATTTTTTTGCATTAGTTTCGAGTTTTTAAAATGTTGCATTACATGTGCTTTCTCTTGATGACTGAAGAGTTTGGCCCTTCAGGTGAGTGTCTCAATGATTTCATCCACTTCACCTTAGTTGGGGCTCTGTGAACAATGGCCATGTCCCACGGGGAAGTCTCTGATTGCACTCCAGATAGGTTGGGACCCTCCGATACGCTTGGCTTCCTGAGTGCTGCTGATTTTTGCTGAATGACTGTGACCTATAAAGTTATTTGTTTGCAAAAGCATTTATGCTTTTTCACATGCGTACCACAGTCTCCCAGGATAACCAGCAAGCTCTGTCTCATACAGGCGATCCCAAAAGGGAGTAAAAGCCTCTCCCAGGTAAAGGGAAGAAGAGGTGTCCTCAGGGGAACTACCTCTGGTTTTAAAGGTTGTGAGATGCACAAGACAGTGGCCATGCCAAGGGGACTGAACATCCAGCTCACTGGCCTGAGTCTACCCCCCAGTAAAGAACATATTTTTCAACTTGACAATGTCACCTTCTGTAGTCCAAGTTGGTACACCTGTGAGGCTTCCTATGACCAGAGGGGGCGCCTTTTTACATCTGCGCAAAGACGCCACATCAGCGAGCAGAAGCCCTGGGACAGTACTCTTTGGGTTCACCCATGAATATGGAAGAAGTGTTTGTCCAAGAAAACCAGCTCTGGTAGGGATGTCACTGACGGCATGCAAGGAGGCTTCCCCGGAGCTGATGTGAGAACGCAGCTCACCCAGCCCTGGACCGAGGGGGCTGCTAGAAGCATCTGAGTGAGCAGCCAGCTGGATTCCATGCTTCCAACCCCGGGAAGGGGGAAACAGGAGAGGTGCTTGGACAGGCTAGCTGGCCAGCGGACTCGGACTCGTCAGGGTGAGGACGGCTGAACCAGACACCTCTTGTGCAGAGCCCCTTGGTCCTTTGAAGCCTGGAGCGGAAAGGGGGCCCTGTGGGGACAGGAACCCTCTGGTCCTGCCACACTTCTTGGTCTGCAACTTTGGTCCCCGTTCTTCCCACAGATGCCTGGTAGTATGAATAGTGTTTATTCCCCACCCCCAATAGTTCACTGGATATTTTAAGGCAAATCTGGCCATTAAATGTACCAACAAATCCCGAACTTGTTCTAGAATCCAGTTCCTTCAGTCACTTGGTGAAGCACTGAGGTAGACCCCTTCCCCAAACGAGCCCCTGAATGGTCAGCTCAGTCACGCCACAAAGGTGTCCCTCTGGAGTCTCTAACACGATCACACACTTTCTTCTCAAGCATTCACTTCTCAAGCACAAACAGAATTAACATCCCCAGTGAGATCCTGACCGGGATCGGGTCCCTTCAGGGGACAATGAGATAACACCATGTAATGACTTTCTTTCCAAGAGACCTTGTCTTCGCTTTGTGGAGGACTCGGATGCTTTGATACGGACGTTTTCTCTGTTGCTGAGTGTCTGCAGATAAGATCGCATGGATATCCTTTGCCCCCAGACAAAATATACTTCCTCCAAAGGTTAAGGGGACATTCCAAAATGAAACAAAAACAAAAGGGGGAAATCATGTGTGAGAACAACCGGGTGTAGAAAGAAGGTCTGTGAACCAGAGTAACATTTGTGCAGGGAGAGCTTGTGGGGAAGCCTGCCAGGTCTTTTGTAATTAAAATACAGTCACAAAACATCTGCACCAGCTCCACAGAGCCTGTCTGGTTTCCTCACTTTATTACCAAAGTCATTTCATTAGCAAACCCAGGGCTTGGTTTTCTTTAACTTATTCTTTTTTTTGTTGTTTGGTTGTGCTTTATCCTCACCTGAGGACATTTTTGCATTTATCTTGAGATAGAGCAGGAGGGAGAGAGGGGGGAAGAGAGACAGAGAAACATCGATGTGAGAGAGACACATAGACTGGTAGCCACCCACACGACCCCAACCTGGGCCGGGGATGAACTGCAACTGAGGTACGTGACCTTAGTGGGAACCGAACCCAGGTCTCTCTGGTCCACGGGCCGATGCTCTAACCACTAAGCCAAACCGGCCAGGGCTTCTTCTGAAAAAGGTTTAAAAAAAGACGTATATATATTACACTATGTAACATTATATTATATAATTTTATATTAATCATAGATTCATTATATTATATATTAAGTATTCAAATGATATCACTATGTTAATCATACTATGTTTATTATACTCATATTTATTATATTATTATGTCATCCTACGTTATATTATGGTATGTCATATATTTCAATGATTTGACATTTTCCCGGCACTAAATTAACCAGAGAATTTCTTAGCCTGAAATATAGCAATTAGGAAATGTTAGCTCCCTTTCTCCATTCCTCTGAAAAATGCCCCAATTCTCTCTGGAGTTGCCGGTGCTCTTCAGTCTTAATCCTATTTTTATTTCCTGGAAACCATCGTTTTTTGAGTGTTTGCTATGTGCCTGGTGTTGTGATATAGTCAAACGAGCGGTCTCATTTTAATCTCACCCATGAGGTAGGCAGTGGTTTTGCAGATGACTGAGATCTAAGAGGCAACTTGCCCGAGGTCGAACAGCTAGTGACTCCTGCACCATCTGGTACCAACGACCCCCCCCCACCCCCACCGCCGCCGCCTCTGACTGCTCAGTTCACTCCCCAGAAGTTACTGTGTTCAGGACTGAAAATCCAAACCCAGATGCCAGAGACGAGGCTTTTCCAAAGGCCCCAGTGCTACAGAGAATCTGCTTCCTTCCACAATGGACAACTACTCCATGAGCAATAGGCATCCACGCCGAGTCGGATGAGAAGGCCGTCTCTGTGAGCATGAGTATGTGATAACCTAGGGACTGCCGGGGCGTGGTTTCAGACCCCACGGAGTACGGTGGAGTATGGTGATTCATTCTAAGTTCGTGTGAATGTACGTATCTCTTCTTACTCACTTATATTCATTTTTTCATTTAGTAACTTTTGAGGACCTACTATGTGTCAAGTGCTGGAACAAACATTAGATGGATCTAATGATGAATAAAATAAGATCCTTGGCTTCCAGGAGCACAGGAAGATACTTCACAAATACATATGATTATAATAAAGGCCCTTAAAAGGCAAATGCACAGAATGAGTGCATATGCTAAGCAGTTCAGAGTTGAGATCATGTCCAGCTGAAACCAAGACTTCAATAGGCAGAGAGGCAGACAATGGCAAAGTGGAATGGAGAAGAAACCTCAAGGATCAAGGCACTGCAGCAAGAAATCCAAAGCACGTTCAAGGTAGAGTGTGTCCTCTGGATGCACATTGCAATCTCCTGTGATACTCCTTTAAATGCACTGGGCTGCACAAGCAGCGTTCATGTTCAACCGGTCTGGGGTGCAGTCTGGGCATCTGTGTTGTCCAATAGCTCCACAGGTCATTCAAAACAGGTAGCCCAGGTGAGCTCTGGATGAGGGAGGGCTTTGAATGAAGGCGAACATTTGCGGAGTGACCCCATCATGCGATAGAAATGCTCCTCCTTCTGAACACACAGGACCCCCTTTAGTCCTCCCAACAATGCTATGAATAAGAATGAAGAATCTGAATTCCTTGGGAGCATACCATAGCTCAAACGGTGCTAGTGGCATTAATTATGTCATTTATTTAAATGTAAAGTTTATGAGGTTTTATGTTCGCCTGTCAACCATGGAGACATACTGAGGCCATCTGGGCAAGAGAATGACAGAATAAAAATGTGCTTTGATGAAAATCCATCTATCAGCAGCCCTGGCTGAAGGGCAAAGAAGGCATTTAGAAGCCAATGCAATTGTCCAGGTCTGCTGGAAGGCAAGATTTACTCTCTCAGTGCATGGGGAATTTATATCTCTGCTAACTTTTCTTCCATGTTATTGGTCTCTTATTGATTTATAGGAACTCTTTTTATATTAAGGACAGAAACTGCTATATATATTGCATTTGTTTTTTTGTCTTGCTATCTTATAGTCTTCCAAATATACAGGAGCTATTGCTTATACTGTATATTTTCATGTATAGTTTCTCTGATTGAAGCCTTGCTTAGGAAAACCCTCTCTAATACAAAATTATATTTTTACAATCCCTTGTATTTTGGTATATTTAGTGTTTGTTTTTCATTTTAAGATCTCATCTCCATCTAAAAATGTATATATGGTAGTCCCCCCCCCCTTTATTCACAGTTTTCCTTTCTGAGGTTTCAGTTACCCTCAGTCAACCTCAGTCTGAAAACATTAAATGGAAACTTCCAGAAGTAAACAACTCACGTTTCACATTGTGCTCTGTTCTGAGTAGCGTAATAAAATATTAAGCCATCCAGCTTCATGTATACCAAATATGAACCCATTTCTTGCCCAGCACATGCACACTGACTGTACACACCTCCCACCCCATTAGTCCGTTAGCAGTTGTCTCCTTTATTTGATCAGTTATCTGAGGGAGAGAGAGCCCATTCATACCACCTTTATCATTATATATTGTTATAATTGCTTTGTTTTCTTATCAGTTAGTATTGTTAATCTCTTATTGTGCATAACTAATAAATTAAATGTATGTATAGGAAAAAAACCAGTATATATAGAATTTGGTAGTAGCCTTGGTTTCCCTTGGGGGGGGGGGAATCTTACAATGTATCCCCTGCAGATAAGGGGGTACTGCTGTATCACTATATATATGTATTGAGATAGGAAGTTAACGATGTTCTTCACAAATATCCAATTGTTACAACTCCATGTATTTGAATGAACAGCTCCTTCCAGGATAATTTATATTCATTAGTAAGGTTGGATAAATTGCCCCTGACCTTTAGGTGAGACTTAATACCTGTTTTGACCAATGATCTCCGGAATGTGGCAGATACGTGTGATGTTTGAATGATGTTAATGTTCTCCCTAACCTCTGGCATGTGTGGTTCAGCTCCTGTGCTATGGTTTCCCCTAATAGAATTTCAAAACAATTATTTTGTATGTGCATAAGGAGCCCCTTGGCATTGAGCATATTTTAAATTCAGACTCAAGAGTGGAAAGGAGGCATGTAAATCTTGACTAACAAATCCTCAGGGGTGGTCTATTTACTTTCTCTTCTACCTCAGATCTATAAAAATAGGTGGCTGCTGATGACTTAATCAGAATAAACTCATTAGACATTAGACCCATTTGTATAGTATGTAGAATTCTTATCTTTGGATTCCCATAGAACTACAAGTAACTTCCTGTGACTAAATATTCAATTCAAATATAAAGATGTGGGGGAAACAGGCTAACCCGAGATGAACCCGCACAAAGTAGTCAGAGCCGGCATTCAGAAGTAGTTGATTCATGCTTCTAAATAGAGCATCCATTCGAGTAAAAAAAGAAAAAGTAAAAGGAAATGACCATGCTCTGAGCCAGGAAGAGTGCTGTCTCTATTTCTGTCTAGTCTTCGCTGCAGCCTGGCATGCTAGCTATTGTCATTCTGATAAAAACTGATGAAGACACGGAGGCTCAATATCTTATCCACGCCTCTCTCCTGGCAGGTGGAGTGAGGTTCCACACCCGGCTGGTCCCAGTGCCCCATTTCTGCTTTGAGTGTGAGTTCTGCACGGAACGAGAAGTGGATGTCCTCCACGAGATTCTTCTGGCCCCAAACATGTTTGGACACACTTGTACTCTCTTCATCTTTGTTCGCATAGGAAAGACTACCGTGGACCAACGCTGTGTCCATAGGCTTGCCAGGAGCCAGGAGTAGAGTTTGGTGGGAGTAGCTAAGGGGTTACAACAGCTTCCTGCGTCCTCCTCCGGAGCCTGTCGTCTGCCTCCCTTCCTAACTAACACCGTTCAGCGATGCCAGGTTGAAGCTTAAAATCAGCCGTGGTGAGGCTGTGGTGAGGCTATTTATACCACAGAAACTGCTACAAATCACTGCTTTGCTCTCCACCCCTCCAAGTCAGTGGTTGAACGTTTGTCACTACACCGCTGCCTCTCTGCTTTGGAAGCACTATTTCGGGTGGTTAAGTCTTGGAGCTGCCTTTTGCAGAAGGTGCCTGTGGGTCAAGGGGCATGGTGGGTGGGGAAGGACGGGAAGGAATTCATCCAAGCTAGCTCTGGTTTAGGCTCGAGGAATGAGAGAGAGAGAGCCGGATGCGATCACATTCAGTCTCAGAGCTAAACCCCTGGTGTTTGACTATTTTTCATCTAGCCAGGTTTTGTGTTCCACACACATAACATAAAATGGGATCGCTTCAAATTTACGAAGTCTTGGGGAAGTCTTGGAGCATATTATGAAATATTTTTTGGTACGCAAGGGAAAAAAATTTGTTGGCTGATACCCTGCTAGGTTGCAATACTACAAAAACAGCTCAGCCTCCATGGAGAAGGGGGAGAATTAGAACGCATATCAATAGAAATCATAATTTTATGCAAACTGGATAGACATAGATCTAATGTTTGATAGAGCATTTAAGTGACTAAAGACGGAAATTATTTTTAAACAAATTTAGTCTGTTGCTTGATAGCAGCATCGTCGAACTTTTTGGTCTCAGGACACTTTATGCTCTAAAAATGTTTCAGGACCCCAGAGGTCTTTTGTTTGTGTAAGTTGTATATTATCACCATTTACATGCTCAAAATTAAAACTATGAACCTAAAAAATGTAATGACCCATTTAAAAAGTTAACCTACAACTCAGGAACATAAATAACACATTTTAAAAAAATTAAAATAATAATATAAAGACAATGTCGTGAGAAGAATGGCACTCTGCCTGGCTTTAATGTCTGAATTGATGGAAGACAGCGGAATTCTCCTATTGCTTCTGCATTCAGTGTGTTGCAATAGCACCTACCAGGTAGCCTCTGGAACACTCCATGGAAAATTGGTGAGAGATGAGAGGGGAAAAGGCTAATATGAAGACAGTTGTGACCTATGAACCCCCTGAAAAGGTCCCAGGGATTCCAGAGACCACATTTTAAGACACCTTTGCTCTTTTGAAGACTTTAAAAAGTTTCCCAAAGGGGATCCAAGAGGGTGGCATTGTAGGTGGATGTTATACTCACCTCCTGGGACAAAACTAAAATATAGAACAATCCATCTGAATAACCAACTGACGACTAACTGAACAGAAGTCTTATAACCAAGGATTTACAGAAGAAGACACGTTGAGACTGGTAGGAAGGGTGGAGAACCAGAAAGGTCTGGCCCTGTTTCCATGGATAGCAATTGAGATTCTGGAGCGATATCTCAGCTGCAAAGGTCCTGCCTGGGGAGCATGGGGTCTCAACCCCATCCTGGGCTCCCAGCCCAGAGCACCAGAGCTGGGAAGAGGCGCCCGCATAGCGTCTGGCTGTGAAAAGCAGTGCGGGTTCTGTTTGCCAGGGAGGGACGGCAGTATGCTAGAGACACGGGCACCCTCTTAAAGAGCCCAGGCACAAAATCTCATTCACAGCCACTCATCCTGGGCTCTGGCGGAGGGAGGGCAAAGTGGACTAGAGTCACATGAGGAGACACTGGGGTTTGTGGCTCTGGGGAGAGAGAGAGAGCTGAAGGGACAGCCACCAGGATCCCTGTGCGGAGTTCCTCTCCCCCACCACAGACACCATCTGTCTTGTATGGATCACTACCCTCCTTACAGCATCAGCCTGGAAGAATGAAATAGCCCCACCTTTTAAATTTCCTGTCTTCCTACCCTACAGAGCTCACGCCCTGCTGAGGAGTCAGCTGCTTGGGCTGTGGTCTAGAGGTCCGGGCAAACTCAGGAGTTGTCACTGACTGAGTGGTGTGACTTTGGGGCAGGGACCATTCCCACCACTTTGCCATGAACAAAATGGCACCTCCTGCTCACTGGAGATCTACTAGCCCTACCCTACCAACTCCCAGCAATACTGCCCCGATGAGCTTAAGCTCCTGGCCAAATCTTGGGTGGACTGGGTTGTGTGGCTCCAGGATGGGGCCACTTTTCCCTTGCACGACCGACTGATGCAGAGCAAAGAAAACCATCAAAAACCACCCACTGAATGGGAGAACATATTCACCAATAATACATCTAATAAGGGGTTACTATCCAAAATTTATAAAGAACTTATACAACTCAACACCTAAAACCCAAACAATCCCATTAGAAAATGGGCAAAGGACCTGCATAGACACCTCTCCAAAGAGGACATACAGATGGCCAATAGACATGGAAACATGATTAACATCTCTAATCATCAGATTAATGCAAATTCAAACCACAGTGAGATATCACCTCACACCTGTCAGAATGGCTGTCATCAATAAATCAACAAACAACAAGTGTTGGTGAGGATGTGGAGAAATGCGAATCCTTGTGCTCTGTTGGTGGGAATGCAGACTGGTGCAGCCACTGTGGAAAACAGTGTGGAGTTTCCTCAAAAACTAAAAATGGAACTGCGTTATGATCCAGCAATTCTACTTCTGGGTATATATTTGAAGAAATGCTAAACACTAATTTGAAAGAATCTATGCATCCCTATGTTCATTGCACCATTATTTACAATAGTCAAGATATAGAAGCAGCCCAAATACCTATCAGTTGATAAGCTGATAAAAAAAAAAAAAAATCTATGGCATATTTACACAATACTACTTGGCTATAAAAAAAGAAGGAAATCTAACCTTTTGCAATAACCTGGAGAGTATTATGCTAAGTGAAATAAACCAGTCAGAGAAAGACAAATACCATATAATTTCACTTATATGTGAAATCTAAGGAACAAAATTAACAAACAAAATAGAAACAGACTCATAGATACAGAATACAGATTGATGGCTGTCAGACGGGAGGGGGTTGGGGTGCTGGGTGAAAAAGGTGAAAGGAATAAGCCACTCACAGACAAAGACAATAGTGTGGTAATTGTCAGAGGGGAAGGGGGATGGAGGAGGTAAAAGAGAGTAAAGGGGGGATAAATGGTGAGGGAAGGAGACTTGACTTGGGGTGGAGAACACACAATATACAGATGATGTATTGTAGAGTTGTACACCTGAAACCAATATAATTTTATTAACCAATGTCACCCCAATAAATTCAATAAAAATAAGAAAAATAAATAAAAATGTCCCCAACTGTAGTGTGCACAGGAATTTGAAAATGCAGATTCGCTGGGCCCTACAGTTAGAATTCCTTATTTAGTGTGTTGGTGTAGACATCTGCATTAAAAAACAAACACTCACAAAACTCTCCATATTTTGAGGAAGACTCTCATCTTACTCCCTTCAAATCGGCTTTGTTCAACATTCCACATGAAAGCTAAAATACATTTGTAAGGAGATAAGCTCCCATCTGCTTACAAGGTCAAAACGATGAGCAATAAAACCTTCGATTAAATATTACACCTTTTTCTTCTGTATAGAGAGTGAGGACCTTCCTGTAAGCAGAGCGTACTAAAGCATTCATTTGTCCAATGTTTATTGAGCACCTACTATACAATAGGTACTATGTTCTGGAAACCTCAGATCACACGGGAGATGATCACTGGCTCGAGATGCTTGCTAAGCATATGAGGAAACACCTAAGGCACCAGTGGGGAGAATGCAGAGGGAGTATGAGGTCATCCTGAGTACTCAGTGATGGACTGTTGAGTAGAACTCTTTTTCTTTATTTTCTGGGTGGCTCCTAAAGAGCAGGGCTACTACCACGGGGTGGGAAATAGAACTTGGCTTGCTAACTAAAATATTTCAAACAGAGATACTCAACGAAGGGGTGATTGGGACCGAGTAGGCCACCCCTCAAAAAGATTCCGGCAACAGACTGAGGGGGTGGGGAAGACTTGCATTCGAGTGCTCACTATCAGGCTGTTCAACCCTGATGTTTTATGATCCTATAAATGACCAGGATTGCGGTCCTGGGTATTCAAGGTCTACTGGCTCCTTTCCTTGCACACATGTTTTCTTCTATTATGGTTATTTAAATGGTCACGTTGAACTTTCCATTTTCATTATACGCCACCTCATCTTTTCCCTATTGAACATAAAGCATACAATCGAAAGTGCTTCATTAGCCTGTAAGTTCTTGAGGGCGATTTCTGGACTCTCCTCCACGTCTCTGAACCCTCCACCCCCACTCCCAGGGCGGGACACCTAGTCCAAGCACAGGACTTACTTGTTCTCTTTTTTTTCCTTCCTTTATTGATTTTATAGAGAAAGGGAGTGAGAGGGAGGGAGAGAGACAGAAACATCGATGAGAGAGAACATCAGTTGGCCGCCTCCTGCATGCCCTCCACTGGGGATCGGGCCCACAACCTGGGCATGTGCCCTGACTGTGACTGGGAGTTGAACTGGTGACTTCTTGGTGCATGGGATGACACTCAACCACTGAGCCACGCTGGCCGGACAGGACTTAATTGTTCTTAATGGAAGACCTAATTCACATGAGGTAGGCAGTAAGCACTGTGAGTTCAGAACTGACCGAACTTTCAACAGCTATAATCAGCAAAGTGGACACCCTTATCTCCCTAGAACCGCGAGGCTCACCCTGAGTCTTCACTGACGCCACTGAGGTAGGTGGCGCCCCCTGCCCCCGAGCCTCTGACCTGCTTTGTTCAGTTTCCCCAGCTCCACTGCCATGTTTCCCAGAAATTTCAAGATAGCAGCCCGATAAAACACAGTTCTTCATCAAAGAAAAGTCAGGAAGCCTGGAGAAGGATTAATTTTGGCTTTGTCTTGTTTATTCTAAATGGGGCAATTTGTACTCACCATCTGAATTCAATTAATCTGATCAGACAGAAAATTAGCAGTTAAAATTGCCTATCTATTAGGTGGACATGACCCGACAGCATTTGGAGAGACAATGTGATGGCTGCCCTAATTTCTCAAGTGTCATCTAATCAAAAGGAAAAATGCAAAAACAATGTCAATATTTTCGCAAGCTACAGCGGCCCAGTGTCTCTCCTTTCTCAATTGCACAGGGCCTTGAACATTTCAAATGTTCTATGGGGTAAAGTATTTATTCATTCAAACATGGGGTGCCTACTATGTGCCAGGCACTGTTTAGGGAATGAGGATGTGGCTGAAGCAACCCAAGCAAGAATCCTTGCCTTCACGAGCTTATATATACTAGTGGGTAATGAGAGACAAGTTCTCATGATAAAAATAGGGAGTTCTAGGTGTGTGGGGGAGCTTGATGGTGAAAGGCTGGGGTTTTAAACAGGATGTGGGGAGGTTCAGAGAAGGAAACGTTGAGATTACACCATTTGAGCACACCAAACTAGAATAATGGTGTTCACAGACTAGATTTTATCTGCTAAGAAGGAAGTTCCCAAACTCTCACCCAAATCAGATTCACCCTGGGAGCTTGCTTACAAACACTTTAGAGTACACACTTGAGGAGTTGCTAATGAATAGATCCCGGACAGGGCTGGAGAATCTGAAAGTTTAACAGAACACTCCTTTCCATCAAGGTGTTTGGGAATCAAAACTGTAGAAGGTGGGTATCCTTTAAATAAATTTACATAATGTACCCCTATCTTCATAGCAGCACTATTTACAATAGCTAAGATCTGGAAACAACCCAAGTGTCCATCAGTAGATGAGTGGATTAAAAGCTGTGGTACATATACACAATGGAATACTATGCAGCTGTAAAAAAAAGATCTCTTATCCTTTGAGATGGCATGGAAGGACCTGGAGAGTATTATGCTAAGCGAAACAAGCCAAGCAGAGAAAGCCAAATATCACATAATCTCACTTATTTGTGAAATATAATGAACTAAATAAACTGCTGAACAAAATTAACCCAGAGACATGGAGGTAGTGTACAGACTAACAAGCCTCAGAGGAGGGGGGATTTATGGGGGAAGAGATAAACCACAGAACTTACATACATGCATGCATGACCAATGAACATAGACAACAAAGCTGGGGATGGGGTGTGTGGGGGGGGGGAAGGAAAGGAGGGTGTCAATGGGGGAAAAATGAGAAACATCTGTAACAAAAACAAATTAATAAATAAAAAAAATTTTTTAAATACATTTACATAATAATTAACTTTACTGTTTTTTCAATGTATTCAGCAAATCCCACAGATCAGGCTGTGTGTGGTGGTTGGGGATCTATCTAGGGTAAAAGCCAGAATCCCTTTCCTGAGGAGCATGCTCTTCAGTGGGATTAATAGAAATTAATCGAATAGCCACACAACCACGTTCAAATGGCAGTAAGGGCTTTCGGCCGGACTAAAGTAAGGAACTCGACCTTGTAACAGTGTCCCGAACAGGGGATCAGGAATGGCTTTCAGGGCAAGAGTCAAATAATGAGTAGGAGGACAAACATTCTAGAAAGAGGGAAAAGCAGGTACCAACGGCCTGAGATAAATGAGAAGTCCTGATCAGCAACTCCTTCCACCAATATGGACTTTCTAGAAAATTCTCTCCAACTCCAGTCTTGGCTGAAGTCAGCCTTTCTTCCGAGGCTGCCTTTCTGTGTGGCTCACTGCCCAGCAGAATTGCTGTCACCGAGGCTTTTAAGCAGGGCTGTAACCTGAGGGGCCTGTCCTTTAGAAGGACTATGGTGTTGGTCCGCAGAAGATGGTTTGGCCTAGGAGGGAGGCTGGCAGGTCTGAGATAGGCTTTGAGAGAGTGTTGTAAAGGTCTAGCTAGAGAAAAAAGGTCTAACCCCTGGTAAGGGATGCAGAGGAAGAGTAGAAAATGTGAGCAATATTGTTAGAAGCAAAATTTCTACCTGAACATGTGGTGGTCTGATTATGGGTGCATGGCTAAGGGCTTTGCTGTCTACATATGGGGCAAAACTCCAGGTTCTATACCAAATGTTTGATCAAGGACACTTTTTTTTTTCCACCCCTGCAAAGCCCAATATCCTTATCTGTTGAATTTGGAGATAGATAAACCTGCTTCTCTGGATAGTTGTAAACATCAGAACTATGATGATAGCTCCATAGTATTGAAATACTCCTCCAGGGAAAACACACAATATGGGCAAATGATAATATTAATGGCAGAATGTTAGACCTTGGTCCTTGAGTTCAGCTGAGAAAGAATTCACAGCCAAGAACTCTAATGTAAGAAGTTTATTTAGAAAGTCACAGATGTAGAAGAAGTGAGCCAGCTGGACTGCATGGCCCCTGGAAACAAGTTATAAAGGCAAAATAGGGGCCTTTGGAGCCTGGGTGGGGAGGGGGAGCAAAGATAACATGTCTGAGGAAGGAAGAGGGGGAAGGATTGGGTGTGTTCTAGAGAGAAAGAGAATGCCCTGGGTCCTTCATCTTAAGGTTTTTTGTCTGTTTTCTAAAGGTGCGGAGTGTAGGGGAGATGTCAAGGGAAGATCTCAATTGAATATTCATCAGCTTCCCAGGTGTGTCCTTTTAGGGTTGTGGTCTCTACTGATTGGTTGGCGCTACGGTAGGGGGTCATTATTCATTGTATCCGGTCCTGATGTCACCCATGGCATTGCTTCATCTGGTTTTGCTGTTTTTCTGAGCTTGAAGCTGAAACACAACCGAGGCCTAGATGTTACCTCTAGTTTGATCAAAACTCTGTCTCTGTGGTCAGCAGACTGGAGGCTTCTGTTCCTAAGATTATTTGATGTAGGTCAGAACCTCATTGTGCTGAGGGCTTAACACTTAAGGGTTTGGTCCTGCAAAGGCTTATATGGGAGTCATATGAGGCTATTCTGCTGCCCCTTTGTTCCTTCTGTAAGGGGGTCCAAACCTCAGACCAGCAATGTGAAAGGTTAGGGGTCTGAACTCTATGACTACTGATACGCTAGGGGAGGAGAGGTCACCCTGGAGGTGAGGTCCTAGTCTATAACAGTTGTTTTTCTAGTTTTGCCCATTGCTAGGCATCTGACACTTCCCTCCCTGGTACATTCTGTACCAGGACTATTGTTCCTGCTCTGCTCATGCCTGTCTAACTGCCCACTCTGTCAGGAGGCTAACTTGCAATCATATCATTAAGACAAGTCTTCAAAAGAGGACATATAGATGGCCAATAAACATATGAAAAAATTCTCAGCGTCACTGGTCCTGAGAGAGATGCAAATTAAAACTACAATGAGGTATCACCTCACATCTGCCAGAATGGCTGCCATCAATAAATCTACAAACAACAAGTATTGGTAAGGATGTGGAGAAAAGGGAATCCTAGTACAATGCTGGGGGGAATGCAGACTGGTGTAGCCACTGTGGAAAACAGTATGGAATTTCCTCAAAAATGTATAAATGGAACTGCCTTTTGACCCAGCAACCCCCCTTCTGGTAATATGTCCTCAGAATCCCCAAACATGAATTCAGTAGAATATATACACCCCTATGTTTATAGCAGCATTATTTACAATAGTCAAGATCTGGAAATAGCCTAAGTGCCCACAATGGAATACTACGTGGCTATGAAAAAGGAAATATTACCTTTTGCCACAGCACGGGTGGACCTAGGGATTATAATGCTAAGTGAATAAAGCTGTCAGAGAAGACAAATACCATATGATTTCACTTATATGTGGAATCTAATGAATGAAATGAACTGAGAAACAAAACAAAAACAGAAGAATGGATACATGGAACAGACTGGCTGCTGTCAGGGGAAAGATGGGGGGAATGCATTAAAGAAGGTGAAGGGGTTGGCCAAAGAACATATACACGTAACACACAGACACAGACAACAGTGTGGTGATAGCCAGAGGGAAAGGGGGTAGGGGCTGGGTGGAGGTGGGCAAAGGGGTAGAAATGGGAACAGAGACTTTGCTTGGGGAAATGCGTACACAATGTGGTGTGCAGATGATGTTTTATTGAGTTGTACGCTTGAAACACGTATAGTTTTGTGAACCCATCTCACCCCAATAGATTCAATGAATAAACAAACAAAAATAAATAAATAAATAAATAAATAAATAAATAAATAAATAAATAAATAAAAATGCAAGTTATTAGGAAACAAAGTTAAAAAAGTAAACAAAACAAAACAAAACAAAACATGTCTTCACTATGACATAGCCCTACGTGGCTGTTTTCGAATGGGCCACCCTGTGGGCTTCTTAATCATTGATATTGTTTTAGAGCTATTTTGCTTGATTAAAGAAGCAATACACACCAGAACCAGGGTGGAAGAATGTGCAATAAATATAACCGTTGTGGTTCCCTGGAAGAACGAGCACTGAAGTGATGAGACACAGTGTCTTCTTTAAGCGCCGGTCACAAGCCCAGAGCACCGCAAGGTCATTGGAAAGCGGGCTATCTGAGTGGCCGTGAGCTTGCTGTAATGTCCTGATGATTGATACGGAGATATGAGAGTTGTCTTCCAGCAGACTCATCAGCTGGCTCTGACAGCGAAATTCCCTCCCAAAGCCCCATGTGTGGGGCCAATCCACACAGAACAGCGGTGCCTAAAACTCCTAGGCATTTTCCACAGACCCAGTTGCCCACACTGACTCCTGCATAGCTTATCCTTGCTTTTACTTTTTTTTTCTTTTTCTTTTTCACCCTCACCTGAGGACACCCTTGCATTCATCTTCAGATCGAGCAGGAGGGAAAGAGGGGGGAAGAGAGAGAAACATCGACGTGAGAGAGACACATCGAGTGGCTGCCACCCACACAACCCCAACCAGGGCCGTGCCAAGGTACGTGCCCCTCGCGGGAACCAAACCCGGGACTCTCTGGTCCGTGGGCCGATGCTCTAACCTCTGAGCCAAACTGGCCAGGGCTGTTTTTACTTTTTGAGAAAAGCCATGTAAGTGTGCCCAGCTCAATCTCCATGAATGGTTTCCCCAGCTCAGCAAGTCATTAGGGGCCACACAGGTCTATTAACAGAAATGATTATGATTTGTTGGTTGGTTCTGTGCAGCCTGGCGGGCCTTAGGTTGGAAAGGAGAGGAGAAATGTAATCAACTCCGGACGGCATCCTTTGGGTGGCTAGAAAATCTCTAAGGGCATCTTAAAACAGTGCTTTTTAGGTTTTAAAAATTCAAGTTTTTTTTTTTTATCCTTACCCGAGGACATTTTTCCATTTTTTTTTGTTCAGGTAGAGTGGAAGGGAGATAGAGGAAGAGAGAGAGAGAGAAACATCGACGTGAAAGGGACACATCGAGTGGCTGCCACCCGCACGACCAACCAGGGCCGGGGACAAACTGCAACCGAGGTACATGCCCTTAGTGGGAACCGAACCCGGGTCTCTCTGGACCACAGGCCAGCGCTCTAACCACTGAGCTAAACCGGCCAGGGCTAAAAATTCAAGTTTTAACACTATAGAAAAGTATACCTCTGGTGTTAAGATGTAAGTGAAAAATGCAATGCTCTTTGTGAGATAGGAACCGAATAGTCCCCTTGCCTGAACGCTGTCCTTCCAGCACACTCTATATAATTCAGGGCTGCTCAGCCTTTGCCTCTGCAGGGCACGCGCAGTCCTTGTCAATCTCTATCCCTGGGCCTCGCAGTCCTTAGCAGACCTTCTCACCCCCCAACGCTGGGTCATACATTTGTGTAATTTTAAAGTTGATCATCTGTCCTTCTCACTTGGATCAGTTTCTGTGTGGTTGGAGACGGTCTTATTTGCCCTGCACCCCCAATGCTTAGCACCGTCTCTGACACAGAAACGTACTCCATCCATTTTTGTTGAAGAAATAAACAAGCAGCTCTCTAATATGGGTTAAATGAATTAACTATCTACAAATCATTATGAAAATTAAGAGAGATAATGGATGGGAAAGCACTTTGTAAACGCCAAGGTGCAGCACAAATGTTTATTACCATCACGACATGTGAGAAGCATCAGACTTAAAATAATTTGCAGTGACAAGATTCTCCTATGGATCACTTAAGGTTTGAAGAGATTAATCCAGCTAAAGAGGCTTGAATGTAAATTATTGCCTCCCCATGGTACCAATGATGGAACAGTAGTATTTTTATTGGAATTGATTTGCAGTCGATAGTCACGTAGAATTTATTACAGAGTTTTTCTCTAATTATCCTAAGTGAACAGCTCTGGTCAAAGACTTTGCAAAGAAAGACAAAAGACGGGCTTCTGTCACAGGGCTGGCTCCTAAATATTATTCCACTCAAGAGCTTTGGATTACTCCCCTATTTTGATTGAAAAATCAGCAATATTATGATTACCAGCATTTTTCTGGTCTCAGGTGTATATTATGTCCTTCTTTTCTCGACTATCACTTCCCGGTGACAGGGGAAGGGCATGTGCTAGGAATAGAGGCACAGCTGTTTAATGATCATGCACTTTATTAACTATAGTAAAAGGCGAAAGATTTATGCGGTCTGAAGAGAAACCGGAGTATTGCCTTACTGACGATAGATAAGCGGTTTCTTACAGACCCTGGGAAGCTGGATCACATACAGCAAGAAGACAAACAGGGCTATAAAGAAGGTGAGACCGGAGAGTCCATTCCTCAGAAAAGAAAATACATTTTGAGAACGAACAAAGGACAGGACTTCTTTGACTTGGTTGCTGTGCTAGGACCCTGACCCCCTCCAGGAGTTTGCTTCAGGAATGCTGACCAGGAGTGGGCAGAGCTGTTTGTAACATCAGAGACAATTCACCGCCTTGTTATTGGATGTCAAGAAGGAGACACATGGATCACAGGCCCTACAGCTCTTACCCTGCCCCCCTCCCTCCTGCACACAGCCCCCTTCTTACTTATCTTCTGTAATCAGCTGGCTGTTAGGAGGTGGGAGAGCAGAATTTCCAGGGTGACCTGCCGCTCTCCCGTACTGCCTGTATTATTGGAATAAATGCTCATAGATGATTCACCCCTGTCTCTGCTCAATTTGGCTCAAGTAGTGACAGGTGACCTCAGACCGCTGTGTCCAGTTTCACAGGTACCACTTTTTTTTTTTTAAATAGAAGCCCATTATCCTGGATTGGGGCTCAAACAGCACTCGCCATTTTAGTCAATTTCGCCTCCTTGAGGGGCAGAGTGGCTGTCAAGATCCAATTCAAACACGTTGCTGGCGGTCTTGAGCCTCACCGAGGAGAAGTCCAGGGCTGGGAGCGACCCTGAGGACTCACCTACAAGATTTACTCACCTGTCACCAGAAATGCAATGCGATGAACAGGTTTTAGTTTACAGACTTCATCCAGGGAGACTACGATACATGCGATTTAGCTGCGCCGTGTTTTCTTTGCAAGACTGTTGGGGATGAGACCGAAGCCCCCAATGGACTTGTGTCAGTGGTAACAATCACTAAGGTGCCTTCCAGGAAAAAGTAACTGTTGGATTTTATTTGCGGAGTGGGATAGAATGTACACTCCCTGAGGGCAGGGACCTGGTGTTGTTTGTGACAGTGTCCCTGGCACCTGGCGCAGGCCCTGGTCCTTGTAGGCACAGGGTCGATAACTGTGGAGGGAGTGTCTGTAATTCAAGGGCAGAGTTGAGTCGCTCAGGGCAAGGGAGGAATGACGAGTACACATAGGGTCCCTTTCCTTCCTCCAACGCAGGGCTCACCCTCTCCTTCTTAGTAGATATTTAAAATTACTAAAGAATACCACTTAGAAATGACATCACATGAATTGCCTCTCCAAGGCATCCATAGTTCTATTCAACCTCGTTTGCCCAACCCAAGTTTATCAATTCCTACAGCTGCCATTTTCTCTAGCCATCAGTTCCTCTTTGAGTGACAGGTGAAGAACCTAATCCCCCCTCTCCCCGTGTAGGTAAGTGAATCATTTGATGATGCAAGAGCCTCCTGGTTCAAGGCATGTCTGTTAACCTGGGGAGGTCTTTGGGCTTTAGTTTCGTATTTAGCACAGACGTGTCACTACTTCTTCCATCTCGTTTCGGAGGCCTCTAGAGGGTCACTGTGTTGCACATGGGCCTGATTTTCAAAGAGAAACAACAGAGAAAGGCTGAGTCCATGACTTGATGTCGACCCTTCTGCAGAACTCCTAAACCAACCATTCGTCTCTCCGCCCCAAAGGAAACTAGACGTTTGTAGGTTATAATAAAACACGGTCTCAGCGGAATGCAAGATCATTTTGCACGGTATAAGGATGCAATTTTGAGTTTTACTGCTTATGTTGAGGTGTGAAAAGCCAACAACCAGTAGTACACACAAATCTATGTTTAAAAAATTTTTTTGCCTTTATTGATTTTAGAGAGAGAGGAAGGGAGAGAGAGAGAGAGAGAGACAGAAACATCAATGAGAGAGAACATCGACTGGCCGCCTCCTACATGCCCCTCACTGGGGGGATTGGGCCCACAACATGGGCATGTGCCCTGACCGGGAATTGAAAAGGCGAACTATTGGTGCATGGGTCGACACTCAACCACTGAGCCACACCGGCCGGGCCAAATCTATGTTTGTACAGAAATAAAAATAGGATCAGAAAAAGTTGACACCCAAATGGAGTAAAAATTCTAAGTTGGGAAATGAATGACTGAGGTCGGAGAAACAGGGCGCAGATGCGCACAGCAAGCCGACCTCACATACTCATAAAGCAGATGAAACGCTCAGAGTCTGGGCCTCAGGTCTGGGCGGCCAGCTGTCTGAGTGGGGCCAGTGCGAGGGAACCCTATGGACTTCCGCTGAGGGCCAACCCCGAGCTCCTGACAAGCACAGGCTGCTTTGTCTGATCATGGTGCCAGTTTTGGAAATTCTATTTTACCTATAAAAAAAAAAATGGTGCAGTGAATCTGGAGCTGCTTCAGAATAAAGAGGCTTTGTTTGCAGAAAATGTACAGACAGACTCCCAAAGGAGTGGGAATGTGGAGGAAAACATGGGTAAAGGGAAAAGGTAATCACACGTTACTGGGCCAAGAAAAGAAAGAAAGGGCAGAGAAGAGACGGGAAGGGAAGGGAAACAGAACCTCCAGAAATGTCTTTGGCACGAGGAAGCAAGTCTATAAATGTAAATGATGTGTAAATAATTCTTATCATGAGAAAGCATGTCTAAGGGGAGAGAAGATGATAGACAGACACGTGGCTTGAAAAAAGTGAAGCATCCTGTAGCTTGAGGGAGAAGGATTGAACGCCAGACCTGCAGAGAGGCGTGCCTTCACACAGACAGACAGGGTCTGCGTTCGTACGTGGGCTCACACCTACACACGTGTTGCACACATGCCCAAGGATATACACACTCGCATTCTGTCCATTGGAACCAGCATCCATAATTCACCCTCGTCCTTCCTGATCTAAATACTTTTAAAGTTCACAATGAGGATGACTTAATAAAGGGAAGTTTCCCCTTGTACAGCGAGGGTTGTAATTCCTGGATGCCCAAAACAAACCATATTTCCTCTGGGCATATTATTGCGGTGAAACATAGCCAACATCTCCACACTGTAAAACCTGGGCTTGTCGACTTCTCCATATAGAGCTGTTTCCTAAATATACATCTTATTCCGCCCGAACACAGTATGACAGGGCCATCTTAGCACTAAGAGAGTCATTAAATACTCATGTTATACTGTTTTAATTACAAGCTGCCCCCTTTTCAGGCTTATTTCAATAGATTATTGCCCTGCTGTGTAACAGTGTATAAAGAAACAGCAGTATCTCTTGCTGGTATATTGTGGAAATTAAAATTCTCAATACTACTTCAGTAATTAATTTCCAAAGAGAAACCGGTTTAGTTTAATAAAGAGATTAATGAAAATGTTGCAAAAGATATATGTCTCAGGAGGTGTAGTACATTATTTTCTTGCATTCAAAATAATAGAACCATTTCAAAGGACTAGCCTCAATCTCAATTCTGTTTAACTTAATAAAGAAATGCTTTTTGGCCCTGGCTGGTTTGGCTCAGCGGTTAGAGCATTAGCCTGCAGTCCAGAGAGACCAGAGCTCGGTTCCCGCTAAGGGCGTGTACTTCGGTTGCAGTTTGTCCCCGGCCCTGGTTGGGTCGTGCGGGTGGCAGCCACTCGATGTGTCCCTTTCACATCAATGTTTCTCTCTCTCTTTCTTCCTCTCTCTCCCTCCCACTCTATCTGAATAAAAAATGAAAAAATGTCCTTGGGTGAGGATAAAAGAAAAAAAAAAAAAGAAATGCTTTTTGAAGAGGTATAAAGAGGCGGGACAAACCAGATCAGAACATCCCTAAGGTATAGAGGAACTGAGCAGTTCTCCAGTGGACATTCCCTGTGTGAGGAGCTGGAGTGAGTGTGTGTGTGTGTGTTACAGAACAAGTTAGGAGAGGGAGGAGGTTATGAAAAACTATATTCAGGGTCCTGGGGAGAGAAAGGTGGTGGTGTATGAAGCTATATAACCTAACCCACTATTGCTGTCAACCCACTAAGGTGAACAGACACCTTTCTTTTATAAAGTGCTTTTTACATGTATTATTACATTGATTCTTTACAACATCTCTGGGAGGTATGTATCATCATCATCAAATTCATTCTGTACAGGAGGAGAGCCAGACAAAAAGAAATCAGGCGACATTCCCAAAATCAGAGCTAGTGAATTCGAGAGCTGGGACTCAAATTCAAAGTTTATTCCAGATCCTATGTTCTTAAAACATGTTCACTTGGTCAAATGCCCATTCAGGATTTTCTGGGGTATTCCCGTACGATATGGACTATATAACAAGAGTAAGGGTCGACCATGCTTGACGTGGTCTGGGAAGACTCAGTGGGCTGAGGAAGTGGTTTTTGTACGGGAATAAAAAGGAGGAGGAGGAAGAGGGTATTACTTAAAGTGAAGGGATTATACCCTCTTCCCCATCCCCCACGGGGCTACTCCCCTGCAGTCATGAAGATGCAGAGATACAGAGGCATGGTGTGTTGTAAAGAAGAGCCAGAGACTCAAACTATGCATGCGGTGGTTAACTGAAGGCAACAACCTTGATTGGTGACAACACAAAATGTCCAAAGACTCTTCCTGGTGCTGACAGAATTAGCCATCTGCAGCTGGGACCAGCGAGCCGTCAGGGGACATCTGGGAGTGGGAGCCCCGGGGAGCCCGAATCGCCCAGCGCTCCCGCTTCATGTGCTCCCTGCAGCCGCTCTGGACCAGGCTGGCCCAGGACTGTAACCAGGCTGGGACCCCTCCTCTAAGGACTGTTCATGGGTTTCACTCTCTCACCGGACTGCTTCTGTCGGTCCTCCATCCCCAGGTCCAAACAGATGACCTGCCACAGTTTAGAGACTCAATATTTGAGACAAAAAGGACAGTACGTCTATTATGCTTCCAGAAATAACATTACATACCTTTTTTTTTTTTTCATTTCTTGTTCATATAGGGAGTGGGAGGGAGAGAGAGGAAGAGAGAGAGAGAGCGCGAAACATTGACTAGAGAGGACACATCGAGTGGCTGCCACCCGCACAACCCAACCAGGGCTGGGGACAAACTGCAACCGTGGTAAGTGCCCTTAGTGGGAATCGAATCCGGGTCTCTCTGGACCGCAGGCTGACGCTCTAACCGCTGAGCCAAACCGGCCAGGGCATGTTACATACCATTTTAATGAAATTTTATAATAAGAATTTGTGGTGACAGAATTTGCCCTGTACTTTAGTTATCCTCCAGGGTCCCAGGAAGAAGAATTTTGACACGGGGGCATGCCATGCATTGAGTTCTCTGCAATGATGTAAATCGTGCTATGCCACAATACAGCGGTTCAATGTTAAGAAGCCTCGTGTTTGAAAAATTGCGCTGGAAAAACACTTGCTTTCCAGAAGAAAAGAGGGTGCTTGTGAGTTCTGGATTCACCACGCCATGGTTTTTCTGTTTAAAACATTAATAAAGGCATCTTTACAGATAAAAGTGCATTTGATTACTGACAGCTAAAGCTGCGGAGGTTGGCTGGTCAGAATGGAATGGAACAAACCCTGCTGATGCTTTGATGACTCTCCAGCCTTTCTGCTTTGGCCTTGCTCGTGCAGTTCAGCTGTGGCCACAATGCAGAAGCAATGAAAGCCTGGCAGAACCCAAGACCGGGGCAGGCGAGCAAAGCGGCTCTTGGTCTCTCTGTCGTATTCCAAGGCACTAATTCCCTGTGAACCTATGCCCAGCTTCCATTTTCATAGCCAATACTGGATCATGGAACGTAAGTTACATTCCTTAATTAGGCTATCACATTACGTTCAGTTCAAACTTTGACACCTTTTTAAAATTTATTTATTTATTTTTTCTTTATTGATTTTAGAGACAGAAGAAGGGAGAGGGAGAGAGAGATGCCCCCCACTGGGGGTCGGGCCCACAACCTGGGCACGTGCCCTGACGGGGAATAGAACCAGCGACCTCTTGGTGCATGGGTCGACGCTCAACCACTGAGCCACACCGGCTGGGCCAAACTTTGACACTTTTTGATTGTAAGAGGAATGCCTACACCTGGGAAAGTCATTGAGACCAGCAGGCTACACACATGCTGAACTTTGCATGTCATTTCATGTCATTCATACTCTTCCGATTTTTTGGAGAGCGTGCATATCATTTTGATATAAAATTATATAAACCATATATGTAATATGTATTTATATATAAAATGGCATGCTTTTATCATTTATATCACATAAACAAGTTCACACATGAAAAGGATCCATCCGATCGTGTGTCCTGTTAGTTTGGAAAAAATGTGGTGACTGTAGGAACAGCTGTGGTGTTTGCCCTGAATTACTGGAGCCAGCTGGCGGCCACACTTCCCTGAACGGAACCAAGATGTGGCGGATACATCAGCCGCACACAGCCCATGCACACATGTTACCATCTAGGTGGTCTCTTTCTAGTTTGTGTTCCCAGTAAACTTCCTAAATTTCTTACTGATAATTGCAAAGGTTAGAAATGACATGGATATGGAAACACATGCATACATGGATGAGCATGTATGCATATCTATTATGTACTAAGTCAAACTGCAACACAGTTATTTTAACATTTATAATTATTACCGTATCAATTATTATCAGGGGATTATTCAGTTCCAATCACTGTGTTAATGCCAGCGTGTGGGTGTACATGTCATGCACTTGCTGTGTATGTGTGTGTTTGTGTACTCATGTCTATCTACATATCTATAAACCTTTAATCTTTACAGTAGCCCTGGGAGGAGATATAAGCATCATGCTTTTATAGGTGAGGTCATCAAGGCTTGGAGAGATGGAGTAACTTGCTCAAGATGGAGTATCTTGCTCAAGGTCATTTTGGTGAAATTAACTCCAAAGCCTGGGCAATTTAGCTATCCCTCTACCCTGCCTCCTTTCTGTAGACAGGGACCAGGTCTCATTTGTGATTGCATTTTTAATGCCTTGCTTAATGCCTAGAATAGAAACTAAATTGATGATCTGTTGAATGTTTGAGCAAACATATCCACGAAGGAAGGAAGTTGAGGTGATGTAAACAGAGCGGGCAATTTTCATTTCTTATTTGGAATCCTTCCTTGTTGGTAGAATAATCAAATATATTCGAGGGTTTGCCATCTCTTACAGAGTCATGTGGCCAAACTCGGGGATAAATCATGCTGATCTATTATTTATGGTCATCCCATTTCCCTTGTTAGTGATTGGCTTAGGGTAGATGTTTAACGTGATCCAGCCATGGAGATATGAGGCAAATGTGTGGGGGGTGGGGGCTCCTGAGAAGGGCTAACACAACAGACACAGAGGCAGAGGTGCTCTTTGCTTATAACCTAAGCTGACATGCTTGCCTGAGGCACTTGGGGCTCCGTAGCAGTCCTGAAAATGCAGAGAGAGAATAATCCCGCAAGTTAAGAATGACAAAGCACAAAGATGGAAAGAATTTGATCCTTTTAACCAGGGAGATAAAAGACCTGTACTTGGAAAATAATGAAACATTGAAGAAAGAAACTGAAGAAGATACAAAAAAAAAAAAAAAAAAAAAAAAGGAAGCATACACTGTGCTCATGAATAGAAAGAATTAACATTGTTAAAATGCCTATACTACTCAAATCAATCTATAGAATCAATGCCATCTCTATTAAAAAAAAAGAAATGGCATTTTTCACCAAACTAGAACAAATAATCCTGAAATTTATATGAAATTATACCCCGAATAGCCACAGCAATCGTGAGAAAGAAAAACAAAGTTGGAGGTATTATGCTACCTGATATCAAACTATACTACAAGGCCATAGTAATCAAAACAGCACGGTACTGGCATAAAAACAGACAAATAGATCAATGGAACAGATTAGAGAGCCCAGAAATAAACCCACGTCTTTATGATCAATTAATATTTGACAAAGAAGGCAAGAACATGCAATGGGGTAAACATACAATAAATGGTAAAATTTGACAGATACATGCAAAAAAAAAAAAAATGAAACTAGACCACTGTCTTATGCAGTATACAAAAACAAACTCAAAATGAATTAAAGACTTAAATGTAGCTTGGCTGGTGTGGCTCGGTGGTTGAGCATCAACTCATGCACCACGAGGTTGCCAGTTTGATTCCCAGTCAGAGCACATGCCCAGGTTATGGGTCCAATCCCCAGTTGGGGGCATGCAGGAGGCAGACAATCGATGTTATCTCTTGTTGATGTTTCTATCTCTCTCTCCCTCTCCCTTCCTCTCTCTCTAAAATCAATAAAGAAAAGAAAGACTTAAATGTAGGACTTGAAACAGTAAGCTCCTAGAAGGCAAATAAACAGGCAATAACTCTCTGACATTTCTCTTAGTAATATTTTTTCTTGATATATCTTTTTTAGCAAGGGAAACAAACAAAATAAATGGAACTACAACAAACTAAAAAGTTTTTGCACAGTGAAGGAAACCATCAACAAAATTAAAAGACAACCTACTGAACAGAAGAAGATATTCACCAATAATACATCTGATAAGGGGTTAATATCTGAAATTATAAAGAATGCATATAACTCAACACCAAATAAAACCAAAAAATTCCATTAAAAGATATGGGCAGAAAACTTGAATAGACACTTCTCCAAAGAGGACATATAGATGGCCAATAGACATATGAAAAATGCTCAATGTCACTCATCATCAGAGAGATGCAGATTAAAACCACAATGAAGTACCACCTCACACCTGTCAGAATGGCCGTCATCAATAAATCAACAAACAAGTGTTGGTGAGAATGTGGAGAAAAGGGACCCTTGTCCATTGTTGGTGGGGTTGCAAATTCGTATAGCCACTATGGAAAACAGTATAGAGATCCTTCGAAAAATTAAAAATAGAACTATCTTATGACCCAGCAATTCTACTTCTGAGTATTTATCTAAAAAAATACAAAACACAAATTCAAAAAGATATATGCACCCCTATGCTCACTGCAGCATTCTTTACAACAGCCAAGACAGGGAAGCAACCCAAGGGCCCATCAATACATGAGTGGATAAAGAAGATGTGATACATATTATATACACAGTGAAATATTACTCAGACATAAAAAATAATGAAATCTTATCATCTGAGACAACATGGATAGATCTAGAGGTTATCATGCTAAAATAAATTGAACAGAGAAAGAAAAAAAAAACATGATTTCACTTATAAGGGGAATCTAAAGAACAACATAAACAAAAAAACAGAAACAGACTCACATACAGAGAACAAACTGCGGTTTACTAGACGGAGGCGGGTGGGGGCTGGGTGAAAAAGATGAAGGGATTAAGAAGTATAAATTGGTAGTTACAAAAAAGTCATGGGGATGTAAAATACAGCATAGAGAATGTAGTCAATAATATTGCAACAACTATGCATGGTGCCAGGTGGGTACGAAAATTATATATAATTTGTAAATTATATAATTGTCTAACCACTATGCTGTATAACTAATATAAAATAATGTTGGATATCAACTGTAATTGAAAAATAAAGTTTAAAATAAGAAACCTGATCCTTGACGTTGTGGAAATGTCTAGGCGTTGTTTGGTGAGATGATAAAATTTCCTCCTTGTGTGTAAGAATTGGGTTGGTGTTTTCTGACTTGCTACCAACAGCATTCTGTTTCAACAAAGCATACAGGTCCTTGCTGCACTTTTGGGTTGCACTAGCCCCTCCGTCCCCCGAATCCCCGATGCCCAGGAGGAAAGTAAGGCTGGAAATACGGGGAGATGAAGCTCTGTAGGTAGATCATGAGAACTGGAGCAACTATGGTCTCAACTGCTGGTGCTGCGATTGGAGTGCAAAGAGGGCTCAGCCGAGGGGTCAAGGTCATGAAGGTCATGAAGAGACACCCCTACTGGAGGCCAGGCACAGTGAGGGAAGGCTGAGAAGCACTTGGAGATGGGTGAATGAGAGCACTCAAAGAGGGAGTGCATCTCATCAGCCACCACGAGTGAGCACAGAAGTAGCCACAGTTTGTGATGTTTGTGGTGCTGGGAACTTGGACCTCCACACAGGAATTACTGGCTTCACGCTTGCTATATAATTCCTCCTACTTAGGATTCTTTGCCTTGAGTTAAGAAGCTCAGTTGAAAGCAAAACCTGCCTTTCCACTCTTCTAGGTGTTCCTAGACCCTGCTGGTAGAAGCCGACCCCAGGAAACAGCCTGATTGGGGAACATGTGGCTGAACACATTGACATGGCCGTAATGATTGGACTATGTAGCCACCATTAAGTGATGCATTCCATTTTAATCTTATCCTATATTATGGCCAAACCATATCCTGAAGATATCTGATCATGAATGGGGGTGGGGAAGGACGGAGTCAAGACCCTTCATATGAAGAATGTTCATGTAATCTGCCCTCAAATATCTGCTATTCGTCATGTGAAATGGCTAGTAGATCTCTTTCTTTTCAAGAGGGAGAAAATGGGTATTTTCTAAAAGGCAGATTTGAGCTCAGTACAGAGTGCAGTTTCCTCCTTGTCTGATCTGAAAATGATAGTTACTGTTCCATGCTCACTGATCACTGGAAATGCTCCAAATGTTTAAAAAAGAGACTGGCAACCACCCCAAGCAAGAGGAGGTAGTGTGCAAAAAGTTGAAAGAGCTCGTTTTAAAATCATTTTTAAGTAGTTAAAAATTACTGAAGACCATTCGAAAACACCCATGTCATCGAATTCGTCGAAACAATCGCGGTGTCTTCTCAGCAGCCATGGCCTCTGTTTTTCTGGTGCTCCGGCACTCATGCCTTCCATTTTCCCTTCTTAGCTATTTGTATCGATTTCTCAGAGCCTATTTACTTTGAACAAAATGTTATCAAATACCAGACAGTATGCCAAGAGCTAAGAATACCAAGTTTAAAAGAATATAACCTTATTTCCTATTAGTCACTTAATCTTTCTTAGGACAAACAACATAGTATCAATGTAGCTAATTGGTTGGAAATATAATTACACTAAAACCTAATGGATTTAGACTGTTAATTAGCAAAAAAAAAAAAACCCAAAACAACAACAACAAAAAAACAAACTTATTCAATTGGTAGTCCAAATAGGCTACATAAAAGCAACAAGAAAAGGCTTTTCACACAGAAAACACGGACCATCAAAAACCACCTCAAATATGTTAGAAGCATGTGCAAGAGAAAACCTGTTGATGTTTTTGTTTCAAATTATTCCAGTTTTATAGCCCATCTCATGAATTTTTTAGAAAACTCTTCCCCTTGAATATTATAAATATATATATATATATTTTTCATTTTTCTTTACACGTTTTTCCTGCTTCAGATTTCTTTGTTCGTTTGGATCCTTCTTCCTAAGGGGAAGATCGAGACCTTCAGTGAAAACGTTCCCCAGGGTCTTCAAGACACTCCAGGTCTTTCAATGTGCAAACCAGGTTCCTCGTTCCCGGTGGCTCAGGGTATAATTAGAACTCCAGGCTCTTCACCTGGATCCTACACTATTTGAGAGGAAGTGAAACTTCCTCTTTTCACACCAAGTGCCCTCCCCAAGTCTACTTTCATCAACAAGCATTTCAGGGGAGACAGCCTGGGGAAAGCTGCCTTCAGCTCTCAGTCTCCCCGCACATCCATCACCACAGCTGTGCAGACGATGCCCTCCTCCCCGTGGGTGAGTCCTTGCCACGTGATCTGGGGAAAGGACACTTAGAGGAAGTCACCTGAGGCTAACCCTCAGCGTAGACCTCCGAGGGTGCCTGATGTTCTGTTTTGCTCCATTTCTGTGACTGAATATTAAAAGAGAATAAGCCGGCTGTGTGTCTTCCACCAGGGTGTTTCGGGGAACTCCACGGCTATTAATCACTTGGTAACTTCCCACGGTGCCAATGTGAAGACAGCGGGACCAGGTAACCCCAGACACGGAGTCTTTCCACGCATTGCTTTCGTTTAAAACCCGGCAGGTTGGCACAGCCCCACAGGACAGAACGACTCTGATTAGCGGGGGGAAACAGGCACATTTGTTATGAGGTTTACAGATTCCTGTTTGAGAGCCTCTGCCCACTCCCCACCTTTTCTTGCTGGGAACATGCGAGAAGCTACTTTTTAAAGATATGGCAAAGCAGGCAGCATGTTCTGGAACTGGAGAGATCGGGATCCAGGTTCAGCTCTGCCGCTGGTTGGCTGTCTGACCTTGTGACTATCACCTGGCTTTCTGTCATCCATACAGTGAGGAAAACAGAGAAAACCACCACCGTCTTTCAGGTTGATCGAAGGGTTTCTTGCCTTCAGGGTGAGTGACATTTTGGACTAAATAACTTATTCCTTGAGGTAGGGAGCTGTCCTGTACATTGTAGAATGTTTAGCATCATTTCTGGCCCTTACCCATTAGATGCCAGCACCTTCAACCTAGCTGTGACAACCAAATTGTGGCCAGACAGGGCCAACTGTCCCCTGGAAGACAGAACCTCGCCCCAGGGCAGAACCACTGGCTTACTGGGATGAGTAAGTTAACACTGTCTGTAGTGTGCCTGGCACAGAGCCCTGGTCTCCCTCATACTGCCCTTTGGATGAGCATCAGCTCGGTATCCATTCATCGCTGTGTCTGCCTGCCCAGCACCCACATCCGTTTGGATGGTGACTAAATGGATTGCCCTGTTCGGTGGTAGATCTGTCAGTCCAGATGTTCTGTCTGTCCCTGGCTTAGGAGTGGACCTGTGACTAAAGTGAGGACACTTGGACCCTCTCTCCGGCGTTTGGGTGTCCAGTGCCAGGACTCACGGGCCCTTGGTGTTGGTTTATTTCAATGGCCCCACTAAAGAAGGTGCCACTAGCTCCTGCTACCGTAGCCCAGAGTTCTCGGGCTTCACGGCCTCCCAAAGGGTCTGCTTCATCACGTTCAGTTTGGGGGGCTTTCCAAATACATCACTTTGATTTTTAACTTCATCCAAGGGGCTTTTAAAATGTTTCAGCAAAGGCACGTTAAGCGACATAATTAGTCTCAGTGGCGAGACAACAAGGTGACCTTGAAGGAGAAGAGAGCTGTGCGTGGACGGGGCTGTGGGTGACTGCTTGGACGCATACGGCTTCCTCTTGTGTTTTCTCTCTCCTCTCTGTTCCAAGTGGGGTTCAGGAACCAGCAGCAGCAGCACCACCTGGGAGTGGTTCCAGACCCACTAAGATCCCAGGGGACTCTAAGGGACACGCATGTGTTGAAACACTCCCCGAGAGACACTAAGCTTACAAGCAGTCATATGGCCTCTTCCCACAGGCTCCCTTTGATTGGAGGCTGGGCCACGCAGAACCCACTGCGCCAGGAAGGAGACAGAGAAGGATGAGAGATAGACGCTAATAAAAAGATTTAATTCTGTCCCAAAGCCCAGACATCTAGCCTCACTCATTCATTCCTGTCCCTCCACTTAATTTCTTTCATAGAAATGTGTCCTTACCCAATACCTTGGATCACTTTTAAACTGGGTGTCACATTTCATTTTCAGATCATGAAATCAATTTATAGATCATGGGTATCATTTTGAATAACAAAAGAGACTCGACCAGAAATGAGAAAGCAAGCACGACCTACAGTAAGACTAGCAAGTATTATATGTAAAACTTTGTTTTAGGGGTGTGTGTGTGTGTGTGCATGTGCATGCACACATATGTGTATGTGTGTATGTGTGTATATGTGTGTGTGTGTGCATATGTGGGTGTGAATGTGTGTGTACATGTGTGTGTGCATATGTGGGTGTATGTGTGTACGTGTGTGTGTGCACGTGTGTGCATGTATGTGTGAGATGCTGTGGTGTAACCCTATTTGTTTACTGTGTGGCTCTTCCATACAGTGTGAAAGTCACGATCTTTGACCTTGACCAAGAGTCATCCCAAGAAATAGCCATATAAGAATTGTTTCATTTCTCCATCCTTTAATTGTTACAATTACTAAAGAATGATGTTCCTTGGATTCTCTGATACCTGATCACAGATCGCCCTTAGAAATTTGGCCCCCAAAAGCTTGCCTCTTCGTTTGGAAGAAGCGCTCTGGTTCACAGTCTAGAAACATGGAGACGCTGCTAGGACGCCAGGCCTCTTTGTTGTTGTTAATCCTCACCCGAGAATATTTTCATCATTGACTTTTAGAGAGAGTGGAAGGGAGGGAGAGAGGATGGAGAGAGAGAGAAACATGGATGTGAGAGAGACACATGGATTGGTTGTCTCCTGCATGTGCCCCAAGTGGGGTGGGGAACAAACCTGCACTCCAGGTATGCGCCCTTGACCGGGACTTGAACCCGACTCTTTGGTGTGATGCTCTAACCACAGAGCCACACTGGCCAGGGCGAGATCTTTTTGTTGAACTTTGCTTTGTCTCATGTGATGATTTTCAAGTGCTTCTCTGCCTGCACTGTGTAATTATATGCTCCACATCCCTTTTTGGGAGGCATCTGTAACATCACCAAACAGCCCAACATCTAAAAACTGTTGCCCAGAGAACTCCACGCTGGCCAAGCAGGAGCAGCGAGAGAGGGAAGCAGGTGTAACTATGCATGGGGGCTGGTTTACCCCACGCTCGGAGGTCAGCCTCTCCACTCAGCATCATCTAGCTTTTACCAAAGACTTAACGATGTGCCCGACACAATGTCTGTGCATTAGAGAGATTTCCCATTTCATCGGAAGTGTCAATGACGTGGATCCCGGACTCCCTTCTCAGCTCCATGTCACAGATGGAAAATCTGAAGCCCAGAGAGACTAAGCAGCTTTCCCACCTCATGAGATCGGCACCAACCTGATGCAAACCTGTTCTCTTAGCCACTGTCCCGTCTGCCATCCTCATACTGCCTTCTGCAGGCACAGACGTCCTGCAGACATAACGAGGTCTCCCCGTCCAGCTGCAGCCTAACGAGGAGTGCACACTTCTCTCTTCCCATCGGACCCTTAAGCACACAGCTGGCAACCATGGCTGATATTTATGACACAGCGCACAGCCTCCTTTTATCTTTTCCTGCTCCCTTTGTTTATATATCAAGTGGGACAGCATTCATCCTCTTCAAAGAGCGGAGGGGAGGCAGTGACGTGGAATGAATCTCTCAGAAGTGCAGTTTGACAGTGAGTGAAATATTTATTCAAACGGCAGGGTGCGAGGCCTGGTCACGTGCCTGTCATTTATAGTACCGGGAGGTGCTCTGTGCCATTAACTTTTAATTAACTCAGTTAGATCAGAGTGTCTGACACAGATAAACACCCCTTTTGGTGTCATGTTAAATGAATGTCTCTGAATGGCAAATGCTCTTTTTTCGTTAATGGGTTTGCGACCCTGGCTCCGTTCATTGTCCCTGGCACCCAGGTGTTGGCCGCATCTGAGATGTGTCCACAGTGCTCGTGCACATGGGGCCTCTCACAGCCTGTCTGTCACCTTGCTCAGCAGCAGTGACACGGCCTCCAGCGCTCGGGCTTCGCTGGCGTCTTGCCTCAGTGTCTCCACTAACACTGGCTAGAGTCTCCGAGTCTCATTTTTAATGGGTACATCAGAGAGGTTCATCTTTTTTTTTTTAATCCTCACTCGAGGACATTTTTCCATTTTTTATTCAGATAGAGCTGGAGGGAGAGAGAGGAACAGAGAGAGAGAGACATCGATGTGAAAGGGACACATCGAGTGGCTGCCACCCGCACGACCGACCAGGGCCGGGGACAAACTGCAACCGAGGCACATGCCCTTAGCGGGAACCGAACCCGGGCCTCTCCGGAACACAGGCCGATGCTCTAACCGCTGAGCCAAACCGGCCAGGGCCAGAGAGGTTCATCTTTATCATCAGGAACCTAGACTGTGTTCCAGCAGACCGCTCTCAATAGGGTGTTGCAATGTCCAATAACGTACACCTTTCTTTTTGCTCCCTTCGTCTGACAATATTAGCAGTAAAAATGTTTTGTGACAGTTAGACTTTGGCTGTGCTTTTCGGCTAAATCAGTGCCTTCACTCATCTTAATGAATATTATTAGTTCAATTCAGCCCTTAAATCAAAAAGAGCCCCCAAACAGCTACCAATTTGTGCGTGGTTATAAGCACCCTGTTTAATTTATTATCTCACACATTTAATCAAGCGTAGGCAATAGTAAATCTTGAAAACAATCACCGTTGCCGGTGTGTGGTCTCACTGGGGTTTGTCTTCCTAACAGATTCATACAGGCATCGTCTCCTGACAGGTCTCCCTTGGCAAACGTCTTACATCACGGACCCAGCCCTGGGGAACTGGCACCAATGGGAACAAAGAATTGAACCTAAAAGTTAAAGGAGGTGGGGAAGGAGGAAACCAACGTCCTTCCCTTCAACCTTGGACTTCGGATCAGCTTGAATGCTTCTTACATTTTTTATCTGATTATTTCACTTTAAGTAAAAAAAAAGAACATACAGATGAACTCCATTTCAGCGGCAGCTCTGTGGGCTTCTCTGAATATGTCAAACACCCCCTTCCTTTCCGTCCTCTGAGCCTTTGCACATTCGGTTCCTTTGTCCACGAAGCACCTCTTTCTTTGTCTGTCAAATTCCTGCTTGCTCTTGAGTAAGAAGGATCAAATACCGCTTCTCCAGGGAAGCCTTCTTCCACCCCCAGACTGGATTAGGACCTCCCATTCTGCATTCCTACAGGGCCCTGTACTTGCCCTTCCAAAACACTCATCAATTACCATTTTCTGTTCGGTGTTTGCTTCCTCACCAGAGAATGGGCTCCAAGGGCAGCCACCTTTGCCTACTGTTCCTACAACACACAGTCTATGGGTCCCGAGAGGTACATAAGAGGGGAGCAGTAGGGGTCGGCAGGAGAGAGGGAGTTAGGGAGTATGAAGAACATTAGGGCCCATCACAGCTTCCTAAGGGCTAGGTCAGGCTTCAGATCTCTGAGGGGCTCAGGAAGGATGGGGAACCACTGGAGGGCGGGGGCTACATCCCCTTTATTGCAGGTGCCTAGAATTAACTTCCTTCCTTCCTTCCTTCCTTCCTTCCTTCCTTCCTTCCTTCCTTCCTTCCTTCCTTTCATTACTTATTTTTTCTTTATTGATTTTAGAGAAAAAGAAAGGGAGGGGAGAGAGATAGAAACATTGATGAGAGAGAACATCGATTGGCCGCCTCCTGCATGTCCCCCACTGGGGATCAGGCCTACAACCTGGGCATGTGCCCTGACCGGGAATCAAACCAGCAACCTCTTGGTGCATGGGTTGACGCTCAACCACTGAGCCCCACCAGCCAGGCACCTAGAAAAATTTTTAAATGCTTTAAAATATCCTTATGGTTATTTATCTCTAATATCCCATGGTTCTGAGTTGGCAATAAATATATAAAAGCATCAGTGGGTCCCTATGCTCTCAGAGTATCAGTTCCTCATAAATGCTTAAAAAAAAAAAAAAAAAATCACTTATAGTGAGCTAATTTATATACACCTGTTTAATCCTCAACAACTCTATGAGGTTGGGTCTACGTCAAACCCACCCCAGTTTGACCACGGTCCTGGTGCTCAGCTTCCCCTGTGATACCTACTGTGTGCTAACACACTGCAAGGTGTTTGGCTGACGGCTCATGTAATCTTTGGAACAGCAGCCAGTTTCTCGTTTCCACATAAGGAGAACTGCATAGTTCGCTCAAACAGAAAGAGAGGGCTGGGCTTTGAACCCAGTCCTGTCCACACCGTTGTGCCACTTGATTACAAACAGCCACCATATATCACAACCAAAGTTGTGCCAGATTTTCATATTCACCCTGCGATTAGACCGGGAAATCTATCAGTCTAGATGCCAAAAAGGTGATTTTCAAGGAGCAAACGAGTCACCGACATCTGAACCAGCAGAGCCCTCACAGAAGGAGCCAAGCTGGAGCGGGGTGGCATTCGAGTCTGCAAGATGGCAGGGACCTTGTCTTGTGGTGCAAATGCCCAGTTACTGAATATGCTCTGTCAAGACATTTCCCAACATGTAAGAGGTTTGTCTTTATCTGTGGGAAAGCCATTTTCTGCATGCCGTTCTCCTTTTCTAATGCAAGCACAATCACGCACCTTGCAATCAACTGGAGTTTACAGCTAGGAAGGGGGTGGAGGCCAGGCCTTTTGGGGTACCTCTCTACTTCTCTTTTTAACTGCACAGCCCCCTGTTAGGGCCGCACAGCCCATGCTGAGAAAGTCTCAATATGCCTGGACTCGACACAATCAGTTTCAATGACTGAATCCTCAATCTTTTCAACAGTCAATTTCTTCTGGAGTCAGTATTTTTTATTAAAAATAATAGCAAGAGACTTTGTGCATCCCTGTTCCTTCATGAACCATCTGTCACGGACACCTTGGGCGAAGAAGCTATGAAAAGCACAAGGGGCACTTTGATCAACGGCAAAAGAAAAAACAAAAAAAACGAAAAGCTGGCTTCTTGCTTTTGGACAGATGAATCTTAGCATTTTCCCCTACTCGGGACATTTTTACAAGGAATTTAATTGATCCTATTAGACTTGGGATAAGAATCAGTTATCTTTATAGTTACAGCCAGCCAATAAGAGAAGCTGGCGAGTCACTTTTATTGTTGGTCTCAAATTGAAAGAAGCTAAGCAAAATCCTGGAGAATTATTAAACAGATTTGTTTTTTTTTTTTTAAAAATGACTTATACCCCACACCCATCCATAGTGGGTGTGAGGTAGCTCGCACAACTAAGCTCAATAATGTAGGATGACAAGAAGATGAAAAGAAAAGCCAGAGAAGAGAGGCAAGAAAGGGCAGGTGGTCATTGCAGGCCATCCCCAGATGCAGTTCTTCAGCCTGAACCACACATTTGACCCTGTGTGTCTTGTCAGCTGAAATAGAGAGAGAAATATGGCTGGCACATGGTGCAGATGGGCTCACAGGATGGTGGTGAGGGAGGACACCAGGGGCTTTATGAACGGATTCCTGAGTCTCAGATCATGAGGCTTCCAAGAGCACATGGCGCCATAAACCCTAAATTCCATTTCGAGTAATGACCGGGGACGGGATGCCAGGTTGTGAGCTGCAGACTGTCCTGTATTCATACAGCAGCCGGATGACGTAGTTGTGGCCCCCCGCCCCTAACGGGGAGGCTAAGCCTCAAAGAACCCGTGTAACCTGCGCAAGGTCACATGACTAATAACCAGCTCCAGAGAGGCCAGCTCACTCACACACTTCAGAGTTTTAGCTCTCCTGCCTCCATCTCCCAGTCAAGGGGAAACCGAGGCATCCCTTCCTTGTCTTAGAAACTGACCAGATCCAGGGCCATTCACTCCCTCGGCCTCAGTGGGCTGGCTCTCCATCCGAAGATTCATTCTGAGCAGGATGTTATTACCACGAAGGTTTGGGAGAGTTCAGTTCCATTATATTCGTAGGTACTATACAGATCCAGGTGCATGAATACATTGCCAAGTACAGAGGGCCCCTCACAGTCTCGTAAATATTCCACTCATTACGTGGATGCACCTCCACGTGTGCGTAGGCCGTTGCATACGGCACATCCACGTGCAAATCCCGATCACAGCCGGAGCTGACCTGCAGGGCTCGCACTTCGCGCCCAGCCCCGTTCTGTGCAAGCCTGCGATCTTAATCAAGGGTATTTGCAGCAGGGCAGCAGCCTGCTCTGTTAAAGCCACAGGAAAATGACACTTTAAAGGGCACGGGTGGACAGCTCCTCAACATCCCCAGCTCAGCTCTGCCTTCGCGTTCCGGGACCCATACTACCAGGGAGCACACGGGGCTCCCGTGGCTGATGCGCTTGCAACATGACCCCAAAGCTCTCTGCACTGGCCGCAGGCTGCCTCTGGCTTTGATCAAGGAGACTAATTGGTAAGAAACCCAGGTGGATGGGGCAGCTTTCCAGGGTCCCTGTCACACAGCACGGACTTTCATGTGCACAGTCCGCAGAGCGAGGCCCCCTCCGGCGGCATCCTCGTGGGGAGACTTTGACAGAATCGTGAAACAGAAAAAAAAAAAATCCAGCTTGGAGAATTCGATACTTAGAAAGGCAATTTTTCAAAACGAAACTTAAAGTTGGTTTGACACTCTCTCCCAATTATTTCACTTCCAGGAGGACAACAAAAACAATAACAATGATAAGAGTTCGAGTTCCAGTTTTTGCTTCTTTATTGAGTACTTAGTTACTCCCTGCCAGGAGGTAGCCAAGGACTTGACGTGCCTTGTCTCCATTCTCCTAGCACCATATGGGCTTGGTGTAATTATAACACCCACTTAAAACTCGGGACTTAGAAGTTCGAGCAGTTGAAATCTCCTGCCCAAAGGCAGATTGGGATTTGCAAACAAGACTCCTGAGCCCATCCCCTTGACTCAGAACTCCGCAGACTAGGCGGTGTTGACATTTGGGATTAGGTCATTCTTTGCTGGGGGGCTGTCCTGTGCACTGCAGGATGGAATGCTGAGTGGCACCCCTGCACCTCAGATGCCAGTGGCACTCCTTCCTCTGTTCACGACAATCACAAATGTCTCCAGACCTTGCCGAATGGCCCCCGGGGGAGGGCAATCATCCTTATCCTAGGCTGAGCCTCAATCAACGTGCAATGGCCGAAATGCCCGTGTTCACCACTCGGCTATCACAGCCTGCTGTTACACCTGGTCTGGCTCAGCCCAAGACCAGCTGTTCTTAGCGCAAGAAAGGATTCACTTTAAATTGTTTTTCTTTATTGATTTGAGAGAGAAAGGAAAGGAGAGGGAGAGAAAGATAGAAACATCGATGAGAGAGAACATCCACTGGCTGCCTCCTGCATGTCCCTCACTGGGGATCGGACCCACAACCTGGGCATGCGCCCTGACCGGGCATCGAACCAGCGGCCTCTAGGTGCATAGGTCTGTGCTCAACCACTGAGCCACACTGGCCGGGTGAAAGGATTCACTTTAAAGAACAGGTGTACTCCCCAAAAGTTTTCCATAGACACAAGTTTACAGTGGTTTTAAGATGATCACCCTTGCTGAATAAAATCGTATTTCCCCCACTTGCATTCATTAGGAAGTTATGGTCATGATTATATTACCACGTATCCTAATAAATACTTGCCTAAAGATGTAGCAAACATATCTACAAATCAAAACTCTCTCTTCAAGTTTTAAAAATGCCACTCATATCCTAAAATAAAAATATACTTGGGGTGGGAGGCTCATTGGCATGCTTGGCAATGAAGCTTCAAGATGTAAAGGGGGACCCTGGCCGGTTTGGCTCAGCGGTTAGAGCGTCAGCCTGCGGACCAGAGAGTCCTGGGTTCGGTTCCCGCTGAGGGCACGTACCTCGGTTGCAGTTTGTCCCCGGTCCTGGTTGGGGTTGTGTGGGTGGCAACCAGTTGATGTGTCTCTCTCATATCGATGTTTCTCTCTCTCTCTCTTTCCCCCCTCTCCCTCCCTCCCGCTCTATCTGAAGATAAGTGCAAGAAAACATCCTCGCGTGAGGATAAAGAAAAAAGATGTAAAGGGGGGTACTCAAGGCGGGATAGTATCGAGCTTAAAGAACACCCATGAACCAGTCTGTGCAGGGTGCAGCAGCCTCTGAGGGGCTTCCTGGGTTCAGGAAGAGGCTCCCCCTCTGGATCGACGCGTGGAGTGATTACGAAGCTTAGCTAGCCGAGGGGAATGTGCCTTTCCACCCCCAAGCAGCCCCAGCTCTAATGTCCCGCCAGGCGATTTCCTGCAGGGCTCTGATTCTATCCCATAATATGCCTGCTGCTCTGATGAAACAAGGCCCCCAGCTGCCATCTGGGGGTGGTCACTGAGGTGGGGGGACAAGGTCTCTGTTCTCTAGCACAGCCGTCTACACCTCAGAGGCCTGATGTCTCACCTCCTCCAGGTTGGACCTGCCCCTCCCTGACTCCTGATGCTCAGAAGTCAGACACCTCTTCCCTGGACCCACCAGCCAGAGTGCAGAGAGATAAGGGTCCCATGGCCATGTGGTTGAGAACCTCAGCTTTAGAGACGGACATCCTAAAGCCAATCCAGTCCCTCTACCTACCACGTGAATGACTGGCCAATCCTCTAACCTCTAAAAATGCCCTGCTCTGTAAAATGGACTAATGCCAGCGTCCCTGTCATAAGAATCTTGCAAGGATCAAGTGAGGCAATCAATTCATGTAATGTACTCAACACAGTGCCTGGTCCCTGGTAAAACACTCAAATGAATAGGTCTATTGTATTTTCATTAAACTTTTTATTTTGAAATGATTGTGTAGATTCGCATGTAATTGGAAGAAATAATATAGAGAAGTCCTGCATACCCTTCATTCAGTTCCCCCAATGATAACACCCTGCAAAGCTGTGATGCAATATCACGACCAGGATATTGACATTGATGTAGTTAAAACACAGAGCAGTTCCATCACCACCAGAGTCCCCGCTGTGCTATTATTTTCCTTATTCTCCAAAGTCAGCCTGGTTGCTGCCTATATTGTGGATGGTTGTCCTGAGTGATAAGGGGTCGGCAAAGAACATTTATTCCATGACTGACGGGAAACCCGTCTTCTTAAAGTCTCTCTCCCCATTTTTAAGCAGATAAAACATACTGCCACATAATTCAATGCATCTTTCAGAGTGGCGGTGAAATCCAAGTTACCGCGTGTTAGCATAACAATGTTACTGATTTCACAAGCAAGGACGTAAGTCAGTTGCACAACACTTGAAGACAGAAATGGCACAGCTTTGGACGCCATTCTAAATAGACTCCCGAGCACGCGCAGAAGTCAGAAATGTCTCTGATGCTTGGGACCCTCCAGTGGCCCCCGTGCACACTGAGAATGAATCCCAACTCATAACCTTTAAGACTCTAAATCATCTGGGTCCCACTTCCCTCTGGGGTTTGTTCGCTAACCAATCCTACCTCCCTTGATAAACCACCACTACGGTCACTTTCCCGCTTCTTGACCATCCCAAGTCTGTTTTGGTCGCCGGGCCTTTGCCCCTGCTATTCCTTCAACCGGACCTGCTCATTGTAGAGCCCTGCATGGCTGGTTCCTCATCCACATGCCTTCCTTGACAACCCAATTACGCAGAGCCCCCGCCCGCAGGCTGCTCCCTTCCTGTCCTGTTACCCCCTTTCCTTCCCTCTGGTTCTTCTCACTACCTGACCTTCTGGTTTTATTTGGCTCCTTGGTTATCCCGCCTCTTCCAACTAGAATACAAATCACGGAGGCAGAGATCTGTCTGTCTTCTTCACCCCTTTACTCTCAACCCTTGGATCAGTGACTGGCATACATTAAGTGCTCTTCCAAGGTTTGTTAAATTAACAAAAGGAAAAGTAACAATGAGGAAAATTACTTTTGGAATGCTCATTGGATATCGATGAGTTTTTTGTTTTTTTGGGGGGATGGTGGCATTCCTAATATTTTTTCAGATTTATGCAAAACCTAAACTAGATCAAAGCATTTTATCTGAAAGGCAGTGATAATTGACAACAACTACCACACTAACACTCCATGGGTAAAGTCATTTGGCTAGAGGGTTTGCTGCTAAAGGTCTCAGGTACCTTGAGTTATCCTGTCTCCCTCGTCTCTTGTCATGTCTCTGTTGCAAAGCAACAATTACTGATTGATCAATGACAGTGCTGTGTGTGGTTTTTTGGGGGTGGGGAGTGAGAGGAGGCTGTTAACCAAGCATGTATTGGAAAGAATCTGGAATTAAAATGTTACTCAGTTAACAGATGTAGATCTTTTATTGGAAAGTTGTTATCCAAATAAGAAACTGGACCTGCTCGTGAACTCTTTTTGTAGATGATCCCTAACAATTTCAAGGTCTCCAAATGCTACTTATTTCAAGAATGTAGAATTTGCAAAGTCTAGTCGATTACAATTCCCAGTACCATTGTCTCGGAATGGACATCGTTTATAGACAGAGATGTCTCTGAGACAAATACCCCCTGACCAGGATTCTACTACAAATCCACTTAGATGACATGGACCTATTCTTGGTCACATGGTGTTGAGCCTTGGTTTTTCCTTGGGTTTCTTTGATTCTCTGAGTGTTCATGTGCCTCACCAGTAAATTGGCTATGATGATAGCACCTCTCTCATAAGGTTGTTTTGAGTCTTAAATGAGAAGTGCTTCGAGCAGAATAAGTTAATGTCATTACTAACTGTACAGAACATTATACATGTTTGGCAAAGGTAGAGGTATGATGGTAAATGCTTAACAACAAGCTCTTTGGAAAAGTGAAAAAAACACACCCAGTTATAATGTTTGCCCATTCCCACGGTGTAAACACTGCTGCCGTAGCTGAGAGCAAGCTACAAATACTACATAAGAAATTGGGAAGACATTCTAACAATCATCTCAGGAGAGCTGGTATTAGCTGGCTCCAGACATCAACCACTGGGTCAGAGGGTATAATATCCTCTTTGTCTGGTCAATGAATCTCCAAAACAGGTTATGTATGACATATAACTTGCTAAAGAGAATCAAGTGCTGGGCATCCTTCAAGGGAAGCTAAGGTCAAGGTACAGGCACAGACAATTGGTGTGTTAGGAGTACAGCTCCAGGGGATATTTCTGAGGTAACCCGGATCTAAAATTGTATTTTCTCCCCTTCAAAACTTCATTAAGGGTCATACAAGAGACCACAATTTCCAGTCTAGTCCCCGAGGACAAAGAGATGAGGTGAGAAATTATGGACCAAAAAAAAAAAAAAAAATTAACATTAGCAGATTTTTTGCTAGAACCAAAAGCACAAGATAAATGTTGAGTTCAGTTTTGGGATACACCAAGGACAAGGTGGCAAAAGTATATTTGGAGATGGTACCTGTGGGCAGGTCACCAGATTTTAGGATCGAGTTCTAGGTAAGACATGGACATTCCCTGCGTAGAGCGGTGGTGAAGCTACGGGTTTGGGTAAGGCGAGAAGGCAGACATAGAAGAAAAGTAAAGGGAAGAAGCTTGGGGGAGCCTGCATCTGAGATTAGGAGAGAGGTTCATGACTGCTTCCAAGGAACAGTTTGAAGAGACAGGCTAATCTGGAAAGTGAGTGTCAGAGAACCCAAGAGAAAAGAGATTTACTACATGGTACAAATTCTCTTGATCTACCAACCTGCTGCTGATTTCTCTCACCTTACGCTCACTCACCGGCAGGTAACGGTACTTCCTGCTGGGGATGGGATGCTGCAGACCTAGGTGAGGTCTTCGATAAGCTCCCAGGAGCATAAACAAGGATGCAAACTGCCGCAAGTGTATGTCCACAGCCCCAGAGTTCAGAATTTATACTTCTCCCCTCTACTCTCTTCTTCAAACTTGCATGCAAACATGCGCAAGGTTCTCCCCCTTCCTGCTCTCCTCTTTCTGTCCCCTTATTGTAGCTCTCCCTCCCCTTGTCCCTGCCGATGGCAGCCACATGGGTCTGTGAGTGGAACAAAGCCAGTAGGTTCTCACCGTGCCCCTCGCCTCGGTCTCATCAGCACCCCTGATCAGGGGGGTCCCTCAGGAATCAGAAAATATCTCCCACCCCCTCCACATTCCTCTTGCCTTCTTACTCTCTCCTTTCTACTTCCTCGACCCAACAGCCTGGTGTTCCCTGGACTTCTAAATCGAAGCTGCGGAGACAGAGCAGAACAGAGAACCCGAAGATGAGGCTGACATTTAAGAGCAGCAGGTCTCTTTAAGAACCATCTGTCCTTCAGAACCACATTTGGTTATTTTCCATGCCAGGCTTCTAGGCTCCTCGATTGCTGGACTTGATACTGAAGCATTGCTTGATTCTAAATCCTTTCAGGGGGCATTGGGTGGGATGGTTAGCATGAGTGACGAAGGTCAATTTCTGTATGTCAGATTAAATTTATAATAGACCAAGTAGTAAAAAATGATACAGGTAGTAACTTTTAATTTTTCCCCCAGGCTTCATGGAAAATCTGAAAGTAACCCCAGAGGAAAATAAACAACAAGCCAAGTATTTAAAGGTGATTTCATTCAGGGTGGTGGTGGGGGGTGATGCCCAAAGCTGAATGACATACTCGTTTAACAAATGTTTTCTGGGTAGTGTGCCAAAACACTGTGTCTATTAAAAAAATAATAAAACAGGTTCCATCCTTAATATGTCCAGAGCGTAGCAGAGAGCGGCCAGAAGGTGAGGTATATACCACACGGAAGCACGCGCAGAGGGGGACCCTCATGGAGGCCGCGTCAATGTCCCCAGCTCTTCACCCATCAGCTCTTGTGGTCCCCACGTGGAAGCTGTTTCTCCCCAAATGTCCAAGGTAGTTATATCTGGTACAGAACATGTACCCACAGGGCATTAAGCCCTCCTTCCAGTGGGCTTCCATTAAATGAGCTGCCAGAACCCTCTACCTCCCTTTTTAAAAAAATCCAATCTGTGCTCGGCCAGTGTGGCTCAGTGGTTGAGTGTCGACCCATTCACCAAGAGGTCATCTGTTTGATTCCTGGTCAGGGCACATGCCCAGTTGTGGGTCTGATCCCCAGTAGGGGGCATGCAGGAGGCGGACAATCAATGTTTCTCTTATCGATGTTTCTCTCTCTTCCTCTCCTTTCCTCTCTCTCTAAAAATCAATAAAGAAAAAAAATTAAAATAAATAACTCACTAAATAAAAACCAAATCTGTGAACTGGTTCCCTGTTTCTTTCTGAGCTGTCAGAGATCAATCTCCAATTCTAAAATTCATGGGCTCCCTCCGTCCAGAACTGAAGACCCGACTCAAGCCTCCTACATCCATTTCCATGCCTCCCCCAACTCAACTCAAATGTCCTTCCTGGTTCATGCCGATCATCCTGCAGGATGCCGAGGCCACTCCCCTTCCCTGACCAACACAGCTGTGCAAAGGCATGGAGGGGGAAAGGCGCATTGAGGAAATGCTGAGCAGTCCAGCGTGGCAGGAGCAGACGCAGTATATCTGGAAGGACCATAGGAGGGGGGAGAAGATTGGGGAAGGAAGCAGATAGTGAAGGTCTATGTCCCATCTGGACTTATCCTGAAGCCAACAAAGAAGCCCTGGTGATCGAAGTGAGGAAGTCATCAGATCCAGAGCCAGCCTCTGGCAGCAACACTGGGGAAAAGTAGAGACAGGTGTTTCAAGGCCAAAGAGGAGAGTCTCACCTTTCCCAGTGAGTCCTCATAAAAACTAGGACCGAGGAAGGGATGTTAAGAATGGAATCATGGAACCTATGGAACCTACTGGTTTGATAGATCAAACTAGAAGAAATTAGTCATCGCTTCTGAAAGTACACATTCTAGAAGAAAAACACCACCATATACAAATGGGGGTGCATGAACCATGGAGCAGTATAGAAATTAAGAAGATGCCAGGCCAAGGGGAGGGTTAAGAGGTTAAAGAATCTCATGGGGTACAGAAGTCAGCAAGGCAGAACATCTAAATGAGGTGCTGATAAGGTTAAGATAAGGAAAGTGGTGTTTGCAGATGCAGATAGAGGAGAGGTCAAGGAAGAAAATAATCATATACCACTCAGGTGGGAAAATAGTAATTTGCTAATAGAAAAAAAAATACTATATCTTTTTCAAGAATTCACATAAAAAGTGCCCACTAGTGAATGTGTAAAGTTCTCTCTTAGAAATGTTAATGAGAACCAGGTTCCTGTTTTATCAGTGATTCTAAAACAAAAGCATTTGGAGAATGAATACATTCTAGTCCAAACACCTAACTAGACAAAAGCCTATTGTAGAATATTGATTCTAACAGTAAATAAGAACTAATTCAGGTTTAGGCAAAAAACTGCCTGGTGATACAAAAAACAAGAATGAGATCAGGTTTTTAACATGCTGAAAATACATTTAAATTATATTTCAAAACTCAAGATGTAATCCCGGTTAATGTCCCCTGCATGAAGAAACAATTTGAATTTACATTTCAAATAAAAAAGCGAATTATTTAGTTAACAGATGACCTCCGGTTATGGGTTTGTAAAGACCACAAGGACTACTTCTAAGTCTAAATGGATTTCTCAGATTCTACATCCAAGGAGGCTGGATCTGCTTCACTACTTTCCTCCTGTAATACCTCTGATCAATGTCTAGACATTAAATTAACAGTTATCTGTCAGTGCTGAAGTGTAAAGTAAAAATAAATCATAAATCTTAAAATGATCATTTCCTTCAACGGGCTTCTCCAGCGTTCGACATTAAATTTAACAGGACTGATGTCATCTTCCCACCAACATGTCTTATAATCATTGCCTACAAAGCAGAAGTCTTCTAGAATACTCTGCTGGAGAAGGATGGGGGTTACCCCCTCACAGAATAAGTCTAGACTATTAGATTCCAGAAGTTAAGAAACCAGCTTAACTCAGGTCAAGTCGGGTTTCTCATACTTGATTGTGTCTGTCTGTCTGTCTGTCTGTCTGTCTGTGTGTCTGTCTATCTATCTATCTATCTATCTATCTATCTATCTATCTATCTATCTATCATCCATCCATCCATCCATCCATTCATCTATGTATCCGTCTATCTATGTCTATCTATGTATCTATCTATCTGTCAATCATAGCATTTAACTTGGTCTGGCCAATGAGAAATGAGGGTACAGCAGGCCTAAGACAGCTGTCCCTAAAAAGAAGGTTGGCACTTGGTTGGCATCTGGGAACTTAGATTTTGGGGATGGTTCTCACTATTCCCTAGTTGTAAGAGTGACTCACTGTACCTGACTTGCTTCTACAAGAAATGCATGGTTTATGCTGAACACTTGCTTGCTTTCTGGAGTCTGGAATTTTGCTACATAACAAGCAGAGACTACCCAGGTGACCAGCTTCCAATAAAAATTCTGGGCACTGAGTCTCCAATGGGCTTCCCAGTAGACACCTCACACGCTGGCGTGACCCCTTGTTGGGGGAATTAAGCACGTCCTGCGTGACTCCATTAGGAAAGGACCCTTGGGAGCTCACACCCAGTTTCCTCTGCACCCCCCCTCCCCCATGCAGCTGACTTTGCTTGGTGTCTTTCCCCTGTAATAAATCTTCACCATGAGTGTGGCCATGTGCTGAGTCCATGAATTCTCCCAGAGAACTAGCAAAACCGACGTGCACGGTATTCATCAACAGTTTGCCACGGTGCCCTGGGAACACACTTAGGGAAACACTGCCCCACGGTGTAGATTAATGAAGAGAACGGACATCAAACACAGAGCACAGCTACCGGCAGGTGACATCGGCTCTATAAATACCAGCCATTAATACTGTTACGCCAACGTTCTTATCCATAATACCATGATTCTTTTTTTGTTCTATTTTATTTATTTTTTTCTTTATTGATTTTAGAGAGAGACGAAGGGAGAGAGAGATAGAAACATTGATGAGAGAGAACATTGATTGGCCGCCTCCTGCATGCCCCCACTGGGGATCGGGCCCACAACCTGGGCATGTGCCCTGACTGGGAATCGAACCTGCGACCTCTTGGTGCATGGGTTGACGCTCAACCACTGAGCCACACTGGCCTGGCAATAATACCGTAATTCTTAAAAAGGTAGGAATATTCCTTGCCACGCCTTTGAACGCCTGCCACGTGCTCTGTGCCCTGCTTCATAACCGCCCACTAGCTGCTTGCTAAACGAATGCCCGAGCCTCCTTACAAAGTGCTGTTCCAACACCGCAGAGGCCCTCACAGCGTGCTGCCGCAGCCCCGCCAGCTCCGCCAGCTCACCGATCTCAGCCGAACACCGTCCGTCAGGACAGTACAGAGAACTGGGGAGGAAAGTACAGAGAACTCCACCGCACGAAGCAGATGGAAGCAGAACGAGAGGGCGGTCAATGTTCTTCCTTCCAGACGAAGCCTGAAGCTTGGTACGTTCCTCCCCGCGAGGCGGACGTGGGGACCGATCCTGAATTTCCCTTTTCTCCGGATGGGCATGAGGCGGTCCCCGAAATCCTGTTCTACACAGCTGATGAGCCCACGTGGGGCGGGGCGGCAGAGCGAATGCAGAAGAGGACGCTTAAAAGGGTGACGGGAATGGAATCTTCCAAAATGAAATCTAAATCTAAGCCAGTTGGGTCAATTGTTTGTGTGTGGGATTTCTTGTTCCGACGGAATTTCACTTTCACTGTGGCTAAGATCTCACGAATGAACCGACTCTAAGTATAAGGACCCTAGGTTCCGAGTGCCCGGGACCAGGCTCTACCAATTACTAACCGTGTCTTGGGTAAGCTTCTTACCTCCTCCATGCCTCAGTTTCCTCAATGGTCAAATCAAGGTAATAACAGTACACACCTTGCTGGGTTTATACACAGTGGTCCTCAACCTTCCTAATGCCGCGACCCTTTAATACAGTTCCTCATGTTGTGATGACCCCCAAACATAAAATTATTTTTGTTGCTATTTCATAACTGTAATTTTGCTACTGTTATGTCTTAGGCGACCCCTGTGAAAGGGTCGTTTGATCCCCAAAGGGGTCGCGACCCACAGGTTGAGAACCGCTGAATAAGGAGTAAGAAAAGCTGTCTGGGTAGTATCTGGTATGTAGCATGTGCTTGAAAATACTAACTGGTGCCCTGGCTGGTTTGGCTCAGCGGTTAGAGCATCGGCCTGCGGTCCAGAGACCCAGGTTCGGTTCCCGCTAAGGGCATGTACCTCGGTTGCAGTTTGTCCCTGGCCCTGGTTGGGTTGTGCGGGTGGCAGGCACTCAATGTGTCCCTTTCATGTCAATGTTTCTCTCTCTCTCCCTCCTACTCTATCTGAACAAAAAATGGAAAAATCTCCTCGGGTGAGGATAAAGAAAAAAGAAAAACACTAACTGATGTTGAGGGTACTTCTATCTGAGTCAGGGAAGATGAGACCAGGGTGCAGGAGGCATGTGTCTGTCTTCCAAGAAAGATGATGTCAATCGGTCACGCTTCTCTGTCCTGTCGATCTGGGGGCAGCCTCAGAATCTTTTTCAACAGAGGGCTCTGTTTTGAACTGAATTGTGTTCCTTGATATTTATATACTGAAGCTTTTACCTCCCCCCCCCGCCCCAAATGAATGTATTTGGAGACTTTAAAGGGGTAATTAAGGTTAAATAACATCATAAGGGTGGGGCTCTAATCCCATGTGACCTGTGTCCTTACAGAACGCGGGAGAGAACAGGGGTGCTCCCGCCGTGCAAGGGCCACGTGAGCACCCAGCAGGAAGACAGCAGCCTGCCGGCCGGCGGAGAAAACATGGAGCATGTAGACACCGTGACCTGGGACGCCTGGCCCCCAGAACTGTGCGAACATAAACGTCTGTGGTGTAAGCCCCAGTCCGTGGTATTTTGCTATGGCAACCCAAACTGACTATAATAATCCCAAGAAGACAGTCCCCTAAAACAATCACTTTCTGGGAGTTTCTCCCACGTATTCTACTGTCCCTGGGACAGAGACTTCTGCCTGTTCCATGGGACCCTCTGTTGCCGACCTAACTCCATAAAGTGGCCGCAGGTCTGTGACCAGCACGGGTTGGCTCACTCCACCTGTGCCTCTCCATCACCCTATAAATTCAGCTCATCGTGGCCGGACCATTAGCTTCCTCAAACCATATCTGATTTAGAAAACCTCGGCTTGGGTTTACATGGGCTGCGGATCAGAAAATGTCAGAGGAATCTTTAAGCATCAGAAGATGACCAACCTATTTCTCTAATGGCTTCTCCATGTGGCATGAGATTCTTCTAGGTCCCCAGTCCTCCCAGTTGTCCCCACTTTAGTAAACAGTAATCTGCCCTTCCTTTTGGCTCAAGACAAAAGTCTCCTAATCACCCCCAATTCCTCTTTCTTTCACAACCTACATTGAATCCAGCAGCAAGTAATGTGGCACCTTGGCCACTTTGATCCAAGCTCCACCTTGTCTCACCCGGTTTCCTGCTTGCTGTGCCTCCTGCCATCTGCCTGCTTCCATGGCAGCCCCTCAGTCTGATTGCCACAGTGCTGCCAGAATTCCTGGCGCAGGGCATGTCAGCGAGCACCTGCCTCTGCTCGCCACCTCAGGCTTCCCGTTTCACACAGAGGCCAGGGTCCATGCAAAGGCCTCCATGGTCTGGCATCATCTGCCTCCTGCCCCTCCTATCTTCCTTAAACATCCAGCTCACTTCCACCCCAGGGCCTTTGCACTTGCTGTCACGGCTGTGAAGAAGGGGTCTAGACCATGGGGCAAAAACAAAACAACAACAAACAAACAACAGAGGCAGAACTGCTAAAAATATTTCTATAGGATTGTCCTTGAGCTCCTTCCCAGACTATAGGACCCTGTCCTTTGTGATACAATCTGTCCCCAACTTGGTTACTATTCACCTGTGTGGTTCTCTTTCCCTCCAGATGTCTGCATATATCCAGATAGCTGGCATCCTTCCTCTTTCATTAGGTCTCTGCTTACATGTGCCCTTTTCACAGAGGCCAGTTAGACCATCATGTATAAAATAAGATATTGCTCACCACTTGCTTTCCCATCCTCCTCATCCTTTTTAATTTTACTCAGGGGATTTTATCATCGCCTGCCTGCTTTCCCGCTCTAGGTTCCCCGAGAGCCAGGCCTCTGGGTCAATGCTCAGTAGCCCAAAGGTATCTGACCGGAAGTAGGGCTGGAAGAGTCACCTGTCGAATTCATGAGTGTACAAAGGAGTGAATGAGTGAGGCAGGTGGGAAAGATAAGCACGTTTCAAACCAACCAACCGAGTCTCAGCAAGTAGATGGGCTGGAATGATGACACACCTGTCTTCTGGACACGCCGGGAATGCCACAACCTTTGGGAAAGGTCTCCAGTGACATGCAGCTGCGAGAGTCAGCCGGCTTGATATCCCAGCCTCACGGGTCACAGAACAAGACCGTCCTGGGGTCATGGCACTGAAGAGAGGCACGCAACCCTGACCATGACTAGCAGATCGTTTGCAGATTAAAAAATATTAATTGCCGTTGGTGCGCATGCTGTGCTCAGGAAGGGCTTGCCCTTCTCCCCAGCGCATGAGCGGAAAGCATCCGGACACCGTGGCCCCAACTTCATCTCCTCTCGCCATTCATCTTGTTTATTTCCAGCTCGAGGAGCAACTTGCTGCTCTCCCTCTGCAGCGATAACTTACAACCGGACCGCTGCTGATCTCTCATGTCCATGAAACCTCACTCTATTTCTCTTAAGGATGACATGGGCAGGGCTGTTAAACAGCCCGAGTGACAAGACAGGCACCCGTTTGGTGTGGGAGGGGATGCATTAGGCCCCAGATCAGCAGCGATTCTTGGCTTTGGAAGGTTTCCTTGAGAAAGCAATGGAGATGCTAGCAATAGCGCCCACAGGGCATTTTGCAATGGCTGGTTCATCTCTCAGACCTGAATAAATGATTCGCTCCAGGCCTCCACTCTGCTCTGGGCCCAGAGGTGAGGATGTTGGGATGCATGAGTTCTTCACAACTAAAGTTAGAATGAGAGAAGTCTGTCTTCCGCTATACCAGGCCTGTGTCTCTGTGAATTAGAAACAACGTTACATAGAAAGAAGAAGAATGCATTCAAACGAGAATGTTCAGTGTCTTAAAATGTGAATCAAGATGGTTGAATAAATAATGTGTCTGAAAGATTTCACTCAGCCAGAACCTTCAGGTGGCTGAGATGTCAGAACCCAGGGTCTCCTCTGCTAGTCCAGCCCAGAACCTACCTACGACCAACCTGGGCCAGAGACAAAAACCCCAGTGGAGACAGAAACCCACTCACACACTCTGTGTCTGGTGTTTTCCCCAGGGCTGCAACTCCTAGAGAAAGCCCATCTCGACACAGAACAGAGCAGCTCAAACTTAATGGACCAGTGTATGAGGAAAAAAACGGGACCCATCCCTCAGTCCCCACCATTCTCCAGGCAGAGATGAACTTTGTAGCCAGGATTCCAAGGAGAGGAGCCACAAAGTGACAGCAAGCTGGTGGACTCGGACACGGGGACACACAGGGGAAATCCCCATAGTCCTCTGTGTCTGGTTATACAACTCCCAGCACAGTTCTTGCACCTCTCCGAGCCTCCTTTCTTTACTTTTTTATATTTATTTTTTCATCCTCACCCGAGGATATTTTTGCATTTATCTTCAGATAGAATGGGAGGGAGGGAGAGAGAGAGAGAAAAATTGACATGAGAGAGACACATCGAGTGGCTGCCACCTGCGCGACCCCAACTGGGGCCGGGGAAAAACTGCAACTGAGGTACGTGCCCTTAGCGGGAACCGAACCCGGGACTCCCTGGTCCGCGGGCCGACACTTTAACCACTGAGCCAAACCGGCCAGGGCCAAGCTTCCTTTCTTTAAAGCACACCCACCCTATAAAGCGCAGATGAATTACCAGCATCAAAAGACACACTTCCCATTAACTGAAGCAGTTATTAGATGCCCGGTTCTCCACACACGACATGCAACATCTCATTTCATCTCGACTGCAGCTCTGAAAAGTAGGTCCTCACACTTCTCTCTTTTTACAGATGTGGAAACCAAGGCTCACCGATTAAGCAACTTGGCCCACATTCTATAGCCAGTGAGAGGTAAAGCTCACATAAACCGTATGTGCTTATGGCACTTTGCCCTTTGCATGTAGGAACATTTCCACTAGCATGTTCTTCCTCAGTGTTTTTCTCAGCTGCATGGTACTCCGCTGTGTGCATGCTCCAGCTTATTAATTTCACTACGCATACACATGCAAGCACTAATCAACATTTTGGAACTATGAATAATGCAATGAAAAATAACCATGTGCATGTGTATCTTCATGAAATTGCAAGTGACACTTCGGGAGAGATTCTTAGACAGGTGCTTGCTGTGTCGTAGCTACATGTATCCGGTTTACCTACGGCCACAATGCCCCTGGAAGGCTTTGCCATTCTGCATTCCTGGCAACACACAATGTATTAAAATGTGTTTCCTCGCAGCCCCAGTAGAGTACCGTCAAGCTATTGCATTTTTTTGCCAAGCTGATGAGTGGGAAATGGTCACCCAGTGAAGTTCTAATTTGTGTTTCCCTTATCATGAGTGAAGTTGAACATCTTTTCATCTGTTTCTATCTCTTTTGGTCAACTGAGCATAGTTCTTGCCCAATTTTCTAAAACGTCTGGTTTTTCCCCTTGCTCTTTAAAAGTTCCCACAAAGTGCGGGATAGTAACCCTTTATCTGTGAAATATGTGGATTTATGTGATATATTTCTCTGGCAGTCTTTTGATGTTATTTATAGTATTTTTGCAATGAAAGCCACTGTTTGTGTATTCAACTTTATCAATAATCTTAAAACACAAACCAACATAGCCCTGTCTGCTGCTAGAGATGGCACTTCACCCATGACTTCCTAGGCCTGCACTTTCCAGAACAATAGCCACCAGCCATGTGAGTATTTAGATTTAGCTAAAATTAAATAAAGAAATTCAGTGCCAATAGTTGCATAGGCCATAGTTCTGGTGCTCACTCGTCACCCTATTAGACTCCCCCGTATGGGAGCGCACATGGAACGGCCCCATCCCTGCGGAAAGTCCTGCTGGACCGCATGGTCCAGTCCTCCGAAATACAAAGGGCCTGAGGGTGGGGCCACTCAGGGGGGTTAACAACGTCATAATAGCCCTGGCCGGTTTGGCTCAGTGGTTAGAGCGTCGGCCTGCGGTCCGGAGAGACTCGGGTTCGGTTCCCGCTAAGGGCACGTACCTCGGTTGCAGTTTGTCCCCGGCCCTGGTTGGTCATGCGGGTGGCAGCCACTCGATGTGTCCCTTCACGTCGATGTTTCTCTCTCTCTTTCTTCCTCTCTCTCCCTCCCACTCTATCTGTACAAAAAATGGAAAAATGTCCTCGGGTGAGGATAAAAAACAAACAAACAAACAAAAAATGAAACGTCAGAATAGAACCTGGATGCTTCCTCAGCCTCGCTCCTCCAGGCTAGGTCACAGGCGTTGATCCAGGTTGTGGAGATGCTGAAGATGATGCAATTTGGGGATCCTCTTTACTCGGAATAATAAAAGGCACAACAGTGGACCAGGGCTTCAGAAGGGGGCGCTACAAATACTATGCCCTGAATGTCCGGCTCCTGCCGTCTCCAAGTCACATGCTTCTGCCTCGGGAACAAAGGCACCCCCGTGGGTCACCAGGCTCTGGTCATGAACACATCCGCGTGGAGTGGGGTCCCGGTCAGCTTTCCGCTGCGGTGGCAGACGGCCGCTCTCCTGTACGGAACCTCTTCGTGGGCTGGAATTTCCTCCAACTGCCATCACTCGGGGACAAGTTCCCACTCAGCCCTGGAGAATGTGGGGACATCCTCTTGGTTTCTGCCCTGACCTCCTCCTGCTCACCCTTACGCCTGGGTTCTCCTGTGCTGTCTCTCTCCCCTACCTCACTGTTTTGTTATTTTTCACATTTTAAAAAGTGGAGGTGAGCCCTGGCTGGTTTGGCTCAGCTGTTAGAGCGTCAGCTTGCTCTGCAGAGACCCGGGATCGGTGTCCGCTAAGGGCATGTACCTTGGTTGCAGTTTGTCCCCGGCCCTGGTTGGTCGTGTGGGTGGCAGGCACTTGATGTGTCCCTTTCACGTTGATGTTTCTCTCTCTCTCTCTCTCTCACTCTCTCTCTCTTCCTCTCTATCTGAACAAAAAAATGGAAAAATGTCCTCGGGTGAGGATAAAAAATAAATAAATAAAAAATAAAAAGTGGAGGCGAAATTCGCACAGCATAACACAAACCATTCGCAAGCAGTCGGGGCACTTTGCGCTGCACAGGGTTGTGCGCTCACCCCTTCTAACTAGTTCCAGACCCCACCCCCGCCTCTGGCCGCCAGTAACAAGCTTTCTGTCCCTGTGAATGTACCTATTCTGGGCATTTCCTACCAGTGGATTCAGACACTATGTAACCTTTCGTGCCTGGCTCCCTGCACTCAGCTCCCCCGAGCGGAGGGTCATCCACCCTGTAGCGTGAGTCTTATTGTATCAAATGCGCGTGTGAATTTCAAAGAAGCCATTCCGGATTTCCGGGGTTTCCCAAATTTTCAGGTTCCCACATGTTTCCAAGGGGATCACAGAGCTCCCTTTTGCCCGTTTGCGTAAGTGTGTGGTGACGGGCATCTCTCCGTTCTCACGTTTCCCAGGCAGAGTTTGGAACAGCTATTCTGTATTAAGATCTACATTCTTTTTAGGTCCATACAGTTGCAAGGGCTGGGGGGGAGTCCACACACTGTAGTGATTGGCGTTTCCACCAGGCTTAGCCTAGGTATATTTAGAATCACAAGTTAAATATCTTAAATGCATTTAAATGCAAATTATTTCTGAATTAATCATATAAGCAGTATACAATGTCATACAGGTAAATGGTAACAACTCGTAACATAACACAGTATCTATTTGGAAAATACCTGAATCCTCCAGCACATCAAAGCAGGTAAGTGCGAGGATCTCAAAGAGAGTTATATTTAAAAAGTACCTTTGAAAGATGCACATTCCAGCATATATTCTCTCTCTCTCTCCCCCTCTCTCTCCCTCTCTCTCTCTATATATATGTATATATTACATAAATATATATATATTTATGTAAACACTTAAAATATAATCACTTAAGTGTGCCGTGTAGTTGGAAATTGTGTTTCTGAATTATATCTACATAATTTTCAATAAAAATAAACATGCAGTAAATTATCTAGATCTTAAGGTACCAAAGACAAATGGCCTGTGCTGGAATTAGTTTTCCCCCAGGAGGAAGGAAATGAAATTTGTCTTCTGCAATGAGGAAAAAAAAAAAAAATCTAAAACACCACAATAAAATACGACCATTGGTGAGTTCTGCTAGAATCGTATTACTAGTGCTTCTCATAATTAAGGGGAACCTCTAGCCAGGTGGTACCCTGACGTGCCAGGACTCGGCTGAAATGAGGCCTGGTTGGCGCAGTCGCACTTGGTTGGATGGGAGGGTCCCACGTGTGAGCACACAGAGCTGCCAGCAACCCTACAGGGTGGGTCTTACTATCCTCGTTTGCACTGGGACTTCTCCGCAGCATCACTGTTGGCATTTGGGGCTGGATGGTTCTTTGTGGTGTGGGCTGTTCTGTGAATTATAGGGTGTTTAGTAGCATCCTGCCCCCCCCCCCCCCGATGTTACTGACACCCCTCCCCCAGTTGTGACAACCAGTCCTCACTGAGAGCTCCTGGTCCACAGTGAGCAAACTCCATCCACATCTGAATGACGTGTGGCAGAGCCACAGTGCGGAGCCTGGCCGGCACCTGCGCACTTACGCTAAGCAATCAGTTCCCCATCGGGGCTCCCTGCCTCTCAGTGGATAGGAGGGCCTCGCAGCAGCAGGCCACTCTTTGGGGCTCACTTCATGCTAAGTGATGGACCCAAAGTAGCCACGAGTCTGAGATTGCTCCAAACACTGATGAACATCAAGTGTCTCGCCATGGCCTGATTCCCACTTGGTGTAAAGGAAATGATCATGACGACACCGAAGAGAACGAGGACAGTGTGAAAGAGGCCTGGACATTGTTGCACTGGCAGGAAAACCCATGAGAGAAATGACAAATTGCCTCCAGCCCTTCAGAGAGAGCCACTGAGGGTCCGCTGGGAATTACTGCTCTCTAGTTAGCACCCCATTTGCAGCCAACAGGAGAGGCGAGCCCCGTGCTTACACTGCTGGCTACGCCATCACTCCAGGTTCTCGAAGTGACTGTAGCTGGGGCCAAAGGTTAAGGTCACTTATCACGTACCAGCTGTGCGACCTCACATACCCTACTCTGCGCCTCCATACCCTCGTCTATAGAAGGTGATGCGGTGATGGGTAGAATAATGGCCCCAAAGATGTCTACATCCTCATGCCTGTAACTGCAGACTGTGTTAGGTCACCTGGCAAAAAGGAATTGATGCTGCAGATAGAATTAAGGGTGCTAATCAGCTGACTTTAAAATAATGGGCTTCCCTGGCCAGATTTGCTCAGTGGTTAGAGCACTGGCCTGTGGACCAGGGAGTCCTGGGCTCGGTTCCCGCTAAGGGCACGTAACCTCGGTTGCAGTTTGTCCCTGGCCTCGGTTGGGGTCGTGTATGTGTCAACCAGTAGATATGTCTCTCTTACATTGATATTTCTCTCTCTTCCCCTCTCTCTCCCTCCTGCTCTATCTGAAGATAAATGCGGAAAAAAAAAAAAAAAAAAAAAAAAAGTCCTTGGGTGAGAATAAAAATAAATAAATAAATAAAAAATCATACAAATAAAATAATGGGCTTGTCCTGGATTATCCAGGCAGTCCTGTGTAATCATAGAGTCCTTAACAGTGGGATAGGGACTGGCTAGAGAGAACCAGAAAGAAGGCAGTGTTGGAGTTCGTGTTGCCTCACCACAGCTGGCTTTGTAGACAGAGAACGGTACCACAGGTCAAGGCATGCAGGTGGCCACCTGGAAAAGGCCACCAGGAGCAACCAGCCTTGCCTGTGATGCCCTGATGGTAGCCCAGTGAGACCCACATTTGACTTCTGACCTCCTGAACTGTAAGATCGCAAACCTGTGTCATTTTAAGCCACCAAGTCGGTGATAATTTGTTAGGGCAGAAATAGGAAGCGAATAAAGGCACCTAGCTCATTGAGTCAATGCAAGAATTAGTGAGATACTGTGTATAAAGGGCTGAGCAAACCCACAAAGTGTCACTGTTGTCGTTTCGTTACAGTATTTCTCAGAGTCGAGCCCAGTGGAGCCGGCAGGCAGGACAGGCTCCCCAGGTGGCCCAGGCCCGCACCCCGCTTTGCTGAGCGATGCTCCGAAGGGGGAAGGCCGGGGAAAAGGCAGGATGATGAACTTCATCTCGTATGCTACACCTGCACAGCTGATCCCCCTTTGCAAAGCCCTTTCCGATCTCTATTCCATTCACTCAGGAGGCAGCGTGCAGATGAATCACAGCAGCCCCTGCCCTTGATCTGGAAATGTGTCCTCACGGCCGGTCTCCATGAAAACGCCTCTGGGGAGCCCGCTCCTGGATGGAATTAGCTCACCTCTGGGCCTGGCCACAAGGCCATCATATAAGGGCAACACACATTTAGCCTCTCCTCTGAAACCTTCAGAAAAGGGAAATTTATAAGCTTCCCTTTGGCACTATGATCTCAGAAACTCTCAAAATCAGGTTGTCAGTTCCCGAGGGATGCGAGGGCCCATCTAGCCCAGGGGACTGCACACTTTTTCTGTAAAGTGGCAGAGAGCAAATACTCCTGAATTTGTGGGCCATACCCCGCCGCAGCTATTCAACCCTGTGGTCGTCGTGTGAACAGTTCGTGATGAGACTCTGCATTAAAAACTCAAAGGGAATGGAAAATGGATTCATGATTAAGTGTGCAACATCAGTCACCCAGTTTCCTTTATCTGTGCTACCCCCTAGCAGTTCACGATTAACGAAACATGCACCCCAAGCCAGGAGGGCGTGGCCAACTTCCCAAGAGCACAGAGCTCTCCTGCTGACTGCTTATCGTCAAGCATAGCCAACCTGGTCCCCCGAATGCTGTTGGACAAGATAAGTCCTCACTTCATGAGGGAGCCTTCTCTGTGGCTTACACTCCAGCCCACCTTCACAACAAGGTCTGGTCGGGCACAGTGAGCAAGGTCCAGTTGGGCCCCCACTACAGGCAGGGAAGGAGTGTTCACAAGTGGCAAGGCCTGAAGTCCGTCTTACAGGGTATAGATTCTTTCCAACAAGGTACCAGGAAATATGGCCTTTGCTTAGAAGAGTCCACTATGCAAACTTAGAAAAATAGTATGGAAATGATCTTTTGGCACCTAATACCCTTACTGTGAGAAAAAGACCAGCCTTCTTCACAATACTCTTTTTTTTTTATGCTTTTGCTAATTTTCTAGAGAGAGATGGAAATATCAATGTGAGTGAGAAACATTGATCAGCTGCCTCCTGCACGCCCCCTACTGGGGATCGAGCCCACAACCCCGGCGTATGCCCTGACCGGGAATCAAACCGGGACCTCTCAGTCCATGGGAGGATGCTCAATCCACTGAGACACACCAGCCGGGCCACAGTGTGTTCTTAAAACAGATGTCAATCAAACAAATCAACAACTAACAGCTTGGACCAACTGTGTTTCATAAATAATTTTGAGACAGCCCATTGATAAACCCCTAGAGAAGAAAGAGCTAAAAGCTTGGAATTTTAACAGAGAATGTTCACTTGGCCCGGAGATTGAGCCAAACGAAATGGGAAGAATGAGCAACATGTAAAGCGCAACCCCCGCCCCCCGGCTGCAGGGACTCGGAATGAAAGGTTCCCTGGCGCCCTGTGTACGAGGCACTTTAAGGCTGAGCTTGGGGAAGGCAGGGATTTCTCTTTCATCTCTTTCCCCTGCGTCCAGGTGGGTGGTAGGGTCTCAACAAATGAATGCAATTTGAATTAATTTCTATTTTACGGCAATTTCAATGTTATTGTTGATGTGCTCAAACAAATCGTATCGTCCTGAAATGCAAATTGGATGTTATTCCCTTGTTGAAACCCCTCCTAGGCTTCCTTAGAATAGAATCCGAAGTCCCTCCCCTGCCCTGCAAGGACTGGCAGTACCTCCAGATTTTTCATCTCACCCCAAAGTACATTTTTTCTTTATTGATTTTAGAGAGAGAGGAAGGGAGAGGGAGAGAGAGATGGAAACATCGATGAGAGAGAACATCGACTGGCCGCCTCCTGCACGCCCCCCACTGGGGATCGGGCCCACAACCTGGGCATGTGCCCCGACCAGGAATCGAACTGGTGACCTCTTGGTACATGAGTCGATGCTTAATCACTGAGCCATATAGGCCAGGCCCAAAATACATTTTATATCCTCCCTGGGAGTTTGGATTCACCTCCATGTCTTCCTTGGGGAAATCGGCCTTCATCTGATATGTGCTGCTCCAGCTTCAGAAGCCCAGAGACAGGGCTTTCTGTCTCCCACTTGTCCTCAGCCCTCCGCTGGCAACCAGGGCGGTCTGTGCAAAATCCAAATCTGATCGCGTCCCTCTCAGCCTAAAATCCGGTAACATCGGCCCATCACCAAGGACCATCATGTCTAAGCTCATTCCTCAGCACCTGGACCTGGTTTCCTCACTGGTGAAGTTCCTTCCTGTCTCCTGCAGGGGGCCCACTCACCCACTTCTCCAGGATGTCTTAGGCCAGAGGTTGTCAACCTGGGGGTCGCGACCACTTTGGGGGTCAAACGGCCCTTTCACAGGGGTTGCCTAAGACATAACAGTAGGAAAATTAGAGTTATGAAGTAGCAACAAAAATAATTTTATGGTTGGGGGTCACAACATGAGGTGACCCCCCAACCAAGGGTCGCAGCATTAGGAAAGTTGAGAACCACTGTCTTAGGCTCTTTCGTCCCTCCCTTCTCCCTGGAACACTGTGCCTGCCCTGTCCACCTCCCTGGTCCCAGCAGGTTGGGCCACAAACCCCAGGATCAACATACCAATATCAACAATGTATTTTTGGCAGTTAGCCAATTATTTAACTTGTTCTTATTTGTCAATTCAGCAGGTTGGATACAATGAATCCAAAGGCTCTTGCAGTTCTAATGTATTGTGATTCTTGGAGAAAAAACACCACCTAGTCATTTGTAAAAGCAGCCACAGCGAAGGGCATTTGGCTGTAGTAAGAAAACAAAAGCAAAAAGCAAAGAAAAACGGACCATCACCCATTTATCCACGCCATGAGCAGGTGGTAGGTCCAGCCCCTGGGCCAGGTGCCTTGGATGCTAGGCCCAGGCCCGGAGGACAACGTCGGGGGAGGGACACGGTGTTCTCCCACCTGCCAAGATTCCAGGTAAACCTCTCCTAAGCTAACGATGTTTAGAAAAATGTTACCAGAGACCCGAGTGGGGAAACAGCTTTGCTTAGTGGACCAAATAAATAATCAGTCGGGAGCACCCCTGAGTGCTAATCCAGGTCTGCGGCTGCCTGGGCAACGTCGTTTCACTTGTTCATGCCTCAGTTTCACCAGCTGCGCCTGGCAGATAAGGCCGGTTCCACCGTGAAGTGCTTGGAAATGTGATGAGCCCCATTGGACAGAGGCAGCTGGAGGTGCTCGGAGGTACTGGGGTAGGGAGAGGCTGCAGCCAAATCCTGAATTATTTTTTCCTAAAGTGAGTCTGAGGACAATCTGTTCATTTGTTTATCAAATTCAGTTTCTCCGCATTTCAATTATTTAAGAGCTTGTGACAAAAGAGACATCGGAAAGGAGTTAGCTTCAGATTCTCCTCCAGAGTCGAGCGGTGGGCCGAGGGGAAGTAAGGTCTTTGCTTTTCTACTATGAAGTGGTAGAAATGCCTACATGTATTATACGATTTGAAATTCATGAGAGACCTACCTGGTTATCGTCCCATCCCTAGCTCTGAATAAATGGGGGCACAGATGGGTTCTATTAAGTCATGGTCCTCAAACTTGGCTTCGCTGTGGAGAGTTTCATGAACATCCTGATGCTTGGTCCCGCTCCAAATAGACTAATTGAACTGGTATCGAGAGCAACTTGGTCAGCAGGGCCTTAATAATCTCCCTAGATGGCTTTAACATGCAGCAGCGTTGGAGAACCATAAATAACCTACTGGAGCTGATAAATCTAATAGGAGAGAGAGCTGGTTCCGCTGACCCAGGGCCAGCCTCCTCCAATCAGGGGTCACCTTCGCCTGCACGAGCTCGGATCTTCTGAAGACATTCCCGCCTCCAGCCTAAAAGGCTGCTTTCTGAGAAATAAGCACTCAGGCACGCGGCATTCAACAGTCCTCCGAAGTCCAGACAGGACGGAGCAAAGAAGCCAGGGACAAAACAAACACAAAGACAGCTTTGAAGAATGTGGACTGTCTGGAGAGGGCTTTCAAACGGCGCACACTGACACCTGGAGAAATCCGCACCTTTCAGGCACAGATGTATCCCCGCAAGGCCTCTTTCTCTGAGGCACGTTCCTGAGTCAAGTCAGCTGCAGTGATGTTCGCACTCACACGTAAGTCTCCAGACCTGGGTTCTCAAATGTCGGCGGGCGAGCGTCAGCACCCCCAGAATGCCGAGCCAGAGTTTCTCACCCAGTAGTTCTGGGGCGGGGCGCTCAGAATTCCCATGTCTAACAAGTTCCCAGATTTTGATGCTGGGCTGGGGGCCTCGTTTACATGTGTCCTTCTACGAAGTGACACGTGGTGAGACATGTGACCCTGTGACGGCTAGCTGGGTGCCTAGCAACTGCTGTCACCTCGACCTCACCTGCAGGAGCTTCGACTGCAAAACCAGCTGGTGAGGGGCGGCTCCCCATCCCAGAGCCCCGAGTGGCTATTCTGAGCGCTGCCCTTAGGCACCCCACTTACGGACTACAGCACCCCCAGGGGATGATGCGGCAGTCTCACCCTCGCTCTCAAGATGGGGAAACAGAGGCTGAGAACTGAGTGACCTGCTGAAGGTGACATGGTGTGAAGGCAAGCCATGAAACGGCCGAAATTCATCCCTTTGTCACCAGTAAAAGTGACCATTTCATATGGTCCCTTCGATCCATCGCGGAATCAAGGTTCTAAGCCCAATCGGTCAGATTCCAAAGCCCGAGCTCTAACCCAAGTGCTGCGTCTCCTCCTGATCAGGGCTCTTCCCGAGGTCGCGTGTGTTATTAATGATGGGACCACAATGTCACTGGAAGTCAAGATCACAGGTGTGAAGCCACGCTGTCCTAAGCATGGACTGGCTACCTGAGTGGCTACCTGCACTCAGGTAGCCAAGCCTATCACGGACGGCCTCTAGAAATAAAACTGTACTGATGACAAGGTGATGCGAGCGATGACCACACCCGCCGCAGGCGCTGGCTAGCTCAGCGAGAGCCCATGACCCAATCCAGCGCCTTCCCCACCGCGTCTTACCGGCGACTTGGAGATGGAAATGGGAGACGGAAGGCAGCAGCCCTGCTCGGGGCTCAGAGATTCTGGAAAGCATGGGGCCAGCCACGGCGGAGGTGCCTCCACCCTGTTCTGTACCGGAAGAGGTGGCAGCAGCGAGGGCTCCTCTGGACAGTGATGCTCAGCGGGGCCGATTTGCCCCCATGGAGACATTGGCAGTATTGGAGACATTTTTGATCGCCAAGACGGAAACTGGGGTGCTATTTGCATCCCGTCATTATCGGCCAGGGGCGCTTCTAAACACCATGCGACACACAGGCCAGACCCCATCACAAAGAATTACCCAGCCCCACATGTCGATAATGCTGACGCTGAGGACCTTCACTAGGAGAGTATCACATGTGGCCGGTATTTCCTGTAGCACCATCGTTTTTGGTTGTGTTGCACATGAGCCAGGTTTTGGGGCCCTCTGACAATTCTATAAGCTACCCGGACCCTTTAATAAATCCTTTTCTTTGTACATTAGTTGAGAGGATTTTGTTGACTACCACCAAGAATCTCACCGAAGAAAGATGGCCCTGAGGATGAAGAAGGATGCAGCGTGTCCCTACAAGGGCTGGGGGAGCATTCCAAGCACAGACATGTCCAACGGCAGCACACTCTATCAAGGTGACGCACGTACCGTCCGTGTGCAACATGGGAACTCCCGTAAACAGGTTAGTCACCTACATTAGTCTAATTGGGGTCAATCTACATAGCCAACTGTCTCACAGCCACTAACGTTCTGTGACACAGGTTTCTGTATGACAGCGACATTTCTCACCTTGATGCATTTTGTGCCTAATCGTCTTGGAGACACGTATGGGTTAGAATCAGTGGGGAACACCACAGACGCACTGATACCCTCTGTCTGCCAGGTGTGACACTCTTAACCACCGAGATGCGAACTTATGCCAAAAAAAACGGCTCAAAGGAGCGCAAACTGTATCCCCGAAAACACGAACAAATATTCTGAAGGAGGCAATGAGATCCTACTCCTGTTCCGAGGCCAAGAAAACAGGTGGTCCCAGTGACCGGCTCCATAATTGAGAAGGATAACTGCATTAAGCTCACTTCATGAAGATGAAATGAGATGATCACGTAGGTATTCGGCATGGAGCCTTGGCACGTTGTAAGTGTTCAATAAATGTTAACACCAACATTAATAACAATAACATATCTAGGGAGCCACTTTGGCCTTGAGCTAAAGCCGTGGTGGAGATAAGATAATAAACCAGTTGCACAGGTTCGTGTATGGAGAACTCTAGGGAGTTCTGGCTGTTTAGTAGGTGCTCCGGAAAGGTTAGGTCCCCCTCTCCTTTCAAGGGATCCCTTTCTTCTCCCACACAATGCTGACCTCCCCAGTTCTCAGTGCATCTCCCGCCTTAGACAACAGCTCAGGGTGAAAGTCTTCTGCCCATGACGCCTGCCCAGGACCGGGGCCCTCCTTCTTGCTTTACCTCCTACCCCCTGCTGAGCACCCCCAAACCCTCCACCATCTCCCCCCACCCCCAGACTGTTTCCTATTCCACTCCCGTCCTCCCATATTGACAAATTTGCAGCCAGTGGATTATACTCACAGTGTGAGGGACTCATTACCACCCGCTAATATTTTTATAGAATTTCATAAACTTGGTCATTCACGAATCCTTTACAGTACTTTATTCCATTGAAGAGTTCACAAATCACTCAAATGCTGGCAAAATACATAATAATGAGTAATATTTCAGGAGGCTGTGCATTAATATGTCAGCTTCCAATACGGCTAGAGCGAAATTATTTTGCCAGGTGCCCCTTCTGGTCAGAAGCTTGGAAAGGCCTTTTGGGAACTGGGGTGGGGAGGGCGGGCAGGGGTAGGGGGGCATGGGAAAGGCTGGTATTTAAAAAGAAATAGATCATTTCGCCAGGGAAGCCCGCTTCCCCAGCCCCGGTAAGTGGAGTTCCTGGAAAAGAGGCCTAGGAATTTGCAGCTTAGGTATCAGAGTCCATTCGGGGGTCAAACAGGAAGACTTGTTTCCTAGTAATTGAAAATGCAGGGCTGTGAAGGTGGAGGGAAATGGGTATGGATCTCAGATCCAATACATACCCTCTGGGAGACCTTGAAAAAGTTATTTAACAGCTATCTGCTTGTTTGTAACATGGTGCTACCACTACTTCTGAAGTCTCTAGTGTGAGACGGATTAGATAAGAGAACGTATACAGAGCGTGTACACAGTGTCAGCCAGGTCGTGTTCAGTAAGCAGCAGCCTTAATGGTGATACACACAGGGGCCAAGGACCAGTCGATCCCTGGTTACGTCTTATCGTGCCCCGCCCCAGGCTTTGTTCAGAAGGCTTTCTCACTGGAGTTGGGACATGTCCACCCAACGGCATGGTTTTGCATGCGAACAGCATTTTACTTTAGAATGAACAGTAACAACCAACGTTGGTGCGACTACACGGGCGATCCATTCACCCACGTGCTCTCTCTCTCTCTGCTTTTGAAATTTGCAAGAGGGGGAAAGAAAGCGTGGGAATTGGAGACCTGGGATGCATTCTCTGAAGATGCACGGTTGCTGCGGACCACGATGCCCACCGTGGACATGATGGATCTAACAGTACTACTAAGACAGTAAACTACTTCACAGGCACTTGAAACGGACAGGAATCACACCATCCCTGTGCTCGGGCACGTGAACAAGAGCGTACTTGTTAAATCTACAGAGAGGAGAACCAAGCGCAGAGCAGAAGGGACCTTCCTCGGCAAGGACCTGAAGGGGACAGAAAGAGGGCAGAACAGGACATAGCATTTGGAACTGGACCCCGGGAGGCTAGTGAGAAGTGGCTGGGAGCTGGGCCGCAGTTTGGCCACTGTCACGCTGGGACTCTCCGGAGACACTGCCTGCCCACCACACACCGGCCGTCGGCTCTGAGCACGTGTGGCTTCATGGCACAGGTAAACCAAGCCACACAGTGACAGGGCACAGCTTCTTGGCATATCACCTGCACACACTGGTGAGAAAATGAACTCAGTTTATTTGGAAACAAAGCTCAGGCCCTAGAATGGAAGCCACAGGGAAGCAGGAACCTTGGTATGTCTTGCTCCCCAGCATATTCCTTTACCACCTTGGAGGGTGCTCCCCGCCCTGGAGGTACCCAGTCACATACAGGTAGACGGAATACGTTGATCAACCAATCCATTCTGAAAGTATAAAATAAAATCTCAAGATTACTGAAGGAAAGTTCATGCTTGAGACAGGCGGACTGGGCTCCACTCTCTTGGAGTTTTCATTCCCCTTCCTTTGCCCCCCACAGACAGATGAACCTCACTCATGCAGTGAGGTTATGTACAGGGCTTGCTGTGTTTCTGTACTGTCCTCAGTGCTTAACATGTACTAACTCATTCAACCCATTAAAATCTTATGACAGCAGCATCATTCTTCTTCCCATTTTACAGATGAGAAAGTTGAGGCAGACACCCTGCCCTAGTTCTCACAGCTAGTCCATAGCAGCCATGATTCGAATGGGCTGCATGCAAAACTGTATTTTTAATTGATTGATTGATTGATTGATTTTAGAGAGAGAAGAAGGGAGAGGAAGAGAGAGAGAGAGAGAAACATTGATGAGAGAGAATATTGACTGGCTGCCTCCTGCATGACCCCGCTGAGGATTTGGCCCACAACCTGGGCATATGCTCTGACCGTGAGTAAAACCAGCAACCTCTTGGTGCATGTGTCAATGCCCAATCACTGAGCCACACTGGCCGGGGGCAAAATTGTATTTTTAATTGCTGTGACACTATTCGGCTTCACTTTAAGGAAAAATATGAGAAGCTCCAAGCTTGAGATTAGGCTTCACTTTACCAGATCAACAATGACTAGCTAATAAAAACTAATAATTTCATCTTTTACCATCCTTACAGGTTCTAGTACCATCCCCACTTTATGGATGACAGTCACAAGATCAGAGAGGGTAAGTGGATTGTCCGAGATCACACAGCTTGCTAAGCAGCCTCGCTGTGACTTGAACAGCAATTCTATGACCCCAGGGCCCTTATTATTCATCACTTTTCTCACTTTGATATTGCTTAGATAAAAATAAAATCACCTAAATTAAAAAAAAAATCAGTGTGGATTTCATTCATCCCTAGCCTGATGCCGTTGATAACATGCCAAGAGGCAGCCTTCTTCCGGCAGACACGCCCGTCCCGCGGAGCAGCCCTGGTCAGTGGGCCTCGGGCTGGGCCAGGCCGTGCTCATCCCTCAGTCTCCCCTTGTGCAGAGATCCCGGCACAGTCGTGTGTGACAGTGTGCGTTCGGCTGTGTGGAGGACAGAGAAGTGATACCTCCCGATTCAGAAACTCCCTTAAAGAAGTCTTTCGTTGGCACCTTTGGCGGCATCCAAGCCGACTACGTTCTCCTCACTCCCTGTCCTTCCTTGAATGTGGGCATTTGAGTCCTCTCCCTGCCCCTGTGACTGCCCCAGGGGAATGTCTCACTGTCCTGGAGACCGAGGCCACCTGCCTCTGAGAAGACCGTCCCCACGGGGGCAGGTCCCGGTGTAGGGTGCCCAGAAGTCTCTCTCTGAATGTGGAAGGATTCCGAAAAGGGGGACTTTAATTGATAAACCACGTTGGATCCCACAAACACCAGATAGCCACGCATGCATCCAAACTCTTGCTCAGCTCTTCAAACAGCTCCCGTGGTTTCACCCCAAGAAGGCACCTTTCAGCCTCCCTGGCCACCAGCCTCCCCCATGTTCTCTGATTCATGCTTGTCCCATTTCCAGGCGACAGAACACTCCCAAGAAGATCTCCTTTACTGTTGATCTTGTCCCCCCGGAAGCCACTGGGGAGTTCCCGAGATCTCGCTTCACCCGGGAATCTCTCTCTGATACTTAAAAGAGGGACGACAAAAGCCACAATGCTGGGTGCGTGTCAGGATAGAAGGCAAAACCCCAGTTCGTGGTAGATGCCAACCTTCTCATGGTTGAAGGCTGGAGCCTGACATTAAAAACATGGGGAACTTAATGAAACATTAAAAATATCCAGGAGAAAACTAATAAGAGTAGCTATGGCGTACTGCTACATGCTCGGCTAAACATTTGCAAAAATCATCTTATTTCATCTTTTACAGTCCTTCGAGGGGACAGTAAGTACTATGCTCACTTTGTGGATCAACAGATCAGCAGTGGTAAATGCATTGCCCGAGAGCACACAGCCCAGTGCGCAACAGTGCTGAGACCGCTAGAAGTGGGCTACCCCAGAGCTAGCTCCTTATCGCCATCGCTGTGCTACAAAGAGATCAGATTTATTGTCTCCTTAGTTTCTTGTGTCTGTGAATAAATGGCTATTCCCATGACAGTCATGGGAAGAGAAGAGGGCATCTACCCATGTCCTGCTGCTGGCTTTTCCTGCCACAGCTGGACACCAAAAACCGCCTTGTCGCCTGTGGTTACTATCAAGGCCAGCAGACTGGGTATTTCTGAGGACACCGATATTTAGTGCCTGTAACAACCAGACCTCCCGAGTCTATACCAGGACACGCCGCTCCCTCTCTGGCGATCTCTGACAGATGGGTCCCCGGCAGGAGCTCAGAGCACCCGCCCTTTGGCGGAGCCTCTGAGAGGGGAGATCTGGAGGCATCCTCCCCCTCCCCGGACCCGGAACCCTCCTGGTTAGCATGAGGTCTGCGGAAGGATTCACGCCACTGCATCTGTCCAGCACGGGGGGGGGCCTCCAGCGCCTCCCGCTGACTTCTCTCTGCAACTCACAGCACCCAGTGGAGAAGGCAGGCAAGTGCGATTTGTCTTCTACGGCCAGGATCCTGAGGACCGGGATGCAACCACACCGGTCTCTGTATCCCGGTTGGGTACCAACTTCCGAAGCTGCCCTATCACAAATAGCTCTTTAGTCTCCATAGAGAAGCAATTTAAATACATTGTAGGGAAACGGACACCGAAATGAGGAGTCAGAAACACCCAAACACAACCAGGCACACTGCGATTTTCCTTGGTGTGCGTGACGGCATCTCGCGTCTTCACAAATGCACCCCCCCACCATGTGCGCACCTATGTGACGGGTCATGAGGACGCCGTCTGTATTTGTGTGTCTGTTTCCATCGGATGTCTGGAGTCTCTCCCGTGTAAGAACTTCTTTGACCATATTGTAAATGGCCGCACACAGGTGCTTTGCAAAGTTGTGCCTAATGAAGAGCCCTCATGCTAAAAACTTAGCGCTTGACTCCACGTAAGGGTCCTGCGCCACTGTAACATTGCTGTATAAAAGTCACCGTATAAAACCACGATGCCTACAGGTGTTCGGCAATCCTGTGCTGGGCGGTCACCGATTGAGGGGCGAGGTATTTACATACATTTCTCCCTGATTCCTCAGGACAGATTTCTGGGAGTAAAATGATCATGTCCAAGGGTTTTTACACCTTCACTGCTCTGGGAAGCCAAAGCTATCCCAAGAGTTTGCACCTCTCCTGAGATCACCCCAGGACTCTTCACTTTGCTTTTCAGTATCCCAAATCTCATGCAGGCCTGCGGCTCCACTGATGAGGTAGGGCCCCCACTGTGGCCCTGCGGGGATTCGACACCACTCGGACCCCACAGAGGCATGCTTACAGCCCCGCCGCGCCGGGTTTGCCGCAGCACAGGGATAATGAACTCAGCGGGAAGGAAACTCTCTTTGACAACCGCAGCTCTTCCTGCAGGAGGGGCACTTGAGGGGTACTCACTTGATAAGTAGCGATCGCTTCTCTGTCCAAGGTCCGTGTCACGGAGACGCTCCCTGTGTTCTCATTGATTCTGAAGATTCCTTTAGGCTCTTGATCTACTCCCTTCCCAGTGAGCCGGAACTTGGACCCTTCTGGTCTGTCACTATCGACCACCTGGTCAGGGAAACAGAGTGACATGTTAAGACTCGGGCACACAGAGAGAGCTCATTACAGACATATCTCAGTGGCCAAGCCTCGAATCACAGGTGCAGCATCACCAAGAGCATCATTGCTCAACCCCTGTCATCCTCACCTGTACATTTTGCAGCTCACGGCTGAGGAGGACCCGCAGCATGGGCGTGACATAACGGACCTTGGAGAGCAATCACCCCAGCAAGTTCAAGGTTGGACATGCATATTACTTTGAACTCTCAAGATACATTTATTTTTTTCTTCAAGAAAGACCAGCCGGGCAGTGAGAACAACGATGATGGTGGTGACGACATTTGTTGAGCATTCCTGACCCTGGCAGGTACTGGTTGAGGTGTAGATATTTACATCTATCTTCAGTGCCCCACTGTCTGCCAGGCACTAGGCACAGTGCTGAGCAGTTTACACACATTTTTAAAAAACCTTATAACAATGCTGGGGCGGGGGACATTGTTCTTTGCACTTAATGGATGAAACCACGGAGACACGGAGAGAGGAAGTAATCTGGCCACGGTCACAGCTATTGCAGAGACAGAGATGAGGCTCAGAACCCCATCTTCCATTTCTCCAGAGACATCGCCATGCGACACTGTCATTTCTGAATTTTCTTTAAGATACTTTCCCACAGGTTGCTAGCCTTGCTTTGACATTTGAAGAATAAATTCAGAAGATAAAGATGGAAGAAGGTATTTCCAGGCAGAGAGAACAGGACAGACAGAGGCAGCAGGCAGGTGAGAGAGAGGCTAGAAAATTTCAGGAGCTGTCACCTGTGCGGTTTGAGTTAGAGGTGAGGTTGAGAGGTAATTAGGAACGAAATTTTATATCTAGCTACATCTCTATCTATTTTCTATCTATCATCTATCTATATTATGGCATTTGAAGGTGTCCAACTAAAGAGAAATTATTATTTGCAAAAATTGGTTCTAGAGTTTGCCCAAGTATTCATCTATATTTCATGTCACTTTATCATTAATATCTGCAAGCATGGACTTGATTATAACAATTTAAAAGTCAGGAACACAATAGCCATCCAGAACATACAGATAAATGAAAGCGGATACCGACTGGGTGCAATCAATTCACAAACAAACGGGCATCTATTGGAAGTCAGTCAACCTTGCCTGGAGGGTGTGAGTGACCAGAACTGGAAATGTGCCTTCCGGCGGATCCAGCCTCCCTCCCACCTGGCCAGTTCTGTGGCCACCAAACCTGCAATTCCAGTGGATGCCACCAGGTGGCAGTGGTGTCTAAGGCAGGGTGACCCTCAAAGCCAAGGTTCTCTGCCATGACAGTTGAGCAAGGGCCGGACTCAGTTCTATATGGCAATACGGTGTTTTCCTGATTTCAAATATTTGTTATTAAAATACACCGAGAGTTTTGATTAAACAGCAATGACCTCTGTTTGCATTTTAAGATAACAAACAAACAAACAAAAAAATCCAAGACAAGACTAAAAATAAAGTATGTAATATCTTCCGATGAAAAGAATTCTTAGCCACTGCTTGACTTGATCTAATCCAACTGATAGTCTCCCCTCAACCCACTCCCTGCTGCTTGGAAGGTCCATGAGGTCAACGGCCTCAACCTACTGGGAGCACCGCTGGATCTGTGCCTGGACTACAGCAGGAACCAAGGACAACATCTGGGACATCTGTTCAGACAAATGTCCCAGTCCTCGCTTGGCCGATGATCAACCGTGTGACCTGGGACATGGTACTTTGTCTCTTTGGCTCTTGATTTCCTCATCTGTATAATGAGGGTAACACCGCTTATTCCCCAGGGTCGGTGGGGATTTCATGAGATAGTGTGTGCAAACACTGTACTAAGCCCATAGAGGGGGCTCCATAAACAGCAGCGAATGACCACAATGTGAGTATCACCGGTCATACCAACCTGATGCTCCTGTTGGTGACGGGTACAACTGCACCTCTGGGTGTAAAGAGCACCTTAGCCACAGGATTTTATGAAAATCCCTAAGGGAACAAGTCTCCCCTTCACAAACCTCTCTTGCAAAAAGAAGTGCTGTGGAAACAGACCCACTGTGGGAGGGGCAGCTGAGCACGGACTGAGCTCCTCTGTCAGTCACCTCCCTGTCACCTCTGTGTGTACTGTCCCTCCCTCCCCTTCCTATCACTTCAGCCCAGATGTGGATTCCAACCTGTGCCTCGTGCCCCCCTCAGCACACCCAGGAGGTCGGTGCTCTCCAGAAGGCCATATTAACCAGGCAGTGTGATGGGGACAAACGGGGGGGCACCTGCAGGAGCTCTGGGGCTGCCATGCTCCCCCAAATGGACTTCCAGTCCCATTTATCTACCAGATATGGCCTCTTGCTGGGGATCTGCCAGGAGGAGCCTTCTGTACGCTGGCCTCTTTTCTTTTTTGTTTTTTGCACATATTTTTTTTATTATTTTTTACATTTTTAAAAATTAATTAATTTTTTGTTACAGATGTTTCTCCTTTTTCCCCCCTAGACACCCTCCTCCCATTCTAGCCCCTCCACCCCCACCCCGCAAGCACTGTTGTCTATGTCTATTGGTTGCACATATGTGCATATAAGTTCTTTGGTTTATCTCATCCCTTCCCCCTGCGCCCTCCTCTGAGGTCTGTCAGTCTGAACCATACTCCTTTCTATGTCTCTGGGTCTATTTTGTTCATTAGCTTTTTTTGTTCATCATATTCCACAAATGAGTGAGATCGTGTGGTATTTGTCTTCCTCTGATTGGCTTATTTTGCTTAGCATACTCTCCAGGTCCCTCCATGTCATCTCAAAGGATAAGAGATCTTCCTTTCTTATAGCTGCATAGTACTCCATAGTGTATATGTGCCACAGTTTTTCTATCCACTGATCTATTGATGGACACTGGGGCTGTTTCCAGATCTTAGCTATTGTAAGTAGCGCTGCTATGAACATAGGGGTGCATGCATTATTTCTGATTGGTGTTTCAGGCTTCTTAGGAGATATTCCTAGAAGTGGGATCACTGGGTCAAATGGCAGTTCAATTCTTAATTTTTTGAGGAAACACCATATTGATTCCACAGTGCCCGCACCAGTCTGCATTCCCACCAGCAGTGTCCTAGGATCCCCTTTCGCTGGCTTCCTTTCTTTATCCTGCCCTACTCAGCAAAGTTGGGGGGATAGCATCTCAGACCTTCTGGTAGAAGCACCGTAGTAGACGGTCCTGAAAGCTCTCTTGGGGCAAATATTACCACCATCCCCTTTCTCCACCTGCCACTCAGCTCCAAGAGCTGAATTCTAGACTCCGAAGTTCTCTTGGGGCAACTTCCCTCCTGCCATCCGGACCAGGTTATGTCCTTGCTCATGCTCAGCAAGCGCGACACACGTGACCTCACAGAAGCAGCGTCTCGCGGAAAGGGCTCTGCTGAATTAGCGCTGGCTGCTGGGTGTAACGGACTGTTCCCTGCGCAAGGAGCAAGTCCCCCTGCAAGCGCCTGTGCTTGGCTCTACGCATCCGCCTCTTTCTCAATGATCTGCTTTGAAAGGCTCGGCTCTTAGCATTATCTGTTGAACCTGCCTCCTGGTCCTCAGAGCTGTGTCTACTTCGCAGCAATACTGCACATCCACGCCAGATGCGGGGCCCCCAGACTGACAGGCCTCATGGGTCCCCCAACGCAGGGAAGTGAGGGGCCTTGTCCCCCTAGGACAGTGGTCTCAAGACATGTTTCCTGGGACCAGCATGCACATCACCTGGGAACGTGACAGAAATGCAGAGTCTCAGATCCCACCTGACCTCCTAAATCAGAACCCCTGGGGGGGTGGCCATCTGTGCCTTAACAAGCCTTCTGGGTGATTCTGAGGCACACCCAAATTTGGGGACCACTGATGTAGACAGATTTTATCACCATCCACACTCATTACGACTGGTGCTGATTTCCGCTGCTTCCGGGGGAGCCTTCTGCTGAGAAGAGGCTGTGACTATTCGCTACCTTCTTCTTAGACCTATTTTAAACATAGAACACTATTAGGAATTCTTTTAAAAACCCGTTTTCTAGCACACCGGTGAAGCCAAGTGGTATTTCTCCAACTCCAACAGCTCGACACGGATCCAAGGCATCTCAGGACTTGAAGGAACCTTGGAGAACAAAGCAGGGGAGAGGGGGCCCCTCTCCAGGGAGAAGATTCTGGAATCACCCACCACCTCTCTGGCTTCTTGGTTTCTAGGTGGGGTTCCAGAGGGACCCCAGCCGCCCTGAGCCTCACTGAGCTGGAGAGGTAGGACGCGTGCCGTGGCCACAGACCCAAAGAGGAGCCCATCACCCATCAGCGCCACTCCGTGCAAACCCGGTGAGCTTCCAGACGACCTTCTTGCACTACGCTACCCTCCTGAAAATTGTCCAGGTGTGACTTCCCTGCTTCGCCTCCAGGGCTGCGGTCCTCTTGTCGTTGGTTCATGTGACAGAGTGGAAGACAGCCAGTGCAGTCCCGGCCGGAGCGAATCCTGCCCGAGCCTCTGCTCCTGCGGCAGCAGTTACCACCCATTTAACATCAGATGGCTTTCCTAGTCGTCTAGCAGCTCAACACTCCTTTTCACAGTGGGGTTTTTTCCTTGATCCTCCGAGTTGGGACGGGGAAACAGCTAGTGATGAGAGAAACACGTGGACCTCGGCACGTAAAGAGCATTCAGGAGTCTTGCTGCTTACCCGGGTAAAGCAACTTCCCCGACACCCCTGGGGACGGCCGGCAGGGACTGGAGTCCTGGGCGCCCAGGGAGGGGTGGGGAATGCTGAGGCCTGGAGCAGGCAGTGGCTGATTTGGGGTTCAGAGGATATTCTCAGAGAGTACTTCTTACAGTGTGTGCACAGGACGGACAGAGGCATGGCCCTTCGAGCCCTCTTCTGAAGTCCTGTTCCCTCTCTTCTCGGCGGCAAGGGACCATCAATACCAGGTGGTATCTGTTGTTGAGCTATTCTATGAATTTGCATATACACATATGTGCTCACAGAATATAGAGCAGTTCTAAATGTTTTTATATAATAGGATCGTTCTGTATAATTATTCTACAATTTTTTATTACATATATATAGATATATATGTATATATGTGTGTGTATACACACACACACACACACACACATACACATTTTGGGAGAAATAATTTTACATGTATAGAAACATTGCCTAAGTAGCAGAGTTCCCAAATACTTTTTATCCAACTTCCCCTAATGCTAACATCTTACATAACCGTGGGGACATTGGCCACAACTGAAAATTAACATGGACGCATGACTATTAACCAACGCCCAGATTGTATGGATTCAGATTTTACCCGTTTTTCTATTTCTATCCTTTATTTTTTCTGATCCAAAATCCAGTCCAGAACCTCACGCTGCCTCTAGTCGGTGTGGTTTTTCATCGTCTACTTTGATGCCCCCGTGCGGGTTCAGGCCTTCCTGTAATTGTACTGACATCAGTTGTTTGCCCCACCGGAAAGTGTACCTGATATATCAAAACGGCATAGTCGTGAAGTTTTGTGTGTCACAGCCTGGCCCTCTGCTGGCTCCGGCGTGGGTGCCTTAACTCAGATCTCCACTGTTAACTGCCGTGTTTACTGCCCAGCGCAGCCCATTTTACACAGTAAGTTTTTTCTTTTTCTTTTTTTTGTTAATCCTCATCCAAGGATATTTTTCCATCGATTTTTTTTTCTTGGTTAGAGAGAGTGGCAGGGATGTGGGGATAAAGAGAGATCGATGTGAGAGAGACACATGGACTGGTTGCCTCCTGCATGACCCTGACCGGGCCAGGGATCGAACCTGCAATCCAGGTATGTGCCCTTGACCAGAATGGAACCCACAACTCTTTGGTCCTTGGGCCGACACTCTGACCACTGAGCCCCTCCAGCCAGGGCTAACACAGTAAGTTTTCAATAAATATTGGCTTACCGAGTAAGTCGATGAATGTTATAGTCGTCTAACCGGCCTCCATGTTTCTGATTTCTCTCTTTTCCCTTCTTCTCCCAATTATGGTTAATTTAAAATGCAGCTCAGATCTGACAGGCAGTCCCCAGATTAAATGTTTCGAGGGCTCCCAGGATACACTTCCAGGGGTCCCCCTCGATGGGTCTCCACCTGCTTCTTCAACTCCAGCTTTCTGCCTTCTGCGCTCTGCCCATGTTCTCTGGACCCAGGTCTCTGGACTCCGTCCCCATCCTGTCTGCTAGAGACCTCTGCTTGTCTTCCTGGACGCGGGGCCAGAGATTTCTCTTCACCGGGGCTTCTCCAGACCCCCTCTGCCCTGCTCTGGGGAGACCAAACCTCTTTCTCTGGGCTTAAACTCAACCTTGCTCACCGGTGGGCCCTGCTACCGCACAGAGCGCTGGGGGCCGCTTTCCTGGCGGTGGTGATTGTCGCTAGGGCTACTTATTTCTTATCCCCTTGAACATTCCCCATGTCTGAAATATCCGAGACACTTGATTACGGCTTTTAGTGAAGTTCACCGTTATTTGCATATTTTTATGTGATCATAAAATGCTCATAAACTCACACATTGAAATGAAAAACAAGGTCTATTGTGCAAAGTTTCTTTAAAAAAATGAGGTCCTTCTGCCGGTGCAGCCTCTACCTTTTCCCTTCTCTTTTTAACGAGTCCCCAAAGCGAACTTCCCAGGCGGCAGTAATGCCCAGGAATCTTGAAGGGGTTTAGAATCTTCCCTGTCCTCATCGTCAGTAAAGTCCCCGAGCGTGAGAACTGTCTAAGTAGATGCTGTACGCGCTACGCAAAGCGTCTCCGACACAAGCACCGTACATCTCCTCCCTGTCACATCCAACTACCTGGATGCCTCGAATTCTCCTCTATTTAGAATACCAGAAGAGACTTATTTTCAAAGGCTAGAAGACTGCATGGTAGAAGACTATTCATGTGATCGGATCAAAAGAATGAAAAACTAGAAAATAATTAGACCTCTCCCCCCAAAATTACCAAAGGGAACCAATCGCCCGTGAACTGTGTAGGTCTTTGGGGGATGGAGGTGGGGTGATCCTTTTCCCCTTCATCCTCAGAATATTTGTGGTTTCATAAAATGAGCTATATTCCTTACTTATATAGTAAAAAATCTATAACTTTTTGAAACAGGTACAAGGAATTATTGAGATGGATGTACATGCTAATTTAGAAGATGTTTTCTACTCTGTTAAATAGGAAAATCGCCACTTACTGCCATCACCTATAATTATTAGGAGGCATGCTGTATCATTAGATCGGTTCTCTAAGGTGATCTATAAGCATTAATTAATTCTCAGCTGTGATTTAGTCCTTGACATGCCTTTGAACTTGAACATATTGAGCCACTCAGTGGTTCAGGCAGCTGTTAGACCCACACCCTTTCTCTAACCTTCATGCTGGGCAAACTACTTCCAACCACTAGGTGATAAATGAACAGGGAGAACTAAGGAGCCTCCGGTGCCAGGAGTCCCAGTACCCTGGTGTGGAAACACTGGCACTCTGAAGGGGCACAGCGGTGGTTCTCACACCAACCAGGGCTGGCTGTGTTCACCACCCAACTCAAATGTTTTCCATGGTCCGTGGAGGTTACGAGGTTCAGAGCAGGACGTGGGAAGGACTCAAACTCCAGTCATGCAAGACGAGGGCATAGCTTATCCCCCATCCGTATCCTTCATCTATTGGCATTTTCACCGCACCAGTTTGCTTTTCCCTTTTATAACAAAGACACTTAAGATCATGCGCAGACACAGCATAAGCCAAGTTCCATAGAAGTCAATGTTAATTGTTGGGTTTTTGGGTTTTTTGCATGATTTCCTGATAGTTTATCATTTTTTTGGTTATCTTTAGGGTTGTAGGATTTCTCTTTACGAGCGTATTTCTTAATTCCCAAGTATTTACAATGTTTTAATTTCTAATTTATCATTTAACAATGTGGATTATACAATGTCTACTATTGAATTTTAAAAAAATGGATTATAGTGGCCAAGTGCAGTATCATTTTTACTAAATGATCCATGGATACACAGCAAGAGTGGATATTCCGCAGCATTATTCACAGTCACCAAAAGGTGTAAGCAAACTAAGTGGCCAGTGATGGACGAATGGATGTCCATACAATGGAATGTTATTCAGCCTTAAAAATGATCGATATTCTGACATGCTACAGTATCGAGTTACCTTAAGGACATTATGCTAAGTGAAATAAGCCAGTTACAGAAGGACAAACATTATACAATTCCCCGTATTTAAATATGTAGTTGGCACAATGCTGTTCTCAGAGTAGGAACTCAGGTTGTGTTTGTTGTGATTTAACACCGAAGTGATACCGCCACTCGCCCAGTTACTTTCCTATGACTTTTAATGCAATGCTCCCTTCATGAACACCATTTACTCTAACATATGGTCTCCCTCCACTTTCTTTTCTTCCATTCAACATATTTGTTGACCATTTATGAGCCTCAGAGTGCTCACACCCTCTGTGGCTCAGAGTTCAACACCCTCTGGGACGTCTACACTATGCAACATAGGAGATGTGCTGGAAGATACCCCAGCAGAGCAGGAGAAGAGGAAGGCGTTGGGTCATTGTGCTTTACTTGTCGGGGCCCAACGTTCATTCATGACCCATCAGTGTCGTAAGTTTGCATCCTGTTATTGTCCAGGAGAGTAATTGGGGACCCTTACGGGTCACTTCCTGAATTTCTGTTCTTTTTTATTTTCTTTTTTAGCATGGAAGGGAGGGAGGGAGAGAAAGAGAGAGACAGATGTGAGAGAGACACATCGACGGGTTGCCTCCTGCAGGACCCTGACCGGGACCAGGGATTGAAACTGCAACCCAGGTATATGCCCTTGCCTGGAATCGAACCAAGACCCTTCAGTCCATGGGCTGATGCTCTAACCACTGAGCAAACTGCCCAGGGCTGAATTTCTGGGTTTTTAATACAGGCTGTGAGTCTAAGCCCTGCTACCTGGGTCCCTTAACTTTGCCTCTTGTTGTTACACCGAAAGTCAAGATGGTCTCTGAAATCGCTAGTGGAAACTCGGGCTCTTCCGTACCTGCTGTCTCTTCTCTGTGTGAATCAGACTCAGTCACGAGGCTGATCACTCCGGCTCCTCTCCTTTCGGGCACAGAGTAGAACAATACTTCCCTGGCCATTTGAAGTTGGCCGTGGCCATAAGATTTGCTTTAGCCAAGGGAGTGTGAAGGTGACATGTGTCACTATGGCTCATTTTGATCCAAAGCTGTAAGAGCTCCGGTATGCTTAGCTAGGTTCTTTCCGCTTCCTCCATGGTGACCAGCTGTGTTCCAAATACAGGTGACTTCGTCATCCCAGATCCCAAAGAAAGAAGAGTGATGAAGAGCAGAGCCCCCTACTAACCATTCACGGGCACAGGGCTTCATTATAAATTTGTTGCTTTGGAAAATGAAAATCAGGGGTTGCTTCTCACCACAGCAGAGCCTAACCTATCCTGACTAATGTGCAAAGTGCCTAGGAGAGCAGGGTTGCAGTGCAGAACTCACAAACAGGGTGGGCTTTCGAAGGTCACGTGGCCTCAATGGGCTTCACTACCTCCCTCTGCAAAAGAGGGGGTCGTGCTTTTCCCAAAAGGACTATGTGGGTAAATGGTCTGAGAGATAGTAAATGCTGAAGGACATACTGATGCTCCATGAGGTAAGGCACTTGTTCTTGTTATGATTATTAAATGGGGATGATGATGATGATGATGATGATGGCAAAGGTACCATTTGCTCAATACTAGTTCTCTACTATACACTAGTCTCAGAATTTTACATACATTAGTTCATTTAATTCTTACAACTCCGTGGAGGTTAGGTCCTGATGTTTATCTCCACTTTACAGAGGAAGAAACTGAGTCCCACAAACCTTGCCAAAGTCAGCTAGATGAGGACTTTGGCTCTGAACACAAGTATCCAGAGCCCACAGCCTTTGAAAATTTTTTAATAATTATTATTATTTTCTTCATTAATTTAAGAGTGAGAGAGATAGAAACATCGATGAGAGAGAATAGCAAATGGCTGCCTCCTGCATGCCCCCCACTGGGGATCAGGCCTATAACCTGGGCAGGTGCCCTGACGGGGAATCGAACCGGCGACCTCTTGGTGCATGGGTCGATGCTCAACCACTGAGCCACACCGGCTGGGCCCACAGCTTTCACCCCTATTCTATGTGGCCCAGTGGTCAATGTGTGCTGGGTTGAGTAGAAGCATCCCAGGCGAAGAATCAACAAAGCATCAAAACCTGGCACTTAGTGCTCTCACTCTGGACCCCTGGTGACACGCTCACCCCAGAAAGACTGCAGAAGAGATGTTCCTCTCTGGCCTTTGTCAGCAGCAGAGCCAAGATGAGGGACGTCCAAGTCTCAGTCCCCCAGTGTCTGTGTATCCAGTGGGCCACCCACTTGCGCTGTACATCAAATTCTAAGCAGGGACATCTTTACCTTCTCATACCCTCTGAGCTTTGTCCTAGTAAAGGGTGTGCTTTGGAGGTTTCCCCCTGCATCCTGCCATCTAAAGAGATAATACATGGATCATGCCCGGGGGCACTGTTGAAACACACCCACTTCATCTCTTACTAACTTGCCCAACTCTCCTTCCTTCCCATTGCCTTGCTCCTCTCCCTTCCGTCAGTTCAGCTTTTTATGGCTCCCAAAGAAATATTAAACTAAATATTTATGCACTCATCTGAACCACAGTTCAGAGAAAGCAATGTAACGAAATCAGCATTATGAACCTGGAGCTATTCCCGTTTGGAAGTAATAAACACGAACAATTGAACAATGTCTCCCTGGAAGTGCACGTTGGCTGCCCTTAGCTGAGAGTTTCGAGGCTGATTCTTATTATTCTTATAATTCAGGACACATTTTAATGTTAAGTCTGATGCTCGGAAACAGAAGCAGTGTTCACCATAAATAAGATTTCAATCACGTCCGATCCAAAGCCTGACATTCTACTCTGCCTGGCGCGCACCTCGGTTAGAAGGGCCCGCGCCTGGCTTTGAACTTCCTTGTTCCCCGAAGCAGCTGCTGTCTCTCACAACGATCACCCTTGATGAAAACCTTCCCAGGGCTGCCCTCGCCACCCACCACATTCAGAAAAGAGTCAGGCTCCCTCAGTAGCGCTCCCCAGAGTCTATTCCCTGCCTCTGTTGTCCGCCTGAGCTACCATGGTGCTCACCGCTCCCCATCCTGTTTGGTTGCCATTTCCCCCCAAGTACCATGTTTGGCCTCCCCCCCGTTTCAGCCCTGGGGTTACCCTCTTCTGACTCAGAAGCTCCCACCAGAAAGCTGAGCCTGGCCAGTCAGATCACCCCTTAGGGAAGCCTGGCATTGGGACCCAGAGAGACTGAGTCAGCTACTTAAGGGTTGTGGACGCTTAAAGCCTTGTCCGCTTGAAAGCCGAGTCCGCTGTTTTGGGGAGACCCTTTGGGCCATAAGTATGGACGCTCACAAAGAGAACAGTCTATTGGGAAAATGGACATATTTATATGCATGGGAAGCCGCTTCATGCTCAAGTATGGCCTTACCACCCTCAGCTGGGAAACGACCCTCTCCAACACGACTCAGGCTTGATCCCCAAGTTACACTCTCCCACAGAAATATCAGTCTCCTTCCCCAGTGGCATCTGGTAAACGCCCTTCATTCACCAGGATCTCACTACGTGGACACGTGCACATCTTCCTCCCTCGCTGCCCCTCAGTTCCCGGATCACAGTCACTTCTTCAGAGAGGGTTTCCCTGGCCACCTTGTGTTTAGAAAAGTGGCTTCCCTTCCAACACCACCCGCTCTGCTCATTACCCTGCTCTGTGTTGCTTCACAGACCCATCAGCCCCTGGCGGGGGTGTTTGTTACCGCTATTTACCATTAAATCATTCACTCCACGTTCGCACGGACTTCTGTTGTGTTTGTTGCTGCGGACGGTGCATGGTGCAGAGTAGACAGATACGTAAAGAAGCGATGTGAAGAGAAGCCGAAACGAGAGCCCGTACAGTAAGAAAGGAAAGAGAGTGGATGCGTAAATCAGTGGACACGCACAGCTACTTGGGTTTCAAGGTGGCTTATCAATTCCTGGTAAGGACCAGCTCCGCTCCTCGGGCTTGAGTTCTGATAGATGTCCCGGTATCCTCCCAACAGAGTCATTTCGAGTCATCCCCCTAATGAAATGATCCCAATGAGACACCCATTTTTAAAGAATCAGCGGCATGTGCCTTGGAAATGAACAGGCCCGTGGATGGAATGGATCGACGTAGGGAAACACCTTTCTTCCTCTGAAGCTTAGGGCTGCCCCAAACACCGCTTTTCCAAGGAATGCCTAACGAGAGAGGGTCATATACATGGATTCGACAAACTCTGGCAAAGCATTTCGGAAGATGCATAGTACGTGGAAGGATGTTGGTGTGGGGTATGGATGGTCGTCAAGTTCTTCTCAAGTGACAGTGATGAATCCTCTACACCAGCCGTGGGCAAACTGTGGGATGCATCCGCTCCTGGGCAAACGGGGCAGGTAGAGGCCCTGGGAGGTAGGAACCCAGGGGGAAGCACACACTCGAGAAAGAAGCAAGGCGATATGTTAAGTACAAGATGAACACCGTGGAGTCCCGTAAGCGATGGGAAATGCAGACGGCAGGGGGCACTGTGTTGGACGGCCACCTGAAGTCCCACAGAAGAGGAGCCTGGTTTAGTTTGTTTCAGAAAAATTACTCAACACGGTACTGAACAGATTTCTGCTCAAAACAAGGAAGACGTCCTGAGGTTGAGGAGGTTCAGAAACGGATGGCATCGGCTGCGGGTGATGGAGAAGGCTGCCCGGAGCTGTCTGGGTTCAGTGCGCATCTGGTGAGGATGTGCAGCGCGATCGATAGGAAACAAGCGCTGAGCTGTTTTCTCATGCCCTGCGGCTGTGATTCCTCCAGTCCAGAGCTCGGAGCAGCCCTGCATGTGCATGGTCCAGTGCTGTGTGGTGCCGGTGAGGGATGCAGCCCTGTCCAGGGATCTCTGTTTAAACTCAACTCAGCCACCTTCTGCCACGGCCTGGGCAAGGGCCCTCTTTCACTCCCTGAACCTCATTTCTCCAGGTGCCGAGAAGTGTCTATCACCCCTGCCCCAGCCGTGCAATGGTTTGGAAACCTGTGTCTAGGTTAGTTTGTACTCCAGCTCTAACATGTCCTTGGTTTCTGACCTTGAATACATATTTTCACCCATGCAAGTACCAGTTCCCTCTTCTGTTACATGAGGATAACAGACCTGAGCTCCCAAGCTCCCGGTACCTACAGAGGACCGTGGCTGGCACACAGTAGGCACTCAATAACTGCTCACAAGGATCTGAGAACATCTACACATAACACGCCACTGTCAGGAAGAGTCATTTCATAATCAAGAGGGTTTTTTTTACAGCCTTCAAGTGGCATCCTACGTAATCATTGCGTTCACTGAAGTGTTACATATGTCAGGTGCGGGCCAAAGCGTCATGTGCATTTTTACCAGGGATTTAATATCGTTTCTGTTTCCGAGATGGGAAACGTGAGTCTCAGGGGGTGGAGTCATTTGTCCAAGTGGGTTACTCAGCTCGTTCTAGAGCCGGGCCAGACATGGAAACCTCTGAGACCTGCTGAGTCAATCCAGAACTGTGGATGTCAAGTCCTGGCTACTCAATTCCTCACAGCACACCCAGAGGGGAGCTGGGCTGGTCATTTCAAGGCCTTCACTGGATTAGGAAGGGGGTAACCGGGTCGTCTTTGCAGGGTTCCTTCAGCATGCTCAGACCCCCAGTCCACACGACACAGGGGGAGCTCACTGTTACAGGGCCCCAGGCCTCGGCCCATTGGTGCAGATATATATGCTACACAATGGAAAATGAATGCATGCACAGTCCAGCTGCCGTCTGACTTGAAGCCAAACAAATTCACCCAGGCTCATTTGTCAGCTGCCGTAACCCTCCTTCCCAGCCTGGCTCATCCCGCCCCTCAAGTTCCTTAGTTGTTACAAGCTTATCACAGAAGTAAATCAAAATGTTCTCAAGAGGAGAAAAGATAAAAGCAAAAAAGGCAACATCCCTCAGAGAGGAATATTTTTTATAGTTCCACAACTCCAGCAATTCTGTCTTTAAAAAAAAAAAAAAACCCATTATTTAATTTTAGTACCAGGAAGGTGCTGGTCGTGAATAATGGCTCCTCTTCTACCTTCTAGTATTTCTAAAATATTAATACTAGTTGGATACCTCTCCTAAGGGGAAGCAGAAGTTGAATATTTTATAGGCTCCTGAGCCCTGTTCCCATACTCGGAATTCATTTGATCACTACCAATCTTATGCTCTGGGTTCTTTGAATTATGTCTGCGCCAAAGGATGGGGGCCCTATGGTGGGTGGAGAGGGTAAACTATGTTGCTAAATAGTGCCTCATTATTTTCTTGGTCTTTTTTTTTTTTTATCCTCACCCGAGGACATTTTTGCATTTACCTTCAGATAAAGCTGGAGGGAGAGAGGGAGGGAGAGAGAGAGAGAAATATCGATGTGAGAGAGACACATTGACTGGTTGACACCCACATGACCCCAACCAGGGCCAGGGACAAACTGCAACCGAGGTACGTGCCCTTAGTGGGAACTGAACCCGGGTCTCTCTGGTTCGCGGGCCGATGCTCCAACCGCTGAGCCAAACCGTCCAGGGCTCTTGGTCTTTTCTATTAGCCATCAAGATGCATTTCCCACCTCCACATTAGACTTGAGCTATGAATCATAGATGAAAGTGTCACGGACAGCCATCTTCACCTGGCGGCAGGCCAGACATCCCTCAAGAATAAACCATTTATTCTATCCTTAGCTGCAAATTGTTGATGTTAACCTTTGAACACTGAGTCTCAACCTACGCATTCTTGAGCAGATTGTAATTTTGTGTCCTTGCATGTGCATGTATGTGTACATGCATGTACGTGTGCTGGCTCTATCTCTACCCTTGGGGTAAAGGAGAAGGAACAAGAAGACTGTTTCATAGTTAACTATAAATTGTACTTGGCAATGAACTTTTCTTTTAATAAAAAAATCAGGTGTGTGTGTGTGTGTGTGTTTTTTTCCTTTACAAAACTAACACATGTATACCAGGAAAATTCTGGAGAATAAATAAATAAATAAAAGTGAAAGACAGAAAAACAAGATGTTCAACGTGCTACTTGACAATTACAACTATTTTTTTTTTTTTTTAATCCTCACCCGAGGACATTTTTCCATTTTTGTTCAGATAGAGTGGGAGGGGGAGAGAGAGAGAGAAACATCGACGTGAAAGGGACACATCGAGTGGTTGCCACCCGCACAACCCAACCAGGGCCGGGGACAAACTGCAACCAAGTTACATGCCCTTAGCGGGAACTGAACCCGGGTCTCTCCGGACCGCAGGCTAACGCTCTAACCGCTGAGCCAAACCGGCCAGGGCCAATTACAACTATTTTTAACAGGGAATCTCCCTTCCAATCTTTTAAATGTGCACAACTACATAAATATATATTTTTTTAAAAAAAATATGTTTTATTGATTTTTTAGTGAGAGAGGAAAGGAGAGAGAAGTAGGAACATCAATGTGAAGGAGAAACATCGATCGGCTGCCTCCTGCACGGCCACTACTGGGGATCGAGCCCAGCACCTGGGCATGTGCCCTGACCAGGAATCAAACTGGGACCTCTCAGTCCATGGGACAATGCTCAATCCACTGAGCCACACCGGCTGGGCCATAAATATATTTTCAAGTCCATTTTTACTCTGAGATGAATGGAAGATTCACACGCAGTTGTAAGAAATACCCTTTACCTAGTTTTCCTCAATGGGACGTTGTGTAAACTATCATACACTATGACAGTTGGGAAACTGTCATTGATCCAGACCACCCCTTCTAGATTTCCCCAGTTTCTTTGTAGTTGTGTGTGTCTGTTTAGTCCTAGGCAATTTTGTCCCATGTGTGGGTTTGTGTATCCATCTCCACTATTAAGCTACTGAACAGTCCCTCACTACAAGGACCCCTGTTACTATTTATAGCCACGGCCTCCTCACTCCCATATAGCACCTCTTCCCCACATCCCTGGCAACCACTAATCTGTTCTCTGTTCCCATACTTCTGTCATTCAAAAATGCCATATTAATGAAATCAGAACATATGTAACCTTGGGATGGGCTTTTTTTTTTTTTTCCATGCAGCCTAGTTCCCCGGAGATTGTTGGTGTGTATCAATAATTCACTTCTCTTTATTGCTGAGGATAATATGATATGAATGTAGCACCCTTGCCTTAACCAGTCACCTGTTGAGGGACATCTAGGTTGTTTTCACTTTCTGGCAATTATGAATAGAGGTGCTATGAACATGTGTGCACAAGTTTCTGTATCAACACAGTTTTCGTTTCTTTGGGATCGAGGTCCGGGGGCGCAATTGCTGGGTTCTGGGATAACTGCATGTTTATTTTACCAGAAACTGCCAGACTGGTTTCCAGAGTGGGTGGACCCTTTACAGTCCCACCGGCAACCGATCCAGATCCCCACATGCTCACCAGCGTTGGCTACAGTAACGGTTTGTTTTTAACTCTTCTAATAGATATGTACTGAGAGCTCACTGTGGTTTTAACCCGCACTTTCCTCGTGGCTACTGAGCTTGAACATCTTTTCCTGTGCGTGTCTGCATCTGTATATGCTCTTTGGTGAAAGGCCTATTCGTGACTTTTGCCTATTTTCTGATTAGGTTGATTGGGGATGTTTGCTGTTGAACTTTGAAAGGTCTTCATATATTCTGTTAGCTATGTCATTTGTAAGTGTTCTTTCTGAGCTGGTAGGTTGCTTCTTCATTCTCTTAACAGAGCTTTCCTCAGACCAGAAGTTTTCCATTTTGATAAGGTTCCATGGATCAAGTTTCCCTTTTAGAGACCGTGCTCTTTTTGGAAGTCCAACAACTCTTTCTCTAGCCCGAAATCACTAAGATTTTCTCCGAAAAGTTTCAGTTCTACATTTCACATTTACGTCGAGGAGCCATTTTGAGTTAACTTTTGAATAAGGCATGAGCCTTAAGTTGAGGGTCACTTTAAAAAAAAAAAATGATTTTTCTTTATTGATTTTAGAGAGCGAGGAAGTATAAGGGATGAGTGAGAACATCGATTGGCCGCCTCCTGCATGCCCCCCACTGGGGATCGGACCCACAACCCGGGCATGTGTCCTGACCGGGAATCGAACCGGCGACCTCTTGCTGCATAGGTCGACGCTCAACCACTGAGCCACACCGGCCGGATGAGGTTCACTTCGTGCCTTTGGATGTCCAATTGCTCCAGCACTGTTCATGGGGCAGCCAGCCTTCTTCCATGGCATGGCTTTAGCCCCTCGATTAAGAGTGGTCGGGTGTGTCGCGTGTCTCTGTTTCTGGTTCCCCAGTGTGCCCCATGGGGCCATGTGTGTTTGCCTGCTGTACACACTGTCTTGATTACTACAACTCTGTAGTCTTAGCACCGGGTATCGTCACCTCCCACCCCCCAATTTTATGGTCCTCGTTCAAGATTGTTGAGCTATCCAGGGCCCGCACCTTTCCACGTACATTTTAGAAGAATCTTGTCCGTGCCTGCAGAAAACCTTGCTGGGATTTTTATAAAAATTACGTTAGAGCATAAACGTATCTTTATGTTCTTTCTCTAAACATTGTATCATGAGCCTTTTCACTATTATTATTAACTCCTTTATTATGGCTACTCAATATTTTAAAAGAGATATATTATCATTTAAAAACCATTTCAGTAATAATGGACCCTTTCCAATTATGAATAATGTGAATAAATCGACCAAAACATCTTGCCCCCCCCCCCCCTGCCCTGAATCTGCATTTTGGATTATTTCCTTTGGACAGATTCCCAGAAGTGGGCTTATTAAAACAAAAAGGTCTGTTCTTACAATTATTTCTATTTTTATTCTTTCGCATATTTACCTCTATGTGAAAAATGTTATCATCAGATTGAAATGGTCTGTTTTTTTCTTTATTGATTTTAGAGAGAGAGGAAGGGAGAGGGAGAGACAGAAACATTGGTGAGAGAGAACAATGATTGGCTACTTCCTGCATGCCCCCACTGGGGATCGGGCCCACAACCTGGGCATGTGCCCTGACCGGGAATCGAACCGACAACCTCTTGGTGCATGGGTCGACCCTTAACCACTCAGCCACACCAGCCGGGCAGAAATGATCATTTTTGCACGTTTGAACGTCAAAGTAGGAAACGCTTATCAATGAAGGAAACGGAGACTACAGCTAATAGCGCGGCAACCAGCCTCCCAAATGATGGCGGCTGTAATGCCCACCTGGCCCGACTCTCCACAGGTGTGCCACGCACCTGCTGTCAGGTACGCCTCTCAACGATCTGGTAAAATCAATTCCTATTTTACCACTTTAGGACAGCAATGTGCTGCTGCAATGTTTTCCAACATCTCTCTTCATCCTTAAGAAAAATATTTGGTTAAATCATTTTCTTTCTATCCAAGCAAGGGAATGGGACACATTGACCCGCCTAATCTGTCTCCTTACTGTTTAGGGGGTGAAAATGGCTGTTCCAGGAGATGGCTCTGAATGGGGGGTGAGAATCATCAGCGGCAGCCTGGGAGCGCCGACACAGTCCCATTATGTTTCTATCCCTCCTAATTGGGTTTTCTCCTTTCTCTAATGGAAGTCGAGCATCCACGGAGAGGCAGGAAAACAATGTGGTTTTCTCTCTATGCAGTCACTTTGCTTTGAAAAGCGTGCTGGATCCGCAGGGCTGGCAGGAGGCAGGATCATCCCCGCAACACGCCTCAAAGGCGGAGGTTCTCCTCCTGAGGACGCCGGGCAGAGGTGGCCGCCGGGGTCGCGTCAGGGTGCACTTAAACCCGTAAGTGTATCCAGAACGAGCTGCAGCCAGAGGCAGGGAGAGCCGAGGCCACCCGTGAACCACACCATTCTATCATTTATAAAACCTGTCTTCTTAACTCTCCAATGTTGGGATCAGCTGTCCTTGAAAATTGCAAGGTAGAAAACCACTCAGACTGTAAACACTAGGATGCAGACCAAACCCCGTGTGTAAATGGCAGCTTTTGTAGTGGAAATATTTGATTCTTCCTCCCCAGGTGGCGGGGGCAAGGGACAAGGAGGAGAGAGAAGTTAATATTAGTTAAGGGTCTGCTGGGGAACAGGCCACTTACCAGGGGCTTCTTGTATGTTTTATGTTCATTTTCACCATCTCGGAGGCACCGTCGGCCCCATTTCATGGAGGAGGAAGTGGAAGACTGAGAAGCTGAAGTGGGTTTTCTAAGAAGAGCTGTCCATCAAAGCGAGGCCGCCCTAAGGCCCGGTCTCCTTATTTCCTACCACTGGTCAGTGAGGACGCAGAGCCAGACAGAAAAGGAGCCAGTGATTTAAGTCAGTAGCTCAGGTACAGCAAGACATCGATAAAGCAATGAGCAGGAGCCCTCAGCTCTGCTCCTGAACCTCAGTCTTGCACAGATAAATGCAATTCAGAGATTGTGACAAAGGGTCTCAGGGGTCTCTGCCTACTTCCCCTGGGGATGTGGCCTCACACACTTCATCCTGCAGAGAACCTGGTCCCCTCCGAAAGGACAGAGATCCCTGCACCGGCGGAGAGAAGGGGAACGCAAAGTACCCTTGTCCTGTGCCCGGGGACACAGCTGGCATGCCGAGGGAGGGGCTCAGGGTCCTGCTCGGACATTTAGATGCCTGTTGTCAGAGAACACACTGAAATCTCTCTCTCAGCTCCCTCCACTGTAAATGGGGATAAGACCCACCTGGAGGCTTACTTTTGAAAAAGAAAATAGAGATGATGTAGGTAAAGAGCTGCCAGCTGGGGTGGCGCCACATCTGTTACAAGGTAGCCGTGATCACCGATATCGCCTTCCAGCATGGCTCCCACACCTCCCTGCCCAGGGACAACTCTCCAGCTCACAGTGCTGCTGCCCATCGGGGCTGAGCGGGAGGCTAGGTATGTGCCTCTGACACCCACATTCCACTTGTACCCCCCAGGGAAGCCTCCCACTAAGTACAAAGCCCAAGTACAAGCATACTCCAGATGCTGCGGGTTTGGTTCCAGACCACCCAATAAAGCCGAGTGTCACGTTGCAGAGAGTTGCAGTCTTTTTGCTGGTGGACAGTCTTGCCTTCGGTTTGTTAAAAAAACTCCCAAAAAACCCGCAACCTCTGTGAAGCATGATAAACACAAGGAAACGAGGTGTGTCTGTACACAGTTCCACCCTTTCTGTTCTCAACGAGAAGTGGTTTCTGGGCTTTTTGGGGGTGAAGACACATGTACCTCTTAAACTCTGCAGAGAAAAGTCAGACCCTCCTTTTTATTTATTTATTTTTGTTTGTTTTTTAGCTTTTTAAAACATTTTTTTATTAATTTATTTTTGTTATAGATGTTTCTCCTTTTTTTCCCCATTGACACCCTCCTCCCCATTCCCCCCACCCCATACCCGGCTTTGTGTCCATTGGTTATGCGTACCTGCATATAAGTTCTGTGGTTTATCTCTTCCCTCCCCCACCACCCCCTCTTCTGAGGGTTGTCAGTCTGTACCCTACTTCCACGTCTCTGAGACCCTCCTCTTTTAGATGGATCACGTCCTCTGCATTTAATACAATTCTCCTGTCCACACTGGCTGGGCACTGACTGGTTGGGCAACAGTGCGCTGGGGTGTACGATTTGAGCCACCCAGAGATCAAAATCCCCTCGGCCTCCAGGAAGTCACAGCTTTGGGGAAGACGCAGGTGACATGCCGGCACATACCACTCAGTCACACATTTCAAGCTCCCTTTTGGAGGTGGCAAGGTGGAGCCGCCAAATCTGCGTCCAAGCAATTCACCCCAGTAGCTGGGTCCTGCTAGGGCCTTCCTTTACATGACGCCCTTTTTTAGGTGGGGAGAGGTCTGGGAATCACGCAAAGCACCACATAGAAGATTTCATCCTGTGACAATAGCCAGACCCAAACAGCTCCAAGAAGACCCTGCATTCTCTATGTCCCCCAAGTCCTCTGCAGAGCTCAACACGCTACCCAGTCCCCACATGTGGTGAACACCCAGTAGTTACCTGGTGAACGCAGGGGGCGGGAGGCGGGGGTTGCACATGCAGGAAGAGGGAACGCTGTGGGTACAGAAGCAGCAGCGCCCTCGTGTGGACGAATTATAGGCGTACCTCGGAGATTCTGCGGACTTGGTTCCTGACCATGAGGAAACCAATAGGATCACAGCAAAGCGAGTAGTTATCGTTTTGCTGGTGGAGTGTCTTGCCCTCAATTTATAAAAATGGCAATGCCTGTGAAGCGCAGTGAAAGCAGGTGTGCCTGTGTTCCCGAGGGTTTTGGAGCAAGGGGAAGGGTGCTCGCTGGGGCGTGTACCAGGAGCCAGGGGCTCCGCCAGACGCTGTGAGTCACACAAGGGCCCCAAGGAGACTGTGCTGACCGGCGTGGGCCTCAGTGCTGGAGGTAGGTGCCGCCATTCCCACCCATTTGGACCATCATGTCCATCCAAAGGCATCCCTGTCTCTTTCTTTCATTAAATAAACTCTACGAGATAGGTGGCTTTATTACCCCATTTTACAGAGTGGGAAACTGAGGCCCAGAGCAGGTAAGCATTTGGACCAAGCTCCCACAAGTATGCATCAGCGCAGTCCAGATAAAGTAAAAACGCGTATGATTTATTACAAGCGTATGTCCTAGTGGTGCTACACAATTACAATAGATTATCTCCGATGACCCTCCGCCAAACTTTAGGAGGGAGACTCATGCTATCTCCATATTACAGGCAAAAAAAAACCCCTCAAAACCAAAAACCAAAAACCAAAAACCAAAATATCTCAGGCTTAGGTTAAGAAACTTTCCCTGAGGATCATTTAAGCCTTTTCTGCCCACGGAGACTTTGCTCTGACTCACTACATTAAGCAATCAGATCGATACTTTGCAAAGAGATTAACCAAATGAGAACATTCCTACTCCAGACCTGCCCTTTAGGTGACCAAAAGCAGCAGACTGAGAAACGGCCCGGCGTCGTGTCGGCCGGCTTAGTCATTCTGCAGTCACAAAAGGGGACTCCATCAATTGCTTAGCAATTAGCCATTATGAGAAGATCGGGGTGGGGGGGGGATCCAGTAGACTGGTTGGTAGAGCAGGAAGTATTTTTAAATGTCACCACAGTGAAAGAAATATCTGAAAATTTGTCTTCATAATGGTTAACTAATTGCAATCTTCAGATTTTATTGCCTTGGAAAAATAACTCAATTTGAGAGACAAAGTATTAGCACTTGGGGCGATTTCTCCTTTGTCTTAGTTAGCATCAAAGAGAGGCATGCGAATTGATCAATCCTTATAATCTAAAAAGACCCCTCCTAATGATCAGCCTCCTGGAGCCACAGTCCACGTGCTGTTCGTCATTTGATCATTTAGAGGTGCCTAGCACAGTGAGGGGGCGTCGGGGAGGGGCTCAAAACACGCTGGCTATGTTGAATTCAAACGGAAAAGAACTTGCGAGGTCTAGCCCCACCCCTCGGTTCCCTTTAAGGAGACTCGAGAGCTGCACAGGCAATTTGACTTGGGTGTAAATACAGCGAAGGATGGTAGCTATAGATCTCTTTAGCTAGCAGGCTACCCACCTCCCGATGTCAGCCCTCCCACCTGCCCGATCACAGTCAGCACGTGCCACTATCATCCTGTCACGACATCCCCCCACTCCCAATCCCACACCCACAGGGATGTGCCTCTGGTCACACCGAAGCCCTTTCTCTGGCCTCAGACAGAGATGGACTCAGCAATGCGCATATGTCCAAAATCGGACCAGTCTGTATTTCCCCCAGGGCTTCTTTCCGGAGCGGGTGGGGAGCCTTCTTGTCTTTGACGATGATGCCGGAAGGGGTCTGTGCGATTTGGGGAAAGTCTTGCACAGAAGGAGAGAATGAGGCCAACATGCAAAAGGGGGAGCAGAAAGAGGAATTCTTTGACTCTGGGATCCGCCTATTCTAAAGCCAGATGCACCCCTGGATTTCCTGGCTTGGGGAGGGTCAATAAATACCCTTTACTTCAGCCATTTGAATGTGTTTCAGGGACACACAACCACCAGATTCTGACTAATAGAATCCCTTTCCAGCTACTCCAGTTATTTTTGTTTTGGTTTGGTAATATTTGGGCAATACAAAATTGGACTAGGGGTTGAGAATATATATATGTATTTTTTTATCCTCACCCAAGGACATTTTTGTATTTATCTTTAGATACAGCGGGAGGGAGAGAGGGAGGAAGAGAGAGAGAGAAACATCAACATGAGAGAGACACATCAAGTGGCTGCCACCCACACGACCCCAACTGGGTTCAGGGACAAACCGCAACCAAGGCACGTGCCCTCAGTGGGAACCGAACCCGGGACTCTCTGGTCCGTGGGCCAGTGCTCCCACCGCTGAGCCAAACTGGCCAGGGCGAGAATAGATTTAAGAGGTAGACTGTAGAGCAGTGGTTCTCAACCTGCATGGCACGACCCCTTTGGGGGTAGAACGACCCTTTCTCAGGGGTCGCCTAAGACCATCGGCAAACACATATTTCCGATGGCGATTCATATAACAGTAGCAAAATTACAGTTATGAAGTAGCAATGAAAATAATTTTATGGTTGGGGGTCGGCACAACATGAGGGACTGTATTACAGGGTCACAGCGTGAGGAAGGATGAGAACCGCTGCTCTAGAAGGAGGTTTAAACTTCAGATAAGACTCTGTGGAACCCCCAGGAAGCTGGATGCAAAGCATCCCTGCTCAGGAGCGGCCGTGCACCAGGCGCTGGGGGGCCAGGCTCGTGTCTGGGGTGCTGTGAGGACATGGGAGGCGGGGATCCACTCAGCCTTGAAGTCAGGAAGGGGGCCCCAGATTAGAACGGGAGCCACACAGAAAAACAAAGAGGAAAGCTCTTGCATTATCTCCCACAAATTAAAAAAAAAAAAAAGAATTAAATGTTGAAATAGAGAATTGAGTTCCTTTCTGAAGATTTTATCAAACATGGCTAATGAAAATGCAAAATACACTCTGCTGTCTTACTAATGTAAGAGGAGCAGATGTCCATGAACGCCTGTGACCGAGATCCCATCGGTACAGTGGACGTTAAAAACGCAGGTTCGCTGGGGGCCTCGCGCCAGCGTCTCCCCATCCCAAGGTCTTGGTCAGCGACGTGCAAACCCATTGCGACAAAGAAGGGAGAGGACAAAGGTAGAGCGTGAAGCAGCTGAAGAAGGCACAGTAAACTGCAATAATTGCTTATAAAATTTTATGGTTGGTCATTAATCTTAACCACCTCAATTTCTAAAAGGAAAGATTCATGGTCTTTTTAAATAGACAAAATTCGAGTTTATGGGAAATTTAATAATGTTCATGCTGAAGCGGTAAGAGATTCCCAAGGTCTTAAATTTTCTGCAGACTTCGGAGTGGAGGCAGCTTGCTCTGGTAGGAAGGACAGGGCTGGGTCTCAGACCCAGAGCCAAAGCCTGACATATGCCACTTTAAGCAAGTCACCAAATGTCTCTGAGCCTTAGTGTCCTCCTCTGGGAGACCGAGATGAGGCTGGCTCCTTTGCAACACTGCATACGGGCCAGAAAACAAGGTGGGGACGTTCAAAGGAGCCCCCAGCCTGGCATGCATGTGTGCTTTTTTTGAGCCTGGCATTCGATGAAACAGAGCTGTGAACATTGCAGAAAATTTCCCAAACATATCCAGTCCTCTCCCCCTCCACCACCATCGCTCTGTGCCAATGCCCCATCACTTCTAGAACCTGAATGAAGGCACCTGCTTCCCCTCTGCCCCCTCTTCTCCCTCTTCCACTGTCTACTCTCCATGCATCAGCCAGAGCGATCTTATAAAGGCGCACCCCAGATCATGCCTCTCCTCCCCCAAACCCTCGGTGAAGTGGCGTTCTCTCTCGATCAGAAGAAAGGCCCGAGTCCGTCCGGGGTCTATAAAGCCTCCCACAATCTGCCCCACACTTCTCCTGTCTCCTATCCCCCTGCTCTCTCTGCTCCAGCCCCACTGGCCTCCCTGGCATTTCCAGAACATTCCAGACATGTTCCAGCCTCAGGCTTTTGCTCTCTTGTTCCCTCTGTTTAGATGCTCACCCCCCCCCCATGCATTCCTGTACCCCCCTTCCTCAGGTGTTCTCACTGAGCGCCTCCCTGAAAACACTATTCAAAACTGCAACTTGCCCCTAATCTCCAGCCCTGACTTCTCCATATTATTTCTATCTTTATTAACTATTTTTCTTAAAACTTTTTTTTCTCTTTTGGAATCTCACCCTCAGGGCCTCTCCCTGTGCCTGGACTTCTCACAGCCTTATTTTATTAACTTTGGACTTGTTGGCTTCCCTTTCTAGAGAGCTGACTCTCAGGAGGCGAGGTTCTGTCCCCTGCCGCATCCATCGGTTCTACAGCCATCCCCATCACGTAGCCAGAGCGCGATGTGTTGTTGCTGAACGGGTGAATTAGCCACGCACTCCTCACGGCAGTCTGCAGATCATCCCCCCGGGCTGCAGGGCCTGCTCCTGGAAGAGAACCCCATTGGAGGTGTCCCACTAGCACATCCCCGAGCCTGGCCGCCCAGGCTGACAGCAGGCAGTGCCCGGTGGCAGAGTCAGAGCATCTGAGTGTGAGCGGCTGGCTTTGCCAAAAGCCATGGTTTCGTCACAGAGAAAGGGGCTGTGAAAACGACCGAGGCTGGGATTGGAGGGGGATGCAACAAGAAATGCACAAATGCCAGGCTCGTGAAGGTGCTGGGGACGGGAATGTCTTCCCTTGAAATGGCTGTTCTAAGGACGGAGTAAAATTGTTTATGAAACAGTAGTTCACAGTTCTCATTTAAAATCTCCATCTCTTCGCTTGTCCTTCCCCGTCACTGGGACCCTCTCATTCTCCAGCTCTCTCTCCCCATCAAATCTCCTTCTCTGGTTGTCCCATTCTTTCAAGTCAACCTCTCGGTTGTCCTGGGTTACAATGAGCTCATCTGATACATCTTCAGCACCGAGAAATTTAACTTTTTGTAACTCTTAACTCAGTGGTTCTCTACTCTGACTACACTACGATCTTCTGCAGAGGTGGGAGTGGGTTAAAACAATTAATGTGCTGCCTTGGCTGGGGTACCTCAGTTGGTTGAGCGTTGTCTCGTGCACCAAAAGGTTGCTGGTTCAATTCCTGGTCAGGGCACATGCCTGGGTTTTGAGCTCGATCCACAGTAGGGGGCGTGCAGGAGGTAGCGATTGATGGTTCTCTCTCTCTCTCTCTCTCCCCCCGCAAATCAATAAAGAAATGTCTAAAAAAAATTAAATGTGCAAGCCACAACTGAGAGAATCTGGCTTACTAGGGCTGGAGTGGGGCTTGGGAGCCAGGATTTCTCTAGAACCTGGGTCATTCCACCGTTAGCATTTCCAGGAAAAGGTGTTGGGATGTAACCGGGGCCTCTTGGAGATGCACATATTCATATAGAACGTTTCCCAGAGGTGAACACTTGAAGACATTATGGGAGCAGGGTAGCCTTTCTGCTTCATTCAAAACATCCCCCAGATGTGTTTGTCCAGCTCCCAGTCGGCAAGGGTCACCGTGAAGGCCAAAGTGGGTCATAATGGACACACTGCTGTGGGTGGACTCACCTTTAATGTGAGCAAACAGTGACCAGTGAGCAAACAGCAGGCGCAGTGGATGCTCAAGATAAACCTGGCGGCATCTTTTGCCCACTTGTCCCATGAGCATGCGTGGGAAAGTGTGCTTCTGGACGTGTGGTACTGACATGCGCGTGTTCATGAGAGACACGCATATGATCGCTATTGTCCCAGTTTGCTTTTTCTCCTCTAGATGTCCCGTGGATCCTTTTTTTGTATATAAGAAAAAAAATTTGTTTTTGCTTTTTATTTTTTATTAATTTATTTTTGTTACCTATGTTTCTCCTTTTTCCCCCCAGACACCCTCTTCCCGATCTCCCCCTGCCCCCAGCATTGTTGTCTGTGTCCATTGGTTACACACACGTACATATAAGTTCTTTGGTTCATCTCTTCCCTCCCCACCCCCTCCTCTGAGGTGTGTCAGTCGCAAAGGAGTACCGTGGATCCTTTTAAATGAACTAAGTTTTGAACAAATAAAATATTCTCCTAAGTGGCATTCCACAGAAACAGAACAAGGACAGCAGGAGACAAACCCGGAGGACCCGGAACACCAGCGGCGGGTCCCAAGGCTGTCCTGAGAGGCCAGCAACTAAGGTGCCTTTCAAAACAGGACGATGCTAATTTCATGACTACATGCTATTTCATTTTTGTTTTTCTTTCTTGATTTTAGAGACAAAGGAAGGAAGAGAGAGATAGAAACATCGATGAGAGAGAACATTGATTGGCCGCCTCCTGCATGCCCCCCACTGGGGATCTGGCCCACAACCTGGGCATGTGTCCTGACTGGGAATCAAACAGGTGACCTCTTGGTGCATGGTTGGACGCTCAACCACTGAGCCACTCTGGCCGGACCTATTTCATTATTTTTTAAAAATCTCTAAGGAAACATTTCTTTTTTTTTTTTTTCCCCTCAGGACAGTGGAGGATCAAAGGGGAGATGATCACTGGTTTCAAGACATAGTCCACGGATAAGAAGATGAGACTCTCAGGTCGTACGCGAACGGAAGGTGGCAGGGGACCAGGGAGAAATGTGCCCCCTGCACGAATCCGTCATTAGCGCTGGGGCGGAAGGAGGACTCGGCTGTTCCGAGCTGTGGCCGTTTATGATCTGTTCCTGGTGGTTACATGGGACAACAGTGTCTGCTCATTTTTTTGATTATTCCTGCTCTTGTTATGATCACTGCAAAACATTTCCAGAAAGAGGCTGGGTCAAGATGTAAGTGGTAGAAATTGATTTAACTAGACATTTTAAGGGACACGAGTGGGAGTGTATCATATTCAGGAATATCCCTTGGTTGACGTGATATTGTGCAAATATGAAGAATCATAATTTACCGGTGAGAGAAATTAAACTACTTGTAGAACTGCCCGGCCAGTGTGGCTCAGTGAATTGAGGGTCCTCCCGTGGGCTGAGAGGTCCTGGTTGGATTCCCGGTAAGGGCACAAGCCAGGGTTGCAGGCTTGATCCCCAGTAGGGGGCGTGCAGGAGGCAGCTGACTGCTGTTTGTCTCTCACATGGATGTTTCTCTCTCTCTCCCTTCCTGTCTCTCTAAAAAAATCAATAAAAATATATTAAAAAAATAAATAAAAACTAAATAAACTACCTATAGAATTTTAAATTCTCAGAGAAAATATAGTGTCTAGCATCCATTTTGATAAACTGAGCCAAGGATCTGTTTGGACTCATGGTTGCTGATTCCTACAGGAACATAGCAACTGGTTGAAAGAGTACAGTGTGCTGGGGTCGGGGGGAGAGTCTTGGGGTAGGGGTGGGGGGCTATACATTTCCTCCTTTTAGCCTCTGAGCAAGCTTTGAGGTGTTATTATTTTTATTTCATTTTCCCAGGAAGAATTTGATAAAGCATCAGTGATTTCTTCAAGGTCCCATAGTTTGTAGTCCAAGAAAAAGGGAACAATGCAGCTGGGTAAGAATACAAACTCAGAAGCCAGGCTGCTTGAATACAAATCTCAGCTCTGCCACCACCCGCTGCAGAATCTGTAGGATTCTCCGCCTCAGTATGTTTATCTGTAAACTGGGGATGATACCAGTAACTACCTCATAGGTCACTGGGAAAAAAATAGATACATATATACATATAACACACACAATACATATTATGTAAATACATAGAAAATATATAAAATACACACATATATAAATCACTCAGACATCACAGACACTAAATGAGTTAATATATGTATAGTAGGGACAGATTTATAACTGTCAAGTACCATTACCATGATCATCAACATCTGCTCTGTCCTTCTCTTTACATTCAAGCCTTGATATCTACAAACAGCTCCTCTCTCCTGGTTCCGCCTTTCCTTTCCTTTAATTATTATTATTTTTTAAATTGATTTTAGAGAGGAAGGGAGAGGGAGACAGAGATAGAAACATCGATGAGATGAGAGAGAACATCAATTGGCCACCTCCTGCATGCCCACCACTGGGCATCGGGCCCACACCCTGGGCATGTGCCCTGACTGGGAATCGAACCAGTGACCTCTTGGTACATGGGTCGATGCTCAACCTCTGAGCCACACTGGCCAGGCCTGCCTTTACTTTTAAAGCATCCTTCTTTTGGTTGAGGGATGATAGAGGGACCATAATACCACTGAAAGGAAAGGAGTCAACAGCTTTATTTTTTAAGAGTTAAAGTAAAATGCTGATGGTAGAAGTCAACAAGTGGGAAATAAAAGTACTGCAGGGAAAGCTTGGCTCGCGGGAGCCTCCGGACAGGGAAACCTAATGTGAGAAGATACTGGAGCCAGGTGTGGAAACAACTGCTCATTTTTTCTGACCTTTTACATCTCTCTCCTGACGAGTATTTAACTCCAGAGGTTATGGGCCGGCTGACCCATGCGACGGCCAACGTCTTCTCCAGGATCTCAGTTCCCCTCTCAAATCAGTGACTCGGCTCGGATGTCAATGTTCACCCTGAGAAGTGGCGGTGTCTTGGGGAGGTCCTGCCTCTGACTTTTTGGGCTGGGGAGGTGGTTGAAAGGCCAAACAAGACTGGGCTCCACCTCAGCCTCCTCCTGCCCTGACTTCCAGCCCCAAACAATTCACTTGTATTTGCTTCGTCTCCTGGATTTTTGGGTAGGGTTTTATTTGAAGCATGGACATTGAAGCTTAGAAAACTTTTGACAACTGGTGGTTCCAGCTCTGACACTGTGATGCTCAAAGACCAGGTAGCTGACTGCCGACATGTCCCAGGCTTCTACGCTAGGTGCACCCTGGACGGCAGTGACAAGTGCTGACCTATGGGGGTGGCGGGCAAAATGAAACAGAAGCCAACCTGAATACAAACTGACTTTCAAAAGAAATACAGAGCTTTCTAACATTCAGATTTTATTTTATTTTTATAATAATATGCTTTCTTTTTTAGCCCTGGCCAGTTTGGCTCAGCGGTTAGAGTGTCGGCCTGCGGTCCAGAGAGACCCGGGTTCGGTTCCCGCTAAGGGCGTGTGCCTCGGTTGCAGTTTGTCCCCAGCCCTGGATGGGTCGTGCGGGTGGCAACCACGCGATGTGTCCCTTTCACATTAATGTTTCTCTCTCTCTTTCCCTCCCACTCTATCTGAACAAGAAATGGGAAAAGGTCCTCAGGTGAGGATAAAAAATAAAAAATATGCTTGCTTTTTTAAAAATATATATTTTTTTCCTTTACTGATTTTAGAGAGAGAAAGGGAGAGGGAGAGAGAGATAGAAACATCAATGAGAGAGAACATAGATTGGCCACCTCCTGCATGCCCCCCACTGGGGATCGGGCCCACAACTCGGGCATGTGCCCTGACCGGGAATTGAACCAGCGACCTCTTCGTGCATGGGTCAACACTCAACCACTGAGCCACACCAACCAGGCTAACATTCAGATTTTAAATGCTGCTGCTCAAACAGCTTAAGAAAAGTTGAGTTTTATTCTACCTGCTGAAGCTATAGTCACATTACTGGGTTTTTCTAAAGGACTTGGTATGTACCCAATTCCCATGTGTAGCATATAACTCACAGATTTAATTATAGATCTTCCTCAGTCACCAGTTCCCTAGGAAACAAATCCATGGCTCATGTCTTGTCCATGGAAGGTCATAGCAAGAAGATAAATATTTTCTGCATTTTGAAACTTTATCTAGAGGTCACAGGTCTGCAATTCAGCCGACGAGAGCTCTTCAGACAATAGCTAAAAGCTGCTCTGTTGGACTAAAATCAGCGATACTTAAAACCTTTTGTGTTTATCTCAAATAAGGCACTTCCCACGTAAACGATCGAAAATTTCCACTATATCTCTTTTCCTTTTCTAAGGCTGAAATACAAATAAGATGAGAAGTTCCCTTAAATGCTTCTTCCTGCTCAGCTAAGATAAAAAGCTATAATTTTTTTTTAAAAAGGGAAGATTATCTGAAAAATCCAAACTACATTTACTCAGGTGGACATGGCAGGTCAGAGATCTTGGAAAACTAAAACCAGAAAGAGAACAAAAAGCAGAAAATGCAGGAAAGCGAACATGGCAGTGCCTCTCCACGTATGAAGAAAGCCCGCAGAGAGACGGCGCTTTTCCCTTCTGACTGGAGGAAGTCAGTGTCATTTTACTTTATAATGCGGTGTCTTTGACACTCTCCGAAATCGCTTTCTGCTTGTTCCCATTTAGCGCCTCCAACTTCTTCAGTCCCACGTGGGGATTAAATGGGAAAACATAAAGAAAGCACTTGGTAAATCCCAAAGAGCCGTACACATGTTAGCTATCTCAATTAGCGTCGCGCGTATAAATTCTTCAGTGAAGCCCTTTTGATCACAGTGGGGCCAGACCCAGTGGCGGTTTCAAGTGTCCTCAGACTTTAAGTGACAAAGCAGAGAGACCGCAGCAGTCTGTTCTTCACCTTTCAGGTAGAGATCACAGAGGAAGCAGACGGGACCGTTCAATGAACCCCCAGGAGCAGCCCAGAGGGGTTCCAAAGAGGACTTATTTTCCCAGCAGGGCATGACATTCCCGTGGCAGGGAGCAGACTTAGGGGGCTAACCCTGACACGCCACATTTTCTGTTTCTCTTGCAGCCTCAACAATACGCAGTTGCTGGCAGCGGAGGGAGGCCAGAGGTGTCAGGGCAAAGCAAGCGTCGTTGGTCATGCTTCAGCAAAAGATTCAGGTCGGGAGAAAGAGATTATAAAGTGGCACTGGCCGGACTTTGGTGAGTCATTACTGCCTTCCTCAATGCATCATCCGTACATTTCTCGTGCTCGGTTTCAGAGCCTCCATAAAACATTAATCCAGATGTAGCTGCATGTGTACTGGACGGTTACCAAGTACCAGGAAACACGTGTTTCCCCATGCTCTCCTGTGGTGCCAGGGCATCCAGGGCATCACTCCCAGGGTGACTCAGCTCAAGCTTCCAGCAAATAGAACTATGGGCCATGAAGCCGGATTTCTGTACCCAAAGCCTATGATCCAAGCCCTAATGTAGGAAGAAGGACATTTCTAACCATTCTCCTTGGGGAATCTATACAACTTGTGGTCCTTCTCTTACCAGATAGATACACACACACACACACACACACACACACACACAGTAACACACTAACATCGCTCCATGGACCAAGGGTCAAACAGATCAGGTTCAAAACCTCTGCTCCACAATCTTCCTGGCTCCTGGTTGCCCTCACGTCTTCTTCCCCTGTTTTCAACAGCTCAATCAACTCAACCTTCCTAATTTCTACTACTGCCGGCTCACAAAACCGACCAGACACAAGATAGCAGCTTAAGTTCATTTTAATGGGGACATCACTGAAGGGTGTGCTTGATTTACTGAAGAAAGGCAACGATGTCAAGCACTACAGACCCACAAGGGATCGAAGAAGCTTCTGCTTGCTGGAGCTCACGGCATTACCCACAGTGGTGGGTCCCTCGTGGGCTCACTGGGCACCTGAGCCAGAACCATCCAGAGGTTGTTATTCAAACAGAGCTCCGGACCCCATGGCAGACCTGCTGAATCTGAACGTGAGGCTGGGGAAGGATCTCACTCAATGCTGTGAGCATAATCTCCTCGCGGATTCTGGATTTGGGCACACTGCAGGGAGACATCCTTTTGACTGACAAGAAACTAAGTATCCAAATAATAAATGAGTCTCCTGAGCTCTCATCGCCTGCTGGTGGCAGAGCTAGACCTAGATGTCTTGACTCCTGACATTCTCGATACATTTCTATCTCAAATACCCACTGTGTGATCAAAATTCAGCCGATAGAACCATTCGTTTAAACACATCACTGTGCTGAGAAAATGAATTTGAAATATTCAGTGCTAGTCTGAAATGAAATGTTTGTGATTTATTTCTTTAAGCCAATCATGTCCCCAAATAGGATGCTCATTAAATAGCCAAAATAGTAATGCATGAATTTGAATCTGCTGTAATGGCTTAATTTTAGAGAAGTCTAGTTTTAATAGAATTGAGTTTTCTCTAACAAGAAAAATAAAGAACCACATTCTGTTGCAAATTATAGATTAAAAACAAACCAGCAAATGACTATAGCAGCTTGGATTAAGCATCCTTTGTTTGTTTTACAGAAACTGTTATCTGGAGTGACCATTTTTGTGGAATTAAAGTTGGTGTGCACAGTCTAACAATTATGTGTATGAACAATGGGGCACACTTTGGGGGAGCTGGGCAGTTCCAAGACACTCTGGGATGTTAGACTCCTGTGTTTTACAGAGAATGTGCAGTGTACACACTTCAGCATATACATCTTTTCAGACTATAGCTTTAGGAAACTTAGATGATGGAACACTCCTTTACAGATCTGATGACTTCTTGGCATCCTTGTGGCTACTGTCAAACAGTGGGCCCTGGAATAAGAGTGATGTTCTAGGCTGTTTATGTTGGTTTCATTCTTTGACACTCTTTTTTTTTTTTTTTTTTAAGAAAACCTATTATGATATTTTTTATTGAGAAAAATTCTAGTAAGTTTTATTTTTATTTCTAAACTCATCTTAAAGAGAGAAAAGATACAGAAGGGAATATATCCATGATCTGATTTTAACTGCTCTTCTCATTTTTACTTATTTCTTCCGAAGACTACAACAGAAAAAAAAAAAAAAATTACCTCAATATCATTTCAATTCACTTTTAAAATGTTGTTGATTTGGTACTGTGTGATGAAGAGAATGATTCTGTACATAGAAACCTTACTTCTAGGCTCCCATGAACTTAATGGAATTTTAAAATACTTAGTCACCATGCTCCAAAGTCACTGTATTTTGGGAAAATTGTGTTTTCTCACCAAATAAAACTTACATTAAAATATCTATCTACCTATTATAGATAGATATCTCTATATATTGATTTTAGAGAGAGACAGAGGAAGGGAGTGGGAGAGAGAGAGAATCATAGATGAGAGAAACATCTATTGGCTGCCTCCTGCACGCCCCCTACTGGGGATCAAGCCCACAACCTGAGTATGTGCCCTGATTGGGAACTGAACTTGTGACCTCTTGGTGCATGGGATGACACTCAACCAACTGAGCCACACTGGCCAGGTATAAAATGTACTTTTTTTTTTAAAGGAAGAAAATTACACTCTTAAATCTACAAATAGTAAACTACAATGAATCTAGGAATTAAAATCCTGTGCCCAAAGAAATCATTGAAAGGAAGTGATTTTCCAACCGTTTCCCATTTGTCAGCATTTTAAAATGTAAAACACGTAACCTGCTTTGATATTGAATATACGTTGAACCAACTTTTAGTTGGATGCTAAGGAATGCTTCTTTTAAGTGGAAAAAGTAAGTCATTTCTGTTTTATCTCAAATCTAGAAGCAATGCAGGTAATGGAGGATGTTGCAGATTCCAGAAATAGAGAGAGTTAAATTCACATCCTGGTTTCGGTGACACGCTACTCTGTGACTTCCGACAAGTTACTTAACCCCTCCTTAGTAAGACTCCCTTTTCTTGTTAGGAAATTAGTGGTAATGACAAACCATCTGTCATTGGGAGCATGAATGAAATAATAGCAGATAGTGCCTGGGACGCTTCCTGGAACATAGTAAGTACTTCAGTCTTAAGGGAAATGTTGATTTCACATCAATGGGACCTACACATCCCAAAGGCTGACCTGTGCTTGGAATCCCTGACCTCCTTACTTAGCTAGTTTTCCAATGAAGGGGCTTGAAAGTGCTCTCAGGCCACCACCACATTAGCTCTGCTGGGAGAGTCCAATTCCATAACCACTACAACAGCGGCACATTTACAGAGGTTCATGCATATAGGTTCTGTGCAATATTTCTGCAAAAATGCACCTTCATATTTGGGCAAGGTATATTTTCTCCATTCAATGAAATACATGAACGCCCTGTCCCAGAAAATAAATGCATGTATTGATGTGGCTTCCGGAAGCAACTTTAATAGGCTAGAGGGGAGGAAGTAAACATCTAGAGGGCAGGAGAGGCCAAGGCCAGGCTTATTTATGTACCTTAATGAGCACTAATTGAAGGTCTTACTTGGGGGAAAACAATGGAAGATTAAAAAGATATATAAACCTGTTAATGACTTTGTGGATTCTATAGACATGAGCTATGCTTGTTAGGGTCATTAGCAGGCATTCTGACATTCAAGTATAAAGCATTATTCATGAACACAGAGTGGGTGAAATTATACAATCCATTTAAATAAAATCAACTCCATAACAGATATAATTCACAAAGTGATCATTTTTAAAAATAGAAAATTGAATTTCAAATCAGCCTTTTAATGGCCCAGTGATCCAAATATTAAATTGATAATCAGGCCACAGTAATTTGCATGAGTAGCTGGAAATATTCTTATAATTCTATAATGATCTATGTAACACCAGAAAATTTACAATCTCAGAAATATATTGCCCCAGGTAGAATCTTAGCCTACTACCGATGCTGGAGGGGACCTCAGATATAACCTAAATCAATGGTTCTCAACTAGGGGCGAGTTTATGCCACCCTCACTCTCCAGGGACATTTGATATTATCCGGAGACATTTTTGGTTGTTACAACTGGAGGGAGGGTTCTATGGGAATCTAGTGGGTCAGGGCCAGGGGTGCTACACAGGACAATAGACAGGACACCTTCCACAACAAAGAACTATCTGGCCCAAAATGTCAACTGTGCTGAGGTTAGAACACCCAAACAATGTAGATCAACCTTTCTCACTATACAGAATGGATAAGCCATGGCCATGGATTTTCACTGGACCAACAGTAAGTCCCTGGCTAGCTTCCAGGATTCCTGGTACTATTTTTGTTTCTCTACTAGGTTTTACATAGCTCCTTCATTCCTTCCCATCTACCTAGTTATCCTCAGTCTACCATTCAAGATTTATACAATTCTTTTTTTTAATCCTCACCCGAGGACATTTTCCCATATTTTGTTCAGATAGAGTGGGAGGGAGAGAGAGAGAGAGAAACATTGACGTGAAAGGGACACATTGAGTCATTGCCACCACACAACCCAACCTGGGCTGGGGTCAAGCTGCAACCGAGGTACGTGCCCTTAGCGGGAACTGAACCCGAGTCTCTCTGGACCGCAGGCCAATGCTCTAACTGCTGAGCCAAACCAGCCAGGGCAAGATTTATACAATTCTTACTGTGTGTTTGGCACTGGGAATACAGAAGTGAATAAGATCAACGGAGTCTTTCTTCTTTGCATTTACAGCACAGCGGGAAAGGGTAAGTGTAAGACAGACAATAACCATGCGAAGAGTTATCATTGTGCTAAGTGCCATATGAGAGGACACAACCAGGGGACCCACCTCAGTCTGACATTTTGCTATCCTCAAGCCCACTTTCCTAATGTGAATACATTATTATGCATCTAAGTACAGTTGAAAGGGATTTGGGGTGCCAGGCATGGGTCCTGACAAGTAATCCTAAATTATGGCAGGAGACCTTGCAACACAGTTGGTGATAATGGTAATGGCCACCACTCACTGGAGACTTGCCACGTACCAGGAATTGTACTAAATACTCTCCTTATATTTAATCCTCATAACAACACCGAGGGGTAGGTACTATTGTCCTTACAATCTCCAGCTGATGATACCGACACATTTTGGATGTGTAGGTTGGCCATGGTCTATCATAGATGAGTTAAAGATGACTGACGTTGACTAGCCCATTCAGTAAGGGCCTCCACTGTGATATAGCAGACTTGGGGGTTCAGGGTATAATTGGTGATTAGGTGATTAGTTTCTACCCTTGAGGAATTCACCGAGGAAGTAAAGACAGTTTGAAGGAACCAACTTAGCATGACATGGATTTATGGGCAATGTTATTAATTGCTATATTTAAAATAAAACAAAGTGGCAAATAGTTCAGTATGTATTTGAGGCTTGGAGGTATATGCTTAGAACTGCCCTGTTCAAAACAGCATCCACTAACCACAGGTGGCCATCAAAATTAAAGAAGATTAAAAATCAATTTTCTGGGTTACACCAGCCATATTTCAAGTGCTCAGCAACCAGATATGGCTAGTGGTTACTGTAGCAGATGTGCAGGTATAGATTTTCATCAGCACAGAACGTTCTAGTGGACAGTGCTGCCTTAGGACTTAGGGTAGCCTCCAGGGACAAAGAACTTCTTAGTAGTTGTTCAAAAGATGACATTTTCCTGAACATAGTTTGCGATCTAAGGCCATCTCGGGCTCAGACTGGTGGTGGAAGGAGGGGGCTGAGGGCTTGCTCAGAGTCAGATCCCTGTAGACCACAGAGCTACAAGCCAGGAACTGGGCAACTTTAAAAGGAGAAGGTGTCCATAAGAACTGAAGTCAATGCCTTCATTTTATAAAGAAACAAAGACCTATATCCCAAACCTTAACAATATATATTTACCTTCACCCCCTTTTATGTCAGTAATTCTCCTTCTAGGAATGTATTCCTTGGGAGTGATTAGGGATATACACAAAGTTGAGGATGTTCAGTAGAATGATATTTATAATTGAAGAAAAACTGGAAATCCCCTAGATGTCAAAAATGCCCACTGGACAGACTCATGCACACCTTCAAGTCCAATGCTGTGCACATCATCTTGACTTGAAAAGGCAGTGAAGCATATTACTTTTAAGAAGCAGGTTTCAAAACAGTGTGCATAGTATGGCCTTCCTTTTGTGAATATATTATATACATATGCATAAAGAAAGGTGCAGGGATCTGTAATATGTTTGAAGGGTTGGTGATCCATCTGGCCAACAGGGTAAGAATGATATGTATCTCATTGTGGGTTTTGTCTGTTTGTTTGTTTTTTACTTATCTGCATTTTCTTATGCTTTATCAGTGAACAAGTCTACTAGTTTAAAGCTATCCTCAGAACTCATGACCAGCAAGGTGCGGGTATGTTCAGTCCCTTAATGATGACCCAGCTCAAATTAGGATCCCTGAATTGGCCAATGGTGTCTCTCCACCACACACGGCCTCTCTTGACTCTTCTGATGTTTTCAGCCAACACTCCCCTTTCCCTCAGTTTCTTATACTGGTTATAAGAAGAAATAGAGCCGCATTAATGGTGTCTATGATGTTCTGCCTTCACCAGTGAGCAGAACAGGGGTTGGGAACTTATGTTGGCATCTTTAAGCAAACTAGGGTATTAATAAACTAATTGTGACTAGCTCCATATAAAATATGAAACAATTTTACTTCCTCCCTATTTTGGAAGCATCTCTTCTAATATCTTCTGTCCAAACCAAACAAACTGATATTTGCGGCCCCAAATCATAGGCATTATTCTTTGGTATGTTTGAGACTAAAGCAAGACTCTAGAATAGGGTTGCCCAATAGAACTTTCTGTGATGATGGAAATATTCTTTACCAGCATTACCCAATACAGTAGCCAAGGCCGTTAAATACTTGAAATATGGTCTGTGTGGTGGAGAAGCTAAAGTTTTAATTTTATGTAATTTTAATTCATGTAAGTAGCCACAAGTGGCTAGTGGCCATCTGAGATTCTATATAGCATAAAGAGTCCTCTTTATGAGCAGGGAAAATACTGTTTACTCTGAATTACATGAGTGGTCATTTGTTTCTGCTTGGCTCCAACCCATAAAGCTTTAAGCAATTCTGAAGCACTGGTCAAGATAACTAAAATATATCAGAAAGAACACTGGATCTTTTATTTTAAAAAGGTGATGCTAAGTAAGAAGATGTGACTTATGAAGGTCTCTGAGCGGTACCATTAGATGCAGTATTAATAGGAAGGGATAGATTCTGAAGTGAGATGGATGATAGGATTCAGGATTCAAGACACTCTCCAGGGATTTGACAGACACTGAGCTCACATGATCTTTTACAGAAACCCATTTCCTCCTCGATTTGATAATCCTTCAACTCTGCTGGAATGGAAATGTAATGGTGATACTGTAGGAGAGATGTCATGCCATACCTCTCCGTGCTGGTGTGCTGGTCACTTTGGAACAAGCAAGGGTGTGACTGTTTCCTGGGTCTGTGGTACATGCCTGAGGTCATAAAAGACCAGAAGCAGCATCCAGGAGAAACTCCACTGGTGCAGGGATGCAGGTTAACACGATGGTTGATAGGAAGGCAGCCGGGCAGAACCTCAGTTTGCGGCAGGCTTTATTTGTTTCTTTTCTAAAGACAGATGTCACCAGAAGTTTGACTGTGTACCCCACATTTCCCAAAACATCTCTTATGTGAGTCACCAGATTTAGCACATAAAAATACAAGGATGTCCTAATACAATAATATTGGGATATGCTTATACTAAAATACTAGTCATTGATAATCCAAAATTCCAATTTAAAGAAGTGTTATATTTTATCTGGCCACTCTATCCACGAAACACCAGTCCCAAGAGATCTCCCACGGTAAAAAGCGCCCCTTGGTTAACTAGACACTGGAAATGCTGCTTACTTTGGCTCCTCTTTCGAAGACTCCTAAAGGTAGTAGCATGTTAAAAGCTCTGAGAAGTCCTGCAGCAGAGAGTTCCACTCTGTTAACACAACACTTGCCACACTTTTGAGAACATCGAGCCCTGCAGTCAAGTGGCTTAAGTGCCATGTCCACGGTCAGACCGCCCGGGTTCAAATACCAGATAAACAACATGGCGATGTCTCTATGGCCAGGGAGAAGCTACCAGCGGAGCCTGGAATTGCACACCTGTCACTGAAGATGGTCAAACGCCTACCTCACAGGTCCCGGGTGAGAATGATGTGAATCAGCATAATGCACTCAACCTGAGCCTGGCACAGGACACCTGTTCTGTGGACATCAGCTTTAATGGTCACCTCCGTGGCAGGTGCTTTCCTGACAATGACTGTTAACATCCAGGGGGATCAACGATGCAGTCTGGGACATGGTGAAGATAAAGAGGGCCAGAGAGAGTGTGGGCTTGATCCTGCATGAAATGGAACTTGTCCCCGGTCAGCATGGCTGGCCTGGAACCCAGCTCACTGTGGCTGATCAAGAGGGGATTTGGGCACAGCAGCGGGTTTCGTGGGTCAAATCATCTAAGGCCCTGCTACAGGGAAGCTACTTAGCCTTAATTTCCTGGGGCTAACACAACAAAGCACCTCAATCTAGGTGGCTTAAACAACAAAAATTAATGTTGTATAGTTCTAGAGGCCCAAAGTCTGAAATCAAGATGTCTAAAGGGTTGGTTCCTTCTGAGAGCTGTGGAGAAGAATCTGTTTCATGCTTCTGACCCGGCTTCGAGTGCTCTGCTGGCAAGTGCGCTGTGGACACAGCGACTGAATCTCTGCTTTGATGTTCACGTGGCCTTTTTCCTGTGTGTGGACCTGTCTCCGTGTCCAAATTTCCCCCTTTGATAAGGACACATGTCATATTGGATTAGGGCTCACCAAAATGACCTCATTTTAAGTTGATTATCTCTATGAAGACCCTATCGTCAAATACGGGCACATTCTGAGGTCCTAGGGGTTAGGACTTCCACATAATGGATTTTTGGAGAGCACAGTTCAGCCCAGAACAGCTTCCTTCTAAAATGTGGCAGATACCAGCTGCCTTCCTCACCCCCACAGGACGGTAATAAGGCTTCAATAAGATAAGATGGAGAAACACATTTTGAGATATTTGACAGCACTATAAAACTGCAAGGCACACATTTAATTTCACGTGTTGGTCTGCCCTGGAAGAGGTATTCAGACCTTTGCAAGAAAGATGTCGAGAAACTGTTCATATTCCCACAGTACTGCTTAGAAACAGAGAGGTAGGACTGCACATTGCAGAAAGATGTACAGGTTCTAAGGAAACGGGGGGTGCATGCCTGGAAATGAGTATGCTATTTGCAGAGTCACTAAATTCCCTGATGGCATGTAAGAAATCGGACACAGAAACAAGGAAATGATGACAGAGATACAGATATTTCAAAGTTTACTGTGCACTTCTCTTGTGTCAACCAACCTACGGGGCAGGGGGCTCGTCAAACCTTAATCCTGGAAACTGTGATTATTTACGAGTGACCTATTTCATGGAATGGGTGACCTTGTTAGAAAAACTTCCTCCATGTAAGAGAGAGGTGACTCTGGAGGGCAGAGGATGAGGGTGGGGATGGGACTAGAATGAGGGACGAGGACGAAGGCAAAGAGTTATCAACTTTGTAATTGTAGCGGATGACACTTCAGTTCTCTCTTAATTTTCAGGAAACTAGTTTGTGGAAATCCATGCCTGTCAGAAAATGAACATGTGTGCATCTTGTCTGTACTTCTCATCCACACTTTTGCCAAATAATGGTATACGTTCTTAGACTTTTCATGTTACTCCATCATCAATACGCCTTTAAAACTGAGATCTAGTAAAGAGATGGATGCTTAAAATTCCTTTTCTTTAAAAATGTTTAAAGAATTTGTTCAGGACGCCCCAAAGCAGACTCTCTTGTTCCTCACTAAAACATAGAAGAAATAAAATACATCCAAGATTCCAATACCTTTAAGTACTAAGACTGACAGATCGATAGCTACCAGGAGAATCTCAAAGACTGTAGAATGGAATTGGGAAAACCACACTGGAGCTCTTCCAAGCCTGGCCTCATGAAACATGGCAGTATATCTAACTGGAAAATAGGAAGATGCCATGGCCCTCTGCTCTCTGTGGTCTTTCAGTCTTCTTTATCTTTTTCTTTTATTACTTTTAAATTATTTTTTCTTTATTGGTTTTTGAGAGAGAGGAAGGGAGAGGGAGAGAGATAGAGACATTGATGAGAGAGAACATAGATTGGCTGCCTCCTGCATGCCTCCCACTGGGGATCAGGCCCACAATCTGGGCATGTGTCTTGGCCGGGAATCGAACCAGCAACCTCTTGGTGCATGGGTCAATGCTCAACCACTGAGCCACACCGGCCAGGCTGTCTTTCAGTCTGTTAGATGGTTCTCTATCAGAGCCAAGCAAACGGTTTGGTGCATTCTGATTTCTCTCCACCCCTGGCCTCCTGTCTTTGTCTACAGTATGACGTCAGCTTTGAGAAAACAAGCAAGTCATTGAAGGTGGAAACCTGCAAAATGATAATGGTTTTTCCTTCTAGATGAAAAATTAAGGCAAACATATTAAAGCTCTTTTGAAAATCATGCATTTTTCAGAAAGGCTTGCCCTCCCATGTTTTGGGACACATTATAAAGCTACAGGTGTTAGAATAATGTGGCATCATTGCAAAATTTAATAGGTAAACTCTGGTATATTATAATTTAATACTCCACAAAAGCTATATCACAAAACAAGAAAGAGGAATAGATATTTTTAAGAGCAGTTGGAAAAAAAATGAATTTGGAGGGTACACACTCAAAATAGGGCTACATATTAAACCATACATCAAAATAAATTCTAGATGACTTGAAGAATCAAATTTGAACCTAAGCCATACAAATTTAGAAAAACATATACGTTAGCATGACTCTATTCTTAGACTAAGCCAAAAATTTTAATGGTAAAACAAGGGAATAAGTCATAAAGAATCATAATATTGTGTCTAGTTACAATTTTTTAAAAAATCAGTATCTCAAAACATCAAACACAATTAATTCAAAGAACAAGTTGGCAAAAGAGTCGCAACAAATATATGACAGGCAAGAGATGAATATCCACAATCAGTCATACGCCCTGATAAATCAATAGAGAAACCATTAACACTCAGCTAGACAAGGGAAATAGGTGTTGAGAAGACAGCTACTTTATAAGGTATGGAGAAAAGAGAGAAAGAATAAAAAGTCACCAGTATTTGTAAACAGAAAGAATAAAAGGAAACAGTACTTCATCATTTCAATCTATCAGAGCGACAGATTCAAGCAAATCGTAGCACTTAATGCTAGCGGGGAAAGGTAAACAAGGACTTCCAAATGCTTCGGGTGGGAGTAAAATTTAGTGTTATTTCTTTGCAAAGCATTTAGATAATTGCATATTAATTTTCCAATAAATGTAGTTTTCCAATACAAACTTCAACTTCTAAGGATCAATGCTAAGACATTAGGTAACTTTGGCCACACATGCATGTACCTAAATCATCATCACAGAATTATTTAAAATAATTAATTGTTGGTATAAAATGAACCAACAAATTGATAGTCCATCAGATGTTGTCTTACATGAATGTTAAATATGATTTTGAAGAACTTCGTGAAAGGAACATTCCCACAAAATAGTAAAATTTTAAAAGCATAATACAACCCGAATATACAATTTGAAGCTACATGCATACACATATAAATGTACATGTCGACTTCCGGTCAAGATGGCGGGTAGGTAAAGGCGGTATCGCGTCCTCCCACAACCACATCAAAGTTACAACTAAACTACAGAACAACCATCATTCAAAACCACCTGAAATCAAGCTGAATGGAAGTCCTACAGCTACGAAATTAAAGCAGCAGCCGCATCAAGACTGGTAGGAGGGGCGGAGGCGGGAGGGGCAGCTGCGCGGCGGCAGCGCGAAGGGCTGGACTCACACCCACGTGTGGCGGATAAAAATCAGGAGGCTCCCGAGGCTGGGAAGGTCCTCCCTGAGGACTGAGGGGTCCCCGTCCCACACCAGGTGCCCCGCTCAGGGTTCCAGTGCCAGGAAGAGAGTCCCCATAACTTCTGGCTGGAAAACCAGCGGGAACTGAGGCTCAGGGAGGCTGAGCTGGCGCACGGACTTATCGGACTCTCTCCCTCTGAGTTTGGAGGGGAGGCAGCTCAAGGGGCACCAGAGACATACAGGGAAGAACTGACCTGTTTGGCATTGGCACGAGGGCTGGAGAGGGGCTTTCTCCAGGACAATCATGCTGTCAGAGGCCTTTGTTCCTTTGGTGAGCCTTCCCTGGGGCGACAGACAGTCGCCATATCTGGGACTCCAGCAACCTGGCTCACACTGGTAGCCCCGCCCTGGTGACTCCCTGAGGCTCCGCCCCACCCAACTTTCAGGCCCACCCAAGCTGTTGCCACTTGCTTAACCATAAGATTGGCCTGTCTTGGATCCTGCTTCAGGTTTTTCCTAAATTCTTTCAAACGAGCAGCATCTGGTCTCAGTGAGCCCCATACCTCTCGTTAAGTAATACACTGAAACAAACACAGGGAGGCAGCCAAAATGAGGAGACAAAGAAACAGGTCCCAAATGAAAGAACAGAACAAAACCCCAAGAAAAGAACTAAGTGAAATGGAGATAAGCAACCTAACAGATACTGAGTTCAAAATACTGCTTATAAGGAAGCTCAATGAACTTAGTGAGAACCTCAGTGAACTTAGGGAGGGCCTCAAGAGCATAAAAAAGGACCAGTTAGAAATCATGGATGCACAGTTAGAATTGAAGGAGGCATTAACTATTGAAATAAAGAATAATTTACACAGCTTCAATAATAGAGTATGTAAATCCAAGGAGCAAACCATCGATTTGGAATATAAGGAAGCAAAAAATGCCCAATCAGAACAGAAAAAAGAATCCAAAAAAATGAGGATAGTGTAAGGAACCTCTGGGACACCTTCAAGCGTGCCAACATTTGCATCTTGGGGGTGCCAGAAGGAGAAGAGCGAGAACAAGAAATCAAAAACCTGTTTGAAACAATAATGGCAGAAAACTTTCCTAACTTGGTGAAGGAAACAGACATATGAGTCCAGGAAGCACAGAGAGTCCCAAATAAGATGAACCCCAAGAGGCCCACACCAAGACACATCATCATCAAAATGCAAAAGGTTCAAGACAAAGAGATAATCTTAAAAGCAGCAAGAGAAAGGCAGCTAGTTACCTACAAGGGAGTTCCCATTAGGCTGTCAGCTGATTTCTCATAAGAAACTTTGCAGGCCAGAAGGGAGTGGCAAGAAATATTCAGAGTGATGAAAACCAAGAACCTACAACCAAAATTACTCTAACCTGCAAAGCTGTCATTTGGAATCGATGGACATATAAAACCTTTCCCAGACAAGAAAAAGTTAAAGGAGTTCATCACTACCAAACCGTTATTATATGAAATGATGAAGGGTCTTTTTTGAAGAAAAAGATAAAATGTGTGAACAAACAAAATGGCAATGAATACATATCTATCAACAATGGAATCTACAAACAAAATGAACAGGTAGAACAGAAACATTCTCATAGATATAGAGAACATTTTGTTGGTTGCCAGTTGGGAGGGGGGTTGGGGGAATGGGTGAAAAAGGTGAAGGGATTAAGAAGCACAAATTCATTACTAGACTGACAAACCTCAGAGGGAAAGGGGTTGGGGGGGGGGAGTGGGAAGAAATAAACCAAAGAACTTATATGCATAACCAATGGACACAGACAATATTGTGGGAAAAGGTGGGAGGGGGGTGGGGAGGAGGGGGTCAATGGGGGAAAAATGTGGAACATCTGTAATATATTTTACATCCAACAATAAAGATTTGAAAAAAAATAAAATAAAATAAATGTACATGTCTACAAATGCATATATGTTTAATTATGTTTGCATGGATATACAAAAAATAGACACAAAAACACCAAAATGTTATCAGAGGCTCTCGGTGATGAAATTACAAGCTAATTTTATTTCCTCTTTTATTTAGTTATTTATCTATTCCTTTCTTCATTTATTTATTTAACAACTGTGTGCATTGCTTTTATAATCAGAATAAGTTAATTTAAAAATAAAACACTAAAGCCCTGGCTGGGTGGCTCGGTAGGTTGGAGCGTTGTCCCATACACAGAAAGATTGCAGGTTCAATTCCCAATCAGGGCACATACCCAGGTTGTGGGTTTGATACCCAGTCTGGGTGTGTATGGGAGGCAACGGATCCATATGTTTCTGTCACATCAATGTTTTTCTCTCTCTACCTTCCTCTCTCTCTAAAAAATCAATAGAAATAAAACACTAAAGTCACCATCTGTGGTAAGTTAGATAGAGTTTCTTCTATTATTTTATGAACATGTATGAAATGACTACTATTAGTTTTGGGCTGAGGGAGGGCAGAGACATTTGCAGAACTGTCCCACTAGAAAGAATAATAGAGTTATCCACTTTTTTTTTGATGGCACCATCCATTAGATGGAGCTTAATGCCAGCTGAGTTACTTCACAATGGGAACCAGAAGGAGGGAGACACATTTTGAAAACATTGTAATTAGGAAAAAATGGCAACAAAAAACAATCAAACATGAAGTTTGGGCTAAAAGAGTTTGGTAAGAGAGCTTTAGGAGAGGCGAGAAAGAGGCGTGATAAAGTGGTGATCAGAAAAACCCAGCAAAATGTCCACAAACATACAGATCTGCAATAAAAGCAACGCGCAAGCCCGGGTTTCCCCAACACGTAACCCTTGTCTTTGCATACTAATGCGTTTTCCCTACCAGCAAGGATCTAGTACCCCATCAAAGCCTAAGTAAAGAGCAGGAAAGTATCATGGTCAGTATGCTTGCTAATAAGTAGGTTAAAACACTCGTAAACCTTAGTGGAACTATTAAAACCTAGGAGAAATCTGCCACGTTTCCTTGCGCATAGTGCATTCATTTTCATGTTGATTCCCACTTCTTGAAATAAAAATGCAATAAACAGAGGCATCTGCAAACATGAGAATCCAATCACTTCATTCATAGAATGGTAGCGAGCTAATTATGTGGCATGAGAGGCAGCGTCTCTGTTGTTTTTTCAAATACTTGGGAGATGTGCAGCCCATGACATGTGTCATGAATGGCAATCATATGTGTTTACTCTTGCTTCACAGTAAGGTTAAAAACATCTCATTCGGCAAAAGCTATCGAACACCCATGAGCATTTTTTAAAAATCTGAATTGGAAAATTGTATTTTACCAATGCAAAGTTCAATAGGAACTTCAAAAGGCACGGCGTTGGGTACACGCATGGGATGCTCTATCCTAACCACCCCTGGATACATTCAGTATGGAAATGAGGCCGGGCGAGAGCAGCCTGCGTCTGTCTGAATGCCTACCCAACCACATACATTAATCAAATGGCATGTCAGCGGAAGAAGGCTTGAAAAGCCTGTGTTCCTCACAATTTCTTGAAGTTTAAATGTTTCCGAGATAATAAAAGTTTGATCTTGGAAAAAGGGGAGGGATCGAGAGGTTAATTACCTGCTGACTTGGTTGGCTCTGGAGATGCGCTTGGGGTTAGCCCTCCCTCACCTCAGTCCAATTACTCTTCCAAGTCAAGGCTGGTAGGTCCTCAGACCCATTTCTGCCTGAGACCCTCTTCCTCCTGCTTAAACATTGCCCTGGAGATTTACATCAGATAGTCAGGTCTGGTATTTCCTTCCTCATTGTCCCTGGGCGGCCCTGGGTTATTCATTTATAGTATGAAAAATTCACTCTTAATGCCAGGGATCTGCTGCTATGAATTGGTTTGTTGGACACCATTTCTTGCTCAAATATAGTCTAAGACCAAGTCAACTTACTATAAACTGTCAGCACCATGGCTCATGGCAAGATGCTTTCTGATTGAGGGAGATTCGATCTTTCCTCCAACTGCACATTCATCATTTGCCCCCAAATTTTATTTTCCCACTTGAAAGAGACAGAGAGAGAGAGCGAGAGAGAGCGAGAGAGAGCGAGAGAGAGAGAGAGAGAGAGATCCTTTGAGCTAAACTCCCTTGTGCCTTGGATTCCATGGGGATCTCCCACTTCTCGGATCACTACTTCCATCCGGCTCCTCTTCTGCCTCCTGCATCCTGCCTCCTGCCTCCTGCCTCCTGCCTCCTGCCTCCTGCCTCCTGCCTCCTGCCTCCTGCCTCCTGCCTCCTGCCTCCTGCCTCCTGCCTCCTGCCTCCTGCATCCTGCATCCTGCAGGGAGGTCTTGCTAAAGGGTCTTTCCAAAGCTGCTTTCATTGTTACTTCTTCTTACAGTCACTCCAGAAGAAGGGCAGGGCACTGACCTAAAGCCCCTATTGCTAGTTCAGACTTTTCTCCCAAAATCTAGGTCTGCAATGTCCATTTTGAGGTTAAACTGGAACCTGATGCCTATTCGTAAGCCATTTTTCAAACCAGCTCTGCCTCCATCTTTAACTTTTATACCAATGTCACGGATGCCCTCGTATCCTTCTCTGCTGTGATCACCCACCCAGGGCCTCGGCAGTCCTAACCCTATTAGACTCTCCACCTGTGCTCACCACACCCTCCACGACAAACTCTCTTCACACAGGCCTGGGCTCCCATGTCCCTTATATGCCTTCCTGGGCAGCTTTCCAATGTCTCTCCTAGCAGAGGTTGCTAGAATTTTGCAGAGTGAAAGGGTAATTCGGCCAAAAGCAAATTAGAAATGAAGAGTTAAGCACACAAACAGGCCTTCTCTCTGCAACAAATCTTAGACTCTCTATCATTTGCTGTGCGTTTTGAATTTTCAAGAAAGGCAGGCGTTGGCAGCGTTTCTCCCTTGTTTGCCAAGAGAATTCTGCATCCAGAGGGTGTTAGAGGGTCAGTGCGAGCGGTGCGCCCCGGAGCTCCGGAGTAAACTGAGAGGTCCCCACCTGCTGCTTGTGGGAAATCCATAAGACTTGGTCATTTTCCCCTGAGCCGCCAGTCCTCCTTCTTCACACATTCCCCAATTTCTCTCGCTCAAATCCTTAACCCTTTCACTGCCCCCCTTCAACCGCTGTGGGCACTCTCTGCCAGCACTCAGAGCCTGGACTCCGCTGCCAGCTCAGGGCCCGGGCCAGAGGGTGTGCTGTTGACGTAGACTTCGGAGTCAGGTCAGTCTCCAGCTCTGTCACACCTTTACCTGGGCAACAGGCAGCAAGCAACGTAAGCTTGCTGAGACTTTGTTCTCTTATCTGTAACATGGGGATAATGATGATGCCCATCACGTAAGGAAATTAAATGGAATCTACATGTAAGACCGTGTTTGTGGTGCTTAGTCCATTGAAGGTATTTAATAAATGGCATTGGCTATTGGTGCCCTCTATTCCTGGTAGTAGCATTTGAATTTCTTTTTCTTTGATTTTTTTTAGAGAGAGAGGAAGGGAGAGGGAGAGAGAGAAACATCAAGGTGAGAGATAAATATCAATCAGCTGCCTCCTGCACGCCCCCTACTGGGGATCGAGCCCACATCCCACGCATGTGTCCTGACCGGAAATCAAACAGGTCCATGGGTCAAGGCTCAGCCACTGAGCCACACCAGCTGGGCGTCCCTGCGAATATTACAGGAGAAAGGCATCCAAGGGCTTGCCCAGGAGGTGTGGGAGCTGCAGATGGAGCCACTGGGGGAGCCACTCTAAAGCTATCTAGCCCATCTAGGAGGAGCTGTCAGACTTCCAATCCCAACACTGCTTGGCCTCTATCAGATGCTAGACTCCCAAACTTACTGGTTCAATCCGTTTTGCTAGAGAGGATAAGAACCATACCCGAAGTCATATAGCGGTACCTGGAGGAGCCAGCTGCAGTTTTCGCCTGGAACATTGGACTCAGCAGCCTGACATCTTGAAGCCCTGTGCTAAATGCCCTAGTCTATACGGGGGGGCAAGAGTAGGTTTACAGTTGTTCATGTGGAAAATAATGCAATAATTAATAAATAGTAATGCAAGAATAAACATTGTGTTTTGCATACTCACAACTTTAAACCTATTTTCCCCCATCCTCATGGCTTGGGGCTCCTAGATGCTTTTGAAACAAGTTCAGAGAAATCAAAATCACCTGCTTAGACACTCTGGTTTAGACTTGGGTTTGTGACCTGTTTCAACAAAATGTGTGACCTGGGGGCAGAAACCTCACCTCTCCAATTGTCAGTAAGCATGGGCACTGGAAACTTGAGATAATGAAGTCCCCCTTTTTAGTGTTGGCAGAGGAGGAGGTGTGATAAACATCTAAAGCACCAACCCTGGCACTAGGGAAGCTACATTCTAGTGTTTTGGTTAAACACATGGGCTCTGGGATGAAACAAACACATGGGCTCTGGAATCAGACTGGGCTTTCATTTCTGTTCTATCAGTTCCTGGCTGTGTGGCTTTATAAAATATAGATAATAAGTGTCTTATTTATAGCGTTGGGATGATTATTAAATTAGATAATGCTTTCCAAGTGTTTGATACAGTGTTCAGTAAGCAGTTATTATCATACTAAATAAATGTGATTATTGTGATGACGATAGTGATGATTTTATTGGTTAAGATAAGATAGACTATGCTGAAGAAATACACACAGAATAAAGCAACCTAAAATCTCAGAGGCTTAATAAATCAAAGATTTGTTTATCTCCTGCTCATGTCATGAATTCAGAGTGGTTGGTGGGGGTTTTATGCTATACAACCGCTCAAGAACCCAGGCTGAAGAAGCTTCCACCATCTGGCTGCTGGCATGGTCTGAAACATGTGTGTGACCACCATAGCAGGGAAAGAAAGGGTTGGACATGGCATGCTTCAGCTACAACTACTCAGATGGCTCCATCAGACAGCAAAGGGGCTGGAAGATAGTTTCAGTGTGTCCAGGAAGGGGACCAGGGCTGGATAGGGGTGAGCACCACTACCTATCCCAGAATTCTGATGGCAGAGACAGTGACACAAACTGTGGGGGTATCTAGCTGGGAGCCTTACACTCAGGAGATGGTCAAGAATGAGCAGCCATTGTTATTTTAATTATATGTTAATTTAAGAGCAAGCCTTAGTCCCATAATGGGTAACAAGATGGGCATCTCAGAGGGAAGGGCTAGACTCAACACCAAATCTGGAAATTCGGGAAAGAATATCCAGGTGAATGTGCCGAAATCTGGAACTGCCCCAGCCAGCTCCTCACGTTAGGAAATCAGGGCTCTCCAAGGTCCCTGATGCATCTGTCAAGTCATTGCTCCAGGTGTGCTCCCTCGACGGCCCCCATGGGAATCACCTGGAGAATTTGTCAATGAGGTCAATTTCTGACTCATCTCAGAACTATTGAATCTGAATCTGTGTGAGTGTGTGTAGGGTGCGTGGTGCACGGTAGAGTCTGCAACGTGTACCTTACAAGCTCACTTGATGACGGGTAGTCAACCTGGAGGCTGAGCTCCACGGAAACACTTCTTGCCCTTGATTTCCCTGGGACAACACATCTGACTGAGACCCCAGGGTTCCCCTCAGCACCATGCTTGGTCCTTCGTCTGATGCTGGGTGCAGAAACTGAGGGTTAGCACTAGAGAAAGCCAGAGTCAGCTACCAGGTCTCTCATTTACTTGCAGAGTCTTCTTGAGCAGCCCTGAACTTCAGGTTATTCATCTGTGAAATGTGTCGTACAGTAAAATGACCTGGCTTTTTGTTGGGAGGAGTCAAGGATATCATGTGAAAATGCATCATAAAGATGGTGAGGTGATGATAACGATGACAATAAACATGGTAATGGAAATCTGAAAGCCTTCTAGTCATTGCCTGGACCTCATGGGTGCAACAGATGGAACATGTGGTTACTTTTTATTCTCTAAAAAAACTCCATCTAAATAAAATGGAGTTTTAGGATGATTATAGGATGGGTAAGAAAGTACCAGAGACATATGTAACGTCATGTCTGAGATGTAGTTCATGTCTAACCAATGCTGGATCTATTTTCCTTTAATTCCTGGTGAAACAGACCTAATCCCTGAACAAAAGAGCCAGCTGGCTTTAATTACTTCTGAATGAGAGCCAGAAAGGTGGAGAGAGAAGTGGGCATTGATAGAAGAACATGGATTCTCAGGTATAGAAGACAATTCTATTAATAATAATGAATTTGTTCTCTGGTTCGGTTTCTACCTCATCTTGAGTTGCAGGCTCTGAAAACAGCTATCATGGGTTATTTGACATGGTACCTCAAATTTCTGAAATTCACACCTTGGGCAGATGTTTAGAGTTAGTGCTTGTTGATCAATGTCATTAATTGGGAAGAGTTATACTGTGAGAGTGACAGAGATGGGTGGGTAAAAAAGAAAGACTGTGAATAAGAAATGGAACTATGGTGGGTGACTCTTTTAACTGTATATATGTCCAAACCCACCAGTGTCAAGGTGGGAGAGAGGTGTTGGAGATTTGCCAAAACAAGAGGTATGCACAGTGGCAGGCAATAAAAACCCACAATGCTCAGTTCGTCTATTTCGTACCTGTGTTTGTTTGAACTAAATCTGCTTCTAGCTCCAATTGATTAACAGCAGTAATCTTTGATTATGATCTGCCTCCATACAGATCACTTCTCTATACCCAGTTCGAATAGAATTATACTTGTTTGTTTAAAAAAATAAAATAAGCCCTGGCCAGTTTGGCTCAGTGGTTAGAGTGTCAGCCCATGAACTGAAGGGTCATGGATTTGATTCCAATCAAGGGCATGTACCTGGGTTGCAGGTTTGATCTCCAGCCCTGGTCCAGAGTCAGGAGGGAGGCAACCAATCAATGTGTCTCTCTCACATTAACATTTCTCTCTTTCTCTCTCTCTCTCTCCTTCTCCCTCCCTTCCTTCCACTCTCTAAAAGATAAATGGAAATGTATCTTTGGGTGAGGATTAACAGCAACAAAAAAATAAATAAATGAAATAAAATTTCACTATGAAAAAGAACATTCATTTGATGATTTCTTTAGTATCAAAGTTCAATGTTCAAATACTGAACACTGCACAGTTGTTTTCTATCTTCTACTCGTATCCAGTACTTTACAGAGATAGTAACACATCACTTTGGACATCAAAGGTCTTTCTTAATGAATATGTTAATATGTTGATATTGATATGTTAATATACGATAGTCCAATTTAGCCTTTAAAAATCACATGGAACAAATAGCACCAGAAATTCAAAAGCTCTCAGGAGTCACCCATCCGTTCCTTTTGCAATATATTTAGGAGTCGTAGGCATGCTGACATTGAGTTCTGGTACAAAGGCAAGTCTCACTTTCATAGCGATGTAGTAGTGGAAAGATTTGTTGCTGCCCTGGGCTGTTCAATTTTTTCTCCAACAGGAGAGCTTGGAGCATTGCATCAAATCTCAAAGAAAGAAAAAAACAAGTGCACTGGTGAAATTAGACATGAGGTCCCAGGCAAACATTTCTGTAAAAACTGCTTTTCTCACCTTATGTTTAAAAACACGTTCCACATCCTTTAAAATGCAGGTTGCCATGGTTACAGTTGTGCAGGAAGGTAAGGTTTCCAAGCATCTCTGAGCTCATCCGTTAATGCCAACAGCTCAGAGATTTTTGAAAATTGATATTTATAAAATATCATCCTCTTTTCCCCCTCTAGTTCGTAACTCACATCCTTTAAGGCAACTGGATAGGTTTACAGGGTTATCGGTGGTAGTTACCAGTGTGGGTCTGGCATTTTGAAAGGCCACACAAGTGCATCACTGATCATATGCTACATATGGCCTTTGATCCACGTCCACATGTGGTGGGTCCAATTCATATGCTGACATCTACAAAAATGGAGAATTGCCATTTTGACAAACAAAGGTGTCATCCTTCACTCCATTGCCATAGATCTGTCCCGATAGCCATAATCCTAATAGCTACCTGCTTGAAAATCACACTAATCAAACTTTTTAATATAACTTTCTTACAGAATTTATAATTTAAATGATGCCTAAGATCATGTGCTAACATGCTTTATGTAAGAACCTTAAAATCCATCCACCCCAACTTGATGCAATTTTACATGCTTGATAGCCTGTCATTAATGAATAGATTAATTTCATGTCATACACATTTAAATGAGACATTAAAGTTATATGCCTTTTAGAGACCACAGTATCTCAACATTGGGAAAGTTTGTGTTTATTTTCCAAAGGGTCTTTTTTATGTGTCTATTTTAACTTATGCTCAAAAATTCACAGGAGAGATGACTATGTCTACATTTTGACCAGTTTGAGTCTCCAATCAACCTGATTATCTTTCTTATACAGACCTTAGTTCATTATCACAAAACCATAAACCCCACAATACTGACCCTACGGTACCCATTAATTGATTATAAAGTATTTTTAAAATATGAAAATGTGATTTGAGTGAAATAAAACTGTCAATTCAGCTGGAGTCTCAGGAATTCACAGTGTTGCTTACAGATAGGGAACCAGCAGACTGATGAATGGTCTATTTTTTCCCAGAGTATTTTTAAAAGCTAGATTATTTTCAGTCATCTACTTTGGGCAAATGGGAGAATTTACCAAGATGGAGAAAATAGATAGACTATAAGACATGGAAGGGAAAGCAAAGAATCAAAATAGGAATGTGTTAAGTTCTAGGTATCTGACTATTTATGGATTGAGAGTGAGCATATACCTGGAGCCCAAGTAAAAGGTGAAGGATAAAATTTAGATTTGTAAAACAACAACTATCCCCCAAATGTATACACATTTTGAATAATTATAAAGCCAGTGTTTATTAAAATACATTTTAATTTCAAAATGTAATAGAATCTACTGACACCCTATATACATTTTTTGGGGACACTGTGTGTATGTATATAAAACTGAAGGCCCTGTCCAGCTGATGTGGCTCAGTGGCTGAACGTCAACCCATGCACCAAGAGGTCACTGGTTCGATTCCTGGTCAGAGCACATGCCCAGGTTGTGGGCTCAGTCCCCAGTGGGGAGCATGCAGGAGGCGGCCAATCAATGTTCTCTCTCATCAATGTTTCTATCTCTCTCTCCCTCTCCCTTCTTCTGTCTCTAAATAAAAAATAAATAAAATAAAATAAAATAAAAAAACTTAAAAAAGAACAACAACTGAAGGCCCTGAGAGTCGATGGTGTTCTTTAGGAGAGAGCAAAGTAACAACAGAAGTGGTTGAGAAAAAACCAACGCAAGCCCAGTATTTGATAATTCCAGGCCAACGGGCCATCCAACCAAGCAGAATGAGAAGAAACAGCGCTTCGAGAAGTAGCTGGAGAAGCACGAGGCTATCTTGGTGAAGAAGCAGAAAGCAACCACAGCGAGACTGAGATTCTTCTTCAAGGTGAGATGAACAGCGCGGAGGCTTGAAATGGCCTCTTCCCTGTTTGTTCCCTCAAGAGCCCGAGCTTCCGGAACAAGGGAAGAACCTCAGTTTTATCGTATTTCAGAACTGACCTAGCTCAGTGCCTAGGACAGGGAGCCCACTCTATCACTATCTGATGAAATGAACGAGCAACAAGACCACAGGTGCACGACACCGGGGATGAATCCGCAGCCTGTGTGGATTGGGGGGGCTACCAAGGCCAGATTTCTCCCCTTCACTGCTTAGGTCATATATTATCCTGAGGGACCCTTTTGTATTTCCATACAAAGAAAACTCTAATTCTCTTAAATGACGTGACACCAACTGCATTTAGACTTTAAAATGCAATTCAAATGTAACTAGAATGTAAATTGGGTTAGGTTGAAGTCATCATCAAAATCTCTCAGACGCCTCCGAAATGGGACTTACTACCAAATGTAGCACCCTTAAGAGCTCACAGCTACCCACACCGTGCCCAGTGAGTCCACACGTGGTTCATTATGTGGCTGATGATCATTACAGAAGAACAAGCAACTGATAACATTAGTCTGATATCCGTAATCATCTCCGTGGCTGACCTGAATCGCAGTATTGTTAATGAGATGGACCGTGTGACAATTAGCTATGAAAAAAGCAATAAAAAGACTCAAATTAATCTAAGAAGTCAATCCTGGGACAATGTATGGAATCAGGGGACAGATAATAAGAAACCTGATTGGGAGCAGCGTTTTAAAAGAACCACAGGGGCCTGATTTCTGGAATCCACTGCCCTTGATTCAGACAAGATGATAAGAAAAAGAAAAAGAAAATACCAGCTTATTAACTGTGACACCCTTGTTCAAATTTTAGAAAATTGCTCCTTTGAAGAACACGGTGGGGAAGAAAGCAGGCCCCATTTCTGTCTGCGATATCAGAAGCAGAGTGTCTGCTGTCTTCTAGATCAGAGGGATGTGCCCATCTATTTGATAGCAAGCCCCAGAATTAGTATAAAGATATTATGGCCATAAAACACCTGTGCTGAATGAAGAAGGACTAAAGTAGCGTAGGATGCATGGGAGGAGGCAACAGAAATGAATGCTGCCAAACCCTGGTTTCTTGTCCCCAAGACACTGAAGTCAAGCCTGGAAACAGGAAAGTAAAACTTGATCTAGTCCTATTAGGAGCTTGTTAGCGGCCCGCGGGGTCTTTTATCTGGAGTCCTTGAAAACATCAACCTTTGTGCAACAACCACAACAAAACCAATTTTCTTCGTCTTAAAAGTGTACCCTTCGTCAGCTTGGACACACAGGCAATCACTCCTCTAAAGGAAATGCTTTGTACCTTAGGAGGGCATGTCACCTTCGTAGCCCAGTGTGTCTTTTAGCATTTCATGGACATGGCACGACGGTAGCATTACACACTTGAAAGGAAGACGCTTCCATTCTATTGGCTAGCGATGCATGTTGGAACTCCGGAACGAATCGTCAAATAGAATCCATTAATACTCATACTTTTAAAGAACCAGTGACCCTTAACGAAGAGAGATTAAAAGGTGTTGACACGTTGAAATGAGCTGATGTATTATGACTGTGTATTGATTCAACCCATGGAGCTTGGTTTTTCTTTCCTTCATAACAACACTGTGTTCAAAAGCACAAAGCAAAGCACTTCCTTCCCTGGCTAATTCCCACCTGGACTGCACACTCACACCGGACTATACTGTTTTATACCCATATTCCCTGGAGTCAAACTTATCTGCACATCGACTCACCTGGGGAGCTTGAAGCCAGAGGACACCCACCTGAGATTTGCATGTGGTTGGTATAGCAATGTGCCTGGGATAGGACTTGGACATCAAGATCTTGAAAGTTCAGATATTCCTCAAGGGCAGCCAAGGTTTGAGGACTCCCGTTTATAGCATCACGTGCTTACTTCTGACCAACATGCCCTTCATGTTGCCCTTCAGCTTGACTACATTGTAGACAGGCTTGTTCCTAACTAGAGGCCCGTCACCCCAGTCTCCAACCCCCTTTTCTTTTTAATTTTTTTTCTTTATTGCTTTTAGAGAGAGGAAGGGAGAGGAAGAGAGAGAGAAAGACATCGATGAGAGAGAACATCGATTGGCCGCCTCCTGCATGCCCCCACTGGGGATCGGGCCCACAACCTGGGCATGTGCCCTGACCAGGAATCGAACCAGCCACCTCTTGGTGCATGGGTCAAAGCTCAAGCACTGAGCCACATTTCTGGGCACCCCCCCCCCTTTTCTTAAATAATTCACTTTATTATTATTTTTTTTTATCCTCACCCGAGGATATTTTTCCATTTTTTGTACAGATAGAATGGGAGGGAGAGAGAGGAAGGGAGAGAGAGTGAAAGAGAAACATCGACGTGAAGGGACACATTGAGTGGCTGCCACCCGCACGACCAACCAGGGCCAGGGACAAACTGCAACCGAAGTATGTGCCCTTAGCGGGAACTGAACCCGGGTCTCTCCGGACCGCAGGCCGACGCTCTAACCGCTGAGCCAAACTGGCCAGGGCTTAAATAATTCACTTTAGAAAACTTGCTATTGTAATTCTCTGCCCTTTGAAATGTAAATCTTCTTCTAGCTTCTCCCAGTTTTACTACCCAGGAATGTCCTTCTCAAAAACCTGTAACCTTTTCTTTAAGGAGGTAGTGCTATCTCCCAGTCTCTGTGGGAGGGTAGGGACTGAACTCCGGTAAGTCCTACAGAAACACAGGTGGCCCAGTTCCATTGCCCCCACCCCTTCAGATCCTCTAGTACTTTCCTCTAGCTCCTTCCAGGGCTGTGCACCCTCGTGCCTTTTGTTTAAGAAGGTGGGAGTTCAAGCTTCCGGACGGCAGTCATCTCCAAGTCTCCCGTGCCTGTTCACTTCTGGTGTGGTTTGCTCTCTTGTCTGGACCGGACCACGCCGTATTCATATTACCTGTTTGCATTTCAGTCTTTCCTGCTCCCCTGAGGTCTCCGTGTTGTTTTCCTTTCTCTCCTCAACATCTAGCCCAGGACAGGGCTCATCACAGGGCCCCAGTGCAATACCTTTTCCATTTTAAAACTGTACTAAAGGCAGAAATTGCATAACGTGCACACGTAATTATTTGACTTCGGCAACATGCAAGTGTCGAGGGAGAACGGCAGGAGAGAGACGTCTGAGGGAGAGGCACAGAGAAAGAGCAGACAGCCAAGAAAAGGACCAAAGAGATGGAGACCCGTTCTTTGTCCCATTGTCCTTTGCCTCTTCCCAATTAGACCTTGGCTCTCATTGCCCCAGAGAAACAAAAGACCGTAATTCCTGGCTTTTGGACTTTTAAAAACTCAGGTCTAGGCAACTGAAGTGCCATGGAAGAAACTTCCAAGGGTAATTTTGACACCATGTAATTTTTGCTTTGTAATGTTTATTTTAGAACATAACCCTTGGCTCCACACAAACCTCCACTTTAGATGTCTCCCTTCTGTCCTTTTCTTATATAATCTGTTGCTTTAGCACATTCCTTGGTGAGGAATTACTTGCCTTTGACAAATGATTTGCTTGCTTTCATTAAAAAATAGTTTTTTTTCTTTATTGATATTAGAAAGAGAGAGATAGAAGCATCGATGAGAGAGAACATTGACTGGCCGCCTCCTGTGTGCTCCCCTGCCCCCCGGGGATTGGGCCCACAACCTTGGCATGTGCCCTGGCCAAGAATCGAACCGGCAACCTTTTGGTACATGGGTCAACGCTCAACCACTGAGCCACACCAGCCAGGCTGATTTGCTTGCTTTCAAAGCTTGCTGCTTAAAATTAATATTCCTTAACAATAAATGAAACAAATGTGTCTGTTTCCACAGAAGTGGTTTTTACCCCTTAATCTAACTTTTCATAGTATCTGAACATCTCATTTTCCAAATGAGAATTAAATAACTGAATACGTAACTTAGGTTTATATTTCACAGGAGTTTCTTTCCCTAAACCATAAAAAGTTTAATTGACAAACTTTATACAGGGCGGGGCAAAAGTGGGTTTACAGTTGTTTGTATGGAAAATAATAGACTAATTATTAAATAATAATAAAAGAATAAACTCTGTGTTTTGTGTACTCATAACTGCAGACCTACCTTGCCCCACCCTGTATCATTATATGTAGTTCTAGATTCCAAGAACCACTGTGAATATAAAAGCATTTCAAGATTTTTTTTTTCCTATAAAAAATAGTTGAAATGACATGGTTTAACATTTACTTGCAGATGTTACAAAAATAAAATAAACTAGAACACACCTGGGGGTGAAAAACCTTTGTATTTTAAAGGCAAATGATACTCAGTTTAATGTTCACTTCTGGCATGGTACCTGCTAGTTACTCAATAAATGTTTTATTAGTCAGCTTAGGCTAAAGTTTGCTGCAGCAACAAGCAATGTCATAATCTTAGTGAATTGCATTAGCCCAGATTTATTTCTGTCTCCTTGTGGGTCAGTTTTAGTGCTGCTCTCGATCTTCTTCATTTCAGGATCCAGGCTAAAGAGGCAGCTCCTCTCCAGAATATGTTGGTCTCATGGTAAGGGGCAAAGTAGCAGAAACTTTGCATGGTCTGTGGAGCTCCCCCTTTTAAGTAGCACATGTGACTTCTGCTTACATTTCATTGGCTGAAGCAAGTCACATGGTTAAGCCTGTTATCACCAGGGCAAGACTTTCTAGGGATGGGCCAGATACAAAGAAGCAGCAAATATTTCTAAATACTACTACCATTATTTACAGTATTGATTGAGTAAAAAAATCTTCTTTTATTGTGTGGAACTTCATTCTACTCTACCCATTCTGGAATTGTTCTCGTTTTCCAAACATAAAATAACTGCAATGACATTCTTATCAGTTTTCTAGGACTACTCTGAAAAATTTATGATGAAATAGGAGCTTTAAACAACAGAAATGTGTTGTCTCAGAGTTCTGGAGATCTGAAGGCCTAGATCAAGGGGATGGATGGCAGAAGTGTTTTCTTCTGAGATTCTGAGGGAGTGTCCGTTCTATGCCTCTCCACTGACTTCTGGTGTTTTCCTGGAGATCTTGGGCATCCCTTGGCTCATAGCTGCATCATACCAATCTCTGCCTCCATATTCATCTAGTATTCTCCCTGTGTGTATGTCTGTGTCCAAATTTCTCCTTTTCACAAGGAAATCAGTCGTACTGGATTAGGAGCCCAAACTATTCCAGTATGACCTCATTCCAACTAATTCCATCTCCAATGACCTTATTTCCAAATAAGGTCACACGCTGAGGTACCAAGGGTTAAGATGTCAACATATGAATTTGGGGGGACAGTTCAACCCTAAACAAACAAATATTATGTTTGTGCAAAACAGTCCTTGTTTTGGCTGTGGTCCTGGTGACATTGTTACTAGGGATCCCTCATTCAGTCTCAAAAATGTATCAGATTAAATGATCAATTAAACAGCTATCCTAAAAATAATACATGGTTATTATAGAGATCTCGAGAAAAAAACCTAGAAACAGTTAACATAGAAGATTTAAAAGGAATCACCTTTAGTGAAGGGATTAAGAGAGAAAAAAGAAAAGAGACTTATAGGCACAGAGAGGAAGGGGGTGGGGGGAGAGAGAAGAGGGTAAAGGGGTATAAATGCTGATGGAAGGAGACATGACTCAGAGTGGTGAACACACAGTACAATATACAGATAATGTATTATAGAATTGTACACTTGAAACCTATATAATTCTATTAACCAACGTCACCCCACTAAATTGAATAAAAAATAAAATGAAAATTAAAAAAAATCAATGTTATCACTTAAATAAAATAAAAAGGGATCACCTTTAAATATCAGCACATTTGAAATTCCACTATTATTTAAATAAAACAGGAACAAGACTATAATACTGTTTTGTAACCTGTGTTTTCCCTCAGTAATTTTTTGTGCATGCTCCTCCTATAGGCTTAAAAAGTTCTTCGAGAACATGATTCATAATAGCCATCATATCCATCCCATAATTTATTTAATGACTTCCCTATTGTGGGTCATTTAGGTAGATTCCAAGAGAGCACTATTTTTACAAAGTCATTCTGTCATATAAAACACCAAGCAGTGATTTTAGAAAGATGTGGCAAGAATTTCTTGCAGTTATGGGTATGTTTCTCATAACAGTTTAATCACACATGACAGTCCTCTTGCACGTTTACAAAGGGACGTAAGCTCTTTTTTGTCTAGCTTTCCTTAGGAAGAATAGGGTTTCCAAAAGCCAGACACTGTACACTGAACTGCAAATCTTTCTTTGTTGGTTTTGCAACACGCTTCTTGATGTTTTATTTCTGGTAGACTTTAAGTCGTTTGGGCTTTTATTTTTCGAAGACTATCCTGAAAAATAAATGTGGCCGCTTCCTTGCAACATAGTAATAGTTCTTAGAAAACACTCTTTGGAATTTCTTATCCAAAGTCCACTGCGTTGTACATGGGCTTGATGTGTGAGTTGTCAGGGTCCTGGGCGAGGCTGAAGTCGTGAAAATGGGAGAGGGCGATCACAGAGAGGGTAGAATCTAAGGAGCCTTGGGGATCAGCAACATTTAGAATCTGGTTGTTAAATGCAGGACTGGCTACATTATTTGTGGGGGCCCAGTGCAAAATGAAAATTCTGGCCCCTTGCTGTAAAAGTGTTAAGGTTTTCAGGAAATCCTCAGCAGAGCATCAGACCAAGCATGGCTCATACTGGTCTCCAACCCAACTCCTTTACCACGAGGGTCATTCTGGCTCCTCCCTCTGCCTGTTTGTAAACTCCCACTCCAACAGTGAAAAACATACTCCCACTATCCTCCATCGATGTACTTAATGGTTCATTTCCAGCATGCATATGTAATGGTTTCAGAACTGCTAACCTGTACCCTGATGGGAAAGAACTTCATCAACTAGAGAGCAATGCTACCTACAGGTTCATTTCCTTTTAGTCTTAGGGACTCCACTGCTTTCTAAAGTTACTTAGGTCATCAGATTTGCCCCCACTTCCTTTGTGAGGTTGTTTCATACATTGGTGAAAAAGTTAGCTTCTGCATTCCCTCCTGGGATCCTGTGTCAAGGTCTATGGGCTTCGACAGGTGCATGGTGTTACATATCCACCAAGGCAGTATCATTCAGAATCAGACAGTGGTCCCCTCTTGGTACCCACAGGGAACTGACTCCAGGAATCAAGACCCTTACACAAAATGGCGCGGTATTTGCATATAAGCCTTGCACGCCCTCCCCATACTTTAAATCATCTCTCAATTATTCATGATACCTACTACAATGTAATGCTATGTAAATAGTTGTTATACTGTATAGTTTAGGCGATAATGAGAAGAAAAATGTGTGTACAGATGTAACCATCATAGGCCTGACTACATAGTATATGTCAGCAAGAAAATAACCTTTTTTAAAGTCTTTCTCATTTGCGTTTGGTTGAATCAGTGGGTGTGGGACCTGTCGACATAGAGGGCTGACTGTAGCATATAGTTCTTCCGTCTTAAAAAATCCCCTGTGCCTCATCTATTCAATCCTTACTACTCCTTCTCCTAAGCCTCCGGCAATCACTGATGTTCTTACTGTACATCTATGCTTTTGCCTTTGCCAGAATGTCATATAAATGGAAATGTACAGTGTATTGTCTTTTCAGACTGGCTACTTTCATTTATAAATATGCATTTAAGAATCATTTCTGTCCTTCCGTGGCTTAATAGCACATTTGTATTTATAGTTAAACGGCATTTCAATGGCTATACTACAGTTTATCCACTCGTCCAGTGAATGAGATCTTGGTTGCTTCCAATTTTTAGTGATTATGAGTAAAGTTGCTATGAGCATTTACGTGCAGGATTTTGTGTGGACATATATCTTCAAATAAGCCGGGTAAGTACTCAGAAGTGCAATTGCTGGGTCATATGGTAAGACTGTTTCGTTTGTAAGACACTACCAAACTGTTTTCCAGAGTGGCTGGCTGTTTTGCATTCCCACCAGCAATGGATGAGAGTCCTCAACCGCTCTGCATCCTTGCCAGCAATCGGCGATGTGTTGTTTTATTCCCACCATTCTGATAGCTATGTAGCCGCATCTTGTCGGTTTAGTTTTCTGTTCCCCACTGACAAATTATGTTGAGCAGCTTTTCATCTGCTTATTTCCTATTTCTATATCTTTTTTGGGTGAAGTGTCTTTTCAGAGCTTTTGTCCATTATTTGAGTTTTTGTTTTCTTGTTGTTATTTTGTTGTTGTTGTTATTTATTTATTTATTTATTTATTTATTTATTTATTTATTTTGGTACGTGCCCATAGTGGGAACCGAACCCAGGACTCTCTGGTCCGCAGGCCGATGCTCCCAACCGCTGAGCCAAACCGGCCAGGGCTTGTTGTTGAGTTTTATGGGATTCTTCGTATATAGTTGGATACAAGTCCTCATCAGATTTGTTTAACAAATATTTCCCCTCAGTTTGTGACTGCTGTTTCCAGTTGCTTAGCAGTATCTTATACATAGCAGGGCATTGTTTGTTTGTTTGTTTGTTTGTTTTTAATAGCAGGATGTTTCAATAGAGACCAATGATCGATTTTTCTTTGATGTACCATGTTCTGTCTAAAAAGTCTTCAACAAACTCAAGGTCACCAAAATTTTCTGCTGTTTTCTTCCAGAAGTTTTACAGTTTACCATTTTTTATTTAGGTCTATGATCCATTTTGAGTTATTTATTACACAAGGTATATGATTTTTATCTAGATTCTTTTTTTTTTTTATTTGGACATAATTATTTCAGCACCATTTATTGAAAATACTATCCTTTCTCTATTGAACTGTCTTTGTGTTTATGACTTTATAAAACGAAACAAAACAAAAAAGTTGTATATATTTGTTTGGGTCTCTTTCTGGGTTATCTTTCCAGTTCAATTGATTTGTCTTCTTTACCATCCTGATTACTCACATCACCTAATTTCAAACCTTCTATTGTCTTAAAATTGGGTAATGTAAGTCCTTTAGCTTTTATGTTTTCATTCAGCAATGTGTTGGCTATTCTAAGTCTTTTACCTTTCCATATAAATTTTTAGAATCAGTATTTCAGTATCTACAAAACTTCCTATCAGGATTTTGATAGAGATTGTATTAAGTCTATAAATCAAGCTGGAAGAATCGATATCTTAATCATATTGTCTTTCAATTCATGAATACAGAATATCACTTCATTTATTTATTCTTTGACTTATCCCATCATATTTATTCATTTCAGTATATATATTCTGTTAGATTTATACTATTGTGCTTAATTAATTGACTTTTGCACCTTGGCCTTTTATCCTGTGACCTTGATATAAACAAATAATAGTTACTTTGTAGATTCTTTTGGGTTGTCTTTACACAGGCAATCATGTCATCTGTAAACAAGGACAGTTCTACTGCTTCTTTGCCAATATGTATACCGTTTATGTTTTTATCCTGTTGCATTACCTAAGATTTCCCGTATGGTGCTGGGTAGTTGAGAGAAAATGCCTTGCCTTCCCGATCTTAGCGGGAAAGCCTCCAGACCCTCATCACTACGTAGGTTGTTACCTGTAGGTTTTTATAAATGGTTTTTAGAAATCTGAGAGACTTAACCTTTATTCCCAGTTTGCTATTATAAAGTGATACTGAATTTTGTTCAATGTTTTCTCTGGATCAACTGATAAAGTCGTAAGTTTTTTTTTTTCTTCTTCTTCCTGTTGATGTAATGGAGTATATTGATTGATTTTCAAATGTTGAACCAGCCTTGCATACCTGGAATAAATCTCAGATCATGAGTATAATTCTTTTTTCCCCCTAAATTTATTTATTTTTGTTACAGATGTTTCTCCTTTTCCCCCCACTGATTCCCCCCTCCCCCTCCCTTTCCGCCCTCTCCCCAACTTTGTTGTCCCTGTCCATTGTTCATGCACACATTGTTCTATGGTTTATCTCTATCCCACCACTGCCTTTTCTGGGAATAGTCAGTCTGTACCCCACTTCCATGTCTCTAGGACTACCCCATTCCTCAGACTGTTATGTTCATTATATTCCACAAGTAAGTGAGATTATATGATACTTGTCTTTCTCTGTTTGGCTTGTTTCACTTAGGATGACACTTTCCAGGTCCAACCATGTCTTCTCAAAAAATAAGAGATCTTTCTTTCTTACAGCTGCATAGTACTCCATTGTGTATATGTACCACTGCTTTTTTATTCATTCGTCTACTGATGGAAACTTGGACTGTTTCCAGATCTTAGCTATTGTAAATAGTGCTGCTATGAACATAGGGGTACATATATGCTTTCTGATTGGTGTTTCAGGCTTCTTAGGGTATATTCCTAGAAGTGGGATCACTGAGTCAAATGGAAGTTCAATTTTTAATTTTTTGAGGTAACACCATATTGTTTTCCATAGTGGCTGCACCAGTCGGCATTCCCACCAGTAGTATACTAGAGTCCCCTTTTCTCCACACCCTCGCCAAAACTTGTAGTTTGATGATTTGTTGATGGCAACCATTCTGATAGGTGTGAGGTGATACCTCATTGTTGTTTTAATTTGCATCTCTCTGATGTTGAGCATTTCTTCATATGTCTCTTAGCCATTTGTAAGTCCTGTTTGGAGGGGTGTCTATTTAGTTCCTCTGCCCATTTTTTAATTGGGTTCTTTGTCTTCCTTTTGTCGAGTTGTATGAGCACTCTATATATATTGGAAATTAACCCCTTATCTGATATATCATTGGCAATTATGCTCTCCCATGCAGTGGGTAGCCTTAATATTTTCATGATTGTATCTTTTGCTGTGCAGAAGATTTTGAGTTTTATGTAGTCCCATGTGTTCATTTTCTCCTTTGTTTCTGTTGCCTTAGGTGATGTGTCAGTGAAAATTCTGCTGCGTATGATGTGTGATATTACATTTTCTTCTAGGATTTTTATGGATTCATGAGTCACATTTAAGTCTTATCAGTTTTGAGTTTATTCTTGTGTAGGGTGTAAGTTGATGGTCTAGTTTCATTTTTTTGCATGTGACTGTCCAATTTTCCCACACCATTTATTAAAGAGGCTGTCTTTACTCCACTGTATGCTCTTGCCACCTTTGTCAAATATTAATTGAGCATATTGCCTTGGGTCCATTTCTGCGTTCTCTGTTCTGTTCCACTGGTCTATATGCCTGTTCTTGTGCCAGTACCAGGCTGTTTTGATTACAGTGGCTTTGTAGTATAACCTGAAATCTGGTAATGTGATCCCTCCTACTTTGTTCTTCTTTTTCAAGATTGCTGTGGCTATTCGAGGTCTTTTGAGGTTTCATATGAACTTTTGAAGTATTTGTTCTAGTTCTGTGAAATATGTCATTGGTATTTTGATGGGGATTGCATTGAATCTATAGATTGCTTTGGGTAGTATGGACATTTTAATGATGTTACTTCTTCCAATCCATGAACAAGGTATGTGCCTCCACTTTTTTTATATCGTCCTCTATTTCTTTTTTCAATGACCTGTAATTTTCTGTGAATAGGTCCTTTATTTCTTTGGTTAAGTTTATTCCTAGGTATCTTAATTTTTTTGCCGCAATGGTAAATGGGATTGTCTTTTTAGTTTCTCTTTCTGTGAGTTCATCATCGGTGTATAAAAATGCCATCGATTTCTTGACGTTAATTTTGTATCCTGCTACTTTTCCAAATTCATTTATTAAGTCTAGTAAATTTTTGATGGAGTCTTTGGGGTTTTCTACGTATAGTATCATGTCATCTATGAATAATGACAGTTTCACTTCCTCCTTTCCAATTTGGATCGCTTTTATTTTTTCTTCATGTCGGATTGCTGTGGCTATGACTTCCGGTACTATGTTAAATAAGAGTGGTGAAAGTGGGCATCCCTGTCTTGTTCCTGTTCTTAAGGGAAATGCTTGTAGTTTCTGCCCATTGAGTATGATGTTGGCTGATATTACATTGGTCTTTTATATATGGACTTTATTATGTCTAGATATGATCCCTCTATTCCCACATTGCTGAGCGTTTTTATCAGAAATGGATGCTGGATTTTGTCAAAGGCTTTTTTTGCATCTATTGATATGATCATGTGGTTTTTATTCTTCATTTTGTTTATGTGGTGTATCACATTTATTGATTTGCGAATATTGTACCAGCCTTCTATCTCTGGGATGAATCCCACTTGGTATTGGTGAATAATTTTTTTGATGTATTGCTGGATCTGATTTGCTAGTATTTTGTTCAGGATTTGGTGTCTATGTTCATCAGGGATATTGGCCTGTAGTTTTCTTTCTTTGTAGTGTCTTTTTCTGGTTTTGGAATTAGAATTATACTGGCCTCATTAAACAAGTTTGGAAGTCTTCCTTCTTGAATTTTTTGAAATAGTTTGAGGAGAATGGGTGTTAGTTCTTTTTTGAATGTTTGGTAAAACTCTCCCATGAAGCCATCCGGGCCTGGGCTTTTGTTTGCTGGGAGAGTCTTGATTACATCTTCAATTTCTTCTGTTGTTATTGGTCTGTTCAAGTTTTCTATCTCTCCCAAGTCCAGTTTTGGGAGACTATGTGTTTCTAGAAAGCTGTCCATTTCGCTTAGATTGTCGAATTTGTTGCCATATAATTGTTCATAGTAGTTGTTGACGATCTTTTGTATTTCTGTGGTGTCAGTTGTTACTTCTCCTCTTTCATTTCTGATTTTCTGTATTTGGGTTCTCTGTCTTTGTTTCTTGGGGAGTCTAGCTAAGGGTCCATCAATCTTGTTTATCTTTTCAAAGAACCAGCTCTTTGTTTCATTGATCCTTTGAATTGTTTCTTTGGACTCTATGTCATTTATTTTTGCTCTGATCTTTACTATTTCCTTCCTTCTACTTGCTCTAGGATTTTCTTTTCATTTGCTTTCTAGTTCTTTAAGTTGTGAGGTTAGGTAGTCTATTAGAGATTTTTCTTGCTTTTTGAGGTAGGCCTGTAGTGCTATGAACTTCCCTCTCAGAACTGCTTTCACTATATCCCATAGGTTTTGTGTTGTTGTGTGTTCATTTTCACTGGAGTCCAGGAAGTTTTTAATTTCTTCCTTGATCTCCTCATTGACCCATTCGTTATTTAATAACATACTATTTAGCTTCCATGTGTTCAAATGTCTTTGCATGTTCTTGTTGCAATTGATTTCTAGTTTCATGCCATTGTGATCTGAGATGATTGTGATCTTGATATGATTTCAATATTCTTGAACTTGTAGAGACTTAGTTTGTGTCCTAACATGTGGTCTATCTTTGAGAATGGCCCATGTGCACTTGAGAAGAATGTGAATTCTGTAGTTTTGGGGTGTAATTCTCTGTAGACATCTATTAAATCCATTTGGTCTAGTGCTTCATTTAGAGTCTCTGTTTCCTTGCTAATTTTTTGTCTAAAGGATCTATCCAGTGATGTCAGTGGGGTGTTGAAGTCCCCTGCTATGATTGTATTGCTATCGATTTCTCCTTTGAAGACTTCCAGAAGATTTTTGATATATTTTGGTGCTTCTATATTGGGTGCATATATGTTTATCAAGGTTATATCTTCCTGTTGGATAAATATTTTCAGTATTATGTAGTGGCCTTCTTTGTCTCTAGTTATGTTCTTCATTTTGAAATCTATTTTATCAGATATTAGTATTGCTACCCCAGCTTATTTTTTGCTTGGAATATTTTTCCGTTTGCTGGGGAGATTTTTTTCCATCCCTTCACTTTCAACCTATGTAAGTCTTTTGTTGTGAGGTGGGTCTCTTTTAAACAACATATAGATGAGTCATGCTTTCTTATTCAATCAGCTACTCTGTGTCTTTTTATCGAAGCATTCAATCCATTTACATTTAAGGTGATTATTGATATGTATTTATTTATTTATTGCCATTTTTCTTTAGTGTGGTTCTATTTTTCTTCCTATTTCTCCTGCTAATTATAGCAGTCCTTTTAATATTTCTTGCAGTGCTGGTTTGGTGCTAATATATTCCCTTAGCCTTTTTTTTTTGTCTGGGAAGCTCTTTATTTGACCTTCTATTTTGAATGATAGCCTTGCTGGGTAGAGTAGTCTTGGATTCAGATTCTTGTTTTTCATGACCTTGATTACCTCATGCCATTTCCTTCTGGCCTGTAGTGTTTCTGTTGAGAAGTCAGTTGAGAGCCTTATGGGGTTTCCTTTGTAGGTAACCTGTTGCTTCTCTCTTGCTGCTTTTAGGATTCTCTCTTTGTCTTTAATTTTTGGCATTTTGATTACTAAGTGTCTTGGTGTGGGCCTGTTTGGGTTCTTCTTACTTGGGGCTCTCTGTCCTTCTTGAACTTGAATGCCTTCTTCCTTCACCAAATTAGGGAAGTTTTCTGTCACTATTTCTTCAAATATATTCTCTAACCCTTGCTCATTTTCTTTTCTTCAGGGACTCCTATGATGTGAATGTTATTACGTTTCCAGTTGTCCCACAGTTCTCTTAAGCTGTCTTCCTGTTTTTTAGTTGTTTTTTCCTTTTGGTTTTCTGATTGGATGATTTCTTCTACCCTATCTTCTAATTCTCTGATCTGGTCCTCAGCTTCCTCTACTCTGCTGTTTAGACCTTCCAATGTGTTCTTTATTTCTGATATGTCTTTCTTCATTTCTTCTTGGTGGTTTTTAATTTCCAACTGGTTGATTTTCAACATTTCTATGTCTTTACTCATGGTGCTCATGTCCTTACACATCCTGTTGAGCTTCCTCAAGATCATGGCTCTGAATTCTAGTTCTGTTAACTTGCTTCACTGCACCTCATTTATCTCGTCTTTGGTAGCGGTCTCTTGTTTTTTCATGTGGCTTTTGTTTCTGTGTTTCACCATTTTGGTCATCACAGTGGCCTTGGAGCCTGTCAAATTTTCCCTGTGGGTGTTGGTGTTCTGCTGTTTGTTCCCTCTCCTGGGTTTGGATGAGGCAGGGAGGACCTACGTTAGACTCCATTGTCAAGTCTTACTTTCCTGGTTAGAGTTGCTAGCCCAGGAATGGTCCAGTTATCCTCTAGCTTTTTTGCCTGGAGGCTATTAGTAGCCGTCACCTGAAGAACCTTGGTTTCTGAGTTGACTGAAAAACTCCCTCAGGTGCTCAGTGTAAGAGGATTTCCCGAGGGTGGGGCAGATTCTGGTTGTTAATGGGCCTCAATTAGCATTTCAATGGCCACCAGGTGGGGTTGAATCTCCGAGGGAGGGGCCGCCGCCTCTCCCCAGGGCCCTGGGAAGGAGTGAGATGGCCACCATCCTGCATGGCTGCAACTTAGCAAAAGCTCTGAGCCCCCTCCCAATCCTGAGTGTCCCCACACAGTTTCAGTCCAGTCTTCCCTCCCTCTGCCGGAGCCCAAGTTAAGTGGCTGCTGCTATTTTAGCCTCTGTCCTGGCTCTGCACTGTGGAGCTGCTTGGGAGTTTAACCCTTGGGCGCTGCTCCCAGCCAAGGCCACAGCTTCCAGCCCACGCCACGGCAACTCCCATCTGAGGGCGCAGCTCCCAGCAGAGGGTGCAGCTCCCAGCCTATGCCGCTGCTTGCTGTGGGCTCCCGACCCCCTCTCGTGTCTCCGCAAGCCTACCAGGATTGAGTCAGTGTCCCTGGTTATGTGGTCCTTTAAGCTGCTTTTCGGTTGCCTTTTCCTGACGATTTGTCTTTATTTTTGTTGTTATTCCAGTTTGGTCCTGGGAGATGATCTGTGTAGCTTCCATTCACTCCGCCGTCATTTTCCCTGCCAGTATAATTCTTTTTATACATTATTGTATGTGATTTCCTAATATTTTGAGAAATTTTTCATCTGTGTTCATATAGATATTCATTTGTAGCTTTCCTTTCTTGTAATGCCTTTATCTTATTTGAGTATAAGAATAGTGCTGGTCTCATAGAATGAGTTAGAAAGTATACTCTCTACTTTCATTTCCTGGAAGAGATTGTAAGTAATTAGTATTATTCCTTCCATAAATGTTTGGTAAAATTCACCAGTGAAGCCATCTGGGCCTGACACATGGTAAAATTTATCAGTAAACCATCTGGGCTTGGTGTTTTCTTTTTTGGTAGGTTACTAACTATTGATTTGATTTACTGAATAAATATAGGACTATTTAGGTTATCTATTTATCCTTGTATGAGTTTTAATAGTTTCTATCCTTCAAAGAATTGATCTTTCATTCTAAGTTAGCAAACCTGTGGGCCTACAGTTGTTCATAGTATTCCTTTATTATCTTTTTAATGTCCATGTGATCAGTAGTAATGCTTGCTTTTCCATTTCTGATATTGGTAATTTGCATCTTTCTTTTTTCCTTGATTAGCATGGCTATAGGCTTATCAATTTTATTGATCTTTTCAAAGAAGTAGGTTTTGGTTTTGTTGAGTTTTCTATTGTTTTCCTGTTTTAAATTCAATGATTTCTGCCTTGATCTTATTTTTATTTTTCCTCCCGCTTGTTTAAATGATTTACAATTTTAGATCACTGCAGCTGCTGTTTGGAGATTGGGTTGGAAGAAAGCAAGAGTGGACACAAGGAGACACATTATAAGGCTATAGATAAAGACAATAGATAATGGTGGCCTGGATCAGGGTGGGAGAACTGGAGAGAAGCTCACAAACTGCTGCAATCCAACCTTAATCCACAGAGACAAAATCAATTCAGTGGGTATGTACAAAGTGGGCTTGGGAGAGAGAAACAGAGACGTAAAAGGAGGGATCAGTCTATAAAATAGAAAGATACCATCTTAAGTCACTACTTGTAATCAGTGGTGTTCGTGAATGTTTAAGAGTCAACTCTAGAGAAGAAAAAAGACCTGATGCGTAGTGTTTCTCCGTGTATATGGTATAAATACTCTCATCATGGCCACTTGCAAGCTGCAAGAGTGACCTCACTGAGTGCCTACCAGTGGGTGCAAGCTGGCCCGAGCCAACTCCGAACACCATGGCTCCAAACCCTTTAGCATTTCTAGGATTTCATGAGGAGTGTTGGAGAAAGTGATATGGATGATAGGGATTTCAGACCTCAGTTACAATTCCTTTCTTCATTATTCCTTCTGAATTCTTGGTGGTATACACAAAATACAATAAGAAATTTAACAAAGAATATAATATGGGGCAGGTCCTACCCAGTATGTGGCCAGCTAATAATACTGTTTGTGGAATCAAATTGAATTCTACCATATTTCTTGTCAGCGTTTTCCCATATGAAACTGTAATTTTCTCATGGTTGTGATCCTATCATGGAGCAATTAAATAAGTAATTTTAAATACTTGAGTTAGAGGTAGCCCCTCCCCAGGAGATGCTGTTGCCATCTCTTTCCCATTTAGATCTTTCTTGTGCTTCAGAGTCAAATGAGTATAAATGTGTTTTCTCTGCTTGGTTCAGTGGAATAACCCTGGAGCCCGGAGACGAGCTCACTACCTTGTTTTTCACCTCTGAGGTTATTAACGTGATTTATTATGAAGCTACAGGAAATTAGTTGCTGAATATTTCAATATGGGGAGAAAATAATGTAATTCCATTGTTCCCATAGAACCACTGTAACTTGGAGTAACCTGTAGCCATAGTAACAAGAAAAAGGCATATTCTTTAAATGTTTAACTACTATTCTACACTTCACACACATTCAAGTACAGTTGATTCTTGTTATTTATAATTGAATTAAATTAACTTTCTGATACATTTGGGGTCCACTTTTCAACAGTGGTTTTCAATTACCTTAATTTAAGATGATGAGTGCAATAAGGTTTTCTTCAGGCTATTATTGTTAGAATAGCAATAGAACTACTTTATGTATAGAATGAGCTGAAAATGTCCTTAGAAAATAAGTAAATATTTTTGCATGAGCTAAATAGTGTCTTTGAGGATAAATATAACAGGTATAAAAGTAAAATCCATCTCTAGGTCTTCAAAAGTAACATTCATATCTGCCCACTGTAAGTACTAAATAAAAAGATATTAACTATTAGATACTCCTAATAATAACAACACTCTACAACAATAGTTGATATGGTTTGAGAGTTTACCATGTGCCAGTTGTACCATCAAGGACTGTCTCATTTCATCCTCAGGACAATCCTATCACACAGCTGCTGTTATCACCCCCATTGTGTAGATGTGGAAACTGAGGCATAGAGGAGTTATAATATACAGACCACAGTCATCCCGCTGGTAAGTGGCAGGGGCAGGATTTGAACCCATGCAGCGCAACTCCATAGTCCATGATTTCACCCACTGCCCCCACAGCTCTCTTACTCCTGAGAACCAATGACAAAGGGCTATGACTCCACAGTGCTGCCCATGTTCTCTCATCCCCTGTGCCTCATCATCTCTCTGGTCCCTGGAGGAATAATGCCTCAAGGAGTATCCAGAGCCTATTGACTCCTGATCTTCATGTCAATTCCACCGAATTCATAGTTAAGTCTATGTTCGTGTGCTTAGTGCCATGATCTCAAAGGCCAATGGGAAGGACACACCAGGCAAACAAACGGAACACCTCCAGTATACTAATTTCTTCAGAAACATACAAAATAAAACAAGTACAAAGCAGCAAGCAAAACAGGACTCTGAGTGGCAGTGAAGGTCATTTTCACTTGGTGAACTGTGCTGATGAACTGTGCTGATGGCCCCTTGGTGTCTGTTGAACAATTAAACCCATGTGAAAATAATGACTGCAGTTTTGCTGCTACTAATGACAATATCACCCGTGACACGCCAGGGATGCTCCCAGCATCAGGACTTCGTTCAAAAGCCTCTGATCTTCGAAATTGCATATCCTCTGTGATGGTGATTTTCTCCTTTTCATTAAGCTTGGCGGAGTCATAATGTTGGGTTTCAAACAATAACTATCAAACCAGACGTTGTCACTGCCCAAGATCGGTGACTGGTGGCCGACCGGGGAGTCGGCGTCACCCCTGCCAGGGGTTTGTCAAGGAACGAGGCAGCATCGCAGCCCGTGGAGCCCTGAAAAACAGCCCATCCCTGTAATTAAGGCAGAATTGGACGTCCTACCGCTTTGTGCCTCATCTGCCTTCACGTGGACAAATAAATCGGAAAGGGAGCATATGGATGGAGACCAAAAATTGAATATAACGTCCCCACGTTTATATCAGCAAGGGCACGGAGTGACATAGCCACTGCGTCTCCATTTGCCACCGGGCCATCTGTACTATAAACCCCACGATGTCGACGCGGGTGAAGTCACGTTCCCACCGCTGTTCTTCTGGCAGCGCGCGGGCTCCTGTCTCCACTGAGCTACCCTGTGCAGCAAGAGGATGCGGGGTCTGCAGCTGCTGCCTTTTAGGAGAGAAGGTTGTTTCTACCTCCATTTTGCAAAAGAGGGATGCTGTTCTTGCAACAGACACCTGGGCGGACAGAGCCTTCCGCTCACGGAAGCCATACTCTCTAGCCCAGGTAATGAACTCATTCTGACAGCTGGAACTTTATGTGCTATTTCAGGGAGATTTAGCCCTGAGCAGGGAAAAATAGACAAATAGCTAGGTCTGACTGTCTCTCTCTCTGCCCCGCCCCCCCCTCATTTGGCAAAACCTGGGCACGGTAAAACTAATACATCATCTGCAGGAAATAGATATTTATTCAGTCAAAAAAATGCTTTATCTATGATGTTCCAGGCCCTACATGTACAGTTGTAAACAGACCAGGTCTCACGATGCTTATTTTTAAATTTATTGCTAGTCATGTATTTCCATCTCCTCAACCAGAACATAGAAAATAACAGAAAAGTAGATTGCACTATTGCTTTAAACATTTTTTTTGAATCCTCACCTGAGGATATGTTTCCATTTTTCTGTGGATAGAGTGGGAGGAAGGGAGAGAGGGAGAGAGAGAAACATCAATGTGAGAGAGACACATTGACTGGTTGCCTCCCACATGACCCCAACTGGGGCCGAGGTCAGAACCACAACCGAGGTACGTGTCCTTGACTGAAATTGAACCCGCTCTTTGGTTCTCGGACCGACACTCTAACCACTGAGCCAAACTGGCCAGGGCTAACATTTTTTAAAATATTCTTTCTGGGCAATGCTAAATCAAGTGAGCATCCTTTATAATGATAGCAGCATTTGGTTAAATCCTGTTCATTTACATGGTAACTTTGACTCTCTGGAAGAGTGTCAACTGCAGGAACAAAAGATGTCCTCAACATCCAAATAAGTACCATCCTGTGTCACTTCCTCGTGGGAGAAACGTCACAACTACCTAACACCTGTGCAGGCTGGCATTGGCCAGGAAGGGAGAGAAAGGAGAGAGGAACATCGACCAAGCACGTGCTATGTGCTCAGCACGATCAACTAAGCGATCTCATTTTATCCTTCCCCAAACGTGCACGGCAGGGGTTACGCGCCTTGTCTCATACGAGAAGAAACATGACTCAGATGGTTGCAGTGACCTGCTCAAGTGTCAAACTCTTGGTCAACAGCAGAATGGAAATTACATGCAAGTCTGTCTCATCCCATTTTTTTCAGTCTAGACCACAGGATTGGGACATGCATGGGTACTAATTTCCCAGCCCACAGCAATTTCAGAGCAGCACATTTCAAGAACCAGTTAATCATTTTCGAAGCAGGCAGAGGGGGAGCAGGATGCGAGGCAGCTGAGAGTGCCTGGAAACAGAGAAGGAGATAAGGGAAGTATGAAAAGCACAAACACACACAGCAGAATAAAGCCACTTGATGTAGGAAGCTTACAATCCCTCCACACTCCTTAGTCTCGGAAAGCTGAACACAATCCCAGTTGATAGTATAATGCATACTTTTCCACTATGCCGCCTTTCCATTAATAAATGAATGAATGGGTATGTTAACTTTGGTTTGCTTTAAGATAGGGATCGGCTGTAGGAAACAGTACAAAGATATCGGCATTCAAGTGGTTCCTTTTTTTTTTTTTTTTTTATCCTCACTCAAGGACATTGTTTTGTTTTTGTTCAGATAGAGTGGGAAGGAGGGAGGGAGGGAGGGAGGGAGGGAGGGAGGGAGGGAGAGAGAGAGAGAGAGAGAGAGATGTGTGAAAGGGCCATATTGAGTGGTTGCCACCCGCACGACCCAACCAGGGCCAGGGACAAACTGCAACCGAAGTACGTGCCCTTAGCAGGAACCAAACCTGGGTCTCTTTGGACCGCAGGGTAACGCTCTAACCGCTGAGCCAAACTGGCCAGGGCAAGTGGTTCCCTTTTTCAAAATGTTTTTGCCTCAGTTACCTGTAGCTGTTACCCTAAAAGGAACCACTCTCTCCACACAACTAAATACAGAAAGTGTCACCCATGATACAAAATGTGCTCTACATGGGATGTAACATGAGTTATATAAGTGCATACTTGTATATTTAAATTTGTGAAACTTTCCCAAATATTTCATTTCTTCTAACAAATTCGTCATTTTACCCTTTAAAAAATAACTGAGATAATGAAGGAAAAATTATGTTCATTAACCCCAAACTTAGCATTTATTCTACCTATAAAAGAATATATAGGTACTTGTAGGTAGAAGTAATGGTGTGTCTTCTGCTGTCAACCCTTGTGGGGAGACCACTGGGGCTGACTTGCATTGATCATTCATTGAACAAATATTCATTGAGAGCCTAGTCTGTGCCAGACATAGAGATGCCGAGGATAAGATGAGAATGACTTGGGCAAACAGCCCATACAGGGATTATGCTCTGCAGATTAGCATGTTTGGGTTACACAAGTCATATTCCTTTGGTCACATAGTGAACACTTTCATTGATATATCCCCACTTCCTGGAGTTCATCAGCCAGCTCTTTCCTGTTCAAAGGCTGGGTTGGTCCTACCGTGTGCTCTGAGCCTGGGAGGGCACATGGGGCCACTAACTGAGCTCTTAAGGTTGGACACCCTCTGAGAATACTGTTAAGAGCAATGAAAAGATAAGGAATAAGAGAGGTCTTAGAAATGGTACTAGAGATAGTGGACACCCTGATATCAATCGCAGGGAGCTTGTGCTGGGCCTCCTGAGTATCTGGGAAGTCCCCAGGCAGAGGTAACCATTCTCAGGACAATGGAGGCTCAGAAGACCAGGTGAAGGTGAAGAGCGCTAGAATGAAGGGCAGAAGATGAGGATTTCCCCCACCTTTTGACACTGGACACATTATTTCCCATCTTATCTATAAAGTGAGGTGTTTTGGATCAGGCTATCTGTAGGGTTGCTTCCAGCACTAATAGTCTATGATCTCTCTGAATTGAGAGAGAAAGAAGATTGAAATATTGATGAATCGAAACACAACCTAAGAGCTGCAAGAGCTTTAAAATTGATTCCCCTGACCTGGGAAGGGGACCAAGGGACACTTCAGACACCACTGTGGTTCACGGGATGTCAAATGAGGATGGATGTGTGAATTGTCTGTTCTATAACTGTACATCAGTGAGCCAAGACTACTGGTCATTTACCTGTAGGAAATCTTCCTTAAGCTGGAAAAAATGTATTGCTAGAGGTCCTTGGTTGGGTCCTTCCATTCCCAGGAGGCAGACACAAGGGGAAAAAACAAAGATCATGAGGTGTTCATAAGTTGTTTCTTATCATGTTCCATGTCTTAAGAATTTTTGCATGATGGCTACTTGGTAATGTTTCTACAAGACGACAGAAGAAGGTGGGCTTTCAGTGTCCCAACTGAGAAGAGATGGTTGTGATTGGATGTCACCACTGTCAATCAGGAAACAGTGGGAAACCTTAGTACAAAGAACCAGTAACCAAATTGTGTCCATGGAACTTGACCATAGATTAATCTATTACTATTATTATGATAATTGCCAGTCCCACCTAAGAAAGGTAGCTCAGATATGTAAAGCAATTCGTCCCAGCAGAAGATCGAGAAACCAGTGTGGCTAATATTTCTTAATAAAAAGTTGATAGCAAAGAAAAAAAGGGACTTTGTTAGAAAATCTTTTGACTTGATGTTTTTTTTTCTTGGGATCCTAAACTTTTCATTCTTTGGCTTGTCAAATAACCTATTAGATTAAATGAAAGCCTGTTGGAAACAAAAAAATCCCCCCTGGTTTTCGCTAAGAATTCCCATAAAACTGGCTGAAATGCTTCCTCATCCTCAGGGTCTTGGGGGTGAGAGGAAGGAAGCCCCAGCAGAGCCTGCTTCCTTTGAGTGGACCCCAGAAGCCTGGACATGGACTGATACCATGAGGACCAACACAGACGGAGAAACAGTGACCTCCTCCAGTCTTTGACAGTCAAGACAATCGGTTTTAGTGCTATCCAAAGACACAGACTAGGCCCCCATTCTGACTGATACAGATAGCTGCCACTCTTGAATAGGAAAGAAACCGGATAGTTTTTCTTTATGAATGAATGAATGAATGAATGAAGGAATGAAGGAAGGAAGGAAGGAGTCACCTATCCCATTCCCACAGAATAATGGATTTAAATTTCAGCTTCTATACAACCCATTTTGTCAACTGTTTGGCAGAATTTACTAAAACTGACCCAATAACCCCACAGTTAGGTGTATACCCAACTGAAATGTGTATCTATGCTCACTCAAAGGCATACAAAGAATGTTACTGCAGTATGACTTGCAATGGCCCCAAACTGGAAAGAACCCACAATCCCCTCAATAATATAAAGGATTGAGTGTGGTGTATTCAGAAAATGGAATACTCTACATCTACGATTCTCCAAATGTGCCGAAAACATCATAGAGAGATCTCACCAAAGTAGTGCTGACCAAAAAGTTTATAAAAGCCCAACACAAAATGCGTGTTGTATGATCCCATTTATATTATGTACCCAATGGTGAAACCAGCTCTTGGTGACAGAGGTCAGGGTTGGTTCCACAGGGGCTGTGGAGTTAGTGTCTGGAAGGTGACATGAAAGGGACTCTGGGCTGGCCATGTTCCAACTTATGATCCGAGTGCTGACTTCATGGGTGTATTCTGTCTGTAAATAAATCATTGAGGTGCATAGTTACGATTTTGCATTTTCATGTCTCTGTGTGTGTATATATATATATATATATATATATATATATATATATATATATATATTTTGGTACGTGCCCTTAGCGGGAACAGAACCCGCAACTCTCTGGTCCGCAGGCCGATGCTCCAACCGCTGAACCAAACCAGCCAGGGTGTGTCTGTATATTTCAATAAAGAGATTTTAAAAAACCCAGCTTTGCTGCTCTAAGGCATCAGAGAGGTCTGCCAATCACTCGGTTTCTGCCTCTGTGATGCCATGAAAACACCTTCTTTGCGTGGCTGTTGAGAGGATTAGTGATGGAGTATACATAGCACTGAGCCCAGTGCCCTGCTCACAGAGGCCAACTCTTAGCAGTGGAGGGGAGACAACACAAATGGAATGTCTAAGAATGAGGAGGATAATGTGAGTGAGAACAATGGAAGGGCCCTAGGAGGAACCAGAAGGCTTCAGGTGTGCTCCTCCACATTCCCAGGCATGTGTGGATGTGAGCATCTGACTAGCTGTATTTTTATCCCCCACAGAGCTGAGGATATATTGCCCCAAATACTGCACCACATATTGAGAACAAACCTGCTCTAGACCCAGGGTGGATGGAAATGGGCGGGGTGGGGAAGCTGGTGGTGCCAGGGAAGCAAAGCTGAAGGGAAATGGACAGAAACTCATCAGAACAGGGACAGAGTGGATTTAAGCCTCTCCCACATAGGAGTTAATGAGCTTGCTGTTTTCCTGAGATGTGCTATTAAACCAGCTTTGGAAGGCTTGTGTGTGGTTTGAAGTTTCATATACGGTAACAATCAATCAATATACCTATTTACATACATATCTATGCAAAGGTTTATCAGTGTTGATGGTCATGGCAATAAGATTTACGGCGGGAGACGTTAGAGGAAATGATTAAATGCCGGTCGTTGGGGATAGTCTAAGGTTTGAGAAACATTTTTGTGTTGTGGATTCCTTTGGCATTTGGTATATCATGTGGCATCCTTCTTAGAATAAATATTTTAAGTGCAAAAAAAAAAAAGGATACATTGAATTACAAAGGGAATCCATCTCTCCATGGACCCCTTCAGGGTTTGTAGACCCCCGTGGAACTCAGCGATGGCATACAAATGGTACATCATCCTCTACATCCTTTCAAGGACAATAAAGAAAGACACTGATGGATATGAAAGGTGTTTCTGTGACATTGGTGAGCAAAAAATCAAGAAGTACCGGAGGTCATGTGTGGACATTGCATGTTTAGGGCGGAGTTTCTCCAACGCGGGCCACAGAACTATAGGCATCAGCAGCCCCGGGTGCTTATAAAAGTGATAACTCTCAGGCCCCTCTCCAGACCCACGGAATCCAGATCTGCGGCGATGAGGCCGGAATCTGTGTTTTCACAGATTTGTATGTACCTTTAAGGTTGGAAAGAACTGCCTCGAGGTGTCAATAGTGGTTATCTCAAGTGGGGGGACTTGGGGAGATTTTCATATTGTTATTGTTAAATATATATATTTCTTTAAAGTTCTTCCAATGAACATCTATCATTCTTATAAGAGAGAAAAGTTATTAAAAAGAAAAAGACAGGATTTATCCCACGGCATGTTAGGAATGATTTCTAGATACAAATAACAACATAAAAGCCCCACTTGTGAGGAATTTCAAGTTGTCAAAAAAATGAACTAAAAATTGAACAACACCAAGTCTGTGAACTGTGTATACTAATGCATGACCAAACATCAGGTTCAAAGAAGAAATTACTACCTTCTTAACCCTGTACAAGAATAAACTCAAAATGGATTAAAGACTTAAATGCAAGACTCAAAATAATAAAAGTCCTAGAAGAAAGCACAGGCAGTAAAATATTGAACATTTATCGTGGCGATATTTTTTCTGATATGTCTCCTTGGGCAAGGGAAACAAAAGAAAAAATAAACAAATGGGACTACATCAAACTACAAAGGTTTTACACAGCAAAGGAAACCATCAACAAAAGGAAAAGACAACACACTGAATAGAAGAATATATTTGCCAATGATGCACATGATAAGGAGTTAATATCCAAAATTTATGAAGAGCTTATACAACTCAACACCAAAAAACTAATCAAACAGTCTAGTTTAAAAAATGGGCAAAGGACCTGAATAGACACTTCTCCAAAGAGGACATACAGATGGACAATAGACATGAAAACATGCTCAATGTCACTAACCATCAGATAAACGCAAATTAAAACCACAATGAGATATTATCACCTCACACCTGTCAGAATGGCTACCATCAATAAATTAATAAACAACAAGTGTTGGGGAAGGTGTGAAGAAAAGGGAATTCTTGTGCACTGTTGGTGGAAATGCAGATTGGTGCAGCCACTGTGGAAAGCAGTACGGAGTTTCCTTAAAAAATTAAAAATGGACTGCCTTATGACCCAGCAATTCCACTTCTGAAAATATACAAAGAAACCTTTATACTTATTGCAGGGTTACTTATAATAACCAAGCTTTGGAAGCAGCCTAAGTGCCCATCTCCCATCAGTAGGTGAGTGGATAAAAACACAGTGGTCCATTCACACAGTGGAATATTACTCAACCATAAAAAAGAAGGAAATCTTACTCTTTGTCACAGCATGCACCTGGAGAGTATTATGCAAAGTGAAATAAGCCATTCAGAGAAGGACAAAATCATATGATTTCACCTGTATGTGGAATCTAATGAACAAAAACAAATGAGCAAAATAAAAAGAGACTCATAAATACAGAGAATAAACTGACAGCTGACAGAGGGGAGGGGTTTGGAAGGCTGGGTGAAAAAGATGAGGGCATTAAGCAAACAAAACAAAACAAAATAAAACCTCATAGACACAGACAACAGTGTGGTGATTATCAGAGGGAAAGGGGGGATAAATGCTGATGGAAGGAGACTTGACTTGGGGTGGTGAACAGATGATATAGTATAGAATTGTACACCTGAAGCCTATATAATTTTATTAACCAATGTCACCCCAATACATTCAATAAAAAAAGAAGAAATATACTGAGAATGCATTTGAGGCTAGAAGGCCAACAGCAAACACAGCTGTTAAGCATTTCTGAGCTAGCAGAAAGAAAATAATCAAATCCCCAGCATGGAAGGATGAAGTAAAATCCCTGGGCATGGATCAGGCAGGTTCGTGTTCAAACCTGGGAAGACATAATGAAGGGACATCTGAAACCCTGGCCATTCCACAGGCCTGCTGCTGCTGCAAAATGAATCCACCCCCCCCAAAAATGGCTCCCCGCCTCATCTGAGAGTCTGTGTTTACATAACGTGCAGGAAGGCCTGTCTTCCCTGAGAGGAGGAGAGCTAAGAGCAAACTTTGGAGACAAGGATAAGATAGCTGCTTTCATTTTACAAAGGATTTACCTTTAGCGACCCACAGCGAAACCCTCTCAGTCCAGATGTCTTCCTTCAGCATCCTAGAAAGGCATAATGTCCCCAGCTAAGAGGGACCATCTATTTCCTTTCTCCCTACCATACACTCAGACACTCACCCACAGATGCTCCTTTTTTTTTTTTTAATCCTCACCTGAGGATATTTTTCCATTTATCTTCAGATAGAGTGGGAGGGAGGGAGAAAAAGGGAGAGAGAGAAACATTGATGTGAGAGGGACACATAGACTGGTTGCCTCCCGTACAACCCCGCCGGGGACAAACCGCAACCAAGGTACGTGCCCTTGACCGGAATTGAACCCTCAACTCATTGGTCTGTAGGCTGATGCTCTAACCACTGAGCCAAACCGGCCAGAGCCAGATGTTACCCTTTCTACCAGACTATAGGTCTTGACTCTGTGTCTTCTCTCCAGTGCCCCTGCCTCTCCCCAGCCGGTAAGTCCTTCATCACCCACCTTGACACTTGTCCATCTAGGTCTCCCCTGCTCCTGGTCCTCTTAGTCTTCAGGTCTGAGCAACCGCAAGACTAATCTTCCTAAAATGCTAATCTGGTCACGTCATTCCCCGACTTACAATCCTCTGTCACCTGCAGAATAAAGTGCAAACTCCCCAAAGTAGTTTTTATGGTTGTTCACCTTCTAGCCCTTGGTTATTTCTTTAATTTTATTTGTGAGCAGTTTTCCTTGCCTCACAGACATATTCGATTATTTTCGGTTCTCCAGACACACCATCCCTCTCTTGCCTCTAGACATTGGATCACGTTCTTACTGCCGGGGGAATTCTCTTTCTCTCCCTCCGACCTTCACCTTGCCTTCCGATACCCACCCATCAGGCAGGGATCCTCTTCGGGGTTACTTCCTAGGTCTTCTCAACTTCTCTGTGTCCCCACAGCCTCCTACCATACTGCGTATCTGCCCATTTACGGGTCTCCCCTCCCCTAGAATGGAGGTCCTGGCCCACACTCATTGCTTAATACATATTCCTGAGTGAATGCATGGACAAGACCCCATGTTTCAGCCCATGAAGAGTGTTTGCCTGCACAACTGGCCTCAATGTAGGCTCTTTCTTCATCTCCTGATTCAAACCACACAATGCAACAGGAAACACCAGCATTTCCAATCACACACCCATAGATGCAACAAAGGGCCCTTGGGTCCACAGTCTGCTCTTTACTGCTACAGAGACAGGCCAAGCTCAGACACCTGGAGACACTATTCCCAGCGACCAAGCCCCACATTGAAGTCTCTCTCCTACGACTTTGTTGGGAACCCAGGCTAGTTCTGAGCTAGAAAAGAGAAGAGAGGTGGTTTTTTGTTTTTTTTTTCAATACATTTTTTAAATTGATTTTGAAGAGAGGAAGAGAGAGACAGAAACATTGATGAGAGAGAACATTGACCGGCAGCCTCCTGCATGCCCCCCACTGGGGATCAGGCCCACAACCCAGGCATATGCCCTGACCGGGAATCGAACCAGTGACGTCTTGGTGCATGGGTCGACGCTCAACCACTGAGCCACGCTGGCCGGGTGAAAGATGGACTCTTCATTCATTCCTTCCTCTCTTCAGAACACCTTTTGGTGGCCTGTTTCTGTCTTTGTCCACTTCCTCCCCCAACCCTCTTCAAAGCTAGGACTGGACATCTGACCACAGAAGGGCCAATCCATTTCCCATGGTGCCCTGGGCCCTGCACCTTCACAGCCCTGTCCATGGAGTCGGCTGTGGCCTCCCGGCTGAGAAGAACGAGCAGTGATATCTCTTAACGACACCAACCTTGGCTTTTTCCACTTTCCTTTTTGTTCCCCGTGGCTCCCTTTGAACAGGTTGTCAGCAGAGACACTAACAAAACTTGTGCTGGAGGAATCGAGACAGGGGCTGTCCTCGCCTGGTGAAGAAAGTCTTTTTCTGCGTGTCCACACGTGGTCTATTTGTGAAACAAAGACATGACCTCCGGCCTTGACTCGATGCAAAAAACGCACACATCCAATCCGTGTTCGCGAGGTTAACCTCATTTCTCCACACTTCACAGAGAATTTTATCTCTCCCTTCATCGTTTTCCAGGTAGAATTGGGAGCACTGTCCCTGAATTTGTCAGCCGTAGGAGATGGACTCAAGGGATATGTTTTTTTTCCATCCTGTTTCACTAATCCAGTTGGCAATATCTAATGCCCGTAATGTGATTAGTCACCTCCCCCACTTGCCAGGCCATGCTGATTCAGTAGCAGCAGCAACAGAAACAGTGGGAAGGCAACTTGTTCAATTCAAATCTCACGTGAAAACCCAACGCACAACACAGCACGCCGTCCCTGCCTCTGGACATCTGGTTTCCCGGGATGGATATTTCTGATAGGTTGTGGAAAGAGGCACCAAGGGGCCTCCGTTCAGTACTGTGGCTGCTACAAAATAATCCAATTTACACACACACACACACAATTAAGGGGTGACTGCAAACTCTAACACTGACTCACAGACTGACAGTGCAGGAAGGAAGAAGATGTTTTTATGTATTTTTCTAGGGGGATAGATTTTCTCAGTTTCCTGAAGTTCGCATCGTTAGGCCAACAATATTTTTCTCTCATTTGAAAGTGGAGAGTCCTACTTTTCCAACCAGCATGGCCGCTTTCTTGGGCACGTTACTTAATTTCTCTCAGTGTCAGCTTCCCCATCTGAGAAATGGGTATAGTCCTGTCTAGGCTTGTTGGAAGAACTGAACAGAATGGGGGGTAGCCATGTTTGGCTAAGATCCTGACTCTCTTTAGATGTTGAAGATTTTAGTCGAATTTGAAAATTCCTCAACTCTCTTACTTCTAGGGTGCTAATTCAAGCTGAAACGCTAGATCCTTTAATGTTCACAAATAATTAAATATACATTCCATCTGGGCCCAAATGCATATGATAATAAAGCCTTGGGAAACGTTCAAATTGAGAACTGAAAGGGTGATAAACTCCGCGCTAAAAATACTGCCTCCTGCATAGGCTCAGATGCCTTTATTTGCTGGATGTATATCATGGAGGTCATTTTTGCATAAACATGTATTTGGTAAAGAACCAAAATAACTCAATTATATTTTATCCTTATTAAACTTTGTGAAAAATAGGCAGCAGTTGCCAATGATGAATATAAGCTATTATTAGACTTAGTCAAAGTAAGTTAGAATGTACTCTGTTTCGATGTGAATAAAGATAAAAGTTTTGATTTTTTAAAAATGTAAGTGGATTTACAAGATCATTGTCTGTACGAGCAAATTCTAAAATATAGGAGCACTCTCTAGCTACACACACACACACACACACACACACACACACAGAAAGAGAATCCATCAACATCAAATTTATCATAATCTGCTAAGGATGCTTCTATGACCTGACATAATGGTTGACTGCCAAGCAATTCATCTGGTAGTCCCCCTGCCACTGTGGAAAATTAAAATTTACAAGAAATATCCAGACTGATCATATAATGGTCTGTTAATTTCATTTTAACAACAAACCAGGCTATGATCACTTTAATTAATCAGTAACCGGTGAATGCCTTCTCCAACCAGCCACAGACCTGGCTGGAAGTCAAGCCACAGAACACCTGAGTCCTACTGTGTGTTAGGCACTGTATTGAATCGCTCCACTTGATGAATTATAGTTCATGGGAAGATAAGAAAAACATAACAGAAATGAAGTGGCTGCTCAAAATGTGTTAAATGTCATCCAAGAAATATAAACATGTGCATGGAGATCAAACAAAAATTCCATAGCGGAAACTATCAAAATAAGCTTTCTATTAGGCACTGCCTAATAGAAATATAATACAAACCATATAATTTTTAATTTTCTGATAGCCACATTAAAACAGGACAAAGAGCCCGGCTGATGTGGCTTAGTGGTTGAGCACTGACACATGCACCAAGAGGTCACTGGTTCAATTCCCGGTCAGGGCACATGCCCAGGTCGTGGGTCCGATCCCCAGTGGGTGGCATGCAGGAGGCGGCCAGTCGATATTCGCTCATCGGTGTTTCTCTCTCTCTCTCCCTCTCCCTTCCTTGCTCTCTAAAAATCAATAAAGAAAACATGTTTTTTTAATCCTATGTATATATTAATCACATTTGCACCTCAATTTGGACAGAATATTTTCAGCAAAAATATTTTATCTCTATTTAGATGAAAATTTACCATGGAAAAGGTAGAATCATGTGCCAAGTCATTTCAATAAGGGATCAAGTCATCGTTTTTAAGTTTAAATTTAAATTAGTTAAACTGAAATAAAACTTGAACATCCAGTCTCTCAGCGGCACCACCCTCATTTCCAGCACTCAGTCGCCGCGTGCAGTCAGTGGCTACCATGCTGGAAGGGTCGGCAGCTCTGTGTGATGCTGCGCACATCCCGTCGGACAGGGCAGCCTTACGCTGCAAACTACGCAGCCCTGGGGCCGTGAGGGGGGAGAGGGAGATCCAGAGACGAGGGAGAGTCCAGGAGTGAATCTCTACGCCCAGCACCCCAGCTGCACGTATGGCTTTGCTATGTGCAACGGGGGTCGTTGGATGTGGAGATACACTCTGTTCATCTCACCATGAATGTTTGAGCACTGAGCTTCTGGATATCTGAGGCCCCCTATGTTCAAATTTCTCTTTCACACACTAGCCAATGGTAAGTTTTAGTTATGGATAGAGCTGTCATTTGCCTTAGAAGGGGGAAATAAAACAAATGTAAATTTCTGAAAAGAGGCCTGTAGTTAGATTTGGGTAACAGCTACGGAGCAATGGATTTTAAAAGAGGTGGAGAGCTGTCTGGCCAGTGTGGCTCAGTGGTTGAGCACTGACCCATGCACCAAGAGGTCACCGGTTCGATTCCCAGTCAGGACACATGCCCAGGTTGTGGGCCTGATCCTCAGTGGGGGGCATGTAGGAGGCAGCCAATCAATGTTCTCTCTCATGGATGTTTCTCTCTCCCTTTCCCTTCCTCTCTCTCTAAAAATCGATAAAGAAAAAAAGAATTAAAATAAACAAATAAATAAATAAGGTAGAGAGCTCTTGAACTGATGGTAGTTCGGTGAAACAAATCCGACAACAGGATGCAGCGAGGGTTGCTCAGCCTGCATTTCTGTGGGAGGGAGAGATGGAGCCATGTGGAGGACTAGTATCAGATTTCTGGCCCAGCTTTGGGGGATGCAGCTTGGCACCTACGGGTTCTCGAAGTGATGCAAATGACTAGTGCATAGGGAAAACAAGTTTAACTTGAATGCCATTAGACTCCTCAGCACCTATTTGCATAAGTGGGCATAAATGAGAGGTACACAGTCCCCGGCTGTGGGGAGACCTCTAATAATCATATATGCAGAACTCTGAGGAATATTTAGCAACTGCCATAAATCACCCTCACGCATGGCTGACATTCATGACACAGTCCTGGTTGAGTGGTTTTCATGACTCGGTCTAATGATCTATGTTGATTCTTTACAAAGAACACATGGTCCAATTACATATTTCTTCCATTCTGGGTTAAAGATGTCCTTCTCAAGGCTCATTCTACCAATTTATAGGGGATATAAAAAAAGGATTTTCAGTAAAACGTACTTTCATTGGCTTTGATGAAAAGGATTGTGTGATGAAAGTAGAATCTCTAATAAGCATTTCATAAATGACTTGTCTTTCAAACTTAATATAAAACAGAATAAAATACATCTCCCAAGACCTTCTTGCTTCCTCGCAGATTTAAAGTCCCCTGCTCTCAATCAATCGGGTCCAAGAACTCAAAATTTTCTAAAGATGCAATCAAATATTTATCAGCAAAAGTTGGTAAAACTGAGAAATTATTTATGGCCCAAATTTTGAAATAGTCACACTTTGAAGGAGGAATAAAAAAGCACGTGCTGGGAACTACACGCTTCTTGCCAGGGTACACACAACCAGCCCCCCCCCTTCCCCCCCGCTGCCTGGGATTCAAAACCTGGAGGGAAATCACAGGTCTGAGAAAGTACGTCCCCAGCTGGGTATTTTCTCCTCTTTTCAGAACTCTACGGAGATGGGATGGAAAAGCAGCCCCTAAATTCTAGTAACTTAGCTACTTACCAACCACTTTATTTGGCAGACAGATGAATTATACAGCAGTGAAAACTGTGTCTAATCCCCAGAGCTGGCTGCATAGCCTCTCTGTGAGCAGACAATTCTACACGGCACCACCCTCAACTGGGAAGACCCCCAATGAGGGCTCGTTCCCTCCAGCACCTTGCTTTTGATGTCTTTACCCTTTAGGAATGGGCCTCCTTTCTTTAAAGGAATTCAGGTTTTGATAAAATATGACAGGAAGGAAGGAAGGAAGGAAGGGAGGGAGGGAGGGAGGGAGGGAGGGAGGGAGGGAGGGAGGGAGGGAGGGAGGGAGGGAGGGATATTTAGTTTCCATTCATCCTCTTGAAGTATAAAACAAAAAACCATTTTTTGGCCAGCATGCCAACTCTTGTGTTCTTTATGATAATTTTATATGTAGCTAAACTTAATGTTTTTTCTAGCATCATTTTATGAAATCCCTAAACACCTAGGCAAATAGAGAGAAGTTTACAGGGATCCACCATTCCCCCGGCACCTAGATTCTACGGTTAACAATTTATAAGACTTGTTTTATCATACGTCTGTCTATTCATTGATCCATCAGCCCTCAGTCCAAAATTTTTTGGTGTGTTTCAAAGAATTACACTTAATTTGTATGCTGTTTCAAAGAGAATAATTGCCAGCAAGGATCTTCCGTGGCGTGGAAGAGAATTCTCGTATTGCACTCAGCAGCTCTGAGCGTATTGGTTGAGAACACAGACTGGAATCTCAGATTCGTCACCAAGCGTGTCTCTGCTGTTTAGGGCCTGTGTGACTTCAGACAGGTGACTTCATCCCTCTGGGTCTCGTCCCTCTCCTTTGGCACACTGGAAGATAATCCCCATGCAGCTGCTATTATGAGAATTCAACATAATAGATGAAACATGCTTCCAGTACTGGACAAATGATGAGTTTGTGATGATTTTTCTCCACTCTGTAATCGTCTGAGATCAAGGGCTCTGTCTGTTTCCCTTTGTCATTAAATCCCCAGCCTCCAGCGCAGAGCCTTGTAAGTAGCAGATGCCAAATGTAAGCTTGTGGACATGAATTGGGTTGAATTTCGGAGGTTTTTCCCTCCTGGGATGCAGCAAGTGCTTATTAATGGGGAGAGACGAGTACAGTTGGCTTCAAAAGCAACAGACACAACAAAGGCAGCTCCGGAAAGGAGGTGGGAGCAGAGCATAAGACAGAGAGAAAACCTAGCCTGCAAAGAACAAGAATTTACCTTGAGTTTGGGGATGGGGCAGAAGCACCCCTCCTGTCGGCTGGACGGCACCCTTTCAATGCACACTACAGACTTCTAGCTGCCATTTGGCTTGTTGCCAGAAGCCTTTCCCCTAAGCCCCAGAAGGCTGCTGGGCCTGTGCGCAGGGCAGGCCGAGTGTCCTCATAATTCACAGTTCTAGGGCTGGCCCTCAACCAACAACTGGTGGGGTTGGCATATGAACATCCCAGTCCCTTCCCCGTGGAGTGGACAACCCTGATGGTGTGCTCCATACCACTCCCCAGTGTCTCCCCGTGGGATTACAGTCCAGTCGCTCAGACTGGAGGCTGTCTTGATAAACAGGGTCCCAAGTGGCTGCTTCCCTTCCTGTCTCTCCTCATCACTCCCTTACCAGTATTGTCTTTGCATCCTAAATAAACCACCTGCATTTGAATTCCTGTGTCAGGAAACTCAAAGTAAGACGTGAGTCTTGATACGTTTATAACCACAGGATCTCTCCAAATGGCATGCTGCACTCAAGTCCGGTTCAGAGCTGCCCTGGCCCAGGCAGTCCGGGTGGATGGAGTGACAGGTGGAGGCCACATCCTTGACCTGGTCCCCTTTCCCTCCTCCCCACCTCCCAGCACTCACTGAAGACACGGGCTCTCAGAGCTCTGCAGAGCAATGCTTGTCAGCTACTGGTGGAATTGACGAGGATGAAAGATATAAAGAAAAGAATAAGATGAATGAATAAAAGCAAGAAAGCACAGAAAGAAAAATATGTTCCGTCAAAGGCATAAAGAGTGTGGAGAAACACGTAGCTTTTGGAAGGCGGTGCAGTTATTCTGCACAAACCATCTGGAGTTTTGGGAGGATTTCACACATTACAATGTTACTAGACTATCACATTTAGAAAAACAGTTGCTTTGTAGAAAATCCAGGTTAAGAGCCCATGTGGGCAGTACATAAAGCATTAAGGAGAGATGAGTCTTCAGCTTGGAAACAAAATTTTGTTAAGAAACACTGCAGAAGAATGTCTCTAGTTAGCTGTATTCTTATGGACCCATTAATATCTCAAGGAAAGAGGCTTAAAAAACGTATCCAAATATACTCAAGGAAATGAGCGTGTGGGAGAGAAGGAAGATTTAGAATGATCACATAATTTAATGTCTATATCTAGACATGTTTAAGAGAAAAGGTGGTGCTAATAATAATTATGCCAGGACCACCAATTTTCCAAGCAACTGAGATGTATGGTCACCCTTGTTACAACCTAATTAATGGAACTGAAACTCCATTACTGAAAGTATTATATATGAATGGTAGACAGAAGAGGAGAACATATTTTAGATCAGACCTCTGTAAACTTGATCGTACAACCCAAACAGATTCCTGGCCTCATCCCAAGAGTTTCTGGCTCAGTGGTTCTGGGGTGGGTCCCAAAAATATGGATTTCTAGTAAGCAACCAGATGACGCTGATGCTGGTGGTTCATACTCTTGAAGCAGGGCCAGTGGTTTTCAGCCTTGGCTACACATCAGAAGTCCATGAGACCTTTTGGAAACACGGATGCTTGGTCTTCAGCCCCTGACTAACTGAATCAATTTCTGAGGGTGGTGACTGGCGTCTTAACTGTGTTTTAACTGCCCCAGGAAATCATGATGCACAGTGAGGACTGAGGCACCAGGTTTGAAGAACAGGAACACAACTTGTGTCTTTAAAATTGTCTGGGGGCAGAGCCTTGCAGACTCGAAGACTCTGGCCCCTTGGCAACTGCCATTCTTGGCTTGAGAGAAAATTACACAAAGCCATCCCCATGGCCAGAGTTATCCGAAGGGGCGGGGCTCCCAGCCCCACCCCGTCCCCTGGGAACACTCTGCTTTGCTTTCCAAGGTTTTGCTTAAAAAAAAAAAGACATCTGGCACCATGGTAGTTGGAGATCATAAATATGGTGATTATGAGGACATTGGATAATCGATGCTCCTAATTTCTAATAAAAGTAGATTTCTCGTAATCTAAATCACCTCTTATCTCTTCCAGGTCATAATAAAACCCCCCTGTTAGCCCATCTCCTTGTGCCCACTCTTCCCTACCACTCATCTCTGCTCCTACAAAGCATTTACACACACACACACACACACACACACACACGAGACCTTCCAGAGATTTGCTGCATGAACGATGAAATCTGCACCTCTCACCACGGCCTCCAGGACTTCACTTCGTACCACTCTCTTCTTTGCTCATTATATTGTAGCCAAGCAGACATTTTATCCTAAAATACACCCCATGCTTGCCCGTCTCCTGGCCTCTGCACACAGTTCTCTCCGCCAAGATGCAGTTACTCCTTCCCATGGTAGTCCTTCCTCATTCTCCCGGTCTCCACGCAAATGTCAGTGACTCCAACCCGCCTTCCCAGCCATCTGTGTAGATTCCTTCCTCCCTCTCCTCCCCAGCCTGCCATTTGCTCTTTTTCTCAACAGCCTGTTTCCATTTTTTTTGTTACAGCATTTGTTATTACCTGCAGTTTTCTTGTTTATATAGTCACACACTGAAATATCGGTTTCCTCTACCCCAGCAGGGTCTTGTATGCTGGTCCACACCTATAGTTACCGGTTCCCAACCTTAGAGTCCAGCACATAACAGGTGGCCCTTATTAATGAATAAATAAATTGTCCAATAGCCCCCGTCACTGAGATCATTCATTCAACTAAGAGCTGTTGTTCAAATTTCAAGTTCACTACCACCACCAACAACCAAAAAAATGTGTTGACCAGGCAGCACCAGTATTTCTGATGATTTAACAGCAACTATTTCTTCTCAGGAAAGTCAGGGTTTTGATGTTTACAACAGTGTTTTCTGGATCTGGTTAGTATGATTTAGTCTCTTTGAAGTGGTTCCTTTGATCGTAGTTTTTAGAAAGTTGACCCACTACTGTTCCTGAAATAACACAGTTGAAAGCCAGGATCTACAATAGAAGACCACCTATCACCCTGCGGCTCTGGTGCCGGGGCTTATGGGAACGGTCTGCCTCGACCTTACCTCCGCAAGCACAGTGTGTCTCCCAGCCAAGGGCACGGTCCAGAGGCTACTTTGGCACCATTCTCTGCTACAGAGACTCCAAGTCATGACAGTCAAAGCTGTCATTACTGTTTTTACTAATTCCTCTTTCACTGTTGTTCAATGCACTTTTGACTTCTTTAATTCTTTTTTTTTTTTTTTTTTTTTTGGCTAAACAGTTTGGCCTTTTATCCTAGACGACTTGAGGCCAATTCCAACTGGTCATGGAGACACTTCGTTCGTCCCCTGTCTGCCCATCTCTTCATAAAAACGTGCTCCTGCCTGACTTACCTTGCCGACGTCTCTCGGGAAAGGTTGTCTCTGATTCTCTGGGATTAAGATGGGAGACACCACAATGGACCTCTTTTGTCTCGGGACAGGAGATGTTCGTGCAAATTTAAATATGTCCTGAAAGAGAACAAAGTGAAATCAGTTGACCCCAGGGACAGGATGTCTCGGTCGGCTCTGGGAAGGGCTCCTTTGTGTGAAGGCACGTGGCTGTTTGGACATTGTTAATTCCGTTCTATCAAACCGCATTAGTGTTAGCAAGTACATCCTTAGAATTGTACGAAAGCTGACATTGTGATTCACAATGACTATCATTAAGCTATTTAATCCCATTTTCTGAATCATCCTATTCACCGTGTCAGTCTTGATTTACACCCCTGTTAGCACTGTGGGTTCCCGCCTGTTCTTTAGCTGCTGAGTGAGGAGATTCCTCACCTTGAACCCTCAGAACTCACTGGCTATAAAGGTGACTCCTCAGGGCTGACTGCAAGGTCCTTGCCTCACAGATGAACAGGGATGAAGGAGCAGCCAGGGTTCCAAACTGGCAGGCCTCTGGGCACTTGGAGCCCATGTGTCCTCAAGGACCACTTGCTATTACTATGAGTGGGAGGCCGGCTGTGGCCCATCCCTCATGCAGTATGTCCCAGACTTCCGTCACTGGCTCATCGTCAGGGTGTCTGTCCATCCGCAGCTCCCTTTGAAATTCAATACGTGTGTGCAAAACTCCTTTATATCAATATTTTAAATGCAGTACCAGTACTGATTTTTACAAAATGTAGGAAAACATACAAATAAACATATTGGAGACCGAATGATGTTATTAAATTTGAGCTAGAAATCCCAGGAAAACAAACACAACAGAAACTCTTTTTAAAAGGCAGATAAGAAAGGGCCAGAGGGGTGTCCAAGTGTTCTTGGCACCCAGCTGAGATGTTCTCCTTGATCTGATCAGAGGACTGAAAGAGAACTGAAAATAGGCTATCATTTCCAACATAGCAGATTTTATGTAATGCCATGAACTAAAAAATCCTACACAGCCTCAAAAGTAAGCATCTCCAGCTTTGAACTAGGGGTTCCTATCAAAGTCATGTGGCAAATCATATTTGAATATCATCACTGCCTCAGGCCCCATGGAAGTATGTGTATGTAGACATGTATACAACATGTTATACACATATACATATATACACACATATGCATAGTTTTTAAGGAAAATCTACATAAGAAAAGTCAAACAGAAAAGAGCAACTGAGGCTATAGACGTGTCTATAACAATCTTTCTCTTGATTTTGTGGGGAGTGTAACCTGGTGATACTCTGGTGGGAAGCTGCAATATTTCTCTACTGAGAACCTTACAAATGCACACACCCCTTCACTCTGTGATTTTACTTCTAGGAATACATACACATGCTCACTTCAAAAGAAGATGAAAACTGTATGCAGGAAGATGTTTCGTGAGACATTAGTTATAAAGGGCAATGATGGCAAACAACCTAAATGTTCAATTTCAGCTGAATTTGGGTCCGTGAGAGGGAGATGCCCTGGAGCACTTTCCAATGACAGTTGTGAAGACTGTGTCCCAACCGCATGATCACCCTTCAGCTGCTTCCCCAATCACTACTGCACACTATTATAATAGTCACAACTTATTAAGTGAGCGCTGGGCGGTGTGCCAGGCACTTGACATGTGTCTGCTCCAATATTTGCAATAAATGTCCCAAGTAAATCTTGGCCCTCCTACACCGATGAAGAATATCAGTTCGGAGTGGATATGCTCATTGCTCCAGCTTGCCTCGCTAGCACAGAGGATAGATAAAATAAAATCCACAGGAACCTAGAATACCATATTGGACACCTTCTACGTTATATAAACATTTTTGAGCATTGAAAAATAATATTCAAAATCTCACTGAGTGAATCTCGATGTGCAAGCAAACTAGAATGCGTATATGGAAAAGTGGGGAGAAAGAGGAGAAAGGGTTAAAGCAATGACAACAATAACTCAACTAGTCAGAAAAATATGTAATCCAAAACAGCAGAGACAGGGAGCGGAACAGATGATGAAAAAATAGGGTGGGGTCAAGAAGGTGGCGTAGGTATTCGCGGTATCACCTCCTCCCACAACCACATCAAAATTACAAGTGAACTACAGAACAACCATCATTCAAAACCACCTGAAATCCAGCTGAATGGAAGTCCTACTACTACGAAATTAAAGAAGCCACATGGAGACTGGTAGGAGGGCGGAGGCGGATGGCCGGTCCCACACCCACGTGTGGCAGATAAAATCAGGAGGACACCTCGGCTGGGAAAGTCCTCCCTGAGAAGTGAGGGGTCCCCGTCCCCACACCAGGTGCCCAGCTCAGGGTTCCAGTGCCAGGACGAGAAGTCCCCATACCTTCTGGCTGTAAAAACCAGCAGGAACTGAGGCTGAGAGAGGCTGAGGCTTCTAGAGCCCCAGGCAGCTCCTCTTAAAGGGCCCACACATGAACTTACTTGGACTTGCTCCCTCTGAGCTCCAGCTTAGGGGAGGCAGTTTGAAAGGAACCAGAGACATACGGGGAAGAACTGAGTTGTTTGGCATTGGGGAGAGGACTGGAGAGGCAGCTTTGTCTGGACAGACTTGCTGGTGGAGGCTGTTGTTCTTTTGATGAGCCCTTCCCCCACAGGGCAGGCAGATGGCAGCCATATCTGAGACTCCAGCAACCTGGCTCATACTGTTTGCCCCGCCCTGGTTATTCCCTGAGGCCCTGCCCCACCCAACTTTCAGGTCTACCCAAGCTGTTCCCAGTTACTTTACCATAGGATTGGCCTGTCTTGGATCCTGCTTCATATTTTCCTAAATTCTCTTAAACAAGCAGCATCTGGTCTCAGTGAGCCCCATACATCTCATTAAGTGGCCCCCAGGCCTGGCACTAGAAGCAGCCAGCCTTGGTTCACAACTTGGCTTTGCCTGGGTACCTCCAAGCCCAGCACAAGAAGCAGCCACCGGCAGATCGCTTTGTAGCTTATGCCTGGTGGCCCCAGGTAGAACACAGGCAGTGGCTGACCTTGCCCCAGAGCCAGCACACCCAGTGGACAGCTTCAGACTACGTTGAAGCACCACCACCCAACCACCTCCACAAGTGACACACTCAATGAGTGGACTCAATGGGTACCAGAGCCATGATGAAGTAAGTCTTGCTCTGTGTGGTGGGCCCTGCACAGCTGATCATCCAAGGTAGTCAGAGGTCGGTGGTCAGTGGGCACAGCCAGTCCTTGCAGCTGATCAGCCTGAGTAAAACACTCTCATTGATGTGCCAACAGCAATCAAGACTCAATTACAACAGAAGGGTATAAAGGCCACACAAGGGCTGTACCTCATGGACTCAGCTGGAGTGACCAGGGTGGCTGTGCCACTGGACCCTGAAGGACACCTACTACAATAGGCCACCCTATGAAGCCCAGGAGACATAGCAACTCTACCTAATACATAGAAACAATCACAGGGAAGCAGCAAAGATGAGGAGACAAAGAAACATGTCCCAAATGAAAGCAAAAAACAAAACTCTAGTACAAAACTAAATGAAATGGAGATAAGCAATCTAACAGATTTAGAGTTCAAAACACTGCTTGTTAGGATGCTCAGTGAACTTAGTGAGAACTTCAATGAGCTTAGTGAGGGCCTCAAGAGCATAAAAAGGGACCAGTCAGAAATGAAGGAGGCATTAACTGAAATAAAGAATAATTTACAGAGATTCAATAGTAGAGTAGGTAAAGCCAAGAAGCAAACCATCGATTTGGAACATAAGGAAGCAAAGAACACCCAATCAGAACAACAAAAAGAAAAAAGAATCCAAAAAATTGAGCTTAGTGTAAGGAGCCTCTGGAACAACTTCAAGCATACCAATATTTGCATCATGGGGGTGCCAGAAGGAGAAGAGAGAGAGCAAGACATTGAAAACCTATTTGAAACAATAATAACAGAAAACTTTCCTAACTTGGTGAAGGAAACAGACATACAAGTCCAGGAAGCACAGAGAGTCCCAAACAAGATGAACCCCAAGAGACCCACACCAAGACACATCATCATCAAAAAGCAAAAGGTTCAAGACAAAGAGAGAATCTTAAAAGCAGCAAGAGAAAAACAGTTAGTTACCTACAAGGGAGCTCCCATAAGACTGTCAGCTGATTTCTTAAATGAAACTTTGCAGGCCAGGAGGGAGTAGCAAGAAATATTCAGAGTGATGAAAAGCAAGAACCCACAACCAAGACTACTCTATCCTGCAAAGCTGTCATTTAGAATCGATGGACATATTGAGAATTTCCCAGACAAGAAAGAACTAAAGAAGTTCTTCACCACCAAACCAGTATTTTATGAAATGTTGAAGGGTCTTCTTGAAGAAAAAGAAGATAAAAAATATGAACAAACAAAATGGCAATAAATACATGTCTATCGACAATTGAATCTACATACAAAATAAACAAGCAGAACAGAAACATTCTCATAGATACAGAGAACATTTTGTTGGTTTCCAGATGGGAAGGGGGTTGGGGGAATGGGTGAAACAGGTAAAGGGATTAAGAAGTACAAATTGGTTGTTAGACTGACAAACCATAAAGGGAAGGGGGGTGGGGTGGGGGGATGGTAAGCAATAAACCAAAGAACTTATATGCATATATGCATAACCAATGGACACAGAAAACAGTGTGGGAAAAAGCAGGAGGGGGGAGGGAATGGGGGAAGGAGGGGGTCAATAGGGGAAAAAAGAGGAAAATCTATTATACATTCAACAATAAAGATATGTTTAAAAAAATAGTGTGGATGGTATTCATAACACCTTGACACGTGACATCTATAAAGATTATGTTGGTTTATTAGGGGATGGGAAAAGAACAGGAAATCTGTAAAATATGTGCAATATATGAAACTCATTTACAATAAAAAGAATCCAGTCCGGCTGGTGTGCCTAAGTGGCTGAGCATCAACTCATGCACCAAGAGGGTGCCATTTTGATTCCCTGTCAGGGCACATGCCTAGGTGGTGGGCCCAATCCCTGGTGCAGACCTGCAGGAGGAAGCCAGTCAGTGTTCTCTCTCATTGATGTTTCTATCTCCCTCTCCCTTCCTCTCTCTCTAAAATCAATAAAGAAAAAAAAAGTTAAAAACATAAAATAATCCAGAGGCTCAGATGAGAGAAAATCTGGAGAAGCATTTTGAAAGGTTAAAATTCTATGCAAATGTCAGGGATGGGTGATTGGGCTGTATAATGGAGCAAACACAGGTGTTCATTCATTAGGACAACACATATGTAAATGTACCTAAAGTAATAAATGCACTCAGACTCTCACAGCATCCCAGAAGCTTGGCATCAAGCACACTGTGTCAATCCCTGGCTCCGACATGCCTAAGAATAGTAAAAGCAGACCCAGAGTCACAGAATTGGAAAGTGCTTCTGGAAGGGAGGGAGGCGGAAGGTAAAGTGACCCAGTGTAGAGATGCCTGAGTGTGCACGGGACTCTCTGAGCCCACCGTGGGGGGCTGGGCCAGGACATCCTCTTTCTCCCAACGCTTAACTGTTTGCCTAACCATGGCGGGGACCTCCATAAATACTTGTCCGTGACTGTGCTTCATGTCAATGGCTCCATTCCTGTCTTTGTGACTTCCGTGTATATCTATGACTATGTGTTTGTTGACAAATGTGTACCTATAGATCTGCTGCTATGTCCAACTTTGATTGAATCTGTGCTGGTGAGATTTTCCGTGTGTTCTGAAGCCCTGTGCTCCTGTGCGACTTGGACCCCGTAGACGCCATAGCATCTGATTTGAGTGACAATGATACACTAGATGCATATCCGGGCACACGTGTGTGTCACATGTTTATGTTCAACTCTGTGTGTGTTTGCATGTGTCAATCCATGCTGGGAAACCTCTGAATGCACAAGACAGTAGCCATAACCTCAAAGAAAGATAAGCAAGGAGCAGTGGGGATAAAAGGAATGGGACCCATTCAAGACACAGTCTTTTGTGGGTTTTTTTTATCCTCACCTGAGGACAATGTTATTTATTTATTTTTTGCATTCATCTTCAGATAGAGTGAGAGGGAGAGAGGAAGAGAGAGAGAGAAACATCAATGTGAGAGAGACACATCGACTGGCTGCCACCCACATGACCCCAACCAGGCTGGGGACAAACTGCCACCGAGGTACGTGCCCTTAGCGGGAACCGAACCTGGGACTCTCTGGTTTGCGGGCTGACACTCTAACCGCTGAGCCAAACCGGCCAGGGCTCAGACATATTTATAGATGGAGATGTGACAGGGTGTGAGAGAGACCAGGACATCAGGGTGAAGGATGGGCTATGTGAGGACTCGCTGCCTTCTCATGTTGTCATTACCAAGATAGTGGCCAAGGGGAAAAAAAAAAAAGGAAAGGCAGTATTGGCCACATAGTCGAGGTGGTATAGACTTGTTGACTTCGAGGGACCATGGTACATCCACCAGAAATTTCTGGAGGGTGTATGAAGCGTTGCATTCAGAAGGGAGGGGGGTGAATCAGGGAATAAAAGTCAAAGTCACCTACGTAGAAGAGTAGCCGGACGTGACGGAAACACTGACACAACCCGATCGCGTGGAGATGGAGAGGGAGGGCCTCCACCTCCAGAGTGCTCTACGAGACCAGAAAGGCCACCGAGAGGCTAGTGGCACCGAAGGCCGAGATGAGGATCTCCCAAAGGAAGAAGCACGTGGCCGCAGCCGCAGTGCAGATGTCCGTTCCAACCAGCCGAAGGCTCTCAGGAGGCTTGTCGTCGACGACGAAAAGGTAATTGACTTCAGGAAGAGCGGATTCAGCGTGTGTCGGGGCGGAATGTCAGGGGAACCAAGGGCAAGCGAGGACGTTGGTGCCGAAGGAGAGGAAACACAGGGGAAGGAGTTTGTCAAAGGGGAAACCGGGCAGGGCGCCGGGCCGGAGGAGGAAGGGGTCCGAGGCAGGAAGCTGGAGCTCGGGACAATGAAGATGCAGACTGGAGACGAGTGCACACAGGAGGTGGGGAGACAGCATGGGCCTCCCAGTCAGCCAGAGAAAGTAGGATAGAACCCGCCTTCCTGGAGGAGGACAGACAGAGGGTGCGGGGGAGTCTCCCTCCTGTGAAGGAGGACCCCTGCTGTGCGTGCTGTGGGTTGTTAGAACACAATGAGAAACTGTGCGTGGAAGCAGTCTGTGTCCTCCAAAGAACAGCTCAAATGTGGACGGGTCGTCTTAATACCAGCACAGCAGAGGTGAAGACAGAAGAGGAGCCACTCGGTCCCTTTTAAGGGTGAGAAATTCAGCAGAAGGCCAGACCTGAGAGTCCGCAGCCACCTAAACATCTCCAGATTCACTGGATGAAAATTCTCATCACACACACACACACACACACACACACACACAATCCATTTGATAGGGTCACACACATGCACTGTCCCACACACACTCGTGAACAGATTCACACACAATACAGCCACATCACACCTTCACGCACAGGACAGTGAGCAACTGGCCCTGTGTCCCCTCTGGGACCTTCCCTACACCCTGTGGTCACTGGACAAGGACCCGTCAGCTCTGCACCTGGAACAGCCTGCCGCGGCCTCATCCAATCTCGCCTCAGTCCAGGGGCAGAACCATGTCCGCAGGGGGACGCACTCTGCTGGATTTCACGCCTGGAGAATTCCTCCCTCACACGAGCATCCCTGTCTCCTGTGGGCCAGCAGGGGCCCCCATCTTTCTGTCGAAGGGCACTTGGGTTTACTGCCATCTCGTGCTTTCCCCTGTTTCTCCATCTCAGGAGAAATCGGCTGCCCATGAAAAGCAAGGTCCATGATGCCCGGGGGGCGTCATATCACACAGTCCCGAAGAGTGAAGCCGAAGTAAAGGGGAGCCTCTTACAAATGTGAGGGACAGGGGAGCAGCTGAAGGTGGGGACACGGTGGGGCTCAAGGAAAGGAGGAAGGCAAAAAGAATGAAAAACAGGTGAAAAGGGAGAAAGAATGGATGAATATTCATTCACGCATGTATTCATTTCTTCAAAAGCTCTCCGCGCACCCCCTCCCCCTGCCAGGAGGGATTCTAGGCATCTGAGTCCTGGGGCTCACACTCCAGAGGGAGGGGAAGACTGTGAACACAGAGACAGTCACACACTGTCTGGACAACAAGCGCACAGGGAGGGGACTGGACGTGCACAGGGGACTGCGTGCTGACACTTCCGATGCGAGGCCAGGAAAAAGGCCCCCTGGAAGGGTGGCAGGTGGGGAACCCTTTTTCTGCCGAGGGCCATCTGGATATTTAGAACATCCTGCGCAGGCCGTACCAAACGATCACTTTAAACATCAGCCTGCTAGATTTGGTCGGGCTGATTTGGTGAGGGTGTGCTGTTCACCGAGAGTGATTTCGCCCGGATGTTCCCCACCCGTGGTAGAGGAAGGAGGAGGGAGAGAGCCATGTGGGCCGGGGAGGAGGGACTCACCCCCAGCAGGGTCAGAGCCTGGCCTGTGTGAGAGGCGGGAAGGCGGCTCAGGGTCCGAGCACTGGCAGAGGGGATGAGACAGGCCAGGGGCCTGGAAAGGGGATTCAGATACTAGATACTAGCTGGCCAGCTGTGTAGCCCACAAAGAGGACTCTGGCTTTTACTCAGCATGCCAGGTGAGTCCTGGGAGGGTTTTAAGCTGAGGAATGACAGGGGCCCACTTAAAATAAAGGATTATATCATGTGGCGGCTGCGCGGAGAATCGCCTTAAGGCAAGAGGGAGGACGTGTTTCTTTGTTGGGTTTCTTCCTTTTCCCAACCCTGTCTTCACAGGACACTGAGGTTGTCTCCTAGAATGCAAATCTGACCGTTTGATTTGAGGGAAGAAAGGAGAGTTAGGGTCAACTTTTCTGTTCGAGTCCCTCTACCCTCTTTACATCCCACAATGCACGTTTAGGTATAATTGAAGTACCATTAAATCCACCCATCTTAAGTGTGTATTGCAATGATTATCAGGAAATGTACAGAATTGTGCAGTTGTCACCACAAACTAATATTAGACCATTTGCATCATCCCTAAGAGAAGCCTCGTGCCCATGGGGTTACTTTCCTGTTCTAAGCCCCGGCACGGATCTCCGTCCTGTCTGTACATGTTTGCCTTCTCTGGATGTTCCACTAAAGGGCATCACAGTTTGTTTCCTGGTCCTTCTTACAGACTCCAGCTCTGTTCCATAGTCGGTGGGAAGATCATGAACGGGATGCGGCCAACGTCCAGTGTCTGGGAAGGGGTGTGTAAAGGCAAGCACCCTGGCCCCCGGGTGGGTCCACACTCTCGGGGCATTTAGAGTCCCTGCTGCTGGGGGTGGCTGAGACCTCTGTGGTAGCTGCAGTAAATCACCCAGTTAAGCTGCTCCCCTGCCCACCTGCTGCCCGCCCTCCTGCACAGGTGTGGCTGCCAAGACCCCTCCCCAGTAAACCTTCATTCACACAGATCTCCGCGTCACCAGGTTTGTTTGCAGGGAACCCATTTATGACACACTCAAGGTGAAGTGCCCAGAGTGGAGACTCAATGGGCTAGGGCCCCTGCAGTGAAGGGGAACAGACTGGCGTCCGACAGCTGAGACCATGCTCCATGCTGTGGCTGCCACAGCTCCCTCCCACCACGCCCAGCTGAGGGCTTAGAAGTCTTCCAGCTGGCCACTCCCAGAAAGCAGTGACATTAGAGAGGAGCAACCCTGCTCTCTTTACCCGACACAAAAACCAGAAAGCAGCTTGGACCTGTCTTGCCACCTGTCGAGGGTCTTTGTGAGCCAAACTGAAACAGGCAAGACATGGTCAGAGAACTCATGTCCTCCTCCCCTCCCTCTGCCCTCTTAGTTCTGTGATCAATGAGATGGAAAAAATAGCAACGACTTTATAAAGAATCACAAACCTCTGCCTTTGTTCTCTCTCCCACTTTTATAACTTTGGGGCAAAATGATGTGCTAAGAGGAGAGATTTTCACAAGGCAAAGCGCTGCAGAAACTAAAGCGTTCCTCTGGCCAAAGCAGGCAGTTAAGGGGGGGCAGGGCCGGTGAGAGTCCAGCAGTCAACCCGGCCCGACTGTGGACAGGCTTGTAGATCCCGATAAGAAGGTCGGATGTGCTGCCCAGGCAGCTGGGAGCCTCCACTGGTTCAGTGCACAGGTGTGATGCTTTGTGTTTGCATTCCATGTTTTGTTGAAGAATCCTGAGAATCATTCCTTAGAAGAGTTGGACGCTTGTGTTCCAGACTCGAGTCCTATGTCACATAGCCTATCTCTCATCTTTCTATTCCTCAGATTTACTATCCTGATCCTGGACTCATTGAGGCGGCCAGAAGAAATCCTGCCATTCACTGAGTAGTCATTATGTAGCAGGCATTGTCTAGGCACGTGGTAATATTATCTCATTGAATCCATTCAACGACTGGCAAGTAGAACCACCGTGCCTGTTTTCCTGAGGCTCAGAGATATAAAAACTCAACCAAAGTCACTTAGCTCTTAAGTGAGAGACAGGAACCCAGACATCTGTGACCCCCAGGACCTCTGCTCTAAGCTCAAAACTATTTACCTCCTCAGAGCTGCAGCTGGTGACCACCTTCACAAGGAGGCCTGTGCCTGGAGACAGTCCCTTAGCCCTGGTTACTGAAGTATAAGTGGATAATCTCAATTCTAACATTGGCAGAGGTAAGTGGCAAATCTCACGTAGCCTCTGGCTAAAAGGAACAGCTACCACCCATGCTGCAGGGCCATGGCTTAATTGTCTGCAAATTCCTGCACATGAATGGAACTACAGAAATCAATCTCCAGTATATTCCACTTGTATAGCTGATCTCATTGTGCAGAAAGTTGCTAGGAGGCGGGTTTTGTGCCACTCAGTTCAAAATTTTGTATGTGATGAAATGCAGGGTCCAGCCAGTTTTGCAGATTTAATAATTGTTTTTTTCATTATTGATTTTTAGAGAGAGAGGAAGAAAAAGGGGGAAAGAGATAGAAACATCGATGAAAGAGAACATCGGTTGGCCACCTCCTGCACTGGGGATTGAGCCCACAAGCTGGGCATGTGCCCTGACCGGAATCAAACCTGTGACCTCCTGGTGCATGGGTCGACACTCAACCACTGAGCCACACCAGCCGGGCCTAAGGCGGGATTTAAAGTTTGTTTTATCACCTCTTGGGCTGAAGTTTGCCCGCTTAAGGAAGAAAGAGTTCACAAACACCAAGTTTTCCATTGCAAACAGAGGAGGTTGGAGAGCCAAGATACTAAGTTTGCTTCATTTCCAGCTGTCTATTTTTCCAATGTTCCGGAGGCCAAATGTCAGCCAAGCTGAGTCATCTGCCTTAGGTTTACTGGACAGAATTGTGCTGAAACTAAAATAAGATGATGTGGAAGTTGTCTATCAGTCCCGCAGATCATCTCCTAGTATGAAAATAGGTGTAATGAAGCTCATTTTAAAGGTGGGGACGAGGGAAGATGACGGCTGATGGATTCATAGGGTGGAGAAAGCCAGTGTGTTATTATAAATTATGCCACCCACGCTCATCACGGGCTGTTGGCATGGAACTGGAAAAAGTGGGTGCAAGTCACTATTCCCTAGACTGCCCATATAGGCATGTTTTTCTAGAAGTAACTGAGATAGGGTACATGGCAAAAGAGCTACAATTGATAAACGCTACAGACACTGTCAACAAGAAAGTAAGACCTCCCCCTTCTGGCTTTATGGCTTAAACCAGCAGAGACCACCTCGATCGAACATGGTGACTAATATCACCTAATGGAACCCTTAGCCTCATTATACCCTACTTGTAATACATTAGCATGCTACACGACACATCCCATGCTATCCTGATAAGAAATGGAAAGCTCATAGAAGAACATACATGGCCAACAGAGCTCCTCTAAGCAATCTCCACCTCTTTCCCTGGAATATCCTGAGCATCCCTTCTCCTTAGTGAATACCCTACTCCCCAATTAAATGAACATCAATGAAGGAAGCAAATTCCGCTGCTCTCTCTGTGGAGTAGCCCATGCTTTGTTTCCATGTTTCACTAATAAACTTACTTTTACTTTAAACTCTATGCTGGCTTGAGTTTGAATTCTTTCCTGCACGAAGCCAAGAACTCACAGTAATATCAGAAACAATTTCTCCAATAATGAAAGTCATCTACGAGGGACTTTGGGGATGGCCAATCTGAATATAAGAAACCAGGAGATGTAAGGTCCAATAGCAAAGCATCTGAATGATTAACCCCGGGGACGTAATAAATTCCCAATGCAATGGACATGACTGTCATTTCTGTTATGTATGCTTAGGGTGGAAAAGAAACTCCTTTGGCCAAATGAGTCAGTGGAGAAAAGAAGATTTCATCTGGGAGTTTGCATTTATTTATCCTCTCCAAGGGCATTTTTTATTGATGAGAGAGAGACACACACACACATATATCCCATCCATGTCCTGACCAAGGATGGAACTCACAACCTTTTTCATGTTCGGGACGGTGCTCCAACCAACTGAGACACTTGGCTAGGGCCAGGGATTTACAATTTAAGGGTGACTCTAGAAGGTCTCCAGTTCTTTTTCAGGCAGCTAAATATATCTTTCAAAACATCCCCCTTTCCCTCAATAATGCCACATTTTCTTCCCCCAATCAACAATGAAGCCTCCGATGTGGTGAAGGCTTGGGAGGGCTAGCAGGCTTGGTGCTCAGCGACCTCTCTGACCTTGTCCTCCTGGCTCTGCTTCTGCTACAAGAGCTCCCTCAAGATCCTCAGTTTGCACATACGTAGCTGAGGGTTTTTCACCTGCAATGCCCCTCTTCATCCCTCCCCTCAGGTGCCTGGTTGGCCCCCACCCATCCTTCTCATACCAGCTCAAGCACTGTTTTTTAGAGGCCTTCAGGGTTTTTTGTTAAGGGGATTCCTGCAGCCTGCCTTTCGCATCTCTTCTCTCGGCTTCTATTTACACATTCATTCAGTGTCACTGGTCTATCGATGTCTGGCACTGGCCACCAGCCGCAGGAGGGCAGGCATCAAGTCTCTCTGCTTTGCTTCTGGCCAAGTCTTTCTGCTTTGCTTCTGTGTCTCCCGGTGCCTCACACAAGGTCAGGCATATAGCAGGTGTGCAAAAGTATTTAAAATATATGATTAAATACAACTTGCTGAATAAATGTAGGGGTATTGTGAAAATTAGGAAAATCCAGATGATAGGCTTAGGACAGTGCCTGGTTCAGTGTATTTGCTCCATAGCTGTATCGAATAATTAAATGAACAGGATGTCTGTGATGGCACCTTGATTTCCTCCTCGGTATAGAACTAGCTTGTGTAACAATACAATTGCCACACTCAGCCTGGGTTCTTTCACCCCGAGGGGCTCAATGCTTTGTGAAGTAACTGAATCTATAGACATTTCTTTAGAAAATGCATCCCGTTAAAAACAAAAACAAAAAACTTTCACAGCTGAATGCTTTTCTGAGAGAAAGGGTTTGTTGAACCATATGCTAGCCAGGAAGGGACCAGGTTCTGCAGCATGAAGTCCAAACCAGCAGCAGCAGCTCTCGGGGGAGGAAGGAATGCGCCCACTGCCCTGAGGTTGACCAGCGCTCTCTCTACATTATGTTTAGGGGAAGAAGGATGTAGGTAGTTTTGAAACAATGTACATGGGCTACAAATAAGAGGGGTAGGAAAAGAAGCAGTGGGGACAGTTCTATGATAGGCAGACAGACTGTAAGCAAGAAGTATTTGTTACTTCTGCCTGGTTACAGACGACAGTCCTGACTGTCCATGCACGAGCAGGATGCTGTGGCCCGGGGTTCTGACAGCCACCTGGAGGTTGATTCAAAGTTCCAACAAACGTTCAGGAATGTAAACCATCTTTTGTTAGGTGGCTCACACCTATCGACGGGTTAGCTATTCCTGTCTCGTTCTCTTTCTCTGCAGCAGCTGTAATTTAATTTAGAACACCGAGAATTTTTCACTTGTCCACCCCGTGGACCACTCCTAGAAGACCATGGCTTTCTGGAAGAAATGACAATTGCGCTAAGACCTGACGACCAAGTGGAATTCATCCAGGTAAAGGGAAATGAGGAGGAAGATTCAGGCCTGGGGAACAGCATGTGAGAAGGCGCAGAGGCAGAAGGTGGCCAAAGACCAGCAAGGCTGAAGCAGAGAGAGGATGGCTCCAGGTGATCTAGGGGAGTCTGGAAGGAGAGGAGAGGCCAGACCTCCTCCATCCACATAGGATTGCTCTAAATCCTGAGGACCATGAGAAGCCAGTGAATAGTTTTAAGCAAAAGTCTGGGATCTGGCCATGCCTTTGACCTTGCCCTATGGGAGCTGAGAAGTCATATCCATAGAACACATTAAAAAAAAAAATTTTTTTTTGCCCTGCTAGTGTGGCTCAGTGGATTGAGCATTGTCTCATGTACTGAGAGGTCCTGGTTCAATTCCCAGTCAAGGCACATGCCTGAGTTTTGGGCTCGATCCCTTGTAGGGGGCGTGCAGAAGGCATCTGATCAATGTTTCTCTCTCACATCAATGTTTCTCTCTCTCTCTTCCTTCCTCTCTCTCTATAAAAAAAATCAATAAAACATATTTTAAAAAATATTTAAAAATTTTTAATTATAGATTTTAGGAGAGAGAAAGAGAAAAACATCAATTTCTTTTCCCACTTATTGATACATTCATTGGTTGATTCTTGTATGTGACCTGACCAGGTATCACACCCATGACTTTGGTGTACCAGGATGATGCTCTAACCAAATGAGTAACAAGCCAGGGCTAAGAACACATTTTCTTAAATAGGCTCTCTTTCCTGCTATTTGTTATCCTTATTTAAAATATTGAACCTAAAGCCCGGCTGGTGTGGCTCAGTAGTTGAGCATCGACCATGCACCAAGAGGTCATTGGTTCTATTCCCAGTCAGGTCACATGCCCAGGTTGTGAACCAAATCTCCAGTGGGGGGCATGCAGGAGATGGCCAGTCGATATTCTCACTCATTGATGTTTCTCTCTCTCTCCCCCTCTCCCTTCCTCTCTTTCTAAAAATCAATAAAAACAAAATTGAACCTAAAAATAAAACACAAAGTAAAACAATCCCCCCCACCCCATACATATTCTACCACTTGCTCTAAAATGTCAGCTTCCTCATGTTTGAACTGCTAGTTAGAAAATAAAACAAGAGCATATGCTTTGGATGAAAATTTGCCAAACCACACTTCCAAGATGCAATTGCCTCTGAAATACTTCATGAATCTAGCCGGAGCAGTAACAACAACAAATCAGGACTTGCTAGTTTCATCGGAGGTGAAAAATGTTTCAAACATACTTGGATTCTTTAGTCAGAGGTCTCTTCAACCCCGCGTGACAGCGATGGGAATACAATGGATCCAATTTTCCTCGATCTGCTCTGGCAGTGATAAAATATTCATGTTAAATAGCTCCTTCTGAGCACCTGCAGGCATCTCACAGCGTTGTACAGATGGGCTTGTTTTTCTAACACACACATGTGCTCCCGCCTCAACCAGCACATTAATTTGAATATGTGTTCTGGACGTCTGCGCACGCACCGCGGCGTGTGGCCCTTCTGGTCTGCCTGCGCGCAGCCCCCATTAGAAAGCCCACATGCAGACAGAACCATCCCTTTCAATTCGGGGTTTTTTTATCGGGTGTTTGCCATGTGCTTTCCCCGTGGAAGTTTCATAATAAACGATACCCGACTATGCTGCTGGCACCTCCAAACCATTATGTCTTAACACCAAATTGAGAATCCTGTCCTTCCCAGCCCTCCTGCCAGAACCCACAATGTCTCCTGCCTCCCTCTTCTCAGCGGTTGAAGGGCTGGACACTTAGAGCCTACGACTGGCTGACCTCATCTGCACCACTCTGCGCTCCCAAGTGCGTATTGAGGCCCGTAGACTCCACCTGGGGGATTTTCCCCGGCTCCCACGCCTTCCTTCTCCAGCACGTTCCCACTGAGATCATCACGTTTTACGCTCCACTGTAGCCCACCTGTGGGTTCTTCACAGCTCATTGTTTCCTTTTCTACACGAGCCCACTGGATGGTAGCATCACCACCACCAGAATCTCAACACCCGTAGTCTGGGCCTCCCAGAAGTAGGCATGGAGATAGACTTGAGAGGGAGAGCAAGTCGTATTTTAATATCTTTTCCAAAGTTTCCATCATGACTCTGGTCTATTTAGGACCAGAAAATGGGATGAATTCATGTACTCCCAACCCTGTATCAGACATACAGAATCATATTTCCGTATCCTTCCTTTCAGGTGTTAGGTGGAAACTGAAGAGTCTGAACAAGTGTGTATCTTGCTTTTCGAACCTGATGACAAATGCCAAGCTTTCTTCCTTCCTGTGTCACCATTTCTGTGAGTGTAATTTAAAACAAAATTTTTTTTTCCTTTATTGATTTTAGAAAGAGAGGAAGGGAGAGGGAGCGAGAGATAGAAACATCAATAAAAGAGAACATCAACTGGCTGCCTCCTTCATGCCCCCCACTGGAGATCGGGCCCACAGCCTGGGCATGTGCCCTGACCCGGAATCGAACCAGCAACCTCTTGGTGCATGGGTCGACACTCAACCACTGAGCCACATGTGAGCGTAACTTTAGTAGCTGCATAGTACATCCTGTGGGTGTAGCAGCACCTCTTAGCCCACTCCCTGTTGATGGGCTCATAAGGTTAGGTGTTTCTAATTCTTCGTTATTACCAATAAAATAGCACTGTATACACTTAGATGTTTCTAGTTCTTTGTGATTAGCGAGAAAATATCATTGTATGTAAACTTTTAGCTTACTTGTTGGTTTTTCCTAATAAGGATTCCTTACAATGAACTGGTAGTGTTGAGACTACTAGGTCAAAGGAAATGAACATTTTAAAGGACCTGCGACATTTCTAAACTGCCCATCAGCACTGGGAAGAGATTTGATCTCACCACAGTAGGGCAGTTCCAAGTGGTTCTCTGGCCGCGACTCCTGTAGCTCCAGCCGTGTTGTTCTTGCCCAGTGTGCCATGATCTGTCATGATTTCATGCCTGCATTTTTGCCGTTCCTCTAACTAGAAATTCTGTTTCCTCCATTCACTTCTAATCTCTACTTGCCTGATAACACACACACACATACACACACAATAGGTACCTATTATACATTTTATATATATCATCTCCAGCTCAGGTTAGATGGTGGCTTCTGGGTAATTTCTACTAAATTCAGGTTTCTTCTGCCAGGTCCTATTAATATGCAAATGCAAGCTTTACTCTTTCAACTTCAATAAACATTATCTATTTAATAAATATTTATCTGTTTAATAAATGCTATCTACTATCAGATGGAAAGCTGCTAGTATCTCTTTTCTTCTTCTTCTTTTTTTTTCCAAAGGAGTTTTTGAGTCTTCCATCCCTGAAGGTGACCTCAGAGAAGAGAAAAACCTTGCATTTTTACTTAACACTGGGTGCACTTAATCAGAGTGGAAGCGACACCCAGGCTCCCTCCCTGGCAGCGGATTTGCCTCATTAACTGGAAGAAGACAGCGCCGGCTGTGGGTGTGGACGGAACACCACCCTGCAAGGAGGCTTGAGCTCACGTGTGCCCAGCTCAAGGAGAGCCTGGCTGCTGCTGACGGCCACGGGGTTATTCAAGGATCGACAGAGAAACGCAGTGAGTGCCTGTCTCAAATATAAAAACAGGTGCTTCTTTACTTTGTTACCCTAAGGAAACCCAGCTTCTCCAGCAGGATCTGGTAGTGAGTCAGGGAAAGGAGGGTTCCGAATCGAGCCTCCCCAACAACAGGGGTGAAATCAACCCTCCCTTAGGAGGGCCATGTTCCTGCACCAGACACAGTAACAGAGGGAGGAAACTTGAAGCAGTGTCTGGCTGTTTAAAAACCAGAATTACAGGACTGCCCTGGCTGGTTTGGCTCAGCGGTTAGAGCATCGGCCTGCAGACCAAAGAGTCGTGGGTTCGATTCCAGTCAAGGGCACGTACCTCAGTTGCTGTTTGTCACTGGCTCTGGTCGTACGGGAGGCAACCAGTTGATGTGTCCCTCTCATGTTGATATTTCAATCTCTCTCTCCCTCCTACTCTACCTGATATAAATGGAAAAATATTCTTGGGTGAGGATTAAAATAATAATAATAATAAAAGAAATGGAACCACTCAGTACCAGGAGTCCTTCTCTAAATCTGGTCTATTTTGGGGAGACTTGCTCCTCCCACTTTTAGTGTCTTACTTTGTTTTGGTCATTAACGTCTCCATGCTATGGCTGCAAATGGTGACATTAGACAGACAGTCCCCACACTGGCCACCAGAGTGAGTCGCCTGCTCTGTGTGACCCGTTTTGCTGAGTGGAGGTGGACAAAGGGGAGCAGGGGACGGGGGACCTCTGTAACAGTGTTAGCAATAAAAAAAAAAAAAAGCATACAAAACAAACAAAAAACGATACCCTTTATGATTAAAATTCGAGATTATTCTGCTGAAGGAGTTATGCTCAATATTGAACCAAATTCATCCTCTCTCCCCCCTCTGTAAATTTCTTTGCTTTCACCGAAGCATCTTAACTTCCAGTCCTATTCCTCCTCTTTTGTTCAAGACATTCTAATTAAGACACCAGGGTTACGTTAACCTGCTTAAGCAGCTGGCTCCCTTTTTATGTAGCGCTCTTCAGTGAAGTCCCGAATCAGCCAAATGCTTCCATCAGCCTGCCCCGTCTCTCTCCTCCCTTCGCTCTGTGTTTTCCCTTGTTGTTGGATTACAGAGCCTCGCATTTTCATTCACCCCAACCGCTATTCCACACTGCGCACTTCGCATTAATAAATTCATCTTCACAATGATGCACGCAAGGCACAGTCTCCCCGTCGGTGTCATTGATGACTGTGGCCTTTGAAGGTTCAAAGGTGCGTCAGATCTACCAGGAAAGAGGGGAAAAAGACCCCATCTGATGTTCTCCAACATCTGAGGTTTCCCCGAGCCCAGCTGTCTTGATGTAGGACGGTAAGACAACAGCTGCTTAAGAAGGAAGGGAGCGTGTTCCCACTACTCAACTGCCATGTAATTCTCATTCTTCCTTCAAAGACAGAAGGTCCGGGCTCCTTCTGCAAAGTCAAGATTGACAAATACAACAGGTGTTTCATAATGGAGCTCAGAGAATCTATTATGGGACCAAGGGAACCACGTTCGCATCCCGGCTGTTCCGGGAACTTGCCCCACAGGAAGGGAGGTACTTATTTTCAAATGCTCTCCATGGTAAATCTTCAAGCCTTTTACAAAAGGGAACATGTCTTTGAAAATCGGTGAATTCTAGATGCTGAGAGGGAACATTTTCTGAGTGCTGTGGTGAGGCACTAAGTCTGACGGACACGTTTCCTTTTCGCTATTCGCACAGTCTTTGTGAGGGAGGCAGCATCCTGCCCCCACGCCACAGACGAGAAGGCTGAGGTCCAGAGAAGCTAAACACCTGCTTGAGGATCTACTTTGGGTGAGTGGAGGGGTCAGGATTTGAACTCAAACCGTTTTATTTGCAGACAGGACTACCTCATGTCTTCTCGCAGGTGCTGTTTATCATATTAAAAAATTTAATTACTAAAATAATTTGATTCAGGGTCTTTTCTAGTCAAACAGACAGGTATGACATTTAGCCTTTACCTGGTCCATGAAGCCCATCTTCAAAACACATTCAGACTGACTGCATCTCACTCCCCAACCCTCCCCCTAGTCCAAGCCAACATCCTCTTTTGACTGGATTGTAATAAAGCCTCAGCTTCTGCCCTTGTCCCCACACTGCCTAATCCACCCCACGGCAGACAGTGATCCTTTTAATACATGGACTAGATGACGTCTCCCCTGGGCTTCAGAGCTTCTAGTGGGACCTCCTGCACGTGGAGAAAACCGACGTCCTTGTTCTGGCCGAGTGTTCAGGTAACTTTCCCCCTGCCCCCCTGTTCCAAGTCTCCCTGACTCACTGGCCCAGCCCAGTCACACTGGCATCCGGAAGTTCCCAGGTACATTGCACCTCAGGGCCTTTGCACTTCCTGCTCTCCCTGCCAGAAATCCCCCCAGCTATTTACAGAGTCGCTGTGTTAGTTCCCCGTTGCTGCTGCAACGCATGACAACAAACAGTGGCTGAAAAGAACACAAATGACTATATTAAAGTTCTGGGGTCAGATGTTCCAAATAGGTCTTCCTGGGCTAAAACCAAAGTTTTGTGAGGGCGCTTTCTCCCTGAGGCTCTAGAGGAGAATCTTTGTCTTTGCCTCCTCCACTTCCCAGAGGCCGCCTGCATCCTCGGCTCTCAGCTCCTCTGTCCATCTCCGAACACAGCAGTGTCGCATCTTCACATCTCTCTCTGGCTCCAGCCTCTGGCCCCCTCCCTAAGGACTCTCATGACTATGACCCTTAATTGAATCACATCCGCAAAGTCTCTTTTGCCCCAGAAGTAACATTTACAAGTGCCAAGGATCAGGATGTAGACATCCTGGAGACCATTGCTCTGTCCACCCCAGCACGGCTCACTTCATTCAGATCTTTACTCAAGTCACTTTGTCTCTGTGCCTGCCCTCACCGCTAGCCAGCCTTCCCATCTCATTAAAACATGCCTCCTTCCACGCTTTACGTTTATCTTTGCAAAATAACCATCTCATCTACTTATGCTGATTTATTTTGCTTATTATTTATCTCCTCCACTGCAACACAAGCCCCAGTGTTTTGTAGCTATATCCCCATTGCCTATGCATACCATAGGTGCTCAAAAAATAGTTTTGAAACAATAGTCTATGTCCTTTACCATGAAATGACATCTAGAGGATCTTCCTATTGGGAGATAAAAAAATAAAAAAAGAATTCAATCAGTCATGAGTCACTGAGTACCTATTTCGTGACTTTTACTATGTTACGTGATGTGTGAAATGCAAAAATTCATGAAGAGGTGTGTCAGGCTGCCATTTCCAGTGATGAAGGGTGTGCACTGCACAAGGTCCCTGGAGGAGGTGGGGGAGAGCTAAAACTCACCCTGTGGTATGCAGCTGTATGTCTGGGTGGGCAGAGACCCTCGAGGGGAGAGCTGTTTCTAATTTGCATGAAGGTACTATGAAGTCTCTTCTTTCCTGGCAGTACCCACCTGGCATGAGTTAGCCATAAGTTCTTTTTAAAAAAATTTTTTTTTCTTTATTGATTTTTTAGAGAGAGAGAGAAACAGGAAGAGAGAAAAAGAGACATCGATGAGAGAGAACATTGATTGGTGGCGTCCTGCACAACACCCCCATGGGGATCGAGCCCACAACCTGGGCATATGCCTTGACCGGGAATCAAACCAGCAACCTCTTGGTGCCTGGGTCAATGCTCAACACTGAGCCACACCAGGCAGCCATAAGTTCTTATTCTAGTGGGGCATTTGAGCTTGTTAGATACAGAAGGGGAAGAACTCAGTGGAGGTGGGAAAAGGCTGATCCAGACATGGGAAATGGTGATGAGGACTATGGGACCATTGGTGTCAAACTAGGAACACGAGTGGGACTCCGCTCCTCCTGCTGTAGAAAGACTTCTTGAACCAGATGTTAGGAAATCTTGGTTTCTATCTTGCTTCTGCCACCCAAGCTGGGTGACATTAGGAGATTTACTATCCTTCTCTGAGCATCAGTTTTTTGACCTCCGAAATGGGTGGATAATCCTGCCCAAACAAGGTTCCTGTGAGGAATGTGAGAATGCTTAGTCAATTCCAAACTCCATTCCAATACCGGTTCATCATTTATAGGATATGGCTCCTGCCTCAGTTATTTCTTTGCTCAGGAGATTTCATGACTGTTCATCTTAACAGAGTGAAAGGCAAAGTTAACAAAGGTCTGTGAGGCTCTGTTCAATCTGCTTCACCCTCCAACCTTATCTCCTACAACTCTGCCCTTTGCTGACTCTGTTTTATCCATACTAATTTCCTTGATGTTCTTTGTCCACAAACATTCCTACCTCAGGGCCTTTGCACTTGTGGTACCCTCGTCTGGCAATGCTCTACATCGGGATCTCTATGGCTTATACTCACTTCAGCAAAGTCTTCCCTGACCCCAATATCCACAATCACATGATATCCCCAACACTTCCTACCTCTCTTCTATGCTTTATTCATATCACTGTTACCATCTAAAATGCCACATAGTTCATTTATTTGTATCACTTCTGGTCTATACACCCACCCCACACCAATACATAAGATCCATGAGGCAGAGATTTGATTTTTATCTTTCTTATTTACTGTTATAACCCTAGTAAACCAGAACAGTCCTTGGAACATGGTAAGTGCTCAAACATGAATTGAATGAGTGATGAATTAATGCAGTTGAGAAGGTAAAATGAGCCTATGTGAAATAATATAATCCATTGAGATGCTTAATTGTGTTGACTGTTAGCAGAAAAAGAGATTGTGCCTGAGTGAACTGATCAGAATGGTAGGCTGAATGCTGACTTAGTTTTGTTGGAAACTTCAAGTTTGGATGAAAAAAGTAGGAACTCCCAGGTAGAAAACAACAGAGATAAAAATAGCAGCATCTTACACTACTGAGGGCATGCCATGAGCCAGGAACTATTCTAAGTACTTTACAGATGAATCACTTCATTTGATCCTCAAAACAGTACTCTGGTAAGTACTAGTATTAACTTCATGATGCAGATGAGGGAACTAGGGCATAGGTAGGCTAAGTAATTTGCAAAGAATGAATCAAAATGAACAGAAACATAAGATTTGGAACAGTGGCAGTGAGGGCCATTATTCTAATGATTAGAAGTAATAGAAGTAAAGCATGTAGCTCCTAGAAGAATCTTCACTAAATGATGCCTATCATTATCAGTGCAACAGGCAGGCCAGAGAGATGACAATTAGGAGTTTGGTGTTATTTCCTTTCTTTCTTATGCTGGGTTTGAGCTGATACATGAGTTCAGACATGTTTGTGAACTCTTTCTCTTTTATCTGCAGAAGGTTCCATCCTTGATTGCACACAGTGGGTGACACCAATGAGTAGGAGCTCAATAATCCATGATAGTGTCTATCTAGAAGTCTGGTCTCTAAGATTATGGACGTTTCCTACATGAAGAAACAATAATATCTAAGCCAGAGGAAGAACTCAGATAGGAGGCCATTGCCCTGAAAGTAGCATCTCTTGTGTCCAAGAAGCAGCATCCTCTCCCCGCCCCCTTAACATGCAATATTTATAACACAGGTACCCTCTAAATCTGTAAATATGTTGCTATTGGTATATATAACTGTCATTAGCTCTAAGAGGAAGTTTAGTATAGTGATTGAAGGCATGACTGGTAATTTGATGGTCAGTGTTAAAATCTCTGCTCTACCACTTACTGGGTATGTGCTAAAATTATCCAACCATTCTGTGCCATAGTTTTAACTATATATATTGGAGATTATAATAGTACTACATCATAGGAGTGTTATAAGTATAACATGTGTATATGTAGGTACATACCCACACACATATGTGTATCTAGTGCTCTTCAAGTGTTAGAATAGTTTTCTTTAGGGTACATTCTGTAAGGATATTTCTTTTTTTTACCTGAAGAGATAGTACTGGGCTGAAGGAAGTGACTATCAGTTTCAATTAATCTTTGTAGACTCACATTCGTTTTACCTCTTTTCCCAGTGCTCACATCTTATCTGTTTCCATGGTCTCTTGATTCGCCCCACAGAATGTTTTTCTATCATATGAAAATGCTTCAAACCAGTAATAAAAATAAAATCTTAAGTGTAGCCAGGGGGAGAAAAAGACATTACAAGCAGAGAAAATAAGATAAGGATGACAGCAGATGTCTTGTTATGAACAATGCATGTCAGAAGACTGTGGAGCAAACCTTTACAATGCATAAAGGAGAAAAAAAAAGTCAATACAGAATTCTAAACCCAGTGAAAATATCTCCCCAAATTGAAGGTGAAATACTTTTTCAGATATACAAAAGGTTAAAGGATTCACCACCAGCCGAACAGCACCATAGGAAATGTTAGTCTTTTAGCTGGATGGAAAATGATATCAACATGAAATATGAATGTACGTAAAGAAATAAAGAGCCTAAGATATGGAGGATATGTGGGGAAATGTGATTTTTTTTTCTTATTTTTAAATATGACTAGAAAAGGTAATTGTTTGCTTAAAGCAGAAATACTAACAATATACTGTGCAGTTTATTTACAACATGAGATGAAGTAAAACATATAACAGCCATACTGCAGAGCTGGGAAAAGGGAAAATAGAAATTCGCTGTCATAAGGAAGTGCCATACTATTATTTAAAGGCAAATTGTGGTAAGTTGAAGATATACACTATAAATCCCAATGCAACCACTAAAATAACCAAACAAAGGATGTTTCTTTGGTAGTGCTTCTCGCTTTGTTCCCAAATGCACCTTGCCACTGTTCTGTGCAATGCCACTGCCATTTCTCATCTGGACTATCCCAGTCGCCTTCTAACTCTCTTCCTCTTGCCCTACAGTCTCGCGTGTCTTCGGTCCACCCCGATATGCTTCTCCACACTCTGAAATAGTAATGATCAAATGTCACCTTTAAGGTGGTGCAGAATAGATACTCAAAATCAGTGAATATATGGGATGAGAAGGAATGAGCCGGTGAAGTCACAATTCTTCTCTGCCTGCAGTGTGGTCTATCTATCTCTCAGTCTGACATGCAGGGCCCTCTAGAATTGGAGCTCAGACAACTTTTCTTATTTCCTTTCTCTACTGGAATCATCTGCTTTATTTAAAAAAAAATTTTTTCCTTTATTGATTTGAGAGAGAGAGAAAGGGAGAGGGAGAGATAGAAACATCGATGAGAGAGAACTTCGATTAGCTGCCTCCTGCATGCCCCCCACTCGGGACTGGGCGCACAACCTGGGCATGTGTCCTAACTGGGAATCGAACCAGCGACCTCTTGGTACATGGGTCGATGCTCAACCACTGAGCCACACAGTCTGGACAAGGGAATCATCTGCTTTAGATTAAATGCTGCTGCATGTTGTTTGCTAAACAAGTGTATGTTTTCCTGCTTTTGCATTTTATCCCATAACATCCAAAGAACCTGGAATGTCCTTCCTACATAAATTACAAAGATGCCAACTCCTCTCAGAAGCCTTCCTTAATCATCTCAATCAAGCAAGTCATGGACGTTAGGAAGGGAGTTGTCACCCAGGCAACCAGACTGTCCCTAGCAAAAAGTCAAACAATTCTTGGATTTTTCAGCTTGCAAAGCTGGACTTGTTCTTAAAGAACAGCAATGCTGTATATGGCAGTAGCATCTCAAACTCTATTAAGTCTTTTTGAGGTGTACACAGGGTTAAACTCCGAAGAAAACATCAGCATTGTAGTAGATTAGAGGCAATTCCAGATTATTGGATTGCCAAGAATAGTACATTCTCATTACATAAACTTGAACAGGTCTTGGGCTTTGTGTATGCATGTATGTGTAGGAGTGTTTCATATCTATTAGATTCAATGCTTCTTTTTAACGTGAAAACAAGGGCACCTGAATCTCACATCTGTACAGTAGAATCATCTTTTGTTGAGCAAAACTGAGGCTTAGTGAGGCGAGGTTAAGTGATTTGTCCAGGGCACACAGAGAATCAGTGACAAGTGGAGACGAATTGATTTAAGTCTATATCAATATTTCTCCAGAGGTACACTCCATCTTGACAGTATTCAAAGAAAAAGATTAAGATTTTTTTTTTTTTCCAAAGGTGTTCAGAGGGATTTTTAAAAGGGACTTGGAAAATATTTCAGCATGGCCCTGACTTTCAAAGCCATGGGCAATTTTTTCTTTAAACTAAAACTCAGATATTAAGAACTCTGGTATAAAACATCATCATTTTTCAAGTGAAAACTGAACAGGAGTCTGGAATCTACTCTTGTGGTTGATCAGAAGCAAAAGAGAAAATAGCACACATGATTAACACAGTATCGTATACATAGGCAACCTCGCTGGTCCCCTCCCAGCTCATAACTGTGCTCAGTCCAAGAGAATTAAACTAAAATTGGCTGACTATGCATTAACACATGCCTGTAAAGCTCATTCTCACATTAAGGATTTAAATTGGGCTTCAGCAGAGACTCTCAGTCCTGAAATTGAAATCATGAGTCGTGATGGCAATAAAATGCTCATGAAATGTGGTCATAGCCCAGGGATAATTTTTCTGTAATTGCACTTTCATTTCTGTGATCACTCCTTTAGCTATGGTACAGAGAGAATGCTTTCCATCTCATATTGCAGGAGCTGCTGGATAAGTTCTCCAAGAACTGTCAAAGTATTCAGGTTCCAGCTGCAGACCCCCGACTGAGCCTCCTCTCTGGGATACTGTCTCGTTTCTGGGCTGCTCTCAGACAGACTTGTAGACCCGTATTACAGCTCCTGATGGTTGTACTGATTCCCATGTTGCTGGTAAGAAATCCACATATTAAAGTATCCATGGTGTTTCCTCAGAACAAATCCAAATGTGTCCAACTGGAGAAATCCATGTCACAGAGTCAATTATCCCAATAATGTTTTATTGGGATAACTGAGTAGGGAATGGGGGAGGAGATCCAACAAGAAGTTCAGGCCACAGAAATAGGCAAGATGGAATGGTTTATTTATTTTTTTAATTTTTTATTTTAAAAAAATTTTTCCCTGTATTGATTATAGAGAGAGAAGAAGTGAGTGGGAGAGAGAGAGATAGACACATCAATGAGAGAGAACATCGATTGGCTGCCTCCTGCATGCCCCCCGACTGGGGATCAGGCCCACAACCTAGGCATGTGTCCTGGCCAGGAATCGAACTGGGGAACTCCTGGTACATGGATCAATGCTCAACCACTGAGCCACACAGGCTGGACATGGATGGTTTGTTTTTTAGGCGGAGATGAAATAAGTCCAAAAATTTCCAATAGAACTAAGTGAGCAATATTAACAAGAAAGAGAAAAGTAAGGTACTTTTGTATCTCCTTTGCATCAGTAGATATTAACCATAATGCATTTCTCTAGCAACTCAGAGAATTATTTGACTTTGGTACAAAGCATGGGCAAAAATACTATTACCATTAACTCACAATTGAAGCCATTCTTCAGAACTTCCAGATCTTAATTCATATAGTTACTGAGTCATGTTATACTTAAGAAAAATCGATTTACTAGACTTGCAATCTTATGGGAGAGATTTGCTGAGTGAGTTAGATAAGGTTAGCTTTCTAGTCTTTGAGTGTGGTTGGGAAAAAGCTGAATGTACTCGACTTTCCAGTTAACTCAAAATATTCAGTGAAAACAGAATTGCACAGCCAATGAGAGACAGCAGAATTTTATGTCTGAAGAGGAAGAGAAGGCAAGTTGTAACAAAAGAAGAAGAAGAAAAAAATAAGAGTAACAAAGATAGATGAAGCCTGTTTAAGGTTTCTATTGATTTGAACTATTTTATTCTATCAGCGTGGTGCTCTAAAGAAAGCTGGGCTGACAGGTTAATGACCTCTGGTTAGAAATTTCCAGATGAAGCTGAGAATGGCATTAGCAACTGCCTAATCATCTGAGACTCCGCCTTGCAAAAACCTCTTGATCACTACAAGGCAGCCCACATTATCTGCATTAACAATAACCATCAATCAAATGCTAAGAAGACAAAGGTTGTGCAAATCAACGCAAGGATCATGGGAGGGGTTCAAATCAAACCAGCGTGCACTTGAATTAGAAGGCCTAGGTTCAAGTCTCTGCTCCATGTTTAATAATTATGTCATTTTGAATAAGTCTTTGAATCTTTCTGAGCCTAAGATTTGCTTCTATAAAATGGAAATAATAATGTCTTCTGACAGATTATAATAAAGATTGAAGGCGCCATGAGGTATACATTACCAGTCAAAGGATGATGTCAAATGAATGAGAACTTAGAGGTTCTTTTACATCAGGGATTCTTTTTTTTTTTTTTTATGTTTAGTACAGTTTTATTTTACATCCTTTTTAATGAATGCATTGGGGTGACACTGGTTAACAAAATTATACACGTTTTTGGTGATTGCCGGGGGAGGGGGGAGGGGAGGTGGAGTAAGGTATTGGGGGGATAAATGGTGATAGACCAGGGATTCTTAATGCCAGCATTGCCTGGTGTTCTTGAAACAATATCCAGATTCTTTGGACCTACCAAAATTATTATTATCAGTAGTAATCCTCACCAGAAAACATTTTTCCATTTACCTTCAGAAAGAGTGAGAGGGAGGAAGAGAAGGAGAGAGAGAGAGCCATTGATGTGAGAGAGACACCTTGACTGGTTGCCTCCCACACGACCCTGTCCAGGGCCAGGGACAAACCCAGGGTTAGGATGAACTACAACCAAGCTCCGTGCCCTTGACTAGAATCGAACCCCTGACTCATTGGTCCTTGGAGCTCTCGCTCTAACCACTGAGCGAAACTGGCCAGGGCCCAAAATTATTTTAAAAATTATTTTTTGATAATGTACAGATGTGGGAGGTGCATTTATTATCAAAATGCTTAAGAAACACTGCTTTAAATTCTTTGGAATAATGATTCCTTTCCTTTCTCTAGATCATTCCTGATCATATAGTTCTTTACACTGATTCATAAGACAAATATTTATTAGACACTTACCATGTGGCACGCACTTTTCTAGATGCTGGGCACACAGCGGGGAACCAAACAGACCAAAAGAGCAAAGAGGAAAACGAACCCTTTTCCTCAATGAGCTAATCTTCCGTTCAATTACTCCTCAGAATAACCTCATGTGTTAGGGTGTGAATATCTAAACTGCATAGTTAGAGAAAAGTAGAAATAGAAAGAAACTCATACAAAGGCAATCCATGACGTAGTGGTAGCGGAGCACCAGAACCTGGGTTAGGACCCAGTGCAACCGTCCAGGAATGGATGAGGGTGAGAGACTGGCATGACTATCAGAATTACCCAGTTTTCCTGGTAGATATAAAACGTGTTTAGGATTTTCTTTGAGATTTTCACAGAAAATGGAAACACCATACTGATTTGGCCATTGGGCTTTCACACTGGATTGAAGTGGGGAAAATGTTTCGTCTACTGCTGGTTAAAAATTTACCCCAAGGAAATAATTCAGCTTAAGGCAGAGAGTTATAAAATGTTCATGGAGCATTGCTTTTCTGATAGGAGATAGAAAAGAAGGGAGCAGGGAGAGAGACAGAGAGGAGGAGGTGGAAAAAGGAGAACAAAGAGAGGAAGGGAAGAAAAGAGGGAAGAAAGGAAGGAAGGAACTCTTGAAATATTCCACCAAAGAGAACTTTGTCATGTTCAGAAACACTGTGGCTTGTCAACTAGAAAAAATATTGCGCAGCCTTTAAAAATAACAAGATCATATAGCAACACAGAAAATGTTCATCATGTAATGAGTGAAAAAAATTACAATACAAACTTGTTATACACTATGTGTATATATGTGCAATATATTTGGAGGAGAAACAGAAGGAAATGTTTGCAGACTATTTTGCAGGGGGATTGTGAGTGATTTCCCCCCCCCCCCGAAATGGTTTTAATGCTGTTATAGATTTTATAACCTAAAAGCATGAAAAGCATATGTCCAGATTTGTGTTTATTACTCTGGATTGTAATGAATGCTGAAGTCTGGTCTGAACACTGAGTTTGCTTTGAAAATAAAGGGTCTAGTTATTGTTCTGAGTTTTAATCACCAGCGTGTGCAGTGTGAGCGCAGGCTGGGAAGACGTCGAGTCCGTCTGAAAGAATGATTGCAAGTGGAGACTGCACTGGAAATGCTGCTTAGCATCTCTACCTGGGTCTGGCTGGGATGGTCTGAACCACAAGGCTTTCTGTGGCTTAGGCTGGGGGCGAGGAGGAGCCTGGGATTAGGAAACAAGAGGGAGCTAGAAAAGGAGAAGAGGTAGCTGGTAAACACCTTTTATGAGGCGAGGATGACTCATTCTAAAAGCATCTCCCGGGGAGCTTTTAGAAATGCTGAGCCCTAGGTCTCAGCCCGGGGACTGGAATCAGAACCTGCCTTTGCGCAAGATCTCCGGAGACATGTGCACATTGAGTCTGAGCTGCGCTTCTCTAAATAACTCCTGAAGCCTGTGACTCTGCGATTGTGGCTACTCAGACCCTGTCTCCTACTCCAGCCCTTCGAGTGAAGTCATGAGACAGAAGTGCGTGGCAAATAAGCCACCAGGCCATACTTCATGGTATCTTTAGTCTGTATCACATTTTAGAAAACAAGAATGTAACCCGCAGGCGGCTTTCCCCTGGACTGTGAACTCCGTCTCCCACCTTCAAGGCAGGGGCTAGTCCAGCTTCACTGTCGTAGCAGCAGAACTCGGGATCATATATGGTCACACTTGGTGAGCCAAAGGGATGGAGTGGGTGGTGCGATTAAGGCCCCTGGAGCCCCTAGGTACATGCATCACAGCCTGGGATGTAGGCTCTGTCACGGTTCACTGCTGTCCCTTGGTGGATAGAACTGTGCCTGCCACACAGGAGGTGCTTTATGAGTAGTGATTATATAAAGCCATGATATGAATGACAAGTGGATAACATCTTTATAATGTCCAGTTTATGAAGGACTGAAAGGCTATTGATCAGATATAGAATGCGGTGTTAGTGGGCTAAAATTGATCTTTGGCTTTGCCGTTTATAAATTGTGTGCCTTAGTTCACACATCTGGAGAATGGGGATGATACCCAGCTCACAGATTGCTGTGATATTTAACCAAATGTATACTTAGATCTAAATATACAAAGAAGGAAAGACATCTGAAAAACTCTAAGCCAAGGGTTAGCAAATTCTGTCTATACAGGACCAATCAGTAAATGTTTCAGGTTTTGAAGTTTCTGTTGTAACCACTCAACTCCACCATGCATCAAAGCAGCCATAGACAGTGTATCAATGAATAGGCATGTCTGTGTTCCAATAAAACTTTATTGATAAAATCAGGCAGTAGGCTATATTTGTTCGGCCTGTGGGCCATAGTTGGTTAACCTCTGTTCTAAACTGCCATGTATATCAGTAATCATTACCCATCAGCTTCTAATTGTTGGCAAGAAACTTGCCATAGAGCTCACTTAAGTGTTTGAAATATTTTCTAATCTATAAAGTTTGAAAATATCAGATGAGCACATACAAAAGTGCTTTAAACATGTTGAATCATGTAAAAGAACATGCTTCTTTAGAGATGCTCTGATTACGTAAGGCATTTAGAACTTTACTCTCACAATCATCCCATGAAGTAGGATGATTTTTACTTTTTTTCCCCATTGATTTTAGAGAGGGGGAGGGAGGGAGGAAGGGAGGTAGAGAGAGAGAAAAACATTGATCTGTTGTCTCCCATACACGCCCACCCCAATCAGAAATCGAACCTGCAACCTGGATATATGCCCTGACCAAGAATCAAACCTGCCCTGGTCGGTTTGGCTCAGCGGTTGGAGAGAGTCCCGGGTTCAGTTCCTGCTAGGCCCTAGAGGCTAGGGGCACGTACCGAAAAAAAAAAGAATCGAACCTGCCACCTCCTGGTGTGTGGGATGATGTTCCAACCCTGTCACAGCAGCCAGAGAAATACCTTTATTTTTAAAGACAGGAGCCCAGGCTCAGAGAGGAAAACCAGTTTCCATGAGGTTGTATCAGGAATGGCTTCCGGACTGGGGGCTACAGATCCCCGCGCAGACATATTTCACCAAAACCCTGGGCTTCGTGACGTAGTTCTGTGGGCAAGTGTCACCTGGAAACATGAAAATGTTAAAGGGAAAAAAAAGGATACTGCAAATTGTGTCCAAGAATGCCAACAGCCTGCTTTTTGCTCCTTTGTTACAGTGACAATCCTGACATTTAAAGTCAAAGCTCTGTGAGTTATAAGCCTAATAGGCAGTGGGAAAAAGCACAAAACCCATAAGATTTGACAAGACACCCTAGTATAAGGAAATAACATGTCACAGTGGAACTTGCCATGTGTCAACACAAGCTAAAGACCTAGGAATTCAGAAGGGTCTGGCTGTCACTAGCCGAAAGGGGCGTGCACATCTGAATAGAGGCAAAGTCAGAACAGCAGGTACTTGCTAAATGCTTGTGTGATACTGGAGCTGGGAGCTACCATTAACAAAGGCCTCCCAGGCTTGGGGCCCGTTTCAAAGTAAGAGTTCCATAAAGGTGATAACCATACTTCTTCCTCCTGCTTCTCTTATTATTAACAAAATCGTCCTGCAAAGCATCCCTCAGTGTATAGATAGACGAGGCCATTTTTAATGAGCACCTGTCTGGTAGACAATGACGAATGGAATTTAGTGTTTGAAGAAAATGTTCCTAGGTTTAAAAAAATTCAATGAATACAAAAGAATGTTAATAATAATTGGGACTTGTTATGCTGTAAGTAGCATGTTAAGCCTTATACTTAAAATGATTATAGAATGTTTTAATCTTATTATTTTGACCTTGCTAGTTTTCTTAAATATATATTTCAAAGCAGTTGAAGTGAATCATAATTGTATCAATAATTTTCATCCAGTAATATTTTTCAAGCAACTTCTATTAAGCCAAATTCAGTGATAGTTCAGGATTCTACACTGCATAAACAGTTTCGAATTAAAAAAATGAATTTTACTCTGCCTAAATTATTTTTATCAGGATTGTTTTGTATATAAATATTATGCCAAATATTTGATTCATTGATTGTTTTTTTGCCAAATTAAATATTCCCTGATTCATGGGCTTTGTTTTATGACTTTCTTCTACCAAGTCCAATTTTGCAGATGTATATTTTTGATAAAAAGTTTTGATTCTTGCATTGATTTCTAGTCAATAAAACTTCCTCTGTGTGGTTTTGGCCATTGTCATTTTACTTTCTTCTCATTCTTTCTACCAAGTCAAATTTGTCATAGGATATTTTTTGTGGTTTTCTTTTTTTAATTTATTTTTTTATCCTCACTCAAGGACATTTTTCTATTTTTTGTTCAGATAGAGTGGGAGGAAGAGAGAGGAAGAGAGAGAGAGAAACATTGACGTGAAAGGGACACATTGAGTGGCTGCCACCCACACGACCAACCACGACCAGCGACAAACTGCAACCGAGGTACGTGTCCTTAGCGGGAACCGAACCTGGGTCTCTCTGGACCGCAGGCCAATGCTCTAACCGCTGAGCCAAACCTGCCAGGGTTTTTTTGTGGTTTTCTATGATGCCAACAATAGTTGATCTTTTAGCAAATTTTTTCTTCTACAAACTTAGCCATTGTTTTGTCTTGTATGTATTATTTCTGGAAACCATATGTTATGAATCAAATTCAAGACTGGTGGTCTGTATTTATTTCTTGGAGCAAAGAGTATCAGTAGAGCAAAGACATAGCACCTGAGTTCAAAGCATGGTCCAACTGCCAAAGTCAAAACATGAGGATCAGAATATCTCGCTTTGAAAAGTAGGAGGTAAAGCTATACAAGATCTTATGGGATGGAGAATCCAGTTTAGACTTAACACAGATAGGAACTCAGTTTGGCTCCGCCCTTAACAAAGCATCTGAGCTGAAAGTCACTCTTCTATCTTGCAATGATCACTTTACAACCATTATCTCAATGAGTCTTCATTACAGCTCCAGCAGGCGGGAACCATCCCCATTTTACAGATTGGGAAACCAAGGCTCATAGACTCTTGCCCAAGATCACACCACTTATAAATGGCAGAGTTGAGATTTGAACCCTGCAGCTCTTAGCCACTAATCTATATATTGTCCACACCTAAGGTCTTACTGAGTTTTCTCAGGGGTAGGTAATGACTCCCATGCAGTGTCAAGGCTATGTCTGAGGAAACCTCTCTGTTAATTTTGCCTTAAATCTGAGGTGAACTCGAAGACACCAGTAGCCTGCTAACTGAGGTTGACATTCTAGTCATCGTTTTGCACTTGGGCCACGTCTGTTCACCTTAGGACCCATTAAAGGCCCTGGTGATGTCTTTTGTTCTCAATTAGAGCAGCTAGATGCATGCCTTGGGGGTAGGAGGCTGTGCTGACTTGAGACAAATGTGTTTCAATCTGCCAACGAAGAATGTGAACTAAAAAAATACAGCATTTCACAGTGTCCCTCAGAACACTTCTGAATTAATAGGTATTCCAAGGGGAAAAAAATAGGAGTTCTGTATTTCCTTGGGCAAAATGTTGCATGGAATAACTACCCCTCATCAACAGCCTCAATGTGGACTGGCTTATTGAAAGCTCTGAGAAGTTCTGTAAGCTAGAAGATAGAGCCAATATTCCCCAAATACACGTATTTGAGCTAACGACCTGCAGTGACTTGGTTGGTGGACTCCCTAACATTTACTTCTCTCCTCCTTCTTGCTGTGAAACGTGGAGTTTGCTTGGGACACCTGTGGGACAGAGACATGCTTGCTGCTTCAGCTCTCCAGCTGGAGGTCGCTGTGTGCCAAGGTTCTGGCCTGGGAGAAATAATAGTAGACTTCTGGTGGTTTCTGGGAAGACTGTCATTACTGTCAAGAGGACAAATGTGGCTGGCTCCCCCTTTCTCTCTTCCCCCAGCCTTGCTGGCATGATAGCCAGATGTACAGCAGCCATTTGCAACCAGGACAGGGCAAGTATGAGGGTTACAGCAAGCAAATTAAGGACAGTGGGGTGAAACAGAGGAATAACCAGGCTTTCTCATGGCATTGTTGAGCAGCTGAATCAACGCCAACAATCATCTGTTGTAGGACTTCTCGTTAAGGAAGAAAAACAACCTCTACTTATTTGAGCTACTCTCAATCAAACATATTGGTTCCTTGCAGCCAAATGCACCCTTAATGGATACATACTCAATGACTGTTGAATAAATGAACACATTTCCCCACACTATTGAAAGTTGAAAGAGCTGCTTTCTGAAGATGTGACGAGTTCTCTTCCACAAATGCACCCCGAGAATAGGAGTCACACTGTCATCCCATTACCCAGAGTGCCTGAACCCCAAAGGGAAGGGGAATAACTTCCAAATAAATGTGCCAGGAAAAAGGACAAGAAGAGACAAACACACTTCTGACAGTCCCCATCAAAACCAAGTTTCTCAAAGTCACAGACTCTTTCCCCGACCGTCCCTTGCTAAATTTGCCCCAGCCACATAAATTTCCCCCAGCTGGTAATGTAATCAATTGTCCCCAGCCCTGTTTATGTGATCATTAGTTCAAAACCAGAGACAAGCCATTTGTTGGGTGTAAAAAAACACCACCCGTGGCACCCAAATTTACATCTGAAAATTGATTTTTGTCACATTAAGATTTTAGAACAGCCTCCTCCAAAAGTTGGTGCAGCTACAAAGCACAATAAAAATTACGATGGTTCATAGCAGCATGCTAAACTCACTGTAAATTCCCGGCCTTTAAAAAGCCTGGGAAGGTATTATTGATGAGAGGGTGAGACTTCTCCGAAGCCATCTTTCTTGATGATTTAATATTGACAACGCCACTTAATAAAACACAACTCGGGATAGGCAGAAGCGTGTGATAATAGCCTGATGGCCTTCATTATATTTACCCTCCCCATCGGATGATGAATATTGGGCATGGTAAGCAACAACTGTGCCGCTCCGATGAAGAACGTTCTAGGCATTGAGGGAGGGTCAGGCTCATCAATTCACAGCTCGAAAGGCGATGGTGAAAAGAAATGCCCAACTATAGTTCTATTGAGTTTCTCTTGGAGCTGGTGCCTTTTCCAATACCGTGTTCATTTGTCATATTATTGGAAAGCAGCATAGCGTCGTAGAGGGAAAAACAGAATTTCAGTGGAGCTGATGTGGTTTGGGATCTATTGCGCATTAGTTCTGTGAGATCAGACATGCCAGCAATTTCTTCAAATCTCTATTTCCACATCCACGACATGGGGGCAGTAATCTTATTCCCCCTCCAGGGAGCACGTAGGATGGCCAAAAGGAGAACTGTGGGCACGCATCGTGTCTTCGTTCTAGCTTCTCGACATGTATCGTCCCATCTTTCTAATTTCATCCTTGTCTATCCTGTTCTGTATGGAGTGACAGAAATGGTCCGGATGCTTTATTCAAACAGGTGGCATGCACGGCGAACACCCAGGGAAACACCACTGAGCATTCCCCTCCTTGATATTTCGAGAAGCGAGTTAAAACTGTGCATCCCGTACCCACACACGATCATTTCCACTTCAGCTATGGGGGAGTCTGACTTTTATAAATATCCAATTACTATATATTTAGTAAAGCTATTTACAGGGCGTGAAAGCACATCAGCTTCTATTATGGCTTTGAATCAGTCTTATTAAGGATTTAGTTAATTGCCCCCAAGCTTATTACTTATTTCCCCATAAAAAAAACAAACCGTCTTCCCAGAAAAGTATTTTCAAAGGGAAGACACCATTCAAAACGTACAGTCTGGGAATAGACATAAAACTTTTTTTTTTTCTTTTTCTTTGCAGGCCTTGTAAAAAGAGTGTGTGAATTCATTGTTGCTGTTGTAACAGCAATATCATATGGTTTACTAATTAATATTAACCTTGTGGTGGAGGAGCATTTTCTGGTGTCTTCCACATAAGTTGATCTCATGCCAAGTCTGATTCTGTGCTTACTTGTACATCCTAATTCTAGAACTGAAATGACGTCTTCATGGCTTTAGACCATTGCTTTGACTTGTGAGAGCTTTCTGAGTCTGGAGAAGTGTTGTCTCCTGTAATAGCCGGTGTTCGGTTTTTTAAAAGTAATTTTTCTTTATTGATTTGAGAGAGAGAGGAAGTGAGAGGGGGAGAGAGAGAGACATCAATGAGAGAGAACATCATTTGGCCGCCTCCTGCACACCCCCTACCAGGGATCGAGCCTGCAACCTGGGCAGGTGCCCTCCTGACCGGGAATCGAACTAGCGACCTCTTGGTTCATGGGTCAACGCTCAACCACTGAGCCACACCAGCCGGGCTTTGTGTTTTCTTTTTAACAGCAAGCTCATATGCTTTTCTCTAGTCTCTAGAAATAATCCTAGTCTAGGTGGATGTCCCTGACAAATGTCCTAAGCACCCTGTACCTCCTTTTTGAGCATAGCTGTAGTCCCTTGTTCAGTGTCTGTCTTCACTTCTTTATGATCAGATACATGTGACATGGACCTCATCTTGTCATTTACCAGTGCGTCCGCTAGGTCTGCCACTGTGCAGCTGATACATCGCAGGTACTCAATAATACTAGTCCAAGTGATCTACTTTCTTTTTTTTTATTATTATTCCTCACCCGAGAATATTTTTCCATCTATCATCAGATAGAGTGGCAGGGAGGGAGAGAGAGAGACAGAAACATCGATGTGATAGAGCCACATCGACTGGTTGCCTCCCACATGACCAGACCAAGGCGGGGACAAACTGCAACCGAGGTACGTGCCCTTGGCTGGAATCAAACCTGCGATTCATCGGTCCTTGGGCTGATGCTCTAAACCAGCCAGGGCTGAATCTACTTTCTGAAAGTTAAAAGACTCTATCTGGCCCTGAAGATTCTTCTTTACTAATAGGAATTGCAAAACAACCCACGAACTTTCTGCCAAGATTCCCATACCATTCGCTCAATGATCTTTTCTGCAGGTTGGAATATAGCTCCTCCCATTGCTATTTATATTCTGAGGGCACACTTTTCACTACTCAAGACAGTGCAAGACATAGCAGACTTTTTGGGGAAAAAAATGTAATAGTAGAAAACTCAGCAAATATGTATCAGCTGTGGACGCTGGAGCTGGTTGCTATCTGAATTTTAGTTGCCTCATTTTTAAAACGGGGCTAATAATAGGGTAGAGCTCACAGATGGGTCAGATGAAGGCATGAAAAGTGTTCAGTGGAGCACCGGGTGCTGCGGAGGGAGGAGATGTAGTGCAAACCCCTCTCCCCGCTCATGTGTTCATTCAGTAAATATCTGGAACGAGAGTGAGAGGGAGACCAAACATTCCCTCCACGCTTCGCACTCACAAGCATTCCCATGTTCCTGAATTTGGATTTCTAGCCTCAGCTAATCAGAACCGAGCAGCTGGTCGTCACCCCCAATCTGAGACTCGTGACTGCCCTGAACCACCTCCAGAGCTTGGGGGGATGGGGTAAAGGCGCTTCCCCACTGTGGATGAGCCTGAAGAGAGCACTTTGTCATCAGAGCACTTGATAGTCCACCTGCAAAAGGCAGAGTGTCCTTGACCTTCGCCCGTGCCACAGCATCGCTGCAGGGATCGTAACGAAATAAAGGTGATGAGGCACCTCAATTCCCGCAAAGAGGGATAAGGCAGCTATGCCAGTTTTATTAGTCCAATTAGAAAAGTACTTTGAATGAGCATTCTAGCCTCTGAAATGTGCTACTTAGCTTCATCTGGTTGACATTATCTAGTATGTGCTAGTCTACAGTTAGAAATAATGTCATTTTGTAGGATTTTTCCCCCAGATAAATTTGCATAATATACATGTGACTTTTTTTTTTCAGAAACCGTAAATCATCCACATAAATAATGGCATATCTTTTTAGTAGAGTATTATACAGCCATTAAAATAGTGTTCTCAAAAGCAATTTGATATAAGAAAATCCTCATATAGATTTAGTTATGAAAATGAAAGAAGCGTTTGATTATTACATGCCATTTTTTTCTCCAATCATTTATTCATGTAATGTGAGATGAAAAATTTAATACAAGGATAATGATAATAACAAAGACAACAAAAAAAGGAACGAGCACCTAATCTGAGTTACATGCCAAACTAGTATGAGGTATTTTAAATGTATTGTTTCTTTAAACTACTGCTTGTATTTGGTGGAAATATTATCCTCGCTTAAGTCTCATTAAAGCATCTTAATGGTCACTATTCTTATGATCACCCCATTTTACAGATGACCAAACTTCAGCTCAGCAGTGTTTCTTGCTTTAGTTCTAAATAAACTATGTGTCAGAATGAGGCTGGTTTTATGTCAGACCCAAAGTCACCATGATAGAGAATAACGCACATCATGTGAATAACCATCAGCATAAGATAAGGTTGAAAAATGATGGTACGTCCTTACAATGGGATATTCCAAAGCCACAGTTAATGATGGTGCAGAAGATTCCACTTACGGTATGGCTGGGCAGCTCCTATTTGACCAACCCTTCTGTATCAACAGCCGCAAACTCTTGACAACACATTATAATTAACCACCTGGAAGACCTGGAGAGTGAAATAAAGCAGGAAGACCCTGGAGGGGAGGGGACACTTTGAAGAAGGGGGCAGTGGGTGAGTTTTGTGGCTCTCTGTCACTGGTAGAACCACCAATCAGACTTCCAGGTGGGCACCTAAAAGTCTGTTGGAAAATCCACAGTGTTGGTGGCTTATAGAACAAAGGGCAGGGTTCAGGACAATGATAGCCATTGGATAGTAAATGGGAAAACCCAGACAGAGAGTCCCAACTTCTGTCTATAAAATCTTTTATTTTTAAAAAATCTTCCTCAAACTGCTGATGCTGACCCCTGAACCATGCATGGATGGGCAGCTCCAGGCATCAGTATCTGAGCTGTCACCTGGAGCAAGGGACAGAGGGTGTGCAGGTTTGAGCTCAGCCAAGCTAGAAACTAAACAGAATAAACAAACGAACAAAATGCTCTTTTGTAGGAATCCAGAGTTTCTACATCGTATCTTTTAAAATGTTCAAAACACAGTCCAAGACTGGATTGTCACTAAATAGAAAACAGCAGGAAAATGTGACCCCTTCTCACAAGAAAAGGCACTGATGAGGACTGACCCAAGGGCCACCTAGCTTTTGGAATTAGCAGTCAGTGGTCTAAAAGCAGCTAGTATAACTGTGATCAAGAACCTAAATGAAAATAAGCTTAGAATCATGAAATGGTAGGAAATCTCAGGAGAGAAATAGACATCATAAGAATGTACCAAACAGGAATTCTAGAACTAAAAAAAGGAAGTATATGAAATAAAATAGTCACTGGTTGGTCTTAGCTGCAAAATGACGATGAAAGAAGCAAATCAGACAACTTGAAGAAAAATCAATAACAGTTATTCAATATGAAGAAAATAGAAAGTAAAAACAGGAACAGATCTTTTCAAAGGCCTGTGGGACAATATCAAGAGGTCTAACATGGGTCATTTTGTTCCAGGGACTGGGGTAAAAAATGTTTGAAGAAATAGCAGCTGAAGATTTCTCAGATATGGTCATACATCTAAAATTATAGAATCGAAAGCTCATCAAATCCAAAGAAAGATAAATATAAAGAGGACAATGTGTTCATCATAGTCAAGCTTTATCCAAGATAAAGGGAAAACTTTTACAGTAGCCAGAAACATACATACTTGACCTCTATTTTATTCATAAAAGTTAAGTCTATATGGGCCATAGACCTAAATGTAAAAGTTAAATCTGTACAGCTTGTGTAGGAAAACACAGGAGAATATTTCCTCTACTATAGGAATAGACATTGATTTATTAGACTAGACACAGAAAAACATGAACACTAGACTTTGTTAATATTAAGAACTTCTGCCCATAAAAAAAAAAAATCAAGAAAAAGAATAGTCAAGCCACAGATTGGAATGACATATTTGCAAAATCTATATTTGACACGGGACTGGTACCCAGGATATATAAAGAACTTCTATAAGTCAAAAAAAAAAAAAAATGGGTAAAGTATTTGAAGACAGTCCAAAAAAAGTGCCTGACTGGCCAGTAAACACATGCAAATTAAATACACAGTAAGATGCTGCTACTTACCCACAAAAGATAACTAAGATGAAAAAGATCAGCAACACCAAATGTTTGTGAAAATGTGCAGCAACTGCCAATCTCATCTGTTGTTGGAGAGTGAAACCACCACTTTGGACCAAGGATGGGCAGGGTCTCACAATACTCAATACAAATCTACCCCAGAAGGTAGCAATTTTACCCCTGGGTATTTACTCAAGAGAAATGAAAACGTATGTCCATATATAGACTTGCCTGTGAATGATTGTTTTCGGCAGTTTACTCATGGTTGCCAGGAACTGGGACCACCCTAGGCATCCATCAACAGGAGAACAAGTTAAAAAATGTGCTACATTTAGGCAATGAAGTGTTACTCAGTAATCAATAGGAATAAACTACCGATACATGCAACAGCATGGATGAATTTAAAAAACCTTATGCTGAGTGAAAGAAAGGGGTCAAATTAACAATATACATCGTGCCCGGCCAGTATGGCTCAGTGGTTGAGCATCGATCCATGCACCATGAGGTAGCTGGTTCGATTCCCGGTCAGGGCACGTGCCCAGGTTGTGGGTCTGATCCCCAGTGGGGGGCATGCAGGAGGCGGCCAATCGATGTTTCTGTCTCTTTCCCTGCCCTTCCTCCCTTTCTCAAATCAATAAAGGAAAAAAACAAAAATTAAAAAATACATACTGGATGATTTCACTTACATAGAATTCTAGAACAGACCATAAGAACCTATGATGGGAAACATCAGAACGTTGATGGCCTCTAGGGCAATAGTTCTCCACCTTCCTATTGCTGCGACCCTTTAATACAGTTCCTCATGTTATGGTGACCCCCAACCATAAAATTATTTTCATTGCTACTTCATAACTCTAATTTTGCTACTGTTATGAATCGCCATTGGAAATATGTGTTTTCCGATGGTCTTAGGCGACCCCTGTGAAAGGGTTGTTCGACCCCGAAAGGTGTTGCGACCCACAGGTTGAGAACCGTTGCTCTAGGGGGTGACCTAGATGGTGACTGGGCATGGTCATAAGAGACCTTTCTGGGGTGATAGAGATGGTTTCTACTTTGATGGGGGTTTGCATTGCACTTTTGTATGCATTCTTCACAATGCAAATGCTACACACAATATGTGGATGTCATAGTATCATAGTATATGAATTTGACCTCAGAAAAGCAATAGAAAAACCATAAACACTGAAATCTAACGATTAATATGCATGCAGAAGCATATTTGTCACCTACTTTGAAATGTACAAAAAATAAGATGGATTGATGGAAATAGAGAGAGATGGATTGACATGTGATAAAGCTAGTAAGATGTCCACTGTAGAACCTAGGTTCTAAGTACATGGTTGTTCAACATAAACTTCTTTCAATTTTATGCTTGAAAACGTTCAGGATAAAATGTTGGAAAAATGGTGGTTCAGAAACGATTTTATGAAACGGAAGGATGAGCTCCGGTAATGCTGTGAACCCATCTGCACCCAGCCAAGGCGTCACCCGTTGCGTGGGTCTGAGCATCCCTAACCCAGACTACAAGCTGCAGAAACACAAGAGATGGGGGTACATTTTCAGGCAGATAAAATACTTAGAAGACAGGATACATCCTTTAGGCATGTCCTGGTTTTATATGGAACACTGGGAAATATGGCTCTATTATATTCTTTTTGGAATATTATTGAACAATGCTCAAAAGCTCTTTTTTTTTTTTTGCCAGAGAAGAAAGCCTGGTCATGCCATCATGTTGTGTACAATGCCCTTATTGGCCACTTGGTTTCCTCATAGCGCGTGCGCGCGCTCTCTCTCTCTCTCTCTCTCTCTCTCTCTCTCTTTCCCTCCTTCTCTCTCCTTCTCTCTCTCTCTCTCTTATTCGTTTCAGTTTTATGTTCGTCAGGCAGGACGTCTGGAATCAGCAGACCTGAGTCCCGGCTCTTCCACTAGTCAGCTTTGGGCCATTTTGCATACCTCCCTTAAACATTTCGGGCCATTTATTCCTTTCTTTTATAGTTTGGTCCCAAAGCTGATTCTGCTACTTCAAGGTAAAATCTAGCTGTGCCTCTGCATTGAGGGGATTTTTTGCAGCAATTCGGGCCCATGAATATGTTCAGTATCAAAGAGCTTTAACTGGTTAGACTTCTAAAATGTACCTTCCATCGGCAAAGCGAAATCATGGATCTACAACCTTTGCCAGAAGCAGAGGGAAACTCTGATCACAAAGGAGAAGAGAAAGCTATCCTAAATAAGATTTATATGTCTCATTGGAAAACTCAGGAAACCCCCATATAGCACTTCCTTACGAGCATTTCGCAGGAACCCCTGTGTGATTCAGTAGACACAGCACGGGGGGACATCCGCCTGCCAGAGAATGTCAAAGGTAATCTGAACCCCGGCTCTGAGAGCGCAACAGTGTACCAAGGTGTGTACCTTATGCCCAGAACCACAACCCCGTTCTCTTTATGTCTGCGGCTATTTCATTGGATTTACGCCTGGGCCATGCTAGCTCCACAATGTTGTCATTCATCTCGGGGTTCAGGCGGGTTAAAGTGGCTGGGGATGAAAGGCCCAGCTCAAGGGCTTCTGATGAAATGTAACTTCGATGCCAAGAGGGAGAGCTCAGGGAGAACACCTTGGTCAGACCATTGTCACAAGCAATCTTCACTTACTTAACCTTATTCCTGGGAAACAAGATTCCAAGGCAGACCCTGAGGCAAGGGCTTGGGTGAAGGTATTTTACTTGGGAGATGATGTCAGGAAGCACAAGAGAGGGGGTGGGGAGGTGAAGCAGGGCAGGGAGTCAAGCACATACAGGACTCCTGAATGGGCAGGTTGCCATGGTAGCGCCCAATCTCACGGAGACCCTTTGAGACACAGTGGAGAATGTGCCCCCAAATTGTTCACTAGGGGACAAGGGTGCTGGAGAGTTAATCCACAGATCCTATCCAGCATTGACTGAGGGTCCCCGGGGTGTTCCACTCAGCAAGCCATCAGATGAGGGCACAGGCGGGCTCGGGGGGTAGGAGGCTGCCAAGCTGAGAGGCTGCTGGCAGAGGCCAAAGTGGGGCCAGGACACCAACAGGGAGGGCAGCGATCTCTTTTCTGCTGTGTCTGACTTAGTGTTTTACAGACAGTGTGTCATGTCTGGAACCGGCAGACTGAGATTTTGATTATTGACTTATAACTGAATATTGATATCATGGAATAATAACTTATCTGCTACTTGCTTAAGCTTTGACATTAGTTTCTTCACCTGTAGTGACAGTATCTCGTGAAGATGGAGTGAGATGATGACTATGAGGGAGGGCTCCACAGACTCCCACATAGAAATCAGTCAATGGATATGTACCTGTTACATTGTACAATATATTTTATGTATTGTATTATATATATATACACACACACACACTATGTTATAGTAGAGTGCATATATCCTAGCACATTATACTATGTTATGTTATATTAACCATACTATATTAACTACATTATCATATTTTAAAAATATGATGGAGAGGTACAATATCAGGGTAACCGATGCAAGATTCTTTTGTAACCAGGCATGCCCCATTTTTCTCTGTTTCCCTAAGAGCAATATATTCTCTTTACATGAATACAGTCTTCAACAGGGACTCTGGAAGCAGCTTCTTTAAATCCAGCTGGTGTGTTCCCAGTGAAACTTTTGGTAGGGCCACCAAGGACAGAGATATAGGAAATTTCATCACTGTGTGGGTGACAGCACGCCTAACTTTTGTGGTGGTGATTAAATGCTGGCTCCTAATTAAATACACAGAACAGCCCCAGCTGGTTTGGCTCAGCAGTAGAGGTTATGCCTGAGGACCTAAGGGTCTTGGGTTTGATTCCGGTCAAGGGCACATACTTGGGTTGCAATTTTGATTCCTGGCCCTGCTCTGGGTCGTGCAGGAGGCAACCAATCAATGCATCTCTCTCACATCGATGTTTCTCACTCTCTCTCTCTCTCTCTCTCTCACACACATGCACGCATGCATGCACACACACACTAATAAGGAACGCAGCAGCTGGTACTGCACATCCTGGGTTGCACCACGAGCTCTGTTTTTGACCAGCACATGACTGAGTTCAGGCTCCAGACCCAGACAACATGTCCCCAGATCTCAACTTCACAATTGCTAGTGTGCAAGCCTGGCTGAGTGACTTAGCCCCTCAGCTGTGTTCCCGTACCTGTAGCACGGGGATAACCACAGGGACTCAGGGACGTGAGGACGGGACAAGCTGCTGCAGGCAAAATGACCAGCACAGCACCCTGACGAGCACGCAGTACCTCTTGGTATTGTTATTTGAAATGTGTTTCTTTCCGACCCTAGAATATGCAGCTACTCTCGGCAAGGCCGCGCTGTCTTAAATAACTGTTTCATCCTTATGGACATAAAAGCAGGATTTTAGAGTCCAGGGAAATGGTAGAAACCCTCCAGGGCAGTTTTTCTCTTAACATTTCTCCAATCTGGGGGATCTTGTTACAATGCAGATTTGGATTCAGTAGGTAAGGCCTGAGATCCTGCATTTTTTATGATGATGGCGAAGCTGCTGGTCCACCGATCATGCTTTGAGAAGACTAACGCCCTCTAAACACGACCCAGAATAAGTATGTTGAGTAGTGTAAGACCACAGAGCTAGCGGGGAAAAAAAAGACTCATATCTAGATTTCAGGGTTTCTGACTCCAATCTCATTGATTGACACCTAAATACAAATATTGTTTAGCTTCCGACAGGAAATTCCTCCCAGCTGCCTGCAAAGGGGACAGGCATTTTTATTGCTTTTTGCATAGGAAGGGGGACTCAATGGTGTGTTAGTCTTCCAGGGAGAACTAACTGTGCTCTCAGTCTGCAAGATGGGATCATACTGAAATGCGCCCATCAAATTAGCATTTCTGGTATTATATGTAAGCACATCAGCAACCTAGTCGTTGTCAATGGATTAATTCCATTATTAGACAATTTTAAAGTATCGTTGAAACACCTTGCACACGTGAGTCTTGTTTTTCAACTGTATTTTATGAGCTATTAATACTGGGCAAACATTTCCAGTGAACACAGAGCATCCAATGGAGATGTGCTCCCAGTGTTAAAACACATGCAGGATTTTCAAAACTAAGTACAAAAATGGGATGCAAATTAATCATCTTTATTTTGATTACACATTGAAATGATCATATCTGCATGTATTTAGTTAAGTGAAATACATTATTCAATTAATTTTACATGTTTCTTTCCCCTTCTTAAAAAATGTTGATACAAACAATTAAAATTGTGTATATGGCTTAAATTATATTTCTATTCGACCTTGGCTTAGAAGATAGATGAGCCCTGGCCGGTTTGGCTCAGCGGTTAGAGCGTCGGCCTGCGGTCTGGAGAGACCCGGGTTCGGTTCCCGCTAGGGGCACGTACTTCGGTTGCAGTTTGTCCCCGGCCCTGGTTGGTCGTGCGGGTGGCAGCCAGTCGATGTGTCCCTTCACGTCGATGTTTCTCTCTCTCTCTCCCTTCCTCTCTCTCCCTCCCACTCTATCTGTACAAAAAATGGAAAAATACCCTTGGGTGAGGATAAAAAAAAAAAAAAGAAGAAGATAGATGAGCATGCAGATGATAGCATAGAATCGACCTTCTGTATTTAATTTATAATCTAATTTATACATGATATATAAATTAGATATAAAATCAACATACATATACATTATTTCAGAATGGTCTCATGCATGCCTATCATGTCAAACTGATTATATATTCACCTATCTATGGCAGGAATTTAAACATGTTTGTTAAAACAGTTCACAGGGTTATGTTTTCCCCACATACTGCCACATTAAAATTGATTTCTATGTTCATGAGGACACAGTGACTACTGAGTCCCACAAGCTTGGACGTCATAGTCAACTCCATGACTTGCTAGTTTCTCAGTGGCATGGAGGGAAGGCCTGCAGCACCCCAAAGTGCACATGCCTCCCTCCCTCACGGACGTGCCCCTCGATGGGAGAACGAGGGCAGCGAGGGCCCTCCCGCCCCAAGAGCAAAGGGTCTGGCACTGAAGCTGGGGCTCGGAGGGACACTCGGAGAAGAGCAGGAGGGGAGCTCAGGTCTAACCCGACTTCACCCTTAATACGTAATCTTTGGGCAAGATATTTAACGTTCTTTATTTAAAAAATTTTTTTTCTTTATTGAGTTGAGAGAGAGAAAGTGAGAGGGAGAGAAACATCGATGAGAGAGAACATCGACTGGCCGCCTCCTGCATGCCCCCAACGTTGGTTCCAGTCTCCTTTTCTGGGAAAGGGATCATGAGAACACACACCTTGCTGTGTTGTGTGAGGATTAAGTACGTGACGTGGTGCTTGTAGAGGACTTCACATGTTGCCTGGCACAGGCCAAGCCCTCGGGCCACTCTGGCTACAGTGCTAGAGACTTCTAACGCTCAGGCATGGCCAGGTCTCCTCTCTGCTGAGCATGTGGAGAATTGCACCTTCTAGTACTCTTTGCTATTGGATGGGCCTTGTCATTACTATGGTCAAGGGGTTACAGTAAGAAGTGGGGTCTGCAGCTCTCAGGACAGAGCCTTTATTGTAAATGCAGGATCTGGGATGCTGCCTTTCTTTGCCATGGAGGACTCATACGTATCATGTGAAGATTGTGCTCTCACGACATCGTGGGTCATGACTGCATGGAATGGAATGCCCCTCTTACCAATACTGGTTATATCGCATGAGCAATACATAAACTTTATTTATTTACTTATTTTCTTTATTGATGCCAGAGAGAGAGGAAAGAAGAGGGAGAGAGTGATAGAAACATCGATAAGCGAGAACATCAATTGGCTGCCTCCTGCATGACCCCCACTGGGGATTGGGCCCACAACCTGGGCATGTGCCCTGACCAGGAACTGAACTGGGGACCTCTTGGTGCATGGGGTCGACACTCAACCACTGAGCCACACCGGCCAGGCGCAATACATAAACTCTTGCTGTTTATGTCCTTAATATTAATAGGACTGTTTCTTACCGCAGCATAACTCAACCCAACCTGATTCACATCCTATTGCCTAAGGCAACTTTCTGCTTAACTTGGCCTTTCCATTCGGATTTACAAGGCCGAGCTCCTGACGTACAACCTCTCGCAGATAAATGGAAACGATTTGGCCAGTCCCGCTAAAATAATTGAAGGCCCATTATCTTGGGTGTCTCGTCTTCATCCAATCCTACCAACATTTCCTTCCTGAGCCAAGTCACTCCCAAGGCTTTCTTTGGAGAAAGTAAATTATATAAGTGATGTTTGCTTTTCTAAAACAACTTCTCCTAAAACAGCTTTTACAACCAAAATACGTTTTTAAAATACGGCAACAAGGCTATTAAAAAGAATGTAAACTGCAGATCATAAAAATGTCAACAGTGAAACACTCATTTCTGTGCAAGTGGTGAAATAAAATCAATGCAGGCTACCTGTTTTTTAAGAACAAAAGAAGATGAAGGGACATTTTTGCATACATTTTTGTTACCATTTAACCCAAATTTATGGAACCCCTATTTCCTTATAACTAGAAAAGACCCCAAAGGTCATTCTATTCAACACCCTTACACTGTATCAAATTTATAGTACTTCACATCCAAATATTTATAAGGACAAAGATCACATGTATTTCCAACAATACATATTTAAAGGATAATTAATGATTTTAGTTTTCCAGAAACTAACAAAGCTGTGATTTGTTGCTGCAGGAGAATTTCTTAGTAAACATGCCAAGAAGAGAGAGGGACCCAGAACTGTGAGTATGGTATTTGTGGTGAAAACAAATTTTCCATCTAGAGAAGCACTAAGTCCCCTGGAGAGAGAGAGAGGGAAAAATTATCTTTAAAGATTTGGGGAATTTTTCAAATACCATTGGTCCAGTTTTTCCTCCTTTTCTTACTTTTATTTCCTTATCTAGTCCCTGTCCACCTTACCTGTATCTCAAGAGAGAGACCAAGAATCAACATTTATTTCAAAAGCTCTGTTTTCCTTTAAAAGACAATTACTTGCTCCTGGGAGAGACAGAACCCAGTGTGTTCAAACTGCAGCCTCAGAAGACAGGCCCAGGCCCTGTTCATGCTGAGCAAGATGACCACTGGGTCGGTGGTCAGAGTGATCATTTGGGGGGAACTGACAAGGCTGAGGATGACCCTGAGTCCTTGGTGATAGTGGTTCTGAGAGGCAGAATCGCCTAGTGGCTAAGACTTCCTTAGTTTGAATTCTGGCTTTGCATTTTCTAGTTAGGTGACCTAACCTCTTCAAGCCTCAGTTTCTCATCTTCAAAATAAGGGTGATAATAATGGTCTCTACCCTAAAGGGTTGTTACATTGATTAGATGTGCTAATACTTGTAAGCACATAAAACAATACCCAGAGTATACTAAGTGCTGCATCTATACGTGTTTCTTTAAAAGAAAATCATGGTGTTGCCAAAGTGATGTGGTTGTATTTACAAATAGTATATATTAATCAGAATCTGAAATGCACTGTCGGCTTCACAATTCCATTAGAGAACCACATGGGTGAATGGAGGCCAATGTTGGACCTGATAAATACAAGTGCCCTTATCTGAATGAGGTTGAGACTCCTGATTACCCCCTCCAAGGGTGATTATTGATACAAATAATTCAAGATCTGTGATTATGAAATCATCTCGTTTAATGTTTTTCAGGATAATTTAAAAATATGCCTTTGAGATTCTGAGAATCTACCTTAAATGAATGCAGTTATCGCTCCTTATTCCTGAGTACTTGAACACTGAATTGGAAAGCATGGGAAATAGGGAATTTTGCTCCCAACCCCAATCCTTTTCCATCTTTGCAGTGGAAGCATTTGACCAGAGAGTGGTGGTCAAGTGTCATGATGCAAAAGACCGCATCTTCCTTGAAAAGTTTAGGCACTGGACAGACATTTAAGAACAGGGAATGGGGGTGGATAAGACTGAAAAAAAGTGGTGAGCAAGTTGGACACAGACCATGTCCTCATGAGCTTGCAGTGTTCAAATAAAATAGAGAAGCTGCAGAGGTGTAACCATTCCAACCCAGCCTTCCCAACTGCCTACTTAATTCTTGCAGAACCATGGACCTATTAAAATATAACAGCATTAAAGACAAAGAACACAGAGGACAGTCAATGTTCAGCGACAGCAAAGGCTCACGGGCCAGTCATGAGTATTGTCAGGTACTAGTTCAGAAAACTGTGCCTTTGAGATGTTGGCTGGAACACAAAAAGGAGCATTGAATGTGAAAACTCTCCTGCCTCACAGTCTTGTTTATTGACCTACGTTTGCCAGATTCTAACGCCACGGTGTAAGTGAGAAGTTACAGAGCTCTAGAATGTCCCACTTGATAGCTATTGACATTGAGTCTGTTAGTTTTCATCCATAAGCCTCAGTCCCTTTACCTGTAAAATGGGGATGAACATCATTATGGTAATCTCTTCAGTCTCTTTAAAGCCTAAGTTAGAGAATGCCCAGACAATGATCAGGACAATGCCTGGCATTTAGAAGACATATAAACATATTATCATCCCATGAGAAGTTGACATCTGCTATGACTCAATGCATAGGAACTGACCACGGGCACCTGTTTCTCATCAATGTTCTTAGCTGTCCATTTTGGCTGAGGCTGCCACTTGGCTAAGCTCTACTGGTATCTTCGGTAGGATGGCAGTGATACCCTGTCAAGAGTAACTGGGAAGACTTACTGAGATGATGGGCTGATGCTGTGCTGGTAGTTCTCGAATTTAGAAGGAGGGCTTCCTGGACTTAGGCTATGGACAATACCCAGCGTATCGGTAGGCCCCTCTCCAAGACTTTGCCTTGAGCGAGTGGTAGAACAGAGGAAGGAAGACGTGTGAGACCCGAGACATTCCAATATTTAGAGGGCAGGGAGAGGAGGAGGAACAAGCAGAGCAGGTTGAGGAGGACTGGCCAGGGAGGAGGGAGAAGAACCAAGAAGACAGATTACTGCTATCTATGCCTTTTCTTTCTCATTAAAACACCTTCCTTCATCTTGTCCTATTGCCACATTGTCCTAACATATTTATGTTCCCGTTGACTGTAATAAATCAACAGCTCTGAATTATTATAGGATGTACATTTTTATCTCTAATGCTAAATATTCAATAAGGCCCTTGAATCATTCATTTTAGTTTGTCTAGGTTGTAAGACACTAAAACTTCAAAATTTAACAGAAAATGATAGTACTTTGTATGGTTATCATTTATTAAGTATTGACTTTGTCTCCAACACTGTGTTTGTTGCTTTACGTGTTTGGTATCAATTTATCCTCGGCACAATTGAACTGGAAGTTTCTCTTTTCACAGATGTGGAAACTGAGGTGCGAAAGGATGTAGTGATTTGCCCATGTTCTCACTGGTAGTAAACTAGATAGACAGTAAGGTTTTCTCACTTCTAAGCCCATGTTGCTAACCACCGTCCTACACAGCCTCTCTACAAACTGATCAAGACGACGGAGGGACATATCAAGGTGTCTTCTGTCGACCTGAGATTTGGTAGTAAGAAAACCAAGGCTGCTTTTTGGAAAGGATTCTGTAAATCAACAAATAGGGGATGAGAAGAAAGATCGGTGTAACAAAGCTGAAACAGCCCCTAGGCAAGTGGAACTCAGCTATCTGTCTGAAGCTGTTAGTACAGCTAGAGAACCAGCCAGACCTAAGGAGGGTCGTCATCAAAGGAAGTTAGAAAACAACACGCCCCCTAGAGGTAATGTTGGCAGTAAAGGCAGTAGAACCTCCAGCATCCAAATGACAAAGGCAGTCTGAGCCCATTGGTGGAGTTAGGCCTTCAAACGCTCACTCGAACCACATTTCACGCTCACTAAGCAGTCTTCTGAGTATGATTTGCCTTTCCATGAAGGTTGGAGCAGAAGCCGACAATGTGCTGACCATGTGGACTTTGAGTACCCGGTCTCTTTGACAGCAATTTCTCTTCATAAATGAATACATTGACTCTCTGCCGGAAGAGAATTTGCTGATCATGTGGACTCTGTGTATCTCCGCGCCTGTGATCATCATTCCTCTGTTGAAATTAATAGGTTGGCTTCATCTAGGAAGAAAAAATGCTGATCACATGGACCTGGAGTGTTCCGGTTCTTGTCACACTTGTTCCCCTTTGCAAATTAATCAACTGCCATTCAGTTTTATAACCCCTTTGTAAGCATCAGCCATAAAAAGTGGTTCTTCTCTTTGGGTTGGCAGTATCAGAAGGTCCTTGGTTAGAAGGCGCCCCAGCCTGGTTGGGTGACTCACTCACCCCCATTTTCCCAGGACTTTCCTGGTTGTAGAACAAAAATTCCACAGCTTGGGAACTCACACTGTCTCAGGAAAACCAGGACAGTTTGATTTAGACCATCTCAGTTTTTATTTATTTTAAATATTTTTTTCTTTATTGATTTTATAGAGAGAGGAAGAGAGAGAGGGAGATAGAAACATCGATGAGAGAGAACATTGATTGGCCACCCCCTCCATGCCACCCACTGGGGATTTGGCCCACAACCTGGGCATGTGCCCTGACTGGGAATCGAACCGGCGACCTCTTGGTACATGGGTTGATGCTCCACCAGTGGGCCACACCAGCCAGGTGACTGTCTCAATCTCAGGAAGCCCCTCAGCCAGAAAAACTGGGGTGTTTGATTACTCCGTAGCCTAGCCACTTGGTGAGGAAAACCCAACATCACCATGTAGGTGAGAAAAAGCCAAACTGCTTCAGAAATGACATGTGCCAAATCCAAGTTTTGTATCTAGTTTTAGAAGGACCTTTAAGCTGTTACTGTCTTCTGACTTCTGGATATTACACCGCAATATAATTCATGAGTATTTTATTTTACAGCTCTTATACCTAAGACATTTTACGGGAGGCAAGTGTTACATTAACACACAGAAGTTAAGGTGATGGTTTTATCCCTGGACCACATCCAAAATGCAGTACCTTCGTGGCTGAAGACAGCCAGGGTCTTCATTTTAGATCCTGAAGCCGTTGGCCAGTTGCTACGTGGTGGTGTGATAGGGCCGGGCAGAAGTTCTGCAGATGGAGAGCTCCCCAGCTATTTATAGGCTGCTGCGCCCTTTGCTCCACCACCCAAACGGAATAGGAAGAGAGTACGTCTGAGAGACAGGAAGTCATACACAGAATGACCACCCACAGTTAGTCTCTATTCTCCACTCCTTCTCACTAGGAGCACTTCTGTGTTAACTCCCTGGTCCCCTCTCACTTATTTATGCTCCAGCGTTCAACCCAGCTAACCACGCTCACTCCTCCAGGCTCCTCTTACCTCTGTGATTCTTCTGGTTCCTGCTGGTTCTGCTTTCAAGCTTCTCTGTACTCAACCTCTGAATGCTGGAGTTCCTGTGGGTAACTTCTGGGAGCTCTTCTCTTTGTAAGGCTGCACTGCACAATGTATAGCCACCAGCTCACTAAACAATAACACTGTGGCTAGACTGAAGTGTGCTGTACCACACCAGCTTTCTTCCATTTAGTATGGGAAAAGTCATATAAAATATCTTGGTTTTTTTTTTGTTTGTTTTCATTTTTTTTTTCTTTATTGATATTAGAGAGAGAGGAAGGGAAAGAAAGATAGAGAGAGAAACATTGATGAGAGAAGACATGATTGGCCTCCTCCTTCATGCCCCCCACTGGGGATCAGGCCCACAACCTGGGCATGTGTCCTGACCAGGAATCGAACTGGCAACCTCTTAGTACTTGGGTCGACACTCAACCACTGAGCCACACACCAGCCGGGCTCATTGATTGTTTTTTTTGTCTTTTATATATATTGATTAAATGGTGGAATGATAATTACACAATCATTGGGTTAAAGAAGATAGTAAATAGAAAGTATGTGTTTCTTCTGACTTTTTAAATGTGACCATCAGGACATTTAAATGTCCACATGTGGCTCCCGTTACATTTCCGCTGGACCACACTGCTGTAGTCTTTTCCTAAATGACCTAAACAATCCTCAGGAGTCTTAAGAGGGATGTGTCCAAAGCACATATTTCCAGCCCTGAACGCACAACTCACACAACCCTCTGGCTTTTATACACATATGTATCTCTCCACTTGGACCTCTCACACATTTCCAATCCTTAGCTTGTGTGAATCTTGATTCTTTTCCCTTAACTTGTCTCCCTTTCTCTCTCTCTTTCTTTAATCTTCACATGCTTAGAGAGAGGAAGGGGGGAGTAGAGAGAGAGAGAAACATCTATCAATTGCCCTCCATACGCACCGCGACTGGGGATTGAACCTGCAACCTAGGTATGTGCCCTGATGGGGAATCAAACCAGCAACCTTTGGCCAACCTTCGGCCAACTCCGGCTGGACAACTTGCCTCTCTCTCTCTCTGTTCCCGGGGCTCTCTTCCGAAAGATGCTGCAGAACTGGTTTTGATGGAACAAGGTGTGTGAACAGCCCTCAGAAGCGGAGAGGGGCAAGGAATGGACTCCCCCTTGGAGACTCCAGATAAACCAGCTCTGCCTCCACCTCGATTTTAGCCTCATCACTCATTTTGGTCTTCTGCCTCTAAAACTGTACAAGAATGAAATTGTATTGTTTTAAGCCACCAGGTTTGTGATAAAAAAAAACTTTTATAACAGTAATAGGAAACCAGTAAAAACAAATGGCACCACCCCTGTCTAACTGCCCCCAAATAACCATTACCCAATCCTGCCCTGCCTATACCTCTGGTGATATTTTAAGCTGATCGATTTCTCCCTGTCTCCATCGTGACATGAGGCTGGTCAGTCTTGCCTTGGTGTTGGTTAAAAATGGCTGCTGTCAATCTGCATTTCAAGAGGTGGCATCCTGCTGGCCAGCGTGGCGCAGTTGGCCGGAGCATCGTCCCATACATCAAACAGTCATGGGTTCTGTTCCCGGTCAGGTCACATACCTGGGTCGTGGGTTTGATGCCCTGCAGAGGGCAACTGATGGAGATCTCTCTTTCTCTCCCTTCCTCTTTCTCTAAAATAAATAAAACATATCCCCTGGTGAGAATTAAAAAGAACGTTTCTAAAGAGGTGGAGTCTATTTCTCCTCTCCTTGAATTGGAGGTAGCCCTGAGTGGCTTGAACCAATAGAGCACAGTGGGTGCCATGGTGTGTAATTTCCAGGGCTGAGCCTTAGGAGACGTGGCTTCTGCTGTCGCAGGCTCGGACTGCTCCCCTTGGAAGCCAGCCACTGTGTAAGGCCTCCGATCAGCGCCGGGGGGCCCCAGGGAGCATAGGGACAGACACGTGAAGAAGCGCTCAGGTGCCAGAGTTCCGAGGGAGGCTGTCTGGGATCTCCCAGCCCAGCCCAGTCAGCAGCCGAAAACAGCGAGTGAAAGACCCAGCGGACATCTAGCCACGCCTTGCCTGCTTCGTGACCCACAGAAACACGACCAAGGGATGGTCATTTTACGTCTCTAAGTTTACAGCAGTTTGCTGCACAGCACTGGGTCACTGGAACACTTCTTTCCCACTCGTGTGACTTCTCTCCCCATCCAGTGCGGTCATCTTACAGTTATTCTGAGGGTCACTCCCTGGCTTCCCATAGCACTTAGAGGAAACCTGAACCTCCATCCTCTGTCACTCTTCCCATTGATCCCTGGAGCCCAGCCAGCAGACATCACACCCGTCGTTGGATATTTATGAGCGAACGGCTATTCAATTAGAAATGCACTTGTGAATTCACTGCCTCTTTCTGCAGCACAGACGGTGGGCAGACCCTGAGCTGAGTGCTGAGGACACAGGAGTCATCTGGCATTGGAGATGGACGCAAAGCAAGAAAAGAGACGATGCTTTTAAACATTACAAATTGTGGCACGTGCTGTAAAGTTGGTGCATGCGCGCACACACACACACACACACACACACAAACACTGGAATAGGGGGTACCCAATTTAAGTAAGGTAATAAGAAAGAGCTTCTCTGAGAAGATGATAATCAGACCTTGATGGCCCGATTAAAGGGAAAGAACCTGCCCAGCTGGTGTGGCTCTGTGGTTGAGCGTCGACCCAGGCACCAAGTGGTCGCCAGTTCGATTCCTGATCAGGGCACATGCCCAGGTTGTGAGCTCGATCCCCAGTGGGGGCGTGCAGGAGGCAGCCAATCAATGTTCTCTCTCATCAATGTTTCTATCTCTCTCTCCCTCTTTCTCTTTCTCTTTCTCTAAAAACCAATAAAAATATGTTTAAAAAAAAAAGAACCTCCATATTATTATTTCTAGACCAGGCTTTATGCTTCCAGATTCAAAGCCCAGAACCAATGTCTAAGACAGGCCACTCAACTCTTGCTCCTAAAGTCTCAGCCATCCTGACTCCATTCATTTCACTAACATACCTTCTCCACATTACTCTCCTCCATAAGTTGCCTCCCTGCATAGACTCACTCTCTCTAGCCTTCCATCCCGGTTCCCACAATCTTCATCGAGGGCCCGCCCCCCTCTCAGGTGATCATCTCCTGCACAACTGTGCCACCTCAGTGCCAGCTTGGACATTAACACAAGCATTGGCAAACTCAAAGTCCAATGACCTTTGCAGTCTGTTGGGCAGAGGTTATTTTCAAGCACCATATTGGAGGGGTGAGGTAGGGCTTCTTTATTTCGGCTACAGTTTTGCAGCGGGTGCCCTGGAGCCTCTAATGTGGCTCCCTTGCTTCACAGGACAGCATCTTCCCTAGCACAGCAATGATGGGCGTGCAAGAGAAATGTTCAGCCAGGAAAGACGTTGTATCACTCATCGCCTGCATCTGTCCCTGTCCCTTACTCCTGCCCCGCTGTTCCAGGGTGGGCACAGAGAGAAGGTCAATGGGAAACCATTTTACAAAGAAGATTCACATGAACCATGATTCCAGGAGTTAAGGGACACAGAATGTCTGCCCACCTCGTTACGGTCTCCTTGGGCCCTGGTGTGGGGCCTTCGTGGTCCACCCCTGGAGCTCCCTCTTGGGCTGCCCCCAGGTGGTGTTATTAGAGTGTGCAGGCTGTGGACAGATGGCGCATGCTCAGGGGTGGGAAACACACGGGACTGGAGACTGGGAACGTGAGTTCTTCTTGCATTCTTCACTGGGTGGTGGGCCTTTGGGCAAGACTCTCAGTGTCAGAGAAGTCACGGTGAGGTTTCTCGTGTGTGAAACAGAGACTGATACACGGATCCACCTAGTCATCCTTGCCTGCACTCTGCCAAAGAAGATGTACCAGGTGCCCCCCGAGTGCTGGGGAGTGTAGGAATGCGAGTCACCAGCTTCGGAGGGTAAGCACCTTGGTGGAAGGGACACACGGCTCACAGTGAGAGGGAGGGATGGTTATTAGGCAAGCGGTCCACGGTGGAGGAGACTGTGCAGGTGACAATAAAAGGAGGTCCCCAGAGACAACTCAAGCCAGTGTGCGACACAGGAGAGGACAGCCGTGTGCGGTCAGGACCTGGGGATCCCAGCTGGCTGTGAAGAGGGAAGGCAGGTTGAGATAAGCCCTTTGCATCGCGTCATTATTTGCGTGGGGTTTGGGAAAAGTGTGGGCTCTGGATTCAGACCCGAGCCCAGAGCTTCCCGGCAGTTTCACGACTTCCAAGTTACGAGCTATCGGCACATCACTTAACCTCTCCCCACCCCGTGGCCGCGCGGGCCTCTCCTGTGAATTAGATGACATCACACCAGTTAGTACAGGGACAGTCCTCAGCAACGTCCCTGGCTCAGAGTGCGGGCTCCGGGAAGTCAGAAAGCCCTTCATACTTCTCTTCCTCTGCACTTTGCTTCTTTTCACAGGAGGCCTGCCCTTCAGAGTGAAGTCAGGTTTTGTTCCCGTATAAGTAAATGCTGGGATTTGCCCTGGCTGGTGTGGCTCAGTTCGGGAGGTGTCGCCCTGCACACCGAAAGGTTGCCGGTTCCGTTCCCAGCCAGGGCGCATGCCTGGGTTTTGGTCTTGTTCCCCGTGGGGGCGGGGGCAGGCGGAAGCCAGTGGGTTTCACTCTCACATGGATGTTTCTCTCTAGCTCCCTCTCCTTTCCTCTCTCTCTAAAAAAATCAATGCACCTCTATATTTTTAAAAGGGTGGTAGAATTTTAGGAATTGGGATTTATGTGTTTGATGACAGAACATCGTTTTTTTGAAAGGGATTACATGTCTGGGTCAAAGGCTCCGTTTTCTCCAGTTCAGTCCATCGACGTGGTGGCAGAGAAAAGGCATCAGCGTCCTCTCGCTCATATTAAAATGAGTGTTTACCAGAGTAAAGAACAGTGATAAGCCAGAGGAGATCAGCTGCCAGAGCAAGACTCGGGAGCTGCTGAACCCACAGCCTCTTTCGATTTTGAAGGGCAAAAGGCTTAGATTCAGAAAGATGGTGAAATAAGGAGGTTGCAGTGAGTTAAGTCACAGCTCTCTGCGCAGGGGGTGAGCAGTATGTCTCCACGCTGCGCTGCAGGTGAAGACAGTCAGCCCCCTCAGCCTGTCCTCTGGCTGACTTGCCATAAAACAGCCTGGCTCAAACCACACTGGTGTCCAACCTGTCCTGTGCCCACTCTGAGTGACGACATCGCTGGAGAGTAGGGGCTTCCTGAGCGGGAGCAGGCATCTGGGCTCGCGCCCGGGTCACAGCCTCTCGGCCACCTCCGATTTCAGCGGCAGCTGTGCCGGGCAGTTTTTGGTGAGCACAGACTCACCTGGCTGTCCCAGGGCCACCCCCTAAGCTCACGTCATTCTACCGAGGAGTCTATGACCCTCCCTGGGGAATAGGGAGCCTGTGGATGAAGACTCCAGAGGCTCCATCTCTCAGGTGGATGACTCTGGGGGACCTGCCATTCCGCCGGGTCCTCAGAGGCACTGGGAGAACTGAAGACACGATCCGGTTGCCTTCAGAAGCGATATTATACCTTTTGATTGGCTTGTTCTCTTTCCCTGTCCCACTCTCCCCTTCACCCACTTCTGCTTCTGGGGACTGCCTCCCAGATGAAGACCCTGCACTCTAGTCATTGTCTCAGGCTTTGTTTTCCTGGGAACCCAAATTAAGGCAGGTGCACTCCAAGCAACAGGACCTCCAAGAGGTGCTATCAGGTGTTGGGGTGGAGGGAGCCAACTAAAGCAAGAAAACAGCCTTGTCTGGCTGGTGTGGCTCAGTGGTTGAACGACGACCCCTGCACCAAGAGGTCACCGGTTCGATTCCCAGTCAGGGCACATGCCCAGGTTGTGGGCCCGATCCCCAGTGGGGGGCATGCAGGAGGCGGCCAATTGATGTTCTCTCTCCTCGATGTTTCTATCTCTCTCTCCTTCTCCCTTCCTCTCTCTCTCAAATCAGTAAAGGAAAAACAAAACAAAACATTTTTTTGAAAAAAGAAAAGAAAGAAAGAAGCAGCCTTCCAAAGCTTTATCAGAGTCCTGGAGAGAGATAATCTCATCACAGACCGTTTCTCTGAGGTCAGTGTGCATCAGCGGTACTTCTTTTTCTCTGACTGCACATTTGCTCTTAGGACCATCCCGGATGCTGACTTCAAAAGCTTGCTAGTTTGCAGTGTGCTAGGTAAGAACTTCTGGTTGTTGCTGTTCTTTCCTGCATGTCCAATTCCATTTCTGCAGACAACACTTACACAAGAACATCATTATCATGGAAATGCATGATTACCTTCTCTGCGCCTGGTCTGAGGGGCTCAGGAGAGGAGCCTGGCTCCCGAGACCCCCGCCCTGGCCCTGGGCAGCCAGCCCTCCACCCCAGCCGTCCTTCAGCACATGGTACTACGCTGACAAGAGCACTTGTCGGAACAAAGGACACCCCTGTAAGGTGTGATGTCACAAAAACACACACATTGGGAGAAAGAGAAATAAATGATTTGACATCCACACTTGAAACACAAAAAGAGCAGACAATCAGGGAAGGACAGAGATTTACACGAGAAAAAAGACTGAATACAGCAGAGGCTTTGCCCCACAGGCCTCCTTATTTGAGAAATGAAGCGGAACCTGATTTTTCTATAATACACGATAAAGATGAAAAAAATCGTCAGAGGGATCTGAAAAGGGGGAGTGGCCAAAGTCACACCGCACACTGCTCTTAATTCACAAAAATGCAACAGACGAAGTTTACATTTAGCATGAAAAATATTATTTAATGAATCATTCATGGTTGAATAATTTTGCATTTTTAACACAATACAGAGTTCCTGGAGTTAAAAAGAATTCTTCCTTTTAAAAGTAAAGTTGCGCCCTGGCTGGTTTGGCTCAGCGGTTAGAGCGTCAGTCCGCAGACCAGAGTCCAGGTTCGGTGGTTTGTCCCCAGCCCTGGTTGGGGTCTTGTGGGTGGCCACCACTTCATGTATCTCTCTCACATTGATGTTTCTCTCTCTCTCTCTCTTCCTCCCACTCTCCCTCCCGCTCTATCTGAAGATAAATGCAAAAAAATAAAAAATAAATAAAATAAAAGTAAAGTGGCTTGTGAGCCATAATAATCTGAGATCGACTCTTTGAAAGTTATTTTGGTGTGATTGCCCTGACCCCATTTTAAGTCTGTCAACATTAGGGATGCTTCTTCTCACAGTTGAGGTGAAGGAACAGCCGTGCTCAATATAAGTGGTGGGATTTTCTTTCTCTGTGGCATCTAAAATACACGTATGCTGACTCACACCCTGCTCTCAACTCCTGTCCTCTTCGGCTTCTGGGGTGGAAGGCGATTTTATCTCTAGAGGTTTGAAATGAACGGGGTCAGCTCTCAAGAAGATTCAGGTCTAATTATCTTTGGTGTTAATCGGAGTATTTATCTGTTTACATTACCCGGTCCTCATGTGATTCTTCTGCATCACCCACCTCACCTTCGCAAATCATTTCACTGAGAACAGATTCTGTCCGCATTCTCCTAACACTCGTGTGTCTTCCAATACCCAGGAGAGACACTGTCTAACAATGTGGATGCAGCCCTGGCCAGTTTGGCTCAGCGGTTAGAGCACCGACCCTTGGTCCAGAGAGACCTGGGTTTGGTTCCCGCTAAGGGCACATACTTCGGTTGCAGTTTGTCCCCGGCCCTGGTTGGGTCGTGTGGGTGACAGCCAGTCAATGTGTTTCTCTCACGTCAATGTTTCTCTCTCTTCCTCGCTCTCTCCCTCTTGCTCTATCTGAAGATGAATGCAAAAATGTCCTCGGGTGAGGATAAAAATGAATGAATGAATGAATGAATGAATGAATGAATAAAGGTGCATAGAAAGTAGAGAAAGAAAAATGGGGTCCTCATGCCACCTGCTGAGCCTCCATATTAAGCACATGGCATCTGTTTAGTTCCTATAGTAAGTTACAGCTAAAGCCAGAATTCCCTGCCCTGGGCATTGCGGCAGTGAGACCATATTAAGACAGAGTCTATGGTCATTCTCTTTAACAGTTAATAGTGGTTAGTACTTACCATGTGCCAGGCATGATTCTAAGAACCTCACATGCATGATTTCATTCAAGTCTATTTATTTATTTATTTATTTATTTATTTAATTTATTTCATCCTCACCCAAGGACATTTTTGCATTTATCTTCAGATAGAGGAGGAAGAAAAGGAGGAAGAGAGAGAGAGAAACATCGATGTGAGAGAGACACATCAAGTAGATGCCACCCACACGACCCCAACCGGGGCTGGAGACAAACTGCAACCGAAGTATGTGCCTCTAGCGGGAACCAAACCCAGGACTCTCTGATCCAGGGGCCGACGCTCTAACTGCTGAGCCAAACTGGCCGGGGCTCAAGTCTCATACTCACTTCAGGAGGTCAGTCCTACTTTTATTCCCATTTCGCAGATAGAAAAAGTTAAGTCTTAAAAAGATAAAAAGAATTTGTCACAAATCATAAGGCTCATGAATTCCAGAGCTGGGACTTGAACTCAGGAAATTTGACTCCAGCGGCTTAGCCATTAAATGCCTGACTTCTTAGCCTTTCCCACTAGGTTGTCTTATGTGGAAAGAAAAACCAGGAAATCTTTAGATGTTGGCCCAATGTATACAACCTATTTACTTCCCCAAATAATATTTTATAAAATGTCTCTTTTATTAATCATTGCTGATGGTCTGTCCTTTCCAGTGTTCTTATTTAAGGTTTTATATCTGAAATTTCATTTTTGCTTTTCTAAATGTCCTTAAATGTTTTATGGGTCTTCATAGCATATATTCTATTAAAAGTATGGATTATAGTTTTCTGCCATGTGTAGAAGAATTCATGGAAAGATGAAAATATATCAACTTGAATTGTTAATCTTGCATTTTATTTCTATAGGATGCTGTGCTTTTTCCTGCCAAAGGTATGTTGGCAGTTTGGATTTATAACAATGTGTTCAGAAACCACAAGGTTTTATAACAGAAAATAATGTATCATTAAGTACTCTGGATGGATAACGAGGTATTTACTACTTCTTGCTCATTGTGGTAAAGGTTTCTAGAGATAAACATTAAATTGTACAGAGTTGGCACATGGATCATTCGTAAAGTAAGCAGAGAACACACATGATAGTTAGCTTCTTGAATTATTTCTCAATAAATCATTTATGCTCCTCATTTATCTAACCATTTTCCTGTTTTTTTTTTTTTTTTTTTTTTTTTTTACAATATCTGCATTATTCTCATTTCCATATGACAGGAGTACATTAGCATCAACAAGGACACAGTTAACAAAAAAATTAAATCATTGGCCAAAGAAGCAATAGTCAAATAAATAAGACAAACAAAGTAGTATCACTCAGGGGAACCTATCCAACTTTGGGTCTTTGTTTCTCTTGGGAATCTGAATACTGCATCCCTAATGAGATAACAAGAACATGTGCTAGGCACTACAAGTCCTGCCGAGAGCTACGTCGGATGGTATGGAGAATGAGGCACACATCTGGCTGTTGTGGTCAACAGCCGAGATTTCCTGGGAGATCTCACTCTGTGGTAACCTCAGCATGTTTGTAAAGGGTTCTGAGCATCTTTTTTTTTTTTTATCCTCACTCGAGGACATTTTTTGTTCAGGTAGAGTGGGAGGGAGAGAGAGGAACAGAGAGAGAGAGACATCGATGTGAAAGGGACACATCGAGTGGCTGCCACCCGCACGACCGACCAGGGCCGGGGACAAACTGCAACCAAGGTACATGCCCTTAGCGGGAACCGAACCCGGGTCTCTCAGGACTGCAGGCTGATGCTCTAACCGCTGACCCAAACCGGCCAGGGCATGAGCATCTTAATAAGATCCATGTTATAGGGCCTCCCATATGCCGTCATTGGAAATTATGTAATTTCTAAGACTTGCAAGCTATGTTTCATTACAGCATTATTTCCACCATGATCAATTACAAATCTCCAAAAAAGAAAAAAACAACAACAAACAAACAAAACAAAAAACCTCATAGTATTGGGTTAACCTATTGGCATCGGTGTTTGTTTGGCTAAAAATATATATTATTAAATAATAAGTCAATGGTTCTGCTAATATCATAACTTCCAATCTGGTCTTTATTTCTGCGAGCCTATTGTAATCCATGTATACTCCTCTGAGAGAGACAAATATGAAGAAACCACATCATGTTTAGTGATATTGAGGATAAGTAAGATACTTTGGTGGGAGAATCACATGAGTGAGGGGGGAAATGACAGAGAAAGTTTGGGGTCAATTTGAATGTTGCTCAGTGGATATAAAAAGGCACTTGTAGCCTTTGAATAGGACCTGGTGTGATTCCAGCTATTTTGGGGGAAAGACAATTGAGCAGCAATAGGCATGTATATTGGATCTGAAAGAAAGATAAAGGCACATTTAAGAGAGATGACATTCAGCCCAGCCACTGTGGCTCAGTGGATTGAATGTCATCCCATGGTCTCAGAGGTCCCGGTTCGATTCCTGGTCAGGGCACATACCCGAGTTTCGGGCTCAAATCCGATTGATGTTTCTCTCCCACATGGATGGTTCTATCTCTCCCTTCCTCTCTCTCTCAAAAATCAATAAAAGCATATTTTTAAAAACAGAGAGAGATGATATTCATAAGGCCCTGTCATAGGCCACGTAAGAAAACATGATGGCTAAACCAGCTGCGGATATTATAACAAAGAAGAGTATAAAGGTTAAGACCATATGGGAAATAAAGAATGAGAATGAAGGAGAACAAAAGAAATAAAGGAAAGGAGGGAGTATGATACACACACACACACACACACACACACACACACACCATTGAGAAGCAAGTAAGATATCCCGGCAGAGATGCTACAGGCAGGTAGCTAGGAAGAACCCAAGGTCAGAAATGGAGCTATGTAATGAAGACCTCCTAGAGAGGGGCTAGCTAAAGCCACTCGTTTGGATGAGAATGCTCAGAACGATAGAAAACGTCAGAGGATGATCAAGACAGACCTCTGAAGAACACCTCCAATGGTAGAATCGTAGGGAGAGGAGCTATGGGAGAGACACGTACGAGGATGCCATGTACAGAGGGTGGGAGAACGAGGGTTGTGGAGGGTTCTTGAAGGCAATGGGGAGAGAGCATTTTAAGAGGCATTTCAAAATTATCCAATGCTCTGGAAGGAATATAAAATGATTTAGCAGTGGGGGAAAACAATTAAACATAGAATTCCCATATGACCTAGCAATTCAACTTTTAGGCATACATACAGAAGAACTGAAGACTAGTACTTAAACAAATACACGTACATGCAGATTTGTAGCAGCACCATTCACAATAGCCAAGACAGAGAAAGAGACCAATGGCCATCAGTGGGTGAACAGATAAATTATAGACTATCTATACAAAGTAATGTTATTCAGCCATAAAAAGAAATGAAGTAGTGATACAGGCTATAATGGGGTGGATGAACCTTAAAGACATTATGCTAAGTGAAGAAGCCAGTCACAAAAGACCATTTATTACTAAATTCCATGTATATGAAATATCCAGAATAGGTGAACTCTCAGAACAGAATGCAGATCTTTGGTTGCCAGGGACTAGGGGGATTGAATGCTTAATGGTTATGAGGTTTTGGGTTTTTTTTTGGCGAGGGGGTTGATGAAAATATTTTGGAATAAGAGAGAGGCGATGGTTACACATCATCAAATGTTTTAAATGACATTGATGTGTTCAGTTAAAATGATAAATTTTACATCCTATGAGTTTGATCTCAGACAAAAGTTAAAAATAAGTTGCCAAATGCTTCAGAGAATTCAAGTGGGCTCGGGACTCAACAACAGTTTAAGGAAATCAGCTATTCAGTTTCCATGACCTTCCAAAGAGAGCAATTTTAGCAAAAGATTGAGGTTGGAAGCCCCATTTTGGAGGAGAAGGGGGTGAGCTTGTGATTCAGGAGAGATGTTGAGTGGAGACTTGGCCTTTCTGAAGCCCAGCGAAGCAGTGGACAGCGATGGGAGGGTCAAGTAGCTCTACGGAAATGTGTTTTAACCGGCAAAGTTGAGCATGTCTGAAGGCAGAGGGCAGGATTCAGAGAGGAGGAAACAACTGAAAATAGAAGAGAGAAAGAAGGTGCCCATGATGAAAACAGAAGCAGAAAGCAGTGGGTTGAAGAGCTCAAATGAAGAGAGATATCAGAAAGGAAGAGGGTCTTCCTTTGAGAGGGGAGGGAAAGATGGGAAGGGGCAGAGAGGGAAGAGGGAATTGGGGGAGCTCCAGTTGGATGCTACACACTTTTCAGCAAAGAGAAATGCAAGGCTAGCTGCAGAAAATTGTAGGCAGCAGGGTAGAGTTTATTGCTTAAGTAAAATGGAAAGTCTTGGAGTGGTGCTCAAGGCAATGAGCGATAAATTGAGGATGAATAATTACTGAGTAGCAACAAGGGCAGGAACACGTGTAGAGAGTTGCTGCCCTTTCGTGAGAGTGAACGCCTCATCAACCAAGTCCTTGCCCTGGCACCCTCATCCTGTTTCTCAGAAACTCTTTTCCCATAGGTGAAGCTTACCATCTATATCTATTGATACTACCTGACTAATTTCAGCCCATCCTTATAAATATTTGAGTTCTTTTTGAATCTTGAGTCTATCATGCAATGAGGATCCCAGAGCTGTGAAAGTCAAAAACTAAAAATAAGTCTCCGTATCTTCACTTTTATCCACCTGAATCTACTTTACTAATGTCCAACTCATATTTCTCTGTCTTGATTAAAAGAAAAGGAATAAGATATTTTGTTAAATGCTTTTTTGGTGCGTCTGAGTACAAAGCATGCCTCTGAAATATTCTGTGTAGTTGTTTGATTATGGGCAAGTCACACGTTTTTTCCATGTCTTACTTAATTCATCGGTAAAATGAAGATAATAGTGCTATTTCACAGAGTTGCTATAAAGATCAAATGACCTAACATAAGGATTTGAGTGGTACCTGGCACTGAGCTTGAGCTGAATAAATGTTGGCTATGATCAGCATTCTTAACATCAATATTCATTCCATCTCTGACATTTGTTGAGTCATTCAATAAGCATTCAGTGACAGGTATTATGTTAAGTGCTAGATTTAAAGCAATAAACAAGTCAGTCACACCCCTACCCTTACAGAGAATATAATTTTACTTTACCTAATACCCAACACCTAAACTGTCAGATTGGTGTAGAATTAGACAAAAATATAGGGGGAATTATTATTTATTAGCACTTCTGTTTTGTCTTTGATTCAGTTTCTGAGTCCTCTTTTTTACTTTCTTCTTTCCTACTTTAGAAATATTTTCCAAAGGCCTAGGTGAAAGAGGAAATTCCAGGAAAACCAGGCAAATAAGACTGATGGTCGTATTCCTAGGGGGTAGGCTTGGCTCACAAGGTCTAAATTAGATAAGAGTTTTGGAATAAAAAATCAGTCACTTTTCAGTCGTCTGTGTTAACTGGGATTTGTGAGAATGGGCAATGGAAGGAAGAAACCCGTGCGTCCAGACCAGTGGTCTTAACTCCAACAGTAGAGGCAAAGGAAGGAAGGAAGGAAGGAAGGAAGGAAGGAAGGAAGGAAGGAAGGAAGGGAGGGAGGGAGGGAGGGAGGGAGGGAGGGAGGGAGGGAGGGAGGGAGGAAGGAAGGAAGGAAGGAAGGAAGGAAGGAAGGAAGGAAGGAAGGCAGGCATAGTAGCATCCACAGACATTTGGCGTGAGCGTGATAGGCAGAATGGGAGCTGCAGGAAAAGCCTGGTTATAGTCACTCAGGCCCTTCTTGGATGGCTTGGAGAACTACCATTGTTTATAGCTTTGTAACTTCAAAGGAAGGGAGTTGTGGTTGCTGTCAATAGAAGCCTAAATTGCCTGAGATGATGAACGGGTTGGTTGACCATGCCAACCTTTTGTCAAAAGGTTTTTCTGCAAAATGATTGAAAATTGAAGGAACCATCTGATTTCCATAAATAGCTGGAGGCAGGAGAAACTGTGTAGACATCAAGGGGAGGAAAATCACCCTCTTGCATCTCAGGCCCACTTTTATTGGTGGACGAGAAAAAGAACAAGAGGGAAGATGCCACACTTCCCTTTCTGAATTGTAAGAAGGCTGGGGAGAAATCTCGGGGTCAGTGGGGTCAGAGCAATAAGCTCCCTCCAACTAGAGCTGCTTCTCAATCAAGGATCTTTTGAAACTATTGCTTGGAGAACAGCCTCAAATTTTTTGAGTTCAATTGACCTTGAGCAGCCCTCAACTATTGATATGACTCTATCCCAAGGGAAGCTCTTTCTCCTTTTAAAGGCCTCCCCAACTGGTTGTGCTCACTAGTCTTTGGAGAGTGGGAATTGCCAAGAGCATGAAGACGTCATCTTTGTTAGCATTTAAAATGTTCTCTGCCTATGGGTAAGTCCATTGATATGTCAAATCCTAAAATGGTATGTGGGATATTACTTACAGTACTTTTTTATTGGAGAATTGATCTTTCTTTGTACGCTAGAGAAAGAAGAGCAAGTGCTAACCAAGTCTGTCTTCTGTTAAAGAAAGCGTCATACTTTGATGACCACACACAATGTTTGCTTTTTGATTGTTACTACCTGTTCTCATATTAAAAAAGATAGAAGCAATTCGGCAAATAAAAATATCAGTCCTGATGTGGACCCCAGGAGGACATAGGCACAGATCCACCCAGTGTGGGTGGATTAGAGGACATGGTTGGCTGGGGACATGCTCCTCTTCTTTGCTTTTTTTTTCCTCCGAATGCTCAAACTTCTGCCTTAAAAGTCTGGGTGAAGACCATGTAATTTGACTGACTCATGTGCCGTTTGGAGGAGGACTGAATCCATGGTACATCCTCTCCCTTTTCCTTTGCTACCTAACTTTCGAGTATCGAGACCAAAGAACTAAATGGAGACCTTCATGGTCTGTATCAAAGATCATGTTCTGGCCCTGGCCGGGCTGGTTAGAGCATTGTTCTCCTACATCAAGTTTGCAGGTTTGATCCCGGGTCAGGGCACATGCAAGAAGCAACCAATGAATGCATGGATGGATGGAACACAAATTGATCTATAAATAAATAAATAAATAAATAAATAAATAAATAAATAAATAAAATTTCAAAGTAAATAAATAACTGTGCTCTATTATTACTGGAGTTTTTTTCTTTGTTTCGTCAGAAATGAGAACCAGACTTTTACAGAATAGTCTAGGAGACAACTGACATTCGGAAATCTTGTGATATTTTGAGGTTCTGTTCCCAAAGGTTCTGTTCAGGAGGAAAGTATTTGGAAAGTGCCATAGCAACACAGGGCTTGCCCACCTGCATACACTGTCTTCAGGGTGATCACTCAGTTTCTTTACTTTCTAATCACTTCGACATTTTTTACGTTATTTCATCTCTAATAAGAACAGCCCCACTAACTGGCAGAGCCCATTGTGGCCAAGTATTTCCACACGCCAGATATAAGAGGGGGTTTTTAAGACCAGGTTAACACTTCAGTATTTATACTTAGAATTCACTTGCACTTGATGCATGGTAATAATAAAAGGTAGGAGGTTAGAAGCATATCAGAAACCCAGAAAGGCGTGCACTGTGTCACATTATCACATGCCATCAAAGACACTGAGTGAACATCACGTCCGATCGTGCGATGAGATTCTTCTTACTCGGCAAGCCCCCAGCAGCTGTTGCAAAGCCAGCTGTGGACAGAACACTGGACCTTGGGAATCCTGTGGATTTACATACCGAGGCAGCTACCTGACCAGCTCTGGGACCCGAGAGCCACCTCTTGACTTCTGTTAAGGAATAGCTTCATTGCCCTGGCTGGTTTTGCTCAGGGGTTAGAGCACCGGCCCGCAGACCAATGAGTCATGGGTTTGATTCCAGTCAAGGGCTCGGACCTCGGCTGCAGTTCATCCCCGGCCCTGGTTGTGGTTGTGAGGGAGGCAATCAGTCACTGTGTCCCTCTCATTTTGATGTTTTTCTCTCTCTTTCTCTCTCTCCCTCCCTCCCACTCTATCTGAAGATAAATAGAAAAATATCCTCGGGTGAGGATTAAAAAAAAATAAAAAATAAAATCAATAAAGGAACAGCACCATCTGCTTCAAGGCAGTGTTAAATCCAAACAATGCATAGGAACGTACAATTTTAATTTTATTTTTAAAAATATAAAGTGAGGCACTTTGCCTATACTGTGAGACTATAAAGATGAATAAGATAAGGTCTGGAATAACGACACGGATGGCCTGAGAGACACTGGCACTTGGAAACCTCATGCTGTTTCCATGAAGTTCTTTCTCCAAAGATTCTAGTCAGAGGAAAATTTTTGAAAAAGTGTCCTGACTACATAGGACTTGCCCATACCTAAAATTTCTTGAGGCATTTTGCTCAGTTCTGCATTTATTATTATTTTTTTAAATTTCTAACCACTTTTTCTTTCCCTCTGTCATTTTATAGTGTTTCCAGGACAATGGGAAGGCGCTGGTTGTGTTGTAAATGTCAGTGGTGTTACTGAAACAGCAGTGACTGCATAGCACCAGCAGGACCCCCAGCGCTGCCCCTGCAGACAGGCAGTGCCATTGGCTGGATTACACAGCCTCTCCCAGCCGGAGCTGCTGCTGCATCTGCAAAGTGGGAGCCAGGGTACCAGCGGCACAGGTTGGCTCCGGGGATCGGAGAATGGACACGTGTGAGAGAGCACCTAACGATGCCCTCGCGCACGCTGGGCGCTCGGGGAACGACGCTGTCCATGTGTCTGTCGAAACATGTAACCCTTCCATAGGACGCCAGGGCAGTCCTGTCCCGAAGGTAGCCATCTGACACCTGGGGCTATTGAGCACTTAAAATGTGGCTTATCTACATTGAGATGTGCTGCATGAGTGAAATATACACTGGACTGCAAGGACTCAGTATAAAAAGAATGTAAATATCATTTCATTCATAATGTTCACATTGATTACTTCTTAACATAATATCTTAGAGAAATTACATATATATAGTGCAAAAGCAGGTTTACAGTTGTTTGTATGGAAAGCAATACAATAATTAATTAAAAAGTAATACAAGAATAAACTTTGCATTTTGTGGACTCGTGACTGTAAATCTACTTTTTCTCCACCTAGTATGTGTCAGGGAGAAGGATAGTCAAAAAATATTATTTATTCAGAGCACAGTGTTAAAACCAAGACCCTGCCACGACCATGTACATCATGAAAGGGTAAGATACACTACTTCCTCTCACAGGCCAGGTATCTAAGACCCTTTCAGCCAAATATCTGTAGCTAATAATTACATGCAGTGGCAAATAAAAACCTCTTAAGCTGGCATAACTTTAACAAACAGGTGGGCTCTAGAGTTGAAGTTAGAGAACAGAAATAATTATTCTGAATACGTGAGTTATGAAAACTGTTCACCTCATAAAACAGACAAAGATATAATACATGCCCCCTGAACCAAATGCATGGCTTCAAGAGACAAGTTTCTCCAGAAAGGGAAGGAGGGAAGGGGAGAGAGAGGGAGAGAGGGAGAGAGGGGGAGGGGGGAGGGCGAGGGAGAGGGAGGGGGAGAGAGAGAGATCCCCTGACTGGGGATCGAACCTGTAACCTTACCTTATTGGGACAACGCTCTAACCAACTTTCTGTGTTTTAATAATCTATATTCTCCTACTTTTTAAGCGTTGTGCTCAGTCATATACAGGGTGGGGCAAAAGTACATTTATAATTGTCTGTGAAACACAGAAATACTTATTTATTAATTATTACATTATTTCCATATGAACAACTGTAAACCTACTTTTCCCCACCCTGTATATACATTGGGTTAAATTTAAAATATATAAATATACAGAGAGTATATCTATGAAATTTAATCCAATATGTATATATTGGGTGTATGTATGTGTGTGGAGTATAAGATATATAATACATATATATGTTATATACAAATATATAGTTAAAAATGTATATTATTAAAGTGGATTTCATTTGTCTTTTTAATGTTACTATATGGAAACTTAAAATTACATATGTGGTTTACATTATTTTTTTCTTTTGGTTATTCTCTGCAAACATGAAATGTTGAGTTTCTGCAACCCTTGGGGCGGGGGGGCTGGTTTTAGTTATCTAGACTTTTGATGGGGTATGGGATCAGTTCTTTTTCCCCAAGCATTTCAAGTCAAATTAATCTTCAGAATTTAGTTTTATTAGATTCTGATCCACAAAACAATCTGTTATCTACTTAAATTAATGAATCTAAGGATTTATTAAATCTATATTTAAATAGTATCCTGGAGCCAAGAATCATAAACATAATAATTTCGGCGTGTGTCAAAACATAACAGCCTAATACCCTACTCCAGGCCCAATTTTCGGATCTGTACCATGATATTTGAGATATATATTTTCCCTATTTTGTGTGACAGTTAAATGGAGACCAATTTTCCTTAATAGTAACTTGGGAGGCTTTTACCATGAAGAGTGGTGCTTCCCCGAGTTTTGAAATGATCACACTTGTTAAATTGGTGCATGTTAAGCATCCGCCGCGTTCAACTCCTCATTGTTTTACAGGCACATCCAAAGCACAGACGGGCTCTCCACTGCGATGGTTGTAAAACATATTTCACGTGAGCCAGGTCGATACCATTGACCAGCTCGACAGACTCCAGGCCACTCCCAGTCAATGTGATAAGATCTGGAGACAAGACAATTAATTACACTGGGAGCTGATCGCTCTCATTCCTGCGGAGGCTTTAAATGGATGAAGTCACGTCACCTGCAAGCTGTGTGACAGGCACCTTGGAGGTGAGATGACATAATGACCAAAACAAATGGAGGTGATTCAAAGGGTTGGTTCAAGGCTGATGCAAATTGGAGTTTATCTCCATAACAAATGTGCAAAAATATTTTTGTCTAGGATGTGTGAGATCAGAAAAGATGAAAAAAAAGAGAGAGAGGGCATAATACAACTCCCTGGGTATTTCAGTTAAGAAAAAAGGATGGTTCTCTATATCTCTGAGTCTGTTTTTGTTTTGTGTGTTCATTTGTCTGGATTGTTTTAGATTCCATCGGTAAGTGAGATCACACAGAATTTGTCTTTCTCTGCCGGACTTACATCCCTTAGCATAATCCCCTAGGTTTCCCCATGTTGTTGCCGATGACCAGATATCAATCTTTTTTGTTTTGTTTTGTTATTACTGAGTATTACTCCATTGCTGAGTAATAGTCAACATCTTTAGTCATTCATCTGTTGATGTGATTTTTTTGCTAATCCTATGTTAGCACTGGTGAGGGACAATATATTTTTTAAAAATCTGAGTACCCCATTCTGGCATCTGGGCAAGACTGGAGTATTACCGCCATTGTACAGATAAAAACTGATCCTCAAAGGAGTTGGGTGACTTTTTAGTACCATGCAACTGGTAAGTGCTAAGTGTGTAATTAGATTCCAATTTGGGTCACTCCAGATCTCCCTTAATATCATCTACAAGCCCTGGCCAGTTTTGCTCAGTGGTTAGAGCATCGGCCTGCAGACCAATGAGTCATGGGTTTGATTCCGGTCAAGGCCATGTATTCGGTTGCAGTTTGTCCCCGGCCCCGGTCAGCATCGTGCAGGAGACAACCATTCAATGTGTCCCTCTCACATCAACATTTCTCTCTCTATCTCTCTCCCCCTCCCTCCCACTCTGTCTGAAGATAAATGGAAAACTATCCTTGGGTGAGGATAAAAAACAAAATAATATGTATCATCTACAAAAACTCAGCTCAATGCCCAGAGCTCGCACACACACAGTAGCAGGGGGTATCCAGATGCTGACCTGGAGTCTCCAGGCCCACCGCTTCCCAGAGGTACTTAGCAGATGAACCCCCGAGGCTCAGAATCAGTGGCATTAAGAGCGCCAATCCCCCTAAGGGTCAAGATACATAATTAGCAGCAGAATTGATATTAGCTTCTGAGCTATGGATGCCACGTTTGATATTTTTATGTAAAACCTTCCAAACAAAAACAACTGTTTCTCCCAAGTTGTTGCTTCTCTAATTGCTCCTTTTAGTTTAGCTTTTGGAATTATTTCCATCCTGATTCTTGAAACTGGAGTAGGAGCCAAAATCATGTCTTTTAAATGGCGTGTTTACAGTGATGATGATCAGCCAAGATAAACAAGCCTTAAATTTAGCTTTTTCAGGTTCTGTCATAACTTGCTCTGTTCATTTTCTTTTTTCTTCAGGGATTTTAAAATGACAATAAGGGGGGGACTATATACATATATTTGCATTTAATTTAACCAACTTGATTAAGAGAGCAGTCGGTACACCATGTACTGACTTCCCGTTAAGAAGTGTAAATTGTTCATAATTAACTTTGAAATACTGCCAAGTCTTTGGGCGTTTATTAAGTGGACCTGCAGAAAGAAAGAATCCTCTCCTGGAAGTTTCGTCAGGGTTTTACATAAAGTGGGCATCTGAGCAATGAGAATGGTTGTGGGGTGATGAAATGTGGTCAGACAGAGAAGGGGTGAAGGACTGGGTCATCTTCAGTGTGCCTGGTTCACTCGCTGCGTCTTATTCTAGGTCTCGCTTTGACGATACAATGATGAGAAACAACTGGCATTTTTATTTGCCTTGTGCTGAGCACTGTTCTAAATGTTTTGCATATGTTGACTTATTTAATCCTTGCAACCTATCTGTGAAGTCGATGCTATTATGAACCCATTTCACAGCTCAGATCACTAGAGCAGAGGTGGTCAGTACAGCCCTGGGAATCATTCCCGGGTGTCTGGCTAAGTGTTCTTAGCCTCCCTGTGTGGCAGCCAGGTCCCCGAGTTCAGGAGCTCAGACTTGAGATGGGAGCCGCACAAATACATCAGTTCAAGTTCAGTGCTATGATGGAGGGAGCCAGGCAAGGTTCTATGAGGATCATGGATGGAAAAACAGCTAAGTAGCCAAGGGGCAGTCAGAGAGCTGTCCCTGAAGAAAGGAAATCCTGGCAGGTGCAGAAGGAAAGCCACGCTGGTTGGTGCCAGTCATGGGGCAGCCAGAGTCCTCGTGGAGGGTGGATGATGCAGACAGAGGGGCAGCCGGCATGAACCGGAGGGAGAGCTTGGCCAACTCAAGAAACCACAAGTGCTTTGGTTTGGGGGATATAGGGAGAGGTGTGAAAGGAGTCGCTCATCCATGCATGCATTTATTTTAAAGACACTTACTGAACACCAACTACATGCCAGGCCCTATGCTGGATGCTCAGAATAGAGCAGTGGACACAGCAGAAAGGAAGGAGGAAGGGAGGAGGGAGGGAGGAGGGAGGGAGGAAGGGAAGAAGGAGGAAAGGAACAGGGAACGAGGGAAGGAAGGCAATCAGAAGGGAACAGATCTATTCCCGCCTCCAGGGAGCTTGCAGTCTTGCCAGGGACCCGGATTTAAACACCTAAACAAGGAACTAGATACATGATCACAAACAGAAGTGGCTGGCGGAACAGGCCTGGTGCTAGACCCTCCTTTGGAACAGCACCAGGAAAGGGACTTGGAGGAGGTGACGTCTCTGCAGGTCAAACCACTTAAAGAGGAAAAGGAACCCGACTTGAGGGAAGCCTGCAGAGACCAGCCAGGCTGGACTGTGAAAGACACCCTCAGACATGTAGAAAGACTTCAGACTCTCAAGGGCCAGGTGGGTGGAAGAGGAAGCAGGGGCCTGCTGAGCAGAGAAATGTAGTGATCAGACTTGCATTTGGGACATAACCCGTCTGGGAGCAGAAAAGCGAGCCTCATGCCCACAGCCTGTGGGTTCCCACAACTCTTCCTTCTGTTACCTTGGGCATCCCCTGCTTTGTTGGTGAGACTCAGATGCCTGGGTCACCAGGATCTAAATTCTATAGTTGCTCAGAGTGTAGACTCCCACACTTCACAGTGAACCTGGCAGGTACGGCCTCTTTGGCTTCCAAACTGCAACTCCAGTGTGATTCCTACGAGCTCCTGAGTTCCCACTTCCCAGCCTGACTCCATGGGGTTCTCTGACTGATGGCAGAATCCCTTGCCATGGTCTACAGTCATGGAAACCACATGTCTTTCAGAAATACGTACACAGATACATCAACAAATGAATCAATGGTGCTTTTTGGGGTGTGGGGGCAGGCTGAAAAATGAGGTCAGTGAGTCACACAGCAGATAAAAACATCTCTACCCAAGGAATATAAGGAACGAAACAGAGCTTTTCGATGCAAGCTTTGAAGAGCTATGCATAAGGCAAATGAACGAGTTAATTAATTAATTAGTTAATTATGAGTCATTACACATTCTGCTGACTTCCTGCTCATCTGTCAGGCAGCAAGGGACAGCAGAATTGGTGGAGACAAGCCACAGTTCTGTTCAGACCTATGTGAGATGTGAGTTGGGTTCACCATTACCTCCTTAGGCTAGAACACAGCTTCGTGCACACATGGTTTGCCCTGCCCTCTCCATGACAACCCCTTTTCACCTATCAAAGGATGGGGATTAAGCTGCTCCCTCCCCCAACTCAGACCTAGGGTGATCTTACAAAGCTCAGGCAGGTGGTAGCATCTGGGCAGCCCATTAGAAAGGTAGCAATAGCTTGAGAGTCTATGATTAAACCATTAACAATCAGACTACACAGATTCAGATGATAGACTTTCCGGATGAAAGGAGGTCGCAGGTAGCTGGTGAAAGAGAACAGGGACACATCCTTTTACTGGGGAGCACAGCTCAGTTACTGCCGCCAAGCAGTCCTTCACGGGGATCGCATTTATCTCAAAGACTTAGATCACGGGGACCTCTCTCATGTCACTCCTGTTCTGTTTGTGCTGGGTGAGCCGCTGTCCTCTCTGAGAAGTTCTCTCCCCTCCCCTCCCCTCCCCTCCCCTCCCCTCCCCTCTCCCCTTTACTCTCCCCTCTTTCTTCTTCTTTCTTTTAGGCTCCACTTTCTCCTCCTGCCCCCACTCTCTGTCCTCAGTGAGAATACCACCTTCAGTTCCTTATCCTGTCTCTAGAGGTTCAAAAATGATACTGCTGATGGGTTATCTGGTGTCTGGTGCTGTGCCCAATGCAATGATTCTATGATGTAGGTATTATTCTTACCCCTGTTTCATAGAGGAGGATGTTGAGGTTTAGAGAGTTGAGTGACGTGTCCAAGGTCACATGCTCATAGGTGGTAGAGCACCCATTGGAACGCACTTCAGTTCCAGACCAAAGCCAAAGCCCTTCCCCTTTGCTGTTCTTCCCAGGAATGTTTACCCCAAGATCCGGCCCCGTATTCCTTCCTGTCCCCTGGACACCTCTTTCGAGATGTCACCAGGATCCACCAACTCAACACATCCAAGCCTGACTGGTCTGGTCCATCCTCCTAGGCTAGACAGTTTAGAATCATCTGGATGTGGAAGCATGGCCCTTCCTTAGGTTCTCATCTCTTGACCAATGGACAGTAGCCCCAGCCACCCAGATGGCACAGCCGCCTGATCCGCAATGTGGCCAAAAGGAAAATGGGGATTTGGACAGAAAAGTCAGGAGCTCAGTCCCATTTCTGTCCCTTTCAAGCTAGAGGATGTTGGCCCAGTTCTCACATCTCCAGGAAAGGGGTAACGTCAGCAGCCCCACAGCAAGGTAGGAGGGAAAGAACGCATGTAAAAGTACACACTGAGATGCACACATGTAAGAGTCCCACTAAATAATATAGTTCTCACTTGCCTCTTGGTGCCTCAGTTCCGCCCATGTGTAAAATGAGGGCAGCAGCACAGGCCTCAGAGGTGGGCTGGGAGATTAAACGAGTCCCAGGCCGCGGCCCGTGAGCAGCTGGCCCACGGTGAACGCCTGACAGCACTGGCTGTCGCCCCAGCTCAGGGCCCCTGCTCTCTCCTCTCCGAGGTCACACGGACTGTCACTTCTGCCTCCGGAATGCAATCGACAGACACACCCCGTTTTCCTCTCTGACCAGGAGCTGGGCTGACTTGCATGGGCGCGGATTTCCCCTCTAGCGACCGATCCGCTGGGCTGCACACAGTAGGGTCTCAGAAATACCAACTGAATGTCTCTGATTGGCTGCACCCTTCTCACGGGAATTCTTCCGATGGCAGTTTTGTTTTCCTACCCTTTTCTTTCCTTTTTTTTTGGGGGGGGGGGCTTGATTATGGATGCATCTGGGCTTATTTTCAAACCTTGTAACATGACTGGAGAGGGGAGATGAGCTCCCTGTTCTGCCAGAGTTGGGCAAACCGAACAGCTCAGCGGCGATATGAGAGCAAACAGCCAAGAGAACTCGGCAGCAGCAACCGAGCAACGGCTGGGCTCCGAGGGCTTTGCCTCCCGAGGGGGTCTTTCTGGGACTCGAGAGACCAGCTCTCCAAAGCTGAGTCTCTTGGTATCAAACGCTGACCCCTCAGCCTGTCAAGGTGGACTGTGTTCAGAGAAGTGCCCAGGATCCCTTCTGCTCTGCTTTAAGCTAAGTACATTCCATTTTCTTTTCGGGATTTAAAGAGGAGCCCCCTATCAGGAAGAACAATTTGACATCTAAATACATCGCACCCCACGTGCAACCCCCGTATGTGACTCTCCGTACCGTTTGCTTGTTCCCAAGGAGCACTTGGTGCAGCATGACCTGGCAATGCTGCTACTTTATGTATTTTCTGTCACTTATATCATGAGTTAGTGAGACGCTGTGAAAATGACCACGGCTAAGGACGAGAAAACCTTGCTTTTGTGGTACCAGTGGGTATCCATTCACCAAGACTCCGCTTTCTGTGAAAACATCAGTGGCACGCTGTGGATTCATTTCTACCTGAAGCTCCACACTTAACTCACAGATTCACAGAAATGAAGGAGAATTGTGGAGTCTGTCCAGTGCAGGAGTGGCAGATAGATTCCATATCCAGAAACATCTCTAAGTGATCAATGGAGGGCTGCTTCCAGGAGCACTATATTGGGAAAGACTCTCCGGTCAAGCCAGGGGTGACGAGTCATTTGCCTTGGGTGTGGTGGCACAGTGGAGCCGTGCTCATGACCCTTCTTTGCCATCCCAGACAATTGAACCCCTCTGGCCTGCAGATAAGGAAGGGACATGATTCTCTCAAGGTCACAGGGTAAACAGCACGCGTATTGCCAGCGGTACCGTCTCTGCTCCCCAGCTGTGGAACCTGTTTACCCCTCCATCCACACTCCATCACCGAACAAAATTAGCAGATAACTCATGGAAAATGTGGCAGATGGAAAAGGCAGTGAGAATCACAGGCTTTGAAACGCTGGGCAACACCGGGCCCACAGGTAGGAGAAAGGGCTGCCCCGCGCGGAGGGTGCTTCATTGCTATTGTCATTTTGCCAGGGTCTTGCTGTGTGTCTTCCCTTTCTCTAATCAAGAAGCCATTGGGTCTCTGAGCTCCCGGTGGAGAAGTAGGTAAGTCTATTGCAGCAAAAGTCAGTGCAACGCCGCAGGAAGCCTCCAGGGCAGCTCCCGGCACTCCTCACGGGTGTGCGGGTGCAAAAGCAGTCGGGCGAGGGAGCCTGCCGGATGCACTGGCTGTCCTGCTGGACAGCTCCGGTGGGCCACGGGCTCGTGCCTGCCTAACATCCATTCTGCTTCCTTGGATAATAGGATTCTAATGTACTTGAATGAGTAGCCCTCTTTCTCTCTCAGTCTATATATTTTAGGTGAGGCTAATGCCACTCTGGCTTCAGGACAAGGCGTGTGACTCAGACTCAGCCAACCAGAGCAGAGCATCACGACCCAGGGGACACCGTGATTGTGTCAGGGATGGGTGCAGGATCTAATGAGAGCCAATGAGATTTGACTTCAAGCTTTTGTGGGCAGTATCAGGAAGAGATGGTCTCGGGTGACTTCAGACTGGGAGGACAAAGTGGCGCGACTGAGACCTCCACAGTGGGAAGCAGGGAGGGAAGTGACCGTCTAAGAGTAAAGTCAACAGAAGGACATGGAACCACCGGATGAGTTAAGAATCAGCGCTGCTGTTTGCCTCTGGGAACTGGTCCACAGCCATGCCTAAAGGCCAAGCTATCTCAGAAATATACTTACATGAGCCCACAATTTCCATCCCCACAGCCTCCCACCATTTGGAGTTGGGTTCCTGTCATACATACCAACAAAAGAATCTTGGCCAATACTAAACCAAATACTCATCTCCCACAGAAAACATACAGACCTCAAGTCCCCCCTTGGACCCACTTGTCCCAAACATCTGTGTTACCTGCATGGAGCCCTGGACGTCTTTCCCGCCGACAATCACGATTTCCGCCATGTCCTCCGCATGGGGGGTCCGGGCGTGGACGAACAGAGTCTTGCCCACCGCAGTGATGTTTCTCAGGGCGACTAAGCCACCGTCATTGTTCACCTTGAAGTATGGGCTTGAGACCTCATAGTGCAGCTTGTCATTTCCCTTACAGTCACTAAAGTTCACTGGAGTAAACCAAACCAAACAAAGAGAAACAGAAAGAGTGTGAATAGGTTAGGCAGCTTAGTCCTGACGCTACCTCTGACCATTGAATGTGAATTATCACTTCCCACCCCAGATCCACCAATGCGGCCCCTTATCCCACAGCAATCCCCTTTGGTGCCCCCATGACTTTGATCATGTTGAAGGTCTTCGCTCCATCAAGAAACATCCTTGCTCACCTCCCATGAACCAGGCAGGTGCTGAGTAATGAGAATGTAGAGACAAACAGGACCATGTCCTGGCCCTTGAGTGCAGTGGGTCAAGTACCCAGTGAAGTTAGGGATGAGCTCTAATCCTGCATAGATGAGCACTGTGGCAGAACTAGATTGCTCAGGAGCCTTGAGGGACAGCTCCATGGAGGCCCTATTTGAGCTGGGTCTTGAAGATGAGCAGAAGAGGGGGAAGCCCCCAGGAAGGTGGAGGCGCTCCCAGTTATTCAAAGGCACGGGAATGATGGTAACAGAACAAAGCAGACTCCGAGAAAGAGAACAGATTTGGTGCCCTTTGGTCAGAGGCACGTTTGAAATGGGACAAAGATGTGGGGGATACTGGAAAGGCTGGGAATGAAGCTCAACGTGTCCTTTAGAGACCAGTTGGGAAACAGCACTAAATTAGTGTGCTTGGACTGTTTTTAGTGTTGACGGGGTCAAGGTCAGTTGCATGTTCTGGTTCCAGGGTAGAGCAGGGCTTCCCACGGGCAGGGATGCATCAAAATCACACGGGACCCAATCCAAAGATTCTTATTGAGTAGCTCTGGGTTCTAGAGAGTGGTTTGGAGAAGAACAGGAGAAGCCAAGGAAACCAGGTGGTTCCGTGTTGCATCAATGATGCCTGGACCAAGTTAAGGCAGCAGCTGGATAGAAGTGGGCTGATCCCTACAGCTACATGGCTAAGTCAAGTGCAAGAAGGAACAGGGAAAAGCAGCCGTCTCATTGGGACCACGCGGAGCACAGAGGCATTGCCGTGAGCAGCGGTTGTGACAGCTGGCCAGGCCCCCATCTGTGGTGTACCTGTACCTGGCACATGATTCCATTACCAAAGCTACCACAATCCGTTGTCTGAGCATGCGTTTGCCCGTCTGTGTCCTCAGTAGACGGCCAAGTCCCTTGAGCGTGAGCGGAGAACCGCATGAACTACTCCCCTCCCCTCGCTTGTTTTCTGAGCTCTCTGCTGAACAGATTTGCTCAGTAAACCTTTCACTGAGTCATGGCATAGACACAGAGAAGTACACAAGTCAGAATGCACGTCTCAATACACTTTCACAAAGTGGGCACATATATGGGCCCAGCACCTGGACCCAGACACAAAATATGACGAGTCCCCTCGGTCCCTCCCGTCCTCCCTGGCAGCTGTACTATACGGACTTCTAACATCATAGATGAGCATGACCTGTATTTGCACTCGGTACACATGGAATAATGCAGATTGTGTTCTTTTGTGTCTGGCTTCTTTCACTCAACATTATGTTTCTAAAATTCGACCCTGTGGCTGCAAGGCAGAGCTGTTTATCCTAATCACGCCATTGTATTCTAGTGTGTGGCTATGCCGAGTTTATTCATCCATTCTATTGCTGATGGGCATCTTGGCTATTTCCAGTTTAAATCTCTTAAATATTGCTACTAGAAACTTTCCAATGTGCCTTTTGGGGCATCTCCATAGGTCCAAGTACACTCTGGAAGCAATATAAATTTCTGATGGACTCGCTGATCCCTCTTTCCTAGGAAGATAATTCTTATGGTGGTAATAATCATATTAGCCGTAACGATAATGGCCAACACAAATGGAATAAGTACTTCCCACATGTGAGGCTTGGTGCTAAGCAGTGTATCTTATTTAATCTTTACAGAAACAATGAACGAGGCACGCGTTTGATTCCCTCCCCCGACAGATTATAGATCAGGCCACAGCAGCTAGGAGAGGGCCAAGAGGTGCCCACAGGCCGTTTGCAAAACCAGGATTTGAAACATGGTCCCTTGGCTTTTCACCACAACACATTCTCAAAACAGGCAAAACCTCATGATAGATCCCTCCTGAAATCCCATCAGAACCCGAATGTAATGACTTGAGTAGCTAGCTCAGACCTGCTCCCAAGTTCCCACCCAGCCCAGAAGCGCATCACGTGGTGTTGCCTGGAGGTTCCTCCAAGAACTTCGGGGGAAGTTCAGGGCTTCAGAACCTTTCCTGGCTGCCAAGTCAGCTTTCGGGTCACCTCTGTGTGGACACACAAGAGGACTGTTGGGGATCTGCAGTTCTCAACACTGGCTCCCTTCCTCTGGCCATCTCGTGAGCCAAGAGCAATGGGGCATGCCTGGTTTTGTTTGTGGGTATGAGCTATGAAGGAGAGACCAGAAAGTGGCTTTCTATGGAGCTGTCAATGAACATTCAGGCACTGGAGACACGCTGCTCAATTGACAGGACCCCCTGGGAACTTGTTGCCTGAATTGCCAAGATGTTGATTCTGCACCTGGTCCCTGGGCAGGCAGTCTCAGCTGGGCAGAGGTGGGGACAAGTATACAAAAGTCTGTGGGGTTCTAGTTTCACACCTAATTCTCTTTCTTCCTTCCTTCTTTGTTTTTTCCTCTTCCCTTTCTTCCTCCTTCCCTCACTTCTTTTCTTCTTTCATCTCTTCCCTTTCTTCCATTGTTCCTTTCTTCTTTCTTTCATTTCTTCCACAAATGTTTACTGAGAGCCTACGTCGTGCTAGTTGCTTGGATTACAGAACTTAATCCAAAACCTTGTAAGTAGTAAGGGACCTATTGCAGGCAGATAGAATCATAACATGTGCAAAGGTCCTGTGGCATTCAGGGAACTGTAAATAAGCCAGTGAGGTGGGCACAGAGAGCAAGGAAGAAGGCAAGGAAGGGAAGGTGGAGATAAGCCAGGCCTAGACAATATGGGATCTGAACGCCACATAAGGACATTTCTTAAACAAACCTTTGAACTCTTCCATTACAGCTATAGAACTGACTTGCTTCTATCTGAGTCTCATACAACTGCAGGTCCCCACTGCAAACCAGCACCCAAGGTCCTCCATATCTGGTCTGTCCCCTGGCCTCCCCTCTAGCCTCTGTCCTCCCTCTAAACTTTACATGTGCCCACACCTGTGTCTCCCTACATCTCCTGTTCTGCTCCGCTTTCATCCTCACATTGATCCCTCTGTGTAGGAGGCACTTTCTACCTTCTTCACCCTATTAACTCTCAGTCATTCTTTAAGATTCAACCCGGGCAACTTCTCCGCACACCCTCTTTGTGTTCCCAGAGTTTCCTGCACAGAGGGCTTTGAATATCACGTTCCATCAATATGTCCTCTTTATGTATCTGCTCTTCCCACCAGGGTCAAAGGTAGACCTTGAATCTCATTCTTTGATTCATCTCTCCATCTCCCACAATGGCCAGAATGCTTTTCCATACATGAGCCTGTCAGCAACGCTCCCATTGGACTCCTGCACTCTCCAAGGACAACCTGATGCTCTAGTGGGGGTATATCGGGGGGCCCTCTTCCACCCTGGGAACAGGAGATGCTGTAGGCAAGGCCAGAATTTGGAATGAGGGCCCCCAGTCTCCTACTGTCTTGGTTGAGCCCAGTGGTGGAGACAGTAGGAGAGGAGGGACTCAACCACGGTCTCCCCTAAGTTCCTGTCTCTGAATACGTCTGTTCAGGAGAGCCCGTGGCCTCCTGTGCTCACTTAGCGTTGGCTGAGCTCATTGGTCAAGTCAGGGGTGGTAGCTTTCCTTTCTTCTTAATTCCAATAAAGTTTCACACAGTCCTGAAGGACAGCTGGGATCAGTGTGTACATGTTGAATGAATGAAATGCTTTGAAAAATAATGGGGACGGCTACCATTTACTGTCTCTGTGCCAAGGGCCGTGCATTCAGTCTCCCTTTTAGCCTCAGGGCAGTTCTGACCCGCAGCAGCACTGCCCCCTTTTAAAAGTTATCTGCCCCCACGCCAAGTCTTTTGAGGTTATTTTCCCCTAGTGCAACTCCTCTCACGAGACTTGAACGCCACAGATTTCTGTTTACTTTATCGTCCCTGCATATCTGCCTACTAACTGTATGCATGTCTGTACTTTGCACACACACACGCACACACACACACACAGTACAACTTTGCCTCTCTCCAAGGACCCACACCACTCCTTTGGGGGCCATACAGCCACACTACAATGCACAACCTATCAGCATCATCCCCATTTTACCGGAAGAGGGACTGAGACTTGGGGAGATTGACTGACTTGCTCAACGTCACACATCTGGAAAAGGCAAAAACCTGTCCCTGGTCAGATCTGTCTACCTCCACAGTTCCAGCTCTCAGCATACCCATTTCCCAGGAATGGATAAACGAGAGGGAAGAGGGCAGGTCCCCCATCCCACCCCTCTCGGACTCTCATTAATCCCTCTAGAGTCTTCAGAGGTACCAGAGCAGAATGAGAGACCATACCTACATTCAGGACCTGCCACATTGTGCCCACTCAGTACAATCTAGCTTCTTTCTAACTTGCTGTATCAAACAGGGTTGCGTCATTGGGTGTTTCTATCTTAGACATATTTTACCAATTCAGGAGCAGGTGCTTTAGACTGTGATTCTTTTGCAAGGCTCTGATAATCACCTGAAGATCATTAAGAAGAATAACAGCACTTTCCCAACCCCCCCAACCCCCCCCCCGCGAGATTCCAATATACTTGGGCTGGGGGGCGGTCCTGGCACTGGTATCGTTTTAAAGTTCCCTTCATGAATCTAATGCAACCAGGGTCAAGAACCAGGACCTGGGACAATGAATTGCTTGTCAAGATGCCAGGCGTCCACATTTCCCAGCCTCCCCTGGCACAGAGAGGAGGCTGAAGAACTTGCACGCCCAGGACTGCTATCCTCATGCCCTAAGAAATGGTGGTTTTTAATGGTAGATCTCTAAGCCCTTTTCTGGTCCCGGCTCATGTGTAGCGAGCAGCACTGGGACCTTGGGCAAACCACCCAGCCTCTTTATGCCTCAGTGTGTTCATCTGGAAAATGGGCCAAATACTAGTACCTCCTTCACAGGTGCTGTCATTCCTTTGGTGAGCATTAAACAGGATCCTGTGTGCCTGCAGAGAGGACTTAGAACAGGGCTCGGTGCTCCAGGCGTAAGCGTTATTATCTCCGTTATTCCTGTAGTTCTGGGCATGAAAGAAACTACCTTTTCCTTTTCCTATATAGCTTCGTCCTTCCGGCTGCTTTTCCACCTGCCTCCTGGGTCCTTCCACCTCTTTCTAGTCAGGTACCTGTGCTCCAGCCCGCTGGCTGTGTGCAGTTACCATGGAGATGGTTACTATGGGCATCTCTGCTGAGGTTAAAGAAATGAGGCGGACGACTCTGACCCAGCCTGGCCCATCTCTGAACACTTCCCACTTGTCTTGGCAAAGTCCTACTTATATCACGTGCCAGGTTGTGAAGGAAAAATACCATCAAAGGAGTAAAATCACGGCGCCCAGCCCATAGTAGATTCATCACGGTTTTGTTCAATATTCTTCAAATGGATTATTTGGAAAGATAATCTCCTACAGCCCAGGCCAGTTTGGCTCCGTGGTTAGAGCATCAGCCCAGGGACCAAAGAGTCCCGGGTTTGATTCCAGCCAAAGGCAAGTACCTCCGTGGCGGTTCATTTCTGGCCCCTGTTGGGGTCGTGTGGGTGACAACCAGTCGATGTGTCTCTCTCCCATCAATGTTTCTCTCTCTCTCCCCCTCCCACTCTGTCTGAAGATAAATGGAAAGATATCCTCGGCTGAAGATTAAAAAAAACGATAACTTCCTACAAAGCTAAGGTATTACTTTTCCCAAAAGAATGGCTACACGAAGAGTTACCCTCATGACTGCAATGCATCTTTGCCTTGTCAACGTGAGGTAGGTACTTCTTTTCTTCTCTGGAAGCAGACTGAGTGAGGCTGGATGAGGTTCAGGCCATATGCCCAGCCTGTGCTATTAGTCTGCCCAGACACATGTGTCCCTTGATCCGTCACTCCATTTTCAGCCTCACAATGTTGCCGTGTTTTCATACCTGATCTATTATTCACTGAATATCTTCCTTTTAATTGAATCACTTTGCTTATTTCTACGTTTATTTGAAGATAATCTATATAAATATGTGCTGAATGTGCCAGATGTATTTTTTTTTTTAAATAATGTGAAATGAATCTAAGGAGTCAAAGAAAGACATATATTTGTCCTTGAAATTCCCAAAACCCTCCGGGGGCTGTGCACTCCACCCTCCCTAAGTGAGGGCCTGGGCTAAATCCCTCTCCATCCAACCTCCAGTTACACCTCGTCTTTCCCTGGCTCCACCCTACTCTGGTTTATACTCTCGGAACGAGGGCTCTGATATATTCTAGGAGGGTTTCTGATATTTTAAACGACAAATCTAACTTAAATAATGTAGGCTTGAGACAGACACCAACCTTAGAAAAGGCACAAATCTAGACCATGCAATTTGGGCAATATATAAAGAACAAATCTGAGATCTATGAAGACTATTTAATCAAAAAAGAAAGACGGTGCCTCACTGTTATTTTCTCTTTTTCTCCTGGAGGAGTAAAAAAAAAGACTCTACTTCATAGCAATTATAATACCACCTTAACTTTCCTATCAAAGGGCACGACCACCAGCATCAACCCTGGATCCCTGTCTCCTGTTATTCACTTTATGGACACAATACATCCATGAGTCTCAAATTTTTAAAAAGAGGTTGAGCCAGTGCATGGAACATATTAAGGACAATATAAAATCATTTATGTCTATCTATGTTAAAAATATTTGCTTCTATAGAGACCACCTCCTAAGTAGCTCAGAGTGACTCCATGAGAATAATTGAAAGGAAAATTCTAGCAAACAATTAAACTTGTGAACAGATATTCAGAACCACTGTCTGAGGGGGAAATGAACTATCTGTACCAGGGCGAACCTACAAAGGACTTCCTTCTGTAGTTTATCACTGTGGCATTTAAAATAGCTTCTGGATATAAAAATTATTCATATAATATATTGTACATGGGGATTTATTGGAATCAATTGCACAACATCATTCTTGGAGATAATCTTTGAACACCCCAGGAGGAGAAGGGAGGAAGTGAAAACTCCCCACCTGGGGGAAAAATGCAAATTAGACAAATGGCACCACTCAGTGTTTCAATTACGCTTTCAGCGTGTTTCCACTCGAAATGTCCTCTGGGCTTAATGCAAATGTCACAAAAAGACAAACTTTAGCTGGGAGACAAAACCACAATTGAAATGGGAAGTTTGGCACGTGAATTAAGGGGTTTAATCTTCCTGACCTTGATTTTATGCTTTCTCATTTCTTTCTTTTGAATGTGGTTCTTACGGATGAACATCCAAAAGGCATGGATTTATTACCATTTCGGAATGTGTCAAGGGAGCAAATTAAGCTGTATTATGATACCAGGAAATATGAAAATGCTGATGGATTTAAATTTATCTGAGAAATATAGAGTAGTCCTGCTCCTGTACATAGGTATAAACTAACATATGGGATTTAGGCTCTTCTTGTAACTGTTTTGGGTCAATCTGTGATCTATACAGTTCACATCTTAGATGGGCAAATGGTCCTATATACATTATATGTATGTATTCGTAGAGACTTGCAAGCTGGTCGACACATAAGTTGTAGGGCCCCTCAGAGTCAGTGGTCAGAACCGACTTGTACATGTCTGTGAGGATACTGTATGTGATGCACAGTAGGACCATGGGCTCTGAACCCATCATCCCGGGAATTATATCCCTGCCACAGACAGATACGCTTGGATAACTTCTAGGAATGCAAACTCTTACACAGAAGAGAGCGGCTTTGTTTCAGCAGTACGCTCATAATTGAAAAAGTCCTGATTTGTAGCATTTGCCAATGCCTATGGTGTAAATATTCTAAACACAGCTGATGTCAGCTTGCAATGTGCTTTCAACTGGCTTGCACATTTTCTAAAAGCTTCCCAATCAGCTCTCAGGAGTATACGTACTAGTTGGCTCCAGCACACCACAGAGGCCAGACAATGACCGCGCAGGAAAATGTAAATGCTTTGCTCTCCCTCAGACTGTACCAGATATCCCAGCTCTCCTGGCCTACTTAGTAAAACAGGATTTAATTGCTCGATCAGCAGGAAGGGCCTGCGTCCTGGTTGATCTGCAAAGTCTTGGCTGGGGCGCGGAAAGCCACGCTTTTCTGACAACTGAAGTAGTACTCAGTTCAGAAACATCAGATGGACTCTCCCCAGGATACAGACCGTCACTTAATTGTTTTTCACATCTTCAGTATCCCACTGGCACCAGCAGGGCTGAGTCCAGAGGCTCCTCAGACTTGCCCGAGTGAGAGAAACAGAGAGCATTTCTGTGGCTTCCCCGAATACCCTCGTTTCTGAAGCATATGGTCAATCAAGCTCTCATGAACATCTGTTCAGTTCTACCCACACGGGGCTGGATCCCTTGATGATACAGTCGGCACGTCCTCCAGCCTTGATTCATTCTACCCCCTGATTCTAGAACACCTTGCACTGTGTCCTGTGCTCCCTGTGTGGCCTGGAGTCAGTGCTGACACCCACAGAGTTTCTGCAAGGCCCTGGGTGTGTTCCTAACCGTGACTGATTAACCCAGGACCGCATTTCACCTCCACAGGCTTTGGACATTTGGTAGATGCAGAGTGCATATGAAAGGGGCTTAATACCACATCATGGGTCACTTTCAACTTAGATAAAGTAGAGTTTTAATTCTGGCATGTCCGCCGAAGATGCAGTGAATGATTCTGTCCCGTGATCTTCAGCCGATGCCTATTTTTGCCATGTCAGCTCTTAAATGCTTCCTCTTGGAAAAAGACAGAACCTGCTCTGTTTGCAGGGAATTCTCTCTGCCTGCCGTTAAAACCTGAGCTGCTAGCTCTGCATCCCGTCCTTTCTGTCAAGATCTTACGTTTTCCCCTTGCTACCAGTTTCTTAAAACACGGTAGGTTGTCTCCTGAAAGAAGTCTGTCCATCCCGTCATCTATCCTGTGGTGGTTACAGTCACTGCGAATTTGTGTTTCGAATTGGAATTACTTTATATAGCTTAGCGCCCCAAGCAGCACACATTCTCCCTGTTTGTGGAATGAATAAATAGCAGACCTGCAACTTGGCAGCTGAGTACATTTGAAACTCCTCAAATGAAACTGAGAATGACGTCCCAGACGCATGTGCATATTTGAACGAGTCCGTTGGAAACCCTGATCAGTGAAACAGAAATCACCAAGTCAGCAACTTTGAGAACCACTAAGTCTCAGATTTATTGAGACCCCCCCCCCCTCCGTTTTTTTATGTTACCAGCTCATGTCTCATCCAGAGCCCTTAGTTTTTGATTTATCGAGTAATTATGTGCACACATGTCTCCCTCCCTATGACTGTCAGCAGGGTAGGTTAATGAGAAGAGAGATGAGCTCTCCTACAACTTTGAAGATATTTGGTCTCGCTGCTGGAGTTGTCTGGAGACAGAGCGTGGCAGAGTGTTCTGGCTGAGCCTAAATGGAGATTCAGATCCTGATTACGTCTGATGCTCTGGCAGCCCTGTGATTTCCCAAGTACCTCTCTACTGCACGAGCAGGTTTGCACAGGGAGGAAGGGACCTTTAAAGAGGGCAACCTCTGTGTAAACACCTAGAGAGACACAGAAACAGAAGGAGGACGGAGAGGAGAACACAGTATCGGTTTCTTAGCCCAGCCCCATGGGTCCGTAGTCCAGGGAGCAAATAAGCAATATACACACACGCTCAAAGATTCGCAGGCCGCAGGTGATCTAGGTCATCTCGGGCACCGTCACTCTGCTTCCTAATTACAAATGATTGTGGTGAATGGTGGCTTGGTCCCATTTCTGAATGAAACACAGCTTGGTTTTGCGACGGTGCAGGGAAGACTAAAGGAGCTTATGGTCTTTGGCATTGTGAAGGGTTCACAGCTTCCGGGATCTTTGAGATAAACCATGAGAAGCAGCCTTCCCACAGAGGGCAATGGGGAGGCTCACCTTCAAGAGCCTCCCACAACCACTCATCAATAAAGAGGCCAGAAGGAGAGGTCAGGGAAGAATCATTTGTGAGTTTGCGTGAGAGATTCCCTGGGATCTTCCAGAGATAACTGGAATAAGAGTCAAGAGAGGAGGGCAGGTTGAAGCCCTACAATTGTGCAGGTGGGGGTTAAACGCAGGTGCAGTGCAGACATTACTATTTGCATGGCCTCTTTACTGTCCAAATATTGGAAAAGCCTGCAGAGATCCAGGACTGTTTGGAAAGTCTAGTTCTTTCTGAATGAAAAATGTGCTTGTCACGGGGTACTTTCAAGTGGAAACCTAAATGACTTCAGCAGAGATGTTGTGGAAGAGATTCTAGCCCTGGATGCTGTCTCGTACACTCTGAAATTCTATTATTCTAAATCTTAACATATTCATCCATTATCCCATACAAATATCATTTGTTCACTTACAATGTGCAAGATGGTAGGCAGTAAGGAATGAATGCCAACATAAAGATAAATAAGGTGTCTTATCTGCCTTCATGACATATTCAGAACCTAGACGGTTGGGGCACACAATCCTTTAGAAGAATGCCCTTTTGTTTCTTTTTCATTTTTTAATCCTCACTCGAGGACATTTTTTGTTCAGATAGAGTGGGAGGGGGGAGAGAGAGAGAGAGAGAGAGAGAGAGAGAGAGAAACATCGACGTGAAAGGGGCACGTCGAGTGGCTGCCACTCGCACTACCAACCAGGGCCAGGGACAAACTGCAACCGAGGTACATGCCCTTAGCGGGAACTGAACCTGAGTCTCTCTGGACCACAGGCCAATGCTCTAACCATTGAGCCAAACTGGCCAGGGCTAGAGGGGTGCCCATTTGAAGGATAGGTGTTCCATTTCTACATTGTGTCAAAAGGCCACACAAGCACCACTGGGTAGAAATGACAAGCAGGTAGATCATAGTTCAATATAATAAGTTATTTCTAGAAATGAGAGAAAAGTCGACCAAAGAGCAGGCTAATCACCACTAGATGCATTCAGAGTAAGGGATCATCAGCATGTATATCTCACTTTACTGAGGAGTTATGCTCTCTAAAACTTGCTTAGAAGGCACACGTCTGTATAACTTTACTATATTTTATTCTGAACTGGAATGTGTTCTTCTAGACAATGTTTGGCCTGGCGTCATAACACATTTAAGAATGCAGTAACACATTAGAAACATGTGAAGGAAAGAATGATCACTTTTCAGGAAAATATTAATACCACTCCATAAAGCACATAGTAAGACTATGCAGATAACATGGGCAAATGTTCAAGTTGGCACTGAGAGTTTGAAGGTCTAATTATAATGATGCCCACCGGCAAAACTGAGTCTTGCAGATCAAAGGTCCCGTAGTTCTGACTCAGTCTGTCCCCTAGAACTCTAGGCGGGTGATCAACTCTTCTCTTTCTAGATTGTAGAAGCTGTTGGGTTTTCGAAGGGCTGGGGACAATTTGGAGACAAAGACAGGTAGGAGTGTAGCAATGGTAACCCAATATTTGGAAATAAGTTCAAGTGCCCACTATGAGCGAGCAGACCGCAATCCTGGAGAACTGTCTTCGGGGAGTGCATATTGAATCAGCTTCTGACTTATCAACACTGAAACAGATGTATCGAGTGCTATCATGAACAGAGAGACACTGGCTCATCTGTCAAAGAGCTTGTAATCTATGATCTGAAGCAGTACTCGGTACACAATGGTCCGTAACTTTCAAACCTGAAAGAGACAGGTGGGTTCTGGGAGAGGAGGAATGAACCATTGAACTTTTAACAAAATATTGGAAACAATAGATGTTCAATAAGCAATCGCCCCCCCACCCCAATCCTCATATATTTCAACCATTTTACAGAAGAGAAACGAAAGCTGCTTGGAGAGGCTGAGCTGCTCATGATGCAAAGGTTAGGGTCAGAACTGGGGTTCAAACCCCGCTTTGCCACACTCCAGAGCTCAGACTTTTCACTGCACTGCTCTGTGCCTTCTGATTACTTCATCTGAAAAACTGTCCATGAAACAGTGAGTGAAGAAGAGAAGATCTTTTCCACATAAAATTTAACAAACTGGTCTTTACCAGGTTACTTTCCCAACCTACTCAATCCACAAAGATGGACAAATTGGCTGGGTATCAAAAAACTTGTAAAACATCTAACTTTGGTATATGAACCAGTTAAAGATGCTAACAAGGCCTCATCCACACTGATTTCAGTGCTAGTTCAGTGAATGTAAATGGCTGTAATATCAAAGATAAAAGAGTGTTGGTTCATACAAATACACACTGGGAATTATCCAAAGTGCTTCCCTAGGTCTTCAAGTCACTCTGCAAAACCATAATCAGGCTGGTTTTTCATGTTTGATGTCTGTCTCCTATAATAGTTATCATTTATGGAACATTTTCTAAATGCCAGACAGTGGGATAAGCACTTGATAAACATGATTCCTTTTAATTCTCCAACGGTCCTATCCAGGTGGTATTTTAGAGATGAGGAAACCAAGCCCCAGAGAGATTAAGAAAGTGTCTTAAGACCACACATCTGTAGTAGCAAAGCTGGAACTTTGCTTTTTACATCTATTGTAGAGTCCTGCCCCAGGTCGTGGGGGAAGAGGAAGACGGTAGATTATTTCAGGATGGTGGAATCCAAGTATATATCAGAAGTTATTCCATAGCCTAGGAACATATGGTTTAACAAGAAGTTAAACAGTCTGTCTAGAGCTAAAAAGGGTGTCAAAGATGGAGCTGAATGGAACCTTGAAGTAAGTGTGAATTCCATCAGGGGAAAACCGATAGAACAAAAATCAGAAGTCCTTGTAACTCACAGCTTAGGGAACACTTAAGCTCTGAGGAAGGCTGGAAAAAATGCATGCATGGGGCTCAGCCAGATCTTTATGCAATCCCACAACACCTAAAAGTATTCAAGGGCTTTGACTAGTAAGCATTCTTTAAAGGTTTGAGGGAAAACTAAGTGTGAAATTTACTGTCGTTGATCTATCTATAACTTTTATTAAAGAAGTCTTGAAATTTGGATTTCTGTGCACCAATACCCTGCTATTCTACTACAAAATCATCACAACTCCCCAAATCACAGCAAAAACACATAATAGGTGAAGGAAAAGAAACAACCACAGAGAAGTTTGAGCCATGATCTTCAGAATGGTTGCACTTTCATAAGACTCGTAGATCATGTGTAGCCAGCATGTAGATGGACATCTTCTGTATGAAGAATTCTGGAATGTTTTGAACACTTTACCCTTTACTCCCTGTGGACACCTAGAGTACTTCTATGCAGAGATGGCCTTGCGCCACCTGCACTCCCGAGAGGGTCTACAAATGTTTTCAGAAGACAGAGTAGTGTTTGGGTGCTCAAGTACACTATACAGGGCAGCAATGACAATCTGTCCTAAAAGGTAAGTTCTCAGTATTAACAAGGTATTGTGGCTTGATAATAACCATCAGGGATGCCAATCAAACTACAACAGAGTGCAGAACTCTAACTTCCACACCTTCACAACTTCCTCATGACCTCTCCTTTGGTAATCTGGGAGCTGTTTTGAGGACAGAGGCCTCCTACAGTGTCACCCCCATCTCTCTGGCTATGCTCAGCGCTAGCCCCAGAAAGAGGTGGCGGTCAAAAATATCAGTGGGCTCTTTTTGGTTGTAACCAATTAATTCACTCACCTCCTCCCTAACTGGGTGAGATGCTCACCAGCTGTGATTACAAATTGGTTGTGCCTAGTTGACAAGACCTTATCAAGAAATTAAAATAAAATGATCTGGCTTACCGTACATACACCGCAATTAATTCTTGTATGCATATATGGGTTTCTGATGTAAGCAAGAAAGTAATCAGCCCTGTAGGTCATGCCTATTCATCCTCCAGTTGCCAAGAGCTTTTTATTGCCTCCCTGATGCCATATGGCATTGTCTCTAACTTCAGCCTCGTGGGAATGTAGGAGGATGCTTGCCAAGAGTGTCTTGCTACTTGTTAAAGGTATCGTTTTCTTGTGTTTTTTTTGTTTTTTTGTTTTTTTTTTCCCCCTCAACCACACTAGCCCGTATTCATTCCCAGAAGAAGTAAAAGCAATACAGCTGAAGGCTTTGTGCTGTTTTCCACCCCACCTGAATTATCACGGGAAAAGCACGAGCCAAATGTAAAGTGGCAACTTGTGCAATTGAAGGATTCTTATATGGGATCTCAAGTTTACTACTGTGATTGCGGGAAGCCCCACATGTCTGAAAATGTTCTTTTTGCACATACTCACGGTAAGTCTAAGGTTCCCGAGACTGATCGACTGTGCTTTCCCTCTCTCTCTCTCTCTCTGTTGTTTTTTCCCCCTTCCCTATGGTATTTTATTTGCTGTGATTTGGGGAGTTGTGATGATTTGGTAGTAGAATAGCAGGACATTGGTCTGCAAAAGTCCAAATTTCTTGAGAGAGAAAGAAATATATATATGCAAGCTGAAGCATATGGTCCCACACAACTGTGATATTTACGATAATGAATCACAGATGTTTAAATGGATATAATCTGAAAACACTTTTATGCTAAGATGCTGGAATCTTATTGCAAACACTGTGAAGTGAGGACCTTCAAATTATGTTGATTTGCAGATATGATCACTAGAAATACAACTTTACACACCCTGAGAAAATATCAGGCAGAAAGGAATGATTCCCCCACCCCCACCCTTTAAAGAAGCAGTGTTCAAAGTAACCAAGGAACGCCAAAAGTGTGAATTTGGTTATTCTATTGATAACCAAATTACAGCCCATTCTAGAGTTAAGGATGAACTTACACCTTGGCTATCCTTTGACTGTGCACCCCTCCTCCTATAACACATTATTATTTTAATGGCCATTTAAAAATTCCAAACATAATTTAAAATGTCAGTGGCCTGAAATGAGAAATGTGCCTGTTTACCATCCACCATCCTTTCATTGTTCCATGGACCATAACACGTGTTGCCTAGTCTATAAAATTTACAAACTATATATATACATACGATGAAGCAAGTAGGCTATTACAAACTTTTTATGTTCATATAAATCGATTCCATTTTTTTCCATGACTGCATAGTAGCTCTCAGTATGGTGATACTTTCTTTAGAGCGCCCCCTGTTGCTGGACACCTGCAGTTTTCCTGTTTCCTGATCGCTAAGTGTGTGTGCACCTTCACACCTGTCCTTGGGTGCCTATGTGCACGTTTTTCTCTACAGTTGAGGCTCATCTTGGGAACTGCTGATTCAAAAGAAATGTCCATTTAAAATTCAGTTAGACACTGACAAATCGTCTGCCAGAAAGGTTTTATCGATTTGGATTCTAGTCCAAAGTGTATTAGAGTTCTCTTTCCTCATACTAACAGTGGATAATATAATGCTTATATTTTTTGCCAGCTTGATAGTTGGGGGCAAAAAGAAGGATATTGTTAATTTGTTTATTTGTGATGAATAGTGAGGTTAGGTATTGTCTCACAGTAGTGGCCTGCATTTTTATTTCCTTTTCTGTGAATTTCAAGGTCTATTAGGAATTCAAATTTTCATAGTTCATTTTATTCCTTTTTTTTTCTGAGTAGATTGCAGGCTTCTCTTTTGTTTTAACTTTTTTTCTTTATTGATTTTTAGAGAGAAATAAAGGGAGAAGGGGAGAGAGATAGAAACATCAATGAGAGAACCTCGATGGGCCGCCTCCTGCATGCCCCCCACTGGGGATCAGGCCCACAACCTGGGCATGTGCTCTGACCGGGAATCGAACCGGCGACCCCTTGGTGCCTGGGTCGACACTCAACCACTGAGCCATGCTGGCCGAACGATCGCAAGCTTCTTGATAGAAGGACCTGCATCTTGTTTGTCATTCTAACACCGGTGTTTTGCAGAGAGCAGACATACATGTTTTATTGAATAAATACATGCTTGTACAGATGAGGCTGACATTTCTTTCTGCTACTACACCGCTGCTTACCAGACTACTCCTTTCAAAGAGGAAACTCAATCCAACACCTCCCTCCCTTCCTCAGCTCCCTCTCCATCTTCCCTCTTATACCCTGTCTCTCCCTGTCCCACACATGCAGGGATGTGGTCAGCCCGGGAACCCTTGTATTTCTAGCACCAGCACAGAGCCGGGCAAATAGCAGACACTCAGAAAGTGTTTTCTAAATAAATCCATCTTTGTGTTATGGTCTGTCAGACTGTTTCTGTAGCAGATACCACGCTGGCACCCAGCTGTGAAAGGTGGATGAGTTTTTGACATTGTTTCTGCTTTTCTGCTCTTTTCTTGTGCTGAGGGGTGGGGGAGAATTTACTTAGCCCTCTTACTCAAAGTCTTGGTCCCACCTTGTAGAGCAGGGTTTGAGGTGTGTGTGGGACCTGTGGAAGGGAAATGCTATTAGAACATTGGGGCTTCATTGTCCTGGGGGTGTGGGGTGTGTGTGTGTGTGTGTGTGTGTGTGTGTGTGTGTGTTTTAATGGCAGCTGCTTAGAATAAGTTACACTGCAAACTTGCTAGCATGTGCCCGTTTGAGATGCTGAAGCCATGAACTGAATTCATACTCCCATAGGCTGACAGGAAGGTCTAAAGTCAGCTGAGACAAATAAAGAGCTGTGGGTGGGTTTACGATCTCTTGCACCTCTAAACCAGGAGTTAGGAATCTATAGCCTGCAGCCAAATGTGGCCCACTGCCTGTTTTTGCAAATAAAGTTTTATTGAAACACAGCCACACTCTTTGTTTACATGTTGTCTATTGCTGCTTTGCTCTACAACAGATACTCTCTGGCTCACAAGAGACAATGTTTTTTTTTTTATCTAGCCCTTTGCAAAAAATTTGCTGCTGAAGACTGAGGTCACATTTTCACCCTCCGACACACCACATATTTCTCAAGAGATCTACTCTAAGCCCCTTGAGTGCCAAGGCAAGTAAACTCATCCTCGGTGCATTTTGCATTTTCATTTTGATGATTAGCCACAAAGATAATCAGCAGAGTGGGGAAACGCCTCCCAAGCCCTCACCTAAATATGATCTCAATGCCTGGTATTGTCTTTTTTTTTTTTTTTTTTTATTGATTTTAGAGAGAGAGGAAGGTAGAAGAAAAGAGAGGAGAGAGAGATAAAAACATTGATGAGAGAGAACATCGATTGGCTGCCTCCTGCATGCCCCACACTGGAGATTTGGCCCACAACCTGGGCATGTGCCCTGACTGGGAATGGAACTGGTGACCTCTCGGTGCATGGGTCAATGCTCAACCACTGAGCCATACCCGCCGGGCCCTGATATTGTCTTTAATTTTCAAAAACAAAATATGCTGGGAGATTATTTTTCATTCAAAACAGAATCTCAAGAGGTTTAACTTTTAAAATACACCTTTAAAATCCATACTCTGAACTCATTAAATATAAGGACAAGCACTCAGAGAGAATAAATATGCCCAGCCAAGCACTAGGGATTGTGTGTATCTCCATTTTTTATGTCTCTAAAGCAAAAATTTAATTTCAAACCAAAGAATTAGCTAAGAGTCATGCTTTTGATCGGGTTCACACATGAAACTGTTTGTCTTCAAGGTCTGTTTCCCACGCTTAAAATAACCTGTCATTTATTAATATGATTTGTCATTAATTTTATTTCTTTCTTATAGCGAGTCTGTCATTATTTTCACCAAAATGACTAAGATGTCTAATTTTCTGCACTGTCTAAATAAAGCTATTTGAACATTTAGCTTCTCAAAAAATGAAATGGGAATTATCCAGTCCAAAGGTGGCAGGAAAATAGTGATTTTTATCTTATTTTCTCCCTTCTGGCGAAGGCTGTGTTCATTAATAAAATGCAAAGCATATCTTTGAGTAAAGGAGCAAAAAGCAAAAAAGACAGAAACCCAAAAACACTGAAATTGTTCTAATGTTTCCATGAAGTTAAGATTCTCTATTGGGACATTGAAAAGGCTAGTCCCTGTGTATTCTAAGTCCATAAAATCCAATGAACTCAGAAAAGTACCACATTTAAACTAAAGCCCATAATTCCTCTGTCATTAAGTCTGAGTTGGCTTCCCGCGTTCTCACTTAGTCCTCTTCTAGCTGGGAGCCATGGCCACGCCTTTTCCCTTCCGCACGCAAGCATCCTGAGTAAGAAGGGCCCATCCTGGGCTGGGGCCGGAGTATGACATGAAATCTGGGGATGTTCGCCCAACAAGAGCGTGAGAAGTGAAGAGAAAAGGAGGCAGCATCACTGTTTCCCTCTCCCATCAGCTACAGTTTTGAAAAGGGTCCTAATAGCTGCAGTGAATAAGACAGTGGACAGCTAAGAGCAAGACCCCTGGTTCTGCTGAGCCTCTCAAGGGTCTCCTGGGCATGACCCTTGGTTCTACAAGTGTGGGCGTTGGGGAGGCTACAAAGCATGGCGGTTGCTCAAGAGCTCTTCATAATAAAATATAAATTAGGAGAAAAACAACAATTCAGGCAAGAAGGTGTGAGGGGCAGGGTTGGGAGTGGAGGGTTGGGAAGAAAGGAGAAAGCTGAAGAGGTGGTGGAAGACCGTGAGTGTCTCCCCAGATCCTTAAACCCTCAGTAAAACTACATTGCTCATGGGGGGAAGGGGGGAGGGTATGTGTGTGTGTATGTGTGTGTGTGTGTGTGTATTTCTAGTGCAGCCTGGTACAGGGGGCAAGTTTTACTGTCTGGTTGGCCACAGTCAAAAGAGAGTCAGCCTTTAAGGCCCAGGGCCCAGAAGCAGAACCGGCCATGGAGATACAAGCCTCTAGAAATCTAATTAGGGGGAGGCTTTGAATTTTCACAGCTTATGGGGGTTAGGGGCCCAATTTTAGTTCAACTAATCCTTTCGGGGTTTGGGTGGGCCTGTAAATATTTGGTTTACATTTACTATTTGTTTAGCTCTTGCCATGAGCCAGGCAGTGTATTAGGACTTCACATGCATTATCTCGGTATTTTCTTCTCTTTTTTATCCTCGCCTGAGGATATATTTTTATTGAATTTGAGAGAGAGAGGAAAAAAGGGAGGGAGGGAGAGAGAGAGGAAGAAAAAAAAAAAGATTGATATGAGGTGGGGAGAGAGAAGGGAGAAGGAGAGAGAAAGAGAGAGACAGAGAGAGAGAGAGAGAGAGAGAGAGAGAGAGAGAGAGAGAGAAACATCAACATGAGAGAGAAAGATCAATCTGTTGCCTCCTGCACTCCCCTGACAGGGGACTGACTCCGCATCTTAGGTAGGTGCCCTGATCGGGAATTGAACCTGCAACCTTTTGGTGTAAAGGACGATGCTCCAACCAACTGAGCAACCCAGCAAGGGCCATATCAGTATCTTATTACTTTTTACGAGTCTGTGAAATATTAGTATTATTTTCGCATTTTCCCAATGAAGAAACAGCCAAAAGGGAAGCCAAGTGACGCATACACCTTGAGGCTATCCCTGTGTGATGAGTATGGAAGAACCTGGTCTCCAAAAGAGTCTGCCCAAGTTCAGAGCTCACACCTCTTACTACTTGGCTTTCTGTCACCTGCTCAGCGGACTAGTCTCCAGGATTCCGTCGGGTTCCATGTGCATTAAACAGAAGAGCACGCAGCCCCTGTCCTTAATGATAGTGAGGCCGGTCAGTGAGTTAGCATGTAAAATAAGGGGCCAATGCCGCGTAACGGGGGACCCAGGAGACATGTGACTAAGTCCTCTGAAAGGAAAACAAGAACAAGTGGTCTGTTGCAGCCTGAGCTGCAGAAGAGTTCATTTTAAGCCTCACCTTGAAAGATGTGGAAAACCTAGTCGTTGTTTTCCATGAGTGACCGAAGGTAAGCTGACACTAGTGACTAACCTCCAAAATGGACTGATAGATTTCACAGAGGATGTTTCTCATCTCAGGTGCCCAGATCATCTCTAACTCCTTAAAAGCAACAAACAGCCCGGCCGGTGTGGCTCAGTGGTTGAGCATCAACCCATGCACCAAGAGGCCGCCAGTTCGAATCCCGGTCAAGGCCCATGCCCAGGTTGTGGGCCTGATCCTCAGTGCGGGGCATGCAGGAGGCGGCCAGTCGATGTTCTCTCTCATTGATGTTTCTGTCTCTCTCTCCCTCTCCCTTCCTCTCTCTCTAAAAATCAATAAAGAAAAACAAAGAAACAAAAGCCAGTATTTCTGCCTCTCTTTCTATTTTGTTCATCAGTTTATTTTGTCCAGTGTCAACAATAAAACTAAGGAAGAAAACAGCAGCAAACCCAGTACCTCTGTGATCCAGCAGGGGTCTGGGTAGCTCTCACTAGTGGCTTCATGAGCCCGGTTTTAGCAGATCTGATCACGAGGTAATGTTTTTGAGAATATTCTGAGAAACTACGAAACACAACACAAGTTGCAGAGTGGATAGGAAAGAAGAAAGGTCAGGAGACATGAAATGTGTGTGAGAGGAAGCAGGGTTCCTCTTGATTACATTTCCAACAGGAAATAATAAATTACGAGAAGATGTGAGACCAACGATGGTCCCGTGGATTATACTCTAAATCGAAATAAGCGAAGCAGCCAACAAATTCTAAATTTCCATTAGTGAGAGTAAGTTATATATCTCTGTCGTTCAAATTCTTCTCACAACTAATTCAGGCAGGAGGGGGTTTTCACTGATCGTTGAAAGTAGTATTAACCTCTCTGATCTTCTGTGTGTTTATTGCAAAAATGATAGAATTGGCGTAGACCAGAGATTCTCGAAGTGTGGTTCCCAGACCAGCAGCATCAGCATCAGCATCATTTAGGAACCTGTTAGATATTCAGATTCTTGGGCCCCACCTGAGACCTACTACATCAGAAGCTGGGTAGAGCCGGGCTATCTGTGCTTGAACATGCTCTCCGGGGGGTTCCGGTTCACGCTCTTGTGTGACAACCACCAGCATAGATAGCCTTCCAGATGATTGCACAGCTACATGACTCAATGATTCTATTAAAAACACATTATCCAGTATTAAATATGCACTATTTGATAATGTTTTTTTTAAAGACTATATATTAAATATACAGAGAGACTATCAGCTTTGGAGTGCTCAGATGTGAAGGGTCCTTCATCCCAGATGCATGAGATTTTGCACAGAACCTCTGACACTCAATTTTCTGATTTGTAAAATGGGACTAATGATGCCAATTGCCTAGAATTGTCTCGAGGAAAAAAAAGAGAGAGAATGTGACACATCTGTTCCATAGGCAGACATCTACAATAGTTGCAAGTGTAATTTTATTAAAATAATGGAGCAAACAAACCATTGTTGGATCCCTGCCCTTCTCTTTTAATAAACATCATAATCTAAGCAAAGAAAAAAAATAGCTCATATTGATCCATTCTGCTTAAATGGAGAGGGTTCTTTTCTGCAACACTGTCTCCCAAAGGAGACATATCTTTCTCAGAAAATGCAATATAAATAGATGTTAATATCCAAAGGGCCAATTAAGTGTCATTCAGTAAATGTCCTCTTGAATAAGGTACACAGGAAGGAGGAAAAAAGGCCTCATCCTGGCCAGGCCACCACCCCATGTTCTTTTGTCTGAGCTACTGCAGTGGGTTCCACACTGGTCTCCTGTTTCCCTCTTCCTCCATCCCCACCCACAGTGGTCCCAACACAGCAGAGAGAGATCCAGGTGCAGATTTTGTTTATGACACCACCCCTCTCAAAACCATCTCTTCTGGAGTCAAAGTCAAGTTTTTATTCTTACCAATGGCACCCTGCATAATCTAGTTCATATCATGCATCATGTCCTTTGACTCTTGTCCTCACAGAGTCACTCTAGTCTCACTGGCCTCCTAGCTTTTCTAAACTCCCAGGTTTGCCCCTGCCTCAGGACCTTTGCATTTGCTGTATCTTCTACCTGCGGTACTCTTCTGCCACATATCCAAGACTACCTCCCTCATTCCCTAACTTCCCCCAGGTGTCTACACAAATGTTATGTGGCCTTCCCACCTATTATTTCAATGCATGTCACCTTGACATTTCTCTGCTTTATTTGTCCTTAGAACTTCCCATGATCAAATTGTATCCTACAGTACATTTTCTGTTACTTATGCTAATGTCCTCCTCTATCTCAAGAATGTAAGCTCATTGGAAAAGCACCTGGCACACAATGACTCAATATATATAGAATTAATCAGTGAATAAATTAATGGGTTTATTTCCTTCATTTGTATTGTTTTACTTTGCTATTGTTATCTACCAATCAATTAATGACTAAAGTAAGATAGGTGACCAATGGAAAAAAAGGACAAATACAATGTGACCTTTTGTTATTGTTGTTTGGCCAAGTATAAATATAGAAAACAGAAAAGATGAATATACAGTAATTTAAAGGCATTTTACCACAAGATATTTTTTAGCCCTAGGGGAAACTTTCTTGGGGAAGCAGAAGAGTTTGGAGCAATAACCCTGGAATTAGAGCTCAGAACTTGACAAGTTACGGAAGCATGGACAAGCTAATCCACATTTTGAATTGCACTTTCCTCATCTGTGAAATGGGTTGGTTGCATTTAATACCTATAACCCATGGGACTAAAATGGAGCTGAAGTGAGACAGTATTCATAGATCACTTGCCATGGTGTCCAGCGTAAAGGGTCAATAAACATTGCCATAGGTATCATTGGAATTTAAGTCACTCAAATCTGGGTAGTCTGGAGAAAATGGAAGAGGTGAAGCATTTTCATGACAAATCATCTCGTTCCTATTGAGTGAATTTCAGGAACTGGGGTTATTATACACTAACTTGCCCAAATATGGTATTGAGGTGAAACCAGTTTCTGAAAATAAAACTGGCACCATTTTGAAAAGACTCAGTTTTTAAACATCAATATTGTTTCTGGACTCCCCTCAACCTCTGTTGGAGTCATGGCTCACTTCACTTGTTTTCTTGTTTAGGCACTACCGGGAGCAAACCAGTAACTACTAAAGAGAGTACTCCTCGCTCGAATCTGGGCTGTCAACAAAGACTAAGCAAAAGACACCATGGGGAATGGTGTTATTACAGCTGCAATGAGCAGCCAAGGGCTGGGCCAGCCTTCCCTACCCATCCCATCGCTCTCAGGTTGAGTGTTTGAATCCCCCCAGAAAGGCAGGCATTTGCATTTTTCACAAAGGGACCGCCGTGGGGGAAAGCAAGTCGTGTCAGTCAAAACTATTTATGAGACATGTCTGTATTCTGTTTTCTTATTCACTTGGGAGAAGGCATCTCAGATCACATATTTTTTCTGTCTGTACTAACAAAAGATTACATTATCACTTGGGTCTAAGATATACACCCAACATGGCAATAAACTCCTTCATAGTAATTAACTATTATGTTGGGGACTTTTAAAAAAAAAAATTAAATATGTGATTAAGACTTGAAAGTACCCCCACTGAACAACCTGGAGATGAAAATTACCATAAATATTCAAGTTAAAAGACACCTGAGTTCAGCATTGCACCTCTGGAACACCAGCCATCTTAAGCTTCTGACCTCAAGGACACTAAATGCAATGCTGACCCTGAACTGAGTACCTTTCAAAACAATTTTAAATTATACTGTCAATTGTAAATTAAGAATTTTTTGCCTCATTTAACATGATCACATAACAAACAAACAAGTACCAATACTAGGACAAGGATGTTCTGAATAATACAACAGAGGTCATATTTAAAACAATCCTTTAAGGTCTGCTGTTTGTTTTGAATCACTACCAGTGAGCATGACCCTCTGACCTTGTATAATTTTTTGCCAGGGCTCTTCAATGCCCTGATGGTAGTTGTTTTAAACAAAGGAACCCACCATTTGTATTTTAGAAAGAAAGAAATACAAACAAAATGAAGCAAGACACACAGGGGCCTCACCCCCCTGTCTGTGAGAGAGAACCAATTAGAGTGTTCTTGGTGAGAAGGTGAACGTGAGCTGTGACGAGACGTCAACACTACATTTGAAACAAACTTCATTGTGAGACAACTCCTGTGTATCTGGGAGAAGAAGGTAAACACACTCATAATTGAAGATTCTCCTTTGTCTGTCTGTGTCCTTTATGAATGGAATACATTGTTCAATTCTCTACCTGGAAATGGGTCACTTGAAGGCTTAATGTCCTACAGATGTCCAATTTCTAGTTTGAGAGGGACACTGAACTATGGTGGGGAAGAGGGCCCTTGACTGCAGCTAAGGGACTTTAAAATGGCACTTCAGTGTGTCTATGTGTAGCAGAAGGTAGGGAAGTAGAAAGAAATGAAATTTGAAAAGAAAAGGCCTGGAGTTTATGGGCTTTGGTATAGGAACTCTCTCTTCACCTGACCTAGTCCTAGAGAGCAAAATATTCATCCAAAATCCAGCAGAGAATAGACCCTTATTAGGGCTCTGGCAGAAACTGTCCTCCTGTTGTAATGAAATTTCCCCTCCTACCCTCAGGGATTTACCTGGGACATAACTAATTGTCTAGGAACTACATTTCCCAGCAACCCTAGCCACTGAGCATGGTCATGTGGCTCAGCTCTGGTCAATGGTGAATGAAAAAATGTGAGAAGACTACTTGTAATTCTTTAAAAGAAAAATAATTATTTCCTTTCTTCCTGTCCTTTATGGGCTGGATATGACGTAGGACATAGGAAAGAAGACAGCCCCATAGAGGACGTCAAGACAGGTCTGATTAATTATCAGTCAAATGCTACTTGGGGTCACAAGGCTGAAGATACCACAAGAGACGGCAATCCACAGCCCTTGGTCTTTTCCAAACATGGGTCCCTGAATGACATTGTGGAGTAGAGTCACCTACCTGTCCTGAACTAGTTTATGAGGAAGAAGTACATTCATATTGTGTTTAAGCCTCTGTTTCTGACCCTAACTACTTTGGATGCCCAGGTCTGAATGGCCACAATGTGTTGTTAATTCAGAATTCTTCCCAATACACATCCTATTGAGCCTAGAGAATCTTTTGTAGCCTTTCCTGTCCCTCCTTTCTCTCTTCATCCCCAGCAGTGTCCCTGCCATCTATAAGAATGGTGTAAGAGAGCCCTGGCCAGTTTGGCTCAGCTATTAGGGCATCAGCCTGCAGTCCAGAGAGACCTGGGTTCGGTTCCTGCTAAGGGTACCTTGGTTGCAGTTTGTCCCTGGCCCTGGTTGGGTAGTGCGGGTGGCAACCACTTGATGTATCCCTTTCACATCGATGTTTCTTTCTCTCTCTCCTCCTCCCACTCTATCTGAACAAAAAATGGAAAAATGTCCTTGGGCAAGGATAAAAAAAAAAAAAGAATGGTGTAAGAGAACAGCGATGTTCACTGGGTCAGGAATGGGGTTCAGCTCATGTGTGAGTATGTTACTGCTGCCAGACTCAGTATGCTACAGTTGCATTTGTTAACTCACGAACATTTTGTCACTGAATCACAATTTCCCTCTCATTTACTGAAATCTTTTTTTTTCCAGAGAGCATTTATTGAGTATCTACCATAGGCTGACTCATTCAATAGTCTTGAGTCTCCAACCTCTTCTCTTATTAATATGATAAATAAGTACACTATTTACATGAAGCAAATACCCTTGGAATTTCCTTCAAAACAAACCAAATGGCAATATAAAAGAAGTGGCTGAGAGGCACCGCAAATATGCAAGCTCCTGTTTATACAGAATTATTTGAGAGATGGAGAATGCAGAGTAAGCACTCTTCACAGATCTTTAACTACTTCCATCAAATATTCAGAGGCTCCTTTGAATGGAGTAGTAGGAGTTGCCCATGGGCACAGCAACCCTGTCTGTGCCCTACTGCTTTGTCAGGGCAGTAAGTGGAGCTCGGTTTTGTTTCCTCCACCTGTCTTTCTCTGGCTTCTTTCTGTAACATCTCAGAACCTGACACACAGTGATCAATGTGAGAGGCCAACGTGATCAAATGTAAGAGGTTTGCAATTGGGTTACATATTTGCTTGCATAAGAAACAAGGTGCCTTCCCTGTTTTCGTTTATGGCTGCATCAATGATAATATGTGACTATTGTGATTTTACAATTACTCATTCTCCTACATAGCATTCCTCATTGTGTCCCTGTCTATGAATCTGGCTTTTTGAGATATTAAAAAAAAACCAAAAAACAAAAAACAAAACACTCACATACACACTTAAGCCATTTAAAGAGATAAATTATAAGTCAATGCCACTTGGAGTCATGAAACTACTGCAAGAATCTGAAGACATTCTGAGAGGTAACAAGGTGAAGCCCTTAGCCTTTGCCAAAGTCACAGCCCCCTCTGCCTCCCAAGGACAAGTCTCAGCTCGAAACACGTTTGCGTTGGCATCAGAGGCAAGCTGGGCTTATCAAGAAGGTCGTATGAGATGAAACAATTGCAGATAAACTTTAAATAAGATACCAACTATTTATATGCCATTTACATGTTGGGGAAGGAGTATGGTTTGGGCTCCTTTCCCAGCGTCACCATATACAAGCTGAGTAATCCCGGGCAGAACATCAGTGTTTTCATCTAGTGAATGGGAATCTTACCGCTACCTCCCAATGTTGTTGTAAGAGTGTCATGAAATAATGCAGATAGTATATGCTCAATAAATTTGTGCTGAGTAAATGGATAAGCACATGTAAAAGCTCTACATGGTCTGGTCTTCCCACCCTTGCTTCCTGGTCGCTCCTTCAGCACACCAAGCGCCATCGCCATTGCGCTCCCTCTGTCTGCAGGGATTTTCTTCCAGACACCGTGGGAGCTTCCCCTCGCTTCGCTCACGTCCTGTTTAAATGCCCCCTTCTCAGTTCATTTACAACCACACACACCCCTTCCCCTAATCCCAGGCCCCTTGTCCTGCTTTGTTATTCTCCATCACACTTTGTTCATCTCTTATAAGGATACTTGATATTGGATTGGGAGCCCACCTAGATAATCCAGGACTGTCTCATCTTGAAATCATTACCTCAATTATTTTTACAAAGACCATCTTTGCCAATAAGGTCATATTCACAGGTTCTGGGGTAGAATGTGGACATATCTTTTTTTGTTTTTTTTTTTTTGGTTGTCAAATAATCTTTAATTGAAACATTTTCCTTTGTAGCTCTTAACTAGCCGGGCATTCCACAGCACCACTGTTGATGTCATCTATGATGTCATGAGGGTGGCGGTCATCAACATTGCAGCCCACAGACTGGGCAGTCCCCAGGATCTCCTTAATGGTTCCAGAGAGTTCTCTAGCTAAAGACCGGTGCCGCATCTGTTGGGCAATGTTGACAATCTCATCAAAAGTGATGTTTCCACTGTGCTTAATGTTTTTTTGCTTCTTTCTGTCTTGTGGTAGTTCTTTGAGGGCTTTGATGATCAGGGCGGAGGCAGAAGGCACTACCTCAATCTGGGCCTGTCTGTTCTGAATGGTCACTTTCACTGCAATCCTCAGACCCTTCCAATCACCGGTTGCTTTGTCAATGTCATCACCAACCTTTTTAGGAGACAGGCCCAGGGGGCTGATCTTGGGGGCCAGGGCAGACGTGGCACCGACTTCCCCACCGGTGCACCTCAGGTATACGACTTTGATCTCATTGGGGTCAAACTTCGGCGGCATGATGGAGGTGGCTGGTGTCGGATGAACCCGGATTCGGGTCGACCGAAGAAATTTGCACCCAAGCCTCCTCCGAACCGAAAAGAATATCTTTTTTTCTTTAAATTTCTTTCTTTTTATTGATTTGAGAGAGAGAGGAAGGGAGAGGGAGAGAGAGATGGAAACATCGATGAGAGAGAACATCGATTGCCTGCCTCCTGCATGCCCCCCCACTGGGGATCAGGCCACATCCTGGGCATGTGCCCTGATAGGGAATCAAACTGGTGACCTCTTGGTGCCTGGGTCAATGCTCAACCACTGAGCCACACCAGCCGGGCTGGGAATATGTTTTTAGCAGCCACTATTCAACCAACTACATATACTGTTCTCTCTTCAGTGTCTATAAGAAAGGTACACTGAGGCACAAAATATCCTTCACATCAAGTGTCCTCTGGTCGGATCCAATCATTCAAAGGTGTAAATGACCACACAGAACCAATTCTGACAGGAGAAGCAAAATACGAGTATTCTTTTCTAAGAATGGCACATCCATTAACACAGTTGCCAGATAATTCCTCAGAACCTTCCTGATTTGCATAAATACTTCCCAGTCAATTTCTATCTTTCTTAATTTAAAACGAAAGTGGCAGCTTCATGGCTAAGGCACCGGACACGATCCGGCAGCTCCACATTGAATGCATACTGAACCACTGAAGCAGAAGAGATGAAAAATATCCATTATCAGTATTGGTCATGACATGCTTGAACATACTGAATAACCCTCACTTGCACGAACAATAAACTCACTTAAATGGGATATGAGAATTCAAACCAATGCAAGATTACTTGTGCTAAGTGGTCTAAATAGAGGGTTATAAATGCATTCTCAGTTGCAAGAATAACACAAAAAATGGAATTGCTACAGTTGCTCACATCAACAAACATGAATTGCTTACCCCCTTTGTGTGGGTTTTTACTCTGAGTAGGCACTGGAGGGGGTTTTTAAGAACGAATATAAAGTCATCTTTTTCCTCAATCTAGAGGACCACGACAACAGTCTCACATAATCAGATAGGTGTAGTCTTTTGGGAGATTCATGATAACAGTCTCACATAACAACAGTCTCACATAACAACATTTTGATAAACATTTATGTCACCTCTGTGTAGGTCCATGCACCAAAAGTTGAGCCCTAGGAGTTTGGGGACTGACAAGAGAGAGAAGAGAATAGCCAAATATTAGAAAAGAAAATGGCCAAATAGTCTCAAAGTAGAAGTTGGAGTAGTAAAGACTGGCAAAGGAGGTCCTGTGGATTTTGAAAAAAGGAGGTGGGACATCTTGTTGGTGATAAAACCCATGGAGGTTTGGAAGGGGCATTGGAAGTGAGAAGCTAGAGAAAAGAAAATGGGTGCAGAGTGAGGAAGATGTACCTCAAGTCAAATTTTGTCCTCAAGAGAGAAGTGGTAGGGAGTGAGTGAACCTAGGCACGGGCCATGCACACAGAGTGATTACTACAGAGAGACACGATAAAGAATTACATTCACAAGGTGCCTACTCTGGGACAGGAGTTCAGCGACATTTTCTATACTGGCTGTAGTTTTACAACCACTATTGACATCGTGCTGGATAATCTTTGTTCTGGGTGGATATCCTGTGCATTGTAGGATGTTTAATAGCCTCTCTGACGTCTACCCATCAGACAGTGGTAGCGATCCCCAGTTGTGACAATCAGAATTCTCACCAGACACTGCCAAATGCCCCCTTGGAGACAAAATAGTTCCCAGGTTAGAACTGCTGATAAATACTGTTTTGTCTCATCTAACCAGTGTGGCTCGGTGGATTGAGCATTTCCCCATGGACTGAGAGGTCCCTGTTCGATTCCTGGTCAGGACACATGCGCTGGTTGCGGGCTCCAATCCCCAGTAGGGGGCGTGCAGGAGGCAGCCGATCGATATTTCTCTCTCACATAGATATTTCCCTTTCCCTTCCTCTATCTCTATAAAAATTAATAAAACATTTTTAAAAATTAAAAAATATACTCTTTTGTCCCATTTTCTTCTTATGAGAACTCTATGAGGCAGTATTACTAGCCTCATTTTATTGTTGAGGAAAACAGTCATGTAAAAGTTAAAGTATGTACTAGAGGGTACACAACTGGGAAGGACCCTTGTTCTTTGAGATATGTGGTGTAATTATACACACACACACACACACACATATACACACACACACATACACACACTCAATACGTTATTTTACTTTCCACTTAGCTATAGCCTTTTTCTTTACAGAAGCATTAAAATTTTATGTAGTCACTATATCAGTTTTCAACTTATAGTTTTGGTAACATACTTAAAGTCTGCCTAACCACAAGATCATAAAAAATTCACCTGTGATTTCCTCCTGTTTATTATGTTTTTCTTGAACACATATCTTGGTACCATCAGGAATTTATTTGATGTGAGGATATGTGTAGACACATGAATATGCGTTGTGTGCTTATACATGTTATTTGTTCCTTGTTTAACAACCAAAGAGAAAAGGATAAGAAAAATTGGTATTCTCCTGAATCCTATTACTTGGAGATGGCCACAGGACATTTTAAAAATATTCTTCAAGTCACCTCTGTATGGATACACGCAACAAGAGCTGAGCCAGAGGAATTTTGAGACTGGCAAAGAGAAAATAAAATAGACAAATACTAGTAACACTGGGGGATATTTATAACGAGGAAGTAGAAAAGAGAAAAGAGGGGTTTTTAAAAAGAGTTAGAAAGAATACAGTTAAATAAGGAGGCGAGTGAGAAGTATATAACATACTGGGAACCGAGAAAAGAGATATTTGCACAGTGTTGACATTTCAAACATCAAACGTAGTTGTAAAGTTGCTGCTGACGGAACCTCAGAGGATGTGCAGTTGGGTGTCTGAAGAGGTGTTTTGGGGAGAACAAGAAGAGTAAACAGCGTGTAACTACATTAAGATACACAGTCGAGTGAATAAGGAGAATTCTAGAGGCATAGAGTAGAAGCTTCTTTATCGAGAAAATAAGGGTGAAGAAATGGCAGGAGACAATATCTTTGGGGAAAAAGGATCCAGGAAAACTAGGTAGTGAGGCTTCTAAACTTGGACTCCACGAACATTTGGGGATTAAGTGACTGTAAAATCCTTAAAAGTATATTTAACTTCTGTGAGTATATGTATCTTATTCAGAGGAAACAGTTTTTATACAATTATTACTAAGTACTAAGAACTACTTTGTTAGAGGAGAGGGCAGCTTCTGTTGATTTATAACAAAGCAGAAAGACCCAATAAAATGCACTAGACTGGGAAGCCGAGAGTCGTAGGAGATATTTGATTGAACAATGTCTAAGAAGAGGTGACAGTAGCCGGAGTCACGGGTATGCCCTGGGTAGAAAAGTCTAGTCCTGAGATCTTTTGTTCTTCCTTCACCATTTTCTATGATCACTAAGAGAAAGAGCTATCCAGAATTAACAAATAAATAACCCTAAGCAAAAAAATTAGAAACTAAACCAAACCAAACCAAAAAAACTTTACCGAAATGGCATTCATCCTGATTTCTGAATAGTGGAAGCACTTTTTCCTTTGTTCTCTTTTTCACTATTTTACAAAATTTCTTCAGTTAATATATGTCCATTTTAAAGTCTCATAAGATACAAGATGTCATTAAAATCAATGCATTATGAGCATGTCCCATGGACTGAGAGGTCCCGGTTTGATTCCTGGTCAGGGCACATGCCCGGGTTTTGGGCTTGATCCCCAGTAGGGGGCGTGCAGGAGGCAGCTGTTTGATGTTTCTCTCTCACATTGATGTTTCTCTCTCTCTCTCTCCCTTCCCCTCTCTCTAAAATATCAATTAAAACATATTTTAAAAATCAAATCAAATCAATGCATTAATGTGTTTTGTTTTTTTCAAAATAATTCTAGGGAAAATGATGCATGATACAAGCCAAATGGATTTCTCCAAGGAAGGTCTCTATGCTAAAATATAAACAGCATTAGGGCTTCAGAGACAAGCGTGGACAATTTGGAACAGTACAATTATATTACACCCTGAAGACTTGAGCTGGTCACTAGCTCTGGCATGGCCTGACTTCAGCTCTGAGCACCCAGTTGTGAGATTCTACTGTCCCACCTGTGAACTGGAACAGTGATGCTGTCTACCCAGAATTTCTAAGTGGGTTAAATGGATTACTTAAAAGAACAGATGATTAATAAATGCTCATTGTTAGATGTCTGTGTCTGTGTCACCTTAACTGACACCATTGCCCTGATAAGAGCTGCAGCTGGTAGTTAATCTCTTTCCACTCGCCACTTTTATTTATTTATTTAAATCACCCGAGGACATGTTTTCAAATAATTAATTTTAGAAAGAGAGGAAGGGAGAGGGAGAAACAGACACACACACACACATAAACATCAATCAGTTGCCTCCTGTAAACGCCCCAACCAGGGATCCAACCTGCAACCTAGGTATGTGCTCTGACTGGGAATTGATCCTAGTCTTTTGCTGTTCTGGACAACACTCCAACCAGCTGAGCTACTCTGCCCGGGCTCTACTCTCCACCTTTTAAAAGTGACCCAGAAAATTACAGTGAGTGTAGTTATGGGAACAAGTTATAGGAACAAATTAGTTTTAGAAGCCAGGGAGACTAATGGACACAACCTGGACTTCTGTGTTGGGTAGATTGGAGCTAATGCCCCATCTTCCACATATAAGCTATGTTCATTGTGAAAAACCTTCTTGAGCTTCAATATTATTATCTATAACATGAGTATATGAGCCTGGCCAGTGTGGCTCAGTGGTTGAGCATCGACCCACGCACCAAGAGGTTGCCGGTTCGATTCCCGGTCAGGGCACATGCCCAGGTTGTGGGCCCGATCCCCAGTGGGGGGCATGCAGGAGGCGGCCAATCGATGTTCTCTCTCATCAATGTTTCTATCTCTCTCTCTCCCCCTCCCTTCCTCTCTCTCTCAAATCAATAAAGAAAAAATAAAATTATAAAATGAGGATATGAACAACTTAAAATCTGGCTTCCGGGACAATGAAATGAGATTCACATTAGGAGAGAGATCAGGATGGGACTAGGGGGAGGTGAGTGAGGGAAACTGCGTAAGGTGTAAACTGTTCTTGGTTTAAAATCTTGATGTTTTGTTTATGGATTCATATGTTAATTTTTATTTGTATAAAGTGTTATTTATTTTGATGACTGAGGTTTTGGGCACCCCTTCTTAAATTCTGCGCCTGAAGAGAACACCTCACTTGCCTCATTTCAGTCCTGGCCCCCGGTGCTGTCAATCACTGAGCACCTACACTGGGTCTAACACTGCACTGAACACTGTCATTTCACGCATTTGCTCGTAAGGAAATGTTTGGCGTGGGGCCTCACCGAGAGCGAGGCTGCATCCTTGTCACCATCACCGTCAGTAACAACCCCATCGTCATCATGATCACCATCATCAACACCATCACCGTTATCACCATCATCGCCATCGCCATCATTACCATCATTATCCCTATCCTCATTATTATCTTTGTCATTATCATTATCATCATCACTGTTATCATCATTCATTATGATTTTCTAAATCATTGCAACTGAATTTCATAGTATTTCCCAGTGGCAGCTCCCTCATGCTTATTAAGAAGCTGACATTCTCCCCTTACAAGGCTCAAAACTTAAACAAGGCTGTTTCCGTTGTTGACGTCATTCATGTTATTGCTGAGTCATGTTATATTATGATCTGGGCCAGCGAGTGATCATTCAATCAGATGACTCTCATGAACACGGAGACTGGCCAGGCAGAGTGAATGGGGCAGGGCCCCTCTGAGCTCAGGGTTGGCTTTTGTAAGGCTGCCTCACATTGTCCCACAAAGAAGCACACCCTGTCCTCAGAGCTGACATTTCCATGCTCCTAATGCTCAGGGTTGTTCCTGTTCAGGAAGCTGATGAGTCATGGGGTAGAAGCGATGGGAAGAGGAAGGGGTTTGCTCTGGTGTTTATCCGTGAGTGGTGAGTGTGTGTGAGAGTGTGTGTGTGTCTCTGTGTGTGTGTGCTTGCAGTTTGGATGATTTCTCAAATGGTTTTAGATATGCAACAGGAAAGGACTATAATAGCCTCCCAGCTACTGCCCAACCTGGGAAAACCTGGAGTCACTAATTGCCTTTTTTCCTAAAATGGAAGTTATCTCATCAGCCCAAAGGTTTCACTTTCCTTTGCTCTGTAAGCCTTTTAATCTAAGATAGTGTCATATAAACAAACAAGGGAGAAAACACGAAGATGAAAACTCTTCAGGTTCATCCAGTTTTGAATCCCACTTGACAAATACAGCAATGCCTGTCTTGATGATGGCCATGAGATTTCTGATCTGACCCCCCTCCCTCCTCGCCATGAAACGTAACTACAGTGTGCTTTCTCGTAATTAAAAGAGATCAATTCTGCCCTGGCTGATGTGGCTCAGTTGGTTAAGCCATGCACTGAGAGGTTGCTGGTTCGATTCCCAGTCAGAGCACATGCCCAGGCAGCAGGCTCGATCCCCAGTAGGGGGCGTGCAGGAGGCAGCAGATTAATGTCTCTCTCATTGATGTTTCTCTTCCCCTTCCTCTCTCTCTAAACTCAATAAAAAATAATAATAATAAAGCTATCGACTCCGCAGTAGCACATGGGGCACCGGGTAATCCTTCTCCTCAATAGATGCAGCACGAGCCCCGAGGCCATCTGGTTATACCCAATCAGCAGTCAGCCAGGAGAGCGTGAGTGGCTTTGCACTTCAGGAGGGTGTGTAACTGGGAAAGAGTATCACTTCTACTTTGAAAATAGTTATTTGCTGTGTTTTCAGGGCACTCTGTGGGATTGTAAGGAAATACCACAAGATTCAGTGGTTTAAAGCAACAAAGAGGTTTCTTTTTCCCTCATGTAGCAGTGTGGGGTGGTGGTTCGACTTGGGATGGTGGTACTGGTGGTATTGGTTATCTATCTTGTTGCCATCTCCTCCCCAGCACATGCCCTCATTGACTTAGCTAAAGATGACTCACTACTATGTCTGCATTCCAGCCGGAGGGGAGGGAGGAATTAGAAAGAGAGAGCATGTTCCTTTTCTTTCAAGGGCATGACTTGAAGTGCATACATCATGCCCACTCATGTCTCATTGGCTATCACCTGGTTAGATAGCCACACCTCGCTGGAAAAAGGAATCTTTAGCTGGGTGACCATGTGCCCGGCTAAAATTGCTACTGCTACTGAAGAAGAAAGGATGGGTATTGAATCCCAGGAGTCTCAGCCACAGTGGATTTGAATTAATATTTGCCCAAGAATAGAGAGAGGGCTTCCTAATCTGGAGTTCCCCTTCCCAAGCCTCAGGTCATGATGACAATTAACAGTGGTAATAAAAATGATGGAAATTATGATAGCAACAGCTAACATTTATTGATTTCTTGCTTTATGCCTCTTTATGCTAAATGCTTTTACACATTATGCTATTTTACCTTCAGGAGATTCCTACAGAGTCAAAATATAATTATCCCCATTCTACCCGGAACCGAGATGTAGTAAGTTCAGAAACATGTCCAAGGTCATGAAACTAGCCAAGTACGATCTAAATCCATGTGTCTCTATGTCCAGTTGGTCTCTCAACCACTCTGCTGAGTTAACTGTGATCTGAAATGCTTCAACATTTCAAAGAGCTGAACCAAACTGCAAACTTCTCCATAATCAGATCATCTAATCCAGCTAAAAGGTGTTTGTTTGGGACTTGATTAGAGTCAGTTTAGAATGGTCCTTCCATGTATCAAAGATTAGTAAGAATTTCTGGACCTTACATAAACCTTGGTTAGTCTCTAAAAAAACAGAAAAAACAATGAATGCTTGTGCGTTTAATGCAGTTCGCTTGGCATGCAATTTGTAATGCAATTTCTATCCATGGCTTCCAGAGTGAGGGGAAATGACCAAAGCGGTCATTAGTCAAGTACAGACTGGGAGATGGTAATGCAGAGATGACTCACCGTAGGGCCTCTTTGCTGGTGCAGACAGAAAGGCTAAGCCAGAGGAGAGCAGGGAAATCCCTGACCATCCCTAAGGAAGGAGGCCTTCGTCAACCCAATTAGGCTCCTGACACTGAATCAGTGAGCAACATGAAACCCTAATCAGTCAAACGCAAGAGTTGAGGACAGAGTCAAATTGAGGGAGAGTTAGCGAGTTAGTGTTGGGCAGCCCTGGTCAAGAAATGAATGGAAGAGCCGAGCCAGTCGGTGTGATGTGCAAAGGGTGGGCCCTGAGGTGAAGCTGCTGTTGTCTTCATGCATCAGCACATTACAATGTTTGGAAAGGGCCGGGGAAGAGAACATTGCTTCCCTCCCCTCAAACAGATGGGTAATTAGATGGAGGGTGGGAGCCAGATGCTATTCCTTCTCTGAGGCCAGCACCAGAGGCTGGCTCTGCAGAAGGCATTTCTGTTCCTGGAAAGGGAGATCATATTGGGGAAAGAATCGGAGCTTTAGGGGTTATGGAGGGAGAGGTAATGATGAAGGGGAAGTGTCCATCTTCCACTAGCTCCTTCTGTATGTGCAAACAGCTGAAGGTTAGGTGAGAGCTTCTCTTAGGAGATTCCGCCTGACCATGACCCTGTCCAAGGGCATTTCAGGAAAACTGGCCTGTTAGCACCTGCCGATGTTTGTTGCTGCAGGTGTCTGTTTCAAGGGTCCATTTCTGAGTTCTGCAGAATGATGATAGAGACGTTTCCCCTGATGTGAGAAGAAGAGCCCAACTGGATCCTCGCTGAGCAGCAGCACCCTCTGAACTATGAGCCACCGTCTTATATAAAATGTCTTTGACAATAATTCAGCTGCAATTGTTTGCCATTCATCTAAAATACGTTCTTGTGGCGAAGAGTCCTCCGACATCACCCAAAACACTACTTTGCAAGGATGATGGATTTTGGCTTGATCATGAGGCTGGCAAGAAAGTCTAAGATCAATTTCTAGAGTCTGCACAGGTCCGTGGACATACTTCTCTCTCCCTTGCCCTTTACTTTTTTCTGCTGAGTCTGAAGCCGGTGTTGACCTAAGCCCGCAGTGATGTAAAGCAGATTGACAGGGTGTGAGCACAGCATCTGTAATATGTAAAATGTTCCGCAGATCCGAGGAGCAGAGGTGAAGCCAGTGCCAGTGCACTGTGGCTGGAGACCGGGAAGCATCTGGCGAGGAGGGAACAGAGACTGCCCTTGGGGAATGAGATGTAAAATGACCCCCAAAGGAGAGTCCTGTAGTGTTAACAGAAGGAAACAGACTCCCAGATCAGAAAAAGTGCAGATAGTTACCATACTGATGGTATTAACTTACCTACGTGTGAATCAGAAGACAGGGCCAGGTAAGTCTTAAAGATAAAAAAGAAAGTTGGCATAGCCCATCTCAGCTCTGCCCAAAGAAGACACCTCTTCTGACCACTAGACCTTGAGCACCCTGGGAGAGATGCACACATGAGAGTCTCAGCCAGAGGACATCAAGCCTCAAAGTCCAAACTCTTCCTTGTCCAAGGTCATGCTTAAGCAGCATCTACACTTCTACTACTAATCTGATTATCGCACCAACCTCACCTAGTTTTCAATTCCTCTGAACTCTTAGCCATTACCATCTGCTATTGCGGTTTGGGATTAACTACTTATCATTTTCATTATTTCAAAGCAAACATTCGTCCCCTTGATGACAAGGATCCTGGTGCAAGTCATTTTCTGTATGTAGCCACTTCTACGAAGATGAGCAGTTGCTTCGCAAAATGTACTTATAGGTTAATTAGTTTAATCAGACCAAATTATTGATCATCCAAACATTTAGTCACAACTCTTGACTTAGGGGCTACAGCCCTGGAACCCTGCAGTACTCTGGTCTCGTAAGATGTTAGACATCTCTATGGTTCTGCATGTTGTCTCCACCCTGTGCGCCCACCCCCACCCCACACACACTAATTCTTTCTGCAGGCAGAGAACAAAGTCTCATTTATATGTGAATCTAACCGGAAGGTTTTGTTTTTTTCTTCACACTTGCATGTACTTAGCAATATCGGGGTCTCCAGGGGATGACGGCAAGAGAATTGGCCTCCTCCCTGGAGACGCCGATGCACAGTCAAGGTTGAGAATTACTGATTCCAAGCCAAGCTCCTCATTTCACAAATGAGGACACCAAAATTCAGACAGCGATGTCTCCACACTTTCCTAGATAGTTTGTAACAGAATCTGGGGAAGCACACTTCTGCACTGCATGGAACCCCATCCTGGGACCTGAAGATGACCACGTCCTACCACAGCTGCAGGGACTGTGTTCTTAATGAGGCCAGGCAGTCATTTCGCTTCCACAACACCCTCTTCCAGCCCCCACTGCCCCTCCCCCACTGCCCCTTTCGGTGAAAATGTACTTTTACTACATGATTTACTAGACATGGTTTCCTCATCATCCCTGTCTGGTATTTCTGCATAGCTCTATACACTATATCCTTTGTTGATGAATATCGAATTCTCTGGTAATTTTGGATAGCCTGCAATTTGCATTCTAGATAATGATATCTAGATACAGTGGGTTTGTGTCATTGGCAGAATTACAATGTGAAATCTCTCCTCCCCTCGTCCTCTACCATGGTGAAGGCTGAGATGGGCTGTGTTCAAACCTCTGTAACTCTCCACACTCATGGACATCACAGTCCTGTGCGGGCCAGTGTGCAGACAATGCCCGCACCAGCAGATAGAGATCACTGCACCTGTGGGTGGTGCTCTGTCCCCCAATAGCTCATTTTAGACACCCACATATCACAGCAAAGTCTACAAAGTATGCCCTGGAAATGGTGGGATGAGGGATTGGAGTGGGCTGGTAGCTTCATAAGTGATAAATTGGACTTGAAAGGGGCAGGAGAAAGACAAAAGCCAGACTGGAGCCCTGATGGTTTGGCTCAGCAGTTAGAGCGTCGGCCCGTGGACCAGAGAGACTTGGGTTTGGTTCTGGCTAAGGGCATGTACCTCAGTTGAAGTTTGTCCCCGGCCCTGGTTGGGGTCGTATGGGTGGCAACCAGTCGATGTGTCTCTCTCACATCGGTATTTCTCTCTCTCTTCCTCCCACTCTATCTGAAGATAAATGCAAAAATGTCCTTGGGTAAGGATTTAAAAAAAAAAACAGACTGGAGAAGAGTCTTGCAGCAGGTGGTATTTGAAGTAAAGGAGTTAAAATCCGAGTTGAAGATGAATCAATATAATGTTGACCAATATAGACCAAAACCACAGTTTCCCTTTACAAGGAATGCCTAGAGAGGAAGGCATATGAAAACACAGATTTTTAAAATATTTGATTTATGCCTAAAATTTGTTCTCAGTCATAAGTGAAGTTACTGTAAATAGGATCCATGTATTACCTAACAGGAGTGTGTGATCAGTTTTTAAATGAATGTCTTGCTATGTGAGCTATGGGTACATGTGCCGCCATTTGTTTGAAAAGGTTTTGCAGGCCATCAGAATTGTCATTGTTGCCTAGAAAATGGTAAATTGAGAGAGAAGGAACAATAGAACTATGAAGCTACCTAGAATAATTAGAATTCTAAAAAAAAAAAAAAAATCCATGACCTTTGTTTGTATCTCCGATGAAGGATATTTTGAACAAATATCCAGTTATGACCCTGGAGACCTCCAGCAGGCCAGGGTACAAGATGGGGTGATACCCCCCATTCCAGACTTTATCAACCCAAGGATGGCACAGACCTGGCAGAAAAGTTAGCATTGCTTCCTCATGCCCTGTCTGTGGTAGGGACCATAACTGCCCTCTTGCCCAGTGAGATCAGTATGGCTTCAGACTTGTTCTCAAACAAGTCTGGGCACTTAGAGTGAGTTTTCCTTGATTCCTGAGCCAACAGATGTGTGAGCCCTAGGCCTAAAATCTGATAAGAAAGTCATAATTTAAAAAGACACGGGAACTTCATGGCTTCCTTTATTAGACTGTCATACAAGTGATTTGAAATCCTGCAACGCGCAGAAGGGTCCGGGGTGAGTCCTCTCGGGAGTGGAGCTACGGTGGGCAAATAGAATGGGCATCACAGAAATATATTCCTGCTTCCTCACTGCTGACTCATTCCGGGGGGGAGGAGGGCATAAAGAATATGCCATCTTCCTCGAAATAAAATTTGCATATTTTTCTAGAACCCTTGCTTTTGTACAAAACCAAAGGCTATCCATTCCAAAGATGAACTTTGGAAATGCTAAATTTGACAGTGATTGGCAGTTGGCTCTTTGACGTCCAGCCACGAGGAATTGGGAGTGGGAAGGACGGAAAAAGAAATTGTTTACGGGGAGAGGAAAGTAGATGCAGAGAAAGAAAAATAATGATGTGATCCATTCAGTGGCAAAGAGGGTGGCCATGGTATTGCACTGGGGGTGGGGGCTAAAATGAGAGCATTGGCTGACAAGAAAAGGAGCTGAGCTTTATAGTCTTGAAGACAGTAAGTAGCTGTTGAGGGGAGCTGGTCAAGGAAGATTAGGGCTGAAGGCGAGAGAAAGTTGCCAAACAGTTGTTGGATAGAGAGCAGGGACTGGAGAGACTTTCTGTAATAGGATCCCAGGGATTTTTAACAAGGGCAGTTTCCTCTGACACTAAGGGATTAAACTGCAGTCTAAATATAAGTCACAATGCTTGGCTACAGAAAACACTGGCCATAAAAAATAAATCAGTTCTACAGAGAGGGATTAAGTTAGGAGACCGAGCATTAGCACAAAAGTGGGCATTACCCTGTATTCTGCACAGAGGGAAAGCATCTCTGAAGCATTGCTGGTTGATGAAGCCGAGTCTTTCTTGGGTCTTTTTTCTTTTTCAACTGCTCACACTGCCATGTTCCAAGTATCGGTTGAACATTCATTCATTCATTCATTCATTCATTCATTCACTTTCTATCTTTCTTTTGTATCTTTGTAGATTTTTGAAAGTTAATCTTTTCTGTGTATGTACAAAGCTCATCTGAGATTTCATTTTCCAATGAACTTACTAATTTCACTAACTGATTAGTCAATTTGTTATCTAAGATCCACAGGGCTCACTTAGATGCTTCCTAGTGTCCGTAGCACTGGAGACATAAAGAGGGATGAGACAGTTGAGTCCTTAAGGAGCTTACAGTCTAACCTGCAACGTCCTTATCTGGTATAATTTCTGTCTCTACCTCTCAACTATAGAGTTCCTCCTGTTTTATGAGACACAGCCATTGACCGAGTAAGCATCCAATCGCCATCCTGAATTTGCCCTTGATTGTTCTCTTTCTGAACCTTTGCAATTTTTTTTTAGAAGTTTCCATTTTCCCGAAGCTGTGCCCCACATAGCTCTGGCCTCCAACTTCTCTACCTGATCAGGAGTCACCGCCCCCTCCTCCAATTCTCCATTGACGCGTCAAGCAGAAACCCATTCCTTCTAGTACTTTCCTCACCTTGGAGGCTTCTAACATGTTTTCTCCTCTAAAAGTAGTTCTGTGCCGTAAACAGAAACACACACACGTACCACTTTCATCGCTTCAGTTTTGACCCAGCTGCCTTGGGTCCCCATCAATCTTCAATGATTTAAGGAAGAGGGTTGTCACTACGAGATATTAAAAACACAAACAGAAAAACCCAGCTCTGCTTCAGGAGACGGGCAGTGCACTGCTCCGAAGGGGAATGCTTTGCTGGGGGAAATGGAGTTCTAGGAGCTAGTGGTAGAAAATGATGAGATGAGGGGCTGTTGGCTTGCTCCTCCGATTGTGATTGGCACTTCAGAGGGAGAAAGAGCTCTCTGTGCCGGAGAGGGGTTATCTTTTCAAATCACAGGACGAATGTACTATCACAAAGAGAAGGATGAGGCAAGCCAACACAAAGTCCTCACGTCTGTGACAGCAGAGTCTCACAGGCCCCCAGCTGAGAAAGGTGGCCACGGGGACTTTCTTACCATTCTCTGTGATTGAACCAGCGAAGAGCAGCTTACATCAAAGTCACTATCCATTGGCTGATGTGCACCAACAAGAGGCAGCATGTCGGGATCTCTGCCCGATGGATTGAAAGATGGTGAAAGATGGCTATTAACTCAACAGAATCCTTCCTCTTGGGAAATTGAAGGGGAAAAGGCAATGTAAAACAAGAAACCATAAAAGAACAAAGACAGAGAAGCTGAATCATGAGTATGGTGATGACCAGAGTGGAGGGAGCGATGGAGGCAACTTCTTGGAAAATGGCAAGGTGACCGGTTACTAAAGGTGCTTCTGGGTGATTCATTGTTCTTTCAATAAGCATTTACTGAGCAGCCATTCTGTGGAAGGCACCTTGCTGGGTGCTGTTGATTTCTCCAAAGCAAATGACTGAATCCTAATTCCATCAAGCTGAGATGGTGTCTAGTATGTCCTTGCATGTTCTAGGTAAACTGATAAATTTATCAGATCTTCTGATAAACTCAAGTCACTTGATGCACCTTGGTCTGCCCTACACCACTTGAAAATACTAATTCATAATAGTGCAAAAGAGTTTAGGGGATTTGGAGTTTCAGGTAGAGAAGAATTGAGATACGGTCCCGATTCTTCACTTTCTTATAGTATTTGTGTGCATCCACTCCCCTGCCATTGTCTAATCGTTGGGCTTAGCCTTTTACTGGCTTTGACTGATGGGTGAAATTAGATGTGATGCAAGCACAGGTTGCAATGTGTTCCCAAGGCTGCTCTGGCCTCTTGCATTTCTGCTATAACCTGAACATTAAGAGACACAGGGAGCAGCCCTAAGTTCACCCATGGTTTATAGATAAACTCAGCAGTTTAGATTAACCACATTCGAGATGACCCTCAGATGCATGAGCAAGAAATAGATGCTTCTGTGATGAAGCCCTAAAGTTTGGAGGTTTGTTTGACACTGAGGGCAGTGACAATCTGAAAGAACTAACAAGCTATTGAGTCTCATGAAGGACTTTGATGATGATTGACTTCATATGTTTATGGAGGGGATAGTAGATATTTGAAAATGAAAATGAAAGCAAGAATGGATGCTTTCAACAAAGCAATTCTTGTTCTTATTGCATCAGCTGTCAAAGGCTTGTCATCAAAATCAGCCAAAGTATGGAATTCATTCTGGTTCCCCAGGGTTGTGAAGGCTCAGATGTACCAACATGAAAATGAACATCACCATGTGAGCATCACTAACATCTACAGTGAGTGGCTGAGCTATAGCCCAGGTAGAGATTGTACAGTATTCCTATATTGCCACATTTTATCCCACAGCAACTCTGTACTCTGTGTAGGAGTGTCATCAAGGCTTGAGAAAGGAGGGGACTGAGGTTCAGAGAGGGTGAGGGTCTTGCTTAAGATTTCACATACAGTGAAGGAAGTGGCAACTGTTCGGAAACCCAGAGCTCTCTCTAAAACCTGTGCACTTATCTTTGGGGGGCTTGGGTAAGAATTTACCTGCAAGAAAAATGAGGGGGAAAGCTGCAAAAATGTCTAATGAATTTAGTGATCATCAAAGCACTTTATTATCCTCTTTGGAGCCATCATACATTTGATGGTACTTTTCCCCCTCCAAAACTACCCAGTTCTTACTTATTTCAAGATCTCTGAGTTTTGCTTTCCCTACAGAATAGGATGAGTCATCCCCTAATTCCTCTTTGCCATAATAGAGATGCCTTTTAACTCCCTCTGTTTTATTTTCCCAAAAAGTTCTCCTAAGGTGTCAGAGAAACGACACTCTGTCCCACAGGAGTCAAAGAACATTAGGATAATAGAGCTTATATTTTATTTCCTTCAGAACTCCTCTTCAACATTTAGGAGAAATAGAGCAAACAATACTCTTTACTGACCTTATTCAACAGGAATAGATTTTAAATTTGATGTTCCTGGTCTCAGTCTCAGGCTCAGTAAGTTACCACTCCAGTGCCTGCTTTCCCATCACCCAAATAAGACTGAGCACCCAAAGAGGGTGCCCTGGCTTCACAGGGAACTAGCAGATACTGGAGAGTTGTGACAACTGTATTCTAAGCCCTGGGGTAAAAGTAGTGATTATAACATTAGCTAATAGCTAGTTAGCTATTAGTTATAGAGCACATAGTATGTTCCAAACTCTGGGTAAAGTGCTTTACACACATACAGTGTAGCAAAAATAGTATATACAAAAATATTCTGATAAATTGCCTAGGTGTAAATTTCATCTCTATCCTTTATTAGATATGCGACCTTTAGCAAGTTATTTAACCTCTTAATGCCTCAGTTTTTTCATCTGTAAAATGAGAATCATAGCTGAACTTAACTCAGAAAGCTGTTAGAAAAAAAATGAGCCAACATTTGTAAAGTGCTTGAAACAGTGACTGGCGCATAGAAAGTTGAATATTGGGTGTTCACTACTTTGATTATCCTAGTTAATCATTCAATAAATGTAGGTAGGAGGCACCATTACTGTTTTTATCTTATAGCTAAGAAGAAGAAGAAGAAGAAGAAGAAGAAGAAGAAGAAGAAGAAGAAGAAGAAGAAGAAGAAGAAGAAGAAGGAGGAGAAGAGGAGGAGGAGCACTGAGGTTCTGAGAAGCTGAATATCTTACTCAAGCTCACCAGGAGACAAATGGGAGAGCCAGTACAACCTCCTGCCCACAGCTGGAGACTCTTGTGTCCTTGGTGGACACAAGAGTGTCCAGTGAGGAGGTGTCTATGGGGAAAGCCCTCTATCCATGGACCCAGGAATGTTTTCCAGCAGCTTCCATTTGTTGTTCCTCCTGTTGGAAGCTCAGTGAGCAAATCCACGCCCCCTCAGCCAATCCTAGGTGGGGGGGCAGATGAGTTCAGAAGGACATGCTCTGAAGTGAGCACGCGTATTGGCCCCCTTGTTCGGAGCGCACACACCCCCTCCCTTGTACACACACCCCTGAGGAGCTGTTCCAAAATCTCTCTACTCAATTAACTGCCAATTTACGTCAAGCATGACATCAGTTCACAGCAGTCCTGTCTCATGGCTCCTTCTGTTGCTTCTAGAACATCTTATTTTCCTCCCACCTTCTCCTGGAACCGGGGTTTGTGTTGGCCGACTGCTCCCTAACTGGCGGTTGTAAATTCTCCGTGTCTGTCTGGAACCCACGGACCCTAAGGAGGTGGCCTTCACCATCAGGTCTCAGCCCTTCAACGCTCCAGCTCAGATACACGGCATGGTAACCCGGATCCCTGAGAGGCAGGAGCAAGATAGAATTAAAGACCAATCATTTTATTAGAGAAACACCTGGTGAGAGAACATGACGAAGGAGCTGGGACGAAGGAGGAGACTCATCAGACTGAGATGCTAGCCTGCCCCTGAGTAAGGGGGAGAGAGAAGGGAGACTAGATAGAAGTGTCCCAGAGCCCAAGGGAGCGCCCTGCAGTCCAAGGAAGGAACTGCAAGGCCACAGGGTGTCCTGCAGCCAAGCTCAGCGGTCAGATGTCTTCCAGGACTCCTAGGAACAGGTCTGCCTTAGTGTCCCTTGTTGAGTCATTAGTGAGAGCAGCTAAAAGAACTATGGCCTCAGTCCAAACATCACCATGGGCAGCCGGAGCCATTGGTCAGTTATGCTTCCTGTGGTCAGAGGTCTGCAGGGCATTCTCATGACCACCACCCTTGGTAAATATAATAGTCTCTATTTCAAGTAATACTCCTCCACTCAGGTGGATGGAGATCCCCACCAAACCCTTTGCACTTATTTCTGCTTGCCCAGAGTGAACAGAAAGGGTCCTCATTCTTCAATAAATATGGGGAAATCTGGGCCATTTGTGGAAAGAACCGAATTGGTTATGGGATCATGATGAGTTTACTTGTATTTGTGTGTACAATGCAGCCAGGAGAAGGTGTCCCGCAACTCGCTGGGGAATAAGGCTGGTCTGAAGGTGGAGACTGGGCTGGAATCAGAAGGGGGAGTCTTCTGCAGAGAATTAATAGTCAGACCACTACAATTCAGATGCTTGTAAAAAGAAACAGTGTAAAGACAGAAGAATTCTCGTAGCAGCAAGCTAACCATCGTTGAGCAATGGCTTCCCCAAACCATGTCTATCATAATCCTGAAACCTGTGATGATGTTCAGTTAGTTCGGTTCCCTGGCAAAGAAGTCAAATTCGCAGATAGAATTAAGGTTGCTAGTCAATTGACCTTGAGATAAGAACATTACTGTGTTATCTGGACAGGCCCCGTGTGATCGCCAGGGTCCTTGTAAAAGACAGCGACAGAAAAGTCCAAGTCAAAGAAAGACTGAAAGATGCTGCTGGTTTTAAAGATGGAAAAAGAGCCGGGCCAGTGTGGCTCACTGGTGAGCATCGACCCATGCACCAAGAGGTTGTCAGTTCGATTCCCGGTCACGGCACATGCCCAGGTTGTGGGCCCGATCCCCAGTGAGGGGCATGCAGGAGATGGCCAATAGATGTTCTCTCTTATCGATGTTTCTATCTCTCTCTCCCTCTCCCTTCCTCTCTCTCTAAAACCAATTAAAAAATTAAGAAAAAATAAAGATGGAAAAAGAGTCATAAGCCAAAGAATACAGGTAGCTCTAAAAGCTACCTAATAAATGCTACAACAGGCTTCCCCGTGGACTGGGGTGGAAAGACTGATTTAAACGGTTAAGCCTTAGCAAGAAAGACATTCCTTCCTCTGAGAGAAGAGGAAGCGACACAACGGGGTGACTTGATTTCACATAGCACCCTCCGGGTCAGGGGAGAAGGCCCCAAGAGTGGAAATGTAGAATTGGAGATGTGTATGGGAGCTGGGGAGCTGAGAACAGATGAATAAAGAATTCTCGAGGCAACGCATTTATCAGGACACAAACTCTGTTCACCAAGGATGAGAATTTCGTTCCAGGGGAGGCTGCTGAAAAGCAAAATGGGAGTTGATTATTATTTCCCTCCTTCTGAATCATTTTTAAATGACTAAGTAAAAGTCAGTAACCAGCTCAATGGAAAATGTCGCCGTGGAAATGGAGTCCCTTTTGAAAATTGCCTCTGGCTGAGATTTGTATGTATCTGGGCCAGCCGCACGAGGCGGACCTCCAACAAGGGAGTTTCTGAGGTTCCCAGCCTTCCTTTGTGCTGAAAAGACAGCATTGGGGGCGGGAGAAAAAAAGTAACCGTCCTGTTTTGTCCCAAGTCACTAATGACAAAGACCAGAATGGTCTCGATACACTCAATTAAGGAGAGGCGCAGCCATGGGGGACTCCCTAACACAGATGTCCTGACGCAGACTTGGGCTTTGCCTTGCAAACAGAAAGTCCCCACCACTAGCACCACCCTCTGGTGGCCAGGCCTGAGGGACAGAAGTCCTGACTCCTGGTGCCACGTGACTAGAGTAGCCCGCTGAGTATCAACCATTCACAGATCAGCTGCTGGCTGAGCACCACGCCTGGCTTTGGCACCTTCAGGCCCTGAACAGCCTTCCCCCGGAGTCGGAACACCTGAGACCCCTGCATCAACTACTATTTGTGAACCAGTCTGCGAACCAGGCTCAGGCTGCACGTGGCGCAGTTTCTACATTTGCAAACAGGCATTTATGGTTGTCTTGCAGCAGGCTTTATATAATGCATGCAGGGTGCTTACCTAGCACGGGAACAGGGTAAATGGCCTATCATTATTATGATTATGATGATGATAATGATGATGATGTGGTACGTGCCCCTAGCAGGAACCGAACCCAGGACTCTCTGGTCCACAGGCCTATGAGCCAAACCAGCCAGGGTGGCCAATAATTATTATTTTAAACCATAAGAAAAATGCCTAAAATCCAGTCTTGCCAGGGACTCCAGCAGAGAGAAGGAAAGGGATGTGAATCCACACTCACGATTGGGGGTAATCCACTGTAACAGAGGGAAGAAGAGAGAGTCAGGGGACCCCGAGGAAAGAGAAACCACCTCCACGTGGGCAAGTCAAAGGAGGCGTCAGAGGACCCAGGAAGTGGGAGCTGCTGTTTGTTAACTTCCTTCAGAAGCCGGATCCCCGCCGGTGTATCGTATCTAGACTTCCTGTCTAATGAAGACCCCTCCACCGGCTCCCGCGCCTTGTGCTTTTCGACTCCTGACAAATCGGTCTTGAAAAATGCTTTTCAAGGGAGGTCAACGCCTTTGCATTTCTCTTTCTCTTTGTTATCGGCCTTCCGACCAGGCACTTGTATCCCTTCACCGCACAGAACCCTTACGGTGCTGTCTGCTGCAAACACACACCCCGCGATCTCTCCTCTCCTGCACTGTTTAACCCCGAAAACTGCTTGTGGGGGGAGGGTGTGCAGGACAGATGTCAGAAAAATTTGTTGCATCTAATTTCTTTTTCTTTTCCTTATTGATTTTAGAGAGGGAGGAAGGAAGAGGGAGAGAGAGATAGAAACATCAATGAGAGAGAACATCGACTGGCTGCCTCCTGCATGCTCCCCACTGGGGATCGGGCCCACAACCCGGGCATGTGTCTTGACCCAGAATCAAACCCATGACCTCTTGATTCATGGGTTGATGCTCAACCACTGAACCACACCAGCTGGATGTTGCATCTAATTTCATGATGCTGTGAACCACCCTCAAGGCCAAAGTGTTTTAGGGATGGGAGTGGAAGGGGGCTGTTAAGGAGAGGAAGATTTATTTGAAAACAATGTACAAAACGATTTACACTTAAATATATGAACGTTGATCATGTAGGCGTTATTCTCCAGAAAGGTCAGCAACAGATATGACAAATTAGAAAGGACTGGTTTGAGAAATAGAGGAAACGGTAGTTATTATTATAATTATTGTGATCATGAGAATATTATTCTTCTTTTTTATTGTGTGCTGTTTACCATTCACCATCTCAATGAAGCCTCAGAGCGGGGAACCCATGAGGAAGGCGGTGTTATTATCCCTGTCGTACAGAGGAGGACACCAAGGTCAGAGAGGCTAGGCACTTGGCAGTCACGCAGCAGCTGTGAAATCCAGCCCTGCCACTGGCCACCGGCCCACACTGCCTCCCTACAGCCTGGGGCTCTCTCCCACACAGAGTCCCCAAGTTCTGTGTCCTCACGAGGAGTCGTGGTTTTGTCTTCACCTGCTCTGCAAGAAGACCCCTTGGGAGCTCCACCTTGGGTGTCCTGATGACATGCCTGCCCCTCACTCCCACTACCCCCAAACAGCCAGCCCAATGACCACAGTCAGGGGCTCCAGGGCATCCTATCCACTCCACCACCCGCTTTGGTTGGGGGGATTCTGATTCTGTCTCCAAGACTTATTTGTTCTTTGTATCAGTCAGACTAACAGAAATCAGAAAGTTGGGTTAGTCCAAATGACGCCCGGGGTGGAGCCAGGAGCACCCCCCGCACAGCCACGAGGGGTGTAGCCGGGACAGCCATTCCGGGGAGTGATGCGACACCATTTCGGTCAGAGCGCGTCTCGGCGTCCCTGATGTGTGATTTCCCCTTGCAGCTATGACAGATAACCACACACTTACTGGCTTGAAACGACACGCCTGTGTTATTGTCCAGTCCTGGAGGTCAGAAGTCTGGCGTAGCTCTCACCTGGCTAAATCGAGGCGTTGGGAGGGCGGCGTCCTTCTGGAGGCTCCAGCGGACAGTCTTGTCCTTGCCTTTTCTAGCTTCTAGAAGACACTGCTTCCTTGGCAAAGGGCCTCTGCCTCCTTCTCAAAGCCAGCACTGCTGCACCTTCAAATCTCTCTCTGACGCCTTCCCCTCTGCTCCCTGCTTCCTCTCAGAGAGACCTCTGTGATTATATTGGGCCCACCTGGACCATCTCCCCGTCTCAAGATCCTTTACTTAATCACATCGGCAAAGTCCTTTTTGCCAAGTTGGGTCCCATTCACAAGTTTCGGGAATTCGTGGACACCTTTGGGGGCCACTCTTCTGTCTGCAGTACCTATGACCCAGAAGCTCTCCTCCTGGGTCTGCCTGAGCCATGGAGCTCCTCATGCTGACCCACACACGATCACAAAGCGTGTTACCGCAGTTACGTGGGGTATTGGCAACCACGATGGAGAGTCTACCTTCAGACAATGGACAGTGAAATGGGGAGGGACGCACAACCCAGAGGGACATACACGTTCACACTCTGGCATGGAAACATATTTAAAAGAGTGGTTAGTGAAGGAAAGTGAAAATAGAATAAGGTCCACCACCCAGAATCACTTGCATCTATGTTAAAAGTAAACCTATGTGCCTAAACTGGCAATGTGCCTCCTGCAGGAATAGCGTACCTTGTCGATGGCTGCTTGTGGGGCTGGAGAAGGGAATGAGGGTGGACAGAGGAAATAAAGAAGACTAAAAATGGAAGATAGTTCAAGCCCCACCTCCTCAGTAGGGCCTGACTCCCTCCAGCCCGCAGGAGGGGCGCTCAGTCCTGCCGTGTAGATGTTTATCCGAGTTCTCACACTCTGGGTTGTATCTGTCTGTTTGCATCTCTCACTTGACCATGAGCTTGAGAGCAGGAACTACATCTCGTCTCCTTTGTATCTTTGAAGCGGAGCACAATGCCGGCCTCGCAGGGGGCACCTAATGTGTGTTTTGTTCAACTGAACGGTGAGCAGTGGGGAAGCAAGACATCTGGAGTGGGATGTCTCATCTGAGCTGACATGTGGAGAAATTTCGAAGAAGACCCAAATGGGCTTTAACACTAAGTTTGGAACACAAGGGAGGTCATAAAGCCCGCTTCTTTCAGGTGAAGAAGGGGAGGGATGGCAAACACCTCCTCAGCGTCTCTTTTTGCTTCTAACTCCCCAAGACAAAAGGCCAGGGAAAAGGAACATCGAAACGAAAGTGCAGAGCCAACACTAGTAGAAGGAAAAAGCAACCTTAACGCTGGGAGAAGGGAGGCTAAGGCAGCTCCGAGTAGCTCTAAACAACATGCATCCAGAAGAATGGGGGGTGCTGGGACTGCAAAGGAAATGTCTCCCCCTCTCAAGGGAGGGCAGTGGATTCTGAGATTCTGTAATGAGACTGACATTGTTCTGGGTCAAGACTCCAAAGCTGATCACGAAAATGATGGGTCTGAACACTGAGGAAAAACAACAGAGTGACCTTTAGAAGCCTGCACGGTTCACTGAAATCCATTTGTGCCTGAGTGACCTGGTTTCCTTCCCAGACACGAGAAGGCAAAACACAGATCTGTGGTAGATTGTTTTGTTGTTCTTTTTAAAAGCATTACAGATGTCCCCCTTTTTTTCCCATTGACCCCCTCCTACTCCCATCCCCCTCCTGCTTTCCCCAACCTAATGTCTGTGTCCACTGGTTGTGCATATATGCATATAAGTTCTTTGGTTTATCTCTTCCCACTCCTCCCACCCCCCATCCCTCTGAGGTTTGTCAGTCTGCTCTCTACTTCTATGACTCTGGATCTATTTTGATCGACAGCGTATTTTGTTCATGATGTTCCATAAATGAGATCATGTGGTACTTGTCTTTCTCCGACTGGCTTTCTTCACTCAGCATAATGCTCTCCAGGTCCCTCCATGTGGTCTCTAAGGGTAAGAGATCTTTCTTTCTTACAGCTGCATAGTATTCCATTGTATAAATGTACCACAGCTTAGATCTTTCATATGAATTTCAGAAAAGAATTTGATAAGCTCTTACTTGATGGTTCTCAGGACAAGAAGGATACTGGCCTTGGTCACCACTTTGGTGACCATACCAGATGGTGCTGATTCATGGAATGGTGCCCTTCCTGATGAATGTTTCTGGAACATTGCCACCCATACTATTAAAAATGGCTGACACGTGTTGAATGCTTCCCCTGTGATAGGCGTGACCCTTGGCAATGCACGTGGAGTTAGTCTTTTCTCCCCCCAGCAACCCCGTGGGGAAGTGCTATTATCACCCCACTTTGCACATGAGCGGAGGGAGAAACAGGTGAAATACCTTCCCCCGGTCCCATGGCTCACAGCAACCTGAGACCCAGGCTCCAGAGACTGAGCTAGCCCTGTATGCTATTCTGCTAAAGACATGTTACATAAGAAGCTACAAACTAGAAAGGGAAGTCAGCAATGCAAGAAACAGAATACTCATTTCCCTTGTCTTACTGTTGGACGACACCGTTTCTCACCCAGACGCAGCTGCCTATTCAGATTGCATCTGCCCGGTCCTTTTCTCTACAGCAGCTCTCTGTGATGAAGTCTTCTCAGGGACTGTCTTCCTCTCTTGTAACTGGTCTGTTTCCAACATGGTTTTAACCCCTGGTCCTGTCCTGTGCTTAATCAGTGTCCTCAAGTTTGGGCTTTGGATTCAACCTCAGCCCATGCTGTCCCTCCCCTGGGCAGAACTGTTCAAAGGCCATTGTGCCAGCTGCTTCTCGTTGGGTGCAGCAATAGGGAATGTCCTGGACCAGAAGGTTAATGCCTTAAACACCTGAAGGTCCTCCCCTCCCAACTACCTCTCCTTAAAGCAGAGCAACCGCTGAAAACAAGGTTAATGGCCACGCAGAATTGATAGTTCCCGGGCTGGGATTCAGGAGTTACCTCCCTGTTCAAACAGGACCTGGAAGAGGTAGCACCTGAGGGCACCCTAAGCGGGTTATGGGACAAAAAATTGGGTCATTTGGGGGGAGATGAGTCCCTATCATAACTGCATTCAGCCATCCAATCATTTGCCACACATTGGTTGAGTATCTGTGAAAATAGCGTGGTAAATTGGATCGTGTCCAGGAGTCAGGAGCCAGGTTAGATTCTAACTCTTCCATGCACTTGCTGGATGGCCTTAATCCCTCTTCCCTGCCGTCCTCAACTTTAAAATGCAGGTGAGGATGTATGGCCCACAGGCTGTTATAAAGATTGTGTCTGTCTGCTCCAGAAGCAGGCCCTGAAACGAAGGTTCGAGCACAAGCCAAGTATTTGGCAGGTTAAGGGAGTGCCTATATGGAGCTAGAAAATGATGTCAAGCAGGCAAGGCAACCAATGAAAGGTTTGTTTTCAAACCCACCGTCAGTGTGGGTCACTAGAGCTGCACCTTGCTGGGGAATTCTGGCCGCAGAGTTAGCACATCTGAGGGGTGAGGGAGCTGGGGTATTTATAACTTGCTCCTCCGGTCTTTGGTTGAGGGCTATTTCTAGGGTGTATTTGTTCCCAACAGGGAAAAGGGGCCAGTCTGGAGCAGTAAGAGGCAGGATGGCTGGGCTGCCATATGCCAGCTGTAGACTGTAAGATACTCCAAGAAAGACTTGGCAACTCCTGTCTGCTTTCCACAGCCGAGCGCCCGCATCACGGGCTGTGGGACTCCCCGCGCTAGTTCCTGGGCACCGGAAACCAGTGACCTGCTCTTGGGATCATGTCACTGAAGTGTGCGGGACAGACACAAAACAGGTATTCCCAGTTAACGGTGATGTGTGCTGGGATAGGGAATGCATGGCGGAGCTATGGAAAACACAGTCCTGGAACTTAATCATCTGGAATGCAGGCCAGGCAGGCCCTCCCACCTCCCAAACAAGAGTGGTTTAAGGTGGGTCCTTAAGGACACGTAGGCATTCACCAGGGGTAATTCGGGATCATCAGAGGAAGGTGGTTTAAATGTTAGGAAGATCCTGAAGTGCAAGAGGGCAGGAGTCAACAAACTATGGCCCTCTGGCAAAACCCAGCCTAAATCCTGTTTGTGTCAATAAAACTTTATTGAAACACAGCCACAGTCATTCCTGTAGGTATTGCTGACGGGGCTCTCCCCACACAGCAACTGCGCTAAGTCCTTGAAGAGAAACAAATCACCCACAAAGCCTCCCTCCTCTCTGCATCAAATATTGGCTAACCTCTGGTACCTATGATGACCTAGTAGTAGATTCTAATGCATTTTAAACCTCGGGGAGACTTGCCTTGGGGTGGTGAACACACAATACAGTATGCAGATGATGTATTATGGAATTGCACACTTGAAACCTATATAACTTTATTAACCAATGTCACCCCAATAAATTCAATTAAAATTTTTTTTAAATGTTTATTATTTCTTGATGCAGATGTGTGTACCCACTTGTGAACAACTCACAAACTATTGAGAGGAATACAGTGGCAAACATATATATAAATATCTAAAATGCCATGTGATTGATTTTATACTAAAAGGCTAGACCAGTCCTGGCCAGGTAGCAGAGTTGGTTAGCATGTCGTCCCGAAACACCAAGGTTTCAGGTTCGATCCCTGCTCAGGGCACATACAAAAATCAACCAGAGAATGCATAAATAAGTAGAACAATAAATCAATGCCTCTCTCTCTTCTCTAAAAATCAATTTTAAAAAATTTAAAAATAAAACAAAGAGGCTATACCAAGGGTGTACTGAGCGGCTTGGAAGGGAATACTTTGTTCTGCCTAGGGAGTTGAGATGGATTTACAGAGGAAGGGGTAGGTCTGGGAGTTGGAGTCCATTTCTGGGTTGATGTAGGGAGTTGGAATTAATCTGGGCAGAGGTTAAAATGTGTTCAAAGTACAGAGAAGAGAGAACGCAGAAGCGCTTGGGAAAGATTTCTGTCCACCAGCCTCGCGCCTCTGGGCAGCTGGCAGGGCCATGAGAATGGCCTCCTGGGAGAACTGCCAGTTAACTCCCGTCACCTCTACCACAGGCTCTAAAAAAAATTATTTCAAGAGTTAGTCAGCAAGAACAGACTGTAACTGGATCACTGGGCCTGAGGACTTCTCAGAAAATCACAAATTCTCCAGATAAAGAATTCAAGACAGAAGAGCAGGGGGTGGCCAATTTTACGTGAGGCAGTAAGAATTGAAGTGTTAGGATCCTTGGGTATAAAAACTATACATTAGGTCAACCACTGGCCAAATTGTAGCCAACTGGAATATCAGAATAAATAATGAGAGTAGCAGAGTGTTACCCCATAGAATAAAATAAGAATCTATAAGCCCATACTAACATAGCTTTATATTTATATTATTTTTTAAAAAATTGTTTTTCTATATTGATTTTAGAGAGAGAGGAAGGGAGAGGGAGAGAGATAGAAATATCGACGAGAGAGAACATCGATTGGCCGCCTCCTGCATGCCCCCCACTGGGAATCAGGCCCACAACCTGGGCATGTGTCCTGACCGGGAATTGAACTGGCGACCTACTGGTGCATGGGTTGATGCTCAACCACTGAGTTGCGCTAGAACAATCATCAAAATGGAAAGGCAACCCACTGTATAGGAGAACATCATTGCCAATGATGTATCAGATAAGGGGTTAATTTCCAATATACAGAGAGTGCTCATACAACTCAACAAAAGGAAGACAAAGAACCCAATTAAAAAATGGGCAGAGGAGCTGAATAGACATCTCTCCAAACAGGACATACAAATGGCCAAGAGACATATGAAGAAATGCTCAACATCACTAATCATCAGAGAGATGCAAATTAAAACAACAATGAGGTATCACCTCACACCTGTCAGAATGGCCACCATCAACAAATCATCAAACAACAAGTGTTGGCGAGGGTGTGGAGAAAAGGGGACACTAGTACACTGCTGGTGGGAATGCAGACTGTGCAGCCACTATGGAAAACAATATGGTGTTAACTCAAAAAATTAAAAATTGAGCTTCCATTTGACCCAGTGATCCCACTTCTAGGAATATACCCTAAGAAGCCTGAAACACCAATCAGGAAGAATGTATGTACCCCCATGTTCATAGCAGCACTATTTACAATAGCTAAGATCTGGAAACAGCCCAAGTGTCCATCAGTAGACGAATGGATAAAAAAGCTGTGGTACATATACACAATGGAGTACTAAGCAGCGGTAAGAAAGAAAGATCTCTTATCCTTTGAGACAACACGGAGGGACCTGGAAAGTATTATCCTAAGTAAAATAAGCCAAACAGAAAAAGACAAATACCACATGATCTCACTTATATATGGAATATAATGAACATAACAGTCTGAGGAATACAGTAGACCCAGAAACATGGAAGTAGGGCACAGACTGACATCCCTCAGAAGAGGGGGTGGGGGGGTGGGAAGAGATAAACCACAGAACTTATATGCATGTATGCATGACCAATGGACATGGACAACTAAGCCAGGGTCAGGGCGGGGGTGAGGTGGGGAGGGGGGTGCCAATGGGGTAAAAACGGCAAAATATCTGTAACAAAAAAAATAAAAAAATTTTAAAAATAAATAAATAAAATGAAAATAAGTTAACAAATGGGGGAGAAGGAAAATCTTTTCCTTAAAATAGAATGCCAACTAATACATGTAGACGGAATATGTAATTAGGAAAAGCAGCCTTTGGCAACCAACCATGGTAGTAATAATTGTTTTGGGCAAAGATTCGCAATGCAGGCTAGAACTAATGGGTGACAGTGTATAGTCTGGGAGTACTTCCTTGTAATTATTAATAAAGGGGAAACTATTGTCTATATAGGAGAAACACGACAGACACAATCCTAACTAAGAGCTGAAAGTTCATGTCACCAGTAATGGTCCAAAGAGATCTGTGCTCCCTTACCCGATGCCTTCGAAGGACACACTGATGCTTCTGTGGTGTTCTTGCCATGAATACATAGCCTGCATCAAATCATAGGGAGTATCCCACACACCAGAACTGTGGGACAGTCTACAAAATAAGTGGCCTAGCATCTTTAAATGTGGCAAGTTCATGAAAGACAGAACAAGGCTGAAGGCTTTTCCCGACGTTAAAACACACTATAAGGTCCTAGGTTGGGTCCTGGAGAAAGACCTTCTGTGTGTGTGTGAAGAACATTGGTGCTATGCCTGGCTAAGTCCGAACAAGGTTGGAGACTAGATACTATTCTTCCAACAGTGTTGATTTTCTGATGTGACGATTGTTCTGTGCTTCAAGAAGAAGAAAATATCTTTGTTTTTTAGGAAATACACTCTGTTGATTAGAGGTAAAGGGGCAACAGGCCTGCAACCTCAACGGGTTGTGGGGAGGGAGATAGAGTTAAGGAAATAAATCATTAAGTGCCAAAACGTTTGGAAATCTGGATGAAGGATTTAACAGAATTACCTGCCTTCTTTTTGCCTTCTTCCCGTAGGTCTGCATTCATTTCGAAATGAAAAGTTAAAAATAAAAAGCTCTGTGTTCTGGAAGACAGACTTACAGGAACAGAGGGTCCAGGGTCTGACCAAGCTGAACTGCAATGCACGAGCCCATATTGGTTAGCCCTGTGACCTTGAGCAAGGAATGTAGCTTCTCCCAGCCTCGGTTTTCTCATCAATAAAATAGAAACACCAGCGCCTGCTTCTCAGGTTGATGCGTACAAAGCACTTTTCACAGAGCTGGAACACTCCTGAACCTGCCTCCCCAGATGCCTCCGTCGGGGGCCAAGAAGATGCTCAGCTGACATGTTGACTGATGGGTTCGAGGGGCTGTTTTCATATGCACTTGGCTCCATTGGCTGGCCATGCTATGAAGTTCCAACTTTCTCTTGAAAATAACACTCCATAGAACAATGAATGAATCATAATGCAGTCACACTAAAATCTTAAACACTGGGGCTCCTGGTTTTCCTGAAAAGACCCTTCTCATTGCTAACCGAGTTTCCAGACCATGGAGGGAGGGTGGGGGAGGGAAGCAGGCGGAGGGGAAAGAGGCAGAGGGCAGTTTGGTGTCGGGAAACAAGAGACACGAGGGTTTGGGCTGGGAAGGTCGCAGAGGAGATGACATGAGGAAGTCTTGCTCTGGGTTCGAGAGTGGGTCAGCTTGAACATCCTTGAAGAAAAGGGAGTTCCATTTTCTTTATTTTTAAATGTTGGGCTTTGTGTTATTTCACAGCACGTGGTGATACTTCAAACTACTTTACCTCCAGTGAGGTGATGTTCTTGGAAAATAAGAAGGACTTTGCCAGCCAGCTGCCCTCACCCCATACCCTTCTTTAAGGCACTAAAAGCTTGTACAACTAGACCCTAACCAGGGCAGGGATGAAGTAGAAAAGCTAGTATTGGGCCCCTTGGCAGGAATGGGTTAGGTAAAAGTGCGGTGGGAAATGATATTTGAACTGTTGGATAAACTGTAGGTTGCTATGTTTTACTTTTTTAAATGCACGACTTTTAAATGACGCTGCTACCGCCCTGGCTGGTTTGGTTCGGTGGTTAGAGTGTCAGCCTGCGGACCAGAGAGTCCCGGGTTCAGTTCCAGCTAAGGGCATGTACCTCGGTTGCAGTTTGTCCCCAGCCCCAGTTGGGGTCGTGTGGGTGGCAACCAGTGGATGTGTCTCTCTCTCGCATTGATGTTTTTCTCTCTCTCTCTTCCTCCCTCACTCCCTCCCGCTCTATCTGAAGATAAATGCAAAGATGTCCTCGGGTGAGGATAAAAAAATAAATTAAATAAATGAGGCTGCTACCCCTGACCTCCATTAACCCCTGGACGCTTTCCATGCGTTTTCTCCTCTGTGACAAAGCTTGTATCTGCCCCTTGTATCTCCACAAGGGGAGAGTGATGTTGACAGGAGTCGCTCACTTCAGTTCTCATGGTGGATGGAAAAGGCCGCGGCCCCTATTAATACAGAAAGCCCAGGGACTCTTACCCAATGTGGATGGTTATCTTCCCTCTCTCTTTACTTCTCCCCAAAGGGGTCACAGAAGAAGCTACTATCTGTTTCTCAAGACAGCTACCTGCTGTCACAGAAGTACATCGGTGGTGTTTTGAGATTGCCATATATTTGATATTTTCCTCTTGAATAAAATCCTTTGTAAGGGACTTCGAGAAAATTACACTTATTTCGGGAATACAATGAACAAAGTAAGCTGACAAACAAAATAGATCCAGAGACCTGGAAGCAGAGGGAACAGAGCGACAGACCTCGGAGGGAAGGAGGGGGCCGGAAGAGGTAAACCAAAGACCTTACACGCCTGTGTGCACAACCGATGGACGCAGACAACAGTGCGGGGAGGGCGGTGGGGGCAGAGAGGAGGGTGTCCTTGGGGACAAAAGGAGGGACATCTGTAATACTTTCAACAATAGAGATTTAAAAAGGAAAAGAAAACTATACTAGTCTCGGCCTCTTCGTCCACGGTGCCCTGCCTGCAAAATGGTTTTGCGAGCAGCGAGTGGGCCCGCTATGGAGTCACTAGCTCTCAGCTGTCCCCGTTTCTCCGCGCTCTCCAGTGTCTCCGTGCCAGCTGGGAGGGTTACACGGTGCCCACTGAGAGGCAGAGCGCTCAGCACACAGTGACTCGGGGGGTCTCAGAACCCGCAGCAGCAGCCGGGTGCGGGACCCTCACGGAGGGGCCGCGATGTCACCTGGCCCTGTCCAGCTGTGAGGACGAGCTGGGCCTCTCCGGTCTTCTCAGTGGCTTTCCCGAGAGCTCGCTATCACTGTCACAGGGGCCCAGCTGCAAGGGCTTCGGAACCAAGGCAGGAGGCGGCTAGTAGGTGGGCTTCTCACTCGCGGGAAATGGGTCCTGCTGCGTTTCACCAACGCCTAGGAGCACTCAGCTAGTGTGAAGGACCCTCGCTGTGCCCTGGAGGTGGTTCTGGGAGTCAAGGAGTCGCTGAGGAAATGCAGGTCAAATGTGGGCTCCGTCCCCATGCGGCTTACATTCTGATGGGAAACTCAAGGGGTAAATCCATCATCACAGAATGTATTATATAATTACCGTTGTGAACAGACAAGGGAAGGTAGACTATGAGGAACAGAAGAGGGAACAGACTCACCTAAAATGTGGAGTTAGAGGTGAGTCTATGAGGCTGTGAAGGGCAGAACCACAAGGAGGGGCAGCAGTTATGCAGGAGGTGCCGAGAGAGACACTCCCAGAAGAGCAGACAGGGGGTGGAGTTGTGCAGAGGAGTGCCATGCACCCCAGGATCTCAGTGCTGAGGTCGGTGGGGCAGGAGGGCCTGGCCAGAGACCCCGCATGGGGGGACTTGTAGGGACCGGGTCTTTGGGGCAAAGGGGAGCAGTTATACGATTCAGCAGAAGGGGTCACATGTTGGAAGGGTTGGAGCAGCATGCTCAGTGTTGCGTATTTAAACCCCCATGTTGCCGCTGTGGGGAACGGGATGGAGTGGACATGCGCAGAGAATGTGGGAAATTATCCCAGGAATTAAACAAAAAGTGAGAGTTACTTTGATTAAGCTGATGACAGAGTAAAGATAAGGTGACTGATTCTGAGAGGCTCGTTGGGCACAGTGCTGGGCTCTAGGGACGCAGCAGGACAGTGCTCTCGGGTCGGACCCGGAGAAGGACAAGGAGCCTCCCCCCATAGGGCGACAGAGGGATGTGTCGGCGCGAAGGGTCAGGGGTTTAGCTGGATCCAAAGGCAGGCTTCCCAGAGGTTTTAATACTTGAGGCAACACTTGCACTATTGAGAGGTTGTGATGCTTTACATGTAATTTCTTTCCTTCCTTTCTCCCTCCCTCCCTCTCTTCCTTCCTTTCTTCCTTCTCTTTGCCTATTTTGTCTTTCTTTCCAGTTATTTCTAACATTGCTGCCTCATCATATACGTTGTCTTACTGTGGGATAAAGGGATAAAGATCAAGGGAGTTTTAGGTCTTACTAAACAAATAATTGAGGATTTTCCTAATCTTTTTTTTTTGCTAGTATATCATTTTTTCTAATACCACTGTTTAAAGACATTTGTCCTGGATTCCAGGTCATTCATGATCGTCAGTAAATAATATTATTAAAATGTTTAAGTGTGTTGGTATTTCACAAGTAACCAAGCTCAGCACTATTATAAATACCTACACCTTGAGATTAAAAAAAAAAAGAAATGCTAAGAAACAACCCATTTTCAGAAACGAAGAGCAGACAGAAGGGACGTTCCCAGAGGTGGTATTTGGTTCTCAGCACTTCGCCTCCCGGGCCAGGTGCTCAGACTTTTACACACACGCTTGTCAGTTTCTAATTGTAAACCTAGGTCCCCGCTCCTCTCTGCTCAGCGCTTAGAAATGGCACGTGCCCCTGCGCCCCACCCCTTCTCAAGTACCTCATCTCTCCTAACTTCCTTTGCTTGATCCTGCACCTGGCTCGGCCTCTACATAGTCTCCTGTCGCCGCTGCAGCAAATGCACCAAGGAGGGGGCTCAAAACAACAGAATGTCTTCTCCCTCTCCCGGGGTTCTGGGTCCAGGCGTCTGACAGCAAGGTGTCAGCTGGGCCCGCTCCCTCTAAACGTAGAAATGACGAGGAAGAGATGCATGAACGGTGACAGAGGCTTTCCAAATACCGGGGGGCGGGGGCGTTCTTGTTTTGGGGATGCCACTGCTGTGGAAGAGACTCGTGCATGGCAGATTGGAGAAGGTCAGGTATTGGTTACAGCCGTCAGGCCACGACCGCTCTGGGAGAGCCTCGTCCCGCGCCAGCATGCCACACAAGGTGGATTTCAGTGGCGCCGGGACAGGCCAAGCACATTTCAATGTGCTCTTCCATCTTCTCTGCGGCTCTACGTCATTCCTGGGGTAGATTGTGTTCATTTCGGGCACTTCAGCGTCTGCCTGGATGGAAGGTCCCATTCAGCCCTAAAGGTCCTCACGCGCCCAGGTGACAGCATCAGAAGGCCTTCAAGGCTCTGCCTTGTTGGGCCCACCTGAACCGTTTCTCCCTCCTACCTTACACCGGACTGCTGCTGGTCCCTGAGGACCTTGTACGTTACTTATAATAGCCTGGGGTTTCTGAGTTGAATGATTCCTAAGAGGGAGGCTTGAGCTTAGACGGCTCCAGGACCCAACCATCTAATGCCTGTTTGAAAGCTTCATGCATGAATCCTCTGATCATTAAAAAAAAATTTTTTTTTCTTTATTTATATTAGAGAGAGAGAAAGGGAGAGGGGGAGAGAGAAACATCAATGAGAGAGAACATCGACTGGCCGCCTCCTGCATGCCCCCCACTAGGGATCGGACCCACAACCTGGGCATGTGCCCTGACCAGGAATCGAACTGGCGACCTCTTGGTTCATGGGCTGATGCTCAACCACTGAGCCACACCGGCCGGGCTGTTTTAGGCACTTTTGTTTGAATGATCTCAGCGGTTCCTCACAGCATCATGACAAGGGAGGTATTCATAGTATTCTCCCTATTGGATGTAGAGAGCGATGCTAAGAAACGTCACGTGTTTCTCCCAAGGCCAGCAAGTGAACTGGGATTGCAGCTGAGCCTGTCTCACTCCAGGGTCTGAGTCCTGAGCTACTAGTCTGTGAACTTCCTGAGAGTGGAACAGTGCAGTGGATCAGTCAATCCACCTTGGTCATCCCTTAAACAAGTGCGAATACCTTGGGCCAGGTAGATGAAGGGGAAAAATGAAAATAATTCTGTGACGGGGCTTCTTTTGTCTTGCTTGCTTCAGGAAGAAATAGACATACACAAAGCGAGAAGCACCCATTTCCTGACGCCCTGTCTCCAACAGTGGCGATGCTGATAACAACGGTAATGAAGCGTAAGAACTATTTCCTGTAGTAACTCATACTAGCCACTATTTACTGAATGCTTACGATTGGCCAGGCATTTTCCTAGGCACATCCCACACATTTTCCCACTTAATGTATATAACGTCTTGTGAAGAAAGGAAGCTCAGAAAAGAAACTTAAGAAACTTGCCCAGCTGCTGTGGCTCAGTGACTAAGCATCGACCCCTGCACCAAGAGGTTGTCAGTTCGATTCCTGGTTAGGGCACATGCCCAGGTTGTGAGCCCGATCCCCAGTGGGGACCATGCAGGAGGCGGCCAGTCGATGTTCTCGCTCATCCATGTTTCCTCTCTATGTTTCTATCTCTCCCTCTCCCTTCTTCTCTCTCTCTAATATCAATAAAGAAAAAAATTTAAAAAAAGAAAAGTTAAGAAACTTAAGTTCTATCACAATACTGATAAGTGATTCATCTAGACTGTTCTGAGCCCAAAGCCGATGCCCTTAACCACTCTGATGTATTTCCTCACACGTTTGTTCAGCACAGGGTGTGGATTCAGAAGACAGCAGGTGAAACGTACAACTTGTGTTCCTAGGCAAGTGCTTGACATCTCTGAGCTCTGTTTTATCATTTGTAAAAAGGGGTGTTACTGCCGACCTCCTGGTGGCCTTTATCTCTCTTGGAATTCCAATATTTGACACCAGTGTCTTGAATATTTGTTCAGTTGGCAAAAAAAGGGGGAGGGATATGAATACAGTGCCCACGACTCGGCCAAGTTTGCACATGACTGAAAAGAAAATGTATTTATTTATCCAGAATAGCTTTACGTAAAAGCTGTTCCAAATAGCTGTACCAAAAACTGATATTTGTCCCCCAAAGAAAAACCAATATTACCTGATATTTTTTGCAACTAAATACAGTTTTGTGGCCAATTGCTGCCAGTGAGATGGGAGCAGCACTGGCGGATGCTGCTTCTTGATTGAATATTTTAAGAAAAGGAATATGCCCTTCGTGTCCCCTTTCCCCACTGGCTGGGTGAGAGGCGGTGGTGAATACCTGGGACCGTGACGACAGAAGTAACATTGCACAGATGCCAGAAAACAAGAGATACCAGGTCTTTATTTTTCCCCTTTATTTATTTTAGAGAGAGAGGAAGGGAGAAAGAGAGAGAGAAATAGAAACATCGATGAGAGAGAACATCAATTGGCTGCCTCCTGCATGCCCCCCACTGGAGGCTTGGCCCACAACCTGGGCGTGTGCCCTGACCGGGAATCGAACCAGAGACTCTTGGTGCATGGGTTGATGCTCAACCACTGAGCCACACCAGCCGGGCAAGAAGCCAGGTCTTAAAGATGTAGGTTTGCACATATGTTTCAGACAGATGCTCTGCTCTCCACCAGGTCTCTAAGTGACAGAGTGGGGACACCACAGCAGTCCTGGACGATCACATGAGAGAGAAATACACATCTTATTAAAACCACAGGCATTCAGGATCTTGGCAATGGCATCTGAAATCCACATCATAACTAATAAAAGGAGAGGATGGAAATCCACTGAGCCAAGTGATATTGAAAAAGTTCTTTGAAGGTTCAGCTTATGCACAGTCTCTAATGCAAAAGAACCTGGCACGTTTTAAGGTAAGAGCTCAGCTCAACTTAGAGCACCTGGTGGGCAAAAGGGTGGAGGTGATGAAATAAATCTGCAGGGGTCATCAGGCACCAGGTCATGAAAGATGTGTTTCCGTGTTAAAGAACATGAACTTGAACCTGGGGGCAATGGTTAGCCACAGAGGTCTTCCAAAAGGAAGTGACATGATACTTCGGAACTTTAGAATAACCCATCACTGTCCTCAGAGTTATCAATAGATTTTTTCTTTTGATTATTCAAGGTGGCAGACCCTCCAAAAAGCATTCTCTCTCTTTGTTTAAATTGCAAGCCCCTTGTAGGGAGGAGGTTTTCCATTTCTTTCTTGTGTGGCTTATAATTAGCCATACACGAGCAGTAACTGATGACGCAGCAGTTTTGAGAGAGCTTGCCGTGGATTCGAGACGGATGTCGGGCCTGCCGGAGCTGCTTGCTATGAAGAGGACCCGGACAATGGCTCAGCAGTGCCCCTTCCTGCACGGTTCCTCTCGAGGTTTATTTTTCTCTCACTGAATTGTGTCTATTTTTGTTCCCGCTCTGTGTTCTCAGCGCCTAACTCAGAGCCTGACTCACAGTGGGTTCACCATAAAAACCAACACAAAGCCACGTTTCACGCACAACTACCATGTTCTGCCTTACATTCCAGCTCTGTAAAAGGCGCAGGCAGAACATACTCTTGATGGAAACATGCATCACCACACCCAGTGGGTTAACCGGATGACGCGTCACCATAACGGATAAGGGATGAAGCTGAAGTATAAATCAAATATAAGTAAAAAGCAAGAAGGGCGGGATCAACTAAAGTCAGCTTGGATGATGCACTGATAACACCCTTCTTGAAAGCTTTTGGAATTTTAGGAATCGGTGTTCGCAAGAGCGTGGTAGTGATTTCTGTCCTTCCCCAGAGAGTACGTGGCAGGGAGCCTGCTCGGTTCAACAGCAGAATAAAGTCATCCACAAACTCCAGGACCACACCGGAGAAGTCTGGCAGTTCTGCGAAAGACTGAAAACAGAGTTGCCATCTAACCTAGCCATTCCACTTCTAGGTAGACACCCGGAGGAAATGAAAACATATGTCTCTATAAAAGCTTATAAACACATTTTCATAGTCATATTATTCATAATAGTGAAAAGTGGAAACAACTCAAGTATCCATACACTGATGAATGGATAAACAAAACAGGGGATATCCATGCAGTCGAATATTATTTGGCCATAACATCGAATAAAATACTGATGTATGCTACTATAAAGATGACCTTTTAAAAAATTATGCTTAGTGAAAGAAGCCAAACAAAAAAGATCACAGATCGTATGATTGCATTTGTATAAAACATCCAGAAAAGGCAGATACATAGAGATACAAAGTAGGTTATAGGCTCCTAGGGGCTGGAAGGAGGATAGAGGATATGAGGCATGGCTACTAATGGGCACAGGGTTTCTTTGGGGGTGATGAGAACGTTCTAGAATTGATAGAGGTAATAGTTGCACAGCCTTGTGACTATACTAAAAAGCATGGAATTGTACACTCCAGATGAGTGAACTGTATGCTATGTCAAACGTAGCTCAATAAAGCTGGTGTGAGAAGTAAAATCCAAGAATAAGAACTTCTCTAATAGGCCATTGCATGTTAGTCATGGGCAGCAGCCGAGTCCATGGAAGGGGACACATCATCACAAGTGCTCTGTGACTTTGGACACGTTGTCTCAGCTTGTGAAGTCTTGGCTTCCCGATCCGCAGGACAGGAATTCGGAAGATGCTGTTGGTACCTGCTCCTACCACTGTGCGTCACCAAAGGTTTCTTTCTGTAAGACTCTGTGTCTCTCCACATGAGGGCTTCCTCCAGCCATAGAAACATGCTTGCACCCCCCCCCCCCCCCCCCGCACAGCACAACCAGAATTTCTTGGGAGTCAATGCCCTGGAAGTAGCTCTCAACTAATTGCAAACAGGAGCTGGTGGATCGGTACCCCGTCTCCCTCGCCAATCGCGTGGCGTGGCTCAGCAGTGTTCTACGTGTCTCCCAGACATACCAAGGAGCGCTGAGCCCCAGTTACCCACAGCAGCAACCCCTTCATTACTGTAGTCTTTACCCCTTCCCCTCGCTTCTCCATTTTCTACCAGCACTCCCTGGCATCAACTCCCAAATAAACCACCTGCACACAAACCCTTTCCTTTGAGTCTGCTTCAGAGAGAACTCAACTTAAGACAAGAGATATTCTGAGCCTTCTTTTAGGACAACTGGAAGGATGAAATGAGATTACACATCAAACCCAGCTGGGGTGGCTCAGTGGTTGAGCGTCGACCCATGCACCAAGAGGTCACCGGTTTGATTCCCAGTCAGGGTACATGCCCAGGTTGTGGGTCCAATCCCCAGAGGGGGGCATGCAGAAGATGGCCAATCGATGTTCTCTTTCATCAATGTTTCTATGTCTTTCTCCCTCTCCCTTCCTCTCTCTCCAAAATCAATAAAGAGAAAAAAAAAAAGATTACGCATTGAACATTTCAGTGCTGTGTCTGACCACTTAATAACGGTTATCTATCATCCCTATTATTATTGACTTTTGTTATTACTATTGAAAACAAATAATTCACTTGAATTTTTCATCAGATCTGGCCCATCTAAAAGCCTTCCTTATGTATGAGAAATGCCAAGCCAGTATTGTGCTTATTATTTCACTAGTGAGCATCTCGTTAATTATTTCCCCCCTAAATGACTCTAGGTTATCAAAAACCTTATCTAACAAACTGCATAGTTAAGTAATAATTCATATGCTCTCCCATATTTTATTAATCAAAGACACATATAACTGCCAATCAGAGCTTGTGACCAGCATGAAATTACTAGGGTCACTACACAGAACTGATATAATTTCTTTCAAAAGCAAAGAATCGTGATATTTTTGTTAGTCTGTGAAGCTTCATCACTTGTGAATGTATGACTACATTAGATTTTCTGAAATAGCTAAGATACTGTGCAGACCTCTGTTGCTATCATCACGGTCTCCTTAGACCCAGGAACCCCATGTTGGTGATTGCTGATTTCATAAACAAAAATTTGTTAAGAAATATGTTTGTTTTTGTTATAAAAAATTGCATCAATAAAACCTTTATTGCCATATTTGGCAGTAACCTTTCCTTATACAATGAGAAAATAAAGGATAAATGAATTTTTTGTAATGTATTTTTTAACTTGACCTTTCACAATAAAACATTCTCAAATCTAAGAGCGGCTGCATTACTTGAAGATGCCAAGTCATTTCCAGCTTCCCACTGCAATATTTAGAGATCACAGACGATGGGGAAAATAATAGAAGAAAGAAGGAGGAGAAAATGAGCAGTTTACAACACTAGAGTGAAGGGAATATCTCTTTCTCTAATGCTTGAAGCAAACATCACTTACTGGTGCTGTGTTGATAGGCAACAATGTTGTGTACATTTGCTTGGCTCTCTGAATTCCCTTTCCCTTGTCTACCCTGCTCTGTCCTCAGGTCTATCACTGGGAAGCCTTGTCCTCAAGTTTCCAGCTGAGTTCAGCAGATGAAGAGCATCCATGAGAGCTCAGAGATGAAGGAGGAACAAGGCAGAAAGTCAGTTCCCCTAGTTCCCTTCCTAAAGGTCATGAAGGTTGGCTGCGGCCCTCACTTGACCACAGCCCTGAGACAGGCAGCTCTTTCCACACATCTCTCTATGATTCTGGTTCTGGTCTCTGCTCTCACCCTTTACCCCATAACCTTTGTGGTGATAATACTACCCCACCTTTTCTGGGCGCAGGAACTTGAACAACCCCTTGTGATCTCTCTAAACGTGGTCCACCATCTTTACATTCTGTTCCATTTAACCAGTTTAATTGCATCATCTGTTCTCTGCCAGAACTCTCACTGATACCCAGAGAATCTAACCACAAATTAGAGGGCAAAAGAGCCATGTTGATGCGGTCAGTGCAGGCCAGCATCTTGTAGCACAGGGAGAGTAGAAAGTGGTGGACAGTGTTTCTGTTGGGCTCTATCCGGCCCAACAGAATTCCCAATACATAGGAGAGATATAGAACCAAATTCATAGGGTCAGTATGAGAAGCAAGTGACATAATCCATGGGAAACATTTAGTGCACTGTCTAGCGCATAAATTAGCAAATAACTAATAGACATCAGCTACTGTTATTATGCGCAAGGGCCTGTAGAAAAAATCCTGTTCATTGTCTAATTTTCTCTCCCATATGCTTGGGATCTGAACCCACATTAGAGTCATCACTGACGTTAAGAGGACAAATTACCTGCATGAACACTGGCCAACACTCATTGAGAGCTTACTGATTGCCAGGAACGGTGCTAATCGCTTTCCAAGTGTTGTCTCATTTAACACAACAGTACTATCAGGGAAGTCATTTAAAATCATTCTCTTACAGATGAGGAAACTAAGTAGGCTAGTAGGATTAAGGGCGCTTCCCCAGCTCACCTGGCGCAGAACCGGGAGAAGTGGCATTTGAACCCAGTACTATGTATCCATGGCCAGCATCCAGGCTTCCCTGTTTACCAGAGACAGATTCTTCAGAGCAAACCCCTAGCAACTTGATGGGCATGGAATCAGGTTGACTGAGCGTTGAAAAATGTCTACGCATTTATCACTGTCCAAAATCCTTTCAAGAAAATATGCTGTAATTGTACATTCAATTCAACACAATGTTCTAACGAAGCATGCAGCAAAGTGACATGTGTTGAGATTGTGATCCTGTGGGGAGGGAGTCTTATAAAACTTGCGCCGAAGACAAATGACAAACAGGCAGATGTGGTGTTTATGGCCCTCTTTGTGGTACCTCTGTGGCTCCCCAGAAGACAATAGAATGCTTACGAAGACACACTGAGCCCCCCAGGCCCCGTGGGCATATGATAGCTGTACCAGCAAGAGGATTTATGTCCTTTTTGTCCTTGAATATTTACCAAACTCCACACTGAGGAGATAGTCATGGTCACCAGAGAGAGTGTGGATCAGTGATGAATGGATCCCCTGGGTCTCTGGAATCCTCTGGGCCTCCGCCAAGTCAGGTCAGGCCTGTGACTGTCTGGGGAAACACATGAGAACCCTGCAGATGCTGTAGATGGGGGAACTTGGCATCTTGGTGCAATGAGACTAACTGTCCTGGACTGAACTTGTCAGTGGTCTAGGCTGAGAATCTGAATGTGGCCACGTTCAGTGCTGCTGGTCAGGACTTGACTGTTTCATGGTGAGCTATGTCCTAGGCTTGGGTGGAGATGGAAAGACCTGTCATACTTCAGTTTTACCAATGCAAATGGCTAAATATGAGTGACCCTGCTCATGTCTACACCTCCAGCACTGGGTAGGGCACACCTAATTACAGGTCAATTAATATTTGTTGAAACAATGAAAAGCTACCCCTTTTTGGGGAGCACAGACAGCCTTTCTTCTCCAGAGACTTGGAAGGGGAAGAGAAGTGGAGGAAGGGGAGACTCTGTTGCCAGTTCATAGTCTCACACACTTTGAGACGAGGCTTCTATACACACACACACACACACACACACACACACCCCACAACATGGCTGTTTTGTTCTGGACCCTCACCTGGCCACAGGTGATTGATCCAAGAAAAGGTACCTAAACCAAACTGGACCAATAAAAGTCCCCTCAAGAATTTGAAATTCAGGACCTGGACAGCACCCATGCCAAAGCCTGTCAGTGGTGGAGTCCTAGACAAATTACAGCAACAGGCATGCTTTTGTTCCTTTCCCTTTGTGAGCCAATCCCTCTTCCGACTCCATGCACATACCCCTACCCCACTGCCACAGACTGAAATGTGTCCCCTCAAAAACATATGTTGCAGTCCTAACACTCGGTACCTGAGAACAGGACCTTATTTGGAGATAGGGCCTTTCGAGAAGTAATCAAATTAAATTAGGTCATTAGGGTGGGCCTTCATCCTATAAGACTGCAGTCCTTTTAAAAAGAGAAAAGTTGGCCCAGTCGATGTGGTTCAGTGGATTGAACGTTGTCCCAAGGACTGAGAGGTCCTGGTTTGATTCCTGGTCAGGGCACATGCCCAGGTTGTGGGCTTGATCCCCAGTAGTGACCATGCAGGAGGCAGCTGATAGATATCTCTCTCTCACATCAATGTTTCTATCTCTCTCTCCCTTCCTCTCTCTCTAAAACATCAATAAAAATATTTAAAAATAAAAATAAAAAGAGAAGTTTTGGACATGGATACAGAAATGCACACAGAGAGAACACCATGTGAAGATAAAGGCAGCGATTGGGTTGATGTATCTACAAGCCAAGAATGCTGAAGATTTCCAACAAACTACCAGGAGCTCAGAGGCATGGAACCAATTCTCCCTCACAGCTCTCAGAAGGAACGGATCCTATCAGCACCTTGATCTTACACTTCTAGTTTCCAGGACTGTCTGAGAATAAAATTTCTGTTGTTGAAGCCACCTGGTCCATGGTACTTTGTTACAGCAGCTCTAGCAAACTCATACACACACCTACAATATTCTTCTTTCTGTTTTTCCTATGTGTCTAATATTAGAGTGGCTTCCCTTTGCCAGCTCCCGAAAGAAACTTAACTGAGACTCCAAGTAAACCACAGTGAAAACGGATTCTGATTTTTTAAAAAAGTATGTCTATCACTGTTCATATAAGGATTATGGCTCCTATTGAACAATGAAAGCAAAGTTGAGTTTGAAAACCAAAGCACCTCATAATTAACACAAAGATGCTGCATCTCAAAGACCGAGGAGAAACACTTAGACCACAGAACAGCTTTTCCCAGGTATGAGAAGGATGAGAGAAACAATTTGTTTCTCCGTTGCTAACATGGATGGCAGAAAACAAAGAAACCCTTAAGGGCAAACCCATTGTTGTGTTCTCTTTTTGTTTTGTTTTGTCTCAGCTCTCATTAAAGAAGAGACAATTATAAAAATAAATGCATGCATTGAAGTATCAACCCTCTTAAGAATTGGCACGAGATTTCCTGTTGTGAGTTAAATTGTATCTCCCCCAAAAGATGGGGTGAAGCCCTAACCTTGGGTACCTGTAAATGTGACCTTATTTGGAAATAGAGTCTTCGGACATGTAATATAGTTAAGATGAGGTCATTTGGATGGACCCTAATTCAATATGGCTGATATCCTTTGATGAAGAGGACAATTCTCTAGGAAGACTCAGGGAGAACACCATGTAAAGATAAAGGCAGAAAATAGAGTAGTTCAATAACAAGCCAAGAAACACCTGGGGCTACCAGAACCTAAAATAGGCAAGGAAGCATCCTCCCCTGGAGGATCAGGAGAGAGCATGGCCTTGTCAACAACTTGAAGTAGAACATCTAGCCTCTAGAACTGTGAGAAAATACATTTCTGCTGTTTAAGTCACCCAATTTGTGGTACTTTGTTATGGCAGCCCTAGGAAACTCATCCAACCCCCTCTCTCAAAATCTTGGCATGAGCCATAGAGAAGAATTACTTGGGCAATGTGATGGCAATTTGTAGACTCTCTTACAACGTAGAGTTGAAAGATATTCATATCAACCGGATCCCTTACAGTAATATTGGTAATACTGAAAGTGATATTAATCACTTAAACAGTCTAGAGAGACGATATATAAAACACTTTTCCTCTCAATTTCTAGCCCTCATTAAAATAGTTTCAGTCATTTTATGTTAAAATACACAGTACAGTACAGTCATAGTTGAGCATTGGTCTGATTCAAGCCAGGAGGATGAGTTATTTCGTGCCTTTTGGTAAATGTTTGATAAAAGTTGCTTTTGAATGGAGTAAAATAGACAACTGAGGAAATTCAAGGAAGGGCAGAGCATTGTAATCAATGTCTTTGAAAGTGACCAACAGCAAACCATGTCCTATTCTGTGTCACTAAACTCTGTTCTTAGAAGAAAACAAAAACAAAAATATTGCCATCCTAATGGGTGAAGAACTCTTTCTTCACTTTCCAACAAAGATCCTCATGACTTTGATCTTTCGGTTGTTCACAAATAATGATTTGTTTGATCTAAAAATAATTCTTCTGCAAGGATAAAACAGATATTTATTTTCTGAGACTGTTAAAGGAAGCACACTGAACTCTAAGGGAGGTGGGGGAAAAGATAAATCTATTGAAGACATGCTGTGTGTTAAATTTACTGCTGATGTCCCAAGAAAATCTTCCTTAATATTTTTAGACTAAGATTAATGTATTTGCAGACAAGTTGAGAATATAAAGAGTCTCAACTGAACATCTGTTTCATTGTCTTGGTCCTGGAGTCAACCTTCTGGCATAAAAATTTAGAAAGCAGATTTGGAGGAGTAAATACATAATTTTGGTTTATCCAAGTAATTTGCTCATGTGCTTGGGGAATCAAAATGGTTTCTCATTTCTTTGTTTTGACAGAAGATTAACTTCAGAGGTACTGGCTTGATTAAGCATTGTATGACAATGTCTTTTAATGTCCATTAAATAATGCTTAGTACAGTAAATGTTAAATTACCATGTTCTATCTCCATAAATACATGTGAAGCCCATATGAATGCCAAATGAATTCAATATGGTCATTTCTACTACAATAAATGCCAAATGAATTCACAGTGATGAGGCACTTAAAATGTCATACACTTCCAACTGGTCCCATCATGAATTCATTACTGCCATGTGACACCCATCCTTGTCAGTGTTTCCATTTTAACTACTATTTTTAGCAGTTCATAATAAAATTCCACTTGAGGAATTGATTCTCATTGGAAATACAGAAAAGGAACTCTAAGTCTGAGAAGGTAATGCCAAAATAACTTTTGGTACATTGTGAAAGTCCCCACACCCACAATCTGCACGATTAAGTTGAATAAACACATATAGAGAAGTTCTGAAATAATATATCTTTGTAAAATTTTACTCAGTTTTGTAATATTCTTATTGAGACAGATGTGTCAGAATCACACATAACAGACACGTGAAAACTTAGATACTATACGTAACTATTTTAATCAAGACACAAGCCTGGAGCCCTGGCCAGTGTGGCTAGGTTGGTTAAGTATCATCCCATGTACTGAAAGGTTGCAGGTTCGATTCCCAGTCAGGGCACATAACCAGGTTGTGGTTCAGTCCTGGTCAGGGTGAATGCAGGAGGCAGCTGCATCGAAGTTCTTCTCTAACATTGATATTTCTCTCTCTCTCTCTTTAAAATCAATAAGAACATATAAAATATTTTTTTTCAAAGGAGACACAAACATAGATAATATCATGGATTTCATGATCTAGAATTTTCATTTTTTCCAGGACTATCCAAGAAACCAATACTGCAACTACTCTTGATCACCCTTTTGTGAGTGGGAGGTAGAAGTAGTCAGAAAAATTTAGTGAATATAGACAACAGGAAGAAAAGAGAGCTGGAGAAATACAAACTGAAGATTGATGTATGTGACTTGTATACAGGTAGTAGGGATAATGCCAATTCTGGTTGAGGAGTCACAGATCCTTACATGGGTAAATATACAGTTAAAACGCAAACGATGATATTGTTGATATCAGAGTTAGGAATAAAGAAGAGAGACAACCTTAAATGTTCTTACAATATTTGATGTAATCTATGCATATACTGTTAAAGACTTTGGCCTACCATTATGAGCAATAATTTGATTGTTTTTATCTAATTTGTGATAGTATCTATCTATCTATCTATCTATCTATCTATCTATCTATCTATCTATCTATCTATATTCTAAATGTAGATTCTGCTTAAAACACTTTGAATTTCACTCCAGTGATTGTATATATAAATCATTTGACTTCCAATGAATTTCTAAGCATATGTATTTTATGTTACAGAAATATAAATCAGATATGTTGACTTGAGATTTTGTTTTGTTATTGAACCAATATCAAGATTTATTTTATATGAGGAGATAGGACAATTTAGTCAGAGTGCCTGAGTTTCAATGAAATATTTTACCAGAAATACTGCTACTTATGGCTGAACTTACATTTCTGAGAGACTACTGATGTCCTTCTACTGATTATTCTATCTGTGTACCTACCTCTCGCTCCCTTTCTCCATCCATTCATACAGCCCTCCATGCATCCATCCATGCACCCATCCATCCTTTTATTCATGTACTCAGCAAATAGTTATGGGCGTCCACTGTTTACTAGATGTTGTGATAGACATGAGGGGGGTGGAGTAGAAGATCAGAAAGACACATACTTTTCCTTCAAAGAGTTCAACTCATTGTAGGAAAGAGAAGCTACAAGATACCAGGAAAAGTGCTATAAAAGTTGGAAGTACAAAGCTCTAGCAAAGGCCAATGGAGAAGACAATTTATTTTCTTCAAGCGTCCATGGAAACCTTCCAAGAGGAGTTGCCACCAGGTTGAGGCCACTGAAGGAACTGAGACTGTCCCTAGGAAAGTGTTTGGAGGCTGAATGTGGAGGTAGTTATTTTATCACGGTCCCTTAACACTGCTGTCCAGCTGCCTACAGCTTCTGAAGTATTTTTGAGGGTAGTAAGACTTTTCCATGCCTCGCCTCTATAATGTTTAAACATTCAGCAAGATGGAAGGAGCAAAGGGAAACTTCCTTTCTTTGCAAGTGAGACATTATCAGAGGGGAGAGATTTTTTATTACAGACGTGTAATTCCATAGCAAAAAAGGAGGGGTCTGGCCCAAGCAAAACTAAATGAAAACAAATAAAACAATACAAAGCCTTTGATATATATCCCAGTAAAAAGTCGGAAAGGGGCTGTTTGTCATTGTTATAGTTCTTCTATCCTTACAGAAAGTGTAAATGGTGCAGAAAGTCTGAGCTCACGTCCCATTGTGTGATGCTCTAAGCTTTCCCTCAGTAGTCTAGGAAACATCTAAAAACCTATTTCGCACTTGATCTAGGTGTGTTGCCGAGATCTACACTGAGGATCTGCAAACCATGGCCCACAGCTTGTTTTTGTAAATAAAGTTTTATGAAAACACAGCCATACCCATTTGTTGACATATCACCTACGGCCGCTTTGTGGATACAATAGAACCACTGAGTGACTGGAGCAGGGACCTTATGGACCGGAAAGCCAAAAATGCCTGCTATCCCTGATCTATGTTAAGTTCCAGGTGAGAAATGTCTTTGAAATACTGAAAGCTCTGCTTAATCTGATTTATCCTCGGGGACCACAAAAACAAAACCCAATGACTGTTTTCATTTTTGTTTTGGCTGCCAGGAAGCTCCATCAAAATTGAGGCAACTTTATAAGTCATGACTGTCTGATTACCAGCATCTCCAGTCAATACCACTGACTTGATCTTTCTCCCCATGTATTTTTAAAATGTATTTTGTTTCGAAGTATTTCTAACTACTTTATTGAATGTGCTTTGTATAAACTGCTTAACATAATACTTTGTGAAATGAAGTAGAGAATGAATAGATAAGTAGTAATAGATAATAGAGCTATAAATCCATCCATCTGTATCTCCCTAATCAGTATCTCCCTGTATCTCCTTAAAAACAAATAAGTCCACAGGGGCATTGTAACAATCTATGTGTCGTTTTAGAAGGGGACAGTGATGGACAGGAACTCAGGGTATCTCAACAGCAGCACTACTGACATTTTGGGCCAGATTATTCTGTTGGGGAGTAGGGGCAGGAGGTTGTCCTGTATATTGGAGGATGTTAACAGCATCCCTGGTCTCTGCCACTAGATACCAGTAGCTACTCCTTCTCCACTGTGAAAACCAAAACCGACTCCAGTCATTGCCAAATGTCCCCTGGGAAGCAATCCCCACCCCCACCCCCACCCCAATCTACAGAAACCAGCTTCCTGGTACATTATTTCTTGATACACTTTTCCATCCATTTGCTGTGTTCTGATAAGAGAACAGCCATCTCACGGAGATGACCAAGCTCACTGAAGACACGAAGTATTGGTGAACACCTTGGGGAGCTACCCTCTTTGTAGCAGGCTAGGCCATCCCTCTGCAAGTCGTCCAGCAGCAGCCCAGGCCTGAAGACTGTAACAAGACCACAGCCCGTAGGGAGGATTTCAGTCCAGGGCCCGCCACAGCCTGCTCTCTGTGCTGCACAAAAAGAGGTGAAGTCTGTCACATACTCTCAGCCCTGGGAAGATCTTCCCCTGATCTCTAATGGCAGCAATGAATTAAGTAATGGCTGGGTAATGAATTGGGTTATTTCCTGAGGCTACAGATCAAGAGAAATTAAATAATCTCGAGGGGCCTGAGTTGATAAAGGGCTATTTAAGCGCCTTCACAGCAGTGGAAGCGGGGCCTGAGTAAGACACGGAGGTTGATACTACTGCCTGGACCCCTTTCTCCATAGACTGTGGGGTCAGCTGAAGCTGACCATTGCGGAGGCTGCATGAGACTGTGAGATTCCCTCAGTGATGCAGGAGCCAAATCTCTTGATAAAGGAAACTTCGTTCATTATTAGCACATCTTGTCTTGTTTACACCAAAGCCTCCAGAGACTGAATTTAGAGACATCTGTGTAATTGATCCAAGCAGTCTTAAATTGTATCTCAATGATACATCTTTAAGGGCTCGGGTAGGCTTATATTTTTTTGTTCCCCAAAGTATCTTGGACGTAATAAGAGCTCAATAAATATTTGATTGACTTGCCGGAAGCTTGGGGTTTTATCCACAGACACGACGTCAAACACATATGGTCTGCTGAGAGCCAAGCCGTCAGTCAGAGCCTCGGATGGAAGGAAGGGTCTGCCTAGTTCACCCAGAAAAGGTTTTCAGAATCTTATGCTAATAATCACCATTTTTATCAGAATTTTGTTCTATTTAGGTCTTACAAACTTTAACTATTGGATACTTCGTTTTATACATTAAAAGACAAAAGCTTTCAATCATTTCGACAACATTATATTTTCAGGAGGTCTATCCTGCAAAGGATACATTAGGAAAACAGATCTGTTCTGTACTCTCATCTGACTCATGCCTCTAAAGCAATATATAATATATTCATGTGGAAAGAAGAAATCACGCCTATATTTCTTTTCTATGCCTAAGAAAGGAGTCTGCAACAAAGACAATTAGAACGTAAGAACAGCAGATCAGTACGTGGGAAATGACAATAATTCTAAAACTATCAAATCAAATATGTAATTAAATGTATATAATTCAGAAGTGCAATTAGTCATGCACCATAAGGTATTTTAGACATATATTGATAGTGTTAGAACAGAGTTAGTATGTTCAACGGAAAATCAATTAGCGCATTCTTTTTTTCAGTATGCAAATAATTCCGTTTTTCTAGGGAGGCAATCAAGGATACCGGATAAAGCATCAACTTCAGAGTTAACAGAGGAACTGAGTGAAAATCTAGATCAGCACATTCCAGCTCCGTGATCATGGAAATCTTAAACCAGAGGGAATACAGTATCAAGGGAAGAAGATGGATCTTCTCGGAAACCTGAGTGCCCATCGGGACAGCACAACTCATCAGCTCTGTGACCTTTGGCAAGTCACGTATTCTCTTTGAGCTCCAGTTTCACGTCCTTACAGTGAAGTTATCCTACCTCTACCTGGGTATCTCTCTTGTTTTATTGGCATAATCCAGGCCAGGGCATCGACAACATGGTTTACACCAGCCGAATCAGTGCAACCGTCATCGAGTAGAAAGCTTTCAAGTGAGAGTAGCCCGGAGCACCAACTCCTGATGTGCTTCTCAGCCTGAATGACACATGGGAAAGCCATTCCGACCCCTCAAGGTGGTCCTCGGGCACATCCCATGGCCGGAATTTCTACCATTAGAGCTCTCATCACAGAGTATTTTAAATGACTATGTAAAAGAGAAAATGAGCCCTGGCTGGTTTGGCTCAGCAGTTAGGGTGTCGGCCTGCGGACCAATGAGTCACAGGTTCAGTTCCGGTCAAGGGCACGTACCTCAGTTGTGGTCCGTCCCTGGCACTGGTTGGGGTCGTGTGGGAGGCAGCCACTCAATGTGTCTCTTCATGTCGATGTTTCTTTCTCTCTCTTCTTCTCTCTTCCTCCCACTCTAGCTGAACAAAAATGGAAAAATGTCCTCGGGTGAGGATAACAAAAATAATAATAATACTAAATTAAAAAAATAAAAATAAAAGAGAAAATGATTAAAAAGTACCATCCTTGTACTGATACAAGGGTAGACACGAAAGGCAGGGAAATGAATAGAGTAGAGAAATGGACCACACACATGTGGCCATTCGATTTCTGACCAGGCGGTCACTATCACTGAGTGAGGAAAAGGAAGGTCTCTCAGTAAACGGTGCTGGAGCAGTTGAGGGGAGATCCATCTGGACCCCTACCTCACGCTCTACACAAAATTAATTTTAGGTAAAGATTCATCATAAAAGCCAATAATCAAGCTTCTAGAAGACAGAGTAGAAAGTGTTCTTGGCCTTGGAGCATGCAAAGATTTCTTAAATAAGACTCAAAAAGCAATAGTTAAACAGAAAATTAATAGAGAACATCTGTTTAGCAAAATACACCAATAATAAAGTAAGAGACAAACCACAGTCTAAGAGATGAGACTCGAGATGTACACATTTGACAAAGACTTAAATTCAGAATATATAAAGAACGCTTGAGCACAATATTCTCAAGGTCCACCCATGTTGTCACAAATGGCAATATTTCATTATTTCTTATGGCTGAATAGTATTCCATAGTATATATGGACCACATCTTCTTTATCCAGTTCTCTATCAAAGGACACTTTGGTTGTCTCCATGTTTTGGCCACTGTGAATAATGCTACAATGAACACAGGGGTGCCTATATCTTTGCAAATACATGTTTTTGAGTTTTTCAGGTAGGTGCCCAGGAGAGAGGCTGCTGGGTCATGCTAAGCATAACAGGTCACTCAAAAAAAGCTAACAACCATATGATTTCACGCACATGTGGGATATAAAACTGAAACTCATAGACGCAGACAACAGTATGGTGGTTTCCATGGTGACAGAAGATGATTTGACTTTGGGCAGTGGGCATATAATGCAATATTCAGATTAGGGATCATAAAAATACACACTTGGATCCTATATGCTCTTATTAACTGATGTCACCTCAATAAATTTAACAAATAAATAAAATAAAAACTTGGAAACAACAAAACAAGAACTCCTTAAATTACCATTAAGGGAAATTTCTTTTAAGTGAAAAAGGCTGCTTTATTCTGGAGAGCACCTCGGGTCTGGATGTAAGTAGCTGAGACAGGAAGTTGGTGATGGAGCAGGAACAGAAAATACGCTCGTAGCTGTAACAGACCCAGCATGCCTGGTGGAGAACTCAGGAAAGGAGAGATGGGAAGGGGAATAGGAAAAGAAAGCTGGGAGATGTGTAGGCAGCCACAGAAAATGTGTCTGTGCTCTGAAATATACTTAAAAATAGTCATGTTTAGTTAATATTTTACCGGGAGTTGATACAATCTCCAAATATAACTTTTCAGAATTTCAACAATGTGTGCTAACCACACAGGCTCCGTGTACATTTTTGTGAAAGGAAAGAGAGGGGCTCTCTCTGCATGTGAGTTGTGGACTATGAAGAGAATGATTAGAGCAAAACAACTAAATAAGCAGAAGCATGAGGTTGGAGCAGGAGGCGAACGCTGGTACATGAGCCCCCTGAAACTCCAAACGTTTCTCAGCTATCTCTGCACATTCACAAAGCATGGACTGGAGATTTGCACAAACATTATTTAGATTTCATAGGATGGGAGATCCCAGGTGACAGTTACCTTGTTTAATTGCTCCTCCCCCATTAAGCCTTTTGAGAACAAGATATATAATAGGAACTAAAAATATGTGATGGGCTCGGCCAGCATGGCTCAGTGGTTGAGCATTGACCCCTGCACCAAGAGGTCGCTGATTTGATTCCCAGTCAGGGCACATGCCCAGGTTGTGGGCTCAATCGCCATTGGGGGGCATGCAGGAGGCGGCCAATCAATGTTCTCACTCACCGATATTTCTCTCTCTCTCTCTCCCTCTCCCTTCCTCTTTCTCTCTAATATCTATATATATATATATAAAAAGATAAAGTCTAAAAAAAAATTTGATGGAAAGTGAATGAATGGATGAACATGTTCATAAATAAAACGTAGGTGTTTTGTTCACCCTGGCCACTTTTCAGAGATTACATTACTTTTTTACCTCTTCTGTTGCTGCTATCTTTCCATTTGTCCGTTTTTCTACCACTTGCCAGAAGCTCCCAGCTCATATGCCTAGTGTATTGTCTATCTATAAAGCAACATTTCAGCCCAAATGTGTACCTTGCCCGTTTCGGGGACGAGTTGCACTGTAGCATACATCCATTCAAATGCGTTTGCAAAATAATGATTCCTCTTTCATACCCAGGGCTGGTTATCTGAATAAATGTTTCCCTAATAAAGCTTGCAGCTGGGTTGAGTTTGAGAAATACAACAATTAGGAGTCATGGGACGAGCGCTCAAAAAAGGGCTCCCTTTAAACACCAGCATGTGCTTCCTCCGTCCCTGATTAGGAGGAACGGGGCTGGGGTAGGACCACCAGCACAGGGCTGATTGCTCATCAAGCGGCCATGGTATGTGCGAGCAGAAGAAAATGAGAAAACAAACGGAGATGCTGATTAGTTTTCTGCAAACATCTTGGGAGATGCGTGAAGTAGGAGCCAGCTAGGGTGAGGCAAACACGAAGGATCCAGCTCTCGCCGCTTTGCCAACCTCACCTGAGTCTAATCTGAAATTTTAAAAGGAACCTGATTACAAAACCGAAATGAATCTATGGGGTATGTAGTAAGAACAACAACCACCACCATCATAACCGCTAAGATATGTACCTTAGCTCGTTCTAGTCTCATAATTACTCCATGAGTTGGTTCATTTGACCTTCTCCATTTTGCAGGTGTAAAACACGGAGATTCGGCAAGGGGGTAATTTGCTCAAGGCAATGCATTTATGTGACTGACCAGGATTTTTACTGAGATCTTCATTTCCAATTTTAGGTGTAGCCTCTCACCTATAGTGGAATAAAATACACCCACACAAACCAAGGGCTCATAAGTATTACCAACAATACCAATAACAAACAGAATCTGAGTAGCAGATTTAAATAAACTCAGAGATGCAGAGACCAGGGCCAGCTAACATGGACCAGTGGGATGGAAAAGCTTCCTAAAAGCATTCATTCTGGAGGAACAGGAAACCACCACAATTACGGAGGAGACCGACTGGTACGTTTCATTTCTACCTTTTTATAGGTTTCTATCTTTTTATAGCATCCATTCTGTGCTTGAAAGTGTGTACTCAGGGATCTCACCTGGATATTGGTGTAGGTGTTTGAGGAAATGTTACTGTTCTGTCAGCTGGCTCCTCTGTAACTCACCCAACTACAAAATTCTCGGAACATTTGGAAGAGAACACAGGTTCTGCCCCCTCATTGTACCGCGGAGTGTTTTGTGACTGGCACCCGACCCCTATGAGACTGGTTATCTTTGGGTGGTACCCAGAGGCGTGATGAAGCTGGTTTATTCTGAGTTGTGAGAACGAGTAAGCCCACCTTCAGCGATGTCATGTCAGTAGCTACTCCTGACTAGTTTTGATGGGAATATTTACACCCTAAAAATAGGCAAATGCTCCACATTACAACGTTTTCCAGAGAGCCATTTGTTGAACATATACCAGTTCATCACTAGATACATCTTTCATTTCTTTCTGCACACTTATTTTTTACTTAAATACACTTATTTAAAGAGGAATCCACATGACTACTATAGATAGAAAAGCAATAAGATCTTAATAGCAGGTACGCTTACAGATCAATCCCAGGGGAAACAAAACAAGGTGAGGACATCCTTCACAAGAGACTGGTGCTTGCAAAAAATAATGATCTCGACGTCTACTTCCCCTTCTGTAAAGAAGGAGATCAGCCAGTGTGGAGAGGCGCCGACAATACACGGACTGTGCTGAGACTTGCTCCTCGGGGTAAGAAGGATGGACAGAGGAGAATCCCTGAGACTATCTGCTGGAGGACTAGAGCATTGCCTTGTTAAGCCACCTCACACGCCAGAGGAGAAGCCACCAGAGCCTAATCCAAATCCCTCAGACCCCGCCCCCTTCCCTGTGCTCCAGACCCCTTCCGACGGCAGGGTCTGCAGCCCTGTGTCTGAGGACTTTCCCAGAACCACAGAAGGCTGTTCTGCCTGTGCACCTGGGAGCCCTGAAGCCCCTCGGTGGGCAGTGCCCCTTCCACGGGAGCAACCCTCTACCAAGAGAGATGGAGTGAAAATACTCAGAGCGAGGGAACGGATGGATCAGCATCCCTTTTCTCTCTTTCCTCTGGTGGGGGAACTCTGCGGCATGTCTTCCACATTGTTTCCAGAGTATTCTTTTTTTAAAAATATTTTTAAAATAATTTTAGAGAGGAAGGGAGAGAGAGAGAGACAGAAACATTGATGAGCGAGAACATCGACTGGCTGCCTCCTGCATGTCCCCCGCTGGGGATCGGGCCCACAACCCAGGCATGTGCCCTGACCGGGAATCGAACCAGTGACCTCTTGGTGCATGGGTGGATGCTCAACCAGAGCCACACCGGCTGGGCTCCAGAGTTTTCTTACAGGAATGAGCTTTAGTTACCTGCCACAGCTTAATATTGTACCCCGCATTGACTGTGGACTTTTCCTTGTCTCCTGTCCATCTCTGGTGACCCTGCAGCTCCTTAATAGAGTACTGCACTCACACCTTGGTCTCTTCTTGAGGAGCCCAATTAAGATACACACCCATTCATGTCACCTCACACGTCCCTACCAGAGCTTCGGATGATGGTGCCCTCACAGGAGGCCACCGCTGATGCAAACCATGTGATGTTGAAGTTGTCATCTTCCCAGCTCTACAGATTTTCTATAGCTCCAACACTCTGTAGCTCGCACCATATAAAAATTACCTCATTATCTTCTCTAAGGCTGGTGGAGACCTTTGGTGTTTGAGAGGGCTCACAGGAAAGGAACATTGCTCATGCAATCCTCACTGTTCACTGAGCCCCATTCCCGAATCAAGTCCCATCGCCAGGATGCTCAGCTCCCTGTGGGAATGCATTCACCTTACCAGGGCTCCTTTTCCTGCCTTTACCGAGCTAAAACGTACAAAGTAACCAGGCACAGAATGTTGCTACACCACTGGCAAATCGCTGCTGAAAAAACGATTCCTTGTGTAACTCAGAGCTACATGGCCACCAGAAGTAACGGCAAAGGGAAAACTTTTCTCTTCCCATTCATTGGCATGCTGTTCTTGTTTCAATCACACAATGAGAGCTATTTAAGCCAACGCATTTCCATGTTTATGTGGAAACGCAAAGCCAATTTGGTACTAAATTTTAATAACTGCATCCCATTATTGTTCTTCTGTATCATATTTTATGTCTTTTTGACATATTTACCAATGTGCAAGTGGACTTGAATAAACTATTAAAAACGTTTAAACATAAATGTGGTAGATAAGATCAATGAATAAATAACATTTAATGTATAAATAATCAAAATGCTGTCTTTGCTAAAAAAAAAAGAGCTTTAGAAGGGGACGAGTAAATATTATTAAAGCTTGTCTCACAATCATCTGCACTTGGTTGACAGTACAACAAAGTTGCTGCACATTCACAGATCAGACATGAAGGGTCAAGCAACCTCCATGATCACTGGGTGGCAGAGATTTATCCAGCTGTTCATTCATTCAGTCACAAATTGTGGTCCTCTACCAGGTGCCGGGTACCATGTTAGGGTTCGTAATAGATCACTGAGAGAGTAGACGTTGACCCTCTTCTCATGGAATTTATAATTCTTCTAGACTCTGTGTATGTGTGTGTGTGTGTGTGTGTGTAAATAGCCTCAATTAAAGACTGCTTCCTTGACCACTAATGAAAAGCAAAACAGCAACAAAGGGAAATCAGGAAGCAGCTTTGGAAACGTGATTGTGAATATGTATGTCAGTGGGTCTTGATACCTCTGAGGCTGGCAAACTGCACGAGTCATGGCTTGTGCTGTAGCTGCTCCAAGCAAAGAGGAAAGCAATGCCATCCCATCAACAGGGAGTAGGCATGATGAGGTTAGTTTCATGCCAGTTATTATTTTTATTTTCTCAGCAAAACAGAATGGAGAGCTCTGCATTGCTAGCTGTTGGGTGATAAGTGCAGTCTTGACAAGAAGCTGAACCCCACGCTGTGGCACCATTTGGTTACGGTGGTGCCGTGCTGAGGTCATGGCACAGAGGCCCTGCTGAGGGGGCATCTCTGCTCTGGCACTATGTTTCCATGAACTTCCAAGGCGAACTCTCAGAGGAGTCAATGAAGAGCCACAGCACATGAAACTCAAGGGCAAATGGATGGACCATGCCTCTCCCATCAATCCTTGCCCTAAACTGACATAAGTCTGACACCATGTGAGCATAAGAGACATGAATAGTTGATTCTGTTTTTTTTCTCAGAATACAGGTCTAAATGTGTCTTGATCACAGACTTTCATAGTTAGGACAAAAACTTGTTTATATGAACTTTATGGCCTGTAGCAGTGGTTCTCAAAGTGAGGTCCCAGACCAGCAGCATCGCCATTGTTAGAACTCATTAGACACAGCAATTCTTGGGTCCCATTCTTAACGTTCAGCCAAAAACTCTGAGGGTGGGGCCCACTGTTCTGATGAACCTTACAGGTGATTCTGATGCTCACTGAAGTCTGAGAGCCACTGGCCCCAGAACCGGAGTTTCCTGCATTGTTTTACCATGTAGACCCTTTTAACTGTCTTCTTTAACCACCCAGCTAGGAAAACACTGGGAAGCAGCATTGTCTCAGTTATCCAAACAGCACACAGGTCTTGAGACCAACAGCACTTTATAGAAATAGATGTGAGCTATTTGACCAAACAAATGAGAACAGGCCCCCAGAATCATGTGATTCAGTCATCCTAAAAGTTCGCACAACACCTCACTCCAACATGTGTCATAATGAAAGAGAGAGAGAGAGAGAGAGAGAGAGAGAGAGAGAGAGAGAGAAGAAGAAGAAGAAGAAGAGGAGGAGGAGGAGGAGGAGGAGGAGGAGGAGAAATTCAGTAATACAGCACACTGATCTTATAATTAAATTTAAATGCCAACACTTGCTTTTATTTCTGCTTCTACTAAGTCATGGCTCTCCACATATTTAACTAGTGGAGTTCACTGTTTGGACCCAAGAATCTTATATTTGTTTTTATTACATTAATTGCTAATAATTCAGCCCGCCATTTCAGCCTACCAAATTATTTTTGATTCCTGACACTGTGATCAAAAGTATCAAATAGAATGATATGCCATCAATGTATCAAATGTGTCTACTCATTATAACTTCATCCGTACCAGTTATACAATGCAAAGGCTATGCTAAGGGATAGATAGTGCCCGCCAACAGAAGCCTTCCTCAAGTAGACACTGTCCCATGAAAAACCACACTTGCAGTGAAGGTCATGCACATAATCTTGAGTGGAACTAATTTGACCAGCATTCAGATGATAGTCTCTGCTTTGTCCATATGTATCGTCTTGGGAAACTCTGTCAATCCTTTAACAACTGAGCCATCCCCCATTTTAATAGAGAAGTTCATGAAAGAAGTTAAGATGTTGCCTTTTAGAGCAACTAGAATAGCTAAATTCACATGACCCTTGGAAAACAATCCTTCCCCTATTTAGAAACTATTGCCTGAAAACTAAACACAAAAATGAGGCTAGAAGGACTGGGTTAGGGTGGTTATAAGAAAAAAAAAAAAGTCCAGTTAAGTTAAATGTGATTTCTGATAAATAAGAAATAACATTTTTTTTTTTAGTATAAGTATATCCCAAGTATTGCATGGGATATACTTATGCTAAAAAACAATATATACTAACAATACAAATTACTGGCCTGAATTTTTATGACTCTGTACCCTTGACCACTAATATAGAATATTTTCCTTGAACTCCTCCTTCAACTTCTAAGTCCACACATCTGTCTTCACACAAAGCAGCTGCATTCTTTGCACTAATTTAAGTGATTTTTTCACTAGCATGAATTTAACAGGGGTGGACTGTGGCTTCTTTGTACTCAGCAGATGTTTTATGAATATCCATAAAACATCTGCTGAGTACAGGCTCCACGCTAACCATAGTGCAGGTAGAGAGAGCTCCCTGTCCCACGGAACTCACACGGCTGTCTTAACTCCCAACACCACAGAAACCCTGAGGCTCAGTCCTGCTTCTGCATTGCTCACAGGACCCCCTAACTTCTGTTTACGCCCAGACCATCAAGGTTTGAACGGCCGAGGTGCGCCCTGGCCGGTTTGGCTCAGCGGTTAGAGCGTCGGCCTGCGGTCCTGAGAGACCCGGGTTCGGTTCCCGCTAAGGGCACGTACCTCGGTTGCAGTTTGTCCCCGGCCCTGGTTGGGTCGTGTGGGTGGCAGCCACTTGACGTGTCCCTTTCACGTTGATGTTTCTCTCTCTCTCTCTCCCTCCCACACTCTATCTGAACAAAAAATGGAAAAAATGTCCTCGGGTGAGGATAAAAAAAAAAAAAAATGAACGGCCGAGGTGCTTACAAAGGGTGGTGTGGGTCCAAATCTTTCCCAGAGGCCTCGCCCTAGAAAACAGAATTCCCCGTATTTACCAGTGACTATAACCAGCTTTTCTTGTTTGATCTTTTTTGTTATCAGATATGGTTTCAAAATTTGAAATTAATATTACTTCCCAGTTACATTCAGTTACGTGATGAGAAAATGCTGTGTGAGGGTCAGTGGTCAGTGGTATGAGATTAGATCCACCTTTTAGCATGGGAGGTAGGAGCCACCTGAGCATGAGAGAAGTTAAAAGCGGGTCTCTTGGGCAGAGTCACATGCATAATTACCTGTATGTATATATTTGTTTTTTACTGGTTTCTAGAGAGGAAAGGAGTGGGGAGAGATATAGAAACATCAATGAGAGAAAAACAGCAAGATCAATTGGCCGCCTCCTGCACGCCCCCTACTACGGATTGAGCCTGCAACCCGGGCGTGTGCCCTGACCGGGCATCAAACTGGTGATCTCCTGGTCATGGGTAGATGCTTAACCACTGAGCCACACTGACTGGGCGTAGAATCTTTTAAAGATTATTCCCCAGGGGATCTTTCATAAAGGGAGACAGTGCCATCTTTGTTCAATTTTGCATCAGTAAAGCATTCAACCCTTTTAGTAATAAAAACAGAACAGTGCTACTCAGTACCAGCAACAGCTGCCCCTGTGGGAAGTGATCAAACTGGAGGTCTACTATCAGGGTCTTCAGGTAAGGATAAAATTTAAACCTCCGATTTTTTACCTAATTTGGGAACAGGAGTGAGCTATGTTCTCTCTGATAGGTCATTTCTTGAACAGGAAATGGACAAAGGCAGGCATGTAACCCGCACTGCCCTTCCTACGAGGGTCCCCTTCCTTGGACGGTAATTTATTTAGGTGGCTCCAAAGCATCACAGCACTTAAATTAAGCGTTCAATTTAAAGTGATATATTTAGGGGCATAACCTCTTAGAATCCTAGAATATCTTAACATGTGTATTAAAGGATAATTACAAGCTTCTGATACAAAAAGAGCTGATGGGGAACTCTGTGCAATTATGACTCTGAAGAGGTTCCCAATTTTAATAAATTACATATAAAAGAGAAAGTATATAAATTGCACATGTGAAAAGGAAATATATACCTTGTTATTTTTTCTTTTTCTTTTCTTTTTTTTTAGTTACTCTTCACCTGAGGGTATTTTTCTGTTGATTTTTTTAGACAGAGTGGAAGGGAGGGAGGAGAGGAGAGAGAGAAAGAGAAGAAAGAAAGATTGATGAGAGAGAGACACATTGATTGGTGGCCTCCCACCTGACCCCAACTGGGGCTGGGGATCGAGCCTGAAACCCAGGCAACATGCCTGAACCCAAGACCCTTTGTTCTTCGGGTCAATGCTCCAACCACTGGCCAGGGCAGAAATAATATACCTTTGACATCTCTATACCAACTAGAGTTACTTCAAAGTAAAATGTCAAACCCCCAAATGTGACCCATACTAAATGTGCCTGTGTTTGATGTAGGGCATACACAGTGCTTTGAAAAGCACCCGAGTGTGTGTTAAATGTTAGTTATCAAGTTACCACAATATTTTAAAAGATAGGGTGCCAGCCAGACACTAAAGAGAGCACACTGTGTGGTTCTGTTTATATAAAGTACGAAACAGGCAAAGTAGCCCATGCTACAAGTCAGGATAGTGGTACCCTTGTGGAACAGTGACTGGGAGGGCACAGGGGCGTCTAGGAACTGGTCATGCTGTCTCTCTGGGTGCTGTTTATATGTGTGTGCCCAGTTCGTAAACATCCATCAAGTTGTAGATTTGTGGCTTTTACCCTTTATGTATACTCAAATAATAACGTAGAGTGTCAACCTGATTTAGATGCTAACATAACTATTTCTTGAAGTTGACACAATAATTTAAAAAGTACAAATAATGGCCTGGCCCATGTGGCTCAGTGGATTGAGCATCTTCCCATGGACTGAGAGGTCCAGGTTTGATTCCCGGTCAGGGCACATGCCGGGGTTCCGGGCTTGATCCCCAATAGGGGGTATGCAGGAGGCAGCCGACTGATGTTTCTTTCTCACAGAGATGTTTCTCTCTCACTCAAAAAAACAAAACAAAACAAAACAATAAAAACGTATTTAAAACAATAAAATGAGAAGTACAAATAATGGAGATCATCCATACAACCACAAACCTGTAAGCAATCAAGTGCCTTGCAAATATTAAACAAACGGGGTGCTATCCATTCGGTAGTGTTCAACCTAGATTGATCTTGTCAGATGGCTTTTCCCATCCCGATGTCAGAAGAAATGAGGCTTATCAAGCAACAGAAGAGTGGATACATGGAGAGAAGGGGAGAAAGGGTCTCTGTTCATCTCGGTCACGCGGTATTCATCCCAATCTCTAACCTTTCCAATGACTGCTCATTAAATGTCAGGTATAATAAAAAGTATAAGCTCTTTACAAATGTTCCATTACTTCAGGATTTAAAAAGACAATAAAGAAGTTCAACCATTCACACCTGGGAATTATTATAAACCTGGGTGTGGGGGGTGCGGGTTGCGGTGATAAAAAACCTATGAAACCCTCATCTTGGACAATTCTTATCTAGGTAGGAACAACCTGATTCTCAAGATAAGAGAAATACAAATGAGCACAGCAGCAGAATATTCCCTGGACAATATCCGGAGCTAGTGAGGCTGTGGGGACAAGAACACTTTCCAGTGCTCTTGGCAGTACCAGTTGGGAAGACACTTGGGAAGGCAATTTGGTAGTATTTGTCCAAATGAAATGGGTCTATCTTCAATCCAGCAATACCATTTCTGGAATTTGATCCTACATTTAGTGGGTCTGTGTGGAGAGATGTAATTTTTACAATGCTTATAAGAGGAGAAAACTGGCAGCTACCTAGAGGCCCATCAGTTTGGAGAGTGGTAAAAAAATTAGAGTACACAGTATTGGGAATAAATAATATGCAGTCATCAAAACGCCTTAGGTAGATATTTCTCTCTCTCTCTCTCTCTCTCTCTCTCTCTCTCTCTCACACACACACACACACATACTGTACAATATATATTTATTGAATTAGAAAATGGTGGGACAGCCAGGGCCAGTTTTGCTCAGTGGTTGGAGCATCGACCTGAAGACTGAAGGGTCACAGGTTTGATTCCAGTCAAGGACACGGACCTGGGTTGCAGGTTCGATCCCCGGCCCCAGTTGAGGTTGTATGGGAGGAAACCAATCTATGTGTCTCTCACACATTGCTGTTTCTCTCTCTCTCTTTCCCTCCCTCCCTCCTTCCACTCTATCTAAAAATCAATGGAAAGCCCTGGCCAGTTTTGCTCAGCGGTTAGAGCGTCGGCCCATGGACCAGAGAGACTCGGGTTTGGTTCCCGCTAAGGGCACATACCTTGGTTGCAGTTTGTTCCCAGCCCCAGTTGGGGTCGTGTGGGTGGCAACTACTCGATGGGGTGGTGTCTCTCTCACATCAATGTTTCTCTCTCTCTCTCTCTCCTGCTCTATCTGAAGATAAATGCAAAGAAAATGTCCTTGGGTGAGGATAAAAATAAATAAATAAATAAACATCAATAGAAAAATATCGTCAGAGGACAATTAACAAAAAATAAATAAAAATAAAATAAAATATGGCAGGATAGTACTAATGACCATATTTTTATAAAAGAAATAATGTTTTTATTATTTTTATCTTCTTGTATATAGTTTGATAAACATCTAGAAAGACACACTCCAAATTATAGTCATTACTGCTTTTATAGTACATTGGGAGTGGTAGAGTGTAAATAATTTCATTTTTATTTGTATACTTACTTATTGTTATATTTTTTCCAAGGGCATACATAGTGTTTATAATTACAGAAACCTAAACACCTAAAAGGAGAGAAAAATCAATGAATAATTGCTGTTTGAAAAAAAAAAAAAAGAAACAAAACCTATGTAGTTCTGGGACATACCTTTAGAAATGAGCAAAATAGGCTTGAACGGTCTGAAGCACTCTGTCCTTAGCGAGGGGCAAACTGAGCTGAAAGGCAACAGAACTTTAAAACTGAGGATGAAATGAAAAAAAAAAATTCTCACCCGAGGATATGCTTTCATTGATTTTTTTTAGATAAAGAGAAAAGGAGAGAGAAAGAGAGAAACATTGATGTGAGAGAGAAACATTGATCGGTTGCCTCCCATACGTGCCCTGACTAGGATTCAAACCCACAACCTTTTGGTGTATGGATGACACTCCAACCAAGTGAGCACCTGGCCAGGGCCTGAGGATGTCATTATATTCCCCACCTTGGAGGCATCTACAAGTGGTGATTACCAAGAGCCCCTGCTTTGTAATGACTCCTACTTCTTCGTTTTCCTCCTTCTGTAGCGTCTGAAGCTGCCGCCCACCCGTGCTCCCAGCCACTGGGACTCCGCCCCTCTCAGGCTCCCTCCTTGAGCGCATCCTTCACCGCATGTCTGCATCTTTCCCGGCCTTGCTTCCTTGGCTCTTAGCAGCTTCTGGGGCTCTTGGTGCCACTCTGAATCCAAGGATAAACTAACCAACGGTCCCTAACTTCCCATTCCTCCCCATAAAGCTTCCTTGGTGCATCGACCAGTCACTAGCCTGGTGTTTCTACAAGTTTTGCATGTTTCTGTCTTCTTTTTCAGAAAATTTCATGATGACCATTCTAGCAGAGTTGGCCAATGCCCAGGTTTTCACCCACACCTTCCAGAGATTCTAACCCCAGCCCTAAATAAAACATGTATTCTCTCCTTTGCATCCCCACTGTTCTGCACACTGCCTCTGTCAGTTTACTGCAGCACTGCATCCCACTGCAAATCACTGCATCGCACTGCATCCCACTGTATCTCCCACTGAATCCCCCACTGCATCCCACTGCAAATCACTGCATCGTACTGCATCCCACTGTATCTCCCACTGAATCCCCCACTGCATCTCACTGCATCCCACTGTGAATCACTGTATCTCACTGTATCCCATTGCAAATCATGTATCTCACTGCATCTCACTGTATCCCACTGCATCCCGCTGTGCATGCCACCGTGCACCCCACTGCATCCCACTGCATGGCCCATGTTGTGGGAGAAACCCACTCTCTATATCTGGGCTGAATCCTGGCTCCACCGCTTATTAGCTTTGGCTTCATTTCCTCATCTATAAAATGGGATCCATTTGAAAACTAACCTCAAAAGATTGTTTGTGTTCTTGGTAACAGTATTAAATTAGTAATAGAGTAAAAGCATTTAATGTTCCCATATGTAATAAGGACTAATAAATGTAAACAATTATTTGAACCATCTGTCTCCCCAAATAGACTATGGGCTTATCAGCAATTTTATCATATAGCCCCCAGTACCTAATATAAAGACAACTAATTAAAAAGGGCTCAAACATTGTTATGAAGAATGAATGAGTTCTCTTGATGTTCAGTGACCCACTGTTGCATACACAGATGTAAAGAAACCCATTAATACCGATCACTCATTCATTATTCATTCCATACATGCGTCATTGATCATCTGCTGTGTGCTGGGCAGTGAGCTTGTGCTCAGAGCTGAATGATGAACAACACAGGCAGGGTTTCTAACCTATTTCCACTCACAGTCCAGAGGGGAACCAGAGGCATAACCAGACACTTACACTACAGTGTGATAAGGGATATGGTGGAGGAAATATCAGTTTCTATGGGACCCCCTGGAGGGAAGACATTATGAAATAATGTCTGAGTTAAGATTTAAATTATAAATAGAAATTTACTGGGAAAAGAATTACTGGAAGAGCGGGTGGCACATATGAAGACTCCTCACCTGTCTTGGGTCATTTGAACACCAGAAGTTTGACTTCTAGTCAGGCGGACTTTACCTACATGAGGTATAGATCGCTTCGATTCATGGGCTTTTTGAAGATGGTAAAACACTGGCTGATAATAGCGCAGGTTCTTCTCTCTATGGAGACTGCACTTCCCCCCACATAGCTGGCGCCATACATATATCGCTCATGTTCTTTATGTGACATGATGGTGATGGTGACGTGTGGTAGCGTGTGTTCCATCTCCTTGAAGTGCAGTGGAACATTTCACTGCTCAACCACTACAAAATATGGCATTTCTAGCTACCTGGTACTCTTGAGATCTTCACTCTTGGCACCAGCTGCCATGTTGTGAGGGAGCCCAAAGCCACCTGTGGGCTTTCCGGCCAAGAGCCAGCATCAACCACCGGACACATTAAGGAGCTCATTGGACATGATTCCAGACTCTAATTATTGAGTTATCCCCACCTTCAGCTACTCCAGCTGACATTGTGAAAAACAGATGAAAAATTTCCATTAAACCCTCATTAATTACAGTTTCATGAGTAAAATAAGTGATTGTTGTTGCTTTAAGCCACTAAGTTTATGACTGTTATACAAGGATAACTAAACACTGGAATAAAAGCACAGCAAAGTACAGTATCAGACCTTCACCATTCATGGACCGGTGATAACCCTTCATCAACACAGCTGAGATGGGAACTCTGGTTTGGTTGGTAACTTCCTGTCCATGCCTCAGATTGCTCAGAGAAGTCAAGTAAATTGACTATAGCTACAAAGATGGGGAGCAGCAGAGTTAGGTTTCTTACCTAGCTCATCAGTCTCCAAAGCTCATGTGCACAGAGCTAAGAGACTTTGCCTCCACCCTCCAGGGCTCTACCAAAGACTTCTAGCCCAAGGAGGAGCTTTGTAGGCGAAGGAAAAAAGTGGGGACATCATTTCTAAGAAGGTTGCTGGGACCCAAAGCACAGGAAGAAGTTTAGCAACGTCAGGACAGGCTGAGTGTGGCTCAGGGCAACGTTTATTATCCAAGTTAGTGTCCCTAGTTAGTACCTCTACAGTCCCAGGAAAGCAGGAATTGAGGTGCAAACATTTTTTTAATACGTTTAATTTTTTTTTTTAACTGATGTTAGCGAGAGGAAGGGAGAGAGAGATAGAAATATCGATGAGAGAGAACATCGATTAGCCACCTCCTGTATGTCCCCCACTAGAGACCTGGCCCACAACTTGGGCTTGTGCCCTGACCAGGAATCAAACCAGTGACCTCTTGGTGCATGGGTCGATGCTCAACCACTGAGGCACACTGGCTGGCTTGTTTTTTTAAATACCTTTAAAGGCCTCATGCAAGGGTGAGCAAACTACAGACCAAATCTGACCCACAGCATTTTCTTTGAAAATATTTTATTGGCACGGAGCCACACCCCTTATTTCTGTATTTCCTGTGGCTGCTCTCGTACTGCGATGCGACAGAGTTGAACAGTTGCACCAGTGACCATAGAATCCACAAAGCCTACAATATTTACTGTCTGACTTTTCACTGGGAAAGCTAGCAACCCTCGTCCTAGTGGAATGTGTCAGTTTACCCCAGATAAAGTGGTGCAGTCTAATTAAAATGTCTTTCTAGCTTGTTTTTTTTTTTTTTTTATTGTTGTCTGGAATTCCACCAACTCTCCTACTGGTTATCCTATGTTGATCAGAGGCTCTGGTTGGCAGATCTGCAAGTCTCTGTTGAATTTTTTTTAATGGGAAAACTCATTATTACCTAACAAAAGGAGTTTGTAGACAGAATGTTCCAACAGATGGATTCCATGGAGAAAACAGGAAAAAAAAAAAAGGTAAGACAAGTCCTTGAAGGCCTAGAGCCACTGAATCAGGAAAGTGTGTTCTGGAAGTGACGGGCAGAGAGATACCAAGGATAGACACTGGTTTGTTTTATGTCGAGGTCATAAACTCAAGGTCCGTAGCGTCTATCTGGCTCTCGGACACGTTTTGTTTCCTTTGATACAGAGCCAATATTTAGAATAATGTCTACATATTGGCAGGCACTTCAAGTCAGCTGGCTCAACACCCATTCCTAAGTCCCTCCTTCCTAGCCTGTTCCTGAGAGAGTGACTGAGGAGGAAAACACTCTCCCAGCCTCCTGTGCAGTCAGGGTGACCAGATGACCCATTCTCACCCATGAGATTGAAGCAGAGTCTGTTATGGCTTCTTTCCAGGGCAAGGGTGGACATTCTTGGTAAAAGGCCAGCACCACCTGTTCCCTTCTTCCATCCTTGCACACAGATACTATAGCTGATTTCCAGGCTGTTCCTGATAACAGGCTGTTCCTGGGTGGATCCAGCAAGACAGTCCTGGCAGGGCCGTTGTAGCGACTGCTCCCCTTACACTGGCTGTGGGTGCTCCGGGTGGCCATTGCTCCAAGCCATTTCTCTAATACGAGAGTACCTCCCTCACTGCCAGGAGCTCGGGGTGGCTGGGTGCTGCTGAGAGCTGGCAGAGGCAGCTCCTGGGGCCCTGGGCCCTGGTAAGTCCTGCTTCCCTTCTTCCTCTCAACAAGGGGAACATACAGCACTCAGTCTGTACTTCATGGTGAAGAAACTTGGGATCTCTTAAGATGATTAAAGGATGAAAAACAGAGACAGCCGAATCCACCCACTTGAGTAATCAGGGTATTATTCTTAGATGGTTCTGAAGTCTCATGGAAAAATTTTTTAAGGGAAAAATAATAATATCTACCTTTTTTTTTTTTTCCCGGACATGTATCAATGAGTGTCTCCAAAGGGCTTTAAAAACCAGAATTACCGGCTTTAACTAGGGGGGTAAAAATAGCACTCAGAACATCTGAGACAGTTCGTCCCTAATAAAATCCTAAATATTAGTTGGTTCCATTACTCAATGCGTTCCCTCAGCACACACATTATTATTCTGTCATTATGCATTCTGAGAGGCCCGGCCTCGGGGACTTAGAAGAGGAGGTGCTATTGTCCAGGAATCCTCACCTTCCATACTGATACCGGTAACCCCCTGCTTTCCTAGCGCTCTCTGGGTTTATCTTAAAAGCTCTAAAAGTAGGTAGACGGTGGCTTTTCTTAAGGTGCTGGAACAACCTCAGGATCCAATTGACCACACCGGATGGGATGTCATGGCTCCAACTAACAAAGCACTACCGCAGAAATGAAAATCACAAACACAGCAACTGAGAGAAAGGCAAAATGCCACCACAATAAATATTGTTTCGAATGAATTACTAGATAGGTTGTGTCCTCATTCTAAGCTTGTTCATTTGTGTGTGTGTTTTTTAATTCATTTTATTGTTGAGAGTATTACAGATGTTCCTTATTTTACCCCTTTGCGCCCTCCACTCATCTCGCACCCCACCCCAGGCCTTCACCTGTCTGTGTCCATGGGCTATGCTTATATGCATATAAATTGTTTGATTGATCTCTTACCACCCTCCCTCCCACCTTCCCTATGAGATCGGTCAGTCTGTTCCACGCTTCCATGTCTATGGTCCTATTTTGTTTGTCAGTTTATTTTGTTCATTAGATTCCACATTTAAGTGAAATCATGTAATATCTGTCTTTTTCTGACTGGCTTATTTCACCCGGTGCAATAATCTCCAGGTCCACCCATGCTGTCTCAAGAAGTAAGATATTCTTCTTTGTTACAGCTGCATAGTATTCCATGGCATAAATATACCACAGCTTTTTTATCCACTCATCTATTGATGGGCACTTGGGCTGTTTCTATAAACCTGTTCTGTTTTCAAATGATGTTGACATTTACAAATTGGGTAGGAGGATGGTGAGAGTTTTTACCTTGTTTCTGAATGAACAAGGCAGCTAACCCGCATTTTGTCATAAAGCAACATCAATGAAAGTGAGTCCCTAATCATTATCTTCTTTCTGTTTGTCTAAACATGGGTTTCTAGATTTTTCTACCATCATCATACAGAAAAATTGTATATAACTAGTTTTCCCAGGAAATCACTTAATGGGTTATCCTCCATCAACTTTGGTTGAATCTGAGAAACTCTGATTCATGATTCTGAGTCTGGAGACAGTTCTAAGACAGAGGCAGCACTGTGTACCTTTACATTTCTGCAACTTGCACACGCCGATCTGAGCTCTTCCTTCTGGAGGGTGAAAGGATCTTCCGTTTCTTCTTCTGCAACGCAGTCCTCCAGAGACTTGAATTCCATTTTCATATGCCTTCCTGCCTTTACCAACCCCTTACATGATACAGTTGTCTAGCCAGAAATAAATTTAGTTTGCCAATAGCCTCCTCAAAGTATGAGGAAGAAAAGCAATAGTGAAAATCAATGAAACTTAAAGTTGTTTCTTTGTAAATATCAAGACAGACAGTTTTTTTTTTTTTTAGCAAGACTGACCAAGAAAAAAAAGGGAGGAGACACAAATCACCAAATTAAAAAAAAAAAAGATGAATAAAAAGCATTTGATAAAACCTCACACTCATTGATGATAAAGGCTCTCAACTAACTTGGAATAGAAGGGAATTTCCTCAACTTGATAAGGGGTTTCTATAAAAAGCCTACATTTAGCATCGTACTTCATAGACTGAATGCTTTTTCCCTAGAATCCGGAACAGAGCAGTGACATCCACTTTCACCACTTTTAGTCAATATTGTGTTGGAGGTTCTAGCCAGTTCAAATAGGAAAAGGGAAAAAAGTAAAAGAAGAGAAGAAGAAAGCCAGTCTGAGATAGGAAATGAATCCTGATGCTTCTGGTGGCTTCTCTCCAGCACAGTCCACAGGGGGCGCTGGAGCAGAGACTTCACTTTGCCAGCCCAGCGTCCTTTGCTCTCCAAGGGGGATCACCCTCCTCCCACTGACTCTCAGTCTTTGTAGATAGAGTGGCTGACACTATCCCTGGTGTAAGAGAGGGCATTTGCCTGGACCCAGGCCAGGATCATTAGTTCTGGTCTCCTTTAGCTACACAGATGGTTCATGGAAGTACACATGACCCATGTGAACTGCATTCTGAACTTTCATTTGAGCTGTGGGGGGAAATACGGCCTCTCCCCACTGGAGTTGCTGTGATGATAGAGCTTGAGCCTGGAGCTACCATAAATTATCTTTACTGTCAAAAAGTAGAAAAGAAAGTAAGGAGAATGGAGGAAACATAGAAGAAGGCAGAGAGATGGAGACAAAGTCCTGGTAACAGGTGGTGTCTGAGCTTATACACCCAGCCATCTTGAAGTCTGTACTAGCCATGAATTTCTCACATACATGGGCCATGGAATACCCCTTGGCTTCAGCCAATTTTAATTGAGTGTCAGGCACTGCAATGGAAAAAGTCCTGACTAATACATGGACAATGCCACTCCCCCGTGCCTTGAATTTCACATTAGCCTTTGCAAGATCCTACCATGACCCTTTCAGAATCCACAAATTATGCTTTTATAATTCCCCTACTTGAACATAAGCCCTAGAACCAGGACTATCTATGTTTTGTTTGCTAGTATATCTCCAGCGCCAAGCACACAGTAGGCATTCAATCAACAGAAACTCATGGATGGAGGAGTCTATAGGTAAACGAATGATGGTGAATGAATGAATCCATTCAGCTTCCTTGGTCTTTAATGTCCACGACTCACCTTCTTGATCTCTTTAAAATGTTAATCCTTCCCATCCCCTACCTACTCACAGCTCTCTGGTTCATAACGTCTCAAAAATGACAGAAAATGTGGCTGAGATTGTAATCACAATTTTCTCAGTGCCCTCTGTGAGAAATAATCCATCTAGCCCTATAGAGGTGAACTTGCTTAAATCAATAGGATGCACTTTTATCACCGTCTCAACTTCCTTTGACTCCAATTTTCTCCTATTTATATTTTTTAAACCCTTTCACGGGGTGATGATTATTTTCTTTGATCATAAACATGGAGGCAGGCTGAGTCTGTGCGGCTCTCCACCTACCCTTCCCGCAGCAGGCCTGTCCCCGATGTCCCGCACAGGCCGTCACTGTCTGCGGCTTATCTGAAAGTTGTGGTTGTCAAGAACCTCTAGGTGCTCATGCAATTGTGATGAGTCAGGCCCCTCACACAGACTTTTGTTTGTTTTATGGGCTTTCTTTGAAACCCATTTTATTGGAGAAATCCACCTTTTTTCCCCACAATATTCCTCTTTGGATATATTCTCTCCTCTCTCCTCTCTCTTTCTCTCCTTTATTTACTATCTTTCAGATTTTTGTAGTTACATAATCCGAATTTCCCTTTTAAGACTTTATTTCTTTCATTACTGTGCTCTGTTTATTGTTTTGTTTGTTTGTTTTTTTCTTTCTTGATTTTAGAGAGAGAGGAAGTGAGAGGGAGAAAGAGATAAAAACATTGATGAGAGAGAACATCAATTGGCCGCCTCCTGCATGCCCCCCACTGGGGATCAGGCCCACAACCTGGGCATGTGTCCGGACTGGGAATTGAACCAGCAACCTGTCATTTTATATTTTTTATTTTATTTTTTTATCCTCACCCGAGGACATTTGTGCATTTAGAGCGGGAGGGAGAGAAGGGGGAAGAGAAAGAAAGAAACATCGATGTGAGAGAGACACATCAAGTGGCCGCCACCCACACAACCCCAACCGGGGCCAGAGACAAACTGCAACCGAGGTACGTGCCCTTAGTGGGAACTGAACCCGGGACTCTCCAGTCCACAGGCCGATGCTCTAACCGCTGAACCAAACCAGCCAGGGCTAAACCGGCAACCTCTTGGTGCATGGTTTGATGCTCAACCACTGAGCCACACTGGCCGGACTGTTTATTGTTTTTTTAAAAAAACATATCTACATTTTCTATTGAGTTAAAATATTCTCTCCCCAAATTCGGCCACCTGTCTGGCTTAACCCAGGATGCCCCTTTGTTGGACTCTCCACCACAGACCAGCATGGGCCCTCAGTGTGGGTAACATGGCCATTTCCTGCCTCCACCATGAGCACCTTCCTTCCATCCACCTTTCTGATGACAGCAGTTACTCAGCCCCCCTTCCTCACTGACCCCGCTCCCCTGAAGCTGCCGTTTTATGTCAGATTGGTTTAGAGACCAAGGCCCCACAGTTTTATTTGTCCCCTTATACCGTTTCTCAAGGACCACTTTTGCAAGAGTGTCTGAATGAGTGTGGATGTGGGGGATTCCCAGTTCTCTTAAGTCTTAGACTATTTCCACATATTTCAGTTTGCTACATATTTATTAGAACCGTGGTCAGTTCAGTTTTGTTTAAAAACCCAAATGGCCCGGCGGGTGTTGCTCAGTGGTTGAGCGTTGACCCAGGCACCAAGAGGTCACTGGATCGATTCCTGGTCAGGGCACATGTCCAGGTTGTGGGCCAGATCCCCAGTGGGGGACATGCAGGAGGCGGCCAGTCGATGTTCTCTCTCCTCAATGTTTCTATCTTTCTCTCCCTCTCTTTCTAAAAATCAATAAAGAAAAAAAATTTTAAAAAAAGAAAAACCCAAATGTGTCCCATAAAAATGCAAAAATATAAATTCTCTATATTTCACAACAGTCTCCCAATAGGAAAGATTCCTTAGGTATCGTGTTTTTACTGACTAAATTAAGATCTCTGACAATTAAATATTTTCACAAATGCATAAATGCTAACAATTTCCCTAAAGGTACTACCAGGCCATCTATCGTGGCATTTGTCAGAGTCTTCCTCGTATTTGAATCATTTATACACGCGTCCCTTACGTACTTATGCTGGGCCCCTCGAGGCCCGTGGGTTGAACATGGAAATGTATAAGGAAGGTGATGAGTAAATACTTACTTTTGGACTCTACATGAAATCAATAGGACTGTCTGGAGGCATTTAAACATCGTCATCTGCACAGAAATGTCTACTATATGAAATGTGAACTACTTTAGGCTGCTAATTAAAACAGAGTCAAAAAGCCTTCTGCTCAGAAATGCTTTGAACAAATCCCTTGAAGCCCAGACTGCCTTTTTTTTGTGTTATAATGCGGGCAGGTCTTCCTGATGGCTCATTGGCATTCGAGAAGGGGATGTATCCGCTCCCCTCTGACGGTCTACGCTGAAAAATGAAGAGCAGCGAAATGTGCCCACTTTTTGGAGTGTGTGTATCAAAAGGTACCTTAAAGTGCTTCATATGAAATGGATGATGTAAGGGAAGACTCTACCATCCAAGGAGCTGTACAGCCATGCTGTCTGGGGTAGACAGTCATTAGAACTCACGGGAGCCCTTTCTGCAAAAGTGTCACCAGCAGCATGTGGCATCCTGGCACTCAGCCCCGCCGCCTCTCGAACAGGTCCTGTGGCTCAGGAGGGTACCCAGATTCGGTCCCTCCTCCCCACGGTTGTCCCAGCACGCCGAGATGTTTCACCGGTGACGGCCGTCTCCCCAGGTCCCCGTGTTTCAGCAGAGGATAAAACGATCTCTGTATATCACTTTGATAAGTTTGTAAAGCATGCTGCCGTCTTTGGGAAGGAAGCTGCTCAAGAAAGATGCCTTCATTACAGTTTACAAAACCATTTCCCAAATGTGCCTCTTCGGCCCTTGGAGTCAAATTCAAAAATAGAAGCCTGTAAACCTTACCGCTGTCACAGAGAGACATTCTCCCCATAATTGGAGGGCACGCTTTACTCTGTTCCATTAGACTACTTGGATAGTAAATCTATATCCTAAGACTGTCTTAATTGACCATAAAAAGGACAACTGAAAACACCGGATTTGATCACTGTACATGCAACCCTTGTGCTATAACCACCAAATTAGGCCATTTTGCAGAGAACATCCAGGCCCGAGTTCTGTTTAAGCTGTCTCAGGGTTACATTTCATCATCCAATTTCAAAAAGCACCAGGATAGGAAGTCGATTAGGATTCAGTGAAAGTTTAGACCAATGCACATCGTGCAAATTTAACATTTGCTTCCGTCCACCATTCCTGATAAGGGCGGGGGAGGGAAGGGGAAACAGACATCTTGCATATGCTCTAAGGATTAAAATTGGCCTTGCCTGATGCTCAGGGTGGCACCCTTTGGTATTGCTGGATGGAATGATATGCTAAATGATGAGTTAAACACATTTGGAGAGCCTGATGAATGCACTCAGGGACCATCTTGCAGAAGAGGACACTGATGTCCCAATGGGACACATCAGTCCACCTTCTCTGCTCTCACATGGTGCTGATTCCAGGAGGACCCATGCCCTCCCCTCCATACTGAGAGCGAGAACGCACTCCGTCAGCCTCAGCTCAGACAGAGCCTCAAGCACGGATGATTTGTGTTAAAAAAAATCATCATAGCCCTGGCTGGTTTGACTCAGCGGTTGGAGCATCGGCCCGCGGACCAGAGACCCGAGTTTGGTTCCTGTTAAGGGCACGCACCTTGGTTGCAGTTTCTCCCCGGCCCCAGTTGGGATCGTGTGGGTGGTGACCAATCGATGTGTCTCTCTCACATCGATGTTTCTCTCCCTCTCTCTCTCTCTCTCTCTCTCTCTCTCTTTCTTTCTCCCTCTCTCCATCCTGCTCTAGCTGAAGATAAATGCAAAAATGTCCTCAGGTGAGGATAAAAAAATGTTAAAAAATTTCATCACAACTTCAGTTTCTTTTTCTGTTAGTTTTGGAAACAGTTTCATCTGTTGAGGATATCAGACTTGTTAACTCCTGGTGGGTGCCTGGGTCCTTTTAGAGAGAACAGTACTGGCGGGAGTAATGGTTCAGACACGCACAGGTGGTTGAGTTGAAAAACTGACCTAGTCCACTACTTGCTAAATGGGTTCCTTCCCCTCAACCTGTGTTAACCACTGATTTGTCACTGCCTCCATGGCATTGCCTTTCCCAGAGTGTCCCATAAAAAGGGGGTAATATTTACCTGAAGACATGATTATGAAGATGACATGGTTTAAAATATTACTTGAGACAAATAGGACTCAACACACCTTATGCATTATTATTGCTAAGAAAGTGGGTCATGGTGGGGACTGTAGGGAGCCATGGGGTGGTATCGGTTGTCCCAGGTAGAAGCTTGCTCTGGATCCAAGCTGCCTTCTTGCAAGGACCTGCCAAGTCACTGGTGGACAGGGGTCAGCGGCTAGAAGCGTCTTCATTTCTCATGGTGCCCTTTCTCCCCTCCCCTCCCAACCGTGGCCTGACCACGCCATTGCTCTTTGCCTTCTTTTGAAAGACTTCATTCTTTAGAGCAATGATAAATTCAGAACGAAATTTAGAGGGAGGCACAGAGCTTTCCCATAGATCTCCCTCCCCCTGTACATGCACAGCCCTTCCCCCCATTGTCAACTTCCCCAGCCAGAGGGGGACACTAGTTAGAACTGATGAGCCTACATGGACACGTCACTCAAAGCCCATGGTTCACACTGCGGCTCACTCTTGGTGTTGCACATGATGTGCGTTTGGACAAAGGCACGATGACTTGTGTCCACCAATAGAGCGTCACAGAAGAGTCTCACTGCCCCGAAACGCCTGTGTGCTCCGCCCATTCACCCCTCTGTGGCCCCCCATCCTTGCTAAGCATTGAGATGTCACTGTCTCCCTGGCTTCTCCTTTCCCAGAGTGTCACATCGTTGAATGACACAGCATGTAGCCTCTTTCGATTGGCTTCTTTCACTACTAACGGGCATTGAGAGGCCCCCATGTCTTTTCATGGCTTGATCAACTTATCTGATTTTAGTGCTGAATAGTATTCCTTTGCCAGGAAGAGCCACAGTGTATCCACTCGCCTACGAAAGGGCATCTTGCTTGCTTCTAAGTTGTGGCAAAGATGAATAAACATTCATGTGCTGGTTTTATTTTTATTTTTTGCTTATTTTTTATTTTATTCATTTTTATTGATGTTAGAGAGAGAGGAAGGGAGAGGGAGAGATAGAAACATCGATGAGAGAGAACATCGATTGGCCGCCTCATGCAACCTGGGTATGTGCCCTGTCCGGGAATCGAACTGGCGACCTCTGGGTTCATGGGTCGACGCTCAACCACTGAGCCACACCGGCCAGGCATCATGTGCCTGTTTTAATGTGGACTAAGTGTTCAACGCCTTTGTGTAAATACCAAGGAGTGGAATGCTGGATCGCATGGGAAGAAGATGTTTAGTTAGCCATGTTCTTTCGATGTAGCACTGCCTTCCATGGCCAGAGACCTTCTCGAACTTGCACTTTGCCAGCTTTTAAACCAGAACTGATGGTAAGGTGGGGCATGAATACCCCAAGGAGCCTCAAGAGCCCCCCAATGGGACTCTGAGCATGTTTGCACTGTTTCTCAGCATCCCCTTAGGGATGAAGTCCCTTGACTCCCTGGTGGCAGCCGACACAAGCTGCACTAGCTACTTGCCTCTCCTTCCCTGTCTCAAGCCCCTGCAACTCCACCTGAGTCTCCTTCATCTCCCACGTCAACTACCTGCCCTTAAACCCTGCGTCAGGGTGTGCTCATGGGGTGCCCAAAGTCAGATCGCTCTCAAAGGTCCCTCCTCCCCAGCCACACCCTAGTTCATCACGCCAGTGGATTTTTCAGCGGCAGCGTCTTGTGCCTGGTTTCACAGGCTCTGCTGGCCGTGGCGGCACAGGCTCTTCTAGACCTGTTTCCGGGACTGCCTCCTGGGCCTGATTCACAGGTGGCTCTCGTGGTAAGGCCTAGAGGTCCACCCTGTTCCCTGGGGTGGGGTGGGCGTGGAGAGGAGCAGGTACCACACCCAGAGCTGGGAGAGGGATGCTCTGCGTGCAGGGGTGAGGGCTCAGGGTGCCTGGAAGAACACGCCCCCTGGGAACGTGGGCGATGCTCCGGGTTACCCAGTAGCGCCCGCCTCCCAGAAGGTCGCAGTTCCGTGCGCTTCTCTCTCTGGTTGGACCTACTACCTGCCCTTTGGGGGGAAATTACATTAGGATTCACTTTGTATCAGAAAACACTTTAGACAATGTTCAAGTCCATTTTAAAGTGTGGGTTGAATTTCCTTTTTTTTTTATTGATTTTTTTTTTTTTTTTTTTAGAGAGAGAGAGAAAATCGATGTGAGAGACAGACACTGATTGGCTGCTTCCTGTGCACCCCCCACTGGGGATCAAGCTGGAAACCCAGGCCTGTGCCCTGACCCGGAATCGAACCGGGACCTCTCAGTCCATGGGACGGTGCTCAATCCACTGAGCCACACTGGCCAGGCGAGTTTGCATTGCATTTCTACTGAGGTTTTTTTGTTTTGTTTTTTTCTTTTGTTTTTTGTTTTTAATTAAAACAACATTTACTCAGAGAGCCTCATTCATCAATGCAAATAGTGAGACCACCCAGTCCCTCCCCCAATTTTCTGCATTTTGAATTCAGGCTAAATACAGATTTTACAGTGTTGAGACAACAAATATTTGAAGAGACACACTTTCGAGGCAGTACTGTCCTTAAATGCATTAATAGAAGGCAAAAATTATAGTCGCTTTCTTCATCCCAGGAACCAGCTAAGAGGTGTTTTTTATTGATTTTAGAGAGAGAGGGAGAGAGAGATGGAAACATCTATGAGAGAGAACATTGACTGGCCGCCTCCGGCATGCCCCGCACTGGGATTTGACCCACAACCTGGGCTTGTGCCCTGACCAGGAATTGAACCGGCGACCTCTTGGTGCCTGGGTCGACACTCAACCACTGAGCCACACCAGCCGGGCGCTAAAAGTATTTTAATCAAACTATTTTGTGTCCTTCCCTGTCTTTCATATGAATCACTCATCTCCTTTAAGAAACGTTTTTACCAAGCGGAGGACTTTACACTAGATCGAGGACCCCCGTCATCTGCGGACACGCCAGCCCGTTTGCATCTGTTCACACATTAATTTCGCAATGGTCTAAACTCCACCTGTGTGTCGTGGAGACCCAGGATGGTTTCAAGGCTGAGTAGACATTTTTAATTTAGCTGGATCAAATTTAGCTTCTTCCCTGTGTGACAGACGCTTCCGGTAATGTTAATCCCCCCGTTTGATGAGTGTACTAAATATGAAGAAAACGACGGACCTGTGGAAAGCGACATACTAACACAAAGAGACAGAGCTTCTCTACGTCTCTCAGGAGGGACACAGGCAAGGAACGGGAGGAGGGGTGGGTTGGAGCTTTCGGGAAGAGGATGAAGAAAAAGTGTGCTCCCTGCAGGTAACCATGGTGATGAGGGGGCACTCAGGTGAGGGCAGGAGGTTTGTCCAGTGAGAGCAATGGGAATTGGGGGGCTCTGAGAGCTCTGCAGTGAGGAGATGGATCAGCCATGGTCAAATCATAAGTCACTTGCACTGCGGTTTCAGGAGGGGTGTCGGGACGTCCAAGGTGGCTGGACAAGGCAGAGCACTGGAGCTAAGGCTTCAGGACATCAGCTGGTAGGCAGCTCAAAGCAGGCGGATGGTGAGGATATTGCGGAATTTGTTGGCAAAAGGATTCTAGGCCAGGAGCCCGCGGCACGCCTGGGGCCTGGGATAAAGGGCACCGGGGCCCTGAAGATGATGTATGGCGGGGAGCGAGGGGCATAAGAGGAGGGCAGCACCCTCTGAATGCCCACATTTCCCGAGAACCATCTGCATCAAGGTGTGGGCACTGCTCCTCCATGAAACCTTAGAACATCTTTATCATCCATCTCGGGGTTACCCCGTTTAATCCTGACCATCATACTGTGGGGTGTTCATGGGGACTCTCCCCTTTTCCCAGGTGGAGACAGGCAGAGAGGAGGCAGGATTCATCTGGGGTTGTACCACAAGCAAGAGACAACTTCCAGGTTCAGATGTCAGCCTCCGCAGAGCCCCCTCCATGCCATTTTGTCCTAAAAGAGGCGATGCCAGGGTGCTTTGGACATCAGGGAGCCACTGCAGTTTTGTGATGAGGGCATGGCGAACAGAAAGCGATGAATCCACCAGTCACACTCAGCTGAACTGACACACTTTCCCAGACTCTTTGTTCCTCTTTGGCAGACGTTGATTTTTCACACAGACCACATTACGCCTCACACCCTGATGAAATGTGTGAATGAACAGAAGTTGCAAAGACTCAGTACTCGGGGAAGCTACGGAATTCAGTTACAGGGCTCGCAAAGTTCTGTTTTGGTGCTGACCTGCTCATGCTTCCCCTCAACATGGAATCTCAGGTCCCCTCACCCTGGGGGCTACAGCCCAAAAGTGATCAGATTGTCTGTGCCCTGTGGCTGGGCTACGCTTACGTCTGCATCAGTCTTAGCACCTTTACCCTACTGCTGACTTCTGGTGGAGAGCTCACCAGCCAGGGGAAACAAAAACAAAAACAAAAAAACAAAAACATACCATTTGCTGCCTCCCTGGCTGCACAGGTCAGACCTAAATAAACTCATCAGTTAGGAGGCCTGCAGCACCCTTGGCCCCCTGGGTAGGAATGAACACCCTCACTCTGCAGAAGAACGAAGGGCTTTGGAAACCTATTCTCTAATTCAGTACCTCCCAAACCAAAGGGCAATCCTTTTACACACTGTGAATCATGCTAGCAATGTGCAGAGAGAAACAACAGTGTCACATGATCACCTATAAGCACCACTCAACACCCACACGGCCTGTTTAGTGGTTTGAGACTCGGAGCCTGGGAACCTTCTTATAGGACAGGACACATTTTCCAGCAGGGATTAGCCTGGAGATTAGAGTTTAATGAAACAATCACTAACACTGGAGGCTTGGGCAAAAGAACCAGCAAACTCCAGGGAGCTCCTGGTTTGTCTGGGGAAGACATTTATCTAATAAACCATGAATAAATAATAGAAAGGAGTCTAAAGTCAAGAGATGCAGAGGAGCCAAGGGACAAAAGGCAAGGGCCGGATATATAAAAAGATGCTTTAAAAGCAATTTAATGTTTTGACTTCACAATAGACATTTATTCCAGGGGAAATGCTGTCGTGTGTGCAGAAAGGAGCATGCCCAAAGCTGCTCCTTGCTGTGTCAGCCAGAGTGAGCTGGGCCAGGCCAGTCTCTGGGACTTCGCACCACAGGGGTTTCTTCCTTGTCTACGCTGCATGTTTATGCAAGTCAGCAGCAGGATTCTGATGATCAGAGACACCCAAGGACCTGGGGAATCAAGATGACAGCATCTCATGAGATGAAAGAAGAGAGGACTGGAGAATTGAGCACTAACAACTATAGGCTTTGGCCTGAAAGTGACACATGCCACCTCCACACACATTTCAGTGACATGGTGATGGCTAACATCAAAAAGGTAGGGAAATAGTATCTCTTATGGCCAGGAAGTAGAAAAGAAGTGGATATTGGTGAACATTAATACTTCTACCACATGTGTCATAGTTCAACATTGGGAGTAAATGTCTGTCTCCTTATGTGTACATCATGTGTAAATGCATCCCTTTGAAAGAATATTATGCAGCAGTTAAAAAGGATTTGACTTTTTAAATGCAAATTGCAGAAACTTTCACATAGTCATACCATGTAGGTCTTACCCATACCATAACCCACTAGGCATCATTGGCCATGCATATGTGTATCTAAATATCCAGCAAAAGCTCTGGAAGGGTGTCCGTCAAACTAATCATGGTGGTCACCTCTATGAGAGGAACGTGGTTACAGGGAGAAAGAGGAACTTCAATTTTTCTGAATTATTTTAAATCAAAATGAACCCCTAACCTTTTAAAAAAATTGTTTTCTTTATTGCTTTTAGAGAGAGAGGAAGGGAGAGGCAGAGACAGACAGAAACATCGATGAGAGAGAACATCGATTGGCCACCTCCTGCACGCCCCCCACTTTGGATTGGGCCCACAACCTGGGCATGTACCCTGACTGGGAATCAAACCGGAGACCTCTTGGTGCATGGGTCGACGCTCAACCACTGAACCACACCAGCCGGGCTAAACATTTTTTAAAATATTTTTTAAAAAGGGGGATTTATCTGGTGCCCATGCTGTTGGTTGAGTGGCGCTCGTGCCAACCTGGAGTTCCACGTTCATTCCAGGAAGGTGCACCGTTGACCCCTACCAGCGCACCAGCCACGCACTGAGCGACCTGTGCACATGGAGGAATGTTCCTTACCAGCTGCTTCCACCTGGTCTTCATCTGGCACTTTCTGGACCATTTGAAATGTTGATTCCACAGGAAGGCACCATTTCTCTCAAGTTCTACCTACTCATCACCCTTGGCCCCGTGGGGTAATATCCTGGAGAATGTCAAGGTTCCGGATGTTCTCTTGTGCCTTCCTCATTTCCAAACTGCCCTCTCCTCTTCCCATCCCTGATTGCTCTTTCTCAGGATTCTTCCCTAGGCTAAAGATAAAGTGATCCCACGGAGTCATGAGCACAATAAACCCAACAGATTTCATATTTCTCTCAAATAATGTACTTTTTTAAATTTGATTTTTTTGTTGTTGTTGTTAGAGAGAGATAGAAACATCAATGTGAGAGAGAAACATCATCGGCTGCCTCCTGCTCACCTCTCACTGGGGATCAAGCCCACAACCCGGGCATGTGCCCTGACTGAGGGTAGAACTGGGACCTCTCAGTCCATGGGATCACGCTCAATCCACTGAGCCACACCAGCCGGGCTGTGTTGTTTTAATGGAAGCAAAACATAGGGCTTTCTAGAAGGGAAAAGAGAGAAGTACTGGTGTATTTCAGACACAGGGCAAGCCCTGGGGGAAATGGCATGGGGCTGGACTGCTGACCTCCTGCAGAAAAGGCTGTCCCAGGAAGGATCCGCTCATCCTACTGTAGATCCTGCTTCTGGAACAAACAGAGGTAGTGACCTTACAGGCTGAAATCATGAAAAGTAACTTGGAACATCCATGCAATGGAATGCTATCTGGTGATGAAAAAGAGAGCTATAAAGCCTCAGTAAGACATGAAAGAATCTTAAATGCGTATTTCTCAGTGAAAGAAGCCAATCAGAAAGACTATATGCTAGATGACTTCAACTATATTACATTTTGGAAAAGAGAAAACTATATGGGCTGTTAAAAAAAAAAAAAACAAGCTGTGGTTTCCAGGGATTTGGGGGGAAAGGGAGATGAACGGGGTGGAGCACAGGGGAATTTTTAGGCAGTGACACTGCCCTGTGTGTTACCAGAAGATGGATATGGCCATGATGCATTTACCCAAACCCACAGCGTGTACACCAAGAGTGAGCCCTAATGTGGACTGTGGACTTCGGTTAATAATAATGTATCGATATTGCTTTATTAACTGTAACAAAAGTGCCACGCTATGTAAAATGTTTATAATAGAGGATGCTTGAGTGGGGGTGAGTAGGCGTGTGTGGGACTTCTCTGTATTATTTGCTCAATTTTCCGTACACTTAAAACTGCTCTAAACTAGTAAGGCTATTAATTGTAAACAAAAATAAAAGCCTGAAGGAGCTTAATATTTTTTTAAAAAAAGAGAAATTTGGAAGGCTCAGACCATGGTTTGGATTCAAGGACACGCTCTCTGTACTGTGAGGGGAAAATACTTGAAATGCTCCTGAAGCCCTGGGACTGGAGATCTCCGCACAGACGCGCTGTGGCAGGAAGTCCCCAGAACGGGGCCCCTCCACACTGACCCCTGGTGCCCCATCTGGGCTCTTCCTCTACTTGGAAACAGAAACTCCACGTGAGGCAGCACAGATGTTGTTCTGGCTTTGACCATACCGTGACCTTTCTTTTACAGTTTTGCGAACTGCAAATGTTTTGCTTTTTTTGCAATGTTTGTTTTGCTCTTTCCAAAGGAAAATCCACGGAGGCTTCTGTCACTCGACCCTGCTAGTAACAGAGAGTCAGACGGGCTGAGCATCTGGACTCTTCGGAGCTGAAGCGAGGCTCAGATTCAGGTTGTGGTATAATTTCAAAGAACTAACTGCATCTTTCTAAACACTGGTTCTCGATCTGTACAATAGATGGGTTATGATGAAAGAGAGGTTTCTGGGGCCCTAGGGAGCTAAGGAAGTCCTCTGAGAGCCTCGTAAGGGGTGAAGGGTGTAGGTCCCAGGTAACTCTGGGCTTCATGATCTCCTTCCAACACATTCCTGAGTGTGCTTTGTTCTGTTTTCTGAACTAAATTGACATGAAAATTCCTTTCAAAGAAAGGATTCCACTGAACCAGGTGCATGTCAGATACCCTTTCTGTTGCTAAAATTATACATTTCAGATTAAGCTACTGAGTAGACCCACTGAAGGATCTTGGGAGGAAACCTCTATGGAAAGCTGTACCCCTCAACCCCAAATCTATGTCTATCCAGGATCTCCGAAGGTGACCTTATTTGGAAATAGATCTTTGGAGATGTAATTACATTAAAATAAGGTCATACTGGATTAGGGTCAGCCCTGAAGCCAATGCCTGGTGTCCTTACAAAAAGAGGAGAGACACACAGCACAGAGACAGAGGAGAAGCCAAGTGGTTATTCACCTGAGAGATGGCACCCCCAAACCGAGATGTGCATTGAATGTGGAGAAAATGCACAATGGATTTCACAGACAGTGGAGAAAAGGAAAATTCTTCAGTAAGGTGTTATATTAACCATACATTAAAATGATATTTTAGATATATTGGGTTAAAGTGCATCATTAAAATGAATTTCACCTGGTTCTTCTAACAATTTTTTTATGTGGCTACTAGAAAATTTAAACTTGCTTGTTTTGCATTATATTTGTATCAGACACTACCACTCTGAAGGATACATTGTGTCTGATATCTTTCCTTTAGTCATTATTTTGAGCATTTTTGTTCAGGGAGCTCTAATTTTTCTTTACAAGTATTTTTTAAATAAGAATTCATCCAGCTGGTGTGGCTCAGTGGCTGAGTGTCGACCCATGCACCAAGAGGTCACTGGTTCGATTTCCCATCAGGGCACATGCCCAGGTAGTGGGCCCGATCCCTAGTGGGGGGTATGCAGGAGGTGGCCAATTGATGTTCTCTCTCATCAATGTTTCTCTCTCTCTTTCCTTCCTCTTTCTCTAAAAAAAAAATCATTAAAGGAAAAAAATTTTTAAAGAATTCTCACACACACAGGATTCATTTTGTAACAGTCTAATTTTTTCCTTATGGTAACTGTCCCTGATAAATAACTATCAGATCTAAAAAATAATAATTTTTCTCTTAAGTGTCTAGATATATTATGAAGTGCTGTGTGACCTTGGGTAAGTGGCTTGCCTTCTCAGCCCCCGTATCATCACCTGTGAAATAAGTTTGTCCAGAGATGATCAACAGAACCATGGTCCTCCCCCTCTTCCTTGCTTTTCCAGGCGCTGGGTGGTTCTGGGAACTGCCCTTAGCAATAGCGGTTCATGGGGCTGACGGGGCTGTCCCTGGAGAATCACTATTTGTTTCCCGGACTCAGGGAGAAACTTTCAGGGAAGAGTCAAAATGCAGTCATTACAGCCAAAGCGTACGGGACGTGGGAGCCATGGAGGAATCCCCAGTTCCCCCAGTTCCAATGCTGCACTCTCCACGGGGGGACTAGGGCCCACGGGGACTAATGGCCTTCCAGGTGGCCCCCATTGGCCAGGAGCAGTGGGCTGGCTCTGGGGAACCCTCACTAGGAGTTCAGCTCGCGCTCCAGGGGGCCCCGCGCTCCAACACGGGGAGAGGCTTGAGCGACATGGACCGCTGAGCCAGGGCCACGGTGCGTGACTGCCCGTGGGCATCCAGCTCCTTCCCCCGAGACCACACCACGCTGCCTCTGTCTTCACTTATCGCGAGGCGTGCAAGGACAAAGGCTTCGGAGGGATGCGGATTAATGAGGGTGCCCAGGAGGAAGCTCAGCCTCTCCCAATGTAAGTTGAAAGTCATTTCAACCTCTCTTCAGAGAGAAGATTAGAGGCTCCGTGGGAAGCTATGAGCGGTGGCTTTGACTGCCCAAATCTTCTGACGGACCAGAACTGCCCACGGCCTCTCCACGCTCCCGAGCCCGCAGGAACGGTAGATGAGTCAGAACATCTCCTCTGTTTAGACCTCAGGCGTGTCAGGGTTGAATAAAGTCATGATTGACAAAGGTCTGTGCGTATTAGGAAAGATGCCAAGTTATATTTAGGTTGTTTTTTTTTTTTTTTTTCCTTTCTTTAAATCTTACTCTAAATTGCTTGTCACCTTTTGAAATATCATAATTAGCACCAGTTAATTTGTGTGCTTAAATATTTTAATGACAGGTTATAATTTTAATGGAAAAAAGCAGTTCAGAAGAAAACCACAGAATCCTGTGACTTCCAGGAGAGGAAAGAGAGACGCCTGCCTTTGGAGTAGACAGAACCCACAACCAGGGCCTCCATCTGACCCCCTCTTCCTACCTACAGCCGTCTAGATTACCTCTCCAAACTTCAGTGTTCCCATGTACGAAACACAGATGATAAACCTGCCTCATTAAGGCTTAAAGGTTATTCCAGGCTCATCAATGTACAGCCCCTCACACACGTAGTACCTGCAAAAGACCATTTCCCATTCCCTGTGTGCACTGCCCCCCAAGTGAGGGAAAACACATTGAGTCTGGCTTCACATGGCAGGTTCCCAGGGCAACAGATCTGTGAGAAGCATCTTCCAGAGGCTGTCAGGACTAGGACACCACAATCAGCAGGAACGAGGTGGCAGGAACAGCTGAGGACAAAACTCAGAGAACACGACACAGGGCTGCTGGGCCATCCACAGGGACAGGCAGAACCTCTGAAATTCCTTTCTAGGGCCAACACCCACTAAGTCACTTCTGTCCCCAGCTAGGGCAAGCCGAGAGGGAGAGCGTGGTATTTATCTCAGCTCTGGGAAACTCATGATTCAGTGGGGTGTCCCTGCAAACTGTACCGAACCAAGGTGCTGGGGCGAACGGTTTGCATGAAGGTGTCCAGTACCGCTGGAGATGCCGTGTGTGAGTTAGTGTCTGCTGTGGGTTATCCTATTAATAATTCAGACAGAGGCTTGAGGACTGGTTTTACCACTTACTGCTCATGTGATTTAAATTCTCTCTCTCTCTTTTTTTGGTTAACCCTCAGCCGAGGATATTTTTTCATTCATTTTTAGATAGAGTGGAAGGGAGGGAGGGGGAGAGAGAGAGAGAAATATCGATGTGAGAGACACATCAATTGGTTGCCTCCTGCACGACCTTGACTGGAGCTGGGGACCAAACCGACAACCCAGGTACATGCCCTTGACCAGGAATCAAACCCACAACCGAACTTCATTCTGCAGGCCAATGCTCTAACCACTGAGCCAAACTGGCCAGGGCTGATTTAAATTCTCCAAATCCCAGACACTTTGTCCATATAATGAGCCCCTCACCCATTACCCTCCTCACGGGGCTGCAAGAAGGATTTAGAAAAACAAACAAACAATGAATGAACAATGCAGACACAGCGCCTGGACTAAAAAAGGTCTCAAGAGTTGATCATCATAAAGATGAAGATGATGGTGCTGATTCCATCTTTTGTGGCTTCTCCAAAACCCGTCAGTTTTGCTCAGATTTCAGACTTCTTACTGTCACGTATTTCAAAAGCTGCTCTAGATAGCTCACATGGATGGACCCCCTCCCAACCAAGAGACCCAAAGAGGACATTCTCTGAGTTAGAAAGAATATCTAGATGGCAGTAAAAAACAGGTTAACCAAGGTGGTCTTAGATGGAGAACTCGACCAAGAGAGACTCCAAAGGAACAACAACAGCAACAAAAAACTAAAACACTAAATGCCAACATGGTGTGGTGCGTGGCCAGCAGAAATGACTATGAGCCAAACAAAGAAGCACACGGAGAAATGGGGAAGGGAGAGGTTAAGAAGCTAAACAGATTCCAGGTGAAATGAGTAAATAAATCCCAAAGAAAGAATGAAAGTGAGAATTAATCAGAAGTGTGCTGAGCCGTGGCCTTGCCCGCCACAATCAGAGGGCTTCTTAATTGCTTGTCAAAGACCAATGCATCCTGGCAAAACGATCCTCAACTAATGCTGAGACTTCCCCCACCCCCAACATGGCTTCATTTATCATAATTAAAAAGCAAGTCAAAATTGATTTCTGTTTATTTTATAAAGCAACTCCTAAGGGAACCCTTCTTCCCAGAAGGTTGGATCATTTTAAACTTAGAAGGGGAATACCCTCAGAATATAAATCTGCGTTTTATTGGTTTCGAAGGTTAGGGCACATAAATATGTAAAGTCTATGGAGATTATGAAAAATGGCAGTCAGGTTTTCACAAATCATCTCAAATCCATGTCAGAGACAGTCTAATATGGGCAAAATGGCCCAAGCTTTGGAATCAGACATGTATTTGATTCTGAGCTCTGCCACCCAATAGTTTTGTGACCTTGTGCAAGTCACTGAAAGAAATTTCTGAGATTTAGCTCAGGGAAAATGAGGTTGCTAATACGGTCCAGACTTTCTGGGAGGATTAGGGATCCTATGTGGGGAAAAAATAAATAAATAAATAAATAAATAAATAAATAAATAAATAAATAAATAAATCAGCACAGAAAACCTGCTCTACAGATAGAATTGACAAAAATGATGTCCTGTGAGTCAATGAAACCATCCACTGGATTTTCAAGGTCCTCCCCAAGGGCAGAACCTGTGTCTGTTTTGCTTTGAGTCATACCCTAGAAATCAACATAGGGTCTGGTATAGAGCTGATGTCCACTTTATTGAACCCTTGCATTGTATCTATTCTGTACTACATTCTAAGTGTTTATCAACTTGGGTTATTCACTGAACCCAAGAAGATGCGTTGGCTGCATGACTGTTATTCATGTACTCACTGCATGAAGAATATTAAGCATCGGCCATGCCCCAGGCAATGTGCCTGTTTGAGGAATAAGCCCCGGAGTGCGGGTGGTCTCACTCATCCTTTGATCTGTTCATCCTTGCCTTCACCCATGCACTTCCTTGTTCACCAGATATCTGTATTTTAATTCGACACTGCTCTCTGGGCCCATTAGCATCATCCTAGAGAAAACACAAGGTCAGTGTGCCCTCAGCTCTGCTCCCTGGCTACCCAAGAACCTCCTTTATTCATTTACACTCACACACACCCTCAAGCCAAGCCTTTACATTTCACCGAGATTTTGCTAATCGGGTAAATCATATTCAGAGGACTGCAAGGGGACTCTTAATCTGGGGCCTTGCGTGGCTTGCAAACAAGCTATGACAAGAACAGAGAGACGATGACAGCAGAAGGTCAACAAACATCCTTTTCTCCTGTCTAGACATTTTACTCCCCAAACAGATTCCAGAGATCATGCTCCCTTTCTGGGAAGACCATCTTAGGAGAGGGCGTGGATGTGATCTCCAAGCACCTAGAGATTCCTCACAGCTTTCTGGTCTACCTGATCCTTCTCAGATGCATTTTCTTGATCTGCAAAGGCCCTGTTCCTGGGATTTAGTGTTTAGGACTTTCCTGCTCCTTTTGGTTTATGCTTAATCCTCACAATTAATTCCGAGCTTCCTGCCTGGGGAAGTTTCTGCCATAGAACTTCTTGGCATTTACCCAGCCAGAGAGGAAATGATTGATGCTTTCCTCTCTCTCCCCTGCACCAAAGCTGAAAGGCTGGGCAGAAATATCACCTGCCCCAGCGCGGGCCTCTCCCAGGCTCACCTCTTGACCCACCTCCTTGATGTCACCCCTCATGTCTCTTTGGGGACACTGTGCCATCAATTACCCTCTCTCCTCCATCTCCAATCACTTCCTCTCTACTGGCTACCTCCCGGCAGCTTGCAAATATGTTTAAGGCTTATTGATTCTGGGAAACTAAAAAAATAAAAATCTTCTCTTCAGTCCACCCACCTCTGGAGTTATTTCCCTATCTCTTACCTTTCCAACACAGCTGAGCTCTCTATCTGTCTTCTCTGTTCCGTGGCTGGTGTACTCCTCGGACCAGGGCACACTGCCTTGCGGCCTCATCAATTTGCTGAAACTCTCGCAGTAATGATCATCAACATCCAAGTAAAACTCAGCTCCGGAGTTCATTCTGCTTGGCCTGCCTCGGGGATTTTATTTATTCTTGTGGACACTCACTTATCCACTTTCCGCACATGGGGAGCACCCAGCCAGCTCTGCTGTTGATGAGCATGGGTCTGCCCTCCTGGTTTTTACTTCTTCTCAGAAACAGAGATACCCGTGAGGGAGGGCAGTACTAGGAAAAGGGGGAGCGATGTGGGGTTGGGCTACCTTCAGAACTGATCTGAGAGGGACACAAGCTGTTTTTCTGGTGGCATTAGTATTGAAGTGGAATTTATGAACTCCTGATCTGAAAGGGATTCTGGAAAAGGTACTCCTGGCAGACGAATGGCAGGTGTCAGGGCACTGGGGTGGGGAAACATGGCATGTTTGGGAAAGTGAACACAGGGCCATGTTTCTGGGGGTGGGTATAGGGGTGGGGGGAGACATGAGGGGGGGGGAGTGTATGATAGGGCAGGAGAGGCAGGGAAGGGCCAGCAGATTTGACCTTCGACCTCAAGGCAATGGGGAACACTTGGGACACTTCCGCTCTCGTAATCTCTTGCACGTACCCATCACCCAGAATGCCAGGCTCTGGGATATAATGAGACCAAAAAGAAAACGTCAAAGGAAAGAGAAATCACTCTGTTTTTCAATTCTAGTTCTGCTGAGAACATAACAATTCACTCTGTCTCCTTTCAAGGAGGAGATGGTGGGCTCACATCCTCGCTGTCCAATAATGCTGCGACTTAAGAAGAAAAACAGTGCACTTTTGCCCCCGTTTCTGACACAGAACTAAATCCTGTGGCATTTTCTGGGTGACAGGAGCATCTTTGTTTTGAATGAGGCAACTATCGGTGGGCTCCCGAAAAGCTTCAGAATGGGGCTGGTCACCAGGAAGACCCAGATTAACAAAAGGGGTGACACGTTCAAGCCCCACCACCATCCTCCTGGGAGGGGAGCGGGGCTTGAGGGGGAGTTTATAATCAATCACATTTACATAAGGAAGCCTCCATAAAAATCCATCAGGTATGGGGTTTGAAGAACTTCCAGATTGGGGAACACATCCATGTGCCAGGAGGGTAACACACCCCAACTCCGTGGAGACAGAAGCTCCTGCACATAGACCCTTCCAGATCTCACCCCATGTATCTCTTCCCTGTATCCATCATAATAACCCAGTGATAATAAACCAGTAAATGTAAGTAAAGCATTTTCCTGATTTCTGTGAGCCGTGATAGCAAATGATCAAACCTGAAATATAGCCACGTCAGATAGAACTGTAGGAGACCTGGGTACCCACTACTTGTGATTGGCATCTGAAGTGAGGACATTCCTTTGAAACTTGGCTCTTAACCTGTGGGGTCTCTGATAACGTTGGGTAATTGGTGTCAGAATGAATTAAACTATAGGACGCCCAGTTATGTCCAGAGAGCTGTGAAATTGCTTGGTGTGAAAAACTCCACACATTTGGTATCAGAAGTGTGAGTCGAGAACCAGTTTTCTCTTAAATATGTTCACACCTAATGGGTCAGTTGAGACAACAATGCAGATGTATCCCGCTGTATGACTATCAGTTGATGTGAAAACACTATCAAATAAACTATACAGTCAATACACACACACACACACACACACACACACACAACCCACCTGCAGGCATCACCTCATTTGTTTCTGAGCTCCTAAATTAGAGTTTGGGCTAGATCATAAAATAGACAGGATATTTGTCATCATCAAACAAATATGAAACTGAGCTTTAGATAACGTAAGAATTCCGAAAGTTAAGTGCTATTTTATGGTACCTTTCAATTTAGAAGTGCATTGCAGATAAAACATGACTTTAGTGTAAACCATTGATGCATTGTGTTATTAAGATCAATGAATTATTAAAAGGATTATCTTTTAAACACCAAGAAATTGTCTTCTAGTGTACTCTAGGGGCCATGGGTAAATGCATTACACATACAAATTCACCACCGCCTTGGCTGTGATTTATACAAGCTCCAAAGTACCCACCTGACATCACAGAGACTTGACCCTCCTACCCACTCAGCAGACGTGAGCCCCTGTGTCCTGAGCATGGAAGAAGAAGGGACTTCCTGCATGAGCACTCTGTCCCCATTCCCCATCAGGGACTGCCTCAGTTGCAGACAGCCACCTCCCCCAAGGCTTCCCCCTCCCCCAGGCAGCCCGAATCCAAATACTGGTTGAAGACAGGGCACTCTATAATAAACAAGCAATCGAATGAATCAACACGCTAAACTCCGGCTCAGCATCTGCTTCCCAGGGAACCCAACTGAGGCACTAGCCTCATCCAGAATCCAGCCCCGATTTACTGCAATCAGTTTCACTTCTCCACAATCCTGGCCGTGCCGTGGCAGCCACTGGGAATATCATCCCCCACGTATCCACTGGACAAACCCAGCTCCTTCATCAAAGGCCAATTCCAATGTCCGGCTGTGTCACCATCCCTCACAGTCATTGGCTCCTTGCTGTCTGCTCTCGGAACCCTCTGCCCCATTAACAGACTGTCTGTGCTACTCTGTACCCCAGTGTGGTTCCAGAAAACTACTCATGAGACACGTGCAATTCAACTTGTCTAGGAGCCACATTGAAAAACAAAAAGAAGCAGATGGGGTTAATGTTAATAATGTATATAAACTCCTATGACTCAGAATCATCATTTTCACACGTGACAGTATAAAACCTGTTCGTGAGATTTATTTCTTAGTTACTTTCCGTACTAACTCTGAAAGCTGGTGTGTATCTGCTACTCACAGCACGTCTCCCTCCAGGCTGGCCCCGCTCCTGAGCCGACCAGCCCGGCAGCGCCCTGGCCCGGACATCGTGAGTGCCTCAGAGACATAAGGTTTGAGTAACCCCAATACAGTCAATAAAAATATTTTTAAAATAAAATAAAATATAAAAGAGGCTACTAACAAAAACAAGTCTTAGTCCATGCACTGGCATGCAGAGGTGTTTGATAGGTGTTTGCAGAATGAATGAATGAATGAATGGCCCATGATGAATGAATGAATGCATGCATGCATGAATGGAGTGATCAGTACACATTCATGAATGCACATCTCAGTCACCTCGCCTAAGCCTGGGATTCATTCTGAGGCCCAGGCTCCTTGCTGTCTTCAGGACACTCCTCTGCGGGGTGGTGCATCTCTGTACACCTGTATCCACTAGCCAATAATAATGGACAACACCAACAGCCAAGGGGACGGATTTTAAGGATACACTTTAGTACACAGAGCTTTGACACTTAGTAGCTTCTGAGTTTGGGCAAGTTACTTAACCTGTTGGAACCTCATTTCCCTCATCTATGACATGAGGATGGATAAAAACGGTACCTAGTGTTGCCATGTGAACCAAATAGGCACTGCAGGCAAATGACTTTGAACATCATTGCTGCTCGATTGAAAACGTAGTTAACAAAGCCAAAGTGAAGCTGAAAACCTGAGGAAGAGGCAGGTGTAAATATAACATGAGGGAGTATTCTTTCACTCTTTCATTTACTCATTATGCATGCACTGAACTAATACTCCGCGTACACCTCTGTGGGGCCATGATCTCTCACTGAAGGGAGGGTGTTGCTCAATGACCCAAGCTGTCGCTGGCAAAGTCCACTGCCACCTTTCTTGCCAAGGCCGTTCTTCCACGTGCTGCTCTGTCAGTTACTGAGCATGACAAAGATGCCAAGGCTGTGCCACTGCTGGGGGATCCTGAGGAGGGCGGAGCCACTGCTGGGGGATCCTGGAGTGGGCGGAGCCACTGCTGAGGGATCCTGACGTGGGCAGCTTTGGCCCACGCTCCCTGCCAGTGCTCTGAGCATCATTAAGGGGCACAGCAGCCAGGCGCTTCGCCCAGTCTCTCTCCCTCCCTCTGGCCTTTACTCGAGGTCAGCCCTGCATCTTGTCTGACAGTTCTCCCAGCCTCCTGGCTCCTGTCTTATTTTCTCTCGCAGGCATTTCTCCCAACACACTTCAGTTTCCCCGTCTTGGGGTCTGCTTTACGGAGGCCCCAGACTATCCCCACCTCCATTTGCCTGGCACAGTTACAGAAAGAGCTGCAAATACACCAGTGAACCAGAAGATAACAAATAAATAAGATACCATCAAATCATGACATGTGATAGAAAGAAAATAACACAAGAGTGGTGACATGAGGCAATCAGGGAGGGGCTGGGGCCTGAATGACAAAAACACACTAGTCAGGCAAAGACTTGGAGCAACAAAAAAGCAACAACACATGCAAAGGCCCTGAGGCAGCAAGAACAGAGGGAAGAACCAGTGAGGCTGGGTCCTAGAGAATGAAACAAAGACTGACTGGCTGGAAGTAAGACAGAAAAATGGGGAGGATCCCGATGATGAAGAGGATGCTAAAGAGTTTGGGTTTGAACCTAATTATGATGGGCAAGGAGTGAAATTATGCCAGAAACTGACATGATTGTGTGTGTGTGTGTTTTAACATTCAGAATAGGTAAATCCATAGAGACAGAAAACAGTATTGACGGTTGCCAGGGGCTGCAGGTAGAGAGTTTAGAGACTTACCACAGGGTATGGCTGGGGTTTTCTTTTGGGGTAAAAAAAATGTTTTTAAACTAGACGGAGGTGCCTAGCCAGTGTGGTTCAATGGTTGAGCTTCCACCCATGCACTATGAGGTCACCGGTTCAATTCCCAGTCAGGACACATGCCTAGGCTGTGAGCCCGATCCCCAGTGGGGGGCATGCAGGAGGCGGCCAATGGATGTTCTCTCTCATCGATGTTTCTATCTCTCTCTCTAAAATCAATAAAGAAAAAAAATAAAAATAAATAAATAAACTAGACAGGTGTTGGTTCTCTGTGAATGGATGTATTTAGGAATGGGGGTGGTGGTTACTCTATGCAAACTAGATGGGGGTGGACAGGAGGACAGGTGGAGGTTACTGAGGTGGCGGCCGTTGGGTGGGGCAGAATGATGTGACTTGGACCCAGGTGAAGCAGGAGAAGGAAGGTGGTTCTTGGAGTCAGAAGCCTGGAGAAGCATCAAGTGGAAAGCGGGCAAGCATGCTCAGGACGCAGTGGTGAGCGTGGCCGAGGTCCAGAGGAGGCCTGAGTAGCCAGACCCCGGCTTGCTGACGGGCGGTGTGCTATGGCCCAGTGACTGAAGGCCACCTGCAGAGTTTCCTCAAAAACACAGGATCTGGCTTCCTGGGATTCTGACCAGAGGGATCAGGGAAGGGTCCAGACCTGGCAAGTACACCCAACCCAATGCTCAAATAAAGCATCTGGTTTTCCTGTGTGCCAAACAGAAAGCCACCTTGTCACCTTGGCAACACTTGGTATCTTACATTTCCCCAAGTGTTGCCGTCTTAGTCAGTTTAGCACTATAACAAATGCTATCGACTGGAAGGCTTTGATAACAAACATTTATTTCTTCTAGTTCTGAATGCTGGGAAATCCAAGATCAAGGTGCCAGTAAATTTGGTGTCTGGTGAGAACGTGTTCTGCCTTCTTGCTGTGTCTTCACATGGGAAAGAGAGAGAGCATCTACCTGGAGTCTTTTTTTTTTTTTTTTTTTTAATAATTCTTTTTTTTTCTTTATTAATTTTTAGAGAGAGAGGAAAGGAGAAGGAGAAAGAAATAGAAACATCGATGAAAGAGGACATCGATTGGCCTCCTCCTGCAAGCCCCCTACTGGGGATCAGGCTAATAGCGAGGGCATGTGCCTTGACTGGGAATCGAACCTGCGACCTCTTGGTGCATGGGATGATGCTCAGCCACTGAGCCACACCAGCTGGGCTCCCTGGAGTCTCTTATAAGAGCATGAATCCCATCATGAGAGCATCCCTTTCACTACCTAATTACCTCTCAAAGGCTCTACCCCTAAATACCGCCATAGTAAGGATGAGGCTTCAACACACAAATTCCCAGGGAACACAAACATTCAATTCACATCAATCACACACAGAGATAATGTGTGCTTCATTATAAATGAATCACATTGGTACACTACCAGTTATTAGAAACCCATGATTGGTTCCATCCACATTCCAACTTTGTTTACTTTGTAGTCACTCCATTTGGGAGTAAAGGTTCAGCATGTTATTAATATCACTTACTATTTCTCAGGCCACCTTAAAATGACCTGAATCTATTTTCACTTCCCTCCCATTCTAAGCCATGGCTATCAAAAGTGCTGATGTCAATATATATGTATTTGTGTGATTTTGTAACATATTAAAAACAGACTTTTCCTTTGGCGATCTAATTGGCTCTAGTGATTGTGAGATTTATCTGTTCGGGTCTGCTTGTTTGTTTTCAATCTCTGATGACTCATTTATGCGGAACTCTGGGATCAAGATTGTCCACAATTAGAATTGCAATGACTTTGATGTCTGGTTTTATTCCCCCTCCCCCTCATTCATTGAGGGCACATTTTGTAGACAATTGCCAGGCAAGTAAGTAGTAAAGTTACTCTTCATAGCTCACAAATTTTACAAACTTTATCTTGGAGAGCCAAATGCAGAAACGTATTGAGCGGTTGCTCTATTAAGTTCAATATCTGTAAAAAATAATTATCGTATTTGACACTAACGTAAAATGCCAACATTCTAAATTAAAAGAGCTCAAGGGTTACTAGATCCAAATTCCCAGAATTGCCTGAATGCTTTCGGTAATTCGGAAAACTCAGTCAACATATTGTTGAATTGAAACTAAAACTGCACTGAGCATTCCAATTAGTTGCTTTCCTAGTAATTTTTAATTAAATGCTAAATGACAGAACAACTTGTAATGGCTTTGTTATACTTTTTAGACATTCCACCCCAAACTCTTTTTTGGTGTGTAAGAAAGTAATGAGACACTAATTTGTTCACCGAAATGACTGTCTTCCCCTTCAAAGTAGACATCTAGGGATGTGACACACTCTTACCAGGTTTAGTTGCCAAAAATATGTTTGGTCTCCTCTCTGAGAACTGTGTTCAGAGGAGGCAACACAACCCCTTTGAATAGACCTTATGAAAAAAACTTTGTTCATGGAAAGTGAATATGATTTTTGGAGACGGTCGAATGCCATCGAGAAGCAGCTGGGTGTGACCAGGGTGCACGGGTGCCCATGCATACACACTGAGTGTATGTGAGGAAGTAACACAGTCACCCCTCGTTTATCGCGGTTAATCCGTGCCAGACTCTAGCGGTTGCACCTGGCGTTGAAGGATTCCTGGGGTGCTCGGATACACAGGCCTACAGTCCATACGAACAGTCATTTTAATTTTAATTATAATACAGGGGTGTATAATTGACTCAGACAACCGATTGCGCGCTGTGTCATTTTCACTGTCTCAATCAACTTTTTAATGAATATATTTGAAACAACCGCAATAGAGTGAAGGTGCGAAAGTCGAAGCGTGAAGTGGCGAGGGGCGACTGTATATGTGACCATGATAACAGCTGACTCTTTATACTGCTTTCTGTGCCTGCCACTGTTCTCAGCATTATGCGTGAATTAATCCATTTAATCTTTATGACAACCTTAACAGGAAATAATATTATCACCGTCCTTTTACAGAACAGAGAGGTGAAGTAACTTTCACAAGGTCACAGAGCTCCGAGCCAATAGTTATGAATGAGGAGTCAAAACTGGACTGAGCCTCAGGCATGCCCTCGGGGTCTTACTTTCCTTATTTGTATGACAGGAACAACTTTCCAAGTTGAGTTAAGCTTTAGGAAACATTCATGCATGCAATTGCTTGCATTCTTGCTAGCCCAAGAAAGGGGCAGGTATTTTTTAAAGCACTTCATTCTTGAGTGCATTGCTATTTTGCTTGATCATATGGGAAGCTAACGTGCAGCCTGTTGGTCAGGTCAGGATGCGTGGTCTGCTCAACCGTGGTCACTGGTATTCACAACCACAGCACACAACTCTCTGTAACTACTGCCTCTACTAAGACAGTGTTTCCTGATGCAAAAAAATGACAACGTGTATTTGACAAGTGCATGAGCAGATAGAGGAACAATGAAAAATCCAAGGCATACGACCAGTGAATTTCGTATTTTTAACAATGTGTTGAGTTCCTACTGCACCAACTGCAGGGACATCTGATGAATGCAGAACAGTCCTTGCGTCCCAGCCTTAGAGAAGTACCCATAGCTCTCAAAAATGAATTTCCAAAGTGTGCTCTTTGCTCTTCTACCTTTTAAAGGCACTGCGAGATTTTTCAAAAAGAAAGAGAAAAAGACTGACTTCCACAAACCAGCTTCTTTCTCGGAGGACCTCAATGATATCCAGGAAATCGAGAGTCTCCAAGAGAGACTTCGGAAAACAGATTTTCCAAATGAGTTGCAGCATGGAACTCATTTTACTCAGAGCCTCTCACAGGGGTGGGGATAGTGAGAGCCATGCCGGCTGCTGCTGCTAGGGGGCAGTAGGAAGCGAGTTCTGAGATATTAAAAGAATGGAATAACAACAACATAAACAAGTTCTAAAAAGCCCTTCTCTGTGACTCAACAGCACTTAAACTTTCAAGGCTTCGGGTATCTGCCTCCAAGTGGAGACAAGAACACTGGCCCTGTCAGTTGCATAGTTTTTGTGAAGACTAAGTAGGGCAATAAATGCAAGTTTACCTTGTTACGAATGCTATTTATTTCACTCTTTGTTAAGAGCAATGCAATCTATTGACGGTTCCGTGGCTGAGGCCTCAGGTTCCGATGAGGTTCTGGATGCGCTGACCTAAGAGAGCCCAACTTGGTTATTTATGTTCAACTCTAGCAAAGACACAATAAAAAAAAGGGGCTTGAGACAGTCATTAAGTCTGAGACCTTCCAAGGAGGCTGAGGCTGCCAGTGGTGGTGAGTTGGTGGTGAGTGAACAAACTCACAGTCCTCTCTGAGGATGCTGGGTCTCCCCAGCCTGCACAGTGGCCCGTCACGGACAATGGCAGATCTGGACAGCTCTTGGTCAAGATCTCCTGCCCCAAGCATCTCTCTGGGACCCGCTCTCAGCTCGTTAGCTGCCCACACTAACTGTGATCCCTCTTGGGCTATCTAAATCAAGATTCTGGGAAAAGATCCGCTGTGTCTGAAATCAGCATCAAGAATCATGAAGACTGGGTGACTTATTGGAAATGTATTGAGATGCAAATGCTTTGTATTTTGGAGCCAGGGTAATTAGATATAGCATTGAGTCTGCGGAGTAGGAAAGATTAAAAAAAGAAGAAGAAGAAGGAAACAAAAGTACAAGGAGGCAGTATTCCAAAATGCATTTTATGTTGTAAATCAATTTCCTATGGAGATCGGTGGCTTATACCACTTCCCATAGAAGTCTGCTCTCTTGAACAAACCTCTCTGTGAATAGTCTTTCTACTAGAAAACCTTGAATCAGCCATGCCCTTCAGATTCCTGTATCTTAATTTTTTTTCTTTCTTTATTTTTAGAGAGACAGGAAGGGAGAGGGAGAGAGATTGGCCGCCATACATCAATTGGCCGCCTCCTGCATGCCCCCCACTGAGGATCTGGCCCACAACCTGGGCATATGCCCTGACTGGGAATCAAACCGGTGACCTCTTGGTACATGGGGTTGATGCTCAACCACTGAGCCACACCAGCCGGGCCAGATTCCCGTATTTTAGTTGCATTCTTTCTTTTAACTTTGAGAAATAAGACTTTAGATTGAACTATTAAAAGAAGATGCACCGGATTTTTTCATTTACTTGTATGTCTTGTGTAAGGCAATATTTAAACATAACGGAGGCAGAGGCGACCCTATTCCGTATGCCTCCTGTGTCAGAACCCACAACAGAAATGCCTGTCAGGTCTTAATACCAAGGACACGGAAGCATTGATTTGAGCAATGGTTTTATCCTATGGCCACTGGGAACCAAGGACCTGGAAACATTTTCCTCTTTGCTTGGCTGTGAATAAGATCCCAAATTTACAGACCATCTCTGGGGTCTCTTCATGATAGAGAGAATGGTCGCCAACACGCCATCAACTTCACCCTGATTTCCTGCTGGTACTTTTCCCTCTACTCTCTTCCACTGAAGGGGGGTCACCCTAACTCATCTGTGAAGCCGGGGGTGGGGGAGGTGCACCTTTCTGAATCCAGAGTACTGTGGTTAATTTCATGCATACATCAATTTAACATTTTCCATATTTTTTTTAGGATTGAGAAGATTGTGGCATTTAAATATTTGAGGGGCATTTTTTGAACAAAACCCAAATTTCTGTGAGAATTATTTTCTGTGACTGAAAACAAGGTTAAGGAAAATAATCACCCGAAGAGTGACTCTCATTCATATGAGAATGTTTCACAGAAATAGCTTATCAACATGGTTAGCCGCAATAATGATTACAGCCCAGGGAAGTAAGTAAGGCAAACCATTAGCTCAGGAAATCTATTAAAGTCACAGGATCTTAAAACACCCCATGCGGGAGCATTTGAGATCTTGTTTCTCAGCATGTCATCAGTTGGGCTCAAATAAACTATTATAAAAACTCTATAAAAAACAAAAAAGAGCCCTTACTGGTTTGACTCAGTGGTTAGAGCATTCTCCCACAGAACAATGAGTCGCGGGTTTGATACCATCAAGGGCACATATCTCGGTTGCAGTTCATCCCTGGCCCTGGTCAAGGTCATGCAGGAGGCAACCAGTCAATGTGTCTCTCTCACCTCAATGTTTCTCTCTCTCCCCCCCTCGCTCCCCCTCTATCTGAAGATAAATAGAAAAAGATCGAGTGAGAATTATAAAAGCAACAACAATACCCCAGACAATGAAACATTAACTTGGGAGAATGGAAATCTGTCCCCCACCTCCCCAGCTTTCTCTAGACAGACATTTTATAACCGGGCACAAGACAGAAAATGGGAAACAATCACACCTAGAAAACAGGCAAATCGCAAAGGTCTGTGGGCAAACATCCCATTTTAAGGGCTCAACTACCCTTGGGGTGGCTAAGTGAATGACATGTCAGTGCTGCTGCTGTCCCTAGTCTTGAGTCATCCCTATTCACGCACAGAACGTGCTTGAAATCCACGCGTGGTAAGGATCAAAGAACTCCCACGGCACGTGGGGCCCGTGGGACCATCCCCAGCCTGGGTGGGGACAGTCAGCGGAGCGGGCCGGCGTGAGGGGCATTATTCTCCAGGCAGCCAAGAATGCAGCGAGGGCCCCACCCCACAATGCCTGTCTCAGGAAGTGAGGACCGAGTGATGGGACCCCTGCCACACACTTGCCCTTCTGTTTCTAGTCCAATCCCCTCAGAGGAAGAAATCGAGACATTCAGAGAAGAAGGGATTTGATCAAAGCCACACGGGTCCCATGATCCCCAGTCCTGTTTCTTGTCGGCAGTCCCAGCCACAGCCAGATCAAACGTCTCTCCTTCATTCGTCTCGATTTCGGGGAGCGGGCTGTGAAAAGGGCAGCCTGTAATGAGGTAATGGAGGTCCCCATCTGATTTCCCTTCCTCTGACAAGGCCGTGGGGAATACAGACAGGCAGGGCCTGCGGAGCATGTAAGCCATTTTCCAAAGGTCGTTAGGTGATTTCTGGAACTCGGTCTCAGAAAAACAGTGCCTTTGGTGGCTAACCAAAGAAACACAAATTGAAATGTGCAGAATTCACCAGGAGTAGCAGGTGAAATGCCTGCCGTTTAGCCCTTCCCTGTTTTGGGGGATGCTACTGGAAACTGTCGAGGTTCAGAAATGCAGTTCTGGGACCAGAACCCACACGGCTCTCTCTATTGTGACCCCAGAGTGGGGAATGCTGTAGAGCCGTCCTTAACGTCATGAGACTGTGTGGCTGGGTCACCTGCTGGAATGAGACCTTTGGATAGCTTCCTCCCTTCCGTTTCTTCGTCTACACAGGTGTTTTCTGACCGGATTTTCTCCAACTGAATTCTCAATGCCTGGAGAAGAAAAGCCAGTTCTCCAGGGAATTCTCTCCCTAATCAAGCCCAAGGCCGTGTATGTGGAAGGCTCTTTCCTGTTGACAGCAGCGAGCAAAAATGTATTTTCTTCTCCCGCCATTCCCTACACCAGCTTTTCTCTTCCTTAGACCAGGGGTTGGCGAACGGTGGCCATGGGCCAAATTAGACCTCTGCCTGTTTTGTAAGTAAACTTCTAGGGACACAGCAGGCATGTTAATTACTCATTGTCTGTGGCTGCTATTGTGTTACAATGGTAGAACTCAGTGGTGGCAACTCAGATCCCGTGGCCTGCAAAGCTGAAAATGGTACTGTCTTCCCCTTACAGAGAAGCCGAGCGCCTTCTTCTAGACCACTAGTGAAAATGAATCTTGGAGCACACAGTCTAGTGATTTTCTCCACATATTAAAAGGGGATCTTTTGATAACTTCTTGGCCGGATTTAAAGGGAGGCATCTCACCCTCACCAGTGTGGCTCAGTGGTTGAGCGTTGACCCATGGACCAAGAGGTCACTGGTTTGATTCCTGGTCAGAGCACATGCCCAGGTTGTGGGCCTGATCCCCAGTGGGGGGCGTGCAGGAGGTGGCCAATTGATGTTCTCTCTCATCGATGTTTCTATCTCTCTCTCCCTCTCCCTTCCCCTCTCTTTAAAATCAATAACAAAGAAAAAAATTTAAAAATAAATAAGAGGAGGCATCTCTTGCACAGATGCCACTGTATACAGAGACTGGTCTAACAAGCACAGGTTTAAGAAGAAGGACAAAGAAAGAGAAGCCCACAGTCAATCCCACACACAAGGCATAGTAAAAGGTGTAATTACCTCCTATTGTTACCTATTACTCTTCTTCAATGAGCAGAATGAAGTTGGCATTTAGAAGGACCAGAAAAATACCTTAGAGATTAAAGGGGGATCCACTACAAGGTGGGAAGGCAAGAAGTCTCTAGGACACTTGGGAATGAGTTCAAGTTCAATGGCACTTGACTGAATATGGTATTGGCAGAAGGGATACAATAATCTGTAGGAAGTCATAGCACACACAGAAAGTTTCGGAACTCTGCCAATAGCCCATGCCCAATGTTCACAAATTGGAAAAAGAGCAAATTCCAAAATCTTCCCATTAGAAAGTCAAATCTTTTAACTCTGGCAGGATCATTTAAAAAAACAGCAAACACCCCAATGGAAAAATGCACAAATATTATCAGTTGACAGTTTTAAGAAATATAAATAAACATGGTGAAAAAAACATATGGCAAACTTTGCTGGTAATTAAACAGAAACAAGTAACGAAATAGCAATGAGATGCTATGTTTTGTCTACTGGAACAGCACACGTTTGCAGAGATAACACGTTTGCAGAAATAAGGCTGGAGAGAATCCGGGCCATCCTATCCCGATGGGAATGCAAGATGGTGCAGACTTTTTGCTGGGCACCGAGGCAATATTGTAAGCTTTACATTGTGTACAGCATGCAACCAGCAACTCCACTTTTAGGAATTTAGTCTAAGGAAATAACTATGAATACAGATGTTCATCCCAGCATTATTAACATCAATAGAAAGTTGATAAAATCTGAATGAATAGCTGTAACACTTTGCTTACAAATACTTATACTATAGAATATCTTCAGCCATTAAAGTAGCATTTAAAACAAGTTTATAAAACAGAGGAATATCAGTCACATAAACAAAATGTTTATGTGTGTATTAGTATATATGTAAATACATAATGTACATATTATGAATATGTGTGTACTATTGCATTTATAATTATAATAGCTGGACATTGTATTAAATGTTTTCTTATTAGATCTTGGCAACTCAATAAAACAAGCAAGAATAATGATAATGATAAGCATAGCTAATATTTATTGAGAACATCTTTAATGCTAGGCACTTTGCCAACCACCTTATATGGATTATAGCATTAAATCCTGACACAATTATATGAGGTAGGCACTATTATTAATGTCATTTTATAAAGAAGAAAAAGAAGTCATAAAAACTTGTCCAAGGTTGCATAGAAAGTGCATGATACAATCAGGATTTGAGTGCACAAAGCAAATCACTGAAGAGTCTGTCCTCTTAACCACTATACCATACTCTTCAGGTACTATCATTTCATCCTGGGATAAATGGAAGCATAAAGGGATGGATAGACGAAAAGATTAATTGGTGGATACATGGAAGGATGGATCAATAAATGGATGGATAGAGGGTGGATAAATGATCGAATGGATGCATGTAAGGATGGATAGATGGATGAATGGATGGAAGGATGGATAGATGGAAGGGTAGGCAAAAGTCTGGGTGGAAAGATAAATAAATAGTCAGGAAAAAATGCAGAAAAGTACTTATTTCTTAGTGGTTCTTTTATGATTTTATTTCCTTCTTTGTACCTTTTCAGGAATAATCGAAGTTTCTGCAATGCATTGCTTCTGTAACCAAATCACAGACATAAATTTTATATTAAAATGAATTAGAATGCAAAGCAAAAAACAGTGCTCAAAATGTTATGGTCTTTGTATTAGTCTCTTACAAAAGGGTGATTTAGTTCTACATTGAGCAAGAGCCGAACAATATCCCCCTTCTCCTGCTATATATAGCCCCAGAAGAAAAATTCCAACACACAGCCAAAACACAAAGCCACCTCCTGAATATCACCCAAGAATCTGCGGCTAAGTCCAGCCAACCAAAAGAAAATGTGCAAATGGGATTTTCTCCCAAAGGAGAACGCTTTAGTCTAAAGCCACAGTTGGCTAGGAAAATAAGGATGTGAAGAAACATCGGGTTGTTTTCACAGCTTCGACTTCATGGTGTAAGTTTATAATTGGAGGAGAAACAGTACGGCTCCTGAAGTTGTCCAAGGACTTTAATCCCGAAATTGGACAAGGCTGGAGAATCTAAGAAAACAAAATGGCTGAAGGCTTGTTGGCTGAGAAAAACTTGGAAATGCTTTTTGGGTCTGAGCTGCCTCCAGTCCAACTGCACGAGAGGGGAATGGGGGCAATCTGAACTTAAATGAAACACGTTTATTTCTGTGATGACATTTGTGAGCCGACGTTCTACTGGTGTTAATTTCAGGTGAGTCGAACGCCAGGAGGGACATGGGAAAGAGACTCCCCCTGACACCTCTCACTTCTCCTCTCTCCCTCGGCTCCCCCGGTGCCACGTAATGTGGCTCCAAGGACTTGAAAATTAGAAGCACCAGGCTGCTGCTATTCACTAAACATCTTGCCTTGTCTGCTTCATCAGACAGCGGAGGGAGCCTCATTTTGTTACCTGTCAAGAGGAGCTGAATCCAGGTCTCTCTCCTACCACCCCCGTCCCAGGGAGCCTCTGTTTCTCAACAGCACGCCTCTGCTGGCTGCCAAACCCATCCGGTGCCCGCAAATTTCCTTTCCCCGGGAGCAGAGGTCCTTAAAGTGCTCTCTTCTCTAACGTTCTGTCAACTGCTAGACTCTTTCTGCGTGATGTTGAAAAGAGGGGAAGAAAAGAAACTTAGCATGAGTGCATGCATGATTTCAATCCACGATGTTTGTATTTATTCATTTCACACTTCAGAGATACTTGACTATTGGCCAGACACTGTTTCTAAGAGTTTTCTTTATAGTAATTTTTTTAAATTTTTTTCTTTATTCATTTTAGAGAGCGAGGAAGGGAGAGGGAGAGAGAGATAGAAACAACAATGAGAGAGAACATCGATTGGCCATCTTCTGCATGCCCCCCACTGGGGATTAGGCCCATAACTTGGGCATGTGCCCTGACCAGGAATTGAACTGGTGACACCTTGGTGCATGGGTTGATGCTCAACCACTGAGCCACACTGGCCAGGCTCTTTATAGTCATTTTTAATACACCCCTCTAAAAAATAAATCAAGTGGGTATTATAATTATGTATATTTTTTAGATGAGGAAACTGAGGCAGCAGGAGGTTAAATAATTTGCCCAAGATCACACGGTAGCCCTGGCCAGTTTGGCATAGCAGTTAGAGCGTCAGCCCACTGACCAGCAAATCCTGGGTTCGGTTCCCGCTAAGGAACCGAAGTTTGTCACTGCAGTTTGTCACTGGCCCGGTTGGAGTCATGTGGCTGGCAACCAGTCGATGTGTCTCTCTCACATCGATGTTTCTCTCTCTCTCTTCCCCCCTCTCTCCCTCCTGCTCTATCTGAAGATAAATGCAAAATGTCCTTGGGTGAGGATTATAGAAAAAAAAAAAAGATCACACGGTAAATTGAAAAGTCAAGATTGGGACTCAAGCAGTTGGGTGCCAACAGTGAGTTCTTTAGCCACATGCTGTGTCCACTAAGCACTGACACTGTCCCAGACACAGAGCGAGGACCACAGATGTGGTGATGACCAAGATGATCTGCATGACGGACATGCCTCTCCTCTGCTCCTACTGACCACACAGTGAGTATTAGAGGCTGCACTCTCCTGGGCCTGCATGCGTGTAATTCTCACCGTAGCTCTCCGGGAAAGAGTGGATTTATAAACCCCTCATACAGATGAGGAACTAAAATTCAGACCACATGTCATGTCCAAGAGGTGATGGGAAGATGCCCAGTATTTAAACTGACAGGTGGCAAAGCGTGGGCTTGGTATCAGTGATTCTCAGTGTGGTCCCCTCTCACCTGCATCAGAATCACCTGGGAGGGTTCACAAAAGTACAGATTCCCGGTTCCTCCCCCACAGTCATACTCCATCTAAACCACTGGGCATAAGGCCTGGCAACTTGCATTTTTCACAGCACCCCTCCCTCTCCCCCCGGTGATTCTGAGAGTCACTCGAGTCTGAGAACGTCACCTGCACGGGACTGCTTGCTCTTTTCCCTGTTACTGAATACAGTGGAGGTAGTAGGATGGTGATGATGATGATAATTAATACGAAATAACCTAGGAAGGAGTTCCCATACTCGGATCACGAGTAGATAGCGCCTGTTTGATTTCTCGTAGCTGCTATGTAGGTCGTATTTCTACCACGAAACGGGCATGCCTGTGAAGGGCTCTCATTTCTTATTCCTTCTCTTATACTTTCTAGATTTAATGGTGTGAAACCGCATTGTCATAGCCTCAGGTGATGGCATTCTATAAAATCCTATCTTCGACCCATAGACGGCGGTAATAAAATCCAGATAATTGAAATTAGTGAACTCTCTCCTACAACAGATCACTTCAGACCTCCACACATTAGAGTCAGGGTCTGGGATTTATTGAATCATCGAATTAGAGGGGTAGGCTTATACCTGCTTCCTTCATTTAAATAGTTCCATTAAAAATCAAAATATTATTTTCCTCCTAATATTCCAAGAGAGAGAGCATATGATTTATATCAGAGAAAGTAAACAGGGGGGAAAAATGGCTCAGTAAAAATCCTACTAAAAGTATAAATACATGATTAAGGTGGCTAAAATGGGGGACATTTTAATAATAGTGTCACCAATAAAAAAGACTAGATTTTTGTATGTCCTTTCCATTTGTATTTTTTCAAAAAGGAAGGAAGCAAAGAAGTAAGGGGGGTGTACATGAGGGAGGGAAGGAAGGAAGAGGGAAGAAGGGAAGGAGGGAGGAAAGAAGGGAAAAAAGGAAGAGGAAACAAAGCCAAAGGAAATAAAGATCATCCTTAGTCCCTCTACACATTTTTTCCCAGCATGTTCAAGAAGTGAGAGAGCGCCCTGGCCAGTCTGGCTCAGCGGTTAGAGTATCAGCCCGCGCGGACCAGAGAATCCCGGGTTTGGTTCCCGCTAAGGGCACGTACCTCGGTTGCAGTTTGTCCCCGGCCCTGGTTGGGTCGTGCGGGTGGCAGCCACTCGATGTGTTCCTTTCACATCGATGTTTCTCTCTCTCTCTGTTCCTCTCTCTCCCTCCCACTCTACCTGAACAAAAAATGGAAAAAATGTCCTTGGGTGAGGATAAAAAAAAAGTCAAAGAAGAAAGCAGATGCTGCCTATAACCCAACCACCCAGAAATAACCTCGGCCACTATTTTGACACACTGTTTTCTAGCCTCCTCTAGCCTTGTAATGTATAGAATGTTATTTTCGTAAAGAAAATGCCAACACACCCATCCAGAAGGTCTAGGTGGAAAACCACGTACTCTGGGATGACATTCCGTAACCCAGTTTCCACCGAAGTCAGTGCCCCCTAGGATAAAACGCAAGTTACATAATAATGCAATGTAATGTTGAAACCGAAATAACAAAGTGTTGTTCTATTCATATCCTCCAGCTATTGGCTCGTGTTGCCTGCTCTTCTCACCAGGAGCACAGCTACCGCCCACTTCTCTCTGGTCCACGGCATGGGGAAGAGGAAGGTGATCTACAGGCAGGGGACTTTTTGTCTGTAGCAAAACGATACACTGTGTTCCCATAGCTCAGCCACCCCTGTGTCTGACGGAGGGGTAGAGGCTCAAAACGCTCTCTGATCATTTCTTTCTTTGCGAGTAGTTAATCACTTTTACTGCCTTTAATCTCCACAAGCAGAGAACAGGCACCCTTGGTGTGCCCGTCTTACAGACTAGATAAACGAGATTCACAGAAGTTAGGCAACGGCTGAGTGGCAGAGCCTGGCCGGACCCAGCATCTCAGACTGGCTGCGCCTCCTCCCCAGGAGGGCTCCCGACAACAGGTGGCGCCACCGGTGAAGAGAGACACGGGACACGGAGGGCAATGAGCTGATCTCCAAGGCGTGGAGTTCAGTATAGGAAATGCACGTTGTTCTCTTTTACTTTCAAAAATAAACGTTGTGTTAAGGAAACAGTTTCTATGCTGACCCTTTATGTACCGTTAGGCTACCAAAAACGTGAGCTACGTAACTGGAGCCCCTCTCATAAATAAGCCTGATAGCAATGTTGAGGAAGTACCAGGGGCGTATATTGTTGTAGGCTTTTTAAAAACAAACACTGCATTTACTATCTAGTTGGTTTTACAAATGCATTGTGTTGCATTCTGTTCTTTTTTTACTTCACATTCGATCATGACATTTTTCCATGTCTCTAAATATTTATCATGGCTATGCAACACTCAGTCCTATGGACGTACCAGAATTTATATAATTTTTCCATGAGTTGTTTATGAATTGTCCCTCTTTTAAATTGTGCTCCAAGCATCATACTCATGCATAAAAACATACATTTATTTTAATTCTGAAAGTTTTTAATATAGACTGGGTCTATCGAATACGCTATCAAATGTGGTCAAATAGAACAATGCAAACCTATAAAAGAGAATGAATTGTTCTTAGGTGACTTTATAACTCAATCATCATTAGACATTGATTAAATAAGATTCCTCTTCTGAGAACTGACTCTCTCAACTTCATATTTGATATTCCCGGGGAGCTCGGTTTGCATAGGGACCAAAAGGAGCAAGAAAAAGACTGTGTCCTCACAAGGGATGCTTTGTAAATATTTCCCAAAGCACCCAGCCCCTCCTTTTTCTGGTGCAAGGATCATCTGAAACAGCTTAACACACCTAAAATGCCACATGCTCCACCAAAGCAAGAATCAATTTCCAAGTTCAAGTACCTGAGCTGGATTCTGTCTTCACTCTCTCAACTTTGAATGAATGGAGCAAGAAAATGATGTTTCGGACTCAGCATTCTATTTATTACATTCCGTCAGAAAACGCTAGTCTATTTTCACTTCATTAAAAAGTTAAAATGATGGTATTCTTTTTCTGCTCAGAAAAAAATCTTTTTTTTTTTTTTTTTTGGTTTTACACACTAAAAGGTATTTGGTTTATAATACTTTAAATTTTTGGTTCTTTATTGATATCAGAGAGAGAGAGGGATAGAAACATCGATGAGAGAGAACATCCATTGGCCACCTCCTGCATGCCCCCGATTGGGGATCGAGCCCACAACCTGGACATGTGCCCTGATGGGGAATTGAACTGGCGACCTCTTGGTGCATGGGTCGATGCTCAACCATGGAGCCACACCAGCTCGGCTGCTTTATAATACCTTAAAGACTTTTATTCACTAGACAAAGCTGAAGACTCACTCATACCTAAAGTCATACAAAATAGATGCCTAAGAAGACACACACACATAATCATACCTTAAGGACACCCGAAAGATAGAAATTGGGTTGGTTACAGATTTTTCAAGAATTTAAAACATAGCAAATATTGCTATAGAAAGTAGGGGTGGATACAGGGTGGTGCTCAGAAGAGGTGGGAGCTGGGGAAAAAAGGGGGGTGCAGGGGCCATAAACCAGCTGCTTAGCTGTAACACCGCAGGGGAGAAGTGGGTGGCCTCCCTCCTTCCCACCATGGTGTCAGGTAACAACACTGGGACTGTGGGTGTCTGTCTCCAAGGGCAGCCGTGTAATGGAAGCTGTCTCTGTGGGTACCAGATGGCTTTGTTTTCTTCTTGAGTGTAGTGAATGCCTTCACTCACCTGTCAGATTTCCCCTCAGTGAAGGGTTTATTTTCCCAGCCTTGGGGAACAGCCTTAAGTTGTCAGCCCTCTAAGGAACTGCCTTGGCTAAAGACCATCTTCTCCCCTCAGGTCATGTTCCTTTCCCACTGCCCACATCCTGGGACAAATCATCATTGACCTATAAAGGCCGGGCTCCCTTGCGCTAACTCAGGACCACTCTTAAGGGCCATCCTGGTTTCAGAGTTCCTGGGGGGTTGGCTGAGCTTTTGGGGAGTCTGCGTCAGAACCCAGCTTTATCTCCACTCAAAGCTGCTTCCTTTCCCCCACTTCCATGGGTATGACCCCAAAGCATTCCCTAACTAACTTCCTGCACACCAATCTCCATCTCATAGTCAACTTTCCGGAGACTCAAACCCACGTCATCATCCAAAATGCAGGCTTGGGCCCATGCAAGGGGGCCCAGGCATGCCATCGAAAGCCTCCTCAGACCCAAACGTGTTCACACAGGTCTTGGATAAGCCCAGTCATTGAGTCACTTTGACCATGTGACTTTTTCAAACATCTCACACAAGAACAGAGAAAAACAACAGCAACACGAAAACACTGAGAATGGAAATAAGGGCAAGTACCCATTGCACGGGAAAAAACTAACACAGGAACATCTTCCCCAAAGAGGCCCCAGGCATCAGAACACAGCAGGAAGTCTTCAAAAATGCTCTCAGAGCCTCGGCCTCATTGGATTCTCATGGCTCCAGGAGCTGGGCGTTATTCCGCTTGCTCTGTTCCACGGACGAGGAAACTGAGGCTCAGGGTGTGAACTCCCTCACTCGAGAACAAGACTTGAATCCGAACCTTCTGAAGAATATCATCACACAGGCAGAGTCGACCTGAATATCAATATTAGTATTGAAGGGCTGATCAACTTGTAAAAAATAGCATTGTATTGATACATAATAGAGAAATTGTTAATGCATAATTACAAGATGCTTTTCACCGCGGCGAGCATGACAAGCTTGCTAATAGGCAGAGCTGGCCATTGATTTGGGCTATTAGAATAGCAGCTGGCCTCCTTCAATCAACCGAGCAAGCGTTACCCATAACAAGGATGGACCTGGAAAAGGTCCAAAAACACGGCAATTTTCTACTTTCCATTTCCCTAAATTCATCATCAAAATAACAGAGCAAATGCTCCCATTCAAACCACTTTTCCATAGGCTCAGGCTGAACCCCACGAAGGCCCTTGGCAGACAAAGCATTCAGTATCCACTTTAGTACCATCGATACACGGAGCAGTCAACCCGGCCCCGTGCTATGTAAATGCAACGGCAACCATTTTAATAATAAACTAAAAACATTCGGACCACTCAGCCAGGTACTCGCGCCGAGAGCCCGTTGACGGGGTAATCGCGTGGGTAGCAGAAGCAGAGCGAGTCCCATTGCAAAGTGGGAAATCCATGGAGCGACACAAAGAGGCTGGACCACATCGACCAGCACAGGCCATTTACTCACAGCTCACGGTGAGGTTTGGGAACCCATCATCACGTTACATTAATTGATCCAAGTAGCTGCCAATGACTGAGCAGGGGCTGTGTGTCAGCCTCAGACTGACCATAAGCATCTCACTGAATCCTTGCCTCTTAGCAGGAACGGAAACTCAGAGACGTGAAGTCATTTCCCCCAGGTCACAGAGCTAGTAAGGGTTAGAGCGCGCATTCAAATCTAGGTGTTGATCTGCCAGAGAGACTGAAAACCAGAGCTGGGGGTGGTGACGACCATGGGCCCAGCTGCTAAGCTTCAGACAGCACTGGATCCTCTCCCTGGAACAGGATCGAGCTGGTGGGAGCCGACTAAGAACGGGAGGAATCCGCCGGAAGTATCGATCATGGGGTGCAGCTGGTGTCCTGACTATGGGGTGGGAGGGAACTGTGTCAGTGAATGGGGGAACCTGAGAAGACAGAAAGCCCTGTGCGGCCTCCAAGAAGTTAGGCGGCTCATATAACACTGTTTGCGGCCTTGTAAATGGCTCAGGCAAGTCAGACCTGACCTACTTTTAGATGCCTCAATCTTAGATACTCAGGCAACACCTCTCAGGGCGTAAATATTAAAGATGGAGCCTTGGCGCTTGGCAGTGGGAAAGAGAAAAAGATTATGATTTTTGTGCTCAATTCACCAATAACTTCCTAGAAGTTCGGAGATTCCCTGAAGGCTGCACATCTCCCTGAATGCCGGGAGCCAGCACTGATGTCTCTCCCTCCGCTCAAGTTGCCCGAGTCCTCGAGAACACGTTCAGACAGACAGAGCCCGGCCCACAGGAGGGTCTAGGAATTGCCTCTGTTCTCAATTCCTGGGCGGCTATAGCAGGGCTCCTAGCCTTCTGGTGAACCCGAGTTTGTGCGCCACGGGGACCGTCTTTGGGAATTCAGCTGTGAGCTTTGCTTCTCAGGCTCCCTAACTTGACCTCCCCCATCTTTTGCCGGAGGCAGCCGTTGCCTTAGGGAGGATTAGGGTGTTGAATCAGGGATGCAGAGAGAGTGAAAGATTCAATATTCCGCCTAAAGACTTGAGTGAGACAAACACCTTGAAAGCCAGGCTTCGCTGAGAGAGAAGAAGGCTTTCTAACTTGCAAAAAACTTAACCATGAATGTGGTAGCGCTAACTCGGGATGTCATGGAGGAGAGAGAGGGTCTCCCCTACCCCGAGACCTTTCTAACCGGAGTGAAGAAGACAGGGATGCTGCTAGACAAGGAGACAAGATGGAAAGGTTCCCTGCATCTCAGAAGGTCTGGCTTTACTCGGGAAACTCTATAACCATTATGCTACAGAGCTTTGAAGGAAAGTGCATATAATTCCAAGCACTCCATCTCATTTCCTGTGAGCTCAGCAGAATTATGTCTATGTATTTCCACCTTGCCCTCTCTGCTAGAAGAGGCGCCAGATTTGCGTCTCTGAGGCTCAGATCCCCCCTGGTGCCCAGGAGAGAGTGGAGAGCATTTTGCATGATGGAAGCACAAGACATTTCTAAAATGCGGATGAGGTGAAGGTGCACAAAGTCCGAGGCTTAGGGAGGATTGAATAAGCAATTTCTAGACTGGGAATAAGTTAGATCCTGAGGTGTGGCTGTAGACTTTCTGGAACACCCACTGTGCCTTTTCACACTTTTTTATTTGTCTGTTTCTTTCGTTTTGTTTTGTTCATCCTCACCCGAGGATATTTTTACTTTGATTTTTAGATAGAGTGGAAGAGGTAGGGGAGGAGAGAGAGAGAGATTGATTTGCTGCTCCACTTATTTATGTATTCATCGGCCGATCCTTGTATGTGCCCAGACCCGGGATCAAACTCGCAACATTGGCGTTGAGCTACCAGGCCAGGGCTTGGGTGTGTGTTCACTTTCTCTTTCTATGAATGATGTTTCTCACTTATCAAAATTATATTTTGACTTTTTTTTTTAAACAAAAGCATCCATCTGCAATTCATGGAAACGAAACAAAATAAAACCCAAACGGGTCTTTTGCTGTAGAATGTTTGAAAAGCACCGTCCCGACTCCCCCTGGGTCTCCTCCCACTGCGGAGACGCTGGACACTGCTTAGTTTCTGCTCTTCGCCAGGCCTTGGGATTCCCCTCTGCGGATGAACCTGAGCTACAGGCTTCCTTCCTTCACATCTCTTCGTGTCAAGTCTCGAGATGGCGAGGATTTTTCAGGTAAAGTCACTCCATTGTAATCGTAGCCGACAAAATCCTTTATAAGGGGGAACACCCAACCGCTCCTTGGGTGTACGAACAGGCTACGCCCATGGCACACATCAAACATGTACACGACGAGAGCACAGCGTTGAATGGGGCTCTTCCAAAAGCCCAACGGGCAACGTTGTGCAGGAAACGATTTTTATGCACCTCTTTGTCTTAGGGCCTCACTCACTCTACAACTGCCTTGACCTTGCTCCAAAGTAACAAAACACTTGGAGGCTTAATGGGCGCTGCAATGTACCCAACGCTCCGCCGTCCCTCTTGAATAGGGACAAGGGCCTGGTCCTCGCCATGCTCTCCATGGCCCTGTGCGCAGGGGGAATGACCTCTAGACCACCTCTCCACAGGCCTCCACCTGACGATCCCGGTGCTCCCTCATTTTACTCCTCCCTCTCGTCATCTTGTTCCTTCTGCAGTGCCTAGAATTTGATGCTGACGCCCTTCTCCAGCCTGACGGACCCTCCCCTCCCCCTCACTTTTTGTTTTCAATTCAGCAAACCTCCTTCCACTGACAAATGCGGTGCTCGCCACGTTCCTTGGAGGTTTTGACTCATAGCTTGAACTGTTTTCAAGCCCTAAGTATTTCTTTCATGTTATTCAAAATCAGTGTTTCCTCATTTGGAATTTCCCCTGCCCCCAGTGGAATTTAATGTATACACATGAAAGTGCAAAAGGATTTTAGCTAAATATAGATCTCCTGGGAGGTCTCTGGAATCAGCTGACACACACACAGCTCGGAGGGACCTGGATGGCTGACAACTGATTTGGCTTCGGGTGGGAATAGAATAGGCTGGTGCCGCAGTTGGCCACTTTTCAGGGGTGGCCTGTCAACACATCATTTACCAAGTTGCTCACCAGTAGAAGCGGGGTTGTGGGGGTGGCTGGGCCACTGCCATACTCTGCTGCCCGCTCCCCCCCCCCGCCCCGAGCAGCTGGGACCCGCAGAGGCCAACTGCATGCCGCAGCCAGATTGAGGACTGTGGCTTTGCAAAGGAACGCTCTCCCAAGGAGTGCAGCCTGCAATCCTGAAATCCGGGAGGATCCGCACACCCAAACTGTCTGCATAACTCACTGGGCAGCAAAACCCGACCTGAACTAATGTGATGGCAGGTGAGGTCCTTAGGTATCCTACTTCGAGTAAATATGCACGTTTTGCAGCAGAAATGCCTGTTTTGGGACAGGACGCTGCCCCGGACCCCCGGTGGGGTTGTGCAATAGAAGACATGTGCAGTTGATCAGCGTCCCGAATGCTGAGGCACGTAAACACATCTGGAGCTGAGGTCGGAACACTCATGTCTCAAATACTTTTCAGGGAGGCTCCTTTTAACATTTAGCCCAACGAGACCGAACATAAGGGGAGAGTATGTGCATGGATGTGGGGGGAGGGGGCACGTGCCTGTAAAGCATGCAAATGCCCCGAAGGAAGACTTAGAGGGAACAGGGAATGCATGAGTTCTAGTTCAGAGATGCCACGCATGTTGAATTTCTCTGCGCCACCTTTGGTAGACAACAGCACCGCCCACTCCGACAGCAGCATTCTGTAGACCTTCCCCTCCTGAGCCTTCTCTGTCAAATGACAAAGTCAACCAACCTTTAAATACAGCTTGCCTGTGGCAGGCGGTGTCCGAACACTTCTTCGTTAATCCTCAAAATGTTAGCTCCATACTGCAGATGGGAAGACTGAGGAGCGGAGAGGCTGAGTACCTGGATCCCATTTCAGATGATGAGGCAAAAGCAGTCCAACTCAGGGTCCACACCAGCAGCCCCGGGAGGCCCTCGGCGACACCCCAGTCTGTTCTCAAAGGAAAGGGCAGGGCTGCTGGTGTGGGAAGAAAGTGGGTAAAGCATTTCCTGTGGGGACAGCACAGGAGTCAGGAGACCAGAGCACATTTGCACCATTGACACTTCTTTCGAGAACTTGGACCCTTTCATCAACGTTTATGCCCGCACCTATAGAATGGCATTTATAATCCTACGCACAGGGCAGTTGATTTGATTACAAGGATAAAATGGCATCCCCTTTTCTGGACCACAGTAACTCCAAGTGAAAAACCTGTTCTCATCTTACTACCCGCTGCTTCTGCCTACATGTTTCCCGGCCCACTCGGCCCCTGGCTGATTCCTCCTGGTAATTCAGGTCTCACTTCGCGGGGAGGGCTTCTTGGGCCACCATTTCTATAGCAGCTCTCCGGAAATCTCTATCGTAACCTTGTCTGAGGTCCCGCATGGCACTGGCCATCGGCTTCCACGTACCATTTTCCTGGCTTCTTCAGTGTTTATTTCTATCATGCTGGTCTCTCTCTCCACAAGAATATGCCCAGCCAGTGTGGCTCACTGATGGAGCATCGACTCATGCACCAAGAAGTCGCTGGTTCGATTCCCAGTCAGGACACATGCCTAGGTTGTGGGCCTGATCCCCAGTGGGGGGCATGCAGGAGGTGGCCAATCGATGTTCTCTCCCATCAATGTTTCTATCTCTCTCTCTCTCTCTCCCTTCTTCTCTAAAATCAATAAAAGAAAGAAAGAAAAAAAACAACAACAACAGAATAAAAGTTCCAGCACAGAAGGCATCTTTTGTTTCTGGTTCAAAATGGCATGCCGTGTGCCTAGTACAGTGCCTGCCACAAGGTGGGCGATGGTTCTGGGTTTCTTCGATAACTGACTAAACACAGGACAGGGACTCCATGTGCGTCATTTCCTGTTCTCGCTCCCGTTCCCACCTCCACGAGGAAAAGGTCAATTTGGTCAAACACAGAAAGTGCTTGCAGATATTTTGACTGGCGGGTGTTTGTACCTCTTGCCCTTGTGCTTTCAAGCCAACAAAAGTTTCCAAGAACATGCAGGTGGAGGGACCGACCGAGGCCACAGCAGTTATTAGAACGTGTGTGGATTTGAGCTGTTGAAGGATGGGCTCTTCCTCCCTCTCAAATGATGCCAAGGCGCTTAGTCCCTCCTCATTTGGGTTTCAATGCCTTACTCATTAAGCAGCTCAAGGCATGTGCTTCTGATACCTTAAATCAGGAGATACATCTGTAACACCCAGGTGTTCCTATACAGCATTCCCTTACCCACGGGGGACACGCCTCAAGACCCCCGTGGATGCCTGAAACAGCAGAGGGTACTGAACCCTCTATACCGGGGCAAAAGTAGCTTTTCCCGTTGTTCGCATGAAGATAATGCCATAATTCATCAACCATAACACAAGGATAAACCGTTTGCCATACAAACAACTGGAAACCTACTTTTGCCCCACCTTGGATAGTATGCTTTCCCCTGCCCTATACATGACATACATTCACTTTTTGGCTTCTCTTCGGCGTATCTGAAATGCCAGCATCACTGCTCTTGCACTTGGGGCCACTGCGGAGTGAAGAAGGATGACTTGAACACAGCACTGTGATACCGAGACAGCAGATCGGATGCTCGAGAGGGCGGCCGAGTGACTGATGGGCAGGGAGTGTGCACGGTGGTGGCGACGCCGGACAAGGAATGACTCCCGTCCCTGGCTGGACGGAGCAGGACAGCTCGCGAGCTCACCCCGCCACTCGGAGTGGCACGCGATTGAAAACTTACAAATGGTTTACTTGTGGGATGGTACATTTACTACTTTCAGACCGCGGTTGACTACGGGTCACAGACACTGAAGACAGCAGAACTACAGATAAGAAGGGGACTGTTGTATTCTTAATCCCTTGAAGGAAAGCAGAGATCAAAGAGTCATGGGAGTACCGACACTCAACAGGTCGCTGAGCGAGGCCATATGGCAGCACTTAGAATGTGACAGTCTTAATGAGGCAATCTGCTCACCAGACTCACCCGCGAGAAACCTGGCGTGACGGCTGTCCATGTCCCCTGCCACCGAAGGGACATTTCCATCTGCCTGCGTGCTAGGTTCGAAAACTCCGCACGCACGGAGCAGCCTGCGGTCATAAGCTGCTAGTTCTGGAAGGGGGCTTAGCGAGAGCGGAAGACACCTCAGGTGGAGTCTCTTTCCTGCAGAGAACAGCCCCTCTGCTTCCCCAGGCCTGGCCAAAGGGGAGGACAAAGCTTCTAGGACTCCGGGATCGGTTCATAGACACGGGACCCAAGCTGGACCGAGACAGCAAACCATGAGATGTTTGCTGGAACACTTGGGAAAGGATGCTCTGGGTGGTTAAGCTGGAGGAATGAAAGGTTGGATCTGCTGGTGGCCGTCCATCCTGGTGGAACTCCTCTGGGAGGGAGGGGTCCATCGCAATGGAAAGCAGAGCTGAGGGATGAGCGGATGTTGATGACATCACTAGAGCATCTAGATTCAGGTGTTCCTAGAGCCAGCTCAGATCTTATATACAGATGAACATTTGAATCTCAGGACAAGTTATTGAGGTTGTTGTCTTTATAACATAAAAAAAATTTTTCTTTTCATTATTGATTTTAGAGACAGAGGAAGGGAGAAGGAGAGAGAGAGATGGAAACATCAATGAGAGAAAATATCAATTGGCCGCCTCCTGCACGCCCCCCACTGGGGATTGGGCCCACACCCTGGGCATATGTCCTGGCTGGGAATCAAACCGGCGACCTCTTGGTGCATGGATTGACGCTCACCCACTGAACCACACTGGCTGGGCTGTCTTTACAACATTTGTTTTCAAAATGAGGAAATGAAGCATAGCAAACCCTCCTCACCCCCAACTTGCCCAAGACACTTAGCAGATAACAGGCTGGCCTTAGATTTGCATCCAGGTCGCCTGCCTCTGGGGTCTATGTCCTGGATGCCAATACTCCAGAAGTTACACATTTTTTAAAGTAAAATTCTCAATATTAACAACAAATTCCTTTCATTCAACACTCCAGACTCCTACATCGAGCAGCCAAACAGTACACATCTGTGGGGCAAGTTTAGTCCAAGTGTCAACAGTCTGACTTCTCTGTTTATTCGTTTCTTCCACTCTCCTGATAAGAAAACTCACGGCTAGAGAGCTCCACCTACCTCTGCCTCCCTTATCCCCAGCCCTCCCTGCCAGCTCATGTCCCCAGTCTTCAAAGTGAGCTGGGGACCCAAGTCCGAGGGGAGGATCTCTAGCCTTTGATGACGTCTCCCCAGCTTGCCATGGGTTCTTCTCATTCTGCAGTCACTTCATTATACCACTTTACGTTGAGGCAATGAGGTAGTTAGTATAATTTATTTATGGGAATCCTAGTCAATTTCCCTACCTGAGAGTAAATAAAAGTTAGTAGTGTGATGTACAAGCAGAAGATGGGATGGAAACTATCATTTATTTTTTAATCACTAAAGCAGAGAACAAAAACAGAAGAACTTAGGAAGTTCTTAAAGATAAAGAATATAGACGGACAAGTGCCAGAGTCAACCTGAACTCAGCAAACAGGCATTACCCCACCTGCCACGTTGGAAAGTTCATTCATTTATTACCCTCCAGATGAAATCTTTCCAGCAGGGTCAAAAGGGCCTTTGTTTTGACATTTAATTCACTGGCGATATATTTCCTGAGTTAGGATGCAAAACACCTCTCACATTGCTTTTTCATTAATTGCTTTCATTTTTCAAGTCCCCTGTGTGATTTATAGTCAATTAAAAACACCTCCAGAAGCCCTGACTCATGTATGTTAAGTACAAATATGATTAATGCAACAGGATGCACTCCATGGATGACCCGCCGCTAACCAAGGTCAGTGTCAAGGTGGGATGACCAAGCGGTGCCGTGATGGAAAGAGCTCGTGGGGAGGGTGCAGAGCCAGGCACGCAGGGTCAGGAACAGTAAGGCTGGGTCCAGCCAAAACAAGAAAAAAGAGGTACTTTTCCTATATGCTTCTATGTTACACAGGAAGAATGAACTTGGCTATGGGCAGAACACATAAAATGCAGTCCAACGTTCTCTATCTCACCCAGGCTGATAAACTTGGCTGAGAAAGTTAGGTTACAGATTTCCTTAATATGTTACCACCAACACAACAAAAACTGTAAGACATTAAACTCTGATAAAAGCCAGGGCAGTGAAATCCTGGGTTCAAATCTCGACATCACCCATATGAGTGGTACGACCTTGAGTAAACTGTTTCACCTGGCCCAGCCTCAGTATCCTCAACCTGTAAAATGGGCACATGAGAGGTTTTCCCCCTAATAACTGTAATGAGGTTCCAGGGGGCCCTCCACACTTAGCCAACAGCAGCTGTGGAGGCCACTGTGGTCACAAAGGTCAGCACTGGGGGTGCCTTTGAAAAATCCCAACATTTGTTGCTAATTTTTACACACTTGTGATAGTTTCTAAAAATGCCCCTCCTTCTTTCTATCGGCAAAGGCACATACTCCTTCATGAGGAAATCTTAGTTATCCCTGCCTCGCCATGAAAACGAACATATTGAAACTTCGGAAGAATTATCAGAAAAATCAAAAACAAAAAAAGGAACAGTAACCAAATGCCTTAGATCAGCGATTTCCCACCGAAATGAGGCAAATAGGACATTTTGGTGCACTTTCTACAAAGCATAATGGACTCATATTAAAGGACTACCTTCTCTTCTGCCATTAGTCCTCGCTCCTGTTTTGTTCAGTTTTTGGTGCCAAATGAGCTTTTAAAAGAAAATTGTGGCCAAAGTAAATGGAGGTATTCATCTTATTTATTTGCTTGCTTTTTTTTTTTTTTTTTTCATATCCAGACATAAGATAATGTTTTAAAATGCAGTCTTACCAGTCCGAGATTAAAAAAAGAAAAATCTACTGGTCCATGAAATTCAAATCCTAGAATCACTCCTTCATATGTTCCTTCATCTCCTCCGGTGCTTAATGCCCACAATTTATCTTCTGAACAGCAAGGTTTATATGGCCACTATGCGAAATTGAACCTATCTAAGGTCTATGAATAACAACAACGATAATTATAACAACGCTAGCAATAATGACAGTAATAATAATAGCAGCTTCCATTTTCTCATAGCTGTGCCCTAAGCGCTTTCCCATCAATTACTGCATCCACTCTAGAAGTAGGGACTGTCATTACCCTTCTTAGAGAGGACATCATTCACACGTGGAGGATTCAAATAACTCACTCATGGCCACACAGCTGACAAGTGACTATGTCATATGTTGAAACCCTAGTCAATGTGAGTTTAAAACTATGTGATCTTCCTGGCCGGTGGGGCTCAGTGGCAGAGCGCCGACCCACGCACCAAGAGGTCACCAGTTTGATTCCCAGTCAGGGCACATGCCCAGGTTGTGGGCCCGATCCCCAATGGGGTGCATGCAGGAGGCAGCCAATCAGTGTTCTCGCTCATCAATGTTTCTATCCCTCTCTCCCTCTCCTTCCTCTCTCTCTAAAATCAATAAAGAAAAATTTTTTTAAAAAAAACAACAACTATGTGATCTTAATCACAATATTATAACCATCGGGAGGATGCCGCTGGAGTCCATCCTTAGGAGAACCTCTGGCAGGTGAGGCCCCTCCCCTGGCTGTTGCTAAGAGGGACCAGGTGGAACATGCCCCGATTAGGCAGGAAGGAGGGAGTCACAGGTGCAGGAGCCTGCTCTCCTGCTTGAACGTCATCTTCTGTCCCATGTAGGCCGAGTGACTCTGACGTGGCTGCCTCCTGTGTGGTCTATTCTGTCTTTTTGGGAGCCTCTTTGGGACTTGGGGCCACTGCTTTTGTAGGATCTGTGCGGAGACTATGAGCACACACTAAACAAGAGTTTGCCTATTTCCCAGCCGTATTCACAGTGAGGCTGGTTATCTGCCTGGGAGGGGCTATAGAGTAAAGCAGAAATGATACCTGTCCCTTGGGAGCTAAGGTGGTGAACATGTGGGGTGCTTGCCCCGTACTCTTTGTTGTCCCCCTGGCTGCCAGCATGGTGACATCAGAGTGACTGGAAGGCACAAGATAACAGGACCAAGCTGGACGTAGGCTGGTCCCTCTCGCTTTGCTCGGAGAGCAGCCAGTTGGAGGAGGGCTACCCAGGGGAGCAGTCCAACCTGCATCCCCAGGCCCTGAGTGAAAACGTAAACTTCTACTGTTAGGTCACCGGGGTTGTTTGAGACAAGCCTAATCTGACAATGTGGTTTCTTTATTAAGTGTAAATACTTATAACTTTGCATTTTAGGTGAACTCCGGGGTGGCGATTTCTCTCTTGTCTGTGTGGTCCAAGAGGAGTGATCCATGAGGGACGAACAGGGTGGAAGAAAAGTGCTGACCAGATAGTGGCTGGGTGGCCAGTGGGGGTCCTTCCACTGGTGGTTGGAGATGCCTCCCATTTATAGAGGTGAGAGGTCCCGAGTGTGGTTTCCCAGTGGACGCAGGGATCACAGGCCCCTCTGTCATGCAGGAGCTCTGTCTGGGCGGACAGGGACGGAGCAGAAGGCTCTGTTCTGCACTTTTGCCTGACACAAGATAGTCAGGGCTTGTCACTCGGTCTTTTTCCATATCTGTTGGGCAGCTGGCCAGTTTTCCAGGCTGGCTCATCTTTTGGAGCCTGGGTATCAGCTGAGAGGCTACAACTAGGGTTGCTATCCAAGTCCATGGTGCCAAGACGGTGACCACACCAACCACTGGAAGGTCATTCTGGGTGTCGAAGGTTGCCAGGGACTCCCGCCACCCACCCCTCACAGATTCCTCCCTGAAACCAAAGACCTTGAATGGGTGTCTCCTTCATGAGTTTTTGCCTTCTAAGCTCTCTTCCTCTTCTTTCCTGTACTTCTCATCAAAGATGGGAATAAACATCTACCTCTTCCCAGATCACCTTTCAAGACTGAGATGAAGCCAGGAAAGGTTGGTCCAAGTTCGCACGAGTTGGGGTCTTGGCATCACACAGTGAGAGATGCCATGAACCCCCCGCCCCCGGCAACGTGCGAAGAAATAGTGGGATACCATGTTTCCATCCCAGCAGCTCGCTGAAAAATGGCCTTTTAAAGACGAAAGCGAGTCTAGTTCGTGGGAAGGAGAGTAGAATAAAGAGTTACTGGGATGTGAAGAAAATGAAAGTCTTCAGAACAACTGAGGGAAAGATGTATCGAAGGGAACAGTGAATAAAATATTAGGGAAATAAAAGGAGTGGAGGTGACCATTAGTCACAGTTAAAGTGGAAAAAGATAAGTCATTGAGAATCGAGGAGAGAGATGAAAAAGGATGAAAGGAAATACGACTGTCTGAACAAAGGCAGCAGGGAGTCGTGGGCAGAATAAGCATGCTCTGTAACCTGGCTAAAAGCTGGACGGAGAATTGGTTTAATATGAGTCTGGGGTATGGGCAAATATACTACGTGTGTCGGGCAAGGAAACAACGCTTTCAGACAACTTTATAGAGGAGTGGAAAGGGTAGGCATCCACTGATTGATTATGCTGTGCTGACGCCTTCTGCTAGACGAGAATTCGGTGCTTGGAAAGCGAAGCTCTGCACTATGGCGCAGATCACGGGAAAATGGAAAGAAGCGAGATTGACACACGCTCAAGATCACGCGAGGAACCTGGTTTCTTTTAACATCGGTGATGACCTAGAACATCAGAGTGTGTTGATACATCACTAAAACATCCCTCACTGTTTCCTGGATCTCAGCATTCAACCTCAAATAGCTACGTATGTTAACACTTTCTGGTCTTGTCCGATACTTTCCTGTTTTCACCCAGATGCCAGCTTGGTGTCAATAGTGTCCATTCTGAGCACACTCACTCCTCACCGGTTTCTTCGTTAATCACAATTTTCAGAGACAGAAGGGTCTTGTGCTGAATGATAGGAAATGCATGAAAGAAACTAAGAATGAGAGAGAAAAGAGGGCCCAGCCAGTGTGGCTCAGTGGTTGAGCATCAGCTCATGCACCAAGAGGTTGCCGGTTCGATTCCAGGTCAGAGCACACGCCCAGGGTGTGGGCAAGATCCCCAGTGGGGGTCGTGCAGGAGGCGGCCAATTGATGTTCTCTTTTATCAATGTTTCTATCTCTCTCCCCCTCTCCCTTCCTCTCTCTAAAATCAATAAAGAGAGAGAGAGAGAGAGAGAGAGAGAGAGAGGAGAGAGAGACTCTTAAAATGTTGGTTGGTTAGAAAAAAGTCCTTTCAATATTTTGAGTTTTTTATTTCTTCTTGCAAGTGAAATAGAGCAATACATTGCGCTACGGCTTCTGGAAATCCAGATTTTCCACACAATATTCAATAAACCTCCTCTAATATATAAAAACTGTCTTCTTCATTTAGGTACAATTACATTTATTCACAGGGGTCTATACCCATAATAACCTGTGTCCGTTGCTTTGAGATGAACTCAGAAGTACATAACTAGATCTGTTCTCTGTATTTTTTTCACCCCAGTAATAGATATGGACCTACCGTTTTACTAAGATTTTGCTGATCCAACAATTCACACACAAATTCACATATAAAATTGAAAATATTCTCAATTCCCATACCACTGACTTTTTCTGAAGGCGCTATCATTGATAATCAACTCAGTTCTATTTACCATTTCCTAGCTTACACAGAACCAACAACCATAACCCACTTAATTACTTAGGGGTTTGAAGACACTACACACACACACACACACACACACACACAACTGTGATATTGGAATGTACGGTATAGTCTACTTTAAATTAAAAAGATCCCCCAAAGTATGATTGTTTCCGGCTTCTCAACAGTGAATTAAAAGCTGTTTGGTGTAGCAAAGATTACAGAAGCAATCACATTTATGGGCCTGCTTTGCATACCGATGCTATTAATTTCCATACTCAAGGTGGCTTCACATGTCCATGCATGTTAATAGAGATACCATTTGCGATAATCACTGGGAAAAAAAAAAGTGAGAGAGAGAGAGAAAGAGAAAGAGACAGATGAGAGGAAAGCCAGAAGAAATGGTTCTTGTAAACTAAGTTTCATTTGAAATATATTGATTCTGATTAATAGCAGAATCAAAAGACAAATGAGGGTTTCTGATGTCCTGACCCAGGAGTCACACTCAGGGATCAAATTAATATGAAATCACATATTGGAATTCACTTATTGTGCCAGTCCTGCCCCTTGTCATTACAGACTCTAATTACTGAAATGATTTCATTGGCATAATTGCATCAAGAGGTGCCAGGGCTTCACCTTGGACAGCTCCCTTGATGCTCAACATTGCATCTTTATTATTGTCCTCCTTTCAACTCTTAAAATACGTCCCGGCCTCACAGAACAATCTAATCAGGCAGGCTGGTGTTTAAACAAACTTTTCTTTAAACATGCCAGCCACACAGCACAGGAAGGCAAGACTGTGTCTAGCCTCGGAGGCAAACCTCAGGCCATAAGGGCAAATGTACAATTATCTTCCCTGAAGGGACCTCAGAACATCTGACCAAAGTCCACCACTGTTTTCATGTCCTTTGTTCCCCAATGTGGAAGAATAGTGCTCAAAAGCCTACGATTAAATAGTTATTAATCTACCACCAGTGTTACATTCTACTGTGCTAAAAGTAGGTTTGTTGTGCGTTTAGCAATGTGTTCTATGCCCCCATAAAGATTACACAGTATAATATCAGCATTAATAACAGGAAGAGATTATAACCACAGGTCTGAGCATATTTTAAGGAAATTAACTAGAATTTGGAATTTGAGTATAATCCACAAATAGCCAGCAGAGGTTTTGACTCTTTCTGAATGCCATCTTATTAGCCTTAAGAATTATAATACTAAGCGAAATAAGCCAGCCAGAGAAAGGCAAATACCATATGATCTCACTTATACGTGGAATCTAATGAACACAATAAACCGACGAACAAAATAGAATCAGAGCCATGGATGATACACGGCACAGACTGACGTGTGTCAGAGGGGAGGTGGGTGGGGTGGATGTGCTGAAAGGAGGTGAAAAGAAGAGTCAAAGAACATATATGCATAGATCATGGGCACAGACAGTAATGAAGGTGGTGAGGGCCAGAGGGACGGGAGGGTGCGGCCTGGGGGGAGGGAGGCAAAGGGGGGAGGGAATGGGAACATCTGTAATAATATCAACAATAAAAATAAAAACAAATTAAAAAAAAAAAAAAGAATACGAGTTCTGAATTCCTATGCCTAGAAGTCCCCAGAAGCCAACATTCTGCTCTCACCATTATTTTGATCTGATGCTATGAATGACCAACCACAGACAGAACAGTGGACCACGGGAGGGCCATCGTTTTACTCTCAGGGATCTGCCCAGGCAAAATGAATTCCATTTCCTTTGCACAGAATAGCACTCACAGTAGAAGGCAGCGGTGCCCTTTTCTGGGAGGGGTTGGAAAACACCAGGGACAAAATATTAAAAAGAGATACACATCACTCTGTGCGCCTCTAAGCTGGCCCTAAATCAAGACCTTCCACTCTGGATCAAGCAGAATGAGAACAAGGAGCAGGAAACACTTAGTTGAAGGAATACCACATCCTGAGACATATCCACAGACACTGGTGACTTTAAATATGAGACTAGGCCAAACACATCGAGTGACATCGCTTACAGTTTAGAATCGCCTGGTCCTCGATGAATTCCACGGGCTGGTCGATGTGGAACACTTTCTGCTGAAATCCAGGAGCGCAGTCCAAGTCTTCCGCGGAGGTGAGCGGCAGGACCTGAGAACACCGAAGCCATCAATGTGTTAACAGCAGCACATGTGTTGGGCCTGCTAACTTGCACCAACTCTGTGACTTTTAGGAAGGAGCTGAGGATTATCATTTCATTTCCCAAATGAAGAGGCGAGTGGATCCTTCTCCTGTGGTTGCCAACGCTTTTGCTTTGGCAACGATGTTTGGAAAACGTGTCAACGGGAACAGCCGTGGCTGTTTCCATTCAGATGCAGGTAAAGGAACCACTTTGTCAGGTCCTTACACCTGCCCTGTGTGGAATTGCATTGCAAAAGCTGTCAGTTTCCTACGATGCCCAAGCTAAAACCAACTCCACTGTCATCGATGCTAGGAGCATTGGCATCTATAAAGAGGAGGGAAACAGAACTATCCCACTGGTAGTTTCTTCTAAAAGCCCTCCAGGCCCCACCGGACCGTCCCAGTCCGACAGGGTGGCCACCAGCCACACACATCTACGGAGCCCTTACGATGCGGCTGGGCTGACGCTGTCAGTATAAAATACATGCTGGATTTTGAAGACTGAATCCCAGAAACAAAAGTAAAGTAAAACATCAACTTAATAACTTCCACATGGATTACACATTGAAATGATAACATTTTACAGAGTAGATGAAATATGATGAAAATTAATTTCACCGCTTCCCTTTCACTTTTGTAAAGTTGGCGATTAGAACGTTTAAAATGAACAATTGCTCCCAAAGCCTCCGCTTTGCCTTTGCAAGTCCCTGGGATATTTCACCGGGGGGTCGGAGATTTAGGATATACATTTTGGAACATCAGAGTGTATAGCACACCCTGGATGAGGGTAATTTGGTGCGGAAAGAAATAGTTGTAGGTTTAGTGGGCAAAGACTGTCAGTCCAATGAAGACAAGGATTACCGAGCATCTACCACATATACTAGCACAGAGAAGATGCTCCATATATTGCAATAATGACTGCTAATGGTTTTCACCCCTAATTGCATGGCCAGCACTGTGCTAAATTTGTTAGATGCATCATCTCCTTTAATCTCCACAATCACCCTGCGATACGAGTTTATTGTAAGAAGCCTTTTTACAGACAAGGAGCCTGGCATCTGGGTGAGGCTGACATTCTTGCCCAAGGTCATACATGCTGGATGGTGGAGCCAGAATTTGAATCCGGGTTTCAGGGTCCACAGTCAGTGCTCCTGTCATACCTCTCAGTGGTGGGACTTGGTACCATTTGCCCTGAGATATTTGTCTGTAACCTGTGGGTGGCTGCTTTACCTGAGCACCGGGTACCAGCAGAGTGTCTGGAAATGCACAACCCCAGGAGCAGCCTGCGACCATACGGATGAGAGCTGATGCACAGGTACCCCAGGGAGATATCCAGAGGCAAGTGTTGCCTCCCAGTTTGCACTTGGACTTGAGCTCCAGTTGCCTCCAGGGGTATCTGACTGAATGACTCGCCTCCCGTTCGCTACCTTCTCTTCCCTGGCTCCTTTCCTCACCCCCTGTTAGTATTTTTCTGACCCCATCCTCCAGATAAAACAACTTGCTCTCAGGTCCTTGCCTAGGCGTCTGCTACTTGGCAAACCAAACTGGTACCAGAGCACACATTCTTAACCACTACATACAGGCTGTTGGAGGAAACTCATTGCCATCCCCACCAGCGAACTCAAAGGAGTGCACAAAAGGTTGGAAGCTGAGGAACCAAGGCTGCTCTCTAAATACCAGCTCTCTGAAATACACTGAACTACAAAACAAGAACAAGAATCCATCTCTGGAGGTTCACGGTGTGGCCAGCCTGCGAAACATCAGAGAAACTGAAATGGGAGCGTCCTCACCCTGACCGACATCCTCTTTCTAAAATCAAAGGGGGAAGGATGCTCCAGTCCAGGGTCTGTGAGGTTCTGTTGGTGAAAGCTCCCCTTGCTTTGACAGCAGGCTCTGGTGACATCACTTCTGAGGCGATCAGAACGCTGACTTTCCCAAGCGGCGCACACACAGAATGCAGATTCGGGACTCAGGGTAATTAGCTGGCAATTTTGCAAGCAGAAAATCTATAACTGGCCAACATTAATTCAGTTAAACAGCAAATGGTCAAAGGTGGCCTCCAGGCTCCCTGTGTCTACAATTATGTATTAACCTTCTAATCAGCTCATTCTGCCCTCAAATCCCAGCCCACTAGACCGGTCATCCCACAGGACTACAGGAGAGGAGGTTTCTCCAGGGATCCTGAGTGTAAGAATCCAGAACTGATTGAGAGTATGGGTGAGGGAGTCCCCCGTTCACGTCTCTGCAGCTCACCCTCTGTCCCAACTCCTTGGCTCTACTCGGGGTTCCTCCGGAGTCACCGAGGAAAAAGAAACCTTTTCCGACTGCTGACCCTCAGGGAGGGTGGGAGCAATGGGAGGGATCCAGAGGCTCCCGTTTTTGGCATATTCTTGGCACTCCACTGACCAGTCAAAATTCAGGTTAAAGGCTTAATAATATAAAAGCATGCAGTACCCTCCTGGGCAAGGTGTGACGTAGCGAGGAAAGAATTAGTCAAATAATGAACTCGCTCACTCCTCCCAGCAGCCCTTCACCCACTGACTGCCCTGTCCTCACTGAACTCCCGGGACTGTCATCACAGGGTTGTCCTGGAGCAGACGGAGAAGCACCAACTCCAGAGTCGCTTTACTTGGTCCAGATCTGGGCTCTGTCCTTGACTGACTGCAAGAGTTGGCGTGTCTCATGGCCACTCTCTGTCTCAGTTTTCAAATCGAAGATGTGCCCTTGGAGGGGCGGGGGGATGCAATGGGCGGGTGCAGACAAAGCGATCAGGACCGTGCCTCACCGAATACAAGCAGCTAGCTCGTGTTAACCATCAACGTGGACTAGAGAAGGCAAGAGCCACTAACAAGTCATCATTTAATTCACTGATGAAAGTTTTAACTTACAGAAATTATAGGTCTCTTTGGGGACGTGTACAAGCTGGAGGACAGGGAGTCTAATTTCACAGAGAGGAATCAGGGTACGGAAACCCACAGAACAAACATTTCTGCTTCCATCTCAAAGATGGGTCAGAATCAGCGGGGCAAAGGGACAGGAATGTAAACTTGTCCTTTGAACCATCGCGCTCTCTGCTTTGCCGTGAGTTCCCTTGCGCCTCGGTGGATTGCACAGAACGCCTCTCTGAACGGACAAAGCTGCGTTTCAGAAAGAATCCAGACTAATTGAGGGTTTCCCAGAAGCTGAATGTCTGACCAGGTAGCAGTGGCAGCATATTCTAGTGACAGCTATTGCCCTTTGACTTGTTAACAGACTTCAAACAGTATCTGTGCATGAACTTGTCATGGATGCCAACTCTCTGAACTCAATGGCACTGAGTTCGGTGGCGGAGTATGAAGAAGCATTCCTGGCCGATTTTAAAATGAGCAGTTGGACATTACTCCCAAACTAGGCACACATCTCCTCCAGCACCCGCGGATGTCACCCTTATGAACATACTGCCTGGGCGTGCATCTCCCCAAACCTTCTTTATTCGCAGAATATAAATGCTGCCAGCAACATCCCGAATCTGTCCTGACTGCCACATCAATAATGATCTTTCTCTATGGTTCTTTTGTTCATTTATGCCTTTGCTTGCAACTCATAAACAACAGGCAACCAATACATCTGTGAAAGCGCAGAGAAGATCAAACTGCATGATCGCCAGAGGATTTCTATCACTTGGAAATTACAACCGGTCTGCTTATAAACGTGGACTCATGTTCAGACAGACGGTGAGCACAGGACAGAGCCACGCGGGTTCTGTGCAAATCCTGACCTCCCGGCTGTGACTTTGGCCAAGGAAAACCTGTATCTCAGTTTCCTCGGATGGAAAATGGGGGGAAAAATAGTATCTTACAGGTTATTATGAGGGTTATCGTAAAGAGCCAGATGTAGTACCGGGAATATAGTAATTCCTCAATCAATGTTTGCTCTTATTATCATTACTAGGAGTAGAATCTTGTTTATATATTAGGGTTTAAACCAATATACATAATTCGCTGATATTCCCCAGAGAAGACATTTACCAACATCACTAAAATATTACTTTTGTTGCTACTATACAACTGTTCCGTGGAGGACTGTGCTAAGACAGAGTCAAAGGAACCCAGCGGGAACCCAAATCAGGTAGGAGATCAGGAGGGAATTCGCATCTCGGTGTTAGCCGCACAATAAGAACACCTGTGCCTGTTGTGAGTGGGTTGTGCTGCTTTGGGGGGATGCCAGGCGTCCTTTCAAAGGGCTCAGAGCTCCGCCCTCTGGGCCACAGACCCTGCCTGCAACTTACACACGGAGAGCGAATCCTTACATCCCGCTCCTTACACCGGCTTCTCTTTTCAGCTCCCCTTTCTTTGCTGCTATTTAGAGCTTCCTCCTTTCAACAGAAAAGGTTTTTGTTTATCCTGACAGGTACTGATTCAAGAACATAGCCAACTTTGGAGTTTGCTCCCAGAAAGATGACTTTTTTCCGTCGCTGACGAGGGCTCTCCAGCTGGCAGCGCCCGGGGGGATGTGGCGCGCGGAGGCGGTGGGCTAGCCAGTGCGGTGGGCTAGCCAGTGCGGTGGGCCAGCCAGTGCGGTGGGCTAGCCAGTGCGGTGTGCCACGGACCTTAAATCACCGGTCACGCTGCGCACCTCTCCGGCTGCTGTTGCCTGCACCGCTCCGTGGGACTGCACAATCCTGGCCCTCCAGGCATCTGAGTTTGCAACCCTGTTTTAGGTCTCGGAAACGAACACTTCAGGCCGAGAACTCGTCTTGTTATGCGTGTCCAGTTGCTCGTCACAATGGTTCCCAGAGCATGGGCTCTGTTGCGGTAACTTTGGCCCCATGACTCAGCACAGAAAGAGTGTGAAAGGATTTTCATCACTTCTAGGCCTGACCCTTGAAATAAATGCCTTCTCTTCCCCATCTGTAAAATGGGAAGGAAGGGCTGCCAAGGTGGCAGAGCCACCCAGCAGAAAGAGGCCAGAGGTCAGTCACTGCTGCAGACAGTGCCAGGGGGAACTGGCCATCGTGCAACCTCCCTGCAGCGTGCAAGCCCTGGGGCCCGGGGCGTGGAGAGCAGCTTGCCTGGCTGACTTCACTCAGCCCGGGACGGAGGCTCAGGGTCCTGGATGCCAGGGCATCCCAGATGCCCCCCTGAGGCCTGGGACAAATGTCTGAACTGAAGAAAAGCTCACACAACTGTATTCAAGCAGCCATGAATTAAAAAAGCGTCATGTCACGAGAAAGTCTCTCAGCAGGCTGTGGACAACGAACTCGCTGGTGCCTGCCCCTTGTTTTCCTTTCGCCGATTCACTTGCTCTTTGCTATTAGTGTGGATGGACAGTTGCTTTGTCCTCGCCACGGAACACCTCTGCTTTACTCTTGTCAACGTCAGTCTGTGGGAATCAGTTTGGAGGGGCTTAGATTGGCAGGGGAGAAAGGCTACTATCTCGGACTTGCAGGATATAAAAATGTTACAGCAATGTATTTTGATTGATTCTTTATTCTGCCAGAGACTAAAAGCCCAGAATCCTGGAAGGGTTTATAGAGGTGCACTGCCCACAGGAAACGTATGGAGAAAAGAGATGCATGTGTGCACAACACACTCTCATGTAAATGCACGCATTACATATGTGCATACACCCATGTACACATATGCACTCACATACACATGTGCACACCTTACTGTACATACACACACATACTTGTGTGTATATATATGCATGCACTCGTGTACACACATGAACATTTACACACACATGTGCACACCCTATTGTACATACATGCACATGCTCATGTACATGCATGCACACACTCAGCAGCGCATATTGATGCCCTTACTGTGTCAGCTCATGTCATCCACTCTCCCTCTGGGTTGGACCTTCTTAAAATGTTCCTCATGTTTTATAGCCTCAAAAACACAGAACACCTGCTACCTTCTTGGTTGTTAATGTAACTGACACTTAGAAATGATTCTGTGATTCTTGGGAAAATATAAAGAGAGAATACTTCCAGTTTGGTGAGTCCTGCTGCAGCTTCATATACAAATTGAGATCAACATTCTATTCTTATTTATAATTGAATGCTACTTAGTATCTTTTCCTCAGATCATTAAATGCTAAGCTGCATAATAATGGTTTCCCAGAGGTATTTTAACCCCAAAAACTGAATGTGTTCGATTACACAGCAAAGGGGAATTCAGGTTGAAAATCAGCTGACCTTAGAATAAAGTGATTATCTTGATTTATTCTATATTTTCTTCATTAATTTTTTTTAGAGAGAAGAAGGGAGAAGGAGAAAGAGATAGAAACATCAATGAGAGAGAACATCACTTGGTCGCCTCCTGCATGGCCCCCATTGGGGATCAGGCCCACCACCTGGGCATGTGCCCTGACCAGGAATAGAATTGGTGACCTCTCAGTGCATGGGTTGACACTCAACTACTGAGCCACACTGGCTGGGCATATCTTGAATTCTTTAGATGTAATCACAAGCATCAAAAATGCAAGAAAAAGTTGAAGAGTTAGAGGAAGAGATGTTACCATGAAAGCCAGGTCTCAGTGACCTGGTGTGAGAAAGAAAGACTCCCCCTGCCATTGCTGGCTTTGAAGGTGTAGGAAGGAGCTGCCAGCTAAGGACTGGGAGAGAACTCTAGAAGCTGGAGGAGAAATGTACCCCTAGAGCCTGCAGAAGGAATACAACCCTGCTGACACCTTGTTTTTAGCCCAATGAGACTCATCTGGGACTCCTGACCTTCCACACTGCATGACAATCCCTGTGTGTTCTCCTTTGTTATAGCAGCCACAGCAAACTCATACAGTCTCCCCAGTGTTGCCCCACTGTGGACTCTCAGAAAGCATCGGTTCCTTTGTTTGGTCCAGATAGAAATATAATTTCGAGGGAGAAACAGAGGAGGAAAAGAAGGAGAAGTGGAGAGAAATTGAGAGAGGGAGGAAGAGAGGACAGATGGGGAAAGGTCATGGCTTGGGAACCTTGGACAGGCATCAGAAATTCACAAGCAGAAATGACCGTCTACGTGCTCCATCCCGAGCGGAAACAGGCATCGTCCCCTTTCTTCTGTCGGAGCACCTGTTCCTCTCAAGTGACGGCGCATTAGGATCTGCTCTTATGCCAGAGCGGTTAAGTTCATTTTTTCATTAATTCCCTTCCTCAAGATGTAAAATGTTTATTATCTGCCAGGCTCTAGACTAGATGCTCGAGATGAAGAGATGAACAAATCCCTGGGTAAACTTATTATGTAGAAGGAAATGCAGCTATATAGACAAATAACACAAGATAATATAATAGGTAATAGAATGCAATATAATAGTTTATATATATATGGGGAATTAGGAAGTCATTCAAGGCAAAGATTCTCGAGTTAGAGTACCTGGGTTCAAGTCACAAAATTTTACCACTTAGTCGCTGTGTGACCCAAGGCAAGTTACTAAACTTCTTCATTTCCCTGTTTGTACACTACAGTTCTAATAATTGCATCTACCCGTATTGGTTGTGAGGTTCAATGAGTCACCATAAATTAAAAGGTTTAGGACAGAAACTGACTCGTAATAAGTGCGACATGCTACCAATTATCATTACTTAAATGTATGTAGGGGAGTCTGCATACAGTGTTACAGGAAGACAGGAGAGGAACGACATGCTCTTTGGATAAGGACAGGAACAGGGACCGTGTCGCAGATATTGTAAAGATGACGGCCCTTTTCTCAAGCGGCAGAGTGTACTGAAGACACGGAGCGATTTGGCAGGGATAACGAGCTCGGGGTTGTTTTCCAGAGTGTTTGAAAGCGTTCCGTCAATCTCAGAATAGGATTAAGCTGACCAGGCATAACCTCCTCACGTCTGGCTACACAGAGCCCACAGTAATCCACTTAAAGAAATCACAATTGTTGTCTAAGTGGAATTAACCCTTTACTATGACTATTTCAGGATTAATCAGCTAGACTCAACTGGTTAATTTTAAAAGAAAAATACAATTTTGTGAGAATTTTAAGAAGATTTGGTTGGCTAGCCTGTAGGAGAAACTGGAGACTGTACTTGCTCTAGAGTTGGTGAGATTTATGCCTATCTGTGCAATTTTAGTGATTGGATGGTGTCAGATAAAACCTGCTTCCCTTAAGTCAAGCAAAGGAGTCCCTACATGAGGTACACTCCGGTGAGCCGCCCCAGTCTCGGGAAGTTCAACCAAGCAAAGATCAAATACCTACTGTGTGCCAGGCACTGGAAGACTTCTCTGGTCTACACATAAAGCCCTAAATCTATGGGGACAATGGATAGAAGACTTACTAACAAATAGGAATGAGGTTGAAGATCAGCCCAATAGAAGGTCGGTGCCCGAGTCTGTCACCTGGGCCCACCTCCCGACAGCCACTGCTAAGCGAGCAGTTCCCTAAGAGCTCAGACGTGCCCCACAGAGTGTTCTCAGTCTACACATTCTGCTCTGAGGCTGCTCCCAGACTGAGGAGCCTGGTCCATGTGAGGGCAGTTAACGCTCCAGGCACAGCCTTCGATGCTGGGGCATGGCAGCCGGTTAAATGCCCAACTGTGTTCAGGATGGACTTCTCCAGGAGACACTTTCTGAGCCACTCGGATATATATCCATACCTGTATTTAAATGTATGTATATGCAAAGTATATAAAATAGGAAATATACCTAGACATAAACCTGTACATGTGCATACACATAAAAATATACATATAATAAACTATTCAGCCGTGAGAAAGAAGAAAATCCTGCCATTTGCAATGACATGGATGGACCTTGAGGGCATCATGCTAAGTGGAATAAGCCAGACAGAGAAAGACAAATACTACGCAGAATTGCTTATATGTGGAACATATGTATATTTTAAAGTCAAGCTCATAGAAATAGAGTAGAAAAGTGGTGGCCATGGGTGGGGGACATAGGAAGAGGCTGGCAAAGGGTCCCCACTGTCAGCTCTCAGATGACTATGGTCTGAGGGTCTGATGTCAAGCACGGTGACTATAGTTGACAACACTGAGTTGTATGGCTGAGGTTTGCTGGAGGGTGTAACTCATACATCCACACCCAAAAATTAAAATTAAGGACAGAGTCAATGTGAGGTAATGCACATGTTCATTCACTAGATAACTAGGTGGGGAGAACCCTTTCACAATGCCTACGTGTGTCAGATCACCGTCATGCACACTTTTAAAACCTTATCATTTTGGTAATTATATCTCAACAAAGCTGAAAGAAACACAAACCAAAACCTCAAATGTCCAAGAGGGTATCATTCCGTAATCACCTGTATCCCTGGCAATGCCTACCTGTGAAATCAGGGAAATCTAAACGAAGACCCCCACGGATGGTCACTAGTTAGACACAGGCCTGAGGCTGAGTCCATTTAACTGGACTGTGACCTTCTCTCGCTTAGAAATAATTATCAGATCCTGCCTGGCCTTGCTCTGAAGTGGAACATTTTACTCTAACTGTGCAACTCAACATTTTCTTCTCTGCCAGACATTAGACAAGATGTCAAACTTGTCATCACGCAGAAAGGTTTTTATTAATTATCTTTCAGAGGCAAAGTCCTTTTGTAATTTATTTTTTCACACCAGGAAAATCCTTCTATTGAACTAAATGTCTATCTTGTTAAATTATTTTATTTTTTCCTGCTAAAGGTTCTGTCTTTGAAAGTTCCAGAAGAAAAGAAATAACCCGGCAAAAATTGGTGTTGAAGTCAAGGAATTGATTATGTTAAGCAGAACAACACAGATCTTCCCCCTGGGACAGAGTGCAAGAATTTGCATCTTTTCTTTAAACCCTGGCTGCCTGATGTACAGTTAAGATAAAAATGTCTCCAAATGCCTGCTTGCTTGAGTCGGATGGAATTGCCAAGACTGCCCTTTACATGCCAATAAGTCTTATTCTGAAGGACCCATTCATTCATGTAAGCAGCACTTACGAAGTGCCTACTGTGTGTCAATGTCAAGATACACAACAAGTAATAAGACAAGACCCCTCTAGGAACACAGAGTACGATAGGAAACACATGTAAATACCTACTTAAAAAACATAATTCCTGCCCTGGATGATTTGGTTCGATGAATAGAGCATCAGCCTGTGGACTAAAGGGTCTCAAGTTTGATTCCCAGTCAAGGGCATGTGCCTGGGTTGCAGGTTCAATCCCTGGCTCCCATTGGGATTATGCCGGAGGAAACCAACCAATGTGTCTCTTTCACTTTGATGTTTCTCTCTTTCTCTCCCTCCCTCCCTTCCAGCCTCTCTAAAATTCAATAGAAAAATATCCTCAGGTAAGAATTAACAAAACAATAATAAATTAAATTAAATTAAACCCACACAATTAAAAGTGTAAAAACAGAGTAAGGAACCCAGTAGAAATCAAAAAATAAAGAGCACAATTAACTCCACATTGGAGGTCGGTGTGGAAGGTCACTGGAGAAATCCCTGCCCAAGACATATCGATTTAGATTATTTTGCTTGTATGCCCTTATATTTTGGACAAATGAAGATGCCCAATGGAAGGACTATGAATGATGGTGATCCTTGAATTCTCTCTCTGGTGCCGCTACTTGTTACTACTCAGGATTCAGATGTCTCAGGACAAGCTACCCTGATGAAAACACTCCTAAAGCCTCTGATAAAAGCCTTTCTTTAAATATATTTTTTCTTTATTGATTTGAACGATAGAGGAAGGGAGAGGGACAGAGAAGTAGAAACATTGATAAGAGAGAGCATTGATTGGCCGCCTCCTGCATTCCTCCCACTGGGGATTGGGCCCACAACCTGGGCATGTGCCCTGACCAGGAATTGAACTGGCAACCTCTTGGTGCATGGGTCAATGCTCAACCACTGAGCTACACTGGCCAGGCAACTCTTTATATTCATTTATTTTTTTAATCCTCACCCAAGGACATTTTTGCATTTATCTTCAGATAGAGCAGGAGGGAGAGAGGGGGGAAGAGAGAGAGAGAAACATCAATGTGAAAGAGACACATCAACTGGTTGCCACCCACACAATCCCAACTGCGGCCGGGGGTGGGGGGGGCAAACTGCAACCAAGCTACGTGCCCTTAGCGGGAACTGAACCCAGGACTCTCTGGTCTGCTGGCCAGCACTCTAACCGCTGAGCCAAACCGGCCAGGGCAACTCTTTACTTTTAAAGAGTAAGAATTCTTGAGAAGATAGGAACTAGAAAATACTTTAATATGCAATATTCCTGCTTTCTAGTTCTAGAGTTGCAACCAAGGTAGTAATACAACATCAAGGTGGAACACAAGGCAGTGCTGGGTTCCAAGGTGAAACACAGAGGGAGGCGTTCCAGCAGTGAGGGATGCTCAGCGGAATCCTAGTGCGTGTTGAACAACAGGCTCTCTAAGAAAGAAAAGCTTTGGTTGTAGCGTTTGCCAATTCCCATGGTATAAATACTCTCATCGTGGTCAACTGCGAGCTACCAACACAAGTCACTGGATACAGAGTTGAGGGGAGATGCACCCAGTCGGCTCCCGTGAGGGAGCTAAGGTTCTCCAGCCTAGCAGCGGGGGTGCCAGTTCTCAATTCTGGCTGTTTGGGCAAAAAACTTCCCTGCATTTCTGCAGGGCTTGTATGAATATGCACAACTATGACACCACGTAGAGTGTTCCTCCTTCTCTGGATGACATTTTTGTAATCAAGGATGGCGTCCCACTACATATGAATTGAAACAGCCGGGAAAACCCTTACTTAGGGGCACAAGGGCCCACCCTAATTTGGTTTTCTAGTAAGAGAAAATGCAGTGACTCTTTGATTTGTGACTGTGTGTTACTAAAATGTTGCTTTTGATGTTTCACCCAGACTGCTGGCTCAGATGATCAGAGAGAAGCCTGCCTTCTGACATCATTAGGGAGCTGCCGCTTTGCTAAGCTGGAGGATCATCAACTTGACCTTGAAAGTTTGTCTACAGTCCCACACCAACATTCAGAACACAGGCGTGGCAGCCACACCGGTCTCTGTACGGACTGCTCCCACCACAAACACGCCTCACAGAGTGGGCGCAGAGTATGAGGGCCCAGGGCCCCCCGGGGCCCCTCTGTCTGTTAGATGGCCTTTAGTTTGTGGATTAATTGGTAACAGTTAAATACCAAAATTTTTTTTTTTTTTTTACTAAATACCTGGATTTGAAATAGCACTGGGACTGGAGTCAAACTGGGCATCACTTCACAGGTGATAAAAATAACCCGGGATGGGCAGAACTTCATCTCCAGGCAGCCATGCCCCTGCCCCTGGACCCCAGCAAGTGCCATTTGCCTTTTTTTTTTTTTAATCCTCACCTGAGAATATTTTTACATTTATCTTCATACAGAGTGGGAGGGAGAGAGAGAGAGAGAAAGAAACATCAATGTGAGAGAGACACATCGACTGGTTACCATCTGCACAACCCCAATGGGGGCCGGGGATTGAACCACAACCAAGGTACATGCCCTTGGCTGGAATCAAACCCGGATCTGTTTGATCCACGGGCTGATGCTCTAACCATTGAGCAACCGGTCAGGGCCCATTTGCCTTTTATTATACCCGCTGTGTTGTTGGTTTCCTAAATTAAACTTAAATGTGATTTTTGGTTTGCATTCAACTTTATGTGGGTTTTCTTACACCCGGGACACTCTGGTCCGTAGGCCAACGCTCAACCGCTGAGCCAAACTGGCCAGGGCACACCCAGTCTTCTTCATTCTGTTATGTTACCTTCCTGGCTTCCCCAGCACCTGAGCTTCCATTCCTCATCTACTAATGTTCCTGGAAAAAGTTTCCCTTGAGTGAGTCGCAGAGTTGTCTGCATTGTGGTGAAACCATCCACCCCCATAGAAACGTCGCCCGCCTTCTGCTCTGGAAACCGCCTCCCTGTTTACCGTCCTCTGGACTTCGAGGAGCTGAGTCAGCCTGCTCCATGACTCAAGTTCATATTTTTCCAGAGCATCAGGCCCTTTCTCTTAGCCCGCTTGTTCAAAGGCACAGACGTTTTAAGGTAATAAAAGTGGCTTATTGCCGGTCTCCAAAGACTGGGTACAGCCTCTCCATCAACTTCACAGGCGCAGTGTCAAAGGATCACCCTTCTCTCTAAACGACAACAGGCAGGAAGCCACTCCAACCCGCTTCTTACTGGAAACAAACAAAAACAGTATATCTAGGTACAAATATATTAAGCCCCCCCCCACACACAATTACTGCATTGCATTCAGGTGTGGATAAACTGCTCTCTGCTTTCCATCAGGCAAACATTTATCAGGTTTGGGGCTGAGAAGAAAGAAACATCTGAGCCAAAATCGTTGGGAAGGTCCATTACATTTTTTTTTTTTTCCTCATGTCTACTTGAGTCCACACAATCCAATTACTGAAATTTTATGAGTCAGTCCCCTGGATATTTTCAACCAAGGCTGGATTAATGCAATCGTCCAAGTTTCTGCTAATCCTACTGCTCTTTCAAAGTAAGCCTGATTCTTCTTAGGGAAAACCGTATGTCTCTCCCACAGTAAAATGTGGAGGGAAAAGGATCATTAGAAAGCATACACTGCAAATATGACCACGTGAAAGGCCCCCCACTTGATGAGAGTCTCCCTGGACAGACATCAGCTGCAGACTTTGTCCCAAGGGGGGTGCGCTGGCACAGACAGGTGCACGCTGGGATGGCCACAGAACCCTGGGGCCCCTCTGTGGGTTAGGCCGTCAGCAAGGCCAGCCCCCAACGGGGAGACACTGACAGCTAGAACTAAGGCAGTGGGAAAGGGGCTGGGAGGAGGAAGACCCGAGTCCCAGTTGGGCTGACCAATTGCCCCGGTGTTCCTGGCACTGCCTGGGATTTTTAGCCCCTAAGGTAGCCTGACACGGAAAACCCCTCAGCCCCAGGTACCCGAGCCTGGCGTGGAACTGATGGCACATTCAGACCGAGCCATTTGAGAAGAGAAAAATACAGCAACTAGCAAAGTCATGGGCAGGGTTGGGGAGAAGGGCTACAGGGCAACGTTCCAGGAACAGTGGTACCTTCATCTCATCAAAGAACTGAAGGTCCAGGAGAGGAGCCGGTTTCCTGACCCAACAGGGATCTGCATGGAGCGGGTCCTGAGAGGAGCAGGGCCCCCTAGTGGAGGGACACAGAAACGCACTCTCCCTTTCACTGGACGCTGGTCCTTGTTGCTCATTGGCTAAAGCACCTGCTGACAAATCACAACCCACTGCCTGTTTTGTAAATAAAGTTTTATTGGAACACAGCCATCACCACTGATTTACCTATTGTCTGTGTCTACTTTTGTTACCATAGTTATCTAGATATTAAAAAGAAGGAGGCAAAAGGAATCAGACATTAAGCATGGTCAGCTGGGTAGCATGAGCCTATTTGCCTCACCAGGAAGCTACAGATTCACACCCCCTCCCCCACCACCAGGGAACCAGGGGTCTGTGGTCTGTTCCTTGAAGGTCTGTGGGGAAGGGATAAAACAAAAGGGGGGGGGGGCGGTAAACACATGTGCAATAGAAGTGAGCTAGACCATATAGGCCTGTGAGTCTAACCTGGGAAGGGGATCTTTGGTCAAGGGATGGGCCCCGTGTAAGCCTGTGAAAGCTTGGGAAGTTGGTTGGTTATTTGGAAAAAGCGCCTGGTCAAAGACTTAGGGAATAAAGACCTTGGTCTCTCCCTCTCTTCCTCCTCCTTTGGTTTTGCATCATCCTGTGACCACCTTGCCATGCCACAGTCTCCCCTGCGTGGATCCACGAAATGCTTCTCTCCCGATCCACTGGAAGACCCTACTTCTGACACTTGCGTGCTGCAGTGGCGGAGTTGAGTGGTTGTGACAGAGACCCTCTGGCCTACAAAGCCTACAGTAAGTATTGTCTGGTCCTTTAAGAAAAAGTTTGCAGTCAGCCGGTGTGGCTCAGTGGTTGAGCATTGACCCATGCACCAGGAGGTCACCGGTGCGATTCCCGGTCAGGGCACATGCCCAGGTTGTGGGCCTGATCCCCAGTGGGGGGCATGCAGGAGGCAGCCAGTCGATGTTCTCTCTCATTGATGTTTCTATCTCTCTCTCCCTTCATCTCTCTCTAAAATCAATTAAGGGAAAATTTTTTTTTGTTTAAACTTAAAGAAAAAAAGTTTGCAGACCCCTGGACTATGCCCACTAGAAGCCAGCTGGAGGGGGACCACCACATAGGGCGGAGGGCAAGGTGGATAAGCCTAAAGATAGACCTGGAGGGACCAAAGAAGCTGCTCGGCACACTCCTTAGCTGTGACATCAGTCACAAAACTGGGGAGCTACTAGGAGAGTCTGGGTCATGTTGAAAACAGGTACCAGTCACCCTGAATGTAAACAGAAACTTAAGCTTCTTGAGCAGCCGTCCATGAATTAGGCTTCCGCAGAGAAAGTGGCCTCATGGAAGAGCATAATTTGAAAAGCCCAGAAGCACCCAGACACTCCATGATATTATTTGGGTTGATTTTCTGTAAGTTCAATATTTTGAAGAACTTTTTCTTTTTCTAATTTTTTTTTCTTTGTTGATTTTAGAGAGAGAGGAAGGCAGAGAGAGAGAGAGAGACCATTGATTGGCTGCCTCCTGCATGTCCCCCACTGGGGATCAGGCCCACAACCTGGGCATGTGCCCTCACCAGGAATCGAACCAGCGACCTTTTGGTGCATGGGTTGACGCTCAACCACTGAGCCACACCGGCCAGGCAAGAACTTTTTTAAACATTCCAAAAAGCCCTGGCCAGTTTGGCTCAGCGGTTAGAGCATCGGCCTGCGTTCCAGAGAGTCCCGGGTTCGGTTCCCACTAAGGGCACGTACCTCAGTTGCAGTTTGTCCCCGGCCCTGGTTGGGTCATGCAGGAGGCAGCCATTTGATGTGTCCCTTTCACGTTGATGTTTCTCTTTCTCTCTCTCTTCCTCTCTCTCCCTCCCACTCTATCTGAACAAAAAATGAAAAATGTCCTTGGGTGAGGATAAAAAAAAAAAATCCAATAAAAAAAAAGCTTTAAATTAATAAACAGTAAGGATGTAGGAGTTTGGGGTATTCTCAGGGACAGAGAACAATGACATGTTTCATAATTTTCAAAATCCATGTGACAAATATCAGTTGAACAGTTATTACTTCCTGTCCTTGTAGGAAGCGGAACAGATATGTTTTGCTGCCCTTGTGGAGCTTAATTCCGGTGGAGGAGATACCAGCGAACAAGTGGAAAATAAGAACAGGCCAATTTCGGTGATAAATTCTACAGAGAAATTAAAACTCAATGATCGGGCAGGGGCAAGGACATGGGATAGTGCCGGGCAAGCATCTTTAATGAGGAGGATGAGCAGGGCTTGGTCATGCCGAGGTCAGGGAAGAGTGTTCGAGACAGAGGCAGTAGCAAGAGCAGAGGTGAGGCTCCGGGGCAGGGATATGCCCACCGATGGGAGGAAGGCCCGGGCAGCTGGAGGGCAGCCGAGTGGAGGAGGCCAGAGAGTGAGGCGGGGCCTCTGCCCAGCAACACTGCACAAAAAGAGTCAAAATAGAAGATCTGGGCTGCAGACTGGGAAGGCCTGCCGGCAAGGTTGGCCCCAGATTGGCATCTGGCCACTTGGATTTTCGGAGGGTCCCACCACCCCAACTCATAAGGGCACCTCACTAGGCGTAAACTGTTAGCGCAGTGTGGTTTATGCTGTGCAACTACTTCTCTCCGGAAGCCTGGAATTTCACCACACACCGGGCAGAAGGTGCCTATATGACCAGCTCCCAACAAAAACCTAGGACACACCATCTCTAGTGAGCTTCCCCGCTGACGACATTTCCCACGCATCACGACTCATTGCTTGAGGAACCAAGCACATCCTGTGTGACTCCACCGGGAACGGACTCTGTGCCTGGCTTCCCCAGGCTTCCCCCCATGCACCTGTCCCTTGGCTGACCTTGTCCTGTATCCTTTCCCCATAATGAGTCTCAGCCACGAGCACGACTATATCCTGAGTCCTGGGGACCCCTGACGCAACGACAGGTCTGCATTGCTTTCCTTTTCTCCACGCCAGAAACCAGGGAGGCGCTTTACATGGGCTTTACCATGTGCTCCTCACCCTAAGCCTCTGTGGTCGGCAACCCACCCAGACGTCACCGCCACAGACGTTTTAAAGAGGAAGGAAGGAAGGACGATACAGAGAGTTTCTGCACCTCGCTCAAGGTCATCCAGCTAAGCCTGCCTGACAGTATCCAAGTGGTCTAACTTCTAGTCCTCAGACTGGCCCTCAGGGCTTCCCCGCGGTTCACTCACAGCCTGCAGGAGACTCAGGGATATTTTTGCTTATTTGTTTGACTTCCACCACAAAGGGTCACTCGTTTTAAGACTTTCATCTGTTTTATCATGAGATGCTCCAGCGAAGCTCATTCCAGCTCCACCTCTTAATCTAGATAGTGAAGTTGAGCCTTTGTTGTAAGAAAGACTATTAAAATTTGGCAATAAGATTTTTCCAGGGTGATAAACACCCCTTTAAAGGGACGGCACATCCACGGGCTGAAATGGCTGTCCTAAACATGAAAGCGCGCTGGAGAACGGAAGGGCGGGTCATGAGAATGCTAATTAGAATGACGTGATTGGTTGAGCTGAATTCAGCCTGTCTTGTTGCAAAGAGGTACAAGTTGGGCAGGCTCCCCAAAGCCCCGGCTCGGGCATTACAGAATGCATGCACCCAGCCCTCGCGGCCTCTGCATGGAGTGTGATGTCTGCGATTCTAAGGCAGCAGCAGAAAATGCCAAGATGCTATCATTTGCATTATTCTAGAACTTATCTGTGTTCTGAAGGAAAAGATCTCTTGAGGCCTGGCCTCCTTTGACAGTTTCTCTCAAAGTGGGTTACATACAGTGCTGTGGTATGTGAATGACTTTAGGCCGTATACTCCGATAAACAGTGTTTCCTTTTAATAATGATGTCCTTATTGCGATGCTTACCTGCTATTTCTAGTAAGCAATACTGATTCTCTAGCAGGTGTGGGGAATGTCTGGCCCGTGGGTCATATAAGGCCCGTGAAATCAATCCCAGCGAACATCACCCGCCTCACCAAATGAGCCTGAGCAAAGAGAGCAGGCTAATTTGTAAGTGGATCATTTTATAGGACCTGCGGATGATGTTATAAATATCCAAATGGTCCTCGGCAGAAAAAAGGTTCCCCACCTGTGAGAGGATAATGACAGAAAATTTGCTTCCTAAATATATGTATACCAGATAGTAAAGTGATTTAAATAAAAGTGAGTAACCCAAGAGAATGTGGTTACGTATAAAAGGTTTACGTTGGAGAAACCCTGAGCTGGAGAAGTTATCGGGGATGATTTGCAGACGGGGGGTCTCGGCCAGAGGTGGAAGAGGGCACTGACGGTGGATGTGAGGGGGAACCAGAAGAAAGGAAAAGCCACACGATTGCTCCCACGTGACTTGGGAGCTTGTTAGAAATGCAGAATCTCAGGCCCACCCTCGACCCAGTGAGGCAGAAGCTCTGGAGGTGGAGCCCCGCAATCTGTATTTTCACGAGCCCTCCAGGTGACATCTCTGTCCCTTAGGTTTGAGAACCACAGTGGAGACCATTCACCACCCAATCACTTATTCCTCTGTGGCTCCAAGGAAGCCTCTTTTACATGCAAGGCTCATATTCGCTCCGAAGGCCCTGGACAGCCACAAAGGAAAAAAGAAAAAAAAAACCATTTCAAACATTTCACGAAAGATGAATGACACATGCTGTGAGTGTGTCCTGGCGGATTCTGACAAGCAGGGTCCTAGGGAACGAGCGCATGGCGGGTCTGGGACGCGGAACATGACCTCCCGGGCTATTTGCAGGGCAGACATCCTGGTGTGACCAAGACAGAGATTCATTTTATTGTCATACCGATCAAGCTGATGCAACTCTGGCCAAGGATTAAATGACCTTGGTTTGCTGGAGGCAAGCACGCATATAGATTGATCGTCACAGCAAGGCAGTTCTGGGCCCTCATCTGCATGAGCCCAGACCTTCGGAGCTTGGGGAGCGTGCTCTCTGGAGACCAGGAGCAATGTGGCCACTGGTCAGCTCCGCTGTGGCTGAGAAGACTAGAGAGCATGAGTAAAGTCAGATCTGATCAAGGGATACAGCAAATGATCACTTCCCCTGGGAAATGTGCTGGGTGGGGTCCCTATTTGCAGCTTAGAATGCAAACCTGGGATTGCAAGGTGGGGCAGGCATGGATTTCAAATCCAGGTGCTATGTGACCTTGAAAAGAGAGGAGACCAAAGCGTATACAGCGCCTTCTCTGTGAACCTGGAAGGAGCATAAGCTGGTTCAGGTTCTACAGAACTGCCGCTGTCCGACACCGAGGCCACCTGTGCCTATAAGATGCACTGAAAGAAGTCCGGCCAGTGTGGCCCAGTAGTTGAGCGTCAAGCCATGCACCAAGAGGTTGCTGGTTCGATTCCCGGTCAGGGCACATGCCCAGGTTGTGGGCCAAATTCCCAGTGGGGGGCATGAAGGAGGTGACCAATCAATGTTCGCTCTCATCAATGTTTCTATCTCTCTCTGCCTCTCCCTTCTTCTCTCTCTAAAAAAATTTTTTTTTTTAAAAGATGCTCTAGAAGATCAAACTGTGCTCCAGATTCAAAGACTTGGTATGAAAACAGAAAGTAAAATGTTTTACTTGTAATTTTTCTACTGCTTACATGTTGGAATGCTACTACTTTGGATATATCAGGTTAAAGAAAAATATATTGCAATTAATGTCACCTGTTTTTGTTTTTCACTCCTGTTAGCGTGGTTGCCAGAACAAGTAAACTTGTACGTGAGGCTCGGGTTCGACTTCTATTGTACAGCCCTGCTCCAGAACAGGGCCCGCTAACTTTTTCTTAAGAGGCCAAGTGGTAAATACTTTGGCTTTGTGGACTGAGAGGCAAAACTGAAGACATTCTGTTGATGCTTATATAAGCATTTAAAATGTTTAAAAACGTAGAAACCATTCTTAAGCCTGCGGCTGGATTTGATCCACCAATCACAATGTGCAGACCTCTCTGTTTTAGAGGATAATGTGTTTCGAAACATGCCACAAGGAGCCCCATGGACCCAGGGTCCCCTTCTGTGGAGCCAACTGTGTGAGCGGATGTGGATCAGGCGAGAGACAACAGTGAGCACACGGAGGCTAAGACCCTGCACACTGGTCAGATGCGGAGAGACGAGGTGGGCCTGGAAGGAAGGTGTGGACCACGAAGTTTATGTTCTCGATTACCCTCTTTCTTCCGGGACTCTTTCTTAGGGCTGCGTGACCGGGTCAGGTATCCTGCTACTGTGCCTGGCACTGAGTAGGTGCTTTGAGGCTGGATCAACCAAAGGAATGCATGAAGGATCGGGGCCTCCTGGCGGTTATGCATCTCTCTCGCCTTTCTTTCTGCACAAAGGACCAAAGACTGAGTGTAGCTCAGCCATCCGACGCAGGCCCCTGCTTGTCCGGCATGAGGCTCTGACCTTTAAACGCATTTGAAAGATACAAGCAGTATTCCAGGTGGGGAAAAGAAAATAAGACCTTAGGCTCCAGGAGCAAGAATGGTGCCAAGAGTTCATCCTCTGACACAGAGGGTTATTCATAGGGGAAATACAAAACAATCATACCCTGTCTTCTGAACAGACAAACCTGTTAGTGCTGAACTGAGAAAATTATTATTTATTAAAAATGAGATAGTCACAGGCCAGTGACTAATCCTGATTGGGTTCAGAGACAATTTCCCACCGATGAAGCAAGTAATGCATTTCTGGATAAAGATGTACTGTTAAATACAAAATGCCAATAGCATTGTTATTCATCTTCTCAAGCTCCCTTGTAAGATCTTTATATATTATAATGGTATCAAGGGTGAAAAGACCCTGACCATGGTCACACCCCTTGGCAACCCTAAGTAACCCCGGAGTTGTTGGCTCTTAGAACTGGGGCTTCCTTCCAGCCTTGGTTCTGGGTCAGGTGTCCCCTGAGAATTCTATGAGTCTGGAGTGGACTGAAGATGGATTCCACCAAGCGGCTGGATAGGCTTTAGGCTCTTCCTTAAACACAGAGAAGAACAGAGAAGGAGCAAATTTCCATCTCCACTGATTGCAACAGGAACACAAGATTAGACCAGAAAAAAGCACTCGGAGTATGTTTTCCAAACTGAGAACTCGACAATCCAGTGAGTCCGTGGGGATCACAGCAGCATCACAAGAAACCATGAAGTTCTTGGAGTAAGTTTGGACTTGGAAGTCAACCAGACCTGGACGTGAATCTTCATGTCACCATGTACTACCTACGCAGCTTCTACTGAGACACTTTCTTATCGGGGCTGAACTTTGGTACCTCCATGATAAGGGCAGGTGTAACGATTTCCCGGGGTCCATGAAGAGTAGACCCATCAATGTGCTTGGCACATAGTAAGAAAGTGCTCTATAACTATTCGTATTAACTTTTGAAATCAGAAATCCCGAAAGTCTGAGATGTTTGGTTACTGAATGAATTGGAGAAGGCCGTTGGAGATGGGTCTGCTCCTCACCTCAGCTCTCTCTCTGTCTGCCATCTGGGAGTGCTACCCCAACATACTGACTCGTTTAAGGCACACAAAGAGATCATTCCAGGGTGGGAATTTTGTCGCCAATGTGCCATATCTTTCTAGCCCGTTCATGTAACAGACATCGCTAATCCATTGCTACAGGTGTATGATGTTGGCTAGACCCAAGATTAGAATTCCACCCCATAGAGCCTCCTATCATCAGCTGCCAAATAATGGAAATGGTCGCCTGAACCCAAATCTGCCTATTTTCCTTGGTGCAGTCAAATGTTGATACCATTTCAGGGTTGACACCCACTGGATGATCAAGAAATTCTTTTTCTTTCTATCCATTTGTGTTTCAGAATAACAGCGCTGGCCGACCTAGATGTATGAGTTTATTGTTACAAGGCGATGCTACCAACATGATTTCAAGGTGCTATTGTTTTTGTCTTTATTGTTTGTGGTGGTAGTAGTTGACCGAGTATTATATTAATGTGTTTCACTTGCATGCGGTTTATAAATCTAATTAGAGCTGTGGATAATGACAACAGGCTTCACACAGCCTACAGATGTGTTCAGTAAACGGCATTTTCTGATTTTCATCAGGATTTTTGGAACCGTGTTAATTGAGCAACACAAAGAAGGAGGATGCTGAGATAAAAAGTTATACTGAACTCATGCATCCCTATTTACTCTAAAATATTGAAAACTATAAAAAGACAATGAGCCCTGGCCAGTTTGTCTCAGCAGTTAGAGCATCGGTCCTTGGACCAGAAACCCACTAAGGGCATGTACCCCCGTTGCAGTTTGTCCCTGGCCCCGGCTGGGATTGTACGGGTGGCAACCAGTCAATGTGTCTCTCTCACACTGATGTTTCTCTCTCTCTCTTCCTCCCTCCCTCCCTCCCGCACTATATGAAAATGGATGCAAAAATGTCCTAGGGTGAGGATAAAAAACAAACAAAAAAAAGGCAATGAACTCCTTAAGGGAGAAAAGCAAAGCTCTAGACATTGCAAAACTTATTTTCTAACTGGTCTCCTGTCCCTAATTAATGGCTAATATTCTGCCATTTATAAGGAATTAAAATAAACAGTGGTTTAATGAGATTTCACTGGGCCACTTGCAAGCACTCAATCAAATCGTATTTTCAATATGTGAAAAATGTCTTCTTGATTCTTAATGCATTTAGGGTCAACAGTGACATCTTCATACATAAAAGATTCCATTCCACTTTTAAAGAAGAGGTAATTATAAGGAAACGGTCACATGAAGGTCTAGGTTTTGTGTAACTTCTATTCTAATTAATTTATCATATGTGAGATTTTGCTTTGGCTTCCAAGCGTTGATCTTTTATAGCTACCAGGTTCCATGTGATAATGGGTTTTATTTCTTCAAAAGGTCATCTTTGATATAATTTCACCATTAACAGAGGGAGCCTAGGAGAATGGGTGTTTCTGTATGTCATTGCATCCGGAAAAGTCATTCGGCAAAGTCCTGGGTCTTTTTTTTTTTTTGCCCTTAGATGTTATTTTAAAACCAAGGGGTCAAGGCATTTGAACAAAAGGTGAGAGATTCAATTAATCATTCGGAAGGTTGTCCTCACAGTACGGGCCCCGGGGAAAGCAGATAGATCAACAGAAATATCTGTAGCTGAGCATTCGTTTCTTGTTTCCCTCTTCGGGTTCCTACGTGAAATGACCTGGATGCGATGCTATTTCGTCTTGCGTTTACTCAAAGGCTGGTCTTTCTCAGGGGAGTCTGATCCACAGCTGGGCCTCAGGGAGCCTTTGTGTTGTTTCGGTTGTTTCCTTCTGATGCTTCTCCTTCTTGGAAAAATGTTGGTCTTCTGAGCACACCGCAGTTATGAAGTAGTAATTGTTTCATTGGCCAGGGGCTCCCCACCCTTGCCACTTAGAAGACAATTGATACATCGTTGTCCAATGGAAGTAGCTAGGTGTCCTACCAAACTGAGCAGAGAGAATTCGGGCTCAAAGTAGAGAAGCTTGGTGATGCCCTCGCCCGGGCAAAACATCTGACTTCAGCTAAGATTTCTCAGACGCTGACAATTTGCACATCACAATCATTGACTGCAAAGAAGTCCTGGATTAGGGCTTCTCAAAGCCACTGTGCATACAGAGCAGCTGGGCCTTGTGGAAGCACAGATTCTCATTCAGTGGGGCCCGGGGTGGGACCCGAAACCCTGCAGCTCAGACAGCCCCAGGTCATGCCGGTGGGGCTGGCGCATGGACCGCACTTGGACAAGCGAGGGCCGGGACAGTAAGGGGGAGCGAGCAGGAAACTGGGTCACAAATCACGGTGCGGTTTCAGTTCCAAGGAAGATGCGTTAAGCACATTCAGTATGCCGAGCCCATCATAACACCGGGTACATTTTATTATTATTATTATTATTATTATTATTATTATTTACTTTAGAGAGTGAGGAAGGGAAAGGGAGAGAGAAAGAGAGAGAGATAGAGAGAAACATTGAAGTGAGAGAGAGACATCGATGGTTGCCTCCCATGTGCGCCCCAACCAGGAATTGAACCTGCAATGTAGATATGTGCCCTGACTGGGAATCAAACTCACAACCTTCAGGTGCATAACATGACCCTCCAACCAACGGAGCCACACTGGCCAGGCAGGGCCCAAGTACATTTTTTTTTTTTTTTTTTGGTACGTGCCCCTAGCCGGAACCGAACCCGGGACTCTCTGGTCTGCAGGCCGACACTCCAACTGCTAAGCCAAACTGGCCAGGGCCCAGGTACATTTTTATATAACATATATTAATAGGACAGGTTTCCTTCAATGGTCCACTCCAATCTTGCCACATTAAAGGTCTGTGCATTCCAGGAAAGAGGCCGACCATGCCTGGGATTGGGATTATTTCCATGGCCAATATAACATGCGTGTACTATCATTTTTAACTAGCCTTTCTCCATGCATGGCATCATTCATAGATTAATTTAACTGATGTTTATGGACCAGATGCTATGCTAAGCGGTAGGTATGCACTGCTAAAAGAATCCGATATATATAGCCCCCGCCCTCGGGAAGTATCCAGCTAGGAGGACAGTAATAGCTAAGAACATGTAGAAACGTGTGACAGTGTTTGATGAGCATTAGGAAAGGAGAGAGGGCATCCTCTAATCTTCTCAGCCCTCTCACCCCTCACTCAGAGAATAGGAAACAGAACTGCAGCCCACCCCCCCCACCCCCGCTTTGCTTGAGCTGAGCCATTCCACAGAGCTCAGGAAGGCTCCTGGTGCCGGGCACTACACCTGATGCAACCACACCGCTGCCGCTCTCGGTAGCCACCACGGACGGTGGGCGACAGAGATGCTGACTTCCCGCTACTCGAGATCCAGATCGAGGTGTCACGACAGAGCCCAGCACCTTGTCTCTCCCAGAGCTTGCCTTCAGAGAGATGCTTCTGACTGAATACATGAATGGAGGAGTCAACAAGCTTAATGCCTGTGGATTCCCCAAAGATGCGTCCGAAAAGATGCAGCCTAGTGGCTCCTGGGAGCTTGACTCCAGACAGAGTGGGGCATGGATTCTAGCCCTGCCACCCTCCAGCTCTAGAACATTTTGTTCCCTCTTCTGGGAAAAAATAAGACAGCCCAGCCAGTGTGGCTCAGTGGTTGAGCATCAACCCATGGCACCAAGAGGTCGCCAGTTTGATTCCTGGTCAGGGCACATGCCCAGGTCCCCGGTGGGGGGCGTGCAGGAGGCGGCCAATGGATGTTCTCTCTCATCGATGTTTCTCTCTCTCTCCCTCTTCCTTCCTCTCTCTCTAAAAATCAATAAAGAAAAAAAATTTTTTTTTTTTAAATGATAAATGTTTTTTATACAGCTGCTGTGGTGATTAAATGGGATAATATGTATGAAATTCTCACTCCAGGGCCAGGCAAAGGATGGCTATTCAGTAACAATAATGCTGGTTACTCTCTGCATCACCTTTATTACTACTTTCCTAACAATTATCATGGAAATGGCATAGGGCATGGCCCTCAACAGAGGTGACGCATTCTGACACCTAGAGATGATGAGAAAGTTTCTGCAGAGAAAACAAGTCTTGAAAAATCCGGTTATTGCCTACACATTCAACAAATAAGCCACTGGTTATTTGTGCTTGCCAGGGAATTAGGTGAAGATTAATTAATATTTATAAAGTATTTTGCTATCCATGTAATATCTGGTAAGCAATTAGTTCTATAACACAAAGCCAAATCCTTTTACATACCAAACAATGTAAAACAAACCGAATGCAGCTGTGTCAGAAGGAGCGGAATTTGATTAACTTCTGTTGCTGCAAACACACGGCCAGTTGGAATGTTTCCCCCTCTCAGCTCTGTTCTTGCTGATGTTCTTGGCCTCCCGAGGGCTCTTCCAGCCTTACCCCCTGCAGCACCTGGTCGAATTGTTTGGGGAGCAGTGAAGACAGAAGGGGGGATGAAGGCAAATCCAGTTCTGGCCCCTCCTTCCTGGGAGGTGTGCTGAGCCCAAGTTTATAAAAAATGATCAGGGAGGCAGACGGGCCGCCCAAAGTGCCCGTTTCCTTACCCATCGTCCTGGTCAGGTGGTATTAGGTTTCGAGTTCCCTTACTCTAGGTCTTCCCGGAGAAGGACTTTGGGAAGGGGGGTGGGGGCACACAGGAAATGGAGTCCAAAGCAAAGACCGCTCCTTGCTGGGGTGCTGTCTCTGTCCCTCTCCAGCCCACACGTGCATTGCCAAGTCCCCGGTCCACTGGAAGGGACTCTCCCAACCCCTTCTAACCAGTTCCCAGGGACCATTCTTAGTTACAAGCGATGTGAACAGCCGTAGATCCCTTGTCCCCGCCGTTTCTCCACCGCCCCCCGCCCTAACTATTGCCCCTGCGGTCACTGAGGAGCTTCTGATGCAGGGGACTGGACCGAAAACCTGGTCAGGGAAACTGCTACAAGAGGAGTCAGGACGGAGGAAGCAGCTGTAGGGCCCAGCCTCCCCTCTGACTCCCGCACACTCTTCCCAGATGGAGCCCCGGAAAGGGTTCTGGGATGGCGCCCCGCCTCTTATCCTAGGGAAGGCTTTTCTCATCGAACACAATCAAGCTAAGCGACCAGACTCGACCCATCCAGGAAATGTAACCTCTTTAACCTCTCAGGGTGAGATGACCCACTGTTTCCATTTGCCAGGACGCAGTGCTTTGGGTACTAGAAATGGGTCCGTCTGCCTCTGTCTCACACCGCCTACGGTACAGGACCCTATCTCCATCAGAGAGAAGAACCTAACCGTGAACAACCACGCCACACTCGGAACGCATTGCACGTCCCTACACCGTGCATCCTCACAATTATTGTGACCTCACCCATTACTGTTCTGTCCAAATGACCCAACCACACCTGGCCTATTCCCTTGCAATGAAAAGGACACCAATGGGTCTTTTGAAAGCAGTTTTTAATCCTGATCCTCCCCAGAGGTTGCATGTCTTGCCTCAGTTTCCCCACAATAGGAAGACTATTTTTGTGAAGCCCAAAGATAAGAGTTCAGACACTGTGCAGAAGGAGGCTAGCTTAGCGCTGGCTACTGATTTCCTCGATTCTCCAGGGCACTCCTTGGAGGGGGGACCTGCTTCTCTACCCACCCTCATTGTAGCACAGGACTTGTCATCACTGTGTGAGAAAATCATCAGGGGACCCCTTCCAAAACATGGGCCAAAGCGCATTGCCCAGAACCCCGGCTCCCTCCCCCTCATTCACTGGGTGCAGACCCCAGACTGGCCCCTTTGTATCCTGGGAGCATGAAGCTGTCTCTGGAGCCAGTAAACAAAGCCCCCTTGTGGTTAAACTATAAATTCTTACCCAAAACAGTCAGGATGGAGACATCTTACAGAAAAGGAGTTCACAAGATGATTAAGGCACCAAGCCTGGAAAATTGCAAACTGAAACTCTCTCTGTCCCCTCCTAGAAGCCCACAAAGCATATTTTACTAAATTAACATTATTTTTTTTAAAAGAAATGAACACTAGCAGAGCAAGGGGGCAGCGGCGTTGCCTGGGTGAGATATAACACAAATGTATCCACAGACAGAAATAACCCCTACTTTATCATCAGGCAGAGGGCAAGCAGAACATGCCAGGGGCTTGATGAATCATCCCAAAGCCAGCCATGTGGCCTTTTTCTGTAATTAGCTCTATTTTGCATACTTAGTACCTTTTCCAGGTACCCTGAGAGTCATCTATAGTCTTGCTCAGCCTCTCCAGCTGTTGGAACTTGAAAACACACTTTTCTTGCCTGTGGTCAATACCTGCTAATGCAACATGTCAATCACGTTTTGGTGTGTGTGTACGGTCTTGAACTTATCTAAGGTACCTGCCAAAGTATTTCACCAGCAAATCCACTAAGTTACTTACAAATCAAAAAAGCTTAAGGAACAAATTGCCACATTCAGTCATTTACAGGTACTTTTCATTGTGAGAAGCAATTTAAAATTACTAGGCCACTTCATCTTGTTCTCTTCTTATTATTCGTAAGTGCTTCAATCTGGAAGGTACTGGGATTCTAATCCTGAGAGGCGAGAGCGGATTTAACTTTTCTGGTGGACTATAAAGACACACACACACACACAAAACAGGGGGACTGTTTATACATATACATATAAAGAAGCACCTATTTTATTTTTCTTTAAATAGCTTATTTCTTTTTTTTTTCTATTGATTTTTAGAGAGAAAGGAAGGAAGGGGGAGAGAGAGATAGAAACATTGATGAGAGAGAACATTGACTGGCTGCCTCCTGCATGCCCCTCACTGGGGATTTTGCCCACAACCTGGTATCGAACTGGTGACCTCCTGGTGCATAGGTCAATGCTCAACCACTGAACCATACCAGCCAGGCAGAAGCACCTATTTTAAAGATGATTGAAATTCTTTTTTCTTTTTTTAATCCTCACCCATGAATATTTTTACATTTATTTTCAGACAGAGTGAGAGGGAGAGAGAGAGAGAAAGAAACATCGATGTGAGAGAAGCATATCCATCGGTTGCCACCAGCACGACCCCAACTGGGGCTGGGGACTAATCGCAATCAAGGTATGTTCTGATCACACGCGGCACAGAACAATTTGAAATTACTAAAATGTTTAAAATGTTATCAATGCTTCAAGTTTGGGGTTGCATTCGAGATTGTACACAGAAAATCAAAACCACACGACCCTGTTCCCACTCATTATTAAAAGCAGAATTTTGACTTGGACGATCTAAGCCTCCTGCCATTGGGAAGCAACGCAGTTCTAAAACAGCCCGACAGCATGCAAAAGCAACACTCTGATTTCAGGTTTTCATTTGGCTCTTGTGTGGCTATTTATAGCAAAGTAATTCAGAATCAAAATTGCCTCTCCCTTTAGCAGACAATGCATCTTGAAAATATTTGTTAAAATTGTTTAGATCTAGGAGAAATAGGCCAAGGAGATTTTAGTCCTCACTATTCACTAAATTCAAAGTTGAATCAAAAACACTTTTCATCTAATGAGAAGTTTTTCTATTATTTTGTTTTTTGAAACATCAAGGAGAGAAAAAAAAAAATCAGTTGCTTTGCTCCTAGAAAGTGAGGCATTATTTAAAGCTAGAACTGTGCAAAGAAGACTCCTGGCATTTTCCTGGAGAATTCAGATGTGACTGAAAACTGGGGTAGAGAGGGGACTGGAGAGGGGGTGCCTGCTCCCCACTGCTCTGATAAGCCCCCACAACACACCTCTGTGTTATCTGACCATTTTCTCATATTGACTAAAATCATAGATGAGAAGCTTTTGGGGGGAAATGTACTTTATCCCTGTCAATTTTTGTTTTGTTTTGCTATATTTTCATATTGATACTTTCAACATCAAAGTGGAGAGAGTCTAATGAACCTCTCTCTATCCATCACTCAGATTCCGCACTAACCTCATGGCTGCCCTCGGTGCAACTGGAGATGCCTCCGCCCCCACAGGCTGTCCTAAATGAAAGTCTGGGTCGTGACGTTCATCTGTAAATATTCACAATGTGTCCGCAAAAACCGAAGTCCTTTTTTCTAACACGAGCCCAATACAGGATCGCACCTGCTCAAAACAAGTACCTAAATCTCCCCAAATACCCAGCATGTGTTCATATGTCCCTAAGTATCTTATCATTTTGCAGCTTATGTTTCATCAGGATCCAAATTAGAACCCAATAGTATGATCAACGGACGCATCTCCTAAGTGTTTTTCTTAATTCGCAGAAATCCCATTCCACTTATTTATTTATTTACTTTTGCCTTTACAACTTCGCATAGAGTGATCTGCATTGTTTTCGGTGTCTCTAGACCTGTGATGTCACCGGACGTGTTCACCTACCCACTGTGTTTCCTATAAATAGAGAATTATAGCCTAGAGGCCAGATCAAATTGGACTTTTTTGGCTCAAGACCACATCACAGGTGGTAGTGGGAATGTTGCTCCGTGATGGGAATGCCCACTGGTCTCCCTTGTTATGTGCAACCATGGAGGGCCATTGCCCAGATCCATTCATGAAGGAGAGTCTGCATTCAGGATACTCTCATTCTATCACTTCTTCATTATTTATTTACTGTAAAGAGAAACTCCCTTCACCAACGACGCAATTATCTCACCCTGGGCTTCTTAAAATAAAATAAATGTTTGGTTCTTTCCCTTCATTTTCCAGTTTCTAAAATAATGAGTGGGATCCATCATCTTTGATAGGTGACCAATAAGTAATTTTGTGTTTCTCTGTCATTATGAACATATGGATTTAAACAGATTTGATGTGTTTCAATCCACTGAAATTACTAGTCTTGTTTTGGTGCTCAAATCATCTCATCTGTAGTATACTGATGTTGACATGACCCTAATAGTGTCAGATAAATTTCTTGTTTTTGATATGGCAAGAAAGCAATTTACAGATTTATCTGTTATTCATCCTGCCCTAGAGATAAAATCCACCATTCTCCCGAAGAGACTTGGTTGCATTTTGTGGAAAATGATCATTACAAACCATAATCTATTGGCGAAGGGGGCTCATTGCTACTGGGTTGCTTACTATTTCTAGGCCTTTTTAACAGACCAAGACAGAATGTGATGAGTTTTTAAGATAAAATACATAATTGATTCATATTGATAATTCTATTTGGAATTCTGAGCTCCAATATTTTAAATAAAGCTCATTGATCTTTCATCTGTTTCTTCTTCCTTCCACACCTTAAAATATTAAGTCTCCTCAAAGCCAATGCAATTACTCATTTGCTTTATCTCAATACACACAATAATAGCAATACCACTATTGATGTTACTTCTCACAACAGTATTACTGAAGGCAGTTAAGATTCCCCTATTTAGCTTTTTCAATTGCCATCACAGTAGCCCCCTAATGAATGCAGCCCAGTGACTGTGCTTTGAAGTCCTTGGGAGTAGTTCTCTGTAGATTATGCCGTTACCTGAGTATACATCTACGTTCAATTGTTTCTCAGACTTTTGAATTTTAGGACTGCCTTTTCATTTAGTTTCATATTCTAATTTATGACACAAGGTTTATTTTTAAAAGTCTATTTTTTTCTGTCCTGTTTCCTTGTGCTTTTTCCATACTTTTCACTTCAGGTAACTGTGTCAGATTATATTGTCTAGAAATGGCTACAATGCTATTTTCAGTCGTGCGCGCTCTTCCAGACCTTACCGCTTCCTCACTAGGTGGTAGAGTCTATTCCCCTGTCACTGCACTTGAACAGGGGCGGGCCTAGCACTGTCTCAGAAAGTGAAGTGGAGCAAAGGTGACAGCGTGACTTCTGAGGCCAATCAGAAAAGCAAAGATGGCTTGTCCTACCTCTCGCAGGAAAGACACTTGGGTCTCTACACCAACATGTAAGACCAGCTCCTTGGAAGCCTGCAAGCTAGAAAGACCACAGAGAGAAAGGAAGATGCCTGGGGAGCCCCAGCTCTTCCAGCCCCACCCCCAGCTTGAGTCTCCCCTCTCCAGACAGGACCCAGGAGTGAGCGCGCCCCTCCCCAGGACTGCAGCCTCGGCCACTCATGGCGAGCATGACCGAAACCCACCTTGCAGAGCCCAGACAACTCTAGACTGAGTTAATAGTGTTGACGCTTAGAGCCACTAATTTTGTTAAACAGAAACAAATCATTGAAACAGTAGCATTTTTTAAATATTATGGTTCCACCCTTTTTATCTTAAAAGAAATAAAATTGTATAGACATTTCTATCTACCTCCCTCTGTAGAGAGGTAGTAGCATACTACATGTATTTCTCCAATTTACATTTTCCCCTTCAATAAGATGTCTGGGGATTATTCCAACATAGTCAGTAGTCATTACCTCTCATTTCTTTCCAGAATTACACAACACTCATTTGTAAGGACTTCTTCAACCCAGGGCCGTTCAATAGACAGTTGAGAACCTTCACATTTTGCTTATTCGTGTGCTTGATGTTGTGATGACTACCCTGGGTTTTCTTTTGCTCCTTGTTCATGTCACTTTTCCAAGCCAGTGATGTAAAACCCTCGGAGCAGGACCAGTGCCTGTTACATAGTCAGCACTCAGTACACATAGACACCGCCCGGGAAAAGCCTCTGTGGTGTGAGCCCCTCGGTAAGGGGTGTGGTTCTCACCTTGCTGGAGCTGGGACACCCAGGATGAGGAAGCATGGGGGGTCCGAAGCGAGCACCCACTCCCTGGAGCCCTTGTTCTTCACTCTTCCTGAAGCAATTTCTCCCACCTGCTTCCTTGCCTCGCTAGATCCTACTCTTCATCCAGGATTGAGGGCAAGTATTTCTTCTTCAGGGAAGCCCTCCATAACACACCCAAGCCCAAACAGGGTCCAAGTCCTCTGTCACTCAAGGCCACAGAAGACGGCTCTCTCTTTCAGGGCACTGACTGATGTTTGAGTTTGGACCTCTAGGAGCTATTGTACTTGGGGAGTGTCTCCCTTCCCTCCTAGACAGTCAGCTCAACGACTGTCTGGGCTCACTGTCCAACCGTGTGCTGGGCTTGACAAGGCTCTCCACAGTCAGGT